>NC_135715.1:136780591-138033508 GCF_964656455.1 Halichoerus grypus
CTGATACAGCTGAAAAAGCCCTCAATGTCATTGTTGATCTATTAGAAAAATATGGCCAGGGTGGAAATTGTTCAGAGAGTAGGATGGTATTTAGCTATCACAATAGTTTCCTGATAGCTGATAGGAATGAAGCCTGGATTCTGGAGACTGCAGGGAAGTACTGGGCTGCAGAAAAAGTACGAGGTATGGACAACTTTTCATGATTTGTTTTTTTTTTTAAATTTGTCTTATAATTAATAAAATAACCCCCTTAACTGCAGACATTGCATTTAATTGTTTCTCAAGATTTATAATCCAGTGCAATGAAGGGTTGAACTTCAGGGGAAATGAAAAAATTTGAAAGAATGTTAACAGTGAAAGAGCACTACAAAGGGCTTTTCTGAAAAAGAGAAAAAGGTAGTGTTCTCTCTTTTCCATATTATGATACTAATTTTATATAACCTGTATATATTTTCTGTGCTGCATCTCTTGGTTGTTTTAGTACTTTTCTACTTCTTAATAACCCCTTGCCATTTCTTCCTCTTTTAACTTTGGGCTGAACTCAAACATTTTATTGTGTGTGGATATGGAGGTGAGGAAGGGGGAGTGCTTCTGGGGATTGGTGTCTGTCAGTTAGTGGCTGGAAAGAATATGTTGATACAATAGTAAAGAGTAAACATTGAGTAAAATAACAATTTGATTATTTTAGGATGCTTTGCATGCATTTTTTTCATGGTTTCTTTGTGACCATATATTCCTTTCATTTTTCAAGTGACGAAATCTGGAGATGTGAAGTGCTTTACTTGAGGCAGTGATTGAAAGACTTAGAATTTAAATCTTTCCATCCTGACTCTCAGTTCAATATTCTTTCATTAGAGTACAGCCTTATACTCAAGCACAATCATGTACTTTTTATGTACTTACTTCCTGGATCTCCTAGTTTTACAGGAGAGATAATTTGCACACGTAAAATATTAAATGGTGCCTGAATGATTCAGGCACATAGATGATGTGAACATTTAGAGAAAGGAAAAGTCATTGTGGGCTGGAGAAATTCAGAAAGTCTTCATGAAGGTAGCCTTGAGCTTTGGAGGATTTGGATGTTATTTTTCAAAATAAGTCATTGCCAGTTGTTTTGATGACATTTTATTTTATATTTTACCTGTTTTTATTTTGCATAATATATAAAATTGAATTTAGACTATCTTCTTATTTTATAATTGGCCTGATTGTACCACTAGCACTCTTTATTTTATTAAGTGTGCTAAATGCAAGAGAGAAATGAATAAATGTATTCTGTTGAGAAAGATAGCCCTACCTAGCCATTCAAAATGAACGCCTGCATTGAGTGTAATTATCCAGTTGTAGATTAACTTTTCCAACTGGTTTCTCTTCCTATTACTAAATGAGCCCAAGAACTACATAATTAAATTTTAGTGAATTATCTGTTAGATGGAAAACTCCTCTTCCCTGTCTGATTCTATCATGATGTTATTCTAGTTTTTGTAGTGAGAATACCCCAAGTATGACTTTGTTAGAGTAATTTAATTGATTTCTACTTAGCAGACTGTTATTCTTTTTTTTTTAATTTTATCAAATCTTTTTTTTTTTAAAGATTTTATTTATTGGGGTGCCTGGGTGGCTCAGTCATTAAGCGTCTGCCTTCGGCTCAGGTCATGATCCCAGGGTTCTGGGATAGAGCCCCACTTCAGGCTCCCTGCTCAGCAGGAAGCCTGCTTCTCCCTCTGGCGCTCCCCCTGCTTGTGTTCCCTCTCTCTCTGTGTCTCTCTCTGTCAAATAAATAAATCTCAAAACTCAACAGTAAAAAGACAATCCAACCAGAAAAATGGGCAAAAGACAGGAAGATATATTTCACCTAAAGGGATATACAGATGTCAAAAAAGCACATGAAATGTTCAATATCAGTAGCTATTAGGGAAATGCAAACTAAAGCCACAATGAGGTATCTCTGTACTTATATCAAAAGAGTTAAAAATTTTTAAATGACACTACTAAGCACTGGTGAGATGGTGGAGAATGGACCACTTAATCATTGCTGGTAAGAATGTGTAGCTACTCTGGAAAACAGTTTGGCAGTTTTTTAAAAAAACTAAGTACACAACTACCATACCACCCAGCAATTGCAATCTTGTGCATTTATCCCAGAAACTTACATTCACACAAGAACCTGTACACAAATATTTATAGCAGCTTTCTCCATGCTAGCCAAAAACTAGAAACAACCCAGATGTCCTTTAACTTGTGAATGGTTAAACAAACTGGTATATACCATGGAATAATACTCAGCAATAAAAAGGAAGGAACTATTGATATATGTAATAACCTGGATGAATCTTTAGAGAATGCTGTCAAGTGAGAAAAGAAAAAAAAGGTTATATGCTATATGATTTCATGTGTATAATATTCTTGAAATGACAGTAATAGAAATGGGTAACAGACTAGTGGTTCCCTGGGGTTAATGAGGGTTTAGTGGGGGTAGATAAGTGGGTGTGCCCGTAGGAGGGCAACGTGAGTGATCTTTGTGGAGATGGAAATATTCTAGATCTTGACTGTGTCAATACCAGTAGTTTAGCTGTGCTATTATACAAGATGTTACCATTGGGGGACACTGTGTAACGGGTACACAGGATCTCTGTATTACTTCTTACAACTGCATATGAATCTACAATTACCTCAAAATAAAAAGTTTAAAAAGTTTAATTAAAAAAAAGTAATTCATTTATCTTTTTTGGGGCGGGGAGAGAGAGGGAGAGAGAAAGAGTGCAAGCAGAGCAGAGGGGGGTAGAAGGGGCAGAGGGAGAGGGAGAGAGAGAATCTTAAGCAGGTTCCACACCCAGCGCAAAGCCCGATGCAGGTCTGTCTCATGATCCCGAGATCATGACCTGAGTTGAAATCAAAAGTCAGACACTTACCGGACCAAGCCACCCAAGCACCCCTATTTATCTTTTTGAGTATGTAATAGATGAGATACACATGGTACAAAATTTAGAAGTCTATATTCGCATTTTAAATAGTGATTAAGAATCATAATGTACAGATAAATATAACATGTTAAATGTGATTTTTCTTTTCCCTTCCCCTCTTCTTCTTTGAAAATAGAGGGAGTTCGTAATATTTCTAATCAGCTTTCTATAACAATCAAGATTGATCGGGAACATCTAGACATGAGAAACTATGCTAAGCAGAAAGGTTGGTGGGATGGTAAAAAGGAGTTTGATTTTGCTGCAACATACTCTTATCTTGACACAGCCAAGATGATGATTTCACCAGGCAGATACTGTGAAGGCTACAAGCTTCTGAATAAACACAAAGGTAATTTTATCACTGAAATAATATCAGAATGAAAAATTATATTTTGCCTGCGTATAATGTGGGTATGATAAAATCTGGTTTTGAAGGAATTATTCTTAGTAAAGATACAGTTTTATTAAACTGAAATTTTGTAAACTAATATAAGCTTTTTTTCTAGAGATAAGTGAAGTGCTGTATAATTCTGAGAGGATAATAATTCTTTTTGAATGACAGGTTTAGATTCACAATCCTCAGACCCCTTTTTTCAGTTTTTACTAATATTTTTAAACAAAATTGGGATCATTTTTCTTCTCAGAAATTATTGGAACATGGAGACAGGTTTCTTTAATTTGTCTTTTGATAATACTCTTATGTTATTTTCTTACTAAAAAAGTTATATCTAGAACTAGTTGAGAAGACAAAGTGAGCAGATGTAAGAATTCTCTCTTCTCCTCAATTCTAGAAATATTGAATAAAATATTTAAACATTAAGGATATATATAGTTAGGTTGAACACAAGAAAAGGAAATCACCAACTACCAAAAATGAAGAGAGAACCCATAGTGTTGGCAAGATTTGAGGTGTCTCTTCCTCATACAGTTCTATCTGTATCAAAGAGGGGATTCTGGACCAGATATAAGCCTTAAAGAATAGTTCTAACATCCATGAGAATGTAGGTGTCTAGGTGAAGACCTATTTGGGGAGCAGGAACTGGACTATTTACCAAGATTATGAATCTGAAAAATGCAATTCTGCTCCCTTCCCAGAGTCCCAGCCTGGAATTGAGCTATCTGTTGTCTCAGGCTATGGGTCAGCACAGTCTCTGGTGAGAGATTGAACTCGGAGCTAAATGTATTTGGTAGGCTCAGCTGGAGCTACCTGTGCTGTGCTGAGGAACAAACACTGGTTGAACCAGTAAATCACACAGGATCTCAGCATACCTGTGTCTCTGTAGTCACTATGTGAATATTTGATATGATAGATATTCAGATTTTACTCAAATTTCCCATCCAAATGAGAAATCTGCCATAATGAATCTACATGTAACTGCCATTGAAAACATTTAAGTTATGTGGACACTGAGATAAAAGGATGTAGTTTCTACATTTACTATGGATAGTTTCTATTATGTCCTCAAGTTTACTGATCTTTTCTTCTGCGTTATCTAATCTGCTGTTAATCTCATCTAGTGATACTGTCATTTCAGTTATTATTTTTTTATCTCTATATGTTCCATTTGGTACTTTTTGTGTATATTTCCCATTTCTCTATTAATTACTTTCATGGTTTTTTTTCAATGAGCATATTCAGCACATACCTGTTTTATAATAGCTGTTTTAGCCTCATTGTCTGCTAACTCCATTATCTCTGCAGTTTCTGGATCTGTTTCTGTTGATCTGATTTTCTTCTGGTTTGGGTTCAAATTTTCCTGCTTATTCATGTGTCTGGTAATTTTTAATTGGATAGTAGACATTGTAGATTTTATTTGTTGCATGCTGGATTTTGTTTTATTCCTTTAAAGAGTGTTGGACTTATATTAGTTAAGTAACTGTTTTTAAGCTTTTCTAGGATAGCTCTAGAGTAGCCTTTACTCTAGGGCTGGTTTGGTACCACAACTAAGGGATGTGATCCTTCTGGATATTGTGATCATTATGCCTTTACTGATTTTTTTTTTTTTAATTTTTGTATATATTAATGAGAGAGGAGTGTGAAAATCTCCAATTATATTTATGGAATTGTGTGTTTTTGCTTTGTATTTTGAAGCTCTATCGTTAAGTACATACACATTTATAATTGTTATGTCTTCCTGGTGAATTGGCCCTTTTGCCTTAATGAAACATTATTTCTCACAGTAATGATCATTTTCTTGAAGTCAATTTTAGCCCAGTCTTCTGCTTACTGTTTACATGACATATACTTACCTATCATTTGCTTTCAAACTATCAGTATTCAGACTATCAGTGCATTTCTTATAAAAAGCATATAGTTTGATCTTTTCTTTTTTAAAACCATTCTAATAAGTTCTGCCTTTTAATTAGAATCTGTAGTTCATTGGAAATTTTATCATTGAAAAACACAATACCAAAGTAAAAATTAACTCAGTAGGCTCAATAGCAGAATGGAGATGACAGAGGAAAGAGTCAGTGGACATGAAGATAGATCAGTAGAAACTGTCTAATCTGAACAACAGAAGTTGAAGCAAGCGAACAAAAAGAATAGGGTCTTAGGGACTGTGGAATAGTACCCAGATGTCTAAAATTCATGTCATTAGAGTCTCAGAAGGAGAGAATGGTGTGATGCAGAAAAATTTTTGAATAATGGCTGAAACCTTGTCAAAATGGCAAAAGACTTAAGCTTACAGATTCAGGAGTGTTAGAAATCTCAAACAAGATAAACTCAAATCCATGCCTAAATGCACAAATTGCTAAAAACCAAAGACAAAGAAAAAAGCCTTGAAAGCAGCTAAAGAAAAACAAATTACATGTAGGTAAAAAAGTGATTTCTGCGAGTTTATCATTATAAACCATGGATGCCTAAAGGCAGTGAAACAACATTTTTAAAATTCTAAAAGAAGAGATCTGTCAAACCAGAATTCTATATTCAGCCAAAATATTCTTCAGGAATGAAGGAGAAAGAAAAATATCCTGATATGTAGGAAAACTAAGAGACTTTGTTGCCAATAGCCTGATCTAAAAGAAATTTTAAAGGAAGTTTTTTAGATATAAAGGAAATGATATCACAGTGAAACATGGAACTTTAAGAATGAAGGAAGAGCCGCAAAAATGAAAAATATCTGGGTAAATATAACACTATGTTTCTCCTCTTAACACTTTAAAAATATGTCTGACAGTTATAAGCTAACATTACATTTCCTTAATACACAGAATTACCTCAGTATAAAGAGGGGAGTACATAGAGACCTGTATGGTGGTAAGATTCCTACATTCTCCTTGAAGTTTTAAAATATTAATTCTAGTAAATGGAAAAGTTAAGTATGTATATTGTAATCCTAGATCAACTTTTTTTTTTTTAAACTAAAACAGTTGACAATTTTATTTTCACATTTCACAATACAAATGAAAATTGCTCTTTTTTTTTTTTTGTCCCACTACTTCTTGGCAAATCTATTCTCTCTTTGATAGGAAGGGGGAGCAAGTCTTCCTTGTCCTGCTGTGAGAAAACACCCAGAGTCACAGCACCCAAGTAATATAAAATGAATATAAAGAGGTTCCTGTCTCTTCTTATCTGTCTGGTCGAGTCATTCCTGGCCGACTGGGCACCATCATGGGACGGGCAGGAGGTCTCAAAATTGGGGGCCCAGGCATCATTGGCATGTGGCCTCCCATAGGTGGCTTCATTTCAGGAGCAGATCCCACTGGCATCATCCCAGGAGGAGGAGGGCCCATCATTGGCATCATGGGAGGGCCCCCCATATGGCGTGCTGGCATCATACCAGGGTGCGGAGGACCCGGGAGACTGGGGGGAGGTGGGATCATTGCCCCTGCAGGAGGAGGAGCAGAGAATGGAGTAGGAGCTATCTTTCCTTGTTGAAATGCAGCGGTTGTTTTGTCGATCATGCTCTGAGCCTGCTCTTCCATCCATTTCTGATAGTAGTCTTTCATATTCTCTTTGTGATTCCTACCATTGCAGTGTGTCTTACAGATGGAGAATCATGGGTAAGGTGTGTGTCCCAGTAGTCACAATAAAACTTAGGCATGTTGCTCTGCAGGCCCCTAGATCAACTTTAAAAAAAGCTACATAGGGGCGCCTGGGTGGCTCAGTCGTTAAGCGTCTGCCTTCTGCTCAGGTCATGATCCCAGGATCCTGGGATCGAGCCCCGCATCGGGCTCCCTCCTAGGCGGGAGGCCTGCTTCTCCCTCTCCCACTCCCCCTGCTTGTGTTCCCTCTCTTGCTGTGTCTCTCTCTGTCAAATAAATAAATAAAATCTTTAAAAAAAAAAAAAAAGCTACATAATAAGGTATAGAAAAAGTTGAACAGATAAATTAAAATAGAATACTAAGAAAATATTCAAAAATAAGGCGAGAAAGGGGAAATGGAGGAACAACAAACCAGAAGGATCAAAGGGAAAACAAACAATATAATGTAGACCTGAATTCCAACATATCTATAAGTATAAATGTTCTAAGCACACCAATTAAAAGAGCATGTGAAAGTGAATTTAAAAAACAAAACAAAACAAGACTCAGCTATTGCTATATATAAATAACTAACTTAAGGTGAAAAGTAAAAGGATGGGAGAAGATAGATCTTGTAAACACTCATCAAAAGACAGCTGGGTTGGCTATATAAATATTAGATGAATTAGACTTTAGAGCAAGGTAAATTACCAGGAAGAAAGAGGGATACTACATAATCAGAAAAGGTCATTTAAATGGGATTATTATGTCTCCATGGTAAATGTATATGCATCTAACAACAAAGCTTCCAAATATATGAAGCAAGAACTGATAGAACTGAAAAGAGAAATAGACAATTTCACAATTATAATTGGAGACTTCAATACTTCTCTTTTAGTTTTCAGAAGAACTACTGGACAGGAAATCTGCAAGGATATAAAAAAACTGAACAATACCATCAACCACTGGATCTAATCCATTATTTATAGGATACTCCACCCAACAACAGTGTAATACACATTCTTTTCAAGTGCACAACAAACATACACCAAGGTTGTCCATATCCTGGGTCATAAAACAAATCTTACCAAATTTAAAAGAAACAAAACAAAGTATGGTCTCTGGTGATAATGAAATTAAATTTGAAATCAATTATAGAAGGATATCTGCAAAGTCCCCCAAATACTTGGAAATTACACATTTTTAACCAATGGGTCAAAAAAGAAGTCTTGAGGGAAATTAGAAAATATTTTGAGGGAGAAAAAAAAAATATTTTGAGGGGAATGAAGTGAAAATGAATATACCAAAATTTGTAGGATGCAGCAAAGGTAGTGCTTACAGGGAAATTTATAGCATTTAATGCTTATAGTTGATAATAAGAGAGGTCTCAACAATATAAACTTAAAAGTTCACCTCAAGAAATGAAACAAAAAACCAACCAAAAATGAACAAACAAAAATCCCAATCAAGGAAAAGGATGGAAATAATAAAGATAAGAGCAAAAATCAATAAAATTGAAAATAAAACAATGGAGAATATTGATCAAACTAAAACCTGGTTCTTTGAAAAGATCAATAAAATTGATACACCCTAGAAAGCTTGACAAAGAAAAAAAGGAAGACAACACAAGTTACATGTCAGGTAAAGAAATATCATTATCTACCCTACCGGCATTAGGAGGATAACGGGGAAATACTACAAACTTTGAGGAAATGAACTAGTTCCTTGAAAGCCACAAGCCACCAAAACTCACCTAAAAAGGAATAACTCTTGACAGTTGTCTGCTAGACAGTTTAACTGGTTGTACTCAACCTGCAAACTCTACTGGTGGGCAGCTCAAATTTCAGCTCAGTTCTTTTTCTTTAGCTGTGCTGCTTGCAGTGTGCCCCACATGCTGATTCACAAAACAGATGGAAATTTGGACAGGGTTTTTTGTTTTTTGTTTTGTTACGTTTTTGCACAGAATTTGGGGGTTTTTCTCTCTAACTCTGCCTTTTATGGGATTCTTCCTTCACTTTCTAGTACCTGTGGTTGACCTCTAGTTCTTCAGGCCAGAAAGCCCAAGGTTTTCTGTAAATATTTGCACAATATTGCACAGCATTGACTGAGGCCTTCCCTTGGGCTAAAGCCAAAACAAAAATAGGAAATTTATCCTGTGCTTCATCCCATCTTCGAAATGTCTCCCTCCGGAATTTTCCGGCTTTTGTTCACTGACAGAACCTTCAGGTAGTCTATATTTTGTCCCAAGTTTATAGTTATTTAAGGGAGGGTTGGTCCGATAGGAGCTTATTTGGCTAATTGAAAGCAGAACTCCTTCCTATGTCATTTAATATTCTATGACCTTATTTTATTTATAGAAATATATTCCCATGATTCAAAATCCACATGTACACAGGGTGTATACAGTGAAGTCATTTCCTTCTATCCTGTCCCTAGATATTAATTTCTTTTTTCCATAGGCAATTCCTTATATATTCTTCCAGAGATAATATATACTTAATGAAACAAATATGTATAAATTTTTTCTCTTTTTTTACAGAAATGGTAGTACGCCACACACACTTTTCTGCATATAACTTTTCTTTAGTTAGCAATATATAATGTAGATAATTCTATTTTAATATATTCCCAATTTTCTCATATTTTTAACAGATGCATAATTTTCTGTTATTTTGATATCTTGTTTATTTCCATATGGTTATAATCATCATATAGTAAAGATTAGTTGTATGAATCATAATTTAGTTAACAAAGTTCCCATTATTTAGGTTGTTTTTAGTTTTTCATTATTGAAAATTACATAATATGCTTATAGCTTATTTATATTCCCATCCACGATTATTTTCCTAGAATATGTTTCTAGAAGTAGGATGTAGGGTCAAAGCATATATGCATGTTTTAAGGCTTTTGAAGACGTTGCCAAAATGACCACCAGAAAAGTTGCATCAGTTTAAATTTCCATCAGCAATATTTGAGTGCCATTCTAATATATTTATCAATATAGGATATTATTTTTGTTCAACCTTGATAAATTTTGTAGCAGAAATGGCATGTTATTATTTTAAAATAGAAATCTCTTACTAGTGAGATTAGACATATTCTCATATGTCTAATTATTCTTAGATTCTTATGTTTGTTGAAAAATTGTAATTTCAAATTGCCTGTTTATTAATACATCTTTTTCCATTTTTATATTTGGTTACTACTAACTCTTAAAAAAACTTGTAGTGTATCTTTGTCCTTTTGCTTCCAAATAGCTCCAGAAAAATAACTTCTATTTAGATTATTGGGTGGCAGTTAGCGACTAAATGGGTCATTCCATTAATATTTCAAAATATGTGACTAATATATTCTCCTTCACTTGGAGGATAAAATGGTTCTGTAAACCAATCAGAAAGCAACTATTTGGAGATAGGTCAGTGATTGATATTTGTTTCTTAGGTATTCATTAAACACATTAGTAATCTGTTAGTTATTTGGTATGACAGAAAACATTTTGTGACTATGTTTTTTTTTTTTTAAAGATTTTATTTATTTATTTGACAGAGAAAGACACAGTGAGAAAGGGAACACAAGCAGGGGGAGTGGGAGAGGGAGAAGCAGGCTTCCCGCTGAGCAGGGAGCCCGATGTGGGGCTCGATCCCAGGACCCTGGGATCATGACCTGAGCCGAAGGCAGACACTTAACGACTGAGCCACCCAGGCGCCCCGTGACTATGTTTTTAAAGATTTTATTTTTTGGGGCAGACAGACTGTGTCTGTCTCTGTCAGATAAATAAATAAAATCTTTAAAAACATAAATAAATAAAGATTTTATTTTTTGACAGAGAGAGAGAGAGCGAGAGAGGGAACACAAGCAGGGGGAGAGGGAGAGGGAGAAGCAGGCTTCCTGCTGAGCAGGGAGCCCGATGTGGGGCTCGATCCCAGGACCCTGGGATCATGACCTGAGCTGAAGGCAGACCTTAACCGACTGGGCCACCCAGGCGCCCCTCATGTGAAAGGTTTTTTTAATAAGGTTTCTTAATGTTAGTCATTTTATAAATAGGTTATTTAGACTGTCTTTTTTTTTCATGTAGATGGGTATGTAGAAAATGCTAAAATGTGTTATTCTAAGGAATTTTAGATTTACTATTACTGTAAAAGTAGAGACTGAGTAGCAGTTGCAGCAGTACCTATTCCCATTTCTTAAAAGCTATCGGGCTGGACACTGTGCTAAGTGATTGCATTATCTTCTCTAAGGAACTATGTGAAGTAGGTATTATCTTCATTTCACAAATGAGGAAACTGTGCTCTTTTTATCTCCTCTATGAAACTGAAAAAAATGGACTCTCTTATTTGAGCTTATATTTCTCTCAGCACCTAGTTCAGTGTCTTGCGCTAGTATTTTGTATGTGTTTAATATGTATTTTTTGATTAAGTTAACAAAGGATTGTTAGTTGAATTAAATTAAATTGTAACTTACAGATAATTTAACAAAGATCACTGTTGTGTACTTTTTTCTGGCAATAACTTAGAGGTTCAGGACATAAATTAGGAAGTATTCCTAAAAAAATGAAGAAGAACAACACATAATTAAGGTGGAGAGGAAAATGTCAAGAATCCTAGGGTTTAACTGGGTAATTGGATAAAATAAAGAAAAAAATAGAGGTAATTATAAATTATTTAGCCACTGCATCATAGTAATTAATTCTGTTATTTTTAACTACAAAATAGCTGGATTATATATAGATTTAAAATGAATGCATGATTATAGCAAGAGTTGCATCTGACCTGAAACTTCTTTTTCTCCCCAAGTATAACGTACAGTTCATCCAGCTTTCTGTGCTTGCCAAAAGAATAAATGTCTTTCCAATACTTTCATAGAAAATTGTCTGGTAGTACATTATAGTTAATTTTTCCTATGATTTTTCTAGGTGGAAGAGCCTACCCTTCTTCTTTCCAGCTACCTGATAGCTATTAACTGTGCTGCATGTATATCCAAATTGTATCTATATTCACTCATGTATTTTAAATAACTAGTTTAAATTGCAGTGAAATTGCACCCTGTGTTTTGCATTCATTTTACTGAACCCTGCTACTGCAGTCTCAGTACTTATTCAATGCTTGCTAGTGGATTACTTATAGCTATCCTACTCAAGTGATCATGTAAATCCTCCCTTCATTTTGAGAATTGTAGGTTTTGAATACAGAAAACATTTTCATAATACCTGTATTATCGCAGTGTTATGGTTCTGACACTGTTTTCATTAAAACTTGCCATTTATAGGAATTTAGATTTGAATCATTTTAAAATCTCACTAGGTGCAGAAGCTATGTGTCTGATAGATAGGTGTGGATGGTAGGCTTTTGCTTTATTGTTTAGTTTTAATGTTAAGGGCTGTTTTCAGATACACCCTCTTTTTTTCTTCCTGCATTTTCTTAAAATTAATGAAAGATTTGTTCTTATAACAAGTTATCTATAAATTATTTTTCTTGAATTTGAAGTCATAGCTATCCTAAGGAGAAATGGAAAATTTGCTATTAACATGAAATAGTAACGTATATGATTGACTGAGGGTATAATATTAGATTATTTTATATGGAAGTCAATTTTATTTTAATTTTAAATGTCACAGAATCACATTTTGAGTACAGACTTGCTGTAAGCTTTTTTCTTTTAATTATTCCCTTATATCATGGGAATGGAGGGAGGAAATTCTTGCTTTTCATGCTCTCTTTGTCTTTGTGAGTTATTTCATTTTGTTTTCCTTTACTGTTATTATAGTAGGGTATTAGGAGAGAGGAGATAAATACCCGTGCTCAACCAACTGTGTTAAATGAAAGTTATTTGTTTCTTTAGAATGAATTTTAATGCAATAGTTAAACATTTCCAATATAAAGTATGTGAAAATATCTGATGGCAGGAACTATATGTTTTATGGTTTTTTTTTAACTGTACTTTTTATAATATGGGTGTATCATGTTCGTTACTATTATTGAAAAATTGATACTACTTGAGGGTAAAAAGAGACTGATGGGAGGCTCAATAGTGGAGTGATTAAAAGCACTGAGCTGGACTTCTGCTTCTGGTTATCAAGGAATAACTAGTATTACACTAACCTCCCCCCAGAATAACTATAAAAGCTGGAGGAATAAAAACAACTGTTTGAAGGTATAGGTGAACACCCAAAACAGTTAGGACATGAGGGCCTAGATCCAAGAGATTGAGAAAAGATTAACTATACTCTGAAAAGTGCCTGACCTTCTATGTCACAATTTCTCCTTAAAGCAATTTTTGACTTCTAAGCAGCACAAATGTAGGATGAGATATTGAGAAATCAAGACAAAAGTAGTTGCTAAGAGCCTAAAAAGCTAAGTAGAGATTTGGGAATCTCACAAGGCCTTAGGGACACACTTAGATCTAATAGCCAACCAGGAAGAGGCCTGGGAAATATCCCAGGCTTTCAGTTGAGAACCCAGAAAAGCTACAATAGGGAATAGACCAGTCTCAACTGGATCAATAGGTAATCTACTTATATTCTGTCTGTTTTCCAGAAGAAAATTAAATCCTCTGTTGAGGAAAACATCATGAAGAACTTCTATAAACTTTCATCCATAGTGTCCAACATTCAATAAAAAATTATCAGACATGCCAAGGAATAAGACTAAGTGACTGAAAACCAAGAGAAAGCAGACAGTAGAAAGTGACCCACTGGTATACATAAACTAGCTTCATCAGACACGGACTTAAATTAGTATGTTTTGGGCGGGTGGATGGCTCAGTCGGTTAACTGTCTGCCTTTGGCTCAGGTCATGATCTCAGGGTCCTGGGATCAAGTCCTGAGTCAGGCTTCCTGCTTGGCGGGGAGTCTGCTTCTCCCTCTCCCTCTGCCCCTCCACTCATGCTCTCACTTTCTCAAATAAATAATTTTAAAAAATTATCTTTGTGATCATGTTGCAGTAGTTAAAGTTACATTCTCTTACCACTTTTGTTGGAAAAATTACACTGGATTTAGTCATTGTTCTCAGAATTAGCATATTAAAATTCTAACCTAAATTTTGTTAACTATAAGCTTATATAAATTTATTTTTGTAATATTATTATTTCATTTTAAAGACCTAATCAGTCCTTTTCCTCCACTATTTACCATGAAATTTTGATTCTTATTTTAAATGTGCTGCTTTAAATGGCTATTTTCTAATACCATTTTCTTTTGATAATGAGAATTTCTTGTATTTATTCAGGGGAAGGCTTTTAAACCTATTCTGAAACTCTTCAGGAAAGATCCTTTTTTGAACTGTTAACTGTGGTCACCCCAACTGAAATTGGACCAGGGGACTTTCACTTCTTTACATTCACAGAGCTACATATCTATGTCAAAGTGCATCAATATCTATCTCTCTGTTTCTCCATTTCCTAGGACAGTGCGTGGCATTTAGTAGATGCTCAATAAGTATGTACTGAATGAATGAGAACTAAACAGAGAAAAATCCCATTCTTGTCTTTAGAGAATTTATAATCTAATGGCAGAGATAGGACCAATATATACAAAAGATCAGGAATGCTTATAGGAAAGGAGAACCTTATTCCAATTAAGCTTAATGGTAAGTTTTAATTTGAAGGAGTTTTGATTCAGGGGAATTGAGAGTCAAATTTTTGGGAAGAGAATTATGACATGTTAGAAGAAGGTATTTGGGCTACTTTTGGAGGACTGCATTGTGTAGGGATAAGATTATTCATCTTGTTATTAGGAGTTAGATCTGGAACCACATCTTTGACTATGGAAATGTATAGCAAGGAGCAGAGCTGTCTGAAGGCATGATTGGCTTTTTAAATTTTTTGGTGGAAATACCTTGCAAATACGGAATTCTGAGGCTCTCTGTAACAATGGTCATGTTGTGTTTGCTAAAGAGATAAAATAGATTTTTTTCTATTTTTCTAAAATAAAAAACTTAAAATATCAAACTTCACATATGAAAACAGAAAACAAAATATAATGCCATCTATTTTCATCACACACAATGGACATTTAAGTTTTTTAAGTAGTCCAGCAGAATTATGTTCATAAAAATTCTATTAACCAGGGACGCCTGGGTGGCTCAGTTGGTTAAGCGGCTGCCTTCGGTCCAGGTCATGATCCCAGGGTCCTGGGATCGAGTCCCACATCGGGCTCCTTGCTCAGCAGGGAGCCTGCTTCTCCCTCTCTCTCCCTCTGCTTGTTCTCTCTCTGTCAAATAGATAAAAATCTTTAAAAAAAAAATTCTATTAACCAATAATGTGTTTTGTCTCCTTCATTCCCACTCTGGTTACAATTCACACTTTCAGATAAGGGTATTAAAGTCAGGTACAGAAATTATTATAGGAAAAGTAGTATATTATTTTATAAAGAACATCTTGTATAATATTGGAAACCAAGCACAATATTCTCTTAATATTTTGTTCCCAGAATGGATAGACCCAGATAGTAGTTACTGATATTGTCAGTTCACTGCTAACTAAATACATCTTAAAAATTTTTGTTAAGGGCAACAAGACTGAGCATATTTTGCATTTTTTATTCCTTCTTAAGAAGTTACGATTTTACCTGATAAATGGTTTTGAGACTTTGTATTTTATATTTTCATTACAACAGTGGAATGAAACTAATCTAATATTTATGATACAAGGTTTGTTTAGAGTCAATCTCTAATTTATACCTAGACTATTATCTCATGTTATATATTATCAATATAGAGAAAGCAGCTCATATTTACAGTATATCAATCTACAAATTCATATGTATTTGATGATTTTTAAAATGATTTCCCTAGGAAATATAACTTTTGAAACAATGATGGAAATTCTCCGAGATAAACCAAGTGGCATTAATATGGAGGGAGAATTCCTGACCACTGCAAGCATGGTTTCTATTTTACCTCAAGACTCCAGCCTTCCTTGCATTCACTTCTTTACTGGAACTCCTGATCCTGAGAGGTAAAGTCATAGAATATTGTAAACCAGCAAGGGGTCAAGGAGTGGGGTAGTCATTAGTCTGTTGGTGATTTTGCCAGGCTAAATTTTCTTACACAAACATGACAATAATTTTTGGATGCATTTTCTGTTCAGGTTGTAGTCTGCCATTTCCATATGTACATAACTGCCATAACTATTCTCATTTTTACAGGAGAATATGTTAATAGATTCTTGTATGCAGTTATCTCTACTCTCTTTCCCCAAATATATTTAAGATTGTCAAGAAAAGAAAAGTAGATGGTTTTCTTTTGCAGATTCAATATTACAATATTAGATGATTAATAACAGTAAAAAGATTAAATGATGTAGTTGAGCTGGATTTAGATGGTTACTTATCTGCTTGTATCTAGAAAATACATGCATATAAAATTTAAGCTATGAGTAGTTGAAGTTATATCTAAAGTAGGATTTGTACAGACTATCTTTAGTCATTAGTGTCTCTCATAGAACTTAATGTACATTACATTTAGAAATGATCTTATAGTCACTATCTCCTAGTGTTATGGTCTTTCATGTTATTAAAGATATTTTCAAGAAGATGGGATGAGACTCGTGAATACCTTAATACTGCTGCTGATTTTCATGTCAAATCCTAATCCTCAATCTATTAACACTGAGGATTGTTCTTACCCTTCAACTGTGGAGTTTGCAGTAGAAAATGATGAACTATAATTTCAGTTCAACTATAAAACAGTTGGCACTGTTTCTGTGCCAGCCCCTTTGTTAGGTTCATGGGAATACTAAATAAAGTGTGCTCCCCAGCCCCAAAGGAGAGCCCAGTGTACCAGGAAAGACAGACATGGGTATAACTAGTATGACAGGAACAACTAGTATGTAACAAATTAATAGAGACTAGAGGGAATCTTAAAAGATTTAGAATAATGCTGAATATTTTTATATCCCCACAAGCCAATTTAATGAAGACTTTTTCTTCTAGATCCATTTTTAAGCCTTTCATATTTGTACCAAATATTCCACCACTATTGGATACCAGTTCACCAACATTTGAACTTGAAGATCCAGTTAAAAAGAAGCCACGTTTTCAGTTTAAGCCTGACAGAAGACACCCACTCTACCAAAAACATCAACAGGCATTGGAAATAATAGATAAAAAGGAGGTATGATTAAATTATATTCTGTTTTATCATTAAGAATGGTTTTAAGTATGATTCAGTCCACATTTTGAACTTCGGAATTTCAGCTTTCTTTCCTTCCTTCATCAAAAATAGGTTTAAAAATAGTTTAGATGTTTAGATTATAGACCTGTAATTGAAGGTTAAAAATAATCGTTAAGAATGCATTGTGAGCCTTTCCGCGCTACCCAGGAAAGTGTCCATACGGCATGGTTTTGCGTTCCCGTCGTAACTTAAGGAAACTTTCACAATGTCCGGAGCCCTTGATGTCCTGCAAATGAAGGAGGAGGATGTCCTCAAATTCCTTGCAGCAGGAACCCATTTAGGTGGCACCAACCTTGACTTTCAAATGGAACAGTACATCTACAAAAGGAAAAGTGATGGGATCTACATCATAAATCTGAGGAGAACCTGGGAGAAGCTTCTGCTGGCAGCTCGTGCCATTGTTGCCATTGAAAACCCAGCCGATGTCAGTGTCACATCGTCCAGGAACACTGGCCAGCGAGCTGTGCTGAAATTTGCTGCTGCTACGGGAGCCACTCCTATTGCCGGCTCCTTCGCTCCTGGAACCTTCACTAACCAGATCCAGGCAGCCTCTGGGAGCCGAGACTGCTGGTGGTTACTGATCCCGGGGCTGACCACCAGCCTCTTACAGAGGCGTCTTATGTTAACCTGCCTACCATCGCTCTGTCTAACGCTGACTCTCCTCTGCGCTGTGTGGACATTGCCATCCCTTGCAGTGGGTCTGATGTGCTGGCGGCTGGCCAGGGAAGTTCTGCGCATGCGTGGCACCATTTCCCGCAACACCCATGGGAGGTCATACCTGATCGCTACGTCTACAGAGATCTGAAGAGATTGAAGAGGAAGAGCAGGCCGCCGCTGAAAAGGCTGTGACCCAGGAGGAATTTCAGGGTGAATGGACGGCTCCAGCTCCTGAGGTCACTGCTACTCAGCCTGAAGTCGCAGACTGGTCTGAAGGCGTGCAGGTGCCCTCGGTGCCTATGCAGCAGTTCCCTGCTGAAGACTGGAGCGCCCAGCCGGCCCCTGAAGACTGGTCTGCAGCTCCCACTGCTCAGGCCACTGAATGGGTAGGAACAACCACTGAGTGGTCTTAAGCTGCTCTTCCACAAAGGCAAACAAAATGGGAATAGAGATGGGAAAGGTTGACGGAAAATAAACAGTTTGTAAAATTAAAAAAAAAAAAAAATGCATTGTGAATCTTTTAGGGAAATTTAATATATTAAATGTAATAACAGTACCTAACATTTACTGAGCACTTACTATCCAACAGCATCATGGTACCATTACACAGAATATTTTATTTAATCTTCACATTCTTTATGAGTAGCTACTATTATTATGTTCATTTTACTGATAAAGAATCTGAGACTTAGGGAGTTTAAGCAGCTTACTTCGTTTATATCTCACACCAAAAATGACAAAGCTACTGGAGGGCAGTTAACATAGTCTCTTACATAACGTTCTGAATCATATAGCCTTAGATTAATTTTAATGGAAAGTGCTTAACACCCCTTAGACTTAAAATAATAATAATGAGTTGGAGTTTTAAAAAAATGATAAATGCTTGTGACTTTTAAATGTAAGCATTATAGAAGATTAACATATCATCCAAAATCTCATCTCTAGAAATAAGCAGATATATTTTGGGGGACACAGATAAGATACACACATAGATTGACAATTTTATAATATCCATACTTCTTCAGCCTTCTTGCCCTCTTCCCTCTCTGCCCCAGAGATAAAAAATAGACTAGAAGGAAATGGAAGGGCTACCTAAAGGTTTTTTACAGAACCATCAACTCACTTCCTTCAATGAAGGAAAAGATTCGCCATCTTATACCTTTTCTCACCTGTTTATACTCTATTGCCTATAATTCCTTTTCTTCATCAAGGTATATACATTTACATTCTTTCTACATAAAGTGAATTAAATTAATTGTCCTCCAGGTAATTGTTTATTGACTTTTGTCTGTAGTATGTTTGCATGGTTGCCATTCCCCTGCCTGCTTTGCTTACGCTTAAAGCAGATAGTTCTGTCCAGACCTGCTATTTGCTGTGAATTCTTGACACTATTCTTGCTTTATTTTTTTATATTATATTTATTTATTTTATTTTATTAAAACTTTGAGTGTAGGGGCACCTGGGTGGCACAGTCAGTTCAGCGTCTGACTCTTGGTTTCAACTCAGGTTGTGATCTCAGGGTCATGAGATTGAGCCTGACATGAAGCCCAGCATCGGTCACGTGTGGGCCCCATGCTCAGCGAGGAGTCTGCTTAAGACTCTCTCTTCCTCTCCCTCTGCCCCTCCCCTCCTTCAAATAAATCTTTAAAAAAGAAAAAAAAAAACAAACTTCGAGTGTAAACACTTTTTGTAGCCTGGTGGCATGGAGTGAGAGGCAAGCAATTTGTCCCAGGAGCCCATTAAGTGTGCTGATGAAAGCCCAATCCACTGGCCATGGTGTCATACACTGCATGAGCTTGGCTTACCCTCCAGACTCAGCACAGCTCTGTGAAGAGTGATGAGCCCTTTGGTTCCTCTTGCCTTGATGCTCAAGTTCCTCAGTGATATGTTTCAAGACTGCTCTGGGGGGATTTTCCCTCATTCCTCCCTGAGCAGCCTCCACACTGCACTAATTGCTTACTATAGTTCTCAAGAGTTGTCAGCTTCCTTTTCCCCTCAATACTGCTTCTGGAAGGTTGGTTTTGTAGACTTGTTTAATTAAATTGCTGATTGACATTTTTCTAAGTAATACTGAAATAAAAATTTAAAAGCTGTTGTTACTGTTTTAGGCTTTACTTAATAGGCATTAAATGTTGATTGACAACAGAAAGTAGTGGAAAGACAATAGAATTTGAGGGAAGAAGTGTCAAAGAGCTGGGTTCTAGTCTACTTTTTTTTTAAATTTAAGTATAGTTGACACACGATGTTAACATTAGTTTCAGGTGTACAATATAGTGATTGGACAACTCTATACATTATATACACCCCAAGTGTAGCTGCCATCTGTCACCATATGCTATTACAATACCATTAACTATATTCCTTATGTGCCTTTTATCCCCCGTGACTTATTCATTCCATAACTGGACATCTGTATCCCCCTCTCCTCTTCACCCATTTTGCTCACCCCCTCATGCCCCTCTCCTCTGGCAACAATCAATCTGTTTGCTATGTATTTATGGGTCTATTTTTGCTGTTTGTTTTGTTTTTTAGATTCCACATCCAAGTGAAATCATATGGTATTTGTCTTTCTCTGGTTCTAATCTACTTTTATGTCTTAGAGCCAATGCTACTTTTAATTTACATTTTTTTTAAGATTTTATTTATTTGAGAGAGCACGCGCACAAGCATGAGCGGTGGGGAGGGGCAGAGGGAGAGGGAGAGGGAGAAGCAGGCTCCCCGCTGAGCAGGGAGCCCAATCCATCCCAGGACCCTGAGATCATGACTTGAGCCAAAGGCAGCCGCTTTTTTTTTTTTTTTTTAAAGATTTTATTTATTTATTTGACAGAGAGAGACACAGTGAGAGAGGGAACACAAGCAAGGGGGAGTGGGAGAGGGAGAAGCAGGCTTCCCGCGGAGCCCGGAGCCTGATGTGGGGCTTGATCCCAGGACCCTGGATAATGACCTGAGCCAAAGGCAGATGGTTAACAACTGAGCCACCCAGGTGCCCCCGAAGGCAGCTGCTTAACTGCTTAACCAGCTGAGCCACCCAGGCGCCCCTTGTTTTACATTTCTTGATTACTAATGAGGTTAAAATCTTCTCATATGTTTATTGGCCATTAGTATTTCCTCTTAAATGACTTGCCTCTTCTTTTCCTTAGCCTATTTTTAAATTGTTTCTTGGTTGTTTTTGTCTTTTGCCTCAAAGAGGCAAAAATATGTGAATTTTGAGTCTGTTATATTGCAGATTTTTCATCAGTTTATTGTTTAACTTTTTTGTCTGACAAAAAAGTTTTAAGTTTAGTCAATTACATTTGTTAGTCTTTTCCTTTAAGGCATCTTGATTTTATGCTTGAAAAGGCCAGCCTCACCTCAAAATAAATATAACTTCTGTATTTTTTTTCCAGTATGTATATGTGTGTTTGAAAAAAATATTTAGTTCTTTAATTTGTCTGAAATTTATTTTTGTGTATGCTAGGAAATAGGGATTCTGTTTTCCAAGAGCTGACTAATTATTCCAATACCATTTGTAGACAAAATACATTTTTCCCACTGATATGTAATGTAGCATTTCTTCAGAAAAAGTCGATACAATTTGATTTTAAAGTCCACATTAAGGTTAAGAATCTTTGTTTTTTGGAGTTCTGTGCCATAATGGTTCAAATTTTTTAAATTATGCTCATTTTCTTTATTTTTTTTAAATTTTATTATGTTATGTTAATCACCATACATTACATCATTAGTTTTTGCTGTAGTGTTCCATGATTCATTGTTTGCATATAACACCCAGTGCTCCATTCAGTACGTGCCCTCTTTAATACCCATCACCAGGCTAACCCATCTCCCCACCCCCTTCCCCTCTAGAACCCTCAGTTTGTTTCTCAGAGTCCATAGTCTCTCATGGTTCGTCTCCCCCTCCGATTTCCCCCCCTTCATTTTTCCCTTCCTGCTATCTTCTTCTTCTTCTTTTTTTTTTTTTAACATATAATGTATTATTTGTTTCAGAGGTACAGGTCTGTGATTCATCAGTCTTACACAATTCACAGCGCTCACCATAGCACACACCCTCCCCAATATCTATCACCCAGCCACCCCATCCCTCCCACCCCCCCACCACTCCAGCAACCCTCAGTTTGTTTCCTGAGATTAAGAATTCCTCATATCAGTGAGGTCATATGATACATGTCTTTCTCTGATTGACTTATTTCGCTCAGCATAACACCCTCCAGTTCCATCCACGTCGTTGCAAATGGCAAGATTTCATTCCTTTTGATGGCTGCATAATATTCCATTGTATATATATACCACATTTTCTTTATCCATTCATCTGTTGATGGACATCTTGGCTCTTTCCATAGTTTGGCTATTGTGGACATTGCTGCTATAAACATCGGGGTGCACGTACCCCTTTGGATCCCTACATTTGTATCTTTGCAAACACAAAACTAGCCCCACAAGAAATATTGGAAGGGGTCCTCTAAGCAAAGAGAGAGCCTAAAAGTAACATAGACCAGAAAGGAACACAGACAATATACAGTAACAGTAACCTTACAGGCAATACAATGGCACTAAATTCATATCTTTCAGTAGTTACCCTGAATGTAAATGGGCTAAATGCCCCAATCAAAAGACACAGGGTATCAGATTGGATAAAAAAACAAGACCCATCGATATGCTGTCTGCAAGAGACTCATTTTATACCCAAAGACACCCCCAGATTGAAAGTGAGGAGGTGGAAAACCATTTACCATGCTAATGGACACCAAAAGAAAGCTGGGGTGGCAGTCCTTATATCAGACAAATAAGATTTTAAACCAAAGACTATAATAAGAGATGAGGAAGGACACTATATGATATTTAAAGGGTCTATCCAATAAGAAGATCTAACAATTGTAAATATCTATGCCCCTAACATGGGAGCAGCCAAGTATATAAGCCAATTAATAACAAAAGCAAAGAAACACATCAACAACAATACAATAATAGTGGGGGACTTTAACACCCCCCTCACTGAAATGGACAGATCATCTAAGCAAAAGATCAACAAGGAAATAAAGGCTTTAAATGACACACTGGACCAAATGGACTTCACAGATATATTCAGAACTTTCCATCCCAAAGCAACAGAATACACATTCTTCTCTAGTGCCCATGGAACATTCTCCAGAATAGATCACATCCTAGGTCACAAATCAGGTCTCAACTGGTACCAAAAGATTGGGATCATTCCCTGCATATTTTCAGACCACAATGCTTTGAAACTAGAACTCAATCACAAGAGGAAAGTCGGAAAGAACTCAAATACATGGAGGCTAAAGAGCATCCTTCTAAAGAATGAATGGGTCAACAAGGAAATTAAAGAAGAATTAAAAAAATTCATGGAAACAAATGAAAATGAAAACACAACTGTTGAAAATCTTTGGGATGCAGCAAAGGCAGTCCTAAGAGGAAAGTATATAGCAATACAAGCCTTTCTCAAGAAACAAGAAAGGTCTCAAATACACAACCTAACCCTACACCTAAAGGAGCTGGAGGAAAAACAGCAAATAAAGCCTAAACCCGACAGGAGAAGAGAAATAATAAAGATCAGAGCAGAAATCAATGAAATAGAAACCAAAAGAACAGTAGAACAGATCAAGGAAGCTAGGAGCTGGTTCCTTGAAAGAATTAATAAGATTGATAAACCCCTGGCCAGACTTATCAAAAAGAAAAGAGAATGACCCAAATAAATAAAATCATGAATGAAAGAGGAGAGATCACAACCAACACCAAAGAAACACAAACAATTATAAGAACATATTATGAGCAACTATATGTCAGCAAATTAGATAATCTGGAAGAAATGGATGCATTCCTAGAGATGTATAAACTGCCAAAACTGAACGAGGAAGAAATAGAAAACCTGAACAGACCTATAACCACTAAGGAAATTGAAGCAGTCATCAAAAATCTCCCAACAAACAAAAGCCCAGGGCCAGATGGCTTCCCAGGGGAATTCTACCAAACATTTAAAGAAGAATTAATACCTATTCTTCTGAAATTGTTCCAAAAAATAGAAATGGAAGGAAAACTTCCAAGCTCATTTTCTTTCTTTCTTTTTTTTTTTTAAGATTTTATTTATTTGACAGAGAGAGACACAGCGAGAGAGGGAACACAAGCAGGGGGAAGTGGGAGAGGGAGATGCAGGCTTCCCGTGGAGCAGGGAGCCTGATGTGGGGCTCGATCCCAGGACCCTGGGATCATGACCTGAGCCGAAGGCAGACGCTTAACGACTGAGCCACCCAGGCACCCCCCAAGCTCATTTTCTAATAACTTTCTTCTTACATACTTTTTCTCTCAGTACCTACCCTGTAACTGGTTATGGTAATTCATCAATAACTGAAAAATTGCTTCATTCTGTAAAAGTCATGACCATTTGCCCCCTTCTTGAAACAGAGAGAAATCATAGGGAGGAATCATCGAGAAAATGTCTTTTCTTTTAGTTTCTTTCCCTTGAATACTGCTGTTCTTTTTCCTTTGTTGAATCTGATAATCCTGATTTTAAATATAGAAGATCCAACTTCATAAAAATATCTTAGCCTCGAAGAATAAGGAACATTGATGATATGAAAATTGATTACTTACGACAAAAATGCTGCTTAAAGCTATACTATCAAAATAAGATGTTTAAGTCAACTATTTGTAGTAGCTATATAATAAAGCTTTCAAAATAAAGATTCATTAAAAAAATATCTTAGCCTCAATTTTCAGCAATGTTCCCCATACACAGTATCATAATTTCAATGGTCCTGTTATTTGTCTTTTAGGTTTCTTGCTTATAGACTAATCCTACGCAGTTACTCTTATCTTTTCTACTAAAAATACCTAATAAATTGGGGTTAATCGTTAATTCAATCTAGAACAATGATTTTTCCTGAAGAATTTCATTCCTTCTATATCTAAAGAATAAGAGGAGGGGAACCAAACTATAAGTGGAAACCAGAATGAATAAATCTTGTCCGTAGAGGTGAGTTGGAATTTGGTTAGACTTGTACGTGTGTCTGTGTGTTTATTTATTTTTATTTTTTAATTGTTCAGGAAAAAGCCAAAACCCTGTTGGACAACATGAAGAAACTGGAGAAAGAACTATTCAAAGAGATGGAATCAATTCTTCAAAACAAGCATCTTGATGTGGATAAAGTTGTTAATCTCTTTCCTCAGTGTGCAAAAGATGAAATTAGAATTTATAAGTCAAACATTAGTCCTTAGTGGTCATATAAATGGTCAGCAATCTTCTTCAAAGTCAGAATCTATCATCTTGGTAAATGATATAACCTCATTTGAGCAGATCTGATTATTCTTTAATAGCATTTACGTTAATGGCCTATTAGAACTACAGATAGCCTTGCTGAGATATTGAGAAAGAAAATAACATTGGAATTAGGCACGTATATCAGGGGATAGCCAGGAGGTATTTCAGGTATTTACTTGTGTTTTTTTTTTTTTTTAGCCATAATACCTTTTTAAAAATTATAATAATTTAATAATAATTTAATATTCAATGAAGCATAAAATATTAAAATAATGCATGGATTTATGTTTATTATAGTTATGTATTATCCTCAAATAATTTTCTCATTTACAGCAAGAAAGTAGATTTTTCTTTAGTAATGGAAAATATTGTTTCGACTAATGAGTTTTTTCTCATTAGGTACATGTTAATCATCCCTAACAAAATATTCTAGATTTACACATTATCTTATTACACTTTTATTAAATTCAGACATGCTTTTTTGTCAAGACTTGGCTGACCAGTGAGCTTTTAGCTCTAATTATCAAGCAGTTTTTCAGGTATGCACCTTTATAGGCTTTTAATATTTTTAGAAGAGCTTGTCTGGGGATTAGGAAATGGGATAAGGGAACTAAGACCTTAGGAGATACTGTTTCTGTGTCTCGAATCTTTCTCAAATTTTATTTCTGTTCACTCAGTAAAAATAGTAACAGGAGTGAGATAGTGGCAATGAAATAGGATTGCTAGTGTATTATGAACATTAGAGTGTCTAATGTATTATGAACATTATAAATGAGTAATATCTACCCAAAGTTTATAAAACTTTGTTAAAGTTACATAGAGATTACCAAGACTCAAAGTCGCAAATAATAAACAAAAGAAAAATCCAACTCAAAATAACACTATTTATTGGTTTCTAGAAATATGTATTTTAGATATTTGATTATATTATCATATTTATTGGTTGCTATCACTGTAATTAGGATTATTACTAAAGTAGTGGATCATTATATTTAAAGAGTGCTCAAGAAAAATTTTTTTAGGGGTGCCTGGGTGGCTCAGTTGTTAAGCATCTGCCTTCTGCTCAGGTCATGACCGCAGAGCCCAGCATCGGGCTCCCTGCTGGTGGGAAGCCTGCTTCTCCCTCTCCCACTCCCCCGCTTGTGTTCCCTCTCTGGCTGTGTCTCTCTCTGTCAAATAAATAATAAAATCTTTTATTTATTTTTTTTTTTATTTTATCATGTTATGTTGATCACCATACATTACATCATTAGTTTTTGATGTAGTGTTCCATGATTCATTGTTTGTGCACAACACCCAGTGCTCCATGCAGAACGTGCCCTCTTTAATACCCATCACCAGGCTAACCCATCCCCCCACCCGGCTCCCCTCTAGAACCCTCAGTTTGTTTCTGAGAGTCCATAGTCTCTCATGGTTCGTCTCCCCCTCCGATTCCCCCCCCTTCATTTTTCCCTTCTATTATCTTCTTTTTTTTTTTAACATATAATGTATTATTTGTTTCAGAGGTACAGGTCTGTAATTCATCAGTCTTAAACAATTCACAGTGCTCATCATAGCACATACCCTCCCCAGTGTCCATCACCTAGCCACCCCATCCCTCCCACCCCCCCCACTCCAGCAACCCTTGGTTTGTTTCCTGAGATTAAGAATTCCTCATATCAGGAGAAGGAAAGATGGTGGAGGAGTAGGGGACCCTATTTCAACTGGTCCCCGGAATTGAGCTGGATATCTACCAGACCACTCTGAGCACCCACGAAACCAGCCTGAGATGTAAGAAGATCTGGATCTCTACAAACAGAATATCGCAGGCGGTTGATTTTGAGGTACGAAGCGGGGAGCCCTGATTCCGCGGGCAGATATCGGAGGATAAACGGCAGCGGGAGGGAGCCTGGCCATGGGGATCCTACACCGCCGGTGAGCGACAGCCTCACGCGCTGTGGAGGGGCACAGACTCGCAGACCGGTAGTGGCGGGGAAAGGACTCTAGGGCAGCCCTCGGGGCAGGAACCCGGAGCGGCGGGGTAGTGCCTGTGAACTGCAGCCCCGGGGACGGAAACCCGGAGGGCAGGGTCGCGCGTGCTCGAACTGGGAGCGGCTGGTGGTTTTAGAAGCACAAAGGGCAGAGACATGCCCTGACCTGGAGGCAGGACTGGGAGCGCTGCGGAGGGGCGCACAACCCAGGACGCTGCAGTTTATAGCAGCACGGACAGAAACGGAGACGGTGTGGCCTGGAGAGCTCACTGAAGAACAGACTGCGGTCTCTGCTCTGAGGCAGAGGGTTGGACACAGTCTCTTCTGCTCTGACTCACGGATGAGATGCGGAAAGCCGCCAGAGAACAAAAGCCCCAAAAACTGATTGCCGCTGAGCCCATCCCCCGCCACAGGGGGGCAGGGCAACTCTGCCCAAACAGGGTTGCCTGAGTAACAGTGTGGCAGGCTCCTCCCCCAGAAGACAGGCTGGGAAAACAATAGGCCAGCAACCCTAAGGTCCCAAGAAAACAGGTGCATCTTGCTTGGGTTCTGGTCAATAATTTGGACTCTATAAATTCCCTCAAACACCCATCAACAGAATGACTAGGAGGAGGAGCCCCCAAAATAGAAAAGACTCAGAGATCATGACTTATGCTGCAGATTTACAAATGGATGCAGATATAACCAAGATGTTGGAGATGGAATTCAGGCTAGCAATTGTGAAGACAATGGCTAGAATGGAGAAATCAATTAATGGCAACATAGAGTCTCTAAGGACAGAAATGAAAGCTGAATTGGCAGAACTTAAAAATGCTATCAGTGAGATCCAATCCAATCTAGATAATCTAACAGCTAGGGTAACTGAGGCAGAAGAATGAATAAGCGACCTGGAAGACAATATAATAGATAAAAAGAGAAAAGAGGAGGCCAGGGAAAAACAACTCAGAATCCATGAAAATAGAATCAGAGAATAAGTGACACCATGAAGCGTTCCAATGTCAGAATGATTGGAATCCCGGAGGGAGTGGAGAGAGAGAGAGGGCTAGAAGATGTATTTGAGCAAATCGTAGCTGAGAACTTCCCTAATCTGGGGAATGAAACAAACATTCGCGTCCTAGAGGCAGAGAGGACCCCTCCCAAGATCAAGGAAAACAGGCCAACACCCCGGCATGTAATAGTAAAACTTGCAAATCTTAGAACCAAGGAAACCATCTTAAGGGCAGTTAGGGGGAAGAGATTCCTTACGTACAGAGGGAGGAACATCAGAATAAAGTCAGACCTATCCACAGAGACCTGGCAAGCCAGAAAGGCCTGGCAAGACATATCCAGGGTACTAAATGAGAAGAACATGCAGCCAAGAATACTTTATCCGGCAAGGCTTTCATTTAGAATGGATGGAGAGATGCAGAGCTTCCACGACCGGCAGAAACTGAAAGAATATGTGACCACTAAGCCGGCCCTGCAAGAAATATTAAGGGGGGTTCTATAAAAGGAGAAAGACCCCAAGAGTGATATACAACAGAAATTTACAGGGACAATCTATAAAAACAACGTCTTCACAGGCAACATGATGACAATTCATATCTTTCAATAATCACTCTCAACGTGAATGGCCTAAATGCTCCCATAAAACGGCACAGGGTTGCAGATTGGATAAAAAGACAGGACCCATCCATATGCTGTCTACAAGAGACTCATTTTGAACCTAAAGATACATCCAGACTGAAAGTGAAGGGATGGAGATCCATCTTCCATGCCAGCAGACCTCAAAAGAAAGCTGGGGTAGCAATTCTTATATCAGACAAATGAGATTTTAAACTAAAGTCTGTAATTAGAGACACAGAAGGACACTATATCATTCTTAAAGGGTCTATCCAACAAGAAGATCTAACAATTGTAAATATCTATGCCCCCAACATGGGAGCAGCCATCTACATAAGCCAACTGTTAACCAAAATAAAGAGTCATATTGATAACAATACATTAATTGTAGGAGACCTCAATACTCCACTCTCAGAAATGGACAGATCATCTAAGCAGAAAATCAACAAGGAAACAAGAGCTTTGAATGATACATTGGACCAGATGGACCTCATAAATATTTACAGAACATTCCACCCTAAAACAACAGAATACTCATTCTTCTCGAGCACACATGGAACTTTCTCCAGAATAGACCACATACTGGGTGACAAATCAGGTCTCAACCGATACCAAAAGATTGAGATTATTCCCTGCATATTCTCAGACCACAATGCTTTAAAACTGGAACTCAATCACAAGAAAAAATTTGGCAGAAATTCAAACACTTGGAAGCTAAAGACCACTCTGCTCAAGAATGTTTGGGTCAACCAGGAAATCAAAAAAGAACGTAAACACTTCATGGAAATCAATGAGAACGAAAACACATCGGTCCAAAACCTATGGGATACTGCAAAGGCAGTCCTAAGGGGGAAATACATAGCCATCCAAGCCTCACTCAAAAAAATAGAAAAATCCCGAATTTACCAACTAACTCTACACCTTAAAGAACTAGAGAAAAAGCAACAAATGATGCCTAAGCCAAGCATTAGAAGAGAAATAATTAAAATTAAAGCAGAGATCAATGAATTAGAAACCAGAAACATAGTAGATCAGATCAACGAAACTAGAAGTTGGTTCTTTGAAAGAATTTTTTTTTTTAATTTTTTTTAAATGTTTTATTTATTTATTCATGAAAGTCAGAGAGAGAGAGAGAGGCAGAGGCAGAGGGAGAAGCAGGCTCCCCGCCTAGCAGGGAGCCCGATGCGGGACTCGATCCCAGAACCCTGGGATCATGACCTGCGCCGAAGGCAGACGCTTAACCATCTGAGCCACCCAGGCGCCCCTCTTTGAAAGAATTAATAAGATTGATAAACCACGGGCCAGACTTATCCAAAAGAAAAGAGAAAGGACCCAAATTAATAAAATTATGAATGAAAGCGGAGAGATCATGACTAACACCAAGGAAATAGAAACAATTATTAGAAATTATTATCAACAACTATATGCCAATAAACTGAGCAATCTGGATGAAATGGAGGCCTTCCTGGAAACCTATAAGCTGCCAAGACTGAAACAGGAAGAAATTGACAACCTGAATAGGCCAATAACCAGTAACGAGATTGAAGCAGTGATCAAAAACCTCCCAAAAAACAAGAGTCCAGGGCCTGATGGATTCCCTGGGGAATTCTACCAAACATTCAAAGAATAATACCTATTCTACTGAAGCTGTTTCAAAAAATAGAAACAGAAGGAAAGCTTCCAAACTCATTCTATGAAGCCAGCATTACTTTAATCCCCAAACCAGGCAAAGACCCCATCAAAAAGGAGAATTTCAGACCAATATCCCTGATGAATACGGATTCCAAAATCCTCGACAAAATCCTAGCTAATAGGATCCAATAATACATTAAAAGGATCATCCACCACGACCAAGTGGGATTTATCCCAATGTGATAGAACACATTAATAAGAGGAGGGAGAAGAACCATATGGTCCTCTCAATTGATGCAGAAAAAGCATTTGACAAAATACAACATCCTTTCCTGACTAAAACTCTTCAGAGTATAGGGACAGAGGGAACATTCCTCAAGTTCATAAAATCCATCTATGAAAAACCCACAGCGAATATCATCCTCAATGGGGAAAAGCTGAGAGTCTTTCCCTTAAGATCAGGAACACATCAAGGATGCCCACTCTCGCCACTATTGTTCAACAGAGTACTAGAAGTCCTAGCAACAGCAATCAGACAACAAAAAGAAATAAAAGGTATTCAAATTGGCAAAGAAGAAGTCAAACTCTCTCTTTTCACAGACGACATGATACTTTATGTGGAAAACCCAAAAGACTCCACCCCCAAATTACTAGAACTCATACAGCAATTCAGTAATGTGGCAGGATACAAAATCAATGCACAGAAATCAGTTGCTTTCTTATACACTAACAACGCAACTGTAGAAAGAGAAATTAGAGAAACGATTCCATTTACAATAGCACCAAAAACCATAAGATACCTCGGAATAAACCTAACCAAAGAGGTAAAGGATCTATACTCTAGGAACTACAGAACACTCATGAAAGAAATTGAAGAAGACACAAAAAGATGGAAAAATATTCCATGCTCATGGATCGGAAGAATAAACATTGTTAAAATGTCTGTGCTACCCAGAGCAATCTATACCTTCAATGCCATCCCGATCAAAATTCCAATGACATTTTTCAAAGTGCTGGAACAAACAATCCTAAAATTTGTATGGAATCAGAAAAGACCCCGAATTGCCAAGGAAATGTTGAAAAAGAAAAACAAAGCTGGGGGCATCACGTTGCCTGATTTCAAGCTATATTACAAAGCTGTGATCACCAAGACAGCATGGTACTGGCACAAAAACAGACAGTTGGACCCTCAACTCTATGGTCAAATAATCTTTGACAAAGCAGGAAAAAACATGCAATGGAAAAAAGACAGTCTCTTCAATAAATGGTGCTGGGAAAATTGGACAGCCACATGCAGAAGAATGAAACTCGACCATTTTCTAACACCATTCACAAAGATAAACTCAAAGTGGATGAAAGACCTCAATGTGAGACAGGAATCCATCCAAATCCTAGAGGAGAACATAGGCAGTAACCTCTTTGACATCGCCCACAGCAACTTCTTTCAAGATACATCTCCAAAAGCTAGTGAAACAAAAGCAAAAATGAACTTTTGGGACTTCATCAAGATAAAAAGCTTCTGCTCAGCAAAGGAAACAGTCAACAAAACAAAGAGGCAACCCACAGAATGGGAGAAGATATTTGCAAATGACACTACAGATAAAGGACTGGTATCCAAGATCTATAAAGAACTTCTCAAACTCAACACCCAAAAAACAAATAAGTCAAAAAGTGGGCAGAAGATATGAAAAGACACTCCTCTGAAGAAGACATACAAATGGCTAACAGACACATGAAAAAATGTTCATCATCATTAGCCATCAGGGAAATTCAAATTAAAACCACATTGAGATACCACCTTACACCAGTTAGAATGGCAAAAATGGACAGGGAAAGAAACAACAAATGTTGGAGAGGTTGTGGAGAAAGGGGAACCCTCTTACACTGTTGGTGGGAATGCAAGTTGGTACAGCCACTTTGGAAAACAGTGTGGAGGTTCCTCAAAAATTTAAAAATAGAGCTGCCCTATGACCCAGCAATTGCACTTCTGGGTATTTACCCCAAAGACACAGATGTAGTGAAAAGAAGGGCCATATGCACCCCAATGTTCATAGCAGCAATGTCCGCAATAGCCAAACTGTGGAAAGAGCCGAGATGCCCTTCAACAGATGAATGGATAAAGAAGATGTGGTCCTTCTATACAATGGAATATTACTCAGCCATCAGAAAGGATGAATACCCAACTTTTACATCGACATGGATGGGACTGGAGGAGATTATGCTAAGTGAAATAAGTCAAGCAGAGAAAGTCAATTATCATATGGTTTCACTTATTTGTGGAACATAAGGAATAGCATGGAGGACAGTAGGAGAAGGAAGGGAAAAATGGGGGGGGGGATTGGAGGGAGAGATGAACCATGAGAGACTATGGACTCTGAGAAACAAACAGGGTTTTAGAGGGGAGGGGGGAGGGGAGATTGGTTAGCCCGGTGATGGGTATTAAGGAGGGCACGTACTGCATGGAGCACTGGGTGTTATACGAAAACAATGGATCGTGGATCACCACATCAAAAACTAATGATGTATTGTATGGTGACTAACACAACATAATAAAATTTAAAAAAAAAGAATTCCTCATATCAGTAATCTTTAAAAAAAAAAAGAAAAAATTTTTAAAAGTTCTCTCATAACAACCTTAATCTGTCTGATTTTGCTCTTGTCTAATACAGGGCTGCCATTACAAAAGAAAAGATTGTTGTCTCAAGTACTCAGTTAATTCCGTGTTTGCCTTACATATGGTTCAGTGTTAGGTTCTCCCCAAATCATGAAGACCCTTGGCCAACCCCTATACCTCTTTTCTCTCTCTTAATATATGAGGAAACTAAGGGTAAGCAGTCCATTCATTTATCCAGGGACACATACTTGAATCTCATTTCTCTCTCTAGGGCCAACATGTTTTCTCTTTCTCCTCCCACACCACCCTAGACTCAACCAGCAGCATCTCTCACCTGACAACTGCAGTTAACTGTTTTCTACACCCATTTTTGTTCTTTATCTCCATTCACAGAGGTCACTGCAGCCCGAGTGATCTCTAAGGAATGTAAATCTAATCATGAATTGCCCTCTAAAACTTTTTAAGAAAATATTTTTTATAGCAAGTTTTAGATTTAGAGCAAAACTGAACAGAAAGTACAGAGTCCCACATACCTCCTGTCCACCTCCAACTTATCCCTCTATCAACATCCCACACTAGAATGGTACATTTCCTATAATTGATGAAGCTGTATTGGCATATCATTATCACCCCAAATCCATAGTCTACATTAGGGTTCACTCATTTTACCTTCTATGGGTTTGGACAAATGTATAATGATATGTATTAATGATCATGGTATCATACAGAGTAGATTCACTCCTCTAAATATCATCTGTTCTCCACCTATTCATCTCTCCCTCCCCCTAATCCCTGACAACTACTTATCTTTCTTACTGTCTCCATAGTTTTGCCTTTTCTAGAATATCATATAGTTGGGAATAATACAGTATTTAGCCTTTTCAGATTTGCTCTTTAACTTACTTAGTAATATGCATTTAAGTTTCCTCCATGTCTTTTCACGGCTTGAGAGCTCATTTCTTTTTAGTGCTGAATAATATTACATTGTCTGGATATCTTGGTTGCTGATATTCACTACTGAAGGACATCTTAGTTGCTTCCATGTTTTGGCAATTATGAATAAAGCTGCTATAAACATCTGTGTGCCGGTTTTTGTGTAGACATAAGTTTTCAGTTTATTTGGGGAAATACCCAGCAACATGAGTGCTGGATGGTATGGTAAGAGTATGTTTAGTTTTTAAGAAACTGCCACACTGTCTTCCAGAGTGACTACAATTTTGCATTCCACCAGCAATGAATGAGAGTTTCTGTTGCTTCACATCCTTGTCATTAGGTATTTGTTAGTGTTCTGGATTTTGGCCATCTCCTAGGTGTGTAGTAGTATCTCATTGTTTTAATTTGCTGATGACATATGATGCAGAGCATCTTTTCATATGCTTATTTGCCATCTATCTTCTTTGGTGACATATCTGTTCAGATCTTTTGCTCATTTTATTTATTTTTTATTTTTTTATTTTATTTTTTTAAAGATTTTATTTATTTTTTTGACAGAGACACAGTGAGAGAGGGAACACAAGCAGGGGGAGTGGGAGAGGGAGAAGCAGGCTTCCTGCGGAGCAGGTTGCCCAACGTGGGGCTTGATCCCAGGACCCTGGGATCACGACCTGAGCTGAAGGCAGATGCTTAACGACTGAGCCACCCAGGCACCCCTCTTTCACTCATTTTAAAAATCAGGTTGTTCATTTTCTTATTGTTGAGTCTAAAACTCTTAAAGAGTCATTGTAATAAGTCCCAGTCCTTAACAACTATCAACAAGATCCTGCTGGTCTTCCCCATCTATATCTTATTACAGTTTTGCCAATGTTTTTTTCTTTTTTTCGTAATCCCCTTCATCGATTTCACCCATCCCCCCATCTATCTCCCTTCTGGCAACCACCAGTTCTCTGTATTTAAGTCTGTTTTTTTCTTCTTCTTCTTTTTGGTGTTCATTTGTTTTGTTTCTTAAATTCTATGTATGAGTGAAATAATAACGGTATTTGTCTTTCTCTCATTGGCTTATTTCACTTAACCTTATACCCTCTGGGTCCATCCATGTTGGTGCAAATGGCAAGATGTCATTCTTTCTTATGGCTGAATAATATCCCATTGTATATGTACATACCACAACTTCTTTACCCATTCATCTATGGTTGGACACTTGGGTTGCTTCCACATTTTGGCTATTGTAAATAATGCTGCAATAAACAGAGGGGTGCATATATCTTTTTGAATTAGTGTTTTTGTTTTCTTTGGGTAAATACCCAGTTGTTGAATTACTGGATCCTATGGTAATTCTATTTTTAACTTTCGAAGGAACCGCCATACTGTTTTCTACAGTGCCTGCATCAATTTGCTTTCCCCTTTTTAAAAAGCTCTTCCTATGCTGCTCTTTCAAATCCTCGAATGTGCCCAGGTCTTTCACAACGGCTGTACCCCCTGCTTGCACCATTCATTTCATGTGCTCCTCTTTGTGTCAGCAGTTCCTTTCATCCTTTAGAATTTTGCTGAAACGTGAGTTCCTTAGGAAAGTCTTCCCCATACCACAGGGTCAAGTCTGTTGTTACAAACTCTCAGAACCACATGTGATCCTGATCAGAAGGGTAATTATATGTCTAACGTCTGTCTTTCACAGTAATCTAGAAGCTTTATGAGGTTAGCAACCGTCTTTGTTCCCACCATTGTGAGCTCAGTATTCAACATTGGCACAAGCTAGATGCTCAATAAATGTTAAATGCGCATTCGAGTGGTGATGGAAATAACTTATACAGTCCTCTAAAGTTGAGCAAATTACCGAGACAATCTATCTGTGCTACTTGGTAACCTTTGTAAAGTCACAGGTCCAACTTGTTGCCTTTTTCCATATTCAAAATGGGAATAAATACCTCCCTAAATACAAGGATTATTATAAGGATATGTGAATTAATTAAGAAACAGTTTGGGAGACTTTGACTCTGTAAATCTGATACGGTATTTGGGTTTTGGTAATCATGTGGGTAATTAATGCCTTGTGGTATATCTTAGAAAATTTAAGGTTTTCTTAAATTTCATGTATTTCTTAAGTAAAAAATATAGTAGCTGAAATTAAGCTTTTGTTTTTTTTCTTTTTGGTTAACCCTTAAATGATGTGGTTTATTATTTACCATGGTGTAATAAACCCAGGGAATAGTTTAATAAATTGAGTACTTTAGAGAAAGCTAGTTTATTTGATCTTTGGTGAAAATATCAATTTATATATTAATCTTCAACCAAAAAACTTTTTATTTTTATTTTTATTCCAGTATAATTAACATACAGTTTTATATTAGTTTCAGGTGTACAATATAGGGATTCAACAATTCCATCTATTATTCAGTGCTTATCAAGATAAGTGTACTCTTAATCCCCTTCACCTGTTTCACACATCACTCTCCCCCAACCCCAATCTGTTTGTTCTCTGTATGTAACAGTTTCTCTTTTGGTTTCTTTTTTTTTCCTTTGTTTTGTTTCTTAAATTTCACATATGAGTGAAATCATATGGTATTTGTCTTTCTCTGACTGACTTATTTCACTTAGCATTATATTCTGTAGATCTATATTGTTGCAAATGGCAGGATTTCATTCTTTCTTATTGCTGAATAATATTCCATTGTGTGTGTGTATATATATATATATCACATCTTTTTTATCCATTCATCTAATGATGGACACTTGGTTATCTATTGCAAATAATGCTGTAATAAACATAGGGATGCATATATCCTTTCAAATTCATGTTTTTGTATTCTTTGGGTAAATACTCAGTAGTCCAATTCCTGGATCATGTGGTAGTTCTATTTTTAATTTTTTCTTCCTATTTTTAATTTTTTGAAGGACCTCCATACTGTTTTCCTCAGTGGCTACATCAGTTTGAGTTCTCACCAACAATGCATGAGGGTTCCTTTTTCTCCACATCCTCGCCAACACTTGTTGTTTCTTGTGTTTTAGATTTTAGCCATTCTGACAGGTGTGAGATGACATCTTATTGTGGTTTTGATTTGCATTTCCCTGCTGGTGAGTGATATTGTGCATCTTTTCATGTGCCTGTTGACCATCTATATGTCTTCTTTGGAGAAATGTCTGTTTGTGTCTTCTGCCCATTTTTTAATTGGATTATTTGGTTTTTGGTGTTAAGTTGTGTAAGTTCTTTATATATTTTGGATACTAACCCTTTTTAAGTTATGTCATTTGCAAATATCTTCTCACATTCAGTAGATTGTCTTTTAGTTTTGTTGATCAACCAAAAATTTTGTCCTAGAAATAATTATGCAGCCTAGAATTTTGGAAATTTAGTTCCTACTTGTAAAATTTGCCAAAAACAGATTCAACAGAGTGAATGTTTTCTCTTTTTAATTAATTACTTCAGGCTTTTCTCATACCAATCATAGAAATTTATCATCTCACCTTTTCCTGAAGAATGGTGATTACATTTCTGATCCTGAACTGTGTTTCCAACCATCAGACATCACTTGACTACCTACGACCAGTGGTCTAAAGTAATTTAATATTTTACGTCATATGAGAATTGAAGGGGCAAAAACTAAGAGCTATATCCTACATAGCAAACATAAAATAATAGTTTTACATTTTTCTTGCTTTTACAAACTTAATGTCATTAATCATTATTCTTAAAATTCCAAGCACACTCTACCTTATTCCAAAACTATTGAAGTTTAAACAAAAGCTGTTCAGGGAATTAATCAGAACAAAGAAATGAACAACTTACCATACTGAATATTAGCCTAAAAGGGTAATTTTTTTTTTTAAGTAGTCTCTATACCCAACGTAGGGCTTGAACTCATGACCCTGAGATCAAGAGTTGCATGCTCTACCAACTGAGCCAGCCAGGCACCTAAAAGGGGTAGATTTAAATCAAAATTCTATCAGGTAATTTTCTCAGCTGTGACCCTGCATATTAAATATTATGAAATGTGCAAAGGACTCTGTCATATTGAATCATTAAACAAAAAGTGCTTACTGAGTGCATAATTGAGCAAGGCCCTGTGCATATAGATCCCCATGCATAGAGTCACGAAGAATGGAACAATCTCAGGAGACCCATTTAACAAAACATTGAGGGGCGCCTGAGTGGCTCAGTCAGTTAAACGTCTGACTTTGGCTCAGGTCACGGTCTTAGGGTCCTGGGATTGAGCCCCACGTCGAGCTCCATGATGGGCTCCATGCTCAGTGGGGAGTCTCCTTGTCCCTCTGCCCCTCCCCCTGCTTGTGCTCTTTCTGTCTCTCTCTCAAAAAAATAAAATCTTAAAAAAAAAAAATTGAAAATGTATAGAAAAGACCTCTGTGATGGCTTCTGCATTTTTCAGATTACTCAAAGAAAAGATGTTGGCAATGCAAGTTAAAATAGGTATTTTATTGAGAAACTTGCTTTGTCAGTGAGAGTAAAAGTTACAAATATTTTCATTTAACAAAATTAGCATATCCATAATCTTAAAAACATCCCTAAAAAGCCTTTGCTTATCTGAAACCTCAGATCAGTCAGATCCAGGGTTTTCTCTTAGTGTTTCCCATGGAAAAAGATGCTGCTCATTCCCTTCATGCAAATAACAGAACATGTGAAGTATGACTTGTTCACAAAACAAATTCTCCAGTTTGAGTTGCCTGCATGCATGTGAATTAATATCTGTACTGCTGTCACTATAAAAGTCTCCTGGTATAACAGTGAGGCTTTATGCTTACTCCTGAGCATTCTGAGACTTATAATGTGGTCATATGAAAAAAAGGGTCTTGCCACAAGATAGTTCTGCTGAAAAAACATCCCCATTCCCTAATCATAACATAAAGTTGGTACAGGTTAATACTACACAATAAAGTATAATTTACTTGTTAAATACACCAGGCTTCCATGCAGATTTTTAAAAAAAATTACATATTTGTTGCATTAAAAGGGCAATGATTTAAATCTATAAATTATTTTCTAAATGGCTTTTACATGAGACATTAAAAGTATGAGAAAAATAAATACTTGAAACATGTTTTAAATAAGTTAAACCAGTACTGACACCTAACAAGTAGAGGTTCAAAGGTCATGTGAATAGATCTCTTTTTAATTTATTGAAGATAAAGCTTATCTGAGGGCAACACTGAATAATTTTCAAGTTTATAGATTTTTATACATGGATAGTTTAAAAAGACTAAATTCTAGATGTAAAAGTAGGATGTTAGGTTTAGAATTTTTAAATCTTGACTTGAACTATATAGATTTTTTTCTCTTTAACTACAGGGAATAAAGTGATAGGGCTATCCTTCTGCACTGTGATGCTTTGTGCAAACACCAGAATTGATATATGACAATAATTTTGTTGATAAAATTTAAACAAAACTGCTGAAATTATTTTTAGTACAAAAGTTAAAGATTAGACTTCTGTTGATGGATTTTGGAGATAATATTTATGGTGGTTCTTCTTCACCTCCTGTGGCACAGATTAGTATTTTGGATATAAAAATAAGAAAAGATGAACTTTAAAAAAATATTGCTTCTAGTTTTTAATGAGTACTATTTGTCAAGAAAACGGGAAAAACAAAATAAGAAGGCCTTTTATCAGAATCATTAAAATTCTTTTTCAGGAGGTGCTATCAATAAGTGCAAAGTTATCATAATTTAAGGTCCATTTCCTGCCAGCAGTATACCTGCCAAATTTGGCAATTTAAAGCAATAGTACATTGGATGTTGACTTTGAAATTATAGCAAACAGATGTGGGGAGCAATGTTTTAAAATGTTGGCATAACTAGTTTATAGTAATTATTATATTTATTATCAGAACTTTAAATTTTGACTTGGTTTTCTCTTTTTCCTAAGTCAGTTTCCTGTGTGTTTTCCATAGACATGAAATCACAAAATGTTCGCATGGGGTGGGAACACATCTCACCAAATTTTACAGAAGAGGCAACTGAGGCTCAGAGAGATTATGATTTGCCCAAGGTCACACAGCTAATAAGAAACAGATCTGGGGCTAGAATATGGCCCAGGGTTGTCTCCTTCATAATTTAGGTCTTAGGGGATGGGGATGAATGTTCAATCTCTTTATATGTTTCCTGTGGGGGTGTGTTTGCATTAATAGCAGGAGGACTCTGTTCAGGGCTCTTTTGAAGAAATCTATAAAACAAGTACTCGTCCCGAAATTCATACTCGTTGGTAATATGTTGGATGACTCCCCCTTGCACCAGTCTATCTCCATATATCACAGCTTCCCCGCGGTCGGAGGCAAGGCCGACTTCAATGAGCCAGTTCACCAGGTCACAGCCACAGAAGGTCCCGACAGATGTCTTTGCACCACACCTGTATGTCAAAGGAATGATTCACCCATATGTTCTGTAAACCTGGTATCAGCACTGCATGATAGAGGACAAGCAAGGAAAAACAGGAGACAGGGAAACACAGCATGATAGTTAAAAGTGTGGCAGGAATGAAACTATTCTGAATATAAAGGGTTTGTTAACTCACCTGACCCTAGAAAGATCCACCAGAAAAAAATAAAATATGCCAATAATGCTTGTGAAAACAGAAACATGTAAAAAAAAATGACCTAAGTAAATGCATCTACGAAGAAGCATTCTTTTTATAGTAGCTGGTCTTTTATGATCAGATCCATTCTGTAGACAGCTGAAGAGTGTTAATTTTATAAGTTATACTCTTAGGTATAATAAGTAACTAAATTGTCTCAGGAACATTTAATAATATTTTTTACAAGCTCTTAAGAAGTGACTATTTTTACTAAACTACTCAAATCAAACGTCATTATTTTCTGTTTATCACAGTGCCTACAAACAGTCTTTCTTCTTGCCTTCAGCAGCAAGACATGCTTACTGATACGCTTGTCAAGAATTTGCATTAGGAAGTAAGGAAGGAATAAGTGTGATCTGTCTTGCTACAAATGTAAGGTCTTTAAAGTGTACTTTGATGATGAATCTATTTCTTGATTATTTAAAATCTGTCTTGCTAATGCAAATGTGGGGTACCTCACGTATGAACAAATAAATAAGGGGAAGGGAAATGTTAAAGAACCAATTCAATGAATTCTGTAGGTTTTCATACAAATATGTAAGAGACAACATGAATCTGTCCACAAGCATTAGTCAAGCTGTAAAACCTGAAGTGCTTGACAACAGGAAACAGCGGATGAAAATCAAGATGAAATGAGAAATAGGTGACAAACATTTTAGACCATTTAACCACCAAGGAGTATAGCATTTCATAGAAAAATTAGAAAAGAGGTTAATATACATGAAAAATCTTCTCAAGTACATAAATCAAAATATTTTAACACCAGTATTTTGCTTAGTAATAAGATATCTTAATTTATGCTTTGCCATGCAAACATCACTTTGAAAAAAAGCCTGAATATTACCACCTCTGTCTGATCCTTCTCCCTGCTTGTTGATTTTTAACTTATAGCCTAACAAACACCTTGTAATCCCAGACACCAACTGAATAGCACTTGCTTCCTGATGACTGACCAGGAAGCTCCAAGCGCAGTGCATGGAACTGCACAGAATGCAGAGAATGTGCCGTCAGACAGGACGCACAGCAGCACCATCAGCCAGTGTCCACTCAACTAGAAGCAAGAGCCATGCTTCTGACAGTGGGCAGTCACGGGGGGCCTTTCTGAAGTGGAGTGCCCTTTCTTCCTTTAAAAAAAACGATTGTAGGGCGCCTGGGTGGCTCAGTTGGTTAAGTGACTGCCTTCGGCTCAGGTCATGATCCTGGAGTCCCTGGATCGAGTCCCACATCGGGCTCCCTGCTCGGCAGGGAGTCTGCTTCGCCCTCTGACCCTCCCCCCTCTTATGTGCTCTCTCCCTCTCATTCTCTCTCTCTCAAATAAATAAATAAAAAAAAAAAAAACAAAAAAAAAACGATTGTAAATTGTTGGAACTAGCCACAGATGGAACTTTGAAGTAATTCTGTTTGGCTCTTTAAGGGTAAGAAACTAACTTTTCTTCATAGTTTACCATTTCCAGAAACTGAGCTTGGACCATCATATAGATTTTGCTATCCACTTCAAAGACATGCTATCTAACTTCAAATAAGAGGAAAACAAAGGTTTAGAGAATCGAACTGGCCTGACGTCACATAGCTGGTAAGTGGCAGATTCGGGACCTGGCCTCTGGTATCAGTGCGCAACCAGTGAGTCCCCTTTCCACTAGCTATACCAGGCCTCCTTTTGGGTATAATAAAATATACTGGCATAATAGGTTAAATATATCACCCTGAATGGTAATCTTCACAAATTTTTAAATATGTAGTTATACACATAAACATATTTGGTTATGTTGTGTTTTTTTCCTCTTTTATGACAACAAAAATCATGGCACTTTAATTCATTTCCTGCTGCATCCTCCATACTTTGAGGATTAGAAGAATAAATATGATGTCATAGACTGAAGATTAGGACTTGAAGGGAAAAATAAGCAGCCGAATTAATTAAAATACAAATTTCATTTCATTTTTTTGACAATGTCATTAATAATATGAAATAACATACCACTAGGAGGTGGAGAATAGAAAGCCACTTCTAAATCCAGTGTATCCCATAGCTTTGTGAGACACTAATGGCCAACGTGAAGTGAATGTTAATATTTCACGACATCTTGGTTCATTCTAAATTAGTTTTCACACTTTATATGGAAATCGGCAGTTATATAACATTTAGAAAGCGTAAAAATCTTATATATTCTGTTTCTTAAACTATAAACTGACCCATAGCTATTTTCACTTTTACATGTAAACATGCTATTGAAAATAACAACCATGTAGTTAGTTAAAACCACATTACTTAGCCTGTTACAAACCAAAATTAATCATCTAAAATATAATTATCTGGAATTTGTACTTACCTTCTTTCCTTGACAATGTTTCGGATGCAGAGGTCACGGTGATAATGGATAAATTGCTGACAGGTCATTTTTATTTCCTCAGGAACAGGAGAACCCCTGTTTTCTGCTGTCTCTTTATTATTCCATAGGAATTCAAGTCTAAAAACCAAAATTTATGGAGGCCACTTTTAAGGAAATGAAAGCACTGAGAGAAAACCCCTTCTTGCTTATCACCCCATCAACATGGCTCTTTCAAAGCTAACATCTACAACATCCAGATCTCATTAGTCTCCGAGGCAAAGACATAACCTGCACTTGGTTTCCTGGTCCAAGCAGGTAGGGTGGGGGTGAGGTGAGGCAGGGTGGGAGACTTGAGACTTGAACATTTTATAAACCCTCCTGACATATTTGATCCATTTCAGTTTCTGCCAATAAATGAAGTTCTTTTCTTATTCTACATTCTACTGTTTTAAGTTGCAAAAATTACTTACAGAGATCAAGTATTTTATTTAATCATTTTCCAATTTCAGTACCAAAGAGAAAAATACTAGGATCTGGAATACAGCACATTTCTGTTTCTGTCACCTCGGACAATAGATCTGTTGACTATTTTACCTGATCAACATTATGAAGCTGTTAACTAAGTTCAATGACTTTCCTATTACACTTTTCCTCCTTAATGAAATGATTATGACCCTAGCAACTACATCTTAATAATGTGATGATGTTAATGATGACAAAAAAGAAGAAGGAGAAGAAAGAAGAGTGACCATATACTGGGTACTTTTTATATAGTTGGTTGGATAAATTCCACTCGTACTTCTAATTTCTACTAATTTTGACTTTGAAAACAAATGAGGATATACAAAGACTTGTGCCCCCCTTTCCTGCCACTCCCAAGTTGGAGAATTCCCACTTCATTATTATATTCACACTATCATTGTTATTATAAAGAAATTCCCAATCGGAATCTAAAGAAACTCTTCACCAAGCAAATAAAAAACAAAAGTTTAGCAGGAAGAGAATTTAAGTTTTCTATAAATTGTCAGTTTGATAGAAAGAGAAATCCTATTGTCAAAGGAGAACCTACATTGTCAAATATAGACCTTTGGGGGCACGCCATCTATTATTTCCATTTCTAAATACACTTCCAAGTTTCATTTTACTTTATGTAGTTAATGGCATAGGTAGAAGTCAGCATCCATCAATTCTTGTTAAAATGCAAATGACAATGTTGGATTAATAAGAGTTCTTCCAATATTTTCTCTGCAGTTATTTACAACAGATATGTGAATCAACATATAACCTTTCTGCAGTGTTTAATTTACCCTTTCTGTAGTCTCCTAGCAGTTACTAAAGGTTTAAAAATATCAGTATCTTAATAGAATGGCCTTGTCATTACCTTTACAGATACAGATTTATTTCAAAACTAAATTTACCTTCTTTTGAAAGGCAGAATGATTAAATGTTTGTCCAATCCAAAGATGCCAAAGGAAATAAATCCCTATGGAAGAAGAAAAGTTATAGTTATGAATTCAACACTAGAACGTTAAGACTGGGAAGTTATGGAAGTCACCATATTTAGTGCTGAGGGAAGCAAATCCATAGTGATTAGAGCAATATTGTAAGGCAGGCCCTCTAAAGTTTAATGCCTGGAGGCAGTTATGATACTTGGCTGCCTCTTTCCAGTCACCTATCTTACGAATTATGTTGGATAACCGGTTTAAATAAGTACTGAGTGACCACATCTTCATGCTAGCTTACTGAAGAAAAATGGAAATATTTAAAAGTTTTATGTCGGGGTGCCTGAGTGGCTCAGGCGTTAAGCATCTGCCTTCAGCTCAGGTCATGATCCCAGGGTCCTGGGATCGAGCCCCGCACTGGGCTCCCTGCTCAGCGGGAAGCCTGCTTCTCCCTCTCCCACTCCCCCTGCTGGTGTTCCCTCTCTTGCTGTGTCTCTGTCAAATAAATAAATAAATAAATCTTAAACAAAAAAATAAAAGCTTTATGTCTTTTTTTCCTCTTTTTAAAAAAGAAAATAAATTAGCTCCTATTGTGCTTAGGTATTTATTATTTTTCTGTTAACACTTGAGAAATGATAGAATTATATAGTATTTGGTTATAATGAAATAACTGAACAAACTTTATGTGAAATGAAGTTGGCTAGGTGCTTAGGGAAAGGCTTTGAAGGATTTGGGGGTGATGAAGCAAAATGGCACCGGAAGTCAGCCACAGATCAGGACAATTGGGACTGCTTGGAGAGGCAGGAGCCTGGGAGCTGCCATTTGTCAGACACAGTGGGATAAGGATCTAAGTGCAAGTTGGTGGGAGGTGGGATGGAGAATGTAATATATTGCACGAAGGATCTACCTTTCTTCACCCCCAAACTTCAAACAACCAAAAAGGAATGATCTTACTACAACACCTATATAGGATGTGGTGGTGGTGGTGTGTGGGGGTGTATATCTCTCTCCTTTGAAACACTTGGGCCATTAGCCGTGGGGGCATCATTTCAAATGCAACATTCCTGGCATTAACTTCTTTGTGAAGCCTTCTCAGTGCCAGTCTTGGGGTGACTCCGCCTGGAGTGGCTTTCCTGAATACAAAATGCTGAGTGAGACTATGAGTTTTCAACCTAGTATTTTATAGGTCTTGGGTACAGAATCAGATCTTAAATAGAATCACAAAGTGAGGTGAGCATCAAGTAGCTTGGGATACTCAAGTCTATCTGTAATAAACTGAATGGGTCACTTATCTATCTGGACAGAGTCATTTTGCTCCCACAATAATGGCAAAACAAACTGGAAATATTTCAAGAAATTAATGTTAGGGGTGCCTGGGTGGCTCAGTCATTAAGCGTCTGCCTTCGGCTCAGGTCATGATCCCAGGGTCCTGGGATCGAGCCCTGCATCGGGCTCCCTGCTCAGCGGGAAGCCTGCTTCTCCCTCTCCCACTCCCCCTGCTTGTGTTCCCTCTCTCACTATCTCTCTCTGTCAAATAAATAAATAAAATCTTTAAAAAAAAAGAAATTAATGTTAGGGTAAAAAGTGCGGGACTCTTTACTGATAAACGTTAACTGACTTCGGTTGATTATTAAAACCCCGTGATTTCAAACACAGTATTTTTTTCAACCCGATACTTAATCTGGGGACTAATATTCTCTAATTAAAAGGTAAGGGATTAAAAACAGAATCACATTTTGAACTTTACACATAAAAATATCTTCCCAATACATAAAACATCACTTATTCTTAAATATCCATTTTAATAGTGACATAAAAACAATAGCACCTATTATATTAGTTCTTCATGGAATTTTAGTTTCTAATTTGTAAACTGGGAATGATAATGTCTACTTTGTAGGTATTCTTGTGACGTTTAAGCAAGATGACTAAAGTATCAAGCTTAATAATGGTTGGCATATAGTAGTAGGTCCTCAAGGAATGGTAACTAACTATCCCTGGCCAAAATTTATTTATCTACCACATGATTTTCTAAAAAGATTTAAGTACCTATTGTTCAAGAAACATTGAAATGTAAATGAAATGATGTTCATCAATTTAAGTGATGAAACTAAAGGCTCAGAGAAGGTAAGTCTTCTTCCCAAAGTGACTTATTAAGACCATCACAAAGTTTAAAAAGAAGCTGGAACATCTTGTCCCTGCTTAAATTATCATTCTTTATTTTAAAACCAAAGCAAAAAATGATTTGGTGTTTCTGACTGAAACACTGCGGGTGCATTCTGAGGACTTGAACCAACACGGAGACCGGCAGCCCCTGCCAGCTGTCATGTACCAGCAGCCGGCAAACCAACTAAACTCTTTCGATTTAAAAGAAAACAACAACATCCGCACCACTGCCCCCCAAACAGCCCATCCAGGAAAACAGAAAAAAGCCTTCCAAGTTCTCAGGGAATAAATACCTGGCCAAAGTTAAACACAGCACAGAAAAACTGTAACTCAACATAGAGTCTTCCAGGTTCTTGGTTGAATAGCCACCACAAACAACTGGAAAGATTCTGTAAAGGAAGGTGAAAATAGTATTTTAAAATGAAGCTAGCTAATCATTTCTCTCTATCCAGAACACAGTACAATAACTTATCTGCTTAATAATCAGGCAGAAAAAGACTAAAAGGAAAAACACCGACAGAATATAGAGGCTTTGTCTTTTGAACAAGAGGTTTCAACCTCTCCTCTTGACAGATGTCATTCAAACAACATCTAATTTGATCAGACTTGAAGCAAGAAGACATGCGCCATAATACAGAAGCTTACATAATACATCAGGACTGCCAACTAGCCTAAGACAGGACTGATTTTAAAATTAGTTCTACACAATCAAAACAATCACATCGCTAAGCAGCCGTTCTTGGCAGCATTTACTTTTTGATTTTTTTTCTTAAACAGCAGTTAAAATGGTGCTGGCTGATAGCATTCTATGTAACAAGCATCCCCACGTAAAAAGGTTTCTTCATACATTATATGGTCCATCTCCCATCTCTAGGCAAGTTACACTTGAACCATCTCAAAGAATTATATAATAGTAACTGATAATTCACAAAAGAGGACATAAAACTAATTCTAAAAGCCCCTAGTAATCAGAGAAATGCATTGAAAAAATCAAGTGCTATATTTCACTTACAAAATTATCAGATTTTAAAATTTATAACATTCAGTGCTGGTGAGAGTACTTTTACAAATCTATACTACTCCTTCAGAAAACAATTTGATAGAATGCATCCAAAGGCACTGAAATATTTGTACTCTTTGATCCAGATTTCCCAACCTTGAGAGTCTATCATACGGAAATATTGCATGGAGATGTTTATTTAAGCATTTTGAAGAACTAGGAATAATCATCCCTAAGAAAGTGGTTGAGAAAATGATAATGTATCTCCTCTATGGTTTATTAAGGAGTCATTTAAAGTAACAGTTCGGAACAACTGCGTAGCAAGATGAAAATGGTTGACATAGGTGACAAAGCAGGGTATAAATCTGTATGACAATTAGAACAATGAAAAAATGTATTAAAAATAGAAGGTGGTAATCTCACAACTATCTATTGTATGAAGTGGTTGTGTTATTTTCATAACGAAAAATTTTGTTTAAAAGCTTATTTATCTGAGGAATGTCTCCTGCGAGACCACGTAGGCATTTACCCACTGAGGTCAGTCTTGGAAGGAATACGTTAGAATAAGCGGCCCCGTACACAGCGTGGGGATACCTGGTTTTACCAGATTCTAGGTTCAGAGAATAGAGTAAATGACTCTAAGCAGAAGAGGCTACTGGGGCATTTAGGCAGCAGAGTGCTGTGAATTCTTCATTCCCCTTGCTCCCCAAAACAGCTCAAGATCAGGATTCAGATTGGCCTCGTTGCCACCCACCCCTCCCAGAAGCAGCAACTAAGTTTCCCTCAGATGCCTGAATAAAATCTTTGCCAAACATTTAAAGAAATGGCCCCAAAACAAAAATCAGAAGAAACATTTACAGCAAACAGGCCAATAATGAGAAGTAAACACAGCAACACATGACGAGTCAGTTGCTGGTCTCCACTCTGTAGATACTGCTCTTCTTCCTGGACTAACATGCAGGTCTGGGAGTTACAGCGACTCACACAATGATCATCTATAAGACAGTAAGTACAACAATTTGTAATCAGAGCTTTTTATTTGAATGCATTTTAAATTCATAATGACTTTCGAAGCAAACCAGCGCATATGCACATTCAGCTCAGCATCAGTATATTATTTTAGATGAAATCTGAGGAAGGCTCCTTCATGTGGTCTCAGGAGAGTTCTACTTGTCAAGTGGTTTCATCTGACAAAATACAAGTAGGATGCCATAGTTCCCTTCTACACTATTTAACAGTGTAACACATATATTTTTTAAGACCAGGTTTACTGTGTCTACTTATAGAATTTTTCTTTTCTTTTTTTTTAAGATTTTATTTATTTATTTGACAGAGAGAGAGCAAGAGAGGGAACACAAGCAGGGGGAGAGAGAGAGGGAGAAGCAGGCTTCCCGCTGAGCAGGGAGCCCGATGCAGGGCTCGATCCCAGGACCCTGGGATCATGACCTGAGCCGGAGGCAGACGCTCAACTGACTGAGCCACCCAGGCGACCCCTCTACTTATAGAATTTTCTACACCAAGAACACACAAATACTTTTTATTAAAGTAGGATCATACAAAGGCACAGATTGGCAGCGTGCTTTTTTTTTTTTTTACTTAGCAACACTGGGTACTTCCCTCATGCCATTAGCTGTTATTATAGCCATTAGCTATACATTATAAATATATATATATCTTAATTTCTTTTTTTAAGGCTAAATTAATAGCTCATGTTTCATCTGTAACAAATCTACATATTGGTCACAGATATCCTAGTTTGGCTAATTGTAACACAAATGTACTACTCCCCCTTGCCTTTCATTAAAGAGTTTAAAATCTGCCTTAGAAAAGACCTTTAAGAAATCAAAACTGTTATACACCATTCTGTTGACATGCAGAAGCAAGTCCAAATCACAGGTATGACCCTTCTCTGGCCTAGACTAGCTAGAGGGGAGGGGCCTTTCTCAAGAAACCTGTGTTCTCCTGCCTCAGCTCCACTATGTCCATGGCCCCCAAAGCAGGGGAAAACATTTTTTACGCAATGGATGTCTAGTCTAACATACAGTCTGATTTTAAAAAGTCAAAGATGAAAGCCACAATTTTATAGCTCTTAACCCTCAAGGTAACCATAAAAATCTGTATTTCCTAGAGCCCCTTTCCAGAAAGGGACATATGCAGTCATTAAACGTGGTCCAACATTGCGGCTTACGGCACAGGGGAAGCGCACAGTGTTGCTATGTGAAAAGAAAGCAGGCTGCCAAACTGTCTCTCTAGTATGATCCTACTTTAATAAAAATTATTTGTGTATATCTTAGTGTACAAAAATTCTATCAGTATATATAATAAACCTGGTCTTAAAATACTGCATACAGATATTACAAAAATGGATAAAAATAAATTTTATTATCTTTCATTTGCCTTTTTTACACATTGCAACATTGATTTTGCCTTTGTGCTGTGCCAGTGTTTTGGGGATGAGGAATTAATTATACTGCTAAGCTCTAAAAATTCTCACTTGTTCATGGTTTGATTTCCTCTAGCCTTTCTTTATTTCAGGCGTAAGGAATGATACTAAATTATAGGAGTAGATGAAGTCCATATGTGATGGCTTTCTTTCTATATGACTTTTACAAAATAGGATCAGAAAATGAAAGAAGCTCCTATATAAAAGACTTTTCAGGAATCAGCATTATTCATGAAGAAAATGACAGATAAGAAAAGCATAACATAATTTCCGGAGACAAAAAAAAATGTTAAATTACATATTGAATTTGTTGACAGACTTTACTATTAGGTATATTGTGTAGGGAGAAAACATAAGGAGAAAAGCCTTGAGAATTATGATGTAAAGTAAAGAAACATTAGTTTAGGAAAGTGGCATACAAAAACTGAAAGACAGTTTAACTGAACACCAAATGGGGTTTCCTAGCAGAAAGTCAGTGAAGGCCCAACATCTGATATATTTTCACTTCTTTCTATAGAAATGTGAGTTCCACTATTTAAGATTCATTACTAGCCAGCAGACAGCAGCCAAATATAAACCCTGCTTGCCTAATAACAACCACTACTACTGCAACTATGTTTAATGAGCATTTACTATGTATTCCACACACTGTGCTAAGTGATTTGCATACATCCTTATTTATAATCCTCACATTTCTTATATAAAAGTGAAATGCCTTTGACAACAATACAGTTGACATATATTTCACCATGTCTTAAGAGGGCTTTTGGGGGTTTCCCTTTCTAACTTAATTACAAATAAGCATAATCAACTGAAAGTGCATTGCAATTTCACATAAGTGCGTTCAGTTGTTTTAAATAATTTGAATTCCATTGTGCGTGCATGGAGATGATCCAAGATGGTGGTATAGGAAGACCCTGAACTCATCTCCCATAGATACACCAAATCTACCACTCTATTTGGAATAACTCCCACCTAAAAAGAACTGAAACTAGCTGGCCCGCTTCCTCCACAACAAGGGAAAAATGGCCACATCAAGCCAGGTAGGAAAGGCAGAAATGCAATCTCACCGAAAAGCTCACCCTGGGTACAGTGACTCACAATAGGGAAGGATCTCACAGGCTTAGAACTTCCTGAGGAGTGAGGGGATTGTGCTCCACATCAGGGACCCCAACCCTTGGGACCTGTACCAGACATATGAGGCCCCAAGAAAGTCTGGTTCTGGAAACATGGGGCTTATGTCCAGGGGGCCCAAGGGCTACGGGGATCTGAGATACTCCTTTTGAGGGGCTCATGCATGGACTCACCCGTCTGGGGAACCAGCACAAAGGCAGCTGTTTGAGAAGTGACTAGATTATATGTGAAGGAGATTCAACTGCTAATCTTAAAAGATTCACTGGAATTTTTTTTGTGGATGGAGCTGCTTGAGAGTGCCAGTTTTTACACTCTCCCTCTACCTTGCCAGAGCAGGCAGGTGCGTGCAAACATAACATGGCTCAAACCAAGGCACGTCCCTCCCAGAATGCTCTTCTCCAGCTCTGCTAAAATTGCAGGTGTGCCCCGCCCCAGATGCTCTTTCTTGGCACAGGCCTGTCCCACACCCAACACTCTCCTGCAGCCTTGCTAAAGCTGGTGGGTGAACTCAGTCCACACAGAGGCCACCCACTTGCCTGGCTCTGGTGGCTGCGGAGGCTTGTGCTTCTAGGCTCCACAGGTTTGTAACATTTGGAAAGATAGTTCTGGACAGCATACCACATCCTGGGCAATACACAGACAGCAAACTGAAATACACCCCCAGAGTGCACATGAAAAAGACCCATTTGATCGCCCAGGAGCTTTAACCTGAGGGACAGGCTTCAGGTTAAAGCCACACATCTAAAGGCTACAGAAGCACTCTGGAGGATGCAGGCAGAGACAGCATCTGTGCAAACCCCACCCCCCACCTCGGCCTTGCCACAGCTCACTGGTATCTCCCAGGAAGGATCTTTTACACTTGACTGAAGCCCTGATTCTTGGCAACTGCACCCAGGGGATACCTTCAGATCTCCTGGTCTAGAGGTCAGCAGGGTCTACGATTGTGGTCCCACAGGACTGTATATATTTGCATACTTTAAGAGCTGCTGCCTGAGAATCTGGCTTCCAATCAGCCTGAATCTAGGTCCCTCCCTTCGCACCCGTCCTAGCACACCCTCAACAACTGGGACTATCAAGAATAAGTCAGGCTAGACAATCACAAAGGGTCTAGAGACAACCAAGAGCTAGGGCAAGGTTGAAAACAGACTGGTGGTTATCAGAGGGGAAGGGGGTTAGGGGAGGGTGAAAAGAGTGAAGGGGGTCAATTGTATGGTCACGGATGGTAACTAGACTTATTGTGGTGATCACTGTGTAATATATACAAATATTGAACTATTATGTTGTACACCTTATACTAATATAATGTTACATACCAATTTTAGCTCAAACAAATAAATAAACTGAAATTCAGACCACAAATGTAATTCAGTCTTCTACTCTGTATGTCAAAGTTCATTGCTTTCAAAGATTTTTCTTACTTTATAAGAAAGGGTATATTTAAAGTCTATAGATTCAAAATGTAATTAAGCACTAATTGGTCCTGGCCCCGAAAGAGATGAGTGGGGGAAAAGTCTTAGCTGCTAAAATAAGAAAAGAGTCCCTCCCCAAAAAAATGGTACTTGGGGCAAACTTCTTGGAATTACCACATGGGTTAAATTTATTGGAAAACATGTCTATAATACTACCAATTACTATATTATAAGAACTTAATTTTTTTAATATTATTTTTTTAAGTAGGCTCATGTCTAGTGTGGAGCCCAACTCGGTGTCTGGACTCACAACCCTGAGACCAAGATCCGAGCTGAGATCAAGAGTCGGATGCTTAACCAACTGAGCCACCCAGGTTCCCCGAACTTTATTTTTTTAAATGAGTATCCTATCTATGCACAATTATTATCCTATTAGCACTTTTCCCCATCTTATTTGAGAATACATAAGCAGTGTAGCTTCTATGAAATCCTGAGCCGAAATCTTTTACGGTGTAAGGAGAGGAATCTCCTGCTCCTTAGGCCCATCCTCATGGCCTGGAGGCACTTACTTTTCTCAAACGAAGGAGTCACAAGCCCACTGGCGCCTGTGTTTCCTACTGTCTCGGTGGATGGGCAGTGCAATCCACCATCTCCCATTGAGCAGGAACAGCAACCTATATAGATAAAATAACATAGGAGAATAAGGCCCAACCACAACAGAAATGGACAACTTCAAGAGATGCCAAACCAGACCAAACCAGACAACCCACCCACTCATACACACACACAAATTTCCCATGCAGCCACAATGGAAATGTGTTCACACGGTGTCTATCAAGAAGAATTTACATGTGCTTATACGGAGGTTAACATTTAAGGAGTGGCAGAAAAGGACCAGCTCCTCTGTATATTGTCTCCTCGTTGCATGACAAGGAAGAGTGTTTTAATCCATGCTGCTTTTATTAGTTACCACTGTGCTTTGAGAACTAAGAATTTAAACACTTTCTTCAAAAACAGCTTTTTTTCATCACTCCTTAAAAACACGCACTAACGCTCTATCGTTTACTGTAGTTAATTGAAGCTCCTTGGCCTGAATTTGAGAGCTCCTGAGGACTTGGCCCCTCTTACCCTATCCAACCATCCCCACTGTCCAACAAGGCGTCTTCCTTCTTTCCGGACAATTCTTTAGTGTCCTCCACAAACCCCACGCCTTTTCAGGTCTGCAGACCTGGTTAGACACATGTGCGATTCCCACTCTGTTAATTCTTTGAAATCCTCTCCTCCTTTATGTTCAGCTCAAGACTTGCTTCTTTAAGAAGGTGTTTCCTTTTTTTTTTAAAAGATTTTATTTATTTATTTGAGAGAGAGAGAGAGACAGCACGAGAGGGGAGAGAGTCCCAGGGAGAAGCAGGCTCCCTGCTGAGCCAAGAGCCATGTGGGACTCGATCCCAGGACTCCGGGACCATGACCTGAGCCGAAGGCAGTTGCTTAGCCAACTGAACCACCCAGGTGCCCAAGAAGGTGTTTCCTACTAGTCTAGAAAATGCAGTCAAAACAATTCTATTTTTTCGTCTTTTCAAACATATACTGCTGAAAAGCTCTTGCTGCTTTATAGGTAGATTGGTTTATGGAAGTTCACTGAGACCTCTGCTATAGAGCTATAGTTTCTCTTCTGCGTAGTCAGAGGATGCATGCAGTGTCCTTTAAACACAGATATAAGACATGGTGCTCCTTGACATGGATTCTTTTTTTTTTTCTGGTGTGGATTCTAATAGATAATAAGTTCAGTGATAAATTGTATTAAAATTTAATATGCTAGAAAAAGGAATAATGCCTAGGCTGAAATTTTCATTGATAATATGACTTAATTCTTCAGCAGTGTTCTTAACAGAAAAAGATTTCAAAGTATAAAAACTACACTCTATAATAAGCTATTACAAGTGTCTTTCTAAATTTAAGATAATGATGCCATCTCAAGGTTAAAATAGAACCACAGTATAATAGAAAAGAAAATACAGAGATCACCTGGCCTAGCCCTCCTATCTTCAGAAATTTGAAGGCTTAAGTCAGCTAAGATGAAATTGTTCAGAAAACAGATATAAAGCCAGCCCAATCCAATGACATACATACCGGGCATGCACGTGGGTACTCACACATGATTACAGCCACCACGAAAAGTGCTATGGCAGTTTTTATCTTCTAACATAAGAAGGACACATAACTAGCGTATTAGCCTTCTCTTTTATAACTAAGCCTTTGATCTCATATTAAAAGGTTAATAGGTTAATTTCCCTTTTAGTCATAATTTCACACTTACAACATGTGCAAATCATGGGTCTCTGACAAATGCATAGCAAGGGGTAGAGGTGAGTGAACTATTTTGGATAACCGAGATTTGGGGAGGCCAGGCTGGACATCAAATGTGTTATGTGTTAACACGACTAGCAAAGCAGAAGAGAGCAGGATTTGCGGGAGGAGAATAACCACACAGATTTTCCCCTCGGAACATGGGTGAACAGGCAAATAAACAAGTACTTTGCCATGGCAATTTGTAAGGTAGCTTCAGAAAATCATGGTGCAGGGGCACCTGGGTGGCTCAGGCAGTTAAGCATCTGCCTTTGGCTCAGGTCATGATCCCAGGGTCCTGGGATCGAGCCCCGCGTTGGGCCCCCTGCTCAGCAGGAAGCCTGCTTCTCCCTCTCCCTCTGCCTCTCCCCCCACCCTCGTCCCCCCCCAGCTTGTGCTCTCTCTCTCTCAAATAAATAAATAAAATCTTAAAAAAAAAAAAAAAAAGAAAATCATGGTGTAACTTATCCAGCCATGCATCTACCCATCCATTAACAAATATTACTAAACACTTACAGTAAGACTGATACCACGCTAGGTGCCGAGGCTATAATGTTGGGCAAATCAGTCATAGCACTTATAGTCTAGCGGGTTATACAGATAGGTTCAACAGCAGTTATACAACAGTGAGATACAAGGAGAGGGAAATAGAAACACTAAGGAAGATTTCCTATGGAACCAAGCGATAGCTATCCTCTGGCTCTTTAATTATTTACATTACAGGACAAGCTGGTTTTCCTGCTGGAGATGACGATGACTGAGTTTATTTATTTATTTTTTAAAAAAATTTTATTTATTTATTTGACAGAGAGAGATATAGCGAGAGAGGGGACACAAGCAGGGGGAGTGGGATTGGGAGAAGCAGGCTTCCCACGGAGCAGGGAGCCCGATGTGGGGCTCGATCCCAGGACCCTGGGATCATAACCTGAGCCGAAGGCAGACGCTTAACGACTGAGCCACCCAGGCACCCCCTGATGACTGAGATTAAAGAACATCTATGGTGCACTTTATTTGCTATTTTTAAAATACAGATAGAGGGGTGCCTGGGTGGCTCAGTCAGTTAAATGTTTGCCTTCGGCTCAGGTCATGATCTCAGGGTCGTGAGATCAAGCCCCATGTCAGGCTCTGTGCTCAGTGGGGAGTCTGCTTGAGATTCTTTCCCTCTGCCCCCCCCACCACCCCACATGCACTTGCTTTCTTGTACTCTCTCTCAAAATAAATAACTAAATCTTTAAAAATAAAATACAGGTAATGGTGGCAACAAAAGGCTCTGGGCTTAAGACACTTTGTTTTGTGTTCCCCACACACATTGTCAGGCCTTCTGTAGCCAGTTCTGGAACACTCATGGGGGAAGAAGACACAGAGAGCCAGCTAGAGCTGTGGTCCGCAGGATCCTTTATAGGATCACTGTAGCTGTCCACAAAGGAAGTGAGGAAGGAGAGGGTACTGGGCAGCATCCGAAAAGTACTCTAGACTTCAAGAAAGCAACTTTTAAAATTTTAGTGAACACATCATAAAAAGAATCCTTGAACCTCCATTTTAAAAGGGAAAATGGTCAAGAGGGCTCAAAAGAATGAAATTCTGATGCTGAAATCACAAAGGATCTAACAAAAAAAATGAGCGAGCACCATTAATAATATGAACTAAAGGAGTACTGACCGAGGCAGGGATAATGGTGTAAGTCAGGAAGTGGCAAACTACAGTCCTGTGTAGTAGGACCTTATAGTCCTATGAAGTAAGGATTATCATCATCAGATATGGAAACTGAGGCAGAGGGAACTTGCCCAAGATCAAAGAGCAGTAGACTGTGGAGTCAGGACTTGAACCCAGGCAGTCTGGCTCCAGTGCCCGTTTTTAGCCACTGTCCTCTATACTTTCAGTTTGGCATGGAGGAAGGGAGAGAGGGCGGAGAAGGCAACATAAAATGGTAAGATCTGTGGGATTTTCCTCTTTTTACAACAAAGATAAATTCTTTAAATCTTACTCTCTTTTTTTAACCGTTTACTTATTGACATTTACAATTAATAGTTTTGAGATCAGTCATCCCTATATGCCACAAAGTCTCTGAACAAAATAGGTACCAGCACTTACACTCCCAGGCACAATGCTTTATGTTTATGAAATCTCCACAGGCACCAGTGAATCCAAAATGCATACTCTATTGCTGAGTTCCCTTCACGAATTGAAGTTGTTAACACTTATTAACAAAGTTACTAGTTAGGAACATCTGTTTACTTAGAGGATTGGCAAACATTTGCTGTAAAGGACCAGATGATAAATATTTTGGGCTTTGCAGGCCCCTGGGTCTCTGGTGAATGACTGAACTCTACCAACATAGCGTGAAAGCAGCCCAGGGAAAATACATAAATGAACGAGCACAGGTGGTTTCGAATAAAACATTATGGCCACGGAAATTTAAAGTTCATATAGCTTCCAAGTTTTAGAAATTTTTAGAAATTTTTCTTCAACTCTTTAAATATGTTAAAATTATTCTTAGCTCTTGGGCCACACAGGACCGGGTGGTGAATCACATTTGGCCTGCAGACCATGGTTTGCCTATTCCTGACTATTACTGACTCTGCTTAACCAGGTCTTCTTGAGTTCATTTTATTGATGGTGCTCACCTGATACACTATTGTCCAATTTGCAAGTGTTTTAAGTGCTTAGTTTCCTAGAAAGGGACTTCCTTCAGTTGTTACTTTCTCCTAAACTCTCAGGTCCAAAGAAGTTTTAGGACTTAACATAAGATTATCCTCATAAAAGATTTATAAATGTGACTCTAATGAAGAACTCACAGGCTCTTTCTATTATTGACTATTATTCAAGTCCCTCATTTGACAAATACACATGATAGTCAAGATATAGTTCAAGAAATGTCCCTGAAGCAAAACATTTAGGATACATGCTCTACGGACACGTAGGAGTTTCTTTATATGTCAGGATCATACTTGTTTCTGGGATAGAACTTGTAAAAGGTTCTGGTTCATTTGCTGGCACTGGACTCTCCTCAAAAGCGGCGTTCCCAGGCTCTGCTGCTTTGTGGTTCTGAGACTGGTCGAAACCTTCATAGCGTCCTGCTTGGGTGGTGTGGTTCATACACATGAGTGATATGCCAGCTACCGTGATGCTGCAGAACAGGGTGACTGCTGTGATGATCATCTGCCAAAAGTGCAAAGAGACATTAGGCCATGTTTCACAGTCCCAGCTTGATCATCTTAGTAGAGTAACTGAAGGGAACTTTTGTTTGGTGGGAAATGCAATATCTCCACAGCTATAAATGCTCTAGAACAGTGGTTTTCAAAAAAGAGTAAGAATATGAAAGGGAGTAAGTTACTTGAGGAGAAATTAGGATTTGCTTGGAATCCTAAGATTTCTAGATGCTTCTTTCACTATCCATCAATGTCACTGGTTTCCTCTATAAGGAAGCTAAATGACTGCTTACAGACCTTTTTTATTTCAAAGTGTTTGCTTGCTTTAATCCGTAATTCAAGCGTACTTCAATGAGAGACTCTGTTATGGTAATAATACTAACCATAAATAATTCTGGCTACTACTAATTGAATACTAACAAATGCCAGCGCTAGTCGAAGTCTTTTATATGTGTAATCTTATTTATTCTCACAACCCAATAAAATTCAAAATTACAAAACAGAAAAAAGAGGATAAGAAATCAAAATCTTTTGAAGGTTGGTTGGTTTGTTTTAAACACACATCCTTGGGTCCTAACCCTAGAGAATTCTGATCAGCAGATACACTATTGCTTCTCAAGCACCTTTTTCCCCAGATACTTACTGTTCTGAAATTTATATTTATAATAGGATTGAAAGTCAAGAACATGGTTTTTATTATTACTGCTAACTTATTAAATAGCTTTAAATTAATCACTCTTTCCTCCAGTAGAGGAAACATAATTCATAAGTGAGTTTAAAAAGACCCAGTAAGTTTCGAGCATTTGGAAATCCTCAACTAAAAATGGATGTAGGGGCGCCTGGGTGGCTCAGATGGTTGGGCATCTGCCTTCGGCTCGGGGACCTGGGATGGAGCCCCGCATTGGGTTCCCTGCTCAGCGAGAAGCCTGCTTCTCCCTCTCCTTCTACTGCTCCCCCTGCTTGTGCTCTCTCGCTCTCTCTGTCAAATAAATAAATAAAATCTTTAAAAATAAAAAAATAAAAACGGATGTAGACCTATAAAATCTTTACCACAGTTTGAGTTGTGACTTAAAGTGATATAGGACCACCAGTGGGATATGCAGTAAATTGGAATAGATTTTCAAAATAACTTTAATGTAAGTATAGCAAAACACAGGAACAAGCGAAAAAGAGACGTTCCCAAGAACAGAACTGTAATCTCTTCTTACCTGCTCCTTTCCATAAAAGAAGGCTGAGTCAATGCTATCTCCACTATGTTTTCCAGTTATCAGAAGAACACCAACAAGGAGAGCAGGAATTCTGTAATAAGGTTTAGAGAAAGAACGAGAGGATGAATAGTAACCGTGTATATGGAAACATGTAAGCAAGCAGAAAACTATCAACTTACCCCCAGCCAGATATTATGATGATTCCAACAGGAATTTGTACACTCCCTCTCTTTTTCAAAAGAAACAAAGAAATTGCCAGAAGGCCTAAGAACATGAAACAGAAATTGAAAGGTAGATAATTACTCTCGATGTTGGTCAGACCTCATAGAACTTTAACCAAGCTTATTTCAATGGTAGTCTGTGGTTTAGGCCCTAGAATTTACTCTTTCTAAATAAATACTGTCCCCAATATTTTGAAGCAAGTTTGTCTCAAAATCATTCGTTTTTTCCCTCCTGTGTTATTTCTTTACTCAAATCTTGTTTTATATATGAAGAAATTTTCAAAAGCCCAAATCAGCTTATTCTTTTGACTGGTATTCGGAATCTATATATTTGTTAAGAAAAAATTTTAACTGGACACCAAACAAGTCTAAAAATAAAAATACCTTCACTCTGCTGGTGCAAAGAAAGTATAGGCAATTCTTACCCAGGTTTAATTTTTGGAAAATGCCCCAAGTCTAAAGGACAGAACTTAATACAAATATAATGTGAACTTAATACAAAAACAAATGTTTTAAAACTCTTGAGCGTTCCTTCTTTCTTAAACCCAATTATTTATACAAGTAACATCCTATTTAATAAATCCTACATAGTTACAGAATCTTAGAACTTCAGAGTTGGAGGAGATTACTGTTTTAAATTAACACCTTCATTTTATAGATATGGACGCAAGGGTTTGCCCAAGCCACATAGCCAGCAGAGGGCAGAGCAGGACTACAAACTCTATCTGTTTCTAAAGCTCAGATCCATGGACCCCGTAGGGTTCTTAAGACATATTCTGCGGGATCTAGAAATTTCTGTGAGAAATTTTAAGCCTATTTGGTATATTTTCTTTCTTTTTTTTATGTAAAGATTTTATTTATTTATTTATTTGACAGAGAGAGAGACACAGTGAGAGAGGGAACACAAGCAGGGGGAGTGGGAGAGGGAGAAGCAGGCTCCCTGCCGAGCAGGGAGCCCGACACGGGGCTTGATCCCAGGACTCTGGGATCATGACCTGAGCCGAAAGCAGACGCTTAACGACTGAGCCACCCAGGCGCCCCGTATTTGGTATATTTCAATGATAATCATCTAGATGCCCATCTTATAACCAAAGCACTGTCTCATGATCTCAGAGCTAACATTTGGTTTAACATTAAGTTTGAGCCAAGTGAAGGCCAAATATCACAACACATGGTCCAAGTGAAGGTTCTGTGGTAGTCAGTCTGAAGAGAGAAAAGCAGTGAGATGAACCAGGTCATAAGCCCACACATGAAAGTAAAGGCAAGCCACGCTAAAAAAAAATCCTAACCAGAGAAATGAGTTCCATTTCACATTTCAAGTTGTGATTCAGATTAGCAAAACAAGATCCTTTGTCATGTCATTTATGTTGCTAATTAGAATTACGGAGTTTGTAATTGGGACTCTCATCTGTGAATCTGCTTAGGTTTTAAAGCTGTATATTGGCTATAGATAAGGAACTCATACCCAGACCTAACATTGTACAGATTAAGTAACACTGTGCTAGGATCATACAAATGAACATGGCGGCTCTTTCCAGGGCACCCACACCGTACTCAAGCTCAAGAGGTACTTTAATACCACTGCTCCTTCCTAAAAACATTTGTGCACTCTATAGTTCTAGGTTTTCAAAGTGCCAGGGAAAAAAGGTACACAACAGTGTGCCAACTGTTATGGTAGTGAGGGCACTCTTTGAAGTTCTAAAGGACATCATTCTTGCCTTATGCAAAGACTGATATACAAACAGGCTCAGGCTAGCCCTGGGTCTCTCTTGGGTTGCTGGCGGAAGCCGTGAGAGTTCCTGCTTGAATCAGTTAAACTCTTTGGGTCTCACTGAACTCATTTGAAAAATAAAGAACTTACACTACACCAGTGTTTCCAAAGTGTAAGGGACTATAGGTGGTATAAGGGTGAAATTTTTTGACTAGTTTTGTATTTATTTTAACATGTATGTGAAAAACTAGCACACGAAACCTGGGATTTTATTAATATAAGGCTCAATTTATTTAAGTAAAAAAAGTGAGTGAATTTTAAGGAAAAACAAAAAAAGGACAAGTGGCATGCAGATACGGCAAAAATTGTGAAGATGGTATGCAAATGAGTGAAACTGAAAATGGCTGAATAGCATGATTTAAAATGACACTTTAGGTCTAAAATTCTGTTACAGCATAATCTCACGGTTAAAGGACACCTTCACTGGGATCCAGGAATTCAGAACAAGGTCTCTGGAACACTTGGGGATTTTTGATACACTGATCTATTTGCTGCTCTCCTATTAATTAGCCTTAATAAACCTAGTATTGGAGATCAAATTGTCCATCTGTATCTGGAAAAAAAAAGTCTTCAGGCCCTTTTACTTGATATTTCCTGAAAACTCTAATGCTACCCAAGATGTGTCACTAGCTAGATCCCAAGATCTGACCTTTACTGCTCATCTGCCTGTACCCATATAACTTTGTCCCACATTTTTCCTTAAGTTCTTCTTTCCAGCTTAACTTAGGCAAAGGACCCCACAGGCATAACATCGCATGATGCAAATCGAAACTACCCCTCAAGCAATGGAGGAAGCAACAGGTGGCCCAGGCCACCCAGACCAGTTTGAGCAAAATCCCCAACTCGCACCTGTGCAGATGGACCATGGAGTGACCTCTGGGATGACCAACAGGCACATCTCCTTAAGGTGCATGTGTGACCTGATGCCCTCCTTGACACATATGATGACAAGGCTTCCCTATCTAAATATTCACCCTAACCGTAGACAAAAGGAACCCACTCACCCTTGCTCAGGGAGTCACAGTTTTGGAAGTTATTCCCCATGATCTCCTTATTTGCAGCAAATAAAGTCTCGTTTGTGCAACAACTCACTTGGTGTAGTTTCTACCTGTGGCTCACCAAGGAGCGAACTCATGTTGGTTTGGTTACAGATGCATGCCTTTAATAAGCACACACCTTCTCCTGTTTGCACTGAATTTTTCATTCTATAATTCCTCACCACATTGTTGCTTCACTTCAAAAGGCTATTGACTTAGATGAGCCCTGCTTTTGATCTTGAAGGCATGAAATCAAAGGCTTGTCCCTCGAAGCCACTTCCTGACACCTGCCTCCTAACAATGGTTATAACCAGCCCTACCATGCTACAGTTTCCTTTTATGTGCCATTGCATAGGTTCACATTTGTGGTATGAATGCAAAACAGCCACACAGAACATTTCGCAAGCAGAATGTACGCGTCCAAATTAAACACTATACTTCAAAATGACAATATGCTAAAATATTTGAATGTCTTTTTTGGAGCCAGTTGAAATGAGAAACAGTCTTTCTTACTGGGTACTCTTGTATTTCCATACCCTTTTATTCCTTAGTTTTCTTGTTCTCCTATAACCACTTCCCTTGCTGTTTAGTAATATAGTTCTTGTTGTTGACTGCCTACCGCACACCAGGCGTAAATACCCGTATCTCATTTAGTTCTCAAATAAGTCTGTAAGGTATGATAACCCAGTCTCACAGATGAGGAAACTGAGATGGCAAAAGTTAAGCTATCTGCTGGAGGCAGAGACAGAATTCTTCACTCAGTTCAGCTGCACTCTGATAGTGAGCTCTGGGACATACCTCACATGCCTCATACATCTCTGCCATTCTCTCCCTCCTTTCTCCACTTGCCTCTAGTACCTGATCTCTTGCTGTTTCCAAAAGGGAGCTGTGCTGACCGTGGCCAAGAGCCAAAGATTCCAAGGAAAAAGACCCATGTGACTGGAAAGCCCCTGCATCTGGGCAGAAATAGAGTACTATTTCTCTATACCGTGGAAACGGAACTTGGCTTTGCACACTGCCTGTCTAGTGAGCACAAGGGCCTGAGAGGATGCATTAGTCCTGGGTTATGAGCCTTCAAATAGCTTCTCACGATGGGAGACCTAAGTTTCCATTCATGATCCATCTTACCTGTCCACAGGTAGGTACTATAGAGGGAGCTGTACAATAAAACAAACACCAGAATTTGTCCAACAAAATTTTTTTCTTTAACGAAATTCCAGATCATCATTCCGGCACAGACAATAGACTGCAGAAAAAATTATTAACAAAGTCAGTCATATTCATGGGAATCAGACAACTGTTTTATTCATGGCAAATTCATTGTAATTATTCATTTTAAATTACTGCTGAGTAAGTATCATGCTAGCTATTCCAAAACTTCAAGTTTTAGGATAAAAGCCCTTCTTATAGTCTTTACCAGTGTACATATTCAACTGAAACAAACAGCATTTTAAATACTAACCCTATATTTAGTAATGGTTTACGTAAAAAAATGCTAAACCTCTTCCCATTATAACTTGAGACATGCGAAGATTTGACTAAAAGAATAAGATTGTGAGAGTTCAATTTTTAGTGATTCAGTTATTTCTATCAAAAAATGCAAAATTATCCCTGAATGCCACTATTAGCCTCAACTTTATACAGTTCAAGACCTATGGTGGTGTATAATAAGTTAGGGATAAATTAATGGTAATCAAGTTGTAATGGATTGCAATTGGTAAAAAATACTTTCGACTTTATAACTGGGAAAACCCAGCCACATAATTTTCTCCTCTATAGTAGAATAATCAATGAAAAAAGCATAGTTCTAAGTATCTGTATGTTTACTAACCTGAGCGATGAGTAAATTAGTTGTAAGCATATGAGGGAGCTGTTTATATTTCTTACTCAAAAGAAGAATAGCCAGAGACCAGATCTTAAAGACAAAAGGTTCAAAAGTTATTCAGGCTCCTTAACCTTCATAACTACTTATCAAATAATTCATTGATTAGCTTCTTTAAAGGATTCTCTTTATCTTGGTTCAGAAAGAAATTCCAATATTTTATTTACTTTAATCTGCCTAGTTCCCCAAAGAGTATTAAGGTAAATTACCATACCCAAAGAACAATAAATAGCACGGAGATGCAATAACATGGATGGACCTAGCAGGTATCATGCTAAGCGAAATAAGTCAGAGAAACACAAATACTATATATATGTGATTTCACTTCTATGTGGAGTCCGAATAACAAAGCAAATGAACAAACAAAGCAAAACAGAAACAGACTCATAGATACAGCAAACTGCTGGTCACCAGAAAGGGGAGGAGCTGGGTGGCAGGTGAAACAGAAGAGGCAGACTGAGAAGTACAATTATAAAACAAGTATGTTCTGGGGATGTAATGTACAGCATAGGGAACATGGTCAGTAACATTGTAACAACTTCGATTCGTGACAAATGGTACCTGGGCTTATCATGGGGATCATTTCAAAATGTATAAAATGCATAATGTACATCGAATAACTACGATGTACTCCTGAAACTAATAATTATATGTCATATATATTTTGGGGAAATCAAAGCATGGAGAGATCCTATCGTAAATTAACTCTTCAAAAATGACAGGGTTGGGACGCCTGGGTAGCTCAGTCAATTAAGTGTCTGCCTTCAGTTCAGGTCATGATCCCAGCGTCCTGGGATCGAGTCCCACATCCGGCTCCCTGCTCCGCGGGGAGTGTGCTTCTCCCTCTGCTTGCCGCTCCCCCTGCTTGTGCTCGCTTGCTCTCTCTCTCTCTCTGACAAATAAATAAATAAAATCTTTAAAAAAAATGACAGGGTCTTTAAGGACTAACGCCTTGATCAAGGCCATGTTCTAACTTCCCCTACCTTGGGTGGGGTAGGACACAGGCTCACAGTCAACTATTCAGGAAAAGATCTTTAGCGGGAGATGGAGTTACAGTGCATTCTTCTAAGTTTTCTTCTTTTGATTCCACCCTTGGCTCATGCGGTATCTCAATTCCAGGCAGTCTTACTTCAAACAATGCAGATAGCCCACCTCAAGACGAATTGTCTTGCATTCCTCTTATTTATAAGGATTGGGTTTCTATTCTCCCTCTAAAGTGGCCAGCTAAGTATGCTGGGTGATTTCCTTCTTTCTTCTTCCCACCCTATCAATCAAAATTTATATCATCTCTCTCCCTAGACTGTCCTCTTATCAAAGAGCACAAATTTTAAGAATATGTAACAGAAGTGAAATTTCCTAAAAATTACATTAATTACACATTTATTTGTTGTCCATATACATGTTCACCCCTGCCTCCTTCTTTTAACAGTAAAAGTTGTTTTTTTTTTTTTCCCAGCCAGAATACTGCTTGAATTCCATAAGCAAGTTGAGCTACAAGATACTCTAGTTGTCAAATGTTTAAGTATTTAATTTGAACTAGATTTCTCTCTCTTTTTTTTTCCTCCAGAAAGCTTCAGTAGCATTAAATGGGTGGTTGGACATCCCTCCCGACCCCATGATTCTACAATTAGCTAATACTAAGAGTATTCGTGGAGTGACTTGCCATTTGCAGATGCTTTTCACATATATTGTCATATGTAATCCTTTAAAAAACCCATGGAAACAGGTAAAATTTGTATCTCTATGTCCTAGCTGAGAAAACTGGAGCTTAGAAAGGCTGAGACATACAGCTAGTTTGTGATAGCGCTAAAAGCCAATCCAGGTCTGACTAAATCTCATGCCTTGTCTGCTCCACGACCCTAACTTTAAAAAGGAAAGACACAATTTTACATTTTATGGGCAGGCTTTAGCTTTCTCTATTGCATAAGAGATTTTTAAAATAGATTTTTAAATCCCTAACTTTCTGTTACCAAGCTATTTTCAAACTCATTCTGTGGTTTTCATTCATATTTACAGTGAAACGTACTTACCAAGGAGACAAGGCTGATAATACTTATATCAAAACTAACATTCTGGATGGCATACGCCAATGGCTTAGGGTCCATAGTGGGAAAGGTTAGTAACCAGGCAGAAACGTACATGATTGGTGCAGACACAAATGTGCTTATTACCATCCCTGAGGTTATCTGCAAAAAATGAAATCAAATTGAGAAAAGGGCCATAGTCTCAATTAAACAATGACCCCTAAATTTTAAATAGCCACAGCACACTAAGGCATTCTAAAATGAAAGCAAGAGTCAGTTCTCTAATACTATATTCCCCCTTTCTGAGAGTCCTTAAAAGAAAACACAGTTAAGTTCCTTTGGCTCCTCTTCCACTCTACGCTCAATTAACATTTGCACATAACCAGAACTAAACATCCCAAGCTGATGGTTATCTTAGGTTCTAGAAAGTAAACCATATTAATGATCTAATTAAACTGATGACCAGTTTCCTTCCACACTATTTCATAAAATACGGGGCAATAAAATCAATTTGAAAAAAAAATGACCAGGTAAACATTTTACAGATTAAATAACGGAACTAACCTTTGTTAAACAACTTAGTTCCTTCAGGTTATATTTCAAAAACATTTAATGCTATAGATAACATGTGCAATATGCTTAGACACTGTTAACAATTTGGTGTTAATTGATTTTAGCTATTTACTGCAATTGATTATGTGGTGTTTTGCATCTGGTGAATTAACAGTGAATGAAACAGATTTTTTTTTATCCAAAATTTCAAAAGTTACCATTCTATAAATAACCCTTAGGTTTCAGCAGAAGTACAACAATAAAATATTTAAAACTAAAAAAGACTAATGAAAAAAGGGATGACTTGGGAAAAGACCCCAGATTAAATAACTATGATGCTTCCTTATTTACAATGAAGTAGCTTTCACCTATCAAATTCTCATAAAAGAAGGCTGATCTCTGTGTTTTAAAATTTCATTTTTCTACTAACCATACAATCGAACTTAGAAAGTAGTATATACATACAATCTCTACTTCCATGTTGAACTGTGTTGCAAAGATAGCCACTCCTGGTGCTACAGGAAAGACACCATACAAAAATGCATAATTTGATAAACTTGTATGGTTCACTACACTGTCGCCCTTGTCCAAGAGTTCCACCATTTCTCTGCACAAAAGTGGCAGCACCAGGCTGAAAAAACAAGAAATGGGTCATTCACTTGATATCAAAGTACGCCGGTCCCCAAGGGGGCGATTGTTCTATTGAACTTGGCAGTAGGTTATTCTTCTTCTCCTGCCCAGAAGGTATATCTATTTGCATGCACCTATTCTCTGCATGCCTACTTGTGAACATTTTGAAAGAATCAAGAATTCAACTTGGAGCCACTTAGGTGTAACAATATTCTAAAAAAATGCTTTCAACATCAGGGATTCGGAGGAAAAAAACTCAGCTTTGGTTCTACAAATCATTTTCTCTCAAAAAAATGTTTAAAAGTTATAACTGTAGTTGCTGTTTCCTGTTTCCTCTACTAGAAAATTGAAATGTTAAAAGAAAAAAAAAAGATTGATAATCTGAGCAAACCTTTTTTTCAAGAAAATTACTAAACTTCTTTTTGGAAAGAACCCCTGATCTTTATTATGATTTGGGGTTTAAATGGTTCAGGTGTTGATAACAGTGCAGCTCGATTAGATTCTGAAAGCCAGTAGAAAAACAGGGCATCTTACAATTACCTCTTCATCACTGTAAAGACAAGGGTTTGGCAGAGGAATTGAAACAACCAAGCTAGAGCAGAAAAGTAGTGAAATCCAGACCTGCTGGAGAGTCAATTATTAAACAAATCCTTGAGGATTCCATAGAAAGAGCATATAAGGGAAGCTGAGCTAATGAAGCTTTCCTTTAAAAAGAACAAGGCCAGGGTTGGTAACATTGTCATAGTAGCACCTAGAGATATGCTCTAGTACGGAATAAAAAACTGCTCTTATCTGTATTTTTTAATTTAAAAAATAGATTAAAACATCTAATAGGGATCAAAGACACAGAAAAAAGATTTTTTTTAAGAAAAAACATTTTTAAAATGAGAATATTCAAATACTACTTGTAAGTTGAGGTTGACAATACTATTAACATTAGAACCATATTTATTACTGCGGCAATACTTAATACTTTGTTTCCAACGAACATAACACCACACCATAAATAATTTTTAAAAGTTATATTCATTTTTATTATTTTGAAAATATAGACACTATTTCATATTGCACCGCTTTCATGAATTTAACTGCCTATACAAGAACTAATTTCAATAGTTAAGTATGCCCCAAGTGCCTTGGGGTAGTGTCACAGTAAAATTATGTCACCTACACCATGAAGTATAACTCTATGGCTAATGAACTAAGCAAGCTGAAGAACTGTTAACTAAGGAACTAATAAAAACTTTATCTGATAGGCTAGGATTAGATAGTTGGTAATAATCATTTGCATGGACTTTCCTATTTAGGAAGTTCAATCACCCACTGAATTACAGAATATTTTCCCCAAATTCATGAAAAAAAGCTTCATTCAAAATTATTGTTTTCATCATGACCAATAGGGTTTTAAAAGATTTGGAAAAGTCAGAAATCCTATAAAATTTCCTTTAAAAATATGATCACACTGGGACATTAGGAGATATTAAGTAAAATTATATAAAAGTTAAGGGGAAACCAATCGTCTTTATCTTCTGGCAGTAAAATGGAAAGAATAACCTACACAGAATAAGGCAATAACCTTCTACAATATACCAACATCACATTTTCCTTTAAATCACAACTACTCAGTTAGGAGGGAGTATTACTATCAGATTACTTAAGGGAGAAAATAGTTGCAGACACATCTAATGAACTGGCTAAATAAGGCTTTCACAAAGTATAGTCCCCAAGTTAAATAAATGAAACTTACAGTTTAGCTGTGATGAGAAGAATTAGTACAACAAATGCTGACTTCTTCAGTTTCTTTATTTTTCCCACCATTGTAAGACCCAGATAAAATAGAGCTGCTCCAGAGAAAGAATTTGCAAGTCCATCAAGAAAATTTTCCATATATACGGGCACCTTCTGATCAAGAATAAAATTGAAGGCAATACCAATGAAAACCATAAATACTATTGGATTCTGTAATACACGCAGAAGTCCAAGTCCTACAATTTTCACTTTGTTTTGAGAAGCATTTTGAGTGTCTTTCCACTTCTGGATTTCACAGAAGATAAATCCTATAGGGTTCAACATCATAAGAGATATGGGCGCCACCAAGTAAATGTACTGGAGATATTCCGGGTATGTAGTTTGATATAAAGCTTCAACTGCAAAACACAAATTAAAACTGCTTTAAAAATGATTACCACGGAAATGCATTAATAAATTATGTACATAATGTTTTTCATAATTATACTGTAAATTAATATAAATAGTGCACAATGACCTCATTAGCCTACTTTGGAAAAGTAAATTTTAGTAATAAAGCTTATAAGGAAGAAAAGCACATTATATTAAATGATATTTAGCCTATAAAATGATAATCAACTTTAAAAAATTGTTAGTGAGGGGTGCCTGGGTGGCTCAGTCAGTTAAGCATCTGACTTCGGCTCAGGTCATGATCACAGGGTCTTAGAGGATAGAGCCCCATGGCAGGATCCCCACTCAGCAGGGAGTCTGCTTCTTCCTCTGCTCCTCCCCCCTCCTCTCTCTCCTTCTCTCTTAAATAAATAAAATCTTTAAAAAATATATTGTTTGTGAAACCCACTGATTTTTACTATGTAGAGGCTAAGACTAGTCTCAAAAAAAGGGCAGAATTGTAGAATTCTTAAAATTCCAAATACAAATCTAGTAAGGAATTAAACATTTAAGTAGTAATAGCAACAAGGTGGTTTGATTCCCTTGAGAGAGGTTTCACTGGAGTGGGGAACCAAAGCCACACTACAGGGGTGGAGGAGAGAGTAGGAGACAATGAATGAAATAATGAGCACTGAAGGGATAGAGTCCAATCTATCATGGAAAAGAAGTGAAGATGGCAGGTGGTTCTCAGATAAAAAGCAGAGGAGTCAGGCACTGGAGGTCCCTCCGAAGTCCAAAAATGATGAGTAGTCGGAAGGTCAGGAGTTCAGAGTAAGTCAGATAGTTGAACTATTGCGCTTAATATTTCTCAGATGCCTAGGTCCAGGATGAGTCGTGGGAGTTGGTGGCTGAAAGGGAGTAGAGGAAAACATCACTGGAGTTGGAGAAGTCAGGGACTGAGAAGGGAGAGGATTTAATGGGTAGTTCACATGGATGCTAAAGTCAAACAAGCTAATGGCAGGGGCACCTGGGTGGCTCAGTGGGTTAAGCATCTGCCTTTGGCTCAGGTCATGATCCCAGGCTCCTGGGATTGAGCCCCAGTGTCGGGCTCCCTGCTCAGTGGGGAGCCTCCTTCTCCCTCTCCCTCTGCCTGCTTTTCCCTCTCCCTCTGCCTGCCCCTCCCCCTGCTTGTACTCTCTGTCAAATAAAAACATAAAATCTTTAAAAAAAAAAAAGATAATGGCAAAACTTGGGGGTCAAGAAGATGACAATGAGTCAGATATTAAAGTCTTCACGAAATGAGGAGGAATGATCAGAATGAGGTCAGCAGATGACAGCAATGAGGATGAACAGACTAGGTAGGCAGTATGAACCCCAAAGAAGCAGTTCCTACAAAAGAGCAGAGAATAATGGTCCTCACAGAGGTACAGGTACGAGGTGGCTATGAGCAGGCCAGCTCAGTCTATATGCAGGATGCAGGTGAAGAGAAAATAAACAGCCTCCATTTGAGGGGAATGAGAAGGAATGAATGCCTTTAGGAAGACCCAGTGAAGATGCTGAAGAATTAGGAATGAAAAGGTGGATCTAAGGAATGTTTGGGAGTGGAATACAGTAGAGTCATGTCAGTGCACATTTAGCTAACACAAATTCAACTACACTCTCTTAGGAAAACACAAGATTCATTTTTTGCCCCCATAAGGCATGTTCCCAAATGCAAACTAAATACTTCACTTGTTCACTGAAGAAAAACAATGCTAGAGAAAAAAATCTGGCTGTGTTAGACTGTGAGAAATGGTACAATATACACAAAGTATGTGTGCTGTATTTTGTGGGTGACTTAAGGGATTTTTCGAGGATGTGACCATACATGATGACTTTAGAACCTAACCAGTCATAAAATAAGTCTCCTTGGAAGGCAGGTAGGTGGGTTGGATTAGATTTCTAGCTGTTTGTTGGTGGACATGACAGTTGGTGGCCTGGTCTTGGGTTGATCAGAGCAACTTGGAGCCTTGGAGTAAGCAACCTGGTCTCCAGGCACATTCTTGGCAATGAGTTTCAAAATTCAACCTAATACATACAAAGGACAATTCATAGATGATTGGAGGCTGAGAAAGAAAGATTAAAAACAAAACAAAAAAAAGAACAGCCACAGTCACTGCAAAGACAGAGGCAATCATGTGAAAAAATGTAAAAGATTAGATTTCTCAATTTACATTAAGATAAAGTTACACAGGTAGGAAAATATATTTGTTTACTTACTCAGGATACATAAGTTCAGTTAATGTCATGCACATGTCCTGTTAAAGTTATGTAACTAGATTATATAACCTTTAGAAGTCTACCTGGTTCTCATTAGCTAAAACCTACTTTTGTGTAGGATTCCATTCCCTTTTTTTTTCAGCTAAGCACATACAGGGGTCTATAATATCCCTGAAATGAAGCAGAGGCTAAACACAACATATTTGATTACATAAAATTTCACAAATTCTTTCCACTGACTTCCAAATTAGATATACGAGCTCTGTATCTCTTAGTGGTTTTCTTTCATGTTTCATAAGGTTTCATCTTTTAAGTAAAAAAAAAAAGCATCACTTTGGATAACTATTTCTAGACCGCTCCGCTCCTTCTGATCAGATATTCCATCTCTAAGAGAAAGGCTTCCATACCTGCCCACCACTCAATTTTTAAAATAGAGAATATATTTTGGAAAAGCCTTGTGTTTTCAATCTGAGTTCAAGAATTTTCCCAAGTGGCCAAAATAAAATGCATAAGGTGTTTCCTTTGACGACTTTAAGCTCACAAAGCCCCTTAGGTTAATGCCTTTTTCCAGAAATTTACTTTCCCGGCACTCTAGCACTTAATCACCATCTGAAAATGGACTTTAGATTATTTTAAAAGCTCAATGCAAATTTGAGCAGCAGTCTTTTATTATCTATGGCTAACCCACCACCAAGTCCTCTCTTCTTTCGCCAGATCTTTTCTTTTTTCTCCTCTTGAACCACTAGTCAAAAATCTCAAAATTGGATTAATGTGTTGACCAACTTATATTCTTTTGGTTTTTCTTGACCACTCCCTTGATCCATTTTATTCACTGCTGACAATATCATCTAAATCTGAACCTTCAAAACTTCTGATTTTCCCACCGTTCTCACCTCCCACAAGAACAGCTATAAAGCTGCTTTTTTGACATTCACAGTCCAGTCTCTGCAATGGGTCCCTTACTCAGTTCATCTCTCACTATTCCTTAGGGCAAAGCCTCCAGCAGTCAGTTTAATATCGCTGTTACACCGGACTAACACAGGGTTCATAATTACGAGTTCGACATGCTGATCATCATTCCCCAACTTCTTGAAGTCTCTCTTTTCTTACCTAAACCTTGCCTACAGTTTAAGGCCTGTCTCAGGTACCAATGCTTCCCCCCAGTCTTCAATCTCTGTCATGGACCTCCTTGCCTCTGGATGGCTCTGGCGCCTTGTTTCCTATTAGTGCTCCCTCATCCCATTCTAAGTTCCTTGAAGGCATCACTTCAGAGCCCCCAGGCCCCAGCACAGGGCTGAGCAAATCTGAAAATACTTGCTGAATGCAATTAGCACATCAATGAATGTCAAAGTTTTCAAAGTAAAAATGTATTTTGTAACACACAGCAATTTATATCTAATTGTTCTCTCTTAGACTTGTTTCTTTTTATACCCTTTTTTTTTCTTTTTTCCCATTCTGAATATTTATAAAGCAGGTTACTAGTAGGGCATTTTGAGTCAGGTGAACAGGTATATGAAGGTAAAAAAGGTACAATCTAGTGGGAGAGCAAAAATTGGGAATAAGTAAATAATGGTCAAATCACAAGAAGAACAGGGTTTAATGTGGAAATTTCAATCCACTTCTGCCACTCGTTTGCATAATTAAAGTTACAATATTTATCTATGAATTGGCAGTGCTTTAATTACCAATCAAAAGATGGTTTTTCAAATATGAAAGACATATATGAAAGCAGTGACCTATACTAACAAATTAGATTTATAATGATTATATCAACTATTAAGTTCTAATTAATTAACACTTACAAATAAAGCTCTTGGGGGGAGGAGAGAATCCTACTATGAGGAACTAAAAGACAAAATTAGCCACCCACTGTGCCTCCTATTTTGATTCCTGCCGGGCTTCAATTCCTAGCAAACAACACAAAGACCCAGACATGATCATTCTATTATTTAATGGCATATAGTTAAACGCTTCATTTCCTTTCTGTTTACAGCTCAAGCACTAGAACATAATTATGATTAGTCAGGGTACTTATGCTATCAGCATTGTTTGAAGAATAAATTATAGGACTTAAATATGCCTTATTAGTATCTTTTAACGACAGAGGTAGGGAACCACTCTGGTTTTCTGAAATCAACATTTCACCTTGGTAGATTCTTGGTTTCTTCTTGAACTCGTATTTCTTAAAGTTACCTTTGAAAAGAATTGCTCTAAAAAATAGCGAGCTTCTCTATTAGTCTGTTAAATGCACTGTAGCATTCTGCTACTTGAATATAGATAAATCATTTTAACATAAGTTCATAGGCTGTTATAATTGGCATAATATAGAGAAAAAGGAAAAATGAATGTCTTTTTTCTTTATTCATTAACTTATCTGCCTTCTCCCAAGTCACCCGTATATTGGACTGATATTTTGGAACAAAAGCAGTCTTAAAAAGGACATTTCTCATAAGCTATGATGCTTATCTGTTAACAAGAGAGTGGGAATTCCTGGGAGACATCACATAACAAACAGAAAGAAAGGGTCTTCTCTCTAGAGACACAGTCTTCTCTGTTCATCCCGAGAAAGCCCAGAAGGCAGATGGGCATGGGCAGCAATAATAAATAAGCTCATCGGAGCAGATACACAGCCCTACAGCTCTGTACCACACCTTCCAATCTGCAGATATGTGAGAAAGCACTTCTGCGTATACTGTTGGTTTCTGGTAAGGTTATTGTCTACAACCTAATACTACAAGAGCTCTTAAATTATTTGTAATTTAAAAACAAAAAATGACAACTCAAAATTTACAAGGATAATCATCAGGGAAATTGGACTAGCACACTGCTGGGAACATGATTATTACCAGTTTCAGTGATCCAAGGTGGGACATTAAAAAAAAACAGTGATGAAAATAGCTGACTACATTTTTGATTTGGAGATTCTGCCTTAACATGAAAATGCGTAAGCTCATCTAATAGGTCTTTTTCCACTGCTACTCATTTTATGGAATACCTTTAGAATAATATAAAGATAAAAAAAATCTTTGATTCGCTCTGCTATTAATGGGTTACAGGCTAGTTAGGTCTTGTAAAGATTAAATGGGCATGTTACATAACTGTGTGGCATAAGAGAATGCCTAGGATTTAGAACCAAAAGACCTAGGTTTGGATCTCAGTCACATTAGCTGTGTGACCTGGGATAGACAATTAAATCTCTGTAAGCCACTCTCCTTATTTGAAAATGAGGATTAAAAATATCTGTCCTACCTCAGATAAGTATATCTATAAGAAAATACTCTATAAAGTATAAAGTTACAAATGTTAGTTCTGTTTAGTTGTGGACTTACTAATCTATGAGAACATGAAACTATATATAGTTTAGCCTAAATTAAGATAATGTAATATTTGTTAAATACTTAACACTATGATACTGAGCCACTTATAAGGTCTTTATGCCATAAATACCTTCACAAATTTACATTACTAATGCTCCCGAGGAGATGGACTTTTATTTCCAAAGTCTTTTATTGCCAAAGTCTTTATTTAAATGCTTGGTTCATTCTTAATTTTAAAATTCAATAACCTTAAAGGAACACCTTTACAGTTACTATTTATAGTTCAGTCATCTAAGAGCCCAGTTTTTCCTCTCTCATAAACCTGCTTCACTCAGAGTTATTTAATTTCTAAGATTTAGCTCCATTTCTGGTAAGCAAGATGGAGGAGGGTCAAAGGAGGAGAAAAAGGAAAAGTATACACAGTAGAATCCTTTTGGTGCCAGAGGTGAAATAATTAACAGTTTCAGTCGGGGGGGGGGGGAGAGTTTTAAAACTACTGAATAAGGAATCTGAAAGTTAATGGTAGTTTCCAGTTGTCCACTTCAATAAATTTCTTTCAGTCTCTGCTCAGAAGATATACCATCAGAGAGGCCTTTATTGACCCCCTACATCAAATAGTACCTCCTCATTCCTAGCCCTCTATACAACTTTATTTTTATGGTCCTTGTCATTACCTGATATTATTTTAATGTTTATTTTATTTTCACATTAAAATGGAAGTCAATATGTATGAGAACTTTGTTGACAGGTGTATTCCCAGCAGGTAGCACAATCATTGGTATGTAACAGGTCCCTATGAAGGAGTGAATGAATGTATGACTATGTCCATAATATTCAGGTCCTCACATCATGATACATGGTCAAAGCACAGCATAAACTTTAATTTAAAAATAAAAATATAAAAAGTAGCTACTAAGTAGTTATGTACTTAGGGTGTTCTGGAAAAAAGAATACGTTCAAGATAGCTCAACATCCCAAATTGGTATGTTTTATCAGGAAAACACACATAGAAACATAAATTTAGGCTGCTTAAAGAGTTGGAAAGGTTAAGAAGGAAATGTTGAAAAGGTAAAAAGCCCTCAATATTTTCATTCTTACACAAGAAATTAACTTCAACTGAAGTACACTGACATTTTGAATAATAAGCTCAACAACAAGATTTAATGTAAAACAATATATATTCTAGATGGTAAGAAAAATGAGGGAGGAAAAAAAGTCATTCATAAATTTCCACTGCTAACATTTAATAACTATTTTTATACAGACATATGTCTATCTTTCTTATATAATTTAAATCAGAATCTGATCCCTTCTGGAACCTGAACTTCTTTCGTGTGATTGCTGAGAAGAAAAAGAATATATTAGAAAGATGATTTATAAAGTTTATTTAGGTATGACTATTTATTTTAGGTCGACATTTGAAAGAGCTTCAAACTCTGAAGTTGAGGAAAAAATAGAATTCATCCTAAGGTAAGAAATATTTTAGAAAAAATATGAGAGATTTTTTTAATTTTATTTTTTTTTTAAGAGTTATTCACTTTTGGGGGTAGGCATTGTGGGTGGTACAGAGTACAGAGATTTGGAATGAGGCTTGTGATTTTTTTTTTTTAAGTAAACTCTACCCCCAATATGGGGCTCGAATTCACGGGCCCCAAGGTCAAGAGCCACATGCTTTACCAACTGAGCCAGCCAGGTGCCCCAAAAGAATTTTTTTAGATATAAGTAAATATCTATCACTAACAAATGTCTAAATAAATTAAAGGATTAAATTTTGCTACTTCATAAAACACCTGAATTTTTTAAAAACTTGAAAAATAAAAAATAACTTACCTATAGGATATCCCAATGCAAAGTCATTACTTTGTGTAGCAAAAATAGGGAATAGTCCAGCTTTGCTAAATCGACTGTCAGGACTGGCAACCAATAAGGTTAATACACATACAATGAAAAATACAGAAGCTTTGGCAATCAAGATACTATATAGGAAAGACCAATCCACATTGGAAAAATTAAGTACAACCATATTTTTGAATAATAAAGCTGGAAGTGCAAATCTGGAGACAAAATTTCCTAGTCCTTTGGCCTGTGTTGATGTTATGACATTGGCTCTTCCTGCTATGTAGCCACAAAGGACTATGCCAAAACATTCTAGTAAGGCTGGAAAAAGCCTTGTTATTGACATTGAAGGTGGGTCATTAGTGGAATTAAATCTATTCATTACTGTTGAGGACAAAGTCTTGGTCATATTGACTGCAATGGTTAAGTTCTCTGCAGGTAAATCAGAAAAAGAATCCATTTTCTTTCACCCTCCAACTCCAACCAGATCTCTGGAAAGAAAGGAAGAAAGATTCAGTGTGACAATCAACAATGAGAAGAATTCTAGTTGAAAGCATACACTGTACACTGGCAAACCTAGACTTATCAAGTGGCCAAATAAATACATATACTTTCTTCAACAACCACCAGAGAAAAATACAATGAAAAAAAAAGGGTGAGAGTGTTTGCTAACAATAACCTCTTTACTCTCAAAGGTGGGTCAGCCCAAAACATTTATGTTGCTCTTCTATTTTCAGTATCAGACATGAATAAAATAAGATCCACAAATATGACAGTTGCAGGGATACCCCCTGGCTCTCTCCCATGATCCAAACTTGAGCTCCACCTAGTGGGTAAGAGCATGGGGCCCACAGAGCCTCTCCTGAATGTCCACCTGCATCCAAATTCTCTGGAAATTTCAGTGCTCAAGACTACATACCAGATAGGAGAGTCCTGTCTAGCCTGTGGTCATACCTGAGTAGAGGACAGGAAGAAGCGTTTAGTAGACTATCACACAGCAACTTTATTTTTTATTTTTATTTATTTATTTTTTTAAAGATTTTTATTTATTTTTTGACAGAGAGAGAGACAGCGAGAGAGGGAACACAAGCAGGGGGAGCCGGAGAGGGAGAAGCAGGCTTCCCGCGGAGCAGGGAGCCCGATGCGGGGCTCGATCCCAGAACCCTGGGATCATGACCTGAGCCGAAAGCAGACGCTTAATGACTGAGCCACCCAGGCGCCCCTATCACATAGCAACTTTATCCAGTAACTTTCCTCATCTGTGAAATGGCAATAATAATACCTACCTCACTGGGACTTGAGATTATTCAAGTCCTTATAATCACACCCGGCACAAAGTAATCACTTAACAACAGTTAAATACAACTTTTGGTAGCCCATAAAAGAGAATGAAAGAAAAAATGACGGCATCCCACCAGGCTACCCTTAGCTCCATTTAGAGTGGTCTCATATATTTGCCTTCTTGAATGCCCCATAGTCCCTTTGTGTCACAGGGACTTTGTACATGCAGTTCAGTGTAAAATGTTCTCTTCTCTACTTGCCACTGTCTATATAATAACATCTATTCACCCTCTAAATCATATAGGTCAGGAGTTGTTTTACCACATAAGGCTTCACTAACCCCATAGCTAGGTCTTTCTTAAATAGAATCATGTTCCTTACCTGTGGGCTACTTTTCTCAGTTTGTAATTATACTATGCATTAGAGTGACTATTTGATTTATGTCTATCTCTTTCACTAGACCTTAAGTGCCACAGAAGTAGGGACTCTGCATGTTTTTGCTCACTGTTGTATCCCTAACACCTAGCACGGTGCCTGACACACAGGAGGCACTAATAGATATGTTAGAGTTTACATATATATATACATACGTGTGTGTATATTATATAATTAATTATGTAATGATGAATGACTAAAATACTAATCTGCTCTTAAACCTTTCACCTTTTAGTGGATCAATGTTCTCCTTTAGGAACTATCTAGGTCATGGACAGAAAACTTTTCTTCCTGAATGATAAAGTATTCTAAGTTTTTCACTATAGCAACAGGCCCAAGACCACAAGGTGTGTTCTAAAATGTCCTAAAGCTGTTCATAAATGTTTAAGAACACAAAATGTGTTGTAAAATGTTCTAAAGATGTTCAGAAAATGCTAGAGCAAGAAAATATGTTATGCTAGCATTACAATACTTATCAGACTCCCTTCTTGCTGCCAGGGACACAATGAATATGAGGTTTGGGCAACTTTGCAACTAATCAGCTTTAATTAGTAGCTTGAAATTAATATGGTGACAACTGCCAATTTCTAAGTGATTATTCTGGGTTGACCATCTAAAGTGGCCTTATATAAGGTAGAAAGTAAAAATGCCCATGATTCCTGAAATTTACAATGCCAATGGGTAAGTTTTCAAACACCCACATGACATAATAAAGACTCAGCAGGCCAGAGACCAGCAACAACTGATACACGGGGTGTGGACATGATAATTTTCTCTGTGCTACCCTCTTATAAACTGAACCATTTAAAAACCTTACATTTAATCTGGATCAGGACAAGTATTTTTCTACCAGGATTAGATAGGAGTGGTTAATATACACAAAACTAGAATAATCACATACTTGAAGTTTACCAAATAAGCATCAAATTATATCCTGGGAAAGCTAATGGTTGGGATAGGTACCATTATTTGAAGTAAGGAGCTGATAAACAAGGGTGTTAAACATTTGGAGCCCCTAACAGGTACGGACTTGAAAAGGCAATGCTAAAGAATAAGGTGATAAACTTGTCCAGCCTTATGTTATTTCTTTAAAGTACCCCATATTTGTTTGCCTGGAATATTAGTAACTCATACTGCTCACTACCCCTTATTTGTACCACACTCACAAATCAATGTATTACAATAATTTTTTAACCAACAGTTTTAACTAAAATAGTGGTAGTTCACTGAAAAGAGTCAAATAGACCTGAACCCAGTTTGGGGACTTATAACTTATCAACTCTTTGGGCAAGTTAAATATCCCCTCTGAACCTCAGCTTCTTCAACTATAAAATGAGAGTAAAAACCTCCTTGAAGGTCTATTGTGAGGATTGGAGACCTCATACACAGCTTTTCACAGAGTAGGTCTTTAAGAAATGGTAGCAACTGCTATTAGGAGTGTGGTCATAATGAGAATGGTAACAAATTAAATATAATTCATTGTCTTATGCCCCTTCTTCAAACGTGGTATTAAAGATTCTCCACCTAAAATAGAGAGATGGGATGGGTCATAGGTTACCAGCTTTTGTTTCATACCAAACAACTAAGAGGAGTTCAATTTAATTCAGTTTGATCTTAAGTCGTTTTTACCAGGGAAGGGAGAGATCTTAATTTTCATCAAGGTGATGGTCAAATAGTTGTAGCACTGCCCAGGATTAACTCTAAGTTAGTAAAAAATTAAGAGAAAAACTTTGAAAAGTAATCTGCCCTTTCTCAGGAAGATACTTTTAGTGTTCCTCAACATTATAAAAGCAATACTTGCTAATAGAGGGAAGGTTGAAACAACTGAAAAAGCACTTACAAAGGTTTCTCATCCATTCCCCCCCCCAATGGGAAGAGTATATGCTTTTTAAAGCATTCTTTGAAAATGAACAGGAACCACAGCAATGGAAGTTTTTGTAAAAAATTGCATCCAGTCTTTTCATCTCATTAAAAACAAGGGTACCTAACAGAACAAACAAGTTGACCCATCACGGTAAAAGACTGCTCACTGGCCACTCACTGGGGTGAGGAGTGGAGAAATGCTATATACAACTCCCTTCTAGCCACTGATAGTTGGTTGAGATAACATGAAGGAACCACTGAAACTAAACAACTACCATTGCTAATGAAAATGGGGCAGAGGGTTCGGATTTATTTCAAAGAGAAAGCTTTGAAACACCCAATATCCATTATCCTGTGGGAAAATCGTGACATAGTATGATACTATTAAAGCACTCTTCAACATCAACATCACACCATCCGCCCACTCCCACCTACTTGCAGAGGACCAAATGTCCTCCCTAGAGACCTAGGGTGGGGAGCGCTGAGCACCGCCTCTTCCCTTGTCAGCAGGGACAGACTTTGGCCCTCTAAGATAAGGATGTGGAGAGTCCTTAAGGGAGCAGGCTGCCCAGAGACCAGCTGCCACCCAAAGCCTGGGCAGACAGCAGACTGGGGTCTGTGCCTGGGATAAAAAGTTGGTCTCTCAGCTTCCCCAGGGCATGGGAATCACAACATCATGGTATCTGACATGCTCCAAAAAGGGGTAAGGAAGAAAATTTGGTGCAGCGCTCCAGGTACCCGGGCAAAAACTCCCAGGAGGGCAGATACTGAGGCCAGCCCCTCGGGATAAAAGGAAGAGTCCGAGAATGACAGCATGGACGTACGAGCAATGAGGCGCTCCTCAAACTGGGGTATGACAGTTCTGTCACTGGAGGGGACAAGTGGTCCCTTCCCCTACGTTAAGTCTTCCGGAGGTCCTAAAAGCGGGGCAGGCGCAGGCAGCGGACTGCACGCCGGGGTGCCAAGGGCGGGGCACTGCCCACCTGCCCAGACCCGAGGGGCGGGGATGGGGGCGCGAAGGGTACGCAAGGCCGAGTCAGGGCGGGGCAGGTCCGCGCCCCAGGGCCCCATCTCACCTGCTACGTCTGCAGCCCCGGGGCCGCGAGAAAGGAGTCGATGCTCGTGATGGACTAAGCAGGGAGGAAATCACCGTCATCTCCCACCCCAGCCCTCTTCACCGAGAGCTGCGGGCTGCTGGCGGCCGACTGTAGCAGCTCTGTCACGTTCCGAGAAAGTGAGGTGCAGGAGTACTGTGGTCAGGTCAGCTCCTCCCCGCGCCGGCCGCGCGGCCCCGCCCCGCCCCGCCCCGCCTTGAGGCCCCGCCCCCGGCCTCGAGTCTTCAAGCTGCCCCGCCCTGGGAACGTCCAAGCTTCACGGCCCCTCGTCCCGCCTTGAGGCCCCGCCCCCCGCCTCGAGCCTCCGAGCGCACGTCCTCGGCCCCACCTCAGGCTCCGCCCCCGCCGCGAGGCTCCGAGCCGCACGGTCCTCTGTCCCGCCCTCGGCGTCAAGATGTGGGGGACACACGGTCACCGGCTCCGCCCCCGCGCCGCCGGCTCCGAGCCGCTCAGCAGCGAGACTCCGGCGGCGCGACTTCCGGCTGCCGAGCTTTTGCAAAATGGCTGCTGCTGTGGGGACGTTTCCAGTCTCGTTTTCCTCGCCCTAAATTCAGATGCGGAAGCCTCTCGTTTTTCTGCCTAACGCCCAACCCCTTGTGATCCGCTAATTTCATATGTGGGTTTGACTAGTCGTTTTATAGCACAGAGTTTAAAAATCAGATCTGGGCCAGAATCCTGCCTTCCTCCTTGCCCAAGGCAGTATGACCTTGACCTTCCTAAATCAGGGACTAAAGTGTCTATAAAGCTTTGGGACGGTGCTTGATTTGGATAGAATAAGCGCTTAGTCCCTGACTACTTGTGTCTCTGTTGTCGGGGAAACTACATGTTTATCCCGTCAGTGTACTGAGAAGAAATTTGTTAAATTGGTGGAAAACTTCCTGAGCTTGAAATGAAGGGGTCCCAAATATAGAGCTCCATTTTGAAACCCGAAGAAACTCGGTATTTGTATTAGTCTTTCAGAATCAAAATTATTTCGATTTTAGGATATTTATGATATGATTCCACTTAATATCTCCACAGGCATCTGTCCTTTGTAAAGCCTCTAATTTGCCTTGCATCCAACTTTTTTTGGGGGGGTGGTCTGGCAACTTCAGATGTCTTCCTATCATCTTAGTAGTTTTTGTGCAAAGATACAAAAAATGTATGGCTTGAAAAATCACAGTAAGCTAAGGTTAAAGGTTCTGAAAACTAAGCAGAAGAAAAATGAGCAGAAACAAACTATAGAAAAGTCATGCATTCTATTCCTGTTCTCCACCTTTGTTCTCCATCTTCACTCTTAACTGCCTTCTTTTTTTCCCCTTGAATCTGGCTACTTTTTTTTTTTTTAATCTGAGTATATTATCTCAAGGCTAAAAAGGATTTCTGTTTAGAAAATATGAAGACTTCGTTCAATTAAATAAATACTTAACTGAGTTTTGACTTTTAGGAGAATACATGAAGATATACCTGGAAAGGTAAGTTAAGGTCAGCCTCTAGGAGGTTCTTTAGGTTAGTCTTAGAATAGGGCCTTGCCTTATCCTCTGACCACAGTAAAACCATTAAATATGTTTTGACGGGAATGTGTTGTAATGATTACATTGTTTTTGGATATGCAATCTGGAAGCTTTCCCAGGATTAGTTGAAAAGAAGACTGGAGGTAAGAAAAGCACATGACTTTGGGAAGAACCTAGACACTAGGAAATGAAGATATATGTACTTTGGAGTGATGATAATGAAAAAAGTGGAAACAGCCTGAGAGACATTACAAAAGAAGAGCTGATGGGACTGGATTACTGATAGGGCCAAAGAAGAGGAAGGAGATAATGAACTGAAGTCCTTACTCCATTACAGTAAGGAAAAGGAATTGAGCTAGACAGCCTCTAACAGTCTTCCTAGTTCTAAAGTCCCATTATTTTCTATCATTCTATTAGCTGAAGATGAAAGGAAGAAATATTTCAAATGAGAGAAGCAGTTACAAGAAGAAAATAATGAATTTGATTTTAGGTCTAAAATCTAAAACCTTGAGAAATTATCTAGTTCAGTCTCTCTCTTTTTTTAAAGATTTTATTCATCCATTTGAGAGAGGGAGAGAATGAGCCGGGAAGAGGGGCAGAGAGAGAGGGAGAAGCAGACTCCCTGCTGAGCAGGGAGCCTGATGTGGGGTTTGATCCTAGGACCCTGGCAGAAGCTTAACCAACTGAGCCACCCACGTGCCCCTCAGTCTCATTTTCTGAAGAAGTTGTCATCATCCTCTCCATCTGAGGTCCTGGAGATTCAGCAGTTGATCTAAGAACACCCAACTAGTTGGTGCAAGACATTGGGAATATAAGTGCTCACTCTCCTGTGAACTAACTAACTGCTCCTGAAGGTATCAGCACATGTAAATAGAGATTTCTCCTAGACACCTAGAAAGAAAACAGAAGCTCAAGAGAGAGAAAGAATAGAGCTAAAGATGAGATTGGAGATATCTGTATGGAGTGGATAAGTTTTCTGAGAAGAGCAGGTTGTGGGGGGAAATTCTAGGAACAAAGTGTATACAGAGATGAAAGACCTCGTTAAAAAGTCATTCTTAGATAATTACTGGTGAATGCCATAAGAAAACCATTTAATTTCACTATCATATCTGCTAATCAGGCTGTGAGATGCTGATCTACATATATTATTAACTGAAAAAAGGGAAGAAAAGCTAAAAGTTATTCAAACTAATGGAGAAAAACTGTATATTAATCTTAACTTCCACTTGTAAATAACAGGACCTGTACCTTCATACACACTGATACCCTCATTTCCCTCAACTCCAGCTGGTCAGGACTGACAGGAGGAATAAACCAAGTGGTTTGTATAACGGCAAGGGTCATGTAGGTATATGCTGAGGCAGTGTGGTATGATGTAGATTCCTGGTGAATTGTACTTTTTTTCCAAAATGAAGTAGTTCTAATGTTTGGGTTTTTTTCTGATTATGAAAGTAATAATAATTATAAAATATTCAGATAATAGAAAAAGGAATGAAGAAAGTGAAAGTCACAACACCTACAGATAACTAAGATAACTTCTGTTAACATTTTACTATGTATGTATCTTTTTTCTATGCATATGTAGATTATTAAAGAAAAATAGGATCATATAATACACACGACTTTTTATATACATGGTTTTTAATAACCTTTTAAATTTTATTTTTTAAAAACATTTTATTTATTTGTCAGAAAGAGAGCCCAAGCAGGGGGAGCGGCAGGCGGAGGGAAGAAGCAGGCTCCCCGCTGAGCAAGGAGCCAGACGCCGGACTCAATCCCAGGACCCCGGGATCATGACCTGAGTCAAAGGCAGATGCTTAACTGACTGAGCCACCCAGGCGTCCCTAACCTTTTAAATTTAATAATGTATAATTAACATTTTATCCATACATCCAGATCTATATAATTTTTAATACCTATTAAGTATTCCCTATTGAAATTCTGAGAATGATCTTCCTTGAAAAAGTAGCACTGTGGGCCATCCAGAGAGTCTAATCAAAGATCAGCAAAGAGGAAGACATATATCTAATATGATTTCTTTAAAAATATTTAGTTTCTTTAAAACTCCCCATCACGTTTCCAACAGCACCAGTTTCTCTTTAGGGATACATATGATTCCAGAGAAGCTGACATCATTCTGCCTTCAGAGGTGATGAAACTAACCTTGGCTATCCAATAAGTACATTTCATCCCTTTGGACTCAGTGATTGAGTCAGGGTGGGCATTGGCTCTAAGGTAGTTTGAAGCATGACTCTTAGGACTTTTGCTGAGAATGCTGAGGTTCTCTTGCTTGCTGGACACGGGAAGATGCTGGCAGCCATCTTGGGACCATGAGAAGAGCCAGTCTTAGGATGATGCAGACACCAAGGAAGGCACAGCACAGAGAAGGAAATAAACAGGTCCTTGATGACATATTGAGTTATAGAATCAAGCATCATCTGAAGCCGTGACTGGCCTGAAGCCTATAGACTTCTCATTCACGTGAGCCAATCAGTTTTCTTTATTGTTTAAACAAGGCTGAATTGGGTTTTCTGTTGCTTGAAATCAGATGTATAGAAAAAAATTCTAGAAGAAAATGCCAACAGTAAATACCCCTGAGTAGTAAAAATACACATGATTTTTTTTCTTTGTAGAATAGTACCCAAAATTTCTACCCCCCAAAAGTACATTAATTTTATCAAGAAAAAGCATGAAATAAGTCATAAAGTGTATATTTGGTTATGTGGAAATGGTGAATAATATCTAATAGCAAGTATTTTTCTAAAACAAATTTGAAAGTCACTACTGTATATTAAACTAGGTAGGTATACAAAATTCACCCATAAAATAGAACAATTTTAGAGCATCGATACCATGCAATATATGAATTTATACAAGGCTAAGGCTAATTCTTTACAGGGTTGATCTTTGTATCCTTAGTTGTTCCATAAATGGTTTTTGAATGATTAGTTAAAACATAATTGCCTACTAGCTATCAGGATGTTAAAACATACTTTTATTCAATGGTAACTATTTGATATAAGCAATTGTCGGATAGCTTTTTTAGAATAGCTGGATTTCTTATTTTTTCCAGCTTTTCACTTGGCCCAGGCTTATAGCCTTATTTAAATATTCTCCGAAATTGTGGGTTGTTTTTTTTTTTGTTACCTTAAATACTATAATTAAATAATTTAATTTCTGGTCTGTCAAGATAAAGCCCTGAAAATTACCTTTTAATATACACATAAAATATATGTGTGTATGTATATATATACATATATATATACATACATACATATATATATACACACGCATATATATACATATATACATATATATGGACGTGTGTTTGTGTTTTTGTAAATACGTAATTACTACCTCCCTTTCAATCCGCTATTAAAATATTCTTATAGAGCTTCCAGGTTGGTGAACCCGTGGAGGTGCTACAAGAGTGGCATTCCCAGAGAGGACATGGCAGCTCGGCACCCCTTCCCACATACCTTGTCCTATGCATCTCTTCCATCTGGATGTTCATCTGTATCCTTTATCATATCCTTTTATAATAAACTGGTAAATGCAAAAATATATACATATGTATATTTTTACAAAAGCAGTGAGGGAAAGTGGAATCTAAACATCTCACCTTGTTATTGATCTTATTGGGTAAGGCTCAAATGTGGTTAAATAGGCAGAGGCTTTTATCTGGGCAAGCATTTAAGAAGTTAAGCAGAAAGCTAAGCAGAAATCAGAAAGTTAAGCGTTATTTGATTAGGAAACTGAAAGTTAAACGACTTAGGTAAGATAGGGTACAGAAATCACACAGTAGAAACATGATGGCTTTGGGGGCCCATCCAATTGCTTCAGGACTTAGCTTCTTGATATTTGTGGTTTTGTTTTGACCACATCTTTTTTTTGAAAGGGGTTAAAGATCAGAAACATGAAAATGAAAAACAAAAAAATACTCCTGGTTTTACTGCTAGTTTGCTCACTTAAAATTGTGCTCACAGACAAAATTTATTTTATAGGCTATTATTAAAGGAAGACTCATAAATGTTTAAGCATTTTGTAATTTAAGTAACTTCTAAGATGAAAAACTATAAAACTAGCCAATGCTGTAAAGTTATATAAAGAGGAAGTAGAGAGAGCTTCAGATTTAACTTTGACTTTGGAGTAAGAAGTTCTTTGGCTGACTCTAGTTAATACATGGGTAGAACTTTTGAGGAAATAGCTAGCTCAAAAGAAGTCTAACACATACTCAGCAAACAAGTAAGCACAGATCACAGAAGCATTCTTCCAGTAGAGTATAGTATGTCAGGGGTTCTAGTTCCCTTCCCTCTTTGGATGGGCAGGTGCTCTATCTGTGTTGATTTCCATAGTATCCTCAGGGCCTGGAACAATGCTTGGCACATAGTAGACACTTGATAAATATTTGTTGACCTACTAACTCTTGAAATGCCAGCTATGCAAGTTTGTAAAGTCTCTGTATTTAGAGAAGCACTTAGAATGGAAATACCTGCTCTTATAGTACTTCTTTCAACTATCAACCAAAATAACTGACAAAGAGAAGGATCAGAGCTCAAGTCTGTGTGGCAGTAGAGGAGTCAGATCATTTTTGTGGCTGAAACACAATCAATCATGGGAGTATCATCTTTGGTTGTGATATAGACGAAGTATGATAAATAGTGTCCCAGTAGTTAATTCTACAAGTCTTTAAATGTCCCCAGAATTCCAGAACTTATTTAGGAACCAAGTTAGAAAGAGGCCTGGGCACTAAATTTGGAGATGGTTGTTCTTGGAGGATAAGCTGGTAAAAGTAAGCTTCTCAGTGCAGCGTTATTTGCCATCCAGACTTCTATAGCTAATAGCATGATTAACTATATCCTCAAGCCTGGCTTATTTGTTTTAATGGCCTAACTCAAACCCACTTACATGGGTTTATTATGCTGAAATATTTTGGAGACAAGATGTTTATAATAATGTTAAAATTTGATAGAATTCCTAGAAGGTTCTTAGAAATTTCATTTTATATGTTGCCTCAGTAGCTGGTCAAGGACTTTTTTTTTCTTTAAACATAATGGTCTTTGTCAAACCAAGAACTAATATTAAGAGTTCAAGCCCAATATTTGCCATAGTGAATGGAATTGTTTATTTTAGAGGCAAAAGAAGATTATCCCTGAGGGCAATTAAAACAGTTTTTAGAAATCTTCAAACCATAAGCAGTGATCCCAGTGAAGAAGCATCTCCCTGAATATCTCTTTTCGACTACTGTAATCTTGCTTATCCAACCATCTGTGTCAAAAATTACAGTACAATATGTCCAAAATTCCTGTGCTAACTTCAGAAGGTGGTAAGCAGGAAAGGAATGACCTCTGTTACAGGGTGTTTAGCCTGTGTGGGGAGGTTGAAGAAGAAAAAGCCTTCATGGGAGTAGCTAGACATTTTTTAAAAATGTAGTGCATTAGTGGAAGTAATTACAAAGTAACCCGAGGAAGAGAAATTTGTCTCCTTCACTCCTAGAAAGAGAAATAAGAGAACCTTTATATCAGTCCCACTGAGATTAAACAACCAATAGGGAAGCTGTTGGGAAGGAGACAGCTGGTGCAGAGATTATGCTATAGGTAATATTCTATAAAAGGAGAAAGGGAGGAGGGCTAGCCTTTAGACACTTCCTCCCATCCTCTTTTAGGCCTCAATCTTGTGCTTTCAAGCACTCTGTCATTTTTTCTCTTTCTCAGCATTTTCTCATCTTCTCAGTCTTCCCATTTCATTATTATAAGCCAGCGAGTTGGTGCTAACAAGCTACCTGCTTGCTGTATGCATGATTTGTTAATATGACTTGCATGTAAGTATGGGTTACTGATCGAGGACATGGAGAGTCAAGTGCCCAAATAGTTGGAAGAACATAAGGGCGGGGATCAGTCATAAGGATTGAGGTACAGAGTAGTACGAAACAAAATTCTTAGTCATAGTCAGGAGTCCACAGGTCTGTAGGAGTAGGTCTCAATCAGGACTTCACACCAGAATCACTTGGGGAATATAAATTTTAAAAATGTAGATGCCAGGGCCGCAGCCAGACTTACTAAATCAACATCACTGCGATCAGGTCCAAGATGTGAATTTTTTTTTTCTAGATTCTGTGGATGATTCTAATGTCAATTACTATTTAAGAGCTACTCATTTAGGGAATAAACTAGAAGTTCTACATCTGTTTCAAGGGCAGGCAAGAATATTTGTCTTAGAGGAAAACAAAAAATTTTTCTAGAGTCTCAGTGCTCTATCAGGAGAAGTGTGTTCTCATGATAGGAAAAAGGGCACATTGAGTCTGGCAACTTCCTTCAGAAATCCATTTCAATAGCTGTTTTCCTATCAGGATGTCGTTCCTCATGTGAAACCCATTTTTTTTGTTTGTCCTTTGTAGAGAAAAGCAAAACAAAGCAAAACTGATCACTGTCTTTGTGTCTTGTGTATACACACTATTTCTTCACTATAGTGCCTTTATCAAATCCCAGTCAGAAAGTTGCTGGTGAAAATGGATGAAGTAATTTCATGGCACACTCAATAATGAAGCCAGTACATTTACTGTGTTGTGGATTGTGTAGCAACCCCAGTGCAGTCATTTCACAGTCTCTGAAAACTTCAGTTTTTGAGAAACAATCATAATTTCTCTTATCTTTCGGCAGAGATGTTATTTTCTAAAATATGGCTTTTTACTAATCTTTCCTTTATAACTTGCACATTTGGTGTCTTATTTAAAAAACCCTCGCTTGCATCAAGGTCATAATAATATTCACCTACATTTTCTTCTAAAAGTTAAAAGTCTTTTAAAAAGTTGTTATTCTTTGTACCATTTTTCTTTTTCTTTTTTTTTTAAGATTTTACTTATTAGAGAGAGAGAGTGTGAGTGCACACAAGTGGGGGAGGGGCAGACGGAGAGGGAGAAGCAGACTGCCCACTGAGGGCAGAGCCAGATGTGGGCCCTGCAGAGCCTATGCAGGGCAATGGTGGGGAGGGGAATGATGCGGGGCCCATGCAGGACTCAGGGCCAACACCAGGCAGAGCCCAGGACCCTGTGATCATGACCTGAGCCAAAGTCAGATGCTTAACCCACTGAGCCACCAAGGCACCCCCTTTGTACCATTTTTCAAATTCTCATATATTATTAAAGCCCCACTCTAGTTTCAAAGTGAAGAAAGTTCCTGCCCAATACAGAGAAGAATACTTCTGTAGCTCCTGCTGTAGGGTCTAGATCAAAAAACCCTCAAGGGAGAATAAAATGAAAAAGGATGTACAAAGAGATAAAAATCTGTAGATAGCAGAGCAATATCACCTCATGGAAATACAAATGATCTTAGAGTCAATGTATATTTCTCCTAGAGATACAGAAGAGATGAGGCCTTAAGGCTTGAGAAGAGTAAGCATATGCAGGACATGTGAACTAATGGCTGCTAATCATGCTGTGGATATGCTTATTATATGTTTGTCAGATGTCTAGCAGGGATATACTTATCATCTGTTTGTCAAATGTCTGGCGGGGCCTTTAGGATGCCCTTGAGCAAAAGTAACTTTATAGCTCCGTGTCAGCTCTGTTTAAAGACCAACTATCTAGAAGAAAGTAATCTTTTGATTAAATTCCTGGAAGGTGTTCCACATCTGAACCCTGCTCTGGCCTCCCATACCCACATACTTCCCCAGGCCCTTGGCTCAACCTCAGAACTGGTTGTTGGAATTTGGGCTCCGACTCTTGTGGTCCTCTATGAACGTCTATTATCTACTGTCTTTTGCAAGATTGCTTCAGACACCCAGTTGTGCCCACCCGTGATTTGGCTCACTTGTACACTCTGCTCTATCTAATCAGAATCATAGGGCCTTCATAGAGGATCCTTAATACCATTTCAACCTGATGAGAATAAGCTTCCAACCATAACTTTCCAACTGTTACCTTTTGGAGACTATTACTTACACTGGCAAATACAAACCTTTTGGATATGTTCCATATTCTCAAAGGGTTTAATTGGCAATCTTCCCAGCAAAGGAGGCATTTCTATCGATATAAAATACAGTTGATCCTGGAGCAACATGGATTTGAACTATGGGGGTCCACTTACATGTGGATTTTTTTGGTAAATACAGTACAGTACTGTAAATGTAATTTATGATTTTCTTAATAAAATTTTATTTTCTCTAGCTTACTTTATTATAAGAATACAGTTTATAATACATGTAACGTACAAAATATGCATTATTGACTGTTTCTATTATCAGTCAGGCCTCCAGTCAGCAGGCTACTAATAGTTAACTTTTTTTTTTTAAAGATTTTATTTATTTATTTGAGAGAGAGAGTGAGAGAGAGAAAGAGCACAAGAAGGGGGAGCGGGAGAGGGAGAAGCAGACTCCCTGCTGAGCAGGGAGCCCGATGTGGGACCGATCCCAGGACTCCAGGATCATGACCTGAGCCGAAGGCAGTCGCTTAACCAACTGAGCCACCCAGGAGCCCCTAATAGTTAACTTTTGAGGGAGTCAAAAGTTATGCACAGATTTTCAACTCTGTGAGGGATTGGCACCCCTAAACACCATGTTGTTCAAGGGTCAACTGTAATCTGTTTTCAAAGGTGTGACCTGTGTGTTAGGCTACCGTGGGCTGAAAAGCACCACCCTTTATGAGAACCTGTTTTCCTCTCACCTAGTGAATCGGATAGTTGGGTGGACTGAAGGATGATTCCACTTCTCACCAGTTGCAACTTTCCCTACCATCTCTGAGAAGTGTTACTGCTGTCACTGTAACCTTGGCCAGGATAAGATGGACCTATGCATGGGAGGGAGAACATACAGGATCGGTTCAGCTGCCTTGGCTGGTTAAGCAGATGGTTCTTTCCTTTCTCACTACTTTGCGGACCTTTCCCCAGCTCTGCCTTCTCAGTAAAAAGGCACAGCCTGACAATTCTTTAATTTCTGCCACTTTCAAATTCTCTCTGCCTGGGTAGCCCCCAAATCTGAGGCCTTGCCATTTGGAATCCCCCCAAATACCCTTCTCTCCTAAAATCACTGCCTATGGGTGCTCATCTGTGCCATGCCGCAAAGCCCCCATGTGTTAGCATTCTACACAGAAGCAGGGTTTGTGCCTGGGGAGCTCGTAGGCCACATAGATCTCATCTGTCACCAAAGTCCCTACAGAAGCCAGTTAGCTTAACTTCAAGAATTGTATGCCTGGAGTTCATTTCCACTTTCTCCACAGTCCCAGCTTAGCTATCACCACTCCTAGTGTTCCCTCTCTGCTGGTAATCCTCAACCTGACCAACCCTTGAGTTACAGTTTCTCTGTAAGCCCCAAAAAGTATTATAGTCACTCAGAGTTTGCAGTTCTGTCCTGGGCGTACAGACCAGATCACTTAGTAGTGGTACCATCATACCATCAGGACATCCTCAGTAGCTCTCCCCATCCTATGCCAGAAGTCAGGATGTGCCCATGACCCAGTTAAGTCTTAGTGTGAGTGAAACTTCTGCCTCCTCAGAAATTCCCCAGCTCTAGGAGAGAGGCATTCATCGAGGCTCCCTAGATGCTGTTCCTCTTGCGAGGAAATTCACCGTGGTGGACCTTTTGGGTCCTGCACTATCAGGGACAATATGCATGTTATGCATGTTATATTAGTTTTCTATTGTTGCTGTAACAAGTCACCACACACTTAGTGGCTTAAAATGATATAGACTTATTATCTTACAGTACTGGAGATCTGAAGTCCAAAATCCTTCTCCTTGGCTAAAGTCAAGGTGTCAGCAGGGCTGGTTTCTTCTGGAGGCTCTAGGGCAGAATCTCTCCTTGCCTTTCCAGCTTCTAGAGGCTGCCCACATTCCTTAACTTATGACCCCCTTTCTCCATTTCAAAATCAGCAGTGTTGCATCTCCCTGACCTTTCTTCCGTAGTCACATTCTCCTTCTGACCACAGTTTGGGAAGGTTCTTCACTCTTAAGGATTCATATGAGTAGATTGGATCCACCTGGGTAATCCAGAATAACCTCCCCATCTCAGTGCCCTTCACTTTATCACGCATTTGCTTTGTGTACTTTTTTCCAAGTTTCTTTGGTCATGTAACGTGTTCACAGGTTCTGGGACTAGAGAATGGACATTTTAGGAAGGTCATTATTCAGTCTACCATACATTTTTTTGTAGGAACACCAACAAACATTATTCACAAACTGAATTAATACCATCCTGTAAGAGCATAATTGCTCCTAATGCTCTAATCCCAACTAGATTATAAACCCCTATTTTTGGTCCTTAGCATTTAGCTCAGTGCCCTGTATACAATCAGTGTTCAACAGAGGTTTGTTTATAAGAAACCGAGAGAGAGAGAGAGAGAGAGAGAGATACACAGACACAGAAAGTATACATAAAACAACCTACTGTGGGATGCCTGGGTGGCTCAGTGAGTTAAGAGTCTGCCTTCAGCTCAGGTCATGATCCCAGAGTCCCGGGATTGAGTCCTGCATCGGGCTCCTGGCTCAGCGGGGAGCCTGCTTCTCCCTTTGCCTGCCGTTCCCCCTGCTTGTACTCTCTCTCTCTGACAAATAAATAAATAAAATCTTTTAAAAAACCCACAAAACAACCTATTGTTTTATTTAGAGAGATTATTTCTGTTCACCTTACTGGTTACTTTTTGTGCCCATAGGGGCCAACCACTTACCAGGGATCACTGGGGTAGGCCTGTCATCTGAGTCTGCAGGGGCTGATCTAGAACTGGGATGGACCAGGAACCTGATTTCATGGAGCCAGCCTAAAGGCTGGGGCCACAAGGGCCAGCCTGGTACTAGGGTTGCAGGAGTCATCCTGTCACCTGGGGTCTTGGGGACCAGCCTGGAGGTTAGGTCTACAGGTCCAGACTGGTGCTGGTATGGACCATGAGCCTGGGTCTTTGGAGCCAGCCTTAAGGCTAGGACCCTGGAGGCTAGCCTGGTGATGGGGTGAGCTAGGAGCCTGGGTCTGTGGCAGGCTGTCTAGAGTCTAGATCCACAGGGGCCAGCATGACACTGGGGTTGTCAAGGGGCCTGGGGCCAGAGGAGCTGGCCTGCTGCTGGGGTGGGCTGAAAGCCTGGGTCTGTGGTAGTCAGCCTGGTACTGGGCCCAGCCAAGAGTCTGGGTTTGTGGGTGCCTACCTGGAGCCTGTGTTTGTGGGAACTATTGGGGAGCTAGGGGCCACAGGAACTATCTAGGGCCATGGGCAGTGGCTAGTACTGGAATGTGCCAAGAGTCTGGGTTCTCAGTATCCTTCCAGTAGCCTAGGGCCATAGAAGCCTTCTGGGGCCACTGGAGCTGGGTAGCACCCAGATGAGCCAGGGGCCTGGGTTTATAGGATCCCCCCTGGGAGTCTAGAGCCAAGGGAGTCCCCTGGGGCCACTGGAGCATAAAGGCACTGGAGTGATCTGGGGACTTAGGTTTGTGGGATCCTGTAGAGAGCCACCTAAGGCTGCAGGGGTTTTCTGGGGCTGGGCCTAGGTGTCTCTGGGGTCCACAGTGAAATTGTGTAGTCATTTCACTCACCTTTTGCTATGGGGAGGGTCTGTCTCTTGGCCTAGGCTGTCCAGGCTTAGAGCATGGGTGATGGGAATAATGTAAATCTATTTTCTATCATCCTTAATGCATCTTTTCCTACATCTGTGCTTCACCCAGATTCTGTATTCTATCATCTGGAATCCTCAGCTCTTGCAAAGGTATTTTCATACATGAGTAACTGTCTAGATTGATGCTTTTGGGAGGAAATGAGTGCTGGAAATTCCTATACTGCCATTTTGCTGCCATCACTCCCCTCCTGGGTCACGTTTTTTGATCCACTCTGACAATCTCTGTCTTTTAATTGGTGCAGACTGTTGACATTCAAAGTGATTATTGATATAGTTGGATTAATAGCTACCACATTTGTTACTATTTCCTACTTGTTACCCCTTTTCTGCCTTTTGTAGCTTTAACTGACTGTTTTATGATTCCATTTTCACTCCTTTCTTAGCATATCAGTTATACTTCTATTTTGCTTTCTTTTTCAGTGTTTGCCTTAGAATTTGTGGTATACATTTACAACTAATCCAAGTCTACTTTCAGATAATACTATAACTTTCCATGGGTAGTGCAATACTTTATCATAACGAAATAATCCTAATTTCTTCCTCCTGTCCCTTGTATCATTCTTGCCATTCATTTTACTTATATATAAGTATACATATATACATATGTATATAAGCATATATAGTCAAATCCAGTGTTGTTATTATTTTTGAAGATTTTATTTATTTGAGAGAGAGAGAGAGAGGACACAAGCAATGGGGAAAGACAGAGGGAGAAGCAGATACCACACAGAGCAGGGAGCCCTGTGTGGGGCTCAATCCCAGGACCTTGGGATTATGACCTAAGCCGAAGGCAGACACTTAACTGACTGAGCCACCCAGGTGCCCCTCCAGTGTTGTTATTATTGTGAACAAACTGTTATATGTTACATCAGTAAGAAGAAGAATAAAAAATTTTATTTTGCCTTCACTTCTCCAGTGCTCTTCCTTTCTTTATATAGATAAAATGTCTGACATACATCATTTTCCTTCTCTCTAAAAAACCTCTTTTAAATTTTCTTGCAAGGCAGGTCTACTGGCAATGAATTCCTTTAATTTTTGTTTGAGAAAGTCTTTATTTCTTCATTTTTGAAGGATAATTTTGTAGGCTACAGAATTTTAAGATGGTAGGTTTTTCTGTCAATGCTTTAAACATTTCACTCCACTTTCTTCTTACTTGCATGGTTTCTAAGGAGAAGTCAGATGTCATTCTTATCTTTGCTCCTCCGTAAGTAACATATTTTTATCCTTTGGCTTTTCAGGATTTTCTGTAGTTTGAAAATGATATAACTAGGTGTAGTTTTTTGGGGGCAATTTATCCTGTTTGGTAATCTCTGAGCATCCTGGATCTGTGAATTGGTATCTGACATTAATTTGGGGCAAATTCTTAGTCATTATGGTTTCAAATATTTCTTCTGTTCATTTCTTCTAGTGTTCCCATTATGCATATGTTACATCTTTTGTTCCCAGTTCTTGGATATTTTGTTCTTTTTATTTTTTGTTTCAGTCTTTTTTCCCTTTGCTTTTCAGTTTTGGAGGTTTCTATTGAAATATCTTTAAACTCAGAGATTCTCTTTTCAGCTGTGCCCAGGCTACTAATAAGTCCAACAAAGGCATTATTCATTTTTGTTGCAGTGTTTCTTATCTCTAGCATTTCTTTTTGGTGCTTTCCTAGAATTTCCATCTCTCTGATTACATTGCCCATCTGTTCTTGCATGCTCTCTACTTATCAGAGCCCTTAGCATATTAATGATAGCTATTTTAAATTCCTGATCTGATCATTCCAGTATCCCTTCTGTATCTGAGCCTGGTTCTGAGACTCTCTCTGTCTCTTCCATTTATGTTTTTTTACTTTTTAGTGTACCTTGGTAATTTTTTCTTGGTAGCTGGGGCATGATGTATAAGAAACTGCTATAAATATTTGTAGACCTTTAGTAATGTGATGATAAGGTGGAGGGGAAGGGAAGTGTTTTATAATCCTGTGATCTGGTCTCTTTTAGTTCTTTTAGTGTCCCTGTGCCTTTGGACTGTGAACTCAAATGTGCTTCTCAGTCCTCCTTCCTCTATACCCTTAAGTGAAACAGGATGGCTAGAGGGGGCTGGAGGTGGGTCTTTCCCTTCCTCCAGGCTAGTTTGTTAGGCTCTGATAAAACCCCAGCAGGTGAGGCTGTGATTAAATAGTACCTTCTAAAGACAGACCTTGTTAAGAACAGAATGCTCTGGTATATTTTTAAGTGGTTCCTTTTCCCCTTCCTCTGCCAAAAACATGGTGGAGAAGGAAGGGTATTGATTTTTCTCTGATATTCACTGTGAGAATGTGATAGAGATCCAGGAGTTAAAACTCACAAATGTGTGGGAGCCTCCAGTGACTGGGTCCCCCTGGATTTTTTAACTCTCAGAGTTATCCACACTGAGTGCCCACCGATTCATAAATTATAGTTCAGGTTTCCCTTCCCTGTTACTGGTTTCCACAGAGTTTGTTGCTCCGGTAAGTTGTGATTCTCTGTATTTGCTGTTGGTCTCTCCAATTTGGGGAGCAACATTTTGCCCTGTGACCTCAGTTCTCTTTTGGATTTAAGAAGAATTGTTGATTTTTCAGTTTGTTCATTTTTTTATTTGTTGTTAACTTGGAGTGACAACTTTCAGCTTCTTCTTTTTTTTTAAAGATTTTATTTATTTATTTGAGAAAGAGAGCATGGGTGAGCATGGGGGAGAGGCAGAGGGAGAGAGAGAAGCAGGCTCCTTGCTGAGCAGGGAGCCAGATGTGGGACTTGATCCCAGAACCCTGAGATCATGACCTGAGCCAAAGGCAGATGCTTAACCAACTGAGCCACCCAGGTGCCCCAACTTTCAACTTCTTACAAGCTGTACTGGAAACCCAAAAGTGTTTTATTTACCTTTTCACTACTAAAATATGAAGACTCAGTGATTCTGTGTGAATTGTTGCTGAGCCTCTTTCTTCCAGCAGTTCTCAACTATTTGCCTTGTTTACTCTGTTGGGACTTACAGGAATTACATGTCAATGCATGTTCTATTGACAATGTGCCCTACTATGTATGAAAGGTATGAAAATATGAATAAGTGGAATGGCTTGATCAGTCCTACCCTTTCTAATGAGAGTTTCCAATCTGTCATTCAGTCACCCTATCCTTCTTGCCTTTGGTTCTTAATCTGACCCCTCTTCCATTCAAAGATAGAACCCAAAAGTTCCCATTAATTTATCCTATTTTGCAGATTTTTTTTTCTTTTTACCATACTTATAGTTTTACACACTGTTTTATAGACCCTGATTGTACCTTTTGTGGTGAGCACTTGATAGGTTTTACGTTTGTGTTCTTTCAGTTCCAAAACCCATCATCCTGCTGATTTTTGCTTACATTGATCTTGGATCCATCTGCGAATTCCTCTATGTTGCTGTACTTGTTGCTTTACATCTTCTGCTTTTAGGATGATATCGTCTTTTGGACTATGGTTAGGCTGAGGATTCAAATAAATGTCTCTTTAACCTTTAACCTTATGTTTTACATGTCTTTTCTGTGGGTGGGCTCAAACTCCTCACTTCCCATATTCCTCAATTTTTTGTCCTTAGCCTTTTATTCTATATGGGAATTCTGGTCAAATCAATACAGATTAGCCTCACATTTTTTTTTTCCACATAAGGAAGCATTTATTTGAGGTTTAACATGAAATCTTGTTATACAAATAAATAGTATTTGTCATAACATAGATAGCAAAAGACAAAGTAAAAACGAAAACTAATTGGTGTCTATGTACAGTTGGACACAGTTGTGTTGTGTACACTAGAAAGTCTTTTACAAAATAATCATCTTAGATCAACAGAAGACCAGTCTTCAATGTCATCTTGCAAGATGGGTTACTTTACAATCTCCCCCACAGGACAGCATTTTCTGGTGTATGCCTTGTGCTCTGCCTGCAATGTGTGACCCCCAGACATAGATGTGGTCAAGGTGACACACAGCCTGCAATAAAGTTCCCACTGTTTTCTCCAACGTCCTCCTATGGCTGGTAATTATTTTGGTGACTGCCGCCCTCTCTCGATGCCTTGCCATAAGTGCTCTCTTGGCCACTGTAATCTGCATATCCCTGTCCACATCCATAGTTCCCATAGTTATACCCACTCTAATCATAGCCGCGATAGCCACTATAGTTTTGATCACCACGATAGGCACTATTGAAATTTCCATATCCTTGATCATAATAGTTATTGAATCCTTGGTTTCAGTTTTGGCCCCGATCTCGTCCACAACCCCTACTACCACCTGGTCCACCAGCTGCAGAACCTCTTCCTCCTTTTTGTTGTTGCTGTTGCCGCCTATATACCTCTTTGGGTTGTGCAACTTTGGTTTCACACTTCCCAGAACCAATTTGTTGATAATCTCTCTAACAATGTCTTTACTGGCTCTTCGTCTGTTTATGTGATGAAACAAAATCCTCTTCTTTCATTTGTTTTTGTATCCATGGGAAGTTCAATATTTTCATTCTCCCCAAAAGACTCCAAAATATTCTTTAATTTGTTCTTCAGAAGTATTTGGGCTCAGTCCACCCACAAAAACCTTTTTGGGGGGTTCTTTCCCTTTTAAAGCTTTGGCCCTTTTGGGGTCTATCAATTTGCCATCCAGTTTGTGTTCTTTCAGTTCCAAAACCCATCATCCTGCTGATTTTTGCTCACATTGATCTTGGATCCCTCTGCGAATTCCTCTATGTTGCTGTACTTGTTTGTGTCCTCCATGGTGGTGGAGTTGTAGGTGGGAGGGTGGGGGTAGGGGGTGGAGGGTGGGGGGCTGCTGGAGTGCAGTCCAGTCCTGGCAGTAGTGGTGGTAGAGCATTGTGTGGATCTGGATTTAAAATGTGAGCAGATGAGCTAGCCTCACATATTAATTCTCTTTTTTCAATGACCTTCTTCTCACTGCCACCTTGTACCTTACCACTTCCTGCTTAGTCTTCCATCTAATCTAATTCCTTTCAGTATCTTCCCATCCCATATTACTTTTCTGTGACAGTGGAATACTTTTTTTTTTTTTTTTTAGTAGGCTCCATGCTGGGCCTCCCCAACATGGGGCTTGAACTCCTGACCCTGAAATCAAGACCAGAGCTAAGATCAAGAGTCAGATGCTTAACCTACTGAGCCACCCAGGCACTCCTACTTTTAATCTCAAGTAACAGAAAACTCAAGACAGATTTAAGCAATGAAAGTGTTGTATTGGCTAATAAAACTAAAAAGACCAAGGTAGGAGTCCAACCATGTCATCAAAGACCTGACTTCTTTACCTTTCTCTGTTCTGCCCTCAGTTTTGTCAGCATGGCCCCAAACTTGGCTTCTCTTAAAAAGACAAAAAACAAAAAACAAACAAACCAAATCCAGAAATCCAAGTTTTATGCCTATATACCACCCTGCCCAGAAAGGAAGAGAGTGTCCTTTTCTTGGCTCTTCCAGAGAAGTCAGAAGGCTGCTTTTCTAGAAGCCCCATTACTATAAAGGATATATTGCATGTTCCTGGAAAAATTTAGTTCAGATGTCCTTCCTGAACCACACTCCATGCCCCAGAAATGGCATGCACTATGTGGCTTAGGTCTGGGTTACATGAACTGACCCTTGTGGAATGGGGAACGGGATGACCTGATGTATTTAAACCAATCTGAGACCATTCCTAGAGCTAGGAGTTCAACTGGCTTCTCCCTAAACATGTGAGAGAAGATGACATCTAACTGCAAGTATAGAAACTATGAAGAAGGAGGATGGGGGAAATGGATGCTAAGTGACAAAGAAATGCTCCCTACCCTTTCACATGGTTACTTCAAAAATTCATAAAACAACATTTTTATTTTATTGCTCTGCTGCTGTAATCCAAGGACCAAATCTGGCCTGCCACCTGTTTTTATAAAGAAAGTTTATTGAAATACAGCCACACTCATTTAAAAAGTATTATCTATGGCTGCTTTCAGACTACAGTGGAAGAGTTGAGTAGTTGTAACAGAGACCATATGGCCTGCAGAACCTAAAATATTTATTATTTGGCTCTTTCAGAAAAAGTTTGCTGACCCCTGGCCTAGAAGATTAAATCTAAACTCATTCTGGATTTCAAAGCCCTCTATCGTCTATCCTCACTTTACTGATACAATTTAATTGGCATAATGCTCTGTATACAAACTCTTTAATCCAATCAGATTAGTTTATTCACCTACTGCAAACAGTGCACATTCAACCTCTACTTTTTTTTATTTGTTCATGCTTTATCCAACCTGGAATGCTCTTCTTCAATCTTAACATATCTTTGAAGGCCCATCTCAAGTTTATGAAGTTTTCCATGTTACCTCTACCCACTCTGGAGCCTTCTTTCCTATATGTATTATTTCTATCACACTATAATGCATTTTGAGTCTACATATGTTTTACAAATATATGTATATGTCTTATCTACCCCATTAAATGCAAAACTCCTGGATATGAGAGTCTTGGTAATATAATATATTTTTGTAGTCCTTACAGAATTTCAAGCAATGCTGGACAAGAAGGCACTTAAGTAATACTTACTAGTCCTGTCAAACTATCTCATAACCAGAATTAGTCCACTTCTTTGCACCCCCACAATACCACCCTGATCCAAGCTCCACCTACTCCCATCCAGCCTAATGCTATAGTCTCCCAAGTGCCCCTTGCTCCTTCTGACCCCCTACAATCTTCTCCCCGCACAGTGAACACACTGACTTTAAATGTTTAAATCAGGTGATGTTATTCTCCTACATAAACTCTTCTACCTGCGTGACATATTTCAGAATAGAAGTTGTGATCTGTCTGTGCTTAAATCTCCCCATCCATCCCCTCTCACTTGGCAGTGATCACTCAGCTCCCATTTCTCTTAGTTCATCTGCCTGGAATATTTTCCCTCCAGGTCATGAATCTCTGGTTTCTCATAATTCTGCTCTCAGTTCTCTTCTTGCCTGACCACCCAATCTATACTGCCTCCAGCCTCCTGTGTGTCACCTTGGATCACATCATCCAGTTTCACCTTCTTCATAGCTCTGACTCAACAGACTATGTCTTGTTTACTTAACTGTTTCCCCTCTAAATGCGAGCTCCATTGAGTTTACCTAATTTGTTCACCACTGTATTTCCAGCCCCTAGAGCAATGCTCAGTGCATAAGAGGTATTCAGTAGCTCTTTGTGGAATAAATAAACAAAACCATTCATAGATTTATTTCCTTTTGAAATAGCAAAAGAGAACTTTTATTCATTTCCATAAAAATGCATTTACTAACCACCTTCTTTCATGGTATTACCATTTAGGGTTTTGTACAAAGAAACTGTTCTTAGGGGTTATATTAGTTTCCTAGGGCTACCATAACAAATTACCACAAATTGAATGGCTTAAAACAACAAAAATGTATTCTTTCACTATTTGGGAGACCAGAAGTCCAAAATCAAAGTGTTGGCAAGGTTGATTCCTTCTGGAGGCTCTGAAGGAGAAACCATCCATGCCTGTCTCCTAGCTTCTGGTGGTTGCTGGCAATTCTTGACATTCTGTGACTTGCAGATACAGCACTCCAGTCTCTGCTTCCATCTTCGCATCACCTTCTTCTCTCTTCCATCTTCTCTGTTTTCTTCTGCCTCTTATATGGACACTCTCACTGGATTTAGGAACTACCCTAATCTAGGAAGAGCTCATCTTGAATCTCAACTACTTACATCTGCAGTGATCCTGTTTCCAAATAAGGTTACATTCTGAGGTTCTGCATGGACATGAATTTTGGGGGGACACTATTCATCAGGGATTTACAGTACAATACAGAAACGAATAGTGTACTTTTGCTGTAGTATAGTGCACATAGGTTGTTTTTTGGTAATCAGCAATCACCTCCCTTACCAGGAACATCCCAGTTTCCTATTGGGGAATTTTTGTCTCTCCCTCTATTGGCAATCTTGGTAGGGATGTAAATTAATATTCCTCACCTCACTGCAATTAAGGAGCCACATGTGACAAAAGGGAAGACAGCCAGACTCCTGGGATGTTTTATTTTTTCAAATTTATATTTCTTTATATTTTAATAACCTTTCAAGATACGCTTTTACTCCATAGTAAGTTTCCCTTGATTTTAGCACTAGAAATCTGTGAATGCACAGAGCACATTAGGCAATCTGGACTCTTGGAACTTTTTTTAAAAATATTTTATTTATTTATTTGAGAGAGAATGAGCGGGGAAGTTGGGCAGAGGGAGAGGAAGAAGCAGACTCCCTGCTGAGCAGGGAGCCCAATGTGGGGCTCAATCCTAGGACCCCAGGATCATGACCTGAGCCAAAGACAGAAGCTTAACCAGCTGAGCCACCCAGGTGCCCCTGGACTTTTGGAACTTTTAATCTTGAGTAGAGGTACACAGGGATGAGAAGTAAAGGGAGTGCATACATTGGAATAGCAGCACCTTGAAAAGATCTGGAAATTGTTCTTGTTGCCTGGACTCCAAGAGCTGTCCTCATTCCTGTTTTGTGTCCAGGCCTGGCCCACCAGCCTCCCATCTATCCTGTGAGTTCCTGGCTAGCCAGAATCCATTCCTATCATTCTCAACCAAAGAAACTCAATTGTTAAGCTGAGATCCAAGATCTTTTCGGTAATGGTGCAATTTTGCATATTTAGCTCTGAGTTCTGACATGATGAGTTTACTACTACATGAGATACTACCTTCAAAATGTCAGTTTCATCCCAGCCCTACAAATCAGTGCGATTAAAAGACAGCATATTAGCATTTTTATTAACTTATTTATAACCCATCTTGTTCCAAAAGGACTTTATTGTGTTAAATTATCCTACAAAGGTAAAGCAAAAAAAAAAATACATTCAAAATAAGTGAAAATGAGACAGAGGAGAATAAAGGTAGAAAAGTGAGATGGAGCCACGAGTGAACCTAATCCATACAATGGTTAGTGTGAAGGCCCAGACAATAGGTAGAGGAAAGATGCAATAATATGACAGGGCCTACCGGCTACGGTTGCCATGGTATTTGGCAATAATATTTTCTACTTGAAATAATACCTTCTCAACCTGCATTTCTGTTAAAAGAGCTTGCAGTCTCTCCATAGTAAAGTGGGGTCATGAGATAATTAAGCAACTTGCCAAATAGGAACTGCCTAACCAAATGCCAGAAAAGAGGATACACTTGCTTAAAGTCATTATGTTTTCACTTAAAAGATGGTAAAAATATACTGAGACCTCTGCTTTCCATTTCTTTTTTGTTGTTGTTGTTAATATCACTCAAAATAATTTAAGCTGTAGTGTCTTTTTAAAAATTAATAATTTATCTTGCTTTACACAATATTGGGCCTTGGAAACCTTTATTTTATAAAATAGATTTATTTTTACAAGTTGAAATGTTTAGGTTTAATTTTTTTTTTTTTTTTTTTAAGTAAGGCCTAGACCCATTGTGGGTCTTGAACTCATGACCCCAAGATCAAGAATTACATGGTCGGGGCGCTTGGGTGGTTCAGTTGGTTAAGCGTCTGCCTTCAGCTCAGGTCATGATCCCGGGGTTCTGGGATCGAGCCCCACATCGGGCTCCCTGCTCAGTGGGGAGTCTGCTTCTCCCTCTCCCACTCCCCCTGCTTGTGTTCCCTCTCTTGCTATCTGTCAAATAAATAAATAAAATCTTTAAAAAAACTAAAAATTAAAAAAAATTTTTAAAATAAAGCCCGTTAAAGAAAAAAGAATTACATGGTCTATCAACTGAACCAGCCAGAGACCCCCAAAACTGAAATGTTTTAAATAGAATAGAGGAACTGGCTATTTAAAAGAACACATATAGTCAGTCTTTCTGCAAATCAAACATTACTTTTTTATTTATTATTTTAGTGATGTGGGGTTTTCACATGTTATAGAAATGTTAGTTCCCCTCTTGCAGTTTTTATAAGGAAGTGCAGCCTAGATTTTAAATGCAAACACTGCATAAAGATATTACTCATCCATAGTAACATAGTAAACACAATCATAAGATACGGATCTTCATTATTATAATGAAGATTTTCCCGTTTTAATATTTATTGCATTTTTCCCCCTACCAAACCTTTTCCAAAAAGAATCTGAGGTAACTATTGAATATATCACAAGTGCCACCTAGTGCTTTCTTTGAAAATAACTTTTTTTTTTTTTTAATTTTCAGAAACAACAAAACAAGATGTAGAAGGCCTGAACTCTCAGGACAGAGTCTGTTTAAATAGCCCTGCTTTCTAAAAAAAGTCTGTTTGTTTTCAATCAAAAAAGGCTTTGGGGGCGCCTGGGTGGCTCAGTTGTTAAGCGTCTGCCTTCGGTTCAGGTCATGATCCCGGGGTCCTAGGATCGAGCCCTGCATCGTGCTCCCTGCTCCACGGGAAGCCTGCTTCTCCCTCTCCTGCTCCCCCTGCTTGTGTTCCCTCTCTCGCTGTGTCTCTCTCTGTCAAATAAATAAGTAAAATCTTTAAAAAAAAAAAAAAGGCTTTGAAAGAAGAATTTGGAAATGAGTTTCTTTGCTAGTAATCAGATCACCCAATACTGCTTGGTTTTAATTTTGCATAGGTATAGATGGAATTAAGTAAAAGATGCTAAAGAAGGGGAAAATAAAGACATTTCATTAAAGAAGTAGCAGGAATATTTTCAAGAAGTATTTTCTTCCAATTCCCAATGGGAGCTGACATCCCATCAAAGCTCTAATTCCATCATCGTTATTTTATACCTCAAGTCACTCTTATTTCCAGTGTCCCTTATACTTAAGGCATTGAAACATTGTCATCATTATTGTCATCGTACCACCATCGCCAGCCACACTTGCCATCACAAGCACGAGCTGAGGGATCGTCGTCGTAGGCCCCAGTCAGTGCCCGTGTCAAGGAAACAAACACAAGCTTTAATCTCCACCATCAGGGAGCCTAATACTAACTTGGAGGGAGGAAGAAGAGGAGGAGGAAAAGTGTGTGTGTAATAAAGAAACAGCAGCACTAATGAAAAGCTATCACCCTTTTTCCAGTTCACAGACCATCCCCACCCTTTACCCACTCCTGAGTATCTGAGTCCTGTAGTCCTCTTTTGAAATGCCTTTCTGATGTGTTCTTTTCCTTCTCTATTGTCTGTTTATTCCTTCACTTCATGCCTGGAAAATTGAAACAGACTTATCCTTTGGTTTCCTGCCTCTCCTACTGCCAGGCTAACATTACTAAAATGCTGCCTTTAACTTTTCATTCTTTTCCTCAAGAACCAGCTATGGCTGTCTGTGCTCACCAGACCATGGGCTTAAATCTCTGAGCCTAGCTTTGAAGGCCTTCTGAAATTTACATGGACTTTATCGGTTGGATATATACTCTAGCGCTAAATTTTCATCCCAAAGGGCAGGTCTTCTGTTTACTTTGGAACCAAAAGTCAGGCTGAACTTTCATTTCCTTTTTTAAATTGTGTGGGTTTTTTTTCTGGTATTTCTACTTGCCTTTTTTTTTTTCTTTTTTTGGTCTCTTGTGCCATTTGCCTTTACGATATTAGTTACCCTATCACTTATGATCATTCCTTTCCTCCACACACCTTTTTTTTCCTGATGGCCTCTCTCATGGGCATGGGCATCACAGTCTCCTCCAATATCTCCTGGTTGTGTTTTCATCTTTTTTTTTTAAAGACTTTATCTATTTGTCAGAGAGAGAGAGACAGAGAGAGTGTGCACAAGCAGGGGGAGCGGCAGGCTGAGGGAGAAGCAGACTCCCCTGATGAGCAAGGAGCCCGATGTGGAACTCGATCCCAGGACCCCCTGGGATCATGACCTGAGCCCAAGGCAGACGCTTAACCAACTAAGCCACCCAGACATCCCGATGACTGCTTTCATCTTGCTCCACAACAAGTTACATTGGAACTTCCCTTTCTTGCTCTTTGGGCTTATTTCTCCGTTTCCTAGGTCACTGATCTTCCCCTTTCTTTTGTTCTTGTTTTGCAGAATATTTTCAAGCAACTTTCCAAAAATGAGCACATAACAGGTAAATGTTCCAAGTCCTTGCATGCCTGAAAATGTCTTTTTTCCATCTTCACACTTAATTGTGTTTGGCTAGGTACAATATTCTAGTTTATAACCATGTTACAAAAAATACTTGTGTTTTAGTACATGGGTTGCTGAAGAGAAGTCTGATGTCGTTTTGACTCTTGTTCTTTTGTGATGTGGAAGATAAATTGTTCCTATTTTACTGGTATCAAGTCAAATCCTAACAATTCATTTTTCCATAGTGAAACTGAATCCCACAGGTCTGTGCTCTGCTTTTAATGCTTACTAATGAAATTTCAGAGCCTGGCTCTGGAAATACAGTACTTCATAATTTTTTAAAAACTCTAACAAAGAGATGAAAAGGTGTTTCTTCTCTGCTGCAGCAAAGGGAGAGATGGCCTTCCTTATGTTAAAACTTGGTCAAAGGAGCCAATGAGATATGGTGTTAAATGTGAACTCTCACAAGGACATTTGTCTTGTTTCCTATGTGATATGAATCTTGCACAAATATTCACAATTGTTATCAGCTCCTTCTGTCCTCTCTAATACAAATCTATTATTGGAATTGTCATTTGAACAAAGGAGTCTTGTAGATGCTAGACATCTTAGAAATTCTTGCCAAGTTATGTGAACATAACTTTTAATGACACTTGTAATTCTGTGTTACTTGCTAAGACTTGTTAAGATGGTCTTATTTGTTGCCCTGATGCTAATGTTCTAGTCAACACTTATGTTCCCAAGTGGTATAAACATTGTCAGAGTTATTCTGTCAAATCAGAAGAGGATACTTGGCTCTCTGCTCTTCCTGTTTGCATAATGGACAAATAAAAGTCTACTGTGCTAGAGTGCTTCATGTAACAAAGAGTTTAAGTTTTGTCTCATTTACATTTCCACAGTTGCTTCAGCACCATGGACCAAAGTGACAATTTCTCAAACCAATAGTAGTTGGTTTTATAAGATATTTCATTTCTGATACCTGAGGGCTATTCAAAACATGTGGCCTTTTCAGTCATTTGCAACATGTATCATTTCAGTGTGCTTCAGGAACTTTGGGAGGGGAAAAGAATATTTGATAACTGTATAAAAAGGCAAAGTGGCAGTTCCTTAAATTAAAAAAAAAAAAAATCTTTCTTCCCCCTCTAGACACACACCAAGGTCCAGGAGGACAATGTCCCAGAATATTCTTCTAAAGATGGTGAAAATCTTCCTGCCACAACCAAAAGTGTTTCCTGTATTACCATAGTATTAAATCTTTACTATATCCATTGTTATATAATCAGTTCTAGGACATAGATCAATAGAAAAAAATAGTACTGTGGAAAGGAAAATTTCCTCAGATCCATATGAACATCCATATCATCATTGAAAGTGATCAAATAGACAATGGATAAATAGAACAGAATAGAGTCCAGAAATAGAGGATCACTTGATTTATCACAAGGGTGCCAAAACATGGTACAGGTTCAGAGGACGTTTGCATTTTAAAATTGGATGGACATTATCAAATTATGCATCAGAAAACTTACACTAACTTATGCTCTTACTAACATGGGTGAAGAGCACTTCATGGCCTATTCATGTAAATGTTCAAGGACGTTTGAAAAGAATGGATATTCTGTTTATTGAGCACAGAGTCCTCTTTCTATGTGTGTATATAATGCAATGCATTCATTATTCAAGCAACAAGTATTTACTGAATGCCTCATATATTTTAGGTACTGCTCGAGGCTCTTGGGATTTGGCTGAAGGCAAAATACCTACTTTCTTGGAGCTTACATTCTTGGGGAGAGGGAGACAGATAATAAATAGAAAAATAATGTAATTTTATAGGGTTCTAAATTGCATGAAGGAAAAACCCAGGAAGATAAGGGGTCAGAGAGAGACTAAGGATGAGGGCTCTAGTTCACATGGAGAGTCAGGGGAAGCCTCTTTGCAGAGGTAACTTGCATGATGAGAAGGAGGAAGCCAAGCAAAATTGGAGGGGAAGATATGTCCTAGGTAGAAGCTCAGGGAGTGTGAGGGCCTTGGGCCAGGAAAGTGGTTGGTGTGGGAGAGACTCAGAGATGGGCCAGCATGTCTGGAGAGTGTAGGATTGATGCTTAGAGAGGTAGGCAGGAATTAGATCATGCTGGCCTTATTGCTTAGAGCAGGACATCTAGATTTTGTTACATTGTAATGGGAAGCCGCAGAAGGGTCTTCAGCACTGATGTGGCATGGTCTGATTCATACTTATAAAAGATAATTATTGTGGGGAAATAAATGGGGTGGGTGGGAGAAAGGAAGCAAAAAGACACTTAGTTGTGATCAGAGGGACAGTAGTTTGGGTTAGGCGGTAGGTGGAGAAGTGGCGAATGTGACCAAAATCGGGGTGCATCTGGATGATAGAACAGGACTTGCTGTTGGTTTGGATGTCACAGTGGGGTGTGGTTAAGGGGAGGAGAGGATCAAGGATGATTCCTAGTTTTGGTGCCTAAACAACCGGGTAAGTGGTGGTGGCACCAGCTGAGATAGAGATGGCTGGGTAGGGAGACAATGGGGGCAGTGGAAGAAAATGGTGTGTGTAAGTGCAGCAACCCAGTGTCCACCAACAGACAAACAGATAAACAAAATGTAGTATCCCCATTCAATGAAATAGTATTCAGCTATGAAAAGGAATGACATACTGATACATGCTACAACATGGCTGAACCTTGAAAACATGCTAAGTGAAAGACACAAAAGGTCACATCTTGTAGGATTCCATTTATATGAAATAGCCAGAATAAGCACATCTGTAGGGTCAGGAAGTAGGTTAGCGTTTACCAGAGTGGGGAAAGGGAAACAGGGAGTGACTGCTTAATGGAGGTTTGCATTCGGGGTGACAAAAAAGTTCTGGAGCTAGACAGTTGAGGTGGTTGCTCAACATTGGGAATGTACTAAATGCTGTGGAATTGGTCACTTGCAAATGGTTAATATGATAAATGTTGTGTGTAGGTTCCATTGATCATTCATTCTACAAAGATTTTAGGGAGTTGAGTTCCTACCATCCAGGCATTATTTTAAGTGCTGAGATTTGGTGGTGAATGAATTTTGATGCTGGAATTTTATTTTTCAGTAACTCTTAACTTCGGAATGCTCTTGCAGTATGTAGGCAAAATATTCCCAAATATTCCTGAATATACCAAATGAACCACCACCCCCTTTCTCTTTTTTTTTATTATGTTACGTTAATCACCATACATTACATCATTAGTTTTTGATGTAGTATTCCATGATTCATTTTTTGCGTATAACACCCAGTGCTCCACGCAGAACATGCCCTCTTTAATACCCATCACTAGGCTAACCCATCCTCCCACGCCCCTCCCCTCTAGAACCCTCAGTTTGTTTTTCAGAGTCCATCGTCTCTCATGGTTCGTCTCCCCCTCCGATTTCCCCCCCTTCATTCTTCCCCTTCTGCTATCTCCTCCTCCTCCTCCTCCTCCTCCTCCTCCTCCTCCTTCTTCTTCTTCTTCTTTTTTTAACATATAATGTATTATTTGGTTCAGAGGTACAGATCTGTGATTCAACAGTCTTGCACAATTCACAGTGCTCACCATAGCACATACCCTCCCCAATTTCTATCACCCAGCCACCTCATCCCTCCCACCTCCCACCACTCCAGCAACCCTCAGTTTGTTTCCTGAGATTAAGAATTCCTCATATCAGTGAGGTCATATGATACATGTCTTTCTCTGATTGACTTATTTCGCTCAGCATAATACCCTCCAGTTCCATCCACATTGTTGCAAATGGCAAGATTTCATTCCTTTTGATGGCTGCATAATATTCCATTGTATATATATACCACATCTTCTTTATCCGTTCATCTGTCGATGGACATCTTGGCTCTTTCCACAGTTTGGCTATTGTGGACATTGCTGCTATAAACATCAGGGTGCATGTACCCCTTCGGATCCCTACATTTGTATCTTTGGGGTAAATACCCAGTAGTGCAATTGCTGGATCGTACGGTAGCTCTATTTTCAACTTTTTGAGGAACCTCCATACTGTTTTCCAGCGTGGCTGCACCATCTTGCCTTCCCACCAACAGTGTAGGAGGGTTCCCCTTTCTCTGCATCCCTGCCAACATCTGTCGTTTCCTGACTTGTTAATTTTAGCCATTCTGACTGGTGTGAGGTGATATGTCATTGAGGTTTTGATTTGGATTTCCCTGATGCCGAGCGATGTTGAGCACTTTTTCATGTGTCTGTTGGCCATTTGGATGTCTTCTTTGGAAAAAATATGGAATGCTTCACGAATTTGCGTGTCATCCTTGCACAGGGGCCATGCTAATCTTCTCTGTATCGTTCCAATTTTAGTATATGTGCTGCCAAAGCAAGCACACCACCCTCTTTCTCTTAAGATGAAAATTTTATTCTGATCTTGTTTTCTTTCAGGTCAGGTCTGTCTATTTGATTCACATGATGTTGGTTTTCCTTCATGTCTGGTGATCCTGTGTTATACTTTTCTTTTACAAATGAAGAACTAGGTCAATTTTTATAAGTAAGTGGCTTAAATTTTATCTGCTTTTGTGTGAGTGTGCTGACAGGCCTTTCCTCTGAATGCAAGATCTGATATAAATTCTACATAGGTATGTAGGGACTGTCCCCAGGAAGTATTTGCTTAATGATAAATGGGTGTGGAGCAGGCACATAGGATATTTTTTATCAGTTGGAATTCTTTTTTCTTTAGATTACAAATTTTTATTTTACTTTATTTTTATTATTAAAGTATAATTGATATACAGTATTATATTAGTTTCAGGTATACAACATAGTGATTTGACAATTTTGTGCATTACTCAGTGCTCATCATGTAAGTGTAGTCACCATCTATCACCATACAACATTATTACAGTATTATTGACTATATTCCCTGTGCTGTACTTTTCATTTCCATGATTAATTTGTATCATAACTGGAATTTTGTACCTCTTAATTACCTTTATCTATTTCACCCATTTCCCCACCCACCTTCCCTCTGGCCACCACCAGTTTATTCTCTGTTTAATGATTTTAACATGAATACCTTTATTGAATCACATCACTTTAAATTTACAAATCTAGGGGTGCCTGGGTGGCTCAGTCAGTTCAGTTTCTAACTTCGGCTCAGGTCATGATCTCAGGGTCCTGGGATTGAGCGTGTGTCAGGCTCTGCACTCAGGGGAGAGTCTGCTTGTCCCTCTCCCTCTCCTTCTACCCCTCCCCACACTTGTGCTCTCTCTCCCTTTCTCTCTCTCAACTAAATAAATAAAATCCTTAAAAAATAAATTTACAAATCTAGAAGTCATTGTATAGTGTTATGAATAATTGACATTTGTATTATATTTATAGGAAACATTCAGAAAGTTGGTGGGTTTTTGTTGTTTTTATTTTTTTGAGAGAGTGAGCGGGGTGTGGAGGGGCAGAAGGAGAGGGAGAGAGAGAGAATCTGAAGCAGGCTCCACGCTCAGCTTGGTGCCTGACGCAGAGCTCCATCTCATGAGCCAGAGATCATGACCTGAGCTGAAGCCAAGAGTCAGATGCTTAACCGACTGAGCCACCCAGGCAGCCCCAGAAAGTAAGTTTTTTAATAACTACTTCGAATTTGTTTCTTCCAAATTTCACGTAGATCTCTAGAAATGTATTATCATAAATCAAATTCTAGCTTCAGAAAAGAACATGTTGCCTTAGCTTATCTTTTCTTTAATTGAAGTATAATTAACATACGATGTTATATTAATTTTCAGGTATACAACATAGTGATTCAGCTATCCCATACATTACTCAATGCTTACCACACACAGTAAGTGTAGTCATCATACAATGTTATTACAGTATTATTGACTATATTCCCTGTGCTGTACTTTTCATCTTAGTAACTTATTTATTTCATAACTAAGGAAGTTTGTACCTCTTAATCACCTTCATCTATTTCACCCACCCCCCACCCACCTCCCCCCTGGCAACCACCAGTTTGTTTTCTGTATTTAAGAGTCTGTATCAGTCAGAATTCTTGATTATAAGTAACAGAAACTAGCTCTGGATAATTTATGCAGCAAAATAATTTATTGGCTGGCTATTGAGTAGCTTGCAGAATTGACTGGAAGGTTGAACATCAGGCTTGGAAAACCGGCAGGAATCAAAGGAGCCACAGGCAAGGACACTCAGCTGGAATAGTCTGGTTAGGTCATCGCTGCCAGCCTTTGTGGGTATCCCTCCAGATTCAGGTTCCAGTGGGACAACCAGTACTCCAATTGCCAAGCCAGAAAGCAGGGTTGTCTGCCAGGTGTCCAGTAACCACATGTGGTAGGCAGAAAAACAGCCCCAAAGATGCCCATGGCCTAATCCCTGAAACCTGTGAACATGCTCCCTTACATGGCAAAAGCAATTTTGCAGATGTGATTAAGTTAAATAATTTGAGAAAGGGTGCTTATCTTGATTATCCCTTAAAAGTAGGGAAGCTTTTGTAGATGTGATCAGAGGGAACTGTGACTATGGAAGAAGAGTCAGAGAGATGCCACACTGCTGTCTTTGAGGATAGAGAAGGAGGCATGAGTTAAGGAATGTGGTGGAAAAATGCAAAAAAAAATTCTCCCCTCATCTCCCAAAAGGAATGCTGACACCTTGATTTTAGCCTGGGACTTCTGACCCACAGAACTGTAAAATAATGAATTTGTGTTGTTTTAAGCCACTAAGCTTGTGGAAATTTGCTACGACAGCAATAGAAAACCAATACACCACACAGTTGTGGTATTTCCCTGCCATGATGCTACAGTAAGGAAGGCTTTACTCTGGTGGCAGGCTGTGCACATTTTCTTCCTTGCAGAGTTACCTTGTCACCTCCCAACACTTCCTCCTGTCTTTCTGTCTCCTCCCCAGGCCAAACACTACTGATGTTTTCTTTCTGCCACATTTTCTGCATAGGAAGGCAACGGGCCCCTTGTTCTGGATACAGTTCTTTAGTAAATTGTCCTCATGGTTGATACAGAGCCTTTTCTTTACTATTGTAAATGTCCCTCTGATTTTGGAATCTCTCTGGATTTGCTCTTACCTTCCCATTCCCATTTTAATCATTTATTTGGTTCGTATTCTGCAACCAGTTTTGGGATGTGATTTTGCTTCATGCTTGTCAATGTTGATCTCATTAAACTTCTATCTTCCAGATATTTCAAATTTTTCTGATAATAGTATCCTTTCTTGTTTACTAGAGTTGTGTGGATTTCTTCTTTCAAAACAACATTTTCCCCCTGTCATTGTAAAAGAAAATTGAGGAGGAAGGGAACATGGTCTTACGAGCTCAGTTCACCATCTTGATCCAATCATTGCCTGTTATGTAGGTTGGTTATTCTGTACTTGGGGCTCAGACAGAATCCAAAAGACTAGAAAGTTCCCTGAAGAGTGGGCTATATAGTCCAGTCTCAGCAGCATGTAGTGATAGAGATGCAGATTCATGATGGGCTAGCCCTAAGGAAATCCAAAAGGGAGCAGATGGAGCACAGGGATTGGGAGGATCCAGGGGGGCATTAGGGAAGCTTCTTAATAGAAAAAGAAAAGACAGACCCAGGTTCAAACCCTGATTTGCTCATTGCCCACTGTGTAACCTAGGCAAGTTTAGCCTCTGTGAGCTTCAGTTTCTGCACTTGTAAAATGGGGGACAATACCATCTATCAGATAGGGTTGCTGCAAGGATTAAACAAAAATAATAATATTGGGTATTTAATGAGTGCTTTTATATGGATTAATCTTGGTTAATCCTCATTATAAAGCCTATTATACAGATCAGGAAACTGAGGAGTAGCGAATTTAAGTAAGTTGCTTAAGGCTTTAACCATTAAGTGGCAGAGCAGGGTTTTGAACCTGGGCAGTCTGGCTCTTTCATCTCTGCACCTATACACAATGCTGTAGCTTACCCCCTGGGTGAGGACTGTTGGGCTGAATGCTCTTTAAATTCTCTGGCTCTTTAAATTCCCTGTGCATTTATAGGGTAGGGAGCCAGATTAATTTTAGGAATTGGGAAGGTATTAAGTCAGTAAGAGGAGACTAAGTGTCCCCAGTAATAGGCAAGCTGGAGCTAGCAGATCTTTGTAAGTTATTGTTTAGTATCTGTCTGGTGGCTTATTTGCTTGTATTATTTATTTATTTTGCAGAGATAATATTTACATAACAGTAAAGTGCACATATCTTAAGTGTACAGCTCAATGAATTTTCACATATGTATACACCTGTGTAGTCACCATCCAGATCAGGATATAGAAAGTTTCTAGCTCTCTAAAAGGCTCCCTTGTGCCCACTCCCAGTTAATACCTGGCCAGAGGTAACTGTTGTACTACCCACTATCATTATGGGTGAGTTTAGTCTGTTTTTGAACTTCATGTAAATGGAACGTACAGTTTGTGCTCTCTCATGTCTGGTTTCTTTTACTCATTCTGTTTGGTTTTTATTATGATAAAGAGCCAGGTGCATTGTAGGCCATGAATCTGTGAGCCCATGACCACACTCTGTGGGCAGAGAGCTAAGATCTCCAAATGTGACCCCCAGGGGGCGCTGTACACTAGTACAGCGTTCTGTGCGTCTCCGTACCATCTGTGAGGTGTGAGGAGGAAGAGGAAACACCTGCCATGGTAGAGCTGCCACGGGCTCAATGCCTCGTGAAGACTCTCAGGACTCCCTGGACCCCTGGGGTAAACCTTCCTGGTACGCTACAGGTGTAAAGTGAATGCTAGTTCCTTTTCTCTTTCTGGGGTTCCCCATGAGCCAAATTTTAAGATGGGACAACTGCCTTAGTTTGGTTGAGGGTGGCACAGTCTTTGCCCTTTTGCAGCGGTGGTGGCATGGCAAACTTTGAATTGCTCTATATCCTTGCATGCCCTATATCCCACGCCTCCCTCCAGCCTCTGGGGAAGCCATGTTCTCAGGGTAGGGCCCTGTCTGTCTTCCCTGGGAAACACCGCCTTCCATCTTCTCCCTTTTAAGGATAATTTCAGCTTCTTTTCTGGAAGACCCCAGAACTCCCAAAGTCCTGGTTGGGGCTTTTTCTAGGATAGCTTTTGAAACACAAAGACGTTCTTAAAGCTCTTACACCTGAGCATAAGACCATTCTGAGTCTCAGAACAAAAAAGCTAGGTTTCCTTCCCAAGAGGGAAAGAAGGGGAATATCACCTTTTCTTTCTATCAAATAAGCCTCCAACAGAAATAAGAACAGGGCACAAGTGACTACGTCCATAATCCGTCCTGTCCCAACGGGGTTCCTCATCTACCCTCTGTGACTAACCACGGAGAACCTGGCAAAATTACACATAGTCTCAGCCCATTTCTTCAACTACAAGATGGTGCTGATGCCAACCTCACAAGGACATTGTCGTTGGTAAATGGAATTAGCTATTTGAGAGCTTGATACTTAGGGCATTGATAAGTGTGTTTTCTTTTTGTCTGTAGGAGGAATTGCTTATATGGAAGTATGAATATCTTAAATTGGGTGACCCAGATTATAGGGCTCTGAGATTAGGGAAGTGATGCACTTTGCCAGGTAGGTGGGAAGCAGGGTAGGGCTCACAGAGGCTTTCTTCCCCTCCTCTATGGGTCTGAGCAGGTAAGTGGTAGGACTTAGGAGGTAGGTACTGGGTGGTACCACGGTACTCTCAACAGTAGTGTCTGAACCTGACTGATCATTAGAATTATATGCACAGGATGAAAATATTCCTCCCCCAGTCCCTTACTTTCTCTCACCCTGGCTGAGGATCTGATTCAGTGGGGCAAAGGGAGATGAAAATGTTTATTAAAGGAAAGTCCCCTGATGATCAGTAAAGTTTGGAGGCTATCGTTCTAAGATATATTTCTGTCTGAAAGTCCAATAATTTAAAATACTTCTATATTATCTCAGTGGGGGCATAAAAAGAGGACAGGGAAATTTATGAGTCACCTTGGCTATCCAGAAGGGAAAAAAAACTTTTGTGGAACTGTCTAGATTAAATGAACCTTGTCATGTGCATTGTAGAGCTTGAATTTTTTTTTCATGGCAAAATTTTCATCAAGGAGGAAGAACAAAACCTACCAGTACCTTGTTTGAGTAATTGGTATCACCCTCATTCTGAAACACCTTTATAGGCTACACCTTTAATTGGGAGTTTTTATTACATTCAAGTAAATTAGGATGATCAGGCATGCCTGAAACCTTTTCTCTTCTCTGTATCACCTCCTTAGTTTCTGCTATTGAAGACATTTTAATACCTACGTCTCTAAGATGTACCCTCTGAGCATTCTGATGAGAGAAAATATGAGGATGATAGACCCTTAGGACTGTGAGCTGGTAACTGAGGATGTCTTTCCTAGCTGCTAGATTAGATCAGCCCAGGGAGAGTATTGGAATTAGAATTTTGATGGAAGATGGCTTGTGGAGGATGGAACAATCTACCATTCTCGTAATTACCTATTGCTGTAATTGAAAGCTTGATTTGGGAATTTGTAATTGAATTTGGGAGCACTGAAAATTTAGAGGGCAGAATGGAGAAAGGCTCAGGGAAGCCAGAGGGACATGAGCATAGTACAAACCCAGGTAGGGGATGAAGAGTGTCAGAGCCAGAAAGTAAGAAGATCATGGAGGTAGAAAGATACCAAAAAGAAACCGTATTTCCTTCAGCCCCTCATGGGTCTTGCTGGGCAATTCACATCCCAACTTTTCTCCACCTCTGGTCAATATTTCATCCCTGTCGAAGTGAGAACCAAACTAGTTTTTGGTTTTTTGTTTTCGTTTTTGTTTTGTTTTGTTTTGAGCTGGTTTCAATATGACTCAAGGAGAAGTCTAGGAGCTGCTTAGATATAGCCAGAAAAATAGTTAAATGTATCCGACTACAGTTTTGTCCTGTATTGTTTAGATGCATTATTGGGAGCCATGCTTAGGGATCTTTTACAAGCAGTCTGGAGTTTGGACGTGTCTTCATCACTCATTTTTTTAGGAAGTTTCAATACTGGCCTGTGCTGTTTAGTGTGTATGTGCATGTGTGGGGGGTGTGTTTTGCCTTTGTTTGTTTGTTTTTGGAGGGTTGGGATAATGAAGTCCTGTTGGAGCAAAACAGGCTTATAGCTGTTAAGAGGTTTGATTCTTGGTTTTGCTGTCATTTACAGCAAGCAAACGAAGTTTAAAAATATCTTTCTTTCTTCTTAGTGCATTAGATTTATACCTTCTCAAAATGAACAGAGGCTTTACTGAATATGAGTATACAACTGTAAGGCTTTAGACACCAACTTTAATGTCAATGACACATCACTAGAATTTTATTTATGTCCAAAAATATTTTGTTTAGGACCACATGGGCTAGAATTAACACTCTGTGACCTGATAACACTACAATGGGATTACGTTGCTTTTAGGGGGAGTACTTAGTTTAGAATAGTCAGGAAGGCTTTTCTCCATTTTCTCATAATAATAATAATGCAGATAGTGGGAGTACTTACTCCCAGACTGCCATTGTGAGCAAGCCCTGAGACATCCTTGGCAAGACCACTCTGAAGAGGCAGATGGTCTATTCCCAGGGGACCTAGTTGCATGTTGCCGTCGGTCAGTTCCCACTCTGGACTGTGAAAGCCCAGTAGAGGTTCAGTGGTCCAAATGGTTGACTAAGTTAGGAGAATTGTTTACCTGACCCCTCGTTTTTTCTTCCTTTTACTCTTTTCTCATTTCTTTTTTTTAAAAAATGAAATATATAAAAATTGTTATTTAAAAAAACAGAAAAAAGAGAAATTGTATAATGTGTCCCTATGTACACATCACCCAGCTTCCCAGTTATTATTACTCATAGCCTGTCTTTCCCCCATTCTCACTCCCCACTCCCACCAGATTATTTTGAGGCATTGAGGTAAATCTCAGATATCATTATCATTTCTGCTGTAAGTATGTCAGCATGTGTCTCTAAAAGATATGGACTCTGGGGCGCCTGGGTGGCTCAGTCGTTAAGCGTCTGCCTTCGGCTCAGGTCATGATCCCAGGGTCCTGGGATCGAGCCCCGCATCGGGCTCTCTGCTCTGCAGGAAGCCTGCTTCTCCCTCTCCCACTCCCCCTGCTTGTGTTCCCTCTCTCACTGTGTCTCTCTCTGTCAAATAAATAAAATCTTTAAAAAAAAAAAATTAAAAAAAAATAAAAGATATGGACTCTCAAAAAATATAACTATAATACCTTTATCACTCCTAAAAATATTGACAGAAATTCCCTAAGCAAATATCCAGTCAGGTTTAAATTTCCTTGATCACTTTTGGATTTTGCTGACTACTCCCCTGTGGTGGTATTTAATAAGTTCCTCTGTTTCGTATACTCCCCATAAGCTGAGCGTTAGCCAAATTTGAGGATTGACACTAGTGCACCTAGGATGATGAGGTGGAAATGTGGAAAGAGTCAGGTCCTCAGCAAGTCATTGAGCCACTGAACTGGCCAACCAATAGCAAATGCCACACTTCTGGACTTCTTATCATGTGAGGTTGTAAATTTAACCTGTTTTTAGTTGATCATTTGCAGCTATAAACAACTGATACACCAGTTATATTCAAATGAATCTTCTATGTTTCTGTTTTCTATTTAAAGTCCTAATGTAGAAAGAAAAAAAAGTGATACACCTAGAACTAAAATGATGATACAGATGGCTCAAAACATTGAATGGTTAAAATAAACTTATGATGTCATATTTTAAGGAAAATCAGCTTTTGCTAGGATATAAGTTGAAAAAGCACACAACAACTTAAAAGTAGAGATGGAAGCATAGAAACTTCTATATTGGTGATAGGAATTGGAGCTAAAATATTTTCCAAGGATTATTCTCCAAGTACATGACTAAGAGTTGACTTTGAGAGTTGGCAACAAAGTGAAGCTTTTCTCTTATTACATTATCCTGAACATAACATTCTTATTAAGTAGGAGAATTGGAATTTCTGAATCTCCTCCTTCGCAACAAAACAATTCCCAAGTTTCAAATTGAATGCACAAGATGAGAAGGCAGAGTGATGAGGATTTAATTAAAAACAATAGTACAATATTTGAATTCCATTGAAGCAGCAGTCATAGAACTGAGCATGTAAAGGACAGCTCAGAGTCTGTCCTGTGCTTGCCCCTAGTTCTTGTACTTTGCATTCCCAGACTGTGTTGTTTGGAAGCAAAGCTTCATTGTTTTTTGGTAAGTAGATTACACCTTTGTCCTTGCAGACAAGGTGCTGACAGCAAGTGGTTCCAGGAAACCCTCCTGTAACAAACGCTCTTTGTTTTGTGTGAGGAAGCTCTGGCTTGTAAATGGATGACATCAGTCGGCTTCCCATCCACTCCTCTGGATCCTTCGATGTACAGAGACTCATTGTTAATGACTTTCACTCTGAACAGCAGCTGACTTCATTTACTGTGAAGATGGTGATCATACATCCCAGATTTTAAGTAATCTGTTCTGTTTTCAGACCATGTGTCAGGCTATCTGCCCTGGTGTTTGATTAAAAAAATATCATCACTTTCAGTATGGCACAACCCCTTCTAACTTCTCTGCCCACTTGGAGCTTTTCCCCACATGTCTTATTGTTTTGGATACCTCTTTAGGTGGTGTCCCTTCTCCTTTGCCCAATAAGCAAAATTCCCACATGTGTCTTCAATGGAAATATCCTCTTTTTAGGGACCCTGCCTAGAAGGGATTTCAACTCAGTCCATACTAAAATTAGACTAAAATTAGTAAGGCAGGAGCCTACCTCTCTGTGGAAAGCTGCCTGATCACTAATTCTGAGTGAGTTAAATGTTTATTACCAGAATAAAGATCAAAGCCTTTAAAAATGCACAAGGTAATGCATTTCAGCAGGTGAACATAATTTATCTGGGAAGAGTCACTGAAAGGAGGAAGTCAGGGTTAGGGTTCAGTCTTAGAGATTAGATAACATCAAAGAGCAACTTCAGAGCCCACCGGGGTGCTGTCTGCAGGTGGGGACCAGGCGATGGACTCACTGTTTACTTTGACGGTGTGGCTTGGAGAACATGCTAGAATCTCTGGTGTCTTCTATGACCTTAATGCATGAACCAGGTACACCACAGGTGCTTAGGAGATACTTGCTGAACTGCATCGACAAGTATAACGTTTACTTGGATCTACTATGTTTGCTATACCAGATAAAAGCATTTGCAACCATCTTTTCTAGTTCAGGGTATCAAAGCATGCCTGAAATGCCACGAAGAATGTTTGTACTTGATAGTTTTTCAGGGAGGTAGAGCTTTGATTTTCCTGATTTTTTTTTTTTTTACCTGACTTTGTAGCGAGATTAGAAATAAAATTTAGGAGAGGACAGGCAATCCTTGGGTGTAAGGAGATTGGTGATGGCTTGGGACAGCTGAATAAATAACATTTATTTATCTGACTCCCTGGGCCTTACCCAAGCCTTTTTACAATACCAGGTGTTTTATAGACACATTTTTCCATGAAGTAGTCAAACTGTAAACAGAGTGAATCCTGACATCATGTCTTAAAAAAGACAGAGATGGAGGAGAAGAGAAGCGCCACCACAATTTTCCTAATAGTAATATCTTTTGTTTTTGTCTTTGGAAGCACAGGACCAAGGGTGTGAGGTTGGATTTGGGGCTGTGGACTGTCATATGGCCATAGCCCTGCTTTCAACCCACCTTGATTATGGGTTGTGTGTAGGTATGTCCTGCGTGTCAAGGCGGTGCTCTGGGAGGAAACTGCACGCATGCACTCCAAGCACCATCCCACAGTGTTTTGTATGTACGATGGTAGGTGCTCAGTAAATGTTTCTCAGGTAAATAAAGCATCGTGTAGTGTTTAACAATATTTGTGAACAATCTAGCTTCTCCTTCATATTCATAAGTTTCTTGGGTCAAGGATTAAATTTTGTGCACCCAACTATCTCTTGGTGTAAAGATGTATGCACTCAGTAAGTGTTTGTGTCTGAGTGAGTAGAGGAAGGGCCACATTCCTGAATACCTCAGGAGCCTCTGCGTTAACCCCCATGCCATATCAGCAGCGTTGCCTACTTAGCAACAGAAAAGTTCTCCCAATTCCCTTCAAGGTCTCACAGATTCATGGTAAGAGTTGGAAAAGGACCTGAGAGACTTTTAGGCCAGACTCTTTATTTCATAAATGAAAAAATTAGGTTTGGAGAGATGGAGCAACTTTCCCAAGGTTGTCTTTGGCAAAGTCAAGAAAAAATTTGAGTCTCCCTGAAAGCCCTTTTTCTTTCTGAAGTATTTTATTTTATTTTTATTTTTTAAAAATTATTATTTGTTTTAAGAGAGAGAGCATGTACATGTACGAGCAAGCAGTGGGAAGGGGCAGAGGGAAAGGGAGAGAATCTTAAGCAGGCTCCACACAGCATGGAGCCGGGCATGGGGCTCGATCTCACGACCCTGAGATCATGACCTGAACCAAAATCAAGAGCCTGACGTTGGATGTCAGACGCTTAACCGACTGAGACTCCTAGGCTCTACCCTTTCTGAAGTATTTTAAAGTTTTATCTAAAAGATATTCATTTCTGGGCTATATATATATGTCCTCAAATAGTTGTTATCATCAATTATTCCTCAAGAAAACTCTAAAAGCTTTTAGCTAGTTATTTCCCATATGACACATTTCAAGATGTTAAATAAGAAGTTCTAACTGAGGCATCAAGATAAAATATATGACAAGCAAAAGAAAGAAGCCATAAAAGGATAGAGATCTTCAGAAGGAATATCCAGAAAGTGGTAACATGACTCAAATCCTTTGCCTACATTCAAGGTAGAAAGAGAGGCTCAATACACAGCACCTTCTTCCCCACCAGGTTCTGAACAAATTGGGAAACAAAATGAAAGGTAGCAGAGCAAGGCCAAAATCTCTCCTTTGTTACTACAAGACGCAGAGCTGGAGGCTAGGGCTTAGTGTGGCACCAAGTGCAGCTGCTCACCGAACCCCAGGCCGACCTTCTGGGCAGAACAGATACGTGGCTGAGGGGAGGACCAGTGCCAGAGGAAGGGGGGCCAGGCTAAGCTTTCCCGGGGAGTGAATAGCATCAGTAAGTAGCGCCAGGGGGTTACCGCTGCTGCAGGACTCTTCACAGGCATGCCGAACAGCTGTTCCCCATAACAAAATATCAGGGGGTTGAGGATTGGGAGGAAGAGGTGTGAAGAGGGTTTTTCTGGAAGGCAGTCTAAAAGCCCCTCTCACCCCAAAGTTGCTTTCTCACTGAAAAGTCTTCATTCAGAGAGCTTTACACACATCTCCTGCAGCTTGGAGTAGACTTGTGACTGAGTGGGCCAGCACTGGGGGATGGGGAAGGGAGGGGGAAGGGGGAAAAGAGGGTAGGGAGAGGGGGAGGAGGAGGTGCTGGGAAGAGAGGGGAGGAGGAGGGAAGGGTAGGGAGGAGGGAGAGGGAAAGAGAAGAGGCGAGGAAAGGGGAAAGAAACTTAGCTCCTGTCCAATAGGGCCACCTAGAGGCTCTTAGGCTTCAGCAGGGAGCAGCAGGAGTTGTGATGTGGAGCTGGAGTTTTCAGCTGATGAAGGAACTTCAGGTGAGAGGTCCCCAGCATGGGGGATGGTGGGTCTCTGAAGCACTGAGAGAGCACCCCAGACCAAAGAGAGGCAGCTTTCAGTTTCACAGCCTAACTCAGAAAGAGAGAAGCTACCCTAAGAGATGATCAGTCAAGGAAGAACTTTTCTCCCTCTTCCCCTGCTTACTTCTCTCCCCTCTGCCTGCCTTGACCCAGGAACAAACCATGGCTAGTGAAATGGCGGCAGACAGCTGGAAACATTAGGTGGAGGTAAGGAACAGATGGACCCTGCCCCCTCCTCCAGCTTCTTGGCTGCAGAAGGCCCCAGAGGGGTGAAGGGAAAAGTGTCACCTTTATTTATTTATTTATTTTTAAAATTTTATTTGAGAGAGAGAGAAAATGAGCAGGGGAGGGGCAGAGGGAAAAGCAGACTCCCCGCTGAGCAGGGAGCCCAACGCAGGGCTCAGTCCCAGGACCCCAGGATCATGACCTGAGCCGAAGGCAGATGCTTGACTGAGTCACCCAGGTGTCCTGAAAAGTGTCACCTTTCAATCTGATTCTAGGAGTTGATTATTCTACAAGACTGGATATTCTAACTTCTTAATTGGGATTGTGTTGGAGACTTAAAGTGGCTGTAGGATTTTTTTATTACCAAAGAATGATTAAAAACAAGTCCTAGGATTATGGAGGTTTTCATGCAGGGGCAGGGGACCAACTCGCCCCCACTGAGTAATTCTAAAAGAGACCACCCGGAATCAAAACAAAGTTGTCCAATTTGAGTAGGTTCGTCTTCAAATTGAACAGCCTGTTGACTTGACTTTGTTGGTTTTTATTTCTCTAGCCCACCAACATGGGTTCGTTTGTAGTATCTTTACATTTATTAAGCATGTTGACTAAACCAGTATTGAGGACATTAAGAACACTGGAAACTCCCAACTGAGCAAAGGCCAAATGCCCGTGATAGCATTGCTACGTCCCCCCCTGGTGGCATGGTGCGTGCACAGCAACTCCTGGGCTCCTGCTGAGAGTTAGGATAAATGCATTCTACTCCGTAACGGTTGTCTTCCTGTGAGCTCTCTTCTCAACGCCCTCCCCCAGCAAATGGCACTGTTCATTACATCTGTTGGTGAGTAAACCAAATGAAATCCGTTAAAAGTTCCATCCAGTCCTGCCCAAAGCCAGGCAGAGGAGGCCAACTTGAGTTTCCATCACCATCTCCCGACACCCTTTTGTTATTTGATCAGAATAGTTTCCCTCTGTAAGACATTAGTGATTCCCAAGGCTGCTTTAAGAAGTTTCTTTATTTATTATACGTGAAGTGATTGAAAACTGCCAATCACAAATCTGGCAATCCCCTCTCATGAGCTTAAAGACCGTTCTGATTACGATAATTACATTTTTATGAATATCCTACCTAGAGAGTAACAATTTTACTATGTCAGACTCCACCACACAAAGATGCATCAATTTCATCTGCAATGAAAAATAGAGCCTAATAGCACAGTTATATTTATATGATAGTCAAACATCAAGATGCAACATAAGTACTTCAACTGAAGGAATTCTGATCATTATTTAACCTTGAGATGATGATTAAGGGTGAAGGCTTGTCAGCTTTCATGAATTATTTTTTCATGATTTTTGCTGTTTTGATTTGATTTTTAAAATGCCATAATTAACACTTATTAACATTTGGATTCCACCCCCACTCCCCCCCCCATGTTATTGTGGGCAAGGCAACAATGGCAAAAACAACAAAAGATTAGTGGATATGATTAACGGTCAAAGAAAGAGTATTGGGAAATCACAAGACATAATTATGTTTCAGGTACCACAGTGCCATGCCAACTGGTTTTCTGCTTAGTTAAGTTTCCTAAACCGTGATGCAAGTAATGGACACAGTATTTAGGTTTGATGCTATATATACATATTAGTTTAATGCAGAGAAATGTGTTCCATTATTACAGATAGTGATCAGGGCCAGTTAAAACTGTATATAAAATTGGCAAAAAAATAAAAAATAAAATAAAATGTGTGGTGCAAGAACCAATACGGTAAAGCATCACAAGAAGCCTGTTAGAAATGCAGCTTCTCAGGCCATCCTCTGAGGTTTGAAAGCACTGTTCTGGCATGTTGTAACTATTCCCACTGGCTACAGTGAAACACTGGCGTGTTGGAGGCTGCAAGCGCAGCATCAGTGTAGGCATCCCTCCCCTTCACTTCAGGACTATGTGCTCCAGGCGAGTTTAAGTGAACAGGCTGTTTTGGTCAAGTCCCTGAGTCCAGGGGTTCCTCTTAAGTGGCTTTTATCCTCTCTTTCAATCTCCTGAGGTCACAAGCCATAGTGTCTTCCCATTAGCAGTCATAATTGGTAGTTCATCCTCCCGGATAGAAGACATGTTTATGATACCTTTTATGATGTCAAAAGATTTCCATCACCCTGAATCCTTGCTGATCTTTCTTCTGTGCTACAACCATCTCCCTGAAGTCACCTTGAGCTACTTAAAAAAATTTAGCATCCAACATAGTGCTCTTTTGTATATCTTGATGGCACTACCTGGACTATCATCTTTTGATAGCACTCTGGATCAAAATTATGAACCAGAACTCACCAGAAAGTTGCATGGAGAGAGGCCACACATTGCAAACATATTTAATTCAAGAAAACACAGTAGAACATACATTTAGTAAGGAGTGCTGATGCTCACTGGCCAGGACTATGCACTGGTTAACACAGTTTTTCTGTGGCTGAGGCAATAAAGCTGCTCTTAGGAAGGAAATGTATCACTGAGTTTTCTAATAGATTAGCTAGCTAGCTAGCTAATTTTCTAAGAAAAATATTTTATTTTATTTTATTAAAGTATTTTAGAGACAAATAGCATTCTGATGAATCAGTGTTCATGGGGTAGTGTAAGTGGAGTTATTTAGTATGACAAAAAGTGGATGCCATCTTACGATTTCATCTCTCTCTCTCTCTCTCTCTCTCTCTCTATATATATATATGGAAACCTTAGAACAGAGATTCTGAATCTGGAATGTGCATCAGAATGACCTTGAAGCTTGTTAAAAATACAAATTCTCAAGCTCGGTTCAGCAGTACATGTCCTGAAATGTACATGTCCTGAAGTGACACAGAGAAGATTGGCGCAGTCCCTGTGCAAGGATGACATGCACGTTTGTCAAGTGTTCCATACTGAAAAAAAATTCCTGGGTTCCAAGAGATTTTTATTTGGGAAGGTCTGAGGTGGAGCCCAGGAATCCATATTTAACAAGCACTCCTTAAGTGCTTCAGTGGTCCGGAACTTTCATTTTGAGGAACACTGCACATCTAACTCAGAGGATGAGGAAAACACGTGAGTGTGAGGCAGTAGGCTCACCCACAGGAGTGCTACCTTCTTTGGGTCCTTGTGATGCATGACTTCAGGCTTTTGAGCAGGACATGTATTCCGCGTAGTTCTAATGTCATTTATATATTTGCCTCCACCCCCAAAGGACTGTGAGCGCCCTGAAACATGGGAATTAGGTGGTACTGACCTTTGCATCTTCAGCTGGACTCTCCCCATGCCTTCTCATTCCTGAGAAAGTGCTCAATAATATTGTCAGATGAATGAAGACAAGAAAGGTAAAAATGCAGTTTGAAGAGCGTGACCGAAATAGTCTGGAGGGGTAGTCTTGGCCCCTTCACCCACCCGTGGTCAGACCTTGGGGTCACTTCCTCCCTCGGTGTCTCAGCCCCCCATTTGCAACATGGGAGATCAGTCTCTCTCTCCTTCATGGGGCTGCTGTGGGGTACACTTGAGGGGCTGTCTGTGAAAATGCTTTGAAATTCCAGAGCCACTTATTTCACTTTTTTTGAACATGACTGCTGTTGTGCTCTAACTTTATTTCCCCTACGAATGAGGGCTAGGTTGTATGACTGAGGCAAAGAACACAATGTTTACTTCTGGCCCTTGTGGGAAAGCAAATTCTATGATTTGTCATTTAAAAGAATCACACAACTCTACCAACTTCAAGAGTAAAAAAATAAATTCAATACTAAAAATTTATAATATGAATGGAAGAAATACCCCACAAATAATGAACAGTAGAAAGGAAGGGAGATACACTGGGAAGCAAATTAACTATTCACATTGCAGTTTAGGACTTCCAGAAGTCTGTGTTTAGTGAAATGATGTCTGAATTTTAGTGACTCCACTGAAATCACCTGAAAAGGTAGCAAGTGTCTGATAAGATGAGCTGAAAAGTACACGTACATCCTTTTAAAAACGTGACCACCCCTCCAGCTGTAAAGAACCAAAGAACTGAAGGAAATTAGATCCCTTATAAGCGGCAGTGTGCCCCAGGTGGTAAATACTGGGCCTGGGATTAGAGCAAGTCCACAGCTCAATGAGGAAAATAAAGGCAGTGTACTAAGTTTTCCATGAAGCTATGTTTATTTAACTGAGCCTACTATCTTTTACTCTAAGATTAGGTCTCCCCTTGTTTTGGCTTATTAAAATGTCCTTGTTTTTATGAAATGTTAGTATTTTTTTTAAACTGGCAAATGGAAAGTTGACAATATTATGACTTCCCATTCACATTTATTTACTCAATCTCGAGTTTGAATTCTGGATCCATTCAAGGCAAGTGGCTTGAGGCAAATTTCTAATCCATTCAGGCCTTGATTTCTCCACCTGTAAAGTCAGAAAGATTAACAATAACATATGCAATAATATTTGCAAAGACCTTAGCACAATTTGTAGTACATAGTAGATGAGTAAGAATTGGTGGTAGTTACATGAAAAATGGAAACAATAATTATGTTGTCATCTAGGTAAGTAATTTAGGTAACAGGTCTTATGTTTACCCTACTATATTAGATATGTTTTTCCATTTTTCTTTGGTAGTCCCATTTGGGAACCTATCCATGCCTTTGCCCTAAGAGTAATCTAAGCAGGAAGCACCAAGGGAGAATTTTCCTTTCATACACACAGCCAACCAGCTTGTGTTGGTGGTGAGGAGCATTCTAGAACCAGTGGCAGAGTGGGGTTGTGCCTCCTGGCTGAAGTTCTTGTTGGATCTAGAATCCAGACCCTTGGTTCTAGGACTAGTACTTCCTATTGTAGAATATGTATCTTCGTATTTCCAATGCCTAATAAATCGTAGTTACGCTATCAATGTTTTTTGATTATTTGAATGAATAAATGTAAAAATGCACCTTTGGGAATACAATAGCTCCATAAAGCATTAGGGTTTCCTAGTCGTTTGCTGCTATTTGTTTTGGGTACCTATTTTAAATAGATTGTATTTCGACAGGTGACCTTTAACTTACTCAATTGGTTGGAGATAGAAAACAGGAAAAGGCTGGGAGTTTCTCATGACTAAAACACATTTATGTTGATGGATATACCAGGTGTTCTGGCAGGCGTCTTCCTGGTCAAGATTTAAGCTAAATTTGAGCTAGATGTCTAATAACGTCCAGACTTGTTTCCCAGGCCCCTCAGGGGTCAAACATGTTATCTGGGTGGGTCACACTGTGGGGCCTTTAACTGACTCTAACACAATGTGGGCAAGAGTGACTGAGCTGAACTATTTTAAAACTATCTGTAGGCCACTCTGGGAGTACAAAGGAGCAAACACTTTTGCTGTCTTATATTGGTCTGGGATTCTCCTGTCACTCTTATGGAAAGCTGGTGACTTAGGAAAGTTTTTAAGATACCTACTTTGGTTGGTTTCTGTATCAGAAGATACATGTAAGCCCCAATAATACAAGGACCGGTTTTATTATTTTTTTAAAAAAGATTTTATTTATTTTTGCATGAGAGAGAGCACGCGCACATGAGTGGGGGCGGGGGGAGGGGCAGAGGGAGAAGCAGACTCCCCGCTGAGCAGGGAGCCTGACGTGGGACTCATGGGACTTGTGGGACTCTTGGGACCAGATTCCAGGACCCTGGGATCATGACCTGAACCAAAGGCAGATGCTTAACCAACTGAGCCACCCAGGCGCCCTATAAGGGGGCCTGAAGCTTTAGACAATTTAGGTGCTATATTAAGGAAGTTAATATAAAATCATAAATAATGCAAACTTTGATGTAAAAATGAGTACTTATTAGAAGGGATCCTTGTAAGTGGAGGTCCCAAAGCTTGAGCTTCATTAGCTTCCTGTAAATGTGCCTCTGGAATAGTAGGAGCAGAATTTTAAGACTAAGGAATTTGTGATAGAATGTTGATGGATTGGGGCATTTTCAAACACTTACCAGTAAGAGAAACATGTAAAGGCATCCCCTGATTTTCAAAAATTTGCATTAGGCCACTTCACTTTTACGAAAGAACTACATTAGTACCTGTTTTTGCTAACCGAAAAAATCTGAGGAAGATTTTTGCTTTTAGGAAAAAAAGGCAAAATGTGAAAATAGCGTTCAGTGTTTGTTTTGCAGCAATCCATCGTAGAAGCAGCGCACACCCCAAAACAGTAAGAGTAGCCCCACCAAGCCCCTTCTGGAACCACACGCAGCATCTCAGCGGCAAGCCAATGTAGCTTTGAACTGTCTGAGAGCGTCTGTGTTTTATCTCCATTTATTTTGTGCATCCATTAGCAAGTGTGTCCTAAGGTACTGGAAAAGCCTAAGAGAGGTTATTTTTGGGGGTCTGAGAATGCTTAAATATTTTTCCATGTAAGTTACTGGTAATTGCTTCTTTGCTTTAGGCCATTTCAGCTTAGGAAAGTTTTCGTAGGAGTGCTCTACTTTCGGGTAATGGGGGAAACCTGCAGCTGACTGTAACTCCAGAGATAGACACGGAGGACCCAGTGCTCAGAGTGCAGGGAAACGAGGCTGTGGGGAAGACAGAAGGAAGACAGAAGGCTGTGGGGAAGACTCTAAATTATGCGTCCCAAGAAGCCTTCAGTGATAATTGGGATGTCAGGAAACGGGAATCCTTGAGTTTTTTTTACAAATTAAAAAACCAAAAGATATTATTTATTGGCCATCAAAACTTTTTCTAAATACTCACCCCTCCCCAATTTTCCTGTAGGTTTAAAATTTTTTTTTAAGATTTTTTATTTATGAGAGAGAGAGAGAGAGAGCGCACAAGCTAGGCGAGGGCAGAGGGAGAGAGAGAAGCAGACGCCCCGCTGAGCAGGGAGCCCGATGCGGGGCTCGATCCTGGGACGCTGGGATCATGACCTGAGCCGAAGGCAGACGCTTAACCGACTGAGCCACCCAGGTGCCCCTAGGTTTAAAAATTTTTTTAAAAAAAGCAATTTAATTCGCCCATTGAGATGAAAGAAGAAAAGAAACCAAATAATTCCTTAAGGGGGGGGTGGATTATAAAGTATTCCCTTTCCCTTAATAGAAAGCTCTCTGTCTCTCGGGCGCCCGTGCCTGGTGAGAGCAGGGGCTGCCTCCGTACCTGCCACTCAGAGACCATTGGCCAGAGACAGTTGTGGTGGGACACTGGTTTGATTATGGTGAGGCCGGCACACTGTAACTCTTCAATAAAAACTTACTGAATGGGTGAATGAGACAAACGACTGATTCCAGTTTGAACAAATGAGGTCAGTTTTGAAAGCAATTTTTATTCCTAAGACTGGTGTAATTCAGTTTTATCAGACTCTTCTGAATGCACTGAAAATTCCTTCCTGAGTATGGCCTGGGTTTGATGGTGAAGGGATTAGGAAATGGAATGGAACGAACTTTCGAACGAACTTTCACCGAGCACCTGACCTATGCCCGTTATTTTGCCTGATGTTTTGTATATTTATTTAAGTTTTGTAACCATTTTGCAGTTGAGGCAGCTAGAGCCCAGAGAGCTTAAACACCGTGTGGTGGCAGAGCTAGGATTCAGATCCAGGTGTCCTGGGCTTGTCCTCTGACTCTGGGACATGTCATTTGGCCTTTTCTTTCCAGCAGATGGGAAAAACACATGAAGCTGAGACTTGTGCTAGAGGTGGAAAGGATTGTCAGGAAGGGAGCGTGGTGAGGTGACCAGCCATGCTGCTTGTTCGTCAGTGCTATGTGATTTGGGGTCTTACATTACTCGTCTGTCAGACCAGGAAGTGGGGCTAGATGACCTGCAAGTGGGGTGACCACACAGCCCAGTTTGCTCTGATTTGTACCATTGTGCCAAAGCAACAATTATTAGCTGCCCTATATGGAAGGTTCTTTCCAGGTCTTACTTTCTGTGATTTCAAATGGAATCTAATAATTTCCCTGATGACTAAAGCAGCATGAATTTTCATTTTCCAGGCCTGCCAGGTATAAGGGACTGACATCATGTGAGTTGACCTTTGTGTGGAGGTTGCTTTGTATTTATTATTTTTTTTATTAACATATATTATTTGTTTCAGGGGTCCAGGTCTGTGATTCATCAGTCTTACACAATTCACAGCGCTCACCATAGCACATACCCTCCCCAGTGTCCATCACCCAGCCACCCCATCCCCACCCCCCCTCCACTTCAGCTTTGCATTTCTGTTAGGGATAGTCAGCCTGCTGTTGCTTCTTTCTTCTAAAAGTACACTAGGAAATTTCCTTCCAGTCAGTTTGGCTCCAGTTAATCTGGGATCATTAGATAAATACTTGTTTCCTATTTTTACTCAGATTGGCTACCACTTACTGAGTACTAGAGTAAGTCAACATACTGAGTGCATGATCTCATTTTTTAAAAATTTAAATTCAGTTAACATATAGTGTATTATTAACTTCAGAGGTAGAGGTCAGTGATGCATCAATCTTATATAACGCCCAGGGCTCCTTATATCACGTGCCCTCCTTAATGCCCATCACCCAGTTACCCCATCCCTCCACCCTCTCCCCTCCAGCAACCCTCAGTTTGTTTCCTATGATTAAGAGTCTCTTATGGTTTGTCTCCCTCTCGATTTGGTCTTATTTTTCCCTCCCTTCCCCTATGATCATATGAGTGAGAGCATGTGATAATTGTCTTTCTCTGATTGACTTATTTCGCTTAGCATAATACCCTCTAGTTCTACCCACATTGTTGCAAATGGCAAGATTTCTTTTTTTTTTTTGGCTGAGTAATATTCCATTGTGTATATATATATATATATATATATATATATATATACCATATCTTCTTTATCCATTCATCTGTCGATGGACATCTGGGCTTTTTCCATAGTTTGGCTATTGTGGACATTGCTGCTAGAAACATTGGGGTGCAGGTGTCCCTTCGGATCACTACGTTTATATCTTTGGGGTAAATACCCAGTAGTGCAATTGCTGGGCCGTAGGGTAGCTCTATGTTCAACTTCTTGAGGAACCTCCATACTGTTTTTCAGAGTGGCTGCACCAGTTTGCATTCCCACCAAAAGTGTAGGAGGGTTCCCCTTTCTCCGCATCCTCGCCAACATCTGTCGTTTCCTGTGTTGTTAATTTTAGCCATTCTGACCGGTGTGAGGTGGTATCTCATTGTGGTTTTGATGTGCATTTCCCTGATGCCGAGTGAAGTTGAGCATTTTTTCATGTGTCTGTTGGCCATATGTTGCATTATCCCATTTAATGTACTTGTTAATGTTGTGAGACAGTTAACTTACCTTGTGGATAAGGAAGCTGAGGCTCAGAGAAGTTTGCAACTTGCAAGTAAGAGATGGAGGCAGGTCTTCCTAATCTCTTAACCATTATGCTTGTATTAAGATATGTACACATGTGCGAGTACACAGCAGATAATTTAAAAAATTATCAAGCCTCCTAAATTCCCATTGGCCTTTCCTGTGTTTATCAGTGTCAGTGCTAGTCCTGGTAGTTTTCTTGCCCGTTGTTCCCACCATCCGTCTTTACCTTAGAGTAGAAGCATCTGCCTCAAGTAAACAGACAGCAGACTCTGACTTAGGATGCAAGTTCTCAGGAAAAACAAACAAGGGATTAGAAAGTGGGTGTGTGGAACCTGCACTAGGGACTGATGCTACCTCCCCCTCCTGTTTTTCTTTGCTCTGGACTTGTCTTTCTTTACCAGAGTAGAACACAGAAAACAGACAGTTGCCTTTTCATTTGCATTTATATAGACAATACTTAAATAAAAACCACCAGTTGACACTCTTGTCATTCTGCTTTTATTCATTGTCTGGCTAACTCACAAAGACACAGATGTCTAGGGTAGTCTCTACCCCACCATTTAAACTGTCCTGATGACATAGATTCCAAAGTGTGCATGTTTACATCGTGCAGTGGTATGAAAAACATTTGTTTTCCTTTACTGTCCCTGACTACAAACAGGGAAAAATTAATTTCATGCCAAAAAATGTTGGGTGCTTTAACAATCATCCCATTTCTGCTACTAAAATAACAAAATTGGTATTACAAGTTAAAATATAAAGGCCTGTTTTTACAAATATGCAAATAATCTGCTACTTAGACATAAAAAGTCGATTTCTTTCAAATCACAAAGTAAGGCACCATTGGATTAAACATTTCTCTCAGCTTCTACTAAATAAAATGCATAGTGAAATAAATACTGAACACTGAATTTTAATACTGTAATACATTTCAATATAAAATGATATATGAATGTTAAAATACTGTATTGCATCTGGAATACATTTATCTGGAAATATTATGGAAAAAAACCCCAAATGTAAGCCCTGATTTTAGGGAGAAAATATTCATTTTTGTGATTTGCCATAGTTGAAGATTTTAGCATAGAAATTGTTCAGTTTTGGATGCAATTAGGTTGACAACTTTCAAAGAAAGGGTATAGGTGTATTAATGAAACATTGACTTAAATACATTCTAAAACTTCTCTCTCCTGGATGAACAGCAACTTTGAGCTGTGACTGTGTTTCAGACCTTAGGATGGTACCTACACAGTTGGGATATACAAGGAAACTGGCCATGATTACTAGCCCTCACAAAATTCAGACCCAAAATTCTTTGGATCGGACTTCTCTGCCATATTTGCTAGTAAGGCCAGATTTCCACTTTTTCTGAAGTGGCTCATTAGGCTTTATCATAGGGATTTGTATCAACTGTTCATACCTGATCAAAGAATCCCAAATAAAATGATGCTGCTATACTACCTGAAAAATTCTTTTTGGAAATACTTAGCCAAGTTTGTTACACCTTTATATTTCTTGAGTCCCTTTGGGCGAAGAGCCCCAAATGACTATATGAAAGACAGATGAATGGCAGAGGAGATGGGGGGAAAAACCAAGTTCTCTAACATACTAAGCCCAGGACTTTGGCAAGGAAAGTTATAAAAATACAATATATTCAAATGGGCCACTTCATAATTTATTAGATATCCCATTTATTAGAACTCTAAGTTCTTTTGCTTTTATATAAATGAAACAATTATTTATTCTATAAATAGGAATGCTTCTTTCAAATTTTTCTTTGGATTGATTTCTTGTTAGCATCTCCCAGTAATACATGAACAATACACTGAGACCATAATACAAAGTTTAGGTATACATATACATATGTAGTTGTGTGCTTTTAAAAAATAAGTAACGGTAATTTTAAACATAATCAACCATATAAAACATCTAAATGGAAATATTTTTTTTTTCCAAATCTATAGCTAGATTTAAAAGTCCCAGTAAAGTTTTGTAAACAAAATAATAGAAAAAAAGGGCAAGCCTGGCTCATCCCTATGGTCCTTTCACGGAGCTTTATTTGCATAGATCCAAGGCAAGTGATTCTCCCAGATACAGTCAAGACAAATTCTCTTCAATTTGTAGTAGCAATCTCTCTCAACCCCATACACATCAAGATTTAGACTTTTACAGTTTGCCCATCAACTCAAACCTGCTTCCTTCCTCCACGTTTCCAACTGGCTACCTTTTCCTGACTTTCCCCCACAGCTACAGAGCCTACGAGCCTCCCTGGCGTGGAGATGCATGCTGGGCGGCAGAAGAATGAAGTGTAAGGCAGGGGTCCAATGGACAGGTGAACTCAAGGCAGCTGGCTCTGAGGCCCCAAGCCCCAGCTGGCTTTCAGTTTCTTTCTAATGGCTTTATTCCATGTGACTGTAAACCCTGTTAGATCAATTTCTGACCTTGGTATTGTGAAGCAACACTTGGATACATACATTAAGGAAAGACGGGAAATAAGGGAGGAAAATCTAAGGTCAAGCTGTCTGCCGAACAAGGTGTTAGGTCCTAACTTTATTTTTAGTTACTTTTTGAATTGCTCAAGCTCAACTTGCCTTTTTTGTTTTTGAAACAAGAGGTTTTTGCACTAGCCTGCAGCTTCTAGACCTGTGCTGTCCAAAACAGTAGCCACCGGCCACACGGGGCTGTCGAGCACTTAAGATGTGACTAGCCTGAATGGGGATGTGCTCTCAATGTAGGATACACACTGGATTTTGAAGACTTAGTACCAAAACAGAATGTGAAATATCTCATTAATAATTGTTATACTGATTACAGGTTGAAATGATAATAATTTGGGTATTAGGGTTAAATAAAATATATTAAAATTAATTTCACCTATTTTCCTTTTTTAACATAGCTACTAGAAATTCAAAAACTATATGTGGCTCACATTGTATTTCTGTTGGACAGCTCTATCCTAGAACTTGTCTCAGATTGCCAAAGATTGGACATCCTGTAATTGAAAAATTTTATGTGAGCCCTGAATGCAGCAACTTGCTTAGGTGGTTCCTGGAATCAGACAGAAAGCCAAGCATGCAAAAAAGGCATGGAAGCAAATAGCTCTCAGGGACTTTAATATTACAGTCTGTAGCAAATTAGCTGTGAATGTTTGAACTTGGCTGGTTGAAAGCTAAGACACAATGCATTTCTGCCACCTTGCCACAAAAGCCTCCTGACCCCTAAGCAGCCAACACTGGCGGGCTGTAGCTGAAGCAAGCAAGAGCTTTGAGAATATACACAATATAAAAAGCTAGGTGCATTTCTTTACTGCATTCCCACCCCCACCCCCAACACACACATATTCCCACGTCACCCTCCCTTCTTCCCTACTGCCAGTATGAAGGGGACAAGGGGAGACAAGGGGAGGAGGGTTTGCAACCCTCGGAGAGCAACAACAGAAGGAGCTCTTGGGCTCGGGTGGAGAAGAGCAGGCAAAGATCACCTTGGGATGGGAGGAAGTGGTGGGGCACCCCTTTCTCTTCGGTTGGATCCACCTTGGTGAAAAAATAGACAAAATATAAATTTTGGTTAGAAAGCTTATGATCTCACTGTACAAACTAAAGGATGGTCGCAAAAGTACCCACCACGTCACCCTCTATGACCAAGGCTATAAAGAACAGGATAAGTAAGAAGTGAAGGGAAGCAAGTAAGGATCTGACTGAACATTTCTAGAGAGGGATGACCCACCATTGGCTCCTGAGTACTTGCACAAAGTTAAGAAAATTTAAAAAAAAATTACTTTTCTTCTTACCACAAACGTAGTACATGTTTATTATAGATTTAGAAAATACGGATGAGCTAAAACAAAACAAAAACCCACTCAGAGGTAACCAATAACATGATGTAAACACTTTCCTTTTATTTTCTATATATAAACAGCTCCCTTTTTTCTTCCCCAAATAGGATCATATATAGCCGGTCTGAACATTTTTCAGAGCCGTTACTATTTATACATATAATTATAAAGGACACATTACATTCTGTTATATAGGTATACTATATTTATCTAATCAATTCCCTTTTGTTGGACATTTAGGTATCTTCTAATGTCTAAACAATGCTTTTTTTGATAGTAGCTATCCTAATGGCTGTGAAGTTGTATTTCACTGTAGTGCTATGTGTATTCCCTTAATGCTTAGTGATATCAAGCACCTTTTCATGTGCTTTTTTGGCAATAGGGGTATTTTCCTCAGAGAAATGTCTATGCAAGTATTTAACCCATTTTAAAAATTGGGTTTTTGTGGTTGAATCATAGGCATTCTTTATATATTCTGGATTTTACCTTTTGACCAGATATATAATTTGCAAATATTTTATCCCATTTCGTGGGTTGCCTCTTCACCCTGTTGATAGTGTTCTTTTAAAAACTACGCATATTCATGGGTATGAGTACTGGGTTTAAAATCCATTCACAGTTTTTGAAATTCATTTGTCCCACGTACATTTTTTTGAGGACCCAACAGGTTTTAGGCATGAAGCCGGGTGCTCAGATGCTGTGAGCAGATCTAGCAGGGGAGGAGGTAGAGGAAGACACTGGCGGCCCGTTACCTTGCCTCTTCCTTTTGCCACCCCAACCATGTCTTTTCTTGGGCCCACACCTGAGGAAAGACACATCTGGCTGGAAAGCAGTCATCTGCTGTGGAGCCTTGACCATCCGCTGACGTACTGTCAGCAGCTGGCGCCACGTGGGCTGGCCTGCAGAGCTGCAGTTAGATGGCACGGCTCAGGGCTGCCTGGAGGCCCTGCCAGGCTGGTGCCCCACTTAGAGGCCAAGGCAGCTACAGGAGCAGAGCAAAACCACACGATAGTACTTCAGTTTTGTTACAGAGATGATCCAGAGATGATCCATTAAGCACACAGAACGCTAGAAATATTTAAAGCAAATCTACAAAAACATTTTTGGGCGCAGTGGACATTAATTCATCAGTTTAAGAAATATTTTTAAATGCCTACTACATTTCAGTTTGGGGCCACGTGAGGAAGATGCAGTAGTGAGCAGGACAGTTCCAGTCCTCGAGTCACCTTTAGTCTTAGAGACAGCAGGGTGGGGAAGGGAATGTGTTCAGCTATGAAATTAAGAATTTAGAGGAGGGGGGATGGTTCTGTTACTGACTTAAATATACAAAGAGCACTTCAGGGAGATTAAGAATGCTTACAAGAAACCAGGAAAAATATTTAGAGTCTATACAAACAACTCCTTAAAGTGAATTCATTTGTTAGTGCCCCAAGAGAAACAGGCTCTTATGAGATAGAAGCCTCTCTTCATCACACACACACACACACACACACACACACACACCCCTCTCAAAGAAATCTGTCCCATGTGAAGACTTATTTTTCACTCTTGTATAGTTTTATTATAGTTATACCTTTTTTAAATTAGGCATCATCTAGGAATGGAGTATTCTACATAAATGAGTTTTTCTAGTAATTAAACTTTTCCTTTCAAGCAGCAGTATTCTGTTTACTTCTGGCATTTGTTCATGGACATTTTCTTAAAGCATCTTCTAATGCTTGGAATTCTTCAGCAGTGGCACAGAGCACAATTTGACCTGTTCTTCACAACCCAACAGAAACTCCTGTGTTGTCCTGTGCTGTGAGACAAAGCACAATCCTGTCCCTGTCTCTTTGACCTGAGACTACCACCTATCTCATCTCCCTGAAGCCACTGATTTTGCTTCTAACAACCTTAACTTAAGCAGCTATGAATCTGTTCTATGGCTGGGAAACATCCAACCAAAAATGATTTAAGAACTGTGTGCTAAAGAGTCAGCAGGCTCTGCGTATGTGTCAGGAGCTCTGCCTAAGGAGTGAGGACAAGGCTAGGGATGCTGTGGCAGTTATCTGAAATGCTCAAATGCTTTTTCTCCACACATTTCTGTTTGGGAATTTGGTTCTACATCTAAAGCAGTTACAAGTCTGAGCCTCATCACTGATCTATGTATGTTTCATGCCGATTCTTTGTTGTAACCACTTATTGTCGCGAAATTACAGTTTCTCTATTTCTTCTTCTTGTTCACATTTTTGTTTCAATAGAATAGATTCACCTCTTTATGACTGCATATATATTTTAGCAAAACCCAGAAACAATCTAAATGTCCAATGATGGTAAACTAAATTATTGTATGTCGACTTGATGGGATGCTATAAAATAAAAACCATGTGATAAAATGGGAAAGTATTTTACTAAGCAAAGTTATGTAAACCCCACCACCAAGAAACTGCACTCTATACTTATAATGATAAATCAATCAGAATTATATGGATTAAAAATGAGCAGAGAACCTGGTAAAATGAAAATATATGTATGCTATGTGGAGATTTTATGGACAGATTATGGGTATATTTAAAATTTTCACATAATGCTCTAAAAGCTATAATCATATTTATTTTATTACTTTATTATTATTATTTTAATATTTTATTTTTTTAAGTTATGTCTACACTCTACATGGGGCTCAAACTCACAACCCCAAGATCTAGAGTCGCATGCTCCACTGACTGACCCAGCCAGGTGCCCCTAATCATAATATATCTAAAATATCAAGGCAGTTACAGTGAGTTTTTGTTATAATTATTAAGACAATTTGATTAGTCTCAAAACTAGTAGGAATAGAAGATATTTGTTCTATCTTAGGAAGACCAAAATGTGGAAGGCTGTCCAAACAAGCAAAGCAATACAATTTAACCAATTAGCAAACCAAAGTTATGTTGAGCTCATAATGACACATTAAAATTATCGTTTCTCATATGCGTTCTGGGTATGTCCGTTTTCCCCATCACCTGTGGAAGGGGAGTTTACCAGAATTTAGACGGCTCCATGTGGGGTTCTCTGCCCCGCTCCAGGCAGCCCTCAGCTGTATATAACCCAGGCCGTTCAAGTAGGAAGCCACCCAAAGCCCTGCAGAAGTACTCACTCCGGGTTTCACTTCTCGCCAGTTTACTGGGATAACTTTTGGCCGTTGGTACGTATGGGTCTGGAGGTGGCAAATCAGAAATCGGATGGAAGTAGAACCTGCTTTCCCACTCATCTGAGGGAGAGAAACAAACAGCATCTTCGGTAACAATCTGCTACGAAGACTTACATAGTGAAAGGACAGAGAGAGCTGCAGAGATCACTTCTAGTTTTATGCCTAGAATTTTAGAGAAAACCCAGAAATGCAACAAATGTCACTGATCGGCGCATCAGTGAAATACGCTGGTCTGCAAATCAAAGCAAAGACAGATCCAAGTGACTTTAACTAGCGTGATTAGGACGCAGCCAGTCCCCCCCCAGGAGCTGGGGGCTAAAGTCTGAGATCCCTTTCTTCCCACCGGTGGGCCCATGAATAACTGCGACCCTCTCATAACAAAGGCAGAGGGAAGCCGCTTAATACCTGCAGACCATTGGGCCTCTTGCCCCAGCAAACTGTTAAGAAAGGCAGGTAAGGTAGGTAATAAGAGGATAAATGACAAAAATGGCATTTTTTTAGAGTTCTGGGATCTTCTAGAAAGTTAACCAAAATGAGACTCCAACAGAGAGAGAGGAAAACGATCAGCCTTTTTGAGAAGGGGAGGAGGGAGGATTACTACTTTTAATTTGAAATCATGGTGGTCTCTAATGGTTAGATACTTAGAGTAGAGCAGTGTGATAACAATGAGGTTCATAGAAACAAGAAATATTAATGCAAACACACAACACACACAAATTTACCACTCAGTGGTTGCCCTGTAGCCTGTAAATGTTTCCAAGGTCCCTCCCCCAGAGGAGGGACCCCCACCTCACCTTCACCTGAAGAGTCTTGGAAGCCATTTCTAATTGATGTTGATGGTGGAGGAGGGGGAGGTGCTCCAGCACTAGGCCTGTCGGGAGGAAGAGGAGGCCTGGGTCCACTCCTGGGATTATCTACTCCACTCCTGGACGGCAACTGGGGGGTGGCAGGCAGGGCCCGAGATGTGCTGCCATTTCTGCTTATTGGAGGGGGTGGTGGGAGAGGGCCTGGGACAAAAAAAAGGACAACATTTAGTGCAGTATCTTACATCTTGCATTACTATTATCATGTCACTGTCAATGTGCAGTTACTGAGTACCTGCTGGATGCATGCCCTATAATTAGAACTTACGGAGAAATAGTGGAAACTTTCTAGGAGATTTAGCCAAGCAAGGAGTAAGCACATATAAACACAGAACTGCACATATGTACACATGTTGATATTGATAGCTAAATGGCTGTTTTGGCTTTGAGTCAGTACTGAGATTAGAGATGATTCAGTTAGGTTGAGAACAGGTGATAATCTGTTTATACTGACAACTGTATCTTTTAAAAAACATTTTATAATCCTTTTAATTAGCTACTGAACTAATTACTGTGACAGGATACTTATGAAATAAATACCATTTGAAAAAAAGAATAAGCTAGTTATGAAGTTATTTTAGGTCTTCAGAGGGACTAGGCTCTTTAAGTGCACAGCAGTATTGCTAATTACACAAGCATGCTTCCGTGACGCATACGATCTGTTTCTGGGCAGAAGTGGCATCAGGAAACCAAATATCAATCATGCCGAGATTGGCAGGAGTTCCTTTTTGGTTCTTCCTCTTTGGGGAGGCCGATTAGCGTGTGTGGCTGTGCATGCTGGTGCAGAATCCTGACCCTGAGCAAGCTGGTTACCACGTGGAACTAAAGTCTCTATATACAGAAGAGCACCAGATAGTCATCTCACAACACTCTTGCCAGGAATACGTAGCTAAAAAGCAAATAAAAAGTACTATTTAAGTCTTTGAAACCCTTTTTAAAAAACGCAGTGGTATGGTATAATCAAATTTTTAAGTTCCTAAAAAATAAATTCTTTTTGATAATACAAAAGAAACCTATCTTCCTTGTCCCATCTTCCAAATTCAGAGGCTATTTGGGTTATGATAAATTAAAAAAAAAAAAGAAAAAGAACTTGAGTGTTCCCATGCAAATCAAAATGGCCTTAGTAATTATTCCTGGTCTTCAGCAGTGTGCTTCTCTTGCAAGATGCTGACATTTTATGTAAATACAACATCTTATGGTACTATAAATATGTCTTTTATTAACTACAGACTCAGAATCCACCTAAAGGACCTTAAACTGAACAACCCACCCATTGCAGATATCCCTGCCTGGAAGCCTTGGCCCAAACACTTGATGGAGGTGAGAGGCATGCCCAGCCCCGGTTGGTCTCTCAAGGAGTCTTCAGTGCTTCTCCTGGTAGGATTTATTTATTGCCCCATCTGTTTGCCATTGCTGGGGTCCCAGTCAGGAGAAGCTGATTTACTGGGGGGAAAGTGTCTTACATGCTGTGGGTTAACTTCACTGGTACTACCACTACATAGCTGTCACTAAATGCAAACTAGACTTCCAATATTATGGGGCCTGGTACTCTGTAACTTGACCGACTTGATCTCTCCCTTTCTCTGTCTCTCTTAAAGTAAACGTTCATGTTCCTAACCCTCGAACCTTCCAGGACCCCTGCTCCAAACCTAGGCAAGTATAATAGATAAGAAAGCAGATTACACTTTTTTTTTTTTTTTTTTTTTGAGAGAGAGAGAGTGAGCGAACAGGGGGTGGGGTGAGGGTGAGGGGCAAAGGGAGAGGGAGAATCTCAAGCAGATTCCCCTGCTGAGCACGGAGCCCAACTCGGGGCTCAATCTCACAAGCCTGAGGTCACGACCTAAGCTGAAAGCAAGAGTCAGATACTGAACTGACTGAGCTACCCAGGCACCCTCAAATTTCAATTTCTTGTAATACTACTAATAAACCATCATTTATTGAATGCTGTTACATGCTAGGAATTAAGATAACCACTACACATACTTCTCTCGCTTAATTCTTACAGCAACCCCGAGAGGTGTAGGGACACAGGAGAGGCTCTGGTATTGGAAGGTTAAGAACCTCAAGTCATGTTTTGTCAAGACTCCAAATATGTCAAATTCTAAAGCCCACACCCCTAACAATGAAGCCAAGCCACCTCTCAAAATACAGATGGCCCTTGATGACCTCTCATAGGATCCTTGTGGGAATGTAAGTTGGTAGGAATTTTCTAGAGGTCAATTTGGAAGTACCTATGAAATTTATAAATTACGATGCATACCTGCTCACCAAAATATTCCATTTTGGGGAATTAATCCAAAGGAAATACATAGAAATGTGCAAAAATGTATAGCTATGAGAATATATTCCCTGCATTATCTATAACAGCAACAATCTAGAGATGGTTCAAATGATTAAATGAAGGTAAATTTGTAGCATCTAATATTATGCAGCCATTAGAAGTCAGGCTATACAAGAATAGTTTAAAATCCTATCAGAAGATGTTAATGAGATTGGTAAATAAAAAGCAAATAACCAAACAGTATGTATACTATGATACTGATTTTGTAAACATACATATATATATGTTTACATATATATGTGTATATATAAATACACACACAAGTTTTACTTATTTTTTTCTTTTCTTTCTTTTTTTTATTTTTTATTTTTTTAAAGATTTTATTTATTTATTTGAGAGAGAGAGAATGAGAGACAGAGCACGAGAGGGAAGAGGGTCAGAGGGATAAGCAGACCCCCCGCTGAGCAGGGAGCCTGATGCGGGGCTCGATCCCGGGACTCCAGGATCATGACCTGAGCCGAAGGCAGTCGCTTAACCAACTGAGCCACCCAGGCGCCCCTCTTTTTTTTTTAAAAGTGAGCTCTATGCCCAGTGTGGGGCTTGACCTCATGACCCCAAGATCAGGAGTGGCATGCTGTACTGACTGAGCCAGCCAGGCACCCTCTCAAAACATACATTTTAGAAAGACTGAAAGGATAATAAAAAATGTTATTAATGATTATTTCTGGGTAGTGGTAGGATTATAGATCATTTTTGTTTTCTTTATACTTTTCTGTATTTCCCATAATAAACAGGCATGACTTATGTAATCGAAAGAAATAATTAATGTTACAACTATATGTCACAGTCTATCCTATTTTGGGGAAGATTTAATCTGTTGATTTGTCCATTTGGTAGAGCCATGCAAACAGCTCCTCAGTCACTTTGGGGGAAAACCCATAGCTGTTGGAGAAGAAGAAAACACTGCATTTCATTCATCTATCTGTTCTCATTTGTTCTTTGAAGAATACTTAATGAGATGCTATGATGTATAGGGATTGGATTGAAGGGATTAGTACTAGCTTTTTATATTTGTAGCCTACTGTCTGAGGCAGAGTGGTTTGAAGTAGTGGTTCTCAAACTTTGCAGCACATTATAATCACTGGGGAGCCTCCAGATATCTTGATGCCCAGTCTGTAACCCAGAGCAATGAAACCAGACACCCTGGGGAAGGGACCCAGGCACCACGGTTTTTAAAGCTCTCCAGGTGATTCTAGCCCATGGTCATCTTTGAGGACTATTGGTTTAAAGAGTGGTGTTTAGGGGCGCCTGGGTGGCTCAGTCGGTTAAGCATCTGCCTTCACCTCAGGTCATGATCCCGGGGTCCTGGAATTGAGCCCCACGTCAGGGTCCCTGCTCAGCAAGGAGCCTGCTTCTCCCTCTGCCACTCCCCTTGCTTGTGTTCTCTCTCTCTGGCAAATAAATAAAATCTTAAAAAAAGAAAAAAAGAGTGGTGTTTATTAGGTTCTTGAGGTCACAGGGCAAAAGGTTAGCTTCTCCTAAAGAAAAAAATGCCCCATTTCCAGGCATCTTATATATAATAATAAGGTTAAATTAAGAACGTAGATGGTTCTACTGAACCCATCAATAACCACTGTGAAATAAGAAGCACCTATTATAATTAGGAGAGAGTACAAGCTCTAGGGAATCCTCACTTCATTTCATAAAGTCTCAAAGTTCTTCCCTTAGATCCATCTTTCTCAACCTGGGGTGTGGGGCACAGATGAGCTTCAGAAGGGCCTTCAATCCCTGAAATAGCATGCAGATTTTGAGTTTATGCTTATGAGCATTTTTATGAACAAAAGGCCTCTACCTTTACCTGATTCTCCAAGGGATCTTTGTGCCAAAGATGTTAACAGCAAAATGGACTCTAACACTTGTCTAATGAGCAGGGAAGTGGCCTCAAAGCTTGACAGATGAAGAGCAGTACAGGAAAAGTTCATTAGCTCTTAAATAGCTACCCTTCTTGTTGGAATAATGGTTCACTCTTGCGGGAGATGGGAATTTAGTTCCCCAATTAAGGCAGGTGAAATTCACATTAGGGAAGGCAGGGCAGTAGAGTGGTGAGCACATTTCAGAATGGGAGGTGAAAGTTCTAGCCTCTTCTTATTAACTAGCTGGTGATCATTTGACTTTATAAGTTACTCAGTCTCGGGGCACCTGAGTAGCTCAGTGGGTTAAACATCTTCCTTCGGCTCAGGTCATGATTCCGGGGTCCTGGGATCAAGTCCCACATTGGGCTCCTTGCTCACTGGGGAGCCTGCTTCTCCCTCTCCCTCTGCTCCTCCCCACCTGGCTCGCTCATACTCTCTCTCCCTCTCTCTCCAATAAATAAATAAAATCTTAAAAAAAAGAAAAAAAGTTACTCAGTCTCCTCATCTCTAAAACGCAGACAGAAATAGCAATCCCACTTTCCTCAGAGGCTCACATAAGGTCAGGATGAAGTGAAACACGGTGAGTGTCACTTAAAAGATTAGAGCAGTCTGAGAGTTCACTTAAGCTTGTGTTGGACTCCCTTCACTTACATGATGATTAGTGACACTTGGGCAGGCTGGGCTGTAGGAAGACAAATCATACCGGGTGGTGACATACCTGATCTGCCTGGTGGGTCCCTCACCGGAGGAGGGGGTCTCTCATTGGGCGGGGGAGGAAGAGGGCCCGTTCGTCCTGGTGAAGGTAAGGGGGTTGTAGACGAAGTAAGGGACAAATTCCTCTGTGGGAGTCTTGGGGTTTCATCAGTGCCACTGGAACCCGAAGGCAGGTGGGGAGGGCCGGGCCTGCTTGGTGGCGGTGGTGGAGGTGGGGCCTGTGAGGAGGAGGAAGGCCTTGGGGTAGAAGGCACCGGGGGCTTGCTGTTCTGAGGGGGAGGCGGTGGGACCGCTTCCCTGTGGATGGAGGGCCTGTTGCCCACTGGAGGAGGCGGAGGGGGGGGTTTGTCATCCAAGGCCCTGCTGGGGGTCGGGGGCAGGGGAGGCCTGTTGGAGAAGGGCAAGGAGGAGCTGGAGGGTGTCTGGCGGACGGAGCCTCCTCCAAAAGCAGCACCTCGGTTTCCAGGGAAGGGGGGAGGGGTCGGCCCAGGGCTGGGCTGCCTGGGGGCCCCAGGCACTGGTGGGGACCCCCGGTTGTGCAGATTTGATTGAATGGGTCTCGGCGTAGTAGGCACTGGAGGGGGAATGCTATCAGGCTTTGAGCCCACGTCGGGCCTCGGGGGAGGCATTCGGTTCCTCTGAGGCTCTGGGGGACCACTTCTGTGGCCTGGAGAAGGCACAGGAAACCTCCCTGGGCCACTTGGGGGAGAGAAAGGCTTGGCAGATGTGGCTCTTCCTCCTGGTGGCAAAATCGGGGGTCGGCTTCCTCCGGAATCTGAAGAACAGGAAAAAAAAATCCAGTTAGAAAATGAGGACTCCCTCTCAAAGGAAATCAGAGAACTAGAGCGTATTCTCAGCTAGTGGAAGTCCTTTCCTAGATGCTATAAAGTATAGGTAACTATTATTTATATAAATTGGGTTCTGGGTGGTCCTTCCTGGAGGCAGAAGAATAGATCACACATTCCTGTGTACCTGCTAGTTCCAGATCCTACAACCTGTTGGCTTTCAAAAGGATTTTGGAGAGTTCTCTTGACATTATGTGTGGGCAAGAACCAGGATTAAGTTGGAAACAGTTCGGGAGAGATCCCCATTCACCATGAGAGGAGAAGAACAGGAGGGTGTTGGTATGTGGGATTTCTGCTAATGATTTTCTTTCTCCCTGTCACCATCCCTGTCCTCCTGTGGCTGGCTGTACCTCTCAGGTGTGAAACAATAATTTAGCCAAGTTAGATGAAAAATTAGTTATCCCAACATAAATCTCCATTCGGGAGGGCTTACCTAGTCTCTTTGAATGAAATTCCCAAGAGAAGGTGGAAAAATGTAATGGAAGAATTGTAATTGAAATAAGAAAGAACAAAGGAAAAAGAAACAGTCGGAGTTTGATTGAAAGACTCGACACCAGTGGTTGGTCTTAATCTGCAAAGAAGCAGGCAACTACACAAGTTTTTTTCCTTACTGAATCAACTTCCACTTCAACATTGGCAGGACAGAACAACCCTATTACATAATTAATATTAAACTGCTTTGGTTCAACAAAAGGAACCAAAGTTATGGAAAAATTCAAACCACCACCCCAGAATCTCCTGGAACCTAAGGTAATTCTCCAAAAATGGTAAGCCTGAAAACTTCTACCACTTCAACCATGAGCTAATTAATGGACCAAATATTTATTGAGTACCTGCTACATACCAGCCATTATTCTAGATGCTAAAGACAGAAGAGTAAACAAAACAGAAAAGATCCTGCTCTCCTGTGCTTTACATTCTTGTGGGGGAGATAAATAATAAACCAGCAAACATAAATATTTTCAGATAGTTATAAGTACTAAAAAGAAACTAAAATAGGTCGATGAGATGGAGAGACCAGATAGATGGGGTGGCTGGCTGGGGGTGGCTCTTCTGAAGATGTGACATTTGAGCTAAGGCCAGCCATAGAAAGACGGGGAAGAAGGTGCTTTAGGCATAGGGTCAGCAGGGGCAAAGGCCCTGGGGAGGGAATGAGCTTCAAGCTGAAAAACCGAGGCCTGTGTGCCTGGGGTACAGTGAGCACGGAAAACTTAGCAAGTGGACTCTGAGTGGCCAGCGAGGGCCAGGTCATAAGGAGCCTTGTAAACCAGAGGACTTCAGATTTTTTTTTTAAAGATTTATTTATTTATTTGAGAGAGAGAGTGAGCGAGAGAGAGAGAACCTGAGCAGGGGGAAGAGCAGAGAGAGAGGGAAAAGCAGACTCCCCACTGAGAAGGGAGCCAGATGTGGGGCTCGATCCTGGACTCTGTGGGGCTCAATCCTGGGACCCTGGGATCCTGACCTGAGCCAAAGGCAGACGCTCAACTGACTGAGCCACCTGGGCACTCCCAGAGGACTTCAGATTTTATCCAAGGCACAATGAGAGACATTTGGATGGATTTATACAGTGGAGCAATATGAACTCTAGAGAGAATTTTTTATTTCAACTGCAGTACTAGAAAAACACTGTATTTCCCTTGACTGTGTGGTATATTTCTAGGTCACCAACTTGTGATAAATTATATCTTCCAAGTTTGGATTGAAGCTGCAGTTATTAGCTATGTGTACATCACACGGACAGTGTTCACTATGTGGATGGTATACTAGGCTGACATATACATCTGGTACACCATTTTGTGCACTGATTTAATTCTGTCCTCATTTTATGAATTTCTTTCCAGTTGTCTTTTGCCTTAATTTTTTCACCTATTGTTAAGTACTGAATGTCTGCATTTGTCAGCTGCCTCAATCCTTTTGGTGGGTTTTAAATAAGTAAATTTAAATGTAAATGCAGGTCTGGCAAGACAGCATCTCTCATAATATTGAGCATCATTCTAGATTTTGACCATCCAACGCTAAATAGTGAGCTAACCCTGAGGATTCAGTGGCTTTATCTTCATGATTGTGAGAATTTCATACTTTCCCAGCAGACATTAAACGATCATAGAATTAGAAATAAAAGTCTTCTAACACAACAAACATTAATACCAAAAGATTTATGGTAAAACTTACTGAGCCTCATGCACTTTGTAAGGTTTTTTATTTGGGCATGACCAGGTTCAATTTTTCTCTCTGCCATTAGGTTCAAAGACATTCCCATAGGACTCATTTCCATGTGTCCCTGCAGAGAATATTTAGAATCACTGGCCCTCAAATGCCAGATGTCTGTCATGCAAAACACCTTTTTAGATTCAGTGAGATTTGTAACTCTACTCTGTATAACACGCTCCATAGTGTTCCGGAAAGTGGCTCACAAGTATTTACTATACTAGACAGCTGGGTCGGGCTACCTCACAAAGAAAGGTGAATTTGCCAGGTCACCAGGCAGACTTTTCCAGGGGTGGCCAGTTCCATTTGTTCCTTCTTTTTCTTCCCACTCTAGCTCCCCCTTTAGAAAAGTACAAAAAATACAAGTTACCCCGAGGACATTGGGCAAATATTTAACAGCTCCATGGAGCTGGCTGATTTTGATTTAAGAAAAAAAAAAGACGCTAGAGTCTCTCTTCTAAAACGGTGTTACCATCTCAAGCGATCTAAAATGTTTTAAAGGGCACAGTGCTTTAGAAGGGATGCCAAGCCTCCAAACCACAGAACTCTGCCTCATCTTGTTACTAAGAGAGAAAGAAACTCTCCTTACCACCATCCCTGTTGGCTGTGGATCTCAGCTTCGGCATCCCGGCCTGGAATAGTCCTCCCAAGCCAGGTGGGCCACCCCCTCCAAAACTTCCGCTGCCACCACCACCTCCACCGCCGCCGCCACCAGCACTGGCTCCTTTAGGTTCTGCAGAGGGAAGCAAACACACTCTCTTCACCGCGGATGAAAGCACCCAGAGGACAGCCCGAGCCCAGGGACACAATAGACAATGCCTGTCAACCAGGGAGCGGGCTCGAACTGGGCCTATGGTGGACTTCTGAGGTTTCATGAAAACGCAGGATTTTTTTAAAATTTAATTTAATTTTATTATGTTATGTCAGTCACCATACATTACATCATTAGTTTCTGATGTGGTGATCCACGATCCATTGTTTGCGTATAACACCCAGTGCTCCATAAACGATTCACCCTCCCCCTAGTCAGAAAAGGACGGGTTTTGTTTTTCACTCCAGGCCAGTCACAGGCCCCACGGCAGGAGAATCGGTAATAGATGCCGCCTGGCCCCATGCTCCCGGCTTGGCTAGCTGCCGCAGGAGTTACTATCTGTATCCTAAGATTTGGCTAATAAAAGAATCTTCCAAGAAAGCAAGTCCCAAGGGAGGGGGAGATGGAAATAAAAGGTGAGAAGAAAGGGAATCGTAAAAATAAAGGGAAGAAAATAAAAGACCCTGTAATTTTACTCCTTGGAAATATACACTATTTTGGTGTATTTTTTTCCTGTTCATACTTTTTCATTTTATATATTTTTTTCTCACAATTAAGACCAAATTCACTGAACAGTTTTTAGCCTGCTCTTTTCACTTAACACTTTATTGTTAGCATTTCCCATGTCATCAAATATTCTTTGAAAACATGAGTTTAAGGGGCTGCATTGTGTTTTAGAGCATGAATATATTGTAGTTCTTTTGACCATCTACTTATTTGATGGCCTTAGGGTTTGATTTCAATTTTCTAATATCCTAAAGCCCAACAGTAGGCTTAAACATTTTTAAAAACTCCTTGTAATTGAAGATGGTACAAAGATTTTGTTTTATTTTGCATTTAGTTCCTCAAAACTGTGGAAGAGTCTGAAACGGGCAAACAGACAAGAATGACCAAAAAAAAAAAAAAAAGAAAAGAAAAGAAAAAGATTACTAAGTATCCTGTCTAGCCTTTTGGGTTATTTCCCTTGTCTATGAGCTATTTTACAACTCGGTAAGTTGTAGAAAAACTGATAATAATTGTCTATAGACATGTAAAATTGTTGTGTTCAGTAGCATGCAATTGATTACAGACGGGTTTACCTATCTGTAAATTCATTTCAGCTCTGATGTGTGTGGTACTTTGAACTCTCCTTTGCAGTGGTAACATTATACTGTTTCCCTCAGTCATTAGTGACTTAAATAAAATATTTGCCATATGTTCGTTTTATAGCTGTATGAGAGCCATGATTATAACCCTCTTTGAAAAAGTGTCTCATACAATTTATGATGTATGTATGGTTGTATTTATGAGGATAAACATTGTTTAAAGTTCTACCCCTGGAAAACCTTCTAGAGTCTTTGACAAGCAGTACATGAAATCTACAAATCAAGAGGGGAGGACTGACACTTTTATGATATTTAGATTATATGGAAACATGGTATATTCTCCCATGTCTTCTGGTTCATTCAGTCAAGTTTTATAATTTTCCTGATATGGGTCACCTACTCTTCTTGTTAAGGTTACTTCGATACATTTTTGTTTGTTGAAATTGTGAAAGGGATGTTTTTCCCCTTTTGTAATTGGTTATCATTGGCATCAGAAAATTTCATTTGACATCTAGTAGACCATTCTGCTAATATTTTCTAAATTAATATTTATAAAAAATTTATTATCTTGGATTTCTACTAGACATATGGTCTGCAAATAATAAAGGTTTTGCTTCCTCTTGTCTAATAGTTGTATATCTTATCTTAGTTCTAGTTTATATAAGTAATTACTTTGATGACTGAACTTGCATACGATATAAATTATTAATATTGCTACAGGCAACCATAGTTCACTTTTAATGAACACGCCTTTACCCTGGAATTACTGGCACTTTAAGGCAGGTAATTCTTTGTTTGTGGGTGGCTGTCTTGTTCTCTGTAGAATGTTTACAGCATGCCTGGCCTCTACCCCCTAGATGTCAGTAGGAACCCCTCCTTGGCCAAGTTGTGACAACTAGAAATGCCTCCAGACATTGCCACATGTCCCTTGGGACACTGATAGATAGCTTTCTTTTTGTGTTTGTGCCACCTTGGTCAAGTTTGAGGTTAGGACCATGCGAGTCTCATCACATCTATCAGATAGCTTTCCATTTCTTCCTATGTTTGGGAATGATTTGTAGAGCATTTGCATGAGCTGTTTCTTAAAATCTGGAAGAACTTACTGATAAAATCGTCTGGCTCTAAAGCTTTTTAGAGAGAAAGTCACTTGGTAAAGTGTTCAACTTTAGTTTTGCTCATTGGAGCTTCATGAGTGAATTTTGGTAAGTTTATGCTTTTTGTTAAAAATTAATTTCTTTAAGATTTTAACATGTTTTAGCATATAAATTCATCACAGTATCCCTAATTTTGAAAAATTCACTTTGAATCTCTTACTAATCTACATTCTGAGTCCTACTTCTATTCATTTGTGTTTTCTTTTTTTCTCAATTAATTTGATCCTAAGCTTGTGTTAGCTCTGCATTTTTTCTAGGTGTGGAGCCTTCTGGGATACCTATGGGAGCTCTGCCGATAGAAGAAATAATCTGATAGTGAACTGACAAGGATTACTTCACCTAACAAATCAAATTACAATAACAATTTCCAGAAGTATATGCAAAATGGCTTCCCTATAAAATTAGTTTTTTTACTAAATTATTACCAATATTAATAATGCCCTTGACATTCAAATATTACTCATTAATTAATGATACATTTTGGAATAATGCACTTAAACAAGATACCTTTACGTGACATCGAACATTCAAAGAGATTGATGCACTATCAGACATCATTCATCAGTTTTCTTACCCGGACCATTTGTGCATCTTTCAGAGGGAGAAGGTAAAGTAGTTGATGATAGCTAACTGGCTCATGGTCATTTCCTTAGGAATCACACTGCAGGATAAGCCTGGATTAAGAGCTTAATCATATATAACCATGGTCAACATTTTGACATAGAACCCAGGGAGGCTTCAGCTGCAAACAAGTACAAAACTATGGGTGGACATCTGCCGCTTGCAAAGAGCCTGTGACAACAGTACGGGTGTCCGTTAAGTGCACGGACAACAGGGCATGTGCTGGGTTGCATCTTGTGTCCATGAAGCAAAGTATGTTCCTAAACATCACTGAACAGCTGGAAGGGAGAAGAACCAACATTTCTTTCCATTTAATGGCAGGAGAAGTGGACCCTGAAGAATACAATGAGTTTTTAATAGTAGATTCAGGAATACGCCACAGAATGCCCCGTGTCCTTCAGTATCAGTGGGGAATTCACATCTACTTCTCTCGAGCTCTGGGTTCCTTCTCCTGGGGGAAAGGATGACTGCGCTCTGCCCCAAAGGCCAGCAGTGTGGGGAGTACCTCCGGCCCCATGCCTGGCACCAGGACTCAGACGGCTTTGGACCAAGGCTCCCCAGAAGTAAGTGGTGCTGGGCTCCCCTCAGGGAGAATTTCGTGACACCAATCAGGAGGACTAAGGGATTATAAAATAAGCAGATCAGTTTTGGGGGCATTTTGACTAAGAGGGAACTGTGTCAAGTCAAGGGTTAAAAGACCCCATAGTTCCTTCTGGAGGTTGGTGTACCTTCCCCTGCAACACATAGCGTGACAGAGCAGAGCAACATGTGAAAGCTTTTGTCTTGGTCTTCCTCCTTTCCATTTGCCTCCCGCACCAATGTTCTCACCTAACTCTGAGCCTTCTTTCTTCTCCACCCATTAGGCACTTTTCCTAGAAATTCTTCCTGAACACTTCTAATCCTCGACTTGGCTAAAATCCTGCATCACTGTTCACCGTTTACAAAGCTCCCTCTGGTGATTTTGGAAAGTCAGTCTGTTTCCTATGGAGTCCAGATGGGATCTGGGTGTAGGATGTATTCTGGGGACATCTAGCTGGCAGTGGAAAGGTCTAGGAATGTGAGGGGACAATTTCAAGGGCTGGTTATTAACTACCACTAGATTCTAGTCATGATACATTTTCATTCTGTTGTAAATGTTAATAGGAGTTCTGTGTTGTGGGTACCTGTTTGTTTCTACATACCCTGCCTTGTTCTAGAAAGTATCTCAGACTTGCGATGGGCAGATAAGCAAAGCTGTGATCTCATTTCCTCTCTCTCCCAGCTCCTGAAAATCCTGTCTTACACCTGAATGACACATCCCAGCCCACAGAACACTTTTGCATTGTCTCGTCTGTGGCTCACAGCAAACTGTGAGGGCGGCACACCGGGCATTATCTCCATTTTACATCTGAAGACAATAAGGCTTGGAGATGGTAAGTGATGGATGTGCCAGAACTCGAACCTACATCCTTTGATTCCAAGGCTGGGGCTCTTTCCATATTTCATGCAGCCTTTTGATCTGTGGTGCAAAGAGTAATGGGTTAACTTCCAGAAAGTGTTGTGAATAATTCAGAGAATCGCTGCTGTGTGTGCCTTGGACAAAGAATTATTATACTGGCTTCCTGCAGCATTAGAGGGAACCCAAGCCGGAGCTGTGGCTACAATGAGTGATACAGTCCCTTATTTTGCTAGCTTTGCAGCTGTTGTTAACCAAAAAAAAAAAAAAAAAAAAAAAAAAAAAAAGAAAGAAAGAAAAGAAAAAGAAAAAAAATCTTTTTGGAAGGTTGATTGTTAGGCTGTAAATCACTTATCTCCATGGAAAACAGCTTTTTTCACTTACTGTCCAATATTGGTGCACTCCTGTCATTGGTGACTGTCTTCTTCAGTTTCTTCCCTTTGCTGATGTCAGAGAGAAGAGCATTTCTCCCAGCCTGTTCTGACTTATTCAAGGTAGGTTTTTCCGTATTGGCCTAAAAGGAAACCATGCAGACTTATATTCATTTCTTGAATTAAAATCATCTACTACAACACCCAGTGGGGACAGCTAGAGTCCTGGAAGCTTATGATCGAGGTTCTTGGCAATAGGTTGTAAATTCTCCACAAGTTTTAGATCCGATGTCATTCTTTTTAAGACCCAGACATTTGGGAACAGATGCAGCAATAAATTACATTCATTTTTAATGCAGGAAGAGTCAGTCCCTGATAAAAGTCTCTAAAAATTCAGACCACAATCTGGCCGTAACCAACAGAGCCAGGGTTGGATGGCTCGAAACGAGAAGGGAATTTTAAGTCTGAGAGGATTCTGCTGGATACTACAAGGCTTCCTCCCCCAGAATGTGCCCTGAAGAGCAGCTTCTCTCTCCTAACCTTCAGAGCTAACCTGGAGCAAGGGGAAAATTGTCTCTAGCCAAAAGGGTCAGCTGTATGTGTTTTAAATCCATCAAAATTTTAGAAAATAATTCCCTCTGTCTATATTGCTGAAGATTTTTATTTTTCTTTTGAATTTAGGGCAGATTTGAGGTGTAATTTACATACAACCAAACTGCTACTTTAGTGTATAGTTCTACAGGTTTTGAAAAACATACACAGTCCTGTGACTACCACCACAATCAAGATCCAGAACACGTCCATAACCCCCCAAAGTTCCTGCATGCCCTTGCCTAAGGTGTTTCTCATATTTAATTCCTTTGAAATCTTAGCTCACAGAGATTGCAGAGTGGACCAAGGTGCTGCTTTAAAATGCTTAGGTATTTTTTCATTTTTCAGAACTCCTGGGAAAGATCTGTACTATGAAATTGGGATCTCGCTTCCTCAGGGTTATTTTAGGGAGTGGGGACACTGAGAGCCCAGCACACAGGACTTGGAAGAAGTAGGCATGTGCCTGGGTCTGACACATGGGGAAACTGGCTTGGTCTGGCCTGGACCCAGGGAGAGCTGGCTTCCCCAAACCCAGAGGTCCTTCCAGCAGGCCTTAGAGGCCTTCCAGGCTGGCCCCAGCCCTTCTGAAAGGATCTGGTTCCAGAGGAGCCGGTGAGGGGCGCAGGAAGTAAAGCTGGGGCAGTTTAGCTTGATACCTCACCCAGCGATTTATTATCAGAGTTAGAGGCAGAGGGAAAGCTAAGAAAAACCCTGAAGCAGGGTACACAGAAGCTCTGTGTTAAGCTGAAGGGTCCTGGAATAATGATGAAGTATTACTTGCTCGTAGTAACAGCAGTTAACATTTATATAGCGTTTACTATGGGCCAGGCACTGTTTTTAGCACTTATATGTGTATTAATTCAATTAGTCCTCATCAGCCCTGTGAGTCATTATTTCCATTCTAGAGACAAGGAGGTAGAGGCACAGGGAGGTAAAATCATTTGCCCCCGTCACCCAGCTAGTCACAGGAGGAGCTAGGATCCGAACCCTGGCAGTGTGATTCCAGAGCCTTCCCTGTAACTTGACAGAAGGGTAAATGTGGGATCTAAAATGCCCCTTGCCCACGTTGGGGAGCTGCTGTTAAAGGGTACAAACTTACAACCAGAAGATGAGTAAGTCTTGGAGGAGTACAGCATGGTGATTATAGTTAACAATATTGTATTATAAACTTCAAAGTTGCTAAGAGACTAGCTCTTCAATATTCTCACCAGAAAAAAGGAATGATAGTTATGTGATGTGAAAGAGGTGTTAGCTAAAGCTAAGGTGGTAATTACATTGCAATATAAAAATGTAGCAAACCAACATGTTGTATAACTTAAACTTCCACAACGTTAAATGCCAATTATATCTCAGTTAAAAAAAGTAACAAAATACCCCTTCCCCACCCGCCTCCAACACTCCCCTAAGCAAGCCTGTTAATATTAGCAGCTTCTCAGCACTTTCAAAAGTGCTTTTTACGTGTACGGTTCCTGTTTGCTAATGGAGTCATCTTCTATTGCTCTGAAACTTGTTTTTTCAACTTGACGACACATCTTGGACATCTTGGAAAGAGAACTTTTAAAATTACCTACTGTCTTCATTTTAAGGATGAAAAAAGTCTGAGGCCCAGAGAGGTTAAGCAACATGTCCACCCCGGCTCTCTTAACCTTGGGGTCAGCAATTTTCACTGGCCTCCTGTTATGCCTCCAAATTTATTTTGATGCCTGACCTCCTTGGGTGCTAATTCCTCTCACGTGGCAGTCCAGAACCCTAACTGAGCTGTCCCACCGGATAGTGCCCTATGATGGCCACCAACCCACCTTTCCCTTTGCTCATCTCTTTATCCTGTTTCTCTAGGATCTTGCCTTTAGTCACATAATAATGGATAGAAATGAGTTGATAGGATAAATTTCAGTCATTCTGGTACTACTTGCATGACTCGTATGTCTTCTCAGCTACCTGTATTATTATTTATTTGTATTTTTCATTAAGTCAGTTCACGATATTATTTATACTGTTTTTCAGTGAATATTTTCTTTTAAATTAACTCACTATTAAATCCGTAGTTTGATGTGCTAGTTATAAATTTTAGAACACACATTAAAATCAATACATGAGCATTAAAATAAAAAAAAAAAATTAAACCACATACTACCCAGCTAGTGGTATATACAAAACCACACTTTTGGGGAAATATAGATAAATAAATCCCGCTATGTTAGCCAGATCAGAACTTTTCTTTCTTTTTTTTTTTTCCCCAAGATTTTATTTATTTATTTGAGAAAGAGCACAAGTAGGGGATGGGCAGAGGGAGAGGGAGAAACAGACGCCCCTCTGAGCAGGGAGCCCAATGTGGGGCTCAATCCCAGGACCCTGAGATCATGACCTGAGCCGAAGGCAGACTCTCAACCGACTGAGCCACCCAGGCGCCCCTGGATCAGAACTTTTCAAACTTACCTGAGTGAGGGATCAGTTTTTAAAATTTTTTTTTCCAATTCATTTTGGACTGATACTTTTTTAAAATAACAATTAATTATTAGAAAAATGAATTAGCGGGCACCTGGGTGGCTCAGTCAGTTAAGCATCCGACTCTTGATTTCGGCTCAGGTCATGATCTTGGGGTCGTGAGATCGAGCCCTGTGCCCTTGCCACTGGGCAAGGAGTCTACTTAAGATTCTCTCTCTCACCCCTCCCTCTGTCCCTCCTCCTTCTTGCTTGCACATGTGTGTGCATGCACTCTCTCTAAAAATAAATAAATATTTTAAAAAAGAATAATGAATTACTTAAAAAAGAGACACACAAAATACAATCTTAGAAACAATAAATATAACACTATTGTCAAATTGCTGTGTTTCTTAATGCTTACTCTTAATTTCTGTACCTGTCTCCTTGGGGCCGCTAACTAACAGCTGGAGGACCACACTGAGTAGCAACAAGCTAGTAGCAACAACTAGGTTCCAACCTCAGATGGGCTATATAAATGTGTCCTGTGGAAGCCTGTGCAAGAGATTTTTCCTCTCTGAGCCTCAGTTTCCCCAAGTAAAAAGGACCCATCACTGTGAGGCTTCTCAGAAGTGAAGCCTTCACATGCCAAGGGTGGTAAGGGGCAATGGGGTGCATCTGGGAGCCTTTCTGTATCACCATGTAGAGGGCTGCTGGCTTCCTGTAAGAGGGTGCACTATTTTCTGAGGACAGGTCTATCAAGAGACCAGTGAAGAAATGCCTTTGGAAAGTTGACATCTAAATGTAAGGATAGATTTAAAAATTTATTTATTTGAGAGAGAGAGAGAGAGAGAATGAGTAGGAGGGGCAGAGGGAGAGGGAGCGAGAATCTTAAGCAGACTCCACACTGAGCATGGAGCCCTACACGGGGCTTGATCTCATGACCCTGAGATCACGACCTGAGCCAAAACCAAGAGTTGAAAGCTTAACCGAGTGAGCCACCAGGCACCCCTGCAAGGAAAGACTGAAAGAAGGATGTGAGTGTTGGAGGAAGTGGGGATGCGGGGTGGTGGATGATAGTTGCCAAAAAAAAAAAAGAGTGGGAAGAAGGGAAAAGTCAGAGAAAAACGAAGAGTGAGTCTGCAGGAAGCGTGAATGACTGCATTTCATACATAGACCTGGGTTTCTGGACTGTCCTGTCCAGAAGTTGTGGGAAGGGACAGGATGTTTCCATGACGGACCTGACAGAGGAAACCCCACTGACGCACCTCCCACACGTGTCTGACAACCGGCCCTTCAGGGTCTCAGGCTGGCTTACTTGCAGCGGGAAAACCTGCCCTATGGTTTTTACGCCAGAATGCAAATACATGCAAAACAAATGCGTGTGCGCCAGGTTCGACTTCATCTGGTCCGCTTCTTGAGCCAGCAGCAGGTGGCAAGGGGCCACTCACCAGAGCAAATGTTGGCGGGGGTGGGGGCGCCGGAGGGGGTGGGACGGGCATCTTGGACAGCTACACTTTCAACAGTCTTGCTGGTCAATCTGTAAAAACAAAGCAAAAAGAAACAAAACTTGGTCATGTATTAGACTTTTTAGTAATACTCTATTCTAATCTTCCATCCCTCCTTCCCACCAAAGTGACAGCTATTCACATACGCCAACTTTGTTTTTTAGATTTATTTTTTTGAGAGAGGGGGTGGGGGGGCAGAGGGAGAGAATCTCATGCAGACTCCCTGCTGAGTGCAGAGCCCATCGCAGGGCTCGATCTCAGGACCTTGAAATCATGACACTGAGCCAAAACCAAGAGTCCGACGCTTAACCGACTGAGCCACCCCAGTGCCCCCAGGCCAATTTTTATAAGGGGTGTAATCACCTTTACAACATTTGCTAAGATGTTACTCTTCTGGAAGGATCCTAGCAGGGGAGGTTTCTGAGCCCAAACGCCTTAAGATATTGGAAGCAAAACTGGTGCCTCACACTGCTCAATTCCCTTACCCACCAAAGCAGGTCCGGGGAATGACACCTGGAGGGACCTGCGCCTGGAGCCCACGTAAGCTGGAAGGTGATCAAAAAACTGCTAGAAATGTATCCTGGCAAATCTGATGTGCCCCTGGCTTCTCAGTTCCACCACGACATCCTTTCTTCCTCTCTACTCCCACCCACTCTGCGCCCACTGGTTTTCTTCTTGCAAATGCCTGGCATTCTCCTGGGTCTGGGCACGCACTGTAGGAATGCAAAGATGAATATTTTTCTGGTCTTGCCCTCAAAGGTCTTACAGTCCTCCAGGGGAAGAAGGAAGGAATAAGGTAAGGCAGGCAGGTAAGATGGGCAAGGGGCCCGGATCCCATCTTTGTGCTACTTGGCATTTCCTTATAGGATCGAAGTTTTTTAAAAGAGGGAAAAAAAGAGACAAGGTCCAAACCTCTGAGTCTGAGGCTGTTTACTGGAAATACACTTCATTAGAAAAGCTTTCTGCATAGTGTGACGGCTCTGGAAACAAGGGGAAACCAGACTGTGGCTGGCTGGGAGAGTGCAGGGAAAACCGGGCCAAAGGGGGCAGCCTGGCAAACATCAGGGGCTGAAGAACCTACAGGGTGAGCGAGGAAGCTTCCCAGCACTTCCACCAGCCATGACCATGACCCCGCCCCGTGCGAGTCCCATCCCTGAGCCCCAGGTCCCAGCACAGGGCCATGCGCTCTCACCCCCAAGTAATCCTGGCTCCTCCCACTCAGTCCTTGCTACTCAAGTGTGGTCCTGGCTCAGCAGCAAGGGCGTCACCCCGAGCTGTTAGAAATGTCAAACCTCAGCCCCTCTCTCCACCCACCGAATTTGTTTCGGCACTTTAACAAGATCCGGAGGTGACCCGTGGGCACTAAAATTTGAGCAGCCTGTTGTAGAATCTGAGCCTTAAGCCAGTGCGCAGCCTGGGACACTCCCCACCTGAACCCCATGGAACATGTGTCCTGAATTTCAAACAGCAGAATTATCTTCCTTTTGTTCTCCATCTCTCTTAATGGAAAAAAAAAATTATTTTTATTTAGAATTTAAAAAATTCAGTTCAACCACGAAAAGTTAATGTGGAAAACTTACACCTTGAAACACTACTTTCTATTCAAGGACTGCTAGATGGCTTGCTTCCTGTGAACAGACAGGGAAGGCAAAATCTAAAAGGACATGGCTGGACTTGTGAAGGCTGCTGGAAGGCGGAATTAAGACAGTTTGGAACAGTTCCGTTCCAAGGCAACTGCTGAGAAATGAAGCTGCGGAAACGCCGCGGCAGCCACAGCTGTCCCTGACTGACGGTCCGCGGGCGTGCAGGCACCTGCCACGTCTCGAACTCCTGCCGCGACGCTGCTGACCAGCATGAGCCCGCTCGTCTCCCAGGGCACACCGCGACTCCGAGGACCTGAGCAACTCACTGAAAGCAAGTCCTCTCAATCCCTGGTCTTTCTCGAGCAGCATTTTTGGGCAGGGAAAGAGCTCACTAGTGTTAAAGCTCAATCTGTTTTTCAATAAGAGACTGGCTCAGACAAAGCTTCTTTTAAAACGTGTTCCTTCAATTGGCCTTTTCTGCGTGACACCAGTTCATCACCTGTGGGGCCAAGCGGGCGGTGTGACCAGTGCTGAGGGCCTGGGCTAGGAAGCCTGTCCTGGGGCAGAAGGCACCCGAGGCCTCACTGTCACACGTGTCCTAGGACCAGGAGGAAGGATGGGGATCGGAAACTGGATTCAGGTGCAACGAACTGTGAAAGACGCTGCAGCCAAAGCAGTGGTATTAAAGGAGCTGGAGAAAGCAACTTACCAAGGAAGGGGGTGGCCAAGGCCGCCTGGAGGGCCCCAGGGGTGCGCCCCGTGGAACAGATCATCCACGTGCTTGGTGGATGAAACCACCCTCAACCCTCTAATGCACTGTGTCGGACTCCCCCATTCACCAGCTAACCGGTCAATCCCATTATCCTAACACCGAGCAAGGAAGGAGTGGATTCTTTCTGCTCAACGACCAGGAACCTCTTAAGGGCCTGGTTCTCATGAAAGTCAGTCCCCAGTTGCAAAGATCAGGTTGAACTCCTGTCCAATACATCTCAGGGGCCAGACTGGGGTATAGGGAGCCTTTCAGGGGACTGCCACCTGTCAGACCTCTTTAATCTAGTTATACAGCTTTCTGCTGTGGCTGTTATGGTTCTGTCTGTGCACTAACTGACTTACAAATAAACCTGTGGACCACAGAGGCTCGGCCTCCCCCCACCCCCACTCCCCACCCCAGCGGCCCCAGCTCAACCACAGGGGGAGGATCTGCGGCTGAGCGCCCTCACTATTTTCTCCTCTCCACTGCTGTGGCCACATCCCAGCCCCCATCTCGCCTTCTCCCCCCCTCCCCTCCTCCTCCTCATCCTCCAGGCAAACTACTCCCACCCGAGTGCTCGAAGGTGCTCGCTTCAGGGGTCTCTCTGCTCCTTCCTGCTCGTCTGGCCTTGTCCAGGGTGGGGCCTTGAGGGGAGCTTTTGAGAAACCCCAGACTCCAATCTTGCCACCTTAACCGCCCGGGTCAAAGAAGACCAACTCCTGTCCCCCATGCGAGGCTCATTCCTGGCTGCCTTCCCACCGGGCTGTGAATTCCACCAGCTTTCCTTCATACCTGGTCCAAGGTAGGGTTCTCACTAAATACGTGTGGAGTGAAAGAGCCAGGTATCACACAAGCAAGCCATGTGCTGGCCACTGGAACAGCTCCCAGCATCAACCCCGAGGTTTGGGCGAAGAATGAGCCCTACGTCAGAAGGGCTCGCTAGCCTTAAGTCCCGGGACCTGCTTTGCTGGCAGAGTGACTTCACCAGTGAAGCAGCACCCAAAGCCTTGGGAGAGTCAGGGCTTTCCTCCTCTCATGGAGTTAACAGCCCACATCGGAACCAGAAATGGACCTTCCCAAAGGACCTCACAGCAGCATAGATCCTAATGGCCTGGGCATTCCTAACCTGGATCCTTATACCTGCAGGGTCTGTGGACAGAATTCAAGGGTTTGTGTACTTGAATGAAGAAAAAAAAAAAAAGGACCTATTTAGTTCCCCTAAGCTCTAACTAAAATTTAGCATTTCCTTCAATTATAAATGTAGGCTGAAAACCACAGTACCTGAAACTTTTTCACTAACAGTTTTTCACATGGTATTTCCACATCATATTACAATTGTCGCAGATCTCTTTTGAAATTATGGCAGTGTTTCGATCTGTTGCTAGATCTTATTGTACATACTTCGATATAACTAGTTTCTTTTGTATCCTGTGTATTTTGTTTTATGCATCTAATAACAGTCAGAGAAGGAGTCCTTTGGGCTTTATCAGACACTAGTGTAGTCTATGGATGAAAAAGGTTAGACTCCCTATGAGGACATGAGACCAGGGTCGGGCACAGATGATTCTGAATCTTTGCTGTGATGCCTAACAACCTGGGATAAGAGACTACCCTCTCTGGGCACCCCCTTCCTGCCTGTGGAACGGGGTTGTGGGAGGATGAATGGAATGGTTCACGGTGAGCCCCCAGATGGGTCAACGACCAACAGATGGGTCTAGATCTGTCTTCCTTGAAGGTGAGCATGGGTCCTGCTGGTGTGAGTGCTGCTCGAGCACCTGGCAAAGGAGGGACTGACCTGGCACCTGACCCAAGGTCCTGGCTTTGCCCAGAGTCCCCTGTGGATAGAGCTGTGCAGAGCTGGATGGAGGTAGCCTGAAGACTTGGCCTTGCTGCATTTGGTTCTTCCTTTGGGAGGAGCACAGCAGGAAAGACAGCCTTGTCCTGGGGCCAGGAGGGGCTCTAGAACAGGGGAAATAACTAAGGCAGGGGTTCCCAAAATATCGGTTATCTCTTGCATCAGAATCAGCTGTGAACTTTTTGAGAACAACATGTCCTGCCTCCCCCCCAGTTAGGCTCCATAAAGTTGAAGGATCCCTGACCCACCATTTGCTGATTCTTCCCCTCCCACCCTACCCCCAACCTTGGGCATTGAACTTTTAAGGATATACACTTTTGACAATTAATTTCTTTTAAAGAATCATTTCCGTGTTAAATAACTTTGACCATAGGGAGAAAAGCCAGACTTGTCTAAAATGTTCACATTGCATGTTGAATTTTATGTGCCCAAGGAAAACCACAGGGATGGAAAAGGCTTTTTTGTTTTCACACACGGTGCTATGGGTTGAACTGTGTCCCTCCCAAATTCATGCATCAAAGTCTTAACCTAACCCTAGTACCTCAGAAGATGACTGTATTCAGAGATAGGGCCTTTAAAGAGGTGATTAAGTTGGAATGAGTCCAACTTAGAGTGGACCCTAATCCAATATGACTAGGGTTCTTATAAGAAGAGGAAGAGACACAAGGGATGTGTGAGCACAGAGAAAAGGCCATGTGAGGACACAGGGAGAAGGTGGCTGTCAGCAAGCCTGGAAGAGAGGCCTCGGGGGAAACCAAACCTGCCAAGGCTTTGATCTTGGACTTCTACCCTCCAGAATGGTGAGATGATAAAATTCTGCTGTTTGAGTCACCCAATCTGTGTTTTCATTGTTGTTGTTGTTGTTGTTGTTACAGCAGCCCTAGCAAACTAATACACAGATTTAACAATACATGTCCATCTTTTATCCATTGTAGACATTATAAGATAAGATAATGGCTTTTTTTGAACTCAGGACCCTGAGATCAAAACATGAGCTGAGATCAAGAGTCAGATGCTTAACTGACTGAGCTACCCAGGTGCCCCAAGATAATGGCTTTTGAATAGAATATCCATCAACTGATTTCTCACCCAAGATATCTCTAGATTGTCATATACTGAAGAAATTAAAAATCAACCTGAACCCTGGGGTATGTGATTGACTGCCAAAGTTTTATTTAATAACTGAATGAATCATTCAAAAATCATGAAATTTTAGTGGGAAAAACCACTGAGGTGAGGGTAGGGATCTACCAATAAACCTTTTATAAGGGAATTGGCACTATGGATTAAGAGAATAGAGCAGAATATTTTGCATAAAGAGCTTTAAGAATTCGTTAATTGGTTCTTCTATGTTGCCTACACACACAGACACACACAATATATATATATCAATATTTAGAAATTCTGGAATTTCCTAGTTCTGTGAAAGAAATGGTTGACTTTGTTGGTTTTACTATAATGTTATTAGGTCAACATCATGGTTTAAAACTTATATTAGACAGCGTCACACAATGACCCTAGACCAACCAGGGCATCTTGTGGCTGAAAGCCATTTGCTAAAGATGTAATATTAGTTATGACGGACACCTTGTGAGAAAGAGTGACTTGTTCCTTCCACTTCCCATGATACAGCGGACGTATTCTCTCCAGTGTCATGGCCAGCTAAAGGCTCAACCACAGCCCAGACGTCAGTCCGGACTGCCCTAGGAAACTTCGGTTTTTCTCTTCAGTGTGTTCATCCAAGAACACACGATTATCTCTGAATGTAAAATGATTAATTAAGATCAAGAGAATTGGCTAGTCATTTAAGTAAAGGGTTTCTTAGTCTCATAATTATAGCCAACTTAAAAGTCATTCTAGAGCATAATGTGTGAGGCCTACATTACAGAATGATATGAGGAGGGGAAAGATTTCCAGTGCTGTCCAGTGAAAACATCTGATAATCCTCAGAAGCCTGGCCTCTAATCCTGAGTGGGGAGTGAATCGGCCAAGTTCTATTAAGGGGGGATAAAGGCAGGTTTGTCCAGTTATATTTTATTACCATTTTGGATTATTCAAAAATATAAAGCATTTTGCTATATCCATCTTGCCAATGGTCACCCTTAAATACTATCTTACCTAAAATGAATGGAAAAAGTAAACTTTTTTTTTTTTTTGCAAAAAATTGGGATCAATAGAAGAGTATTTTATTTGCTCTGTGTGTGTGGGGGGGTGGTTAACAGAAATAATACAACTGGACTGATCTAAAGGTCCAAATGTTCTCTTCTCCTGTTACTTTCTATTCTGTATCTTATTTTTATTTAGATTCATTTATGTTTTACTTTATATATAATGTTCTTAAGTCATTTTTATGTATGTATTTCTCACATACTCTTGGCTTCTTCAGGTTATTTTAAGATTCAGTTAGATCCCTCAAAACCTCTCCCCAGAATTAATACCTCATAAATAAAGAAGTCCTTCAAGGTATCAAACTCATAACAAGATTCCAAGGCTCAGCACCTCATTATGCCCTGCACTAGTCCCTGTAACACCTATTTTACCTGCGAGAAAACCCAATGGTTGAAGATGGAGGCTTGTCCAGAGCCTCTGAGCCATAAACAATATTGTTATCCCTTGCCACCCTGTTGTTCCTAATCCTCATACTTTACTGACCTCCATCTCTACTGAACACAAAATTTTCACTGTCATCAATTTATGTAGTGCTACCTTTAGCATCCCTAAAGATAAGGCCTGCCGATATCAGTTTGCCTTCAGTGGGGAAGGAAAACAATACACTTGCATGATAATACCCCAGGGTTTTACTGAGAGTCCTTCTTCTTGAAAACCTTAAAAGCTGACTTAGATGACATAAAGTTTTCTGGAGGCTCTACCTTGTTACCATAGGTAGATGACTTGCTTCTCTGCTCCTTTTGCCAAGCCCCTTCACTGGAGGAAAGCAGCCACCTGTTAAAACTTTTAGCCTTAAAGGGACACAAAGTCTCCAAGGAAAAATCGCAGTTTGTTCAGACTCAGGGTCTGTATTTAGGACCCCTGAGTTTGGAAAAGCACTATATTTAGATTCAGATAGGCTGAGTAGTATCCCGAACTTCCCAAAACCTAAAACTAAGCACCAATTATGAGATTTTCTCAGGCTAACTGGCTACTGTCAAAATTGGATTCCAAACTTCTCTCTTATGGCCCAACCCTTATATATTTTACTAAAAAAACAACAAACCTGACCCTGTTATTTGGGAAGATCAAGATGACACAGACTTGGGGGCCTTAAAGAAAAGGTTAATAAAGCTCCCTGCCCTTGGGTATCCCAATTACCAGGTTCCTTTCTTTCCTTTTTGTGAGAGGGAAGAGAATGCCCTTGGAGCACTCACCAAAAAATATGGAAACTGTCATCGAGCCATAGGGCATTATTATAGCCAACAACTGGAAGCTGAAGCACAAGGATAGCCCCCTTGTCTCAGAGCCATTCCTGTCACTGCCTTTTTGGTTGAGGCCACTAAAGAAACAATCATGGCTCCCCCTCTAACCATCTCTGTGTCCTTTGCAGTAGAGGCCCTTCTGAATTCTCAGCACACTCAACACCTTTCAGCCAGTCGCTTCACCTCCTGGGAAAATCCCCCACCAGCTGTTCATCATGTAACTCTTCCTTGCTGCAATGCCCTTAACCGAGCCATTCTTCTGTCGCCCTTCCCTGATGAGGCCTCTCACAACTGCTTCATGCTGACACAGCACCTTTTCACTCCCTGGAATAATTTACAGAAGACTTCTCAAATCAATGCACATCTTTCATGGTTTACTGACGGGTCTTATTCAAAGGGTGAAAATGGTAAATATGCTGGGCACACTATTACAACTCTTTTTAAAAGAGTTCCTTTCCTTTAGCCCAACAGGCTGAATTATAGGCTCCTACTTGGTCTTGAACCTTGGCCGAAGGCAAAATCACAGACATCTACACTGATAGTCGGTATGCCTTTGGGGATGTTATGGAAACAGCGGGATGTCTTACCTCTAACGGAAGAAAATTACAAATGGCTCTTATGTCCAAAATTTGTTAGATGGCCGTACTTTTACCAGCTGCTCTGGCTAGTGTTAAAGTCCCTGGGCATTCTACACCTGACTCCCTGGAGGCCAAAGGAAACCACCTTGCTGATGTTTCTGTTCAAAACACTGCTCTTAAAGGAACCAATCACCAAACCTCAGTCATGGTCCAAAAGGATGTTCCTCCAAAAAAAAAATCTCCAAAAACTGACAAGAGATGTCCAACAATTGGCCCCAGAAAGGAAAAAAACAATATTGGAAGTCTAATAATTGTTGGTTCAATAAAACAGACAGAACTCTGGCTTGAACCAAGTAACAATGCAGTCCTGCCAAAGACTCTAAAATTCCCATTACTAACCGCTGTACTTGCATGAAATCCTTGGTCTCCTGATAAAATGAGAGACTTTATGAAACAATACTGGTGGGGAAACATAAGGCTGCAGAAGTGCACACGTTGCTTGTCCTACCTGTCTAACATACGACCTTGGGAGTCACATCCACACTGCTCCCAGGCATTTTTTAAATGCCCCGTTGGACCGTTAGAGGTTTGGCAGATAGGTTTTACTTGGGTCCTCCCATCTCATGGAGAAAAATATGTTTAAGTCATGGTTTGTACGTTTTCTCGCTGGATTGGAAGCTTCCCCTTTAGCCAGGCTACCCCCACTTTTGTGGCTAAAATCCTATTAGAAAAGATTATTCCTACCTGGGGAACCCTTCTTGAGCTCCACAGTGACCCAGGAACTCACTGACCGAGCAAGTGCTTCAACAGGTCTGTGCTGAGTGGTGGGTGCCCCAGCACTTTCACTGTGCTTCCCACCTTCAATCCCCAGGGTTAGTCCAATGCACAAATAACATTATTAAGACTCAGCTGGTGAGGTGTCTGGGTGGCTCATTCGGTTAAGCGTCCAACTCCTGATTTTGGCTCAGGATCATGAGATCGAGCCCTGTGTCTGGCTCTGAGCTCAGCAGGACATCTGCTTGAGATTCTCTCTCTCCCTCTTCCAGTGCCCCTCCCCCTCTGCATGTGGGCACGCGCACGCGCTCGCTCTCTCTCAAAATAAATAAATCTTAAGAAAAGAAAAAAAAAAAGACTCAATTGGTAAAATTTGTAGAGACCTTTCAAATAACCTGGGCGAAAGTATTGCCGTTGGTCCCTCTAAATCTCCGATCCAACCCTTTGGAACTCATAAACTGTCGTCCTTTGAGAATGTCTCAGGGTGCCTGATGCATCTGGCTCCCACCTCTTTTGACAGCTGATGAAAGGAGATATACTTCAATATTGTAAAAGCCTAGTTGCTTCTGTTGAAAAGGGCCCAGCTTTAATAGAACAATATCTTCACAGCTCCCAGGAGATGAAGACCTTAAATATCACACCGCAATTGCAACCCAGAGATTTCATCTGTTGGAAAAGACACCTCCATAAGAAAAGACACCTCATTGGAAGGGCCCCCCTTGGTACTGTTAGCCAACCCTTGTGCCACCAAACTTCCGGGAATAGACTCCTAGATTCACACGTCACATCTAAAGAAGGCACCAAACCCTTACTGGACCTGCACACCAATTGGTGGTCTGAAAGTAGAGATTTTGGGGCACGGAAGAGGTGACAACTAACGGAGACAGCTTTCCCAAGATTGCTGCCCCAGGCCTATATATCCTTTTCTCTTTGTTACTTCTTACTATATTTTCTCCCCTTCTTCCTTGGACAGATGATGCTCTTACCCACATTTCCCAATCTATTACAAAAGGAGGAAACGCCTCTGATTGTTACCAGAAACCTTGATCTGTCCAGGACCATAGTGACCCCTTAGCTTATCCTATCAGTAGTTTTGCTGGAATCCCATATGCTACTGCATGCCTAAACTGTTCCTCAGGTCCCTTTCATAAGGCTAGAATACTATATCCACACACCTTGTTCCCTGCCTCAATTTAACCCAACCTTTGGTTGGAGAAATGAGCTCTCTTGAATATACATATATATAAAAGACATTGTGCACAGCCAGCGTAAGTTAGACCACTGGTAAGCTGGCTGTCATATCTATATGTTTAGGAAGACCTTCCATATGTGATAACATGGTATTTAAGTCTGGGTTGAATGATACTAATGCCTCTACATAGACAAATGGGTCCATAAATGCTCATACTTATGAGGCAGCCCTATGGGCAGCTCTTGGCTACTCTTCTGTATGTGGAGGCTTTGGAAATGGCCTCTATGCCTGGGCAACTCATTGTCCTGACAGCTGGAGGATGAAAGGACGGTGTGCTCCTGCTGTACTCACCGCTCTATTTTCTCCTCAACAAAAGAGCAGCTTACCAATGGTCCAGCTCACTAAACTTTCATGGCTGCATTAAATGAGAACTTCTAGGAGGTGCATATGGCTTGGGTTTGCCTCTGTAAAGAGAGCCTTCACCCTTCAGTCTAATGAACGCATGATCAGACATCTCTCCCTGACATTAGGAGAGCTGGCTGATTCCATAGTCAAAGCAGGAGCGGCACCACAAGGATCATGTAACTCACTGGCTAAAGTAGTTCGGGATAGGGGCGCCTGGGTGGCTCAGTTGGTTAAGCGACTGCCTTCGGCTCAGGTCATGATCCTGGCGTCCTAGGATCGAGGCCCACATCGGGCTCCCTGATCATCGGGGAGCCTGCTTCTCCCTCTGACCCTCCCCCCTTCTCATGCTCTCTCTCTCATATAAATTTTAAAAATCTTAAAAAAAAAAAAAAGTAGTTAGGGATAGGGATAATCACAGAGCCCTCGATTACCTGCTTGCTGAGCAAGGAGGCATTTGTGTCATAGTAAACACAGGGATAAGCTCCTCTGGAGAAGCAGAAACCCAATGGCACAAATTTAGGGAACAGGCACACTGGCTACAAGAAGTTTCATCTAATTCTCCATGTTCCTCTGTTCGGTTGGCTACCTTCAGGCCCAGGATCACGGTGCAGAACCATCATATAATTTGAAATTGTCATGTTGCTTTTAATTATGTTTTGTATAATTCTTTTAAAGTTTTGTATCTGTTGCCTGTCAACTTTGTAGAAATGATACCCAATAAGGTGATGCTAACCTAATGCTTCAAGATGACCTCCAATGTGAACAACCTTGACAAGATACAGACTTTGGATGGGAAATGCCTGTGGGTTCTCCCTCTTAACCTTCCTTGTTACTCAAATGTGGCCTTAAATGGTTTCCAACTGCTATGCACTTATCCTCTGGTACGGGACAGGATGCCCAGTAAAGGTCCTTCCTGGCAGTGAGGGCTAAGTATGAGCCCACGCTTTTTTTTTTAAGATTTTATTTATTTATTTGACAGATCGAGAGAGAAAGCACAAGCAGGGGGGGCAGCGAAGGGAGAAGGAGAAGCAGACTCCCCGCTGAGCAGGGGCTCAATCCTAGGACTCCCGGATCATAACCTGAGCCAAAGGCAGACACCCAACTGACTGAGCCACCCAGGTGCCGCTGGATGAGCCAACTCTTGATCACTGATACTTTTAAGGAAAGATCTTGACCAAAAGGGGGAAATGTGGAATTAAATAATGGAAACCTCATTTAAAATGAAGTCAGGAGGCCAGAAAAGGGAGCTGTCAGATCCTACTAACTTGTCCTCAATTGCAGACCCCAATAGGAAGAAGCATACCTTGCATTTTTTAATAGGAAGAAGCCTACTTTACTACCCCAGAAGGAGGAAGGAAGATTTTTCTCCTTGCCCAGCAATAGCCCAGCCAATGAGAAACCATCGCAATTCGGCTAATGAGAAACTGTCACCACCTGAATTCTGACTTTCCTCCAATGGGCTTTCATTCAAAGCTGTCCCAACTTCCTCCTTTTTCTCTGTAAAGTAACCTTCCTCTCCTGTGATCTCTGGGTTTGCCTATGATTTTGCCACAGCTTGCATGTCCTGAATTGCAATTCTTCTGCCATTCCCAGATACTGGCTGTTGTATTTTAAAGACTGACAACACAAAGATGAAACTAAAACATGGTGGTTGTATTTAACCACTGAAAGAAGCTTTCAATAATAATTCAATTTTAGGGCGCCTGGGTGGCTCAGTTGGTTGGGCGACTGCCTTCGGCTCAGGTCATGATCCTGGAGTCCCTGGATCGAGTCCCGCATCGGGCTCCCTGCTCAGCGGGGGGTCTGCTTCTCCCTCTGACCCTCCCCCCTCTCATGTACTCGCTCTCTCTCATTCTCTCTCTCTCAAATAAATAAATAAAATCTTTAAAAAAAAAATAATTCAATTTTAGGTGAAAAGGGGTTGGGGTTAATAATAGAAATAATTTAGAGATATCCTTGACATTTTCAGGTATATCCTTCCAGCTTATAACCACACACACACATACCCCTACCCCCCCATATATATACACACACATGTACCTTTGTTTGACCAATAAATATTAACAGAAGGAAATTTATAATATATATAACTCAACGGCGTTTAATAAGAAAAGGCTCTTAAATTCATATTGAGTTATTACAACCTTAAAAAAATTACTGCAGAAGCATTCATTATAAAGGCAAGGAATCCACTCCAGGTTACACTGTAAAAATAAAATCATTTTAATAATAAACTCAAATTGCTGCTAAAATCTTGAATTTTAAAAAGCCCGTTTTGGGATTCCTACTCATAATTCTGATGGATTCTACTCTTCAGAGACTCCTGCATGATGCAAACTTAGTTGGATGTGTTTAAGATCTGAAAACCATTAGAACTAATTAAGATGAAGTTGGCTTTGTTCTTCAACTTCCTGTAAAAATGCTCAACAGGAAAATTGATGCTCACAGCAAACCACAGCCATCCTGTTTCTTCAGCACAATCTTTTCACAGCTGCACTTGCCTGTAGTTTCTATTTTATGATACAAGTCACAGCGCAACATCTCTGCGCCCCGGCCCACCCCCACCCCCACAGCCCCAGCCTGTCACATTTGGCCATCTTAGAAATTTTTAATATCTTTGCGTGAAGTTCACTTCTATTACTGTTACTCTTCCTCTCCTCCGGCCCAGGCTCAGAAGGCTGCAGGCAATGAGGCAATCAGCAAGAAGAGGAAAAACAAAAGGCTGCTCAACCCAAGGGGAAGCACAAGGTGGAGAAGAGAAACAAGCTTTCCTTTGTAAGCAAAGCAGCAGCCTCACCCAGTTAGTTGTCACTAATTCTCAATCCGAGCTACAACACATGCTTTCTGTCCACGGAACCCCTCATTTCTCAAAATGTACTTGCTCTTTTCTTGATCATCACTTAAGACAATAACTGACTTGAATCCTGCTCCTAGGTTGTCTTCTCAATGGTAAGGCTTTGTGTCTTGCTGTATTTACAGCGCCCTTGGCTATTTCAAAAATACCTCTTTTAGAGTTCTTTTAGGTAAACAGTTGGTTAATTTGGGGGAGGGGAGTGGGAAAGGCATTTTTCAGAGAAGACATTTTGAAACATCTGCAACGTCATTAGGATTGGTAGCACACAAATGCACAATTTTACTGTAAGAGTAACTGTTGGGAAATCAAGGTTGTGAAGTAAAATGATTTTTTTAACCGCTGCCATACATGTTTAATTTAAAAGTTAATGCAATTTATAGGGGCGCCTGGGTGGCTCAGTTGAGCATCTGACGCTTGATTTCGGCTCAGGCCCTGATCTCAGGATCCTGAGATTGAGCCCCACGAGCCCCTCCCCCGAGTTGGGCTCCGGACTCTGCAGGGAGTCTCCTGGAGATTCCCTCCCTCTGCTCCTCCCCCTGCTCTCTCTCTCTCAAATGAATAAATAAAATATTTTTTAAAAAATTAATGCAAATTGATACACATCCAAACCCTTTGAAAAGTGAGACAATGAAGGTAAGTCATTGTTTAGTGGTGGCAAAAGGAAAGGAGCCCTTCTGTACCTTATCCACAGAACTAAAAAGTATCACATTTCCTCCCACTATTTCCCATCTCTTCTAAGTATTCTGTCAAAGGGGATCAAATCTTAAAGCTAGAGTTTTCTTTTTTTTTTAAGATTTTATTTATTCATTTGAGACACAGAGATAGAGAGAGACAGAGAGCATGAGCAGGGGGAGAGGCAGAGGGAGAGGGAGAAGCAGGCTCCCCGCCGAGCCTGGAGCCCAATGCGGGGCTCGATCCCAGGACCCTGGGATCATGACCCGAGCCAAAGGCAGACGCTCAACCATCTAAGCCACCCAGGCGCCCCCAAAAGCTAGAGTTTTCTTAAATCCTCAGCACCACATTTCGTTTTACCAGAGGATTAAGATCTACCCCTGTGCCCACGCTCCCAGCATGTATGTCAATACACTCAATATATTTAATCCATTTTATCATTGAAAGTGTAGTCTTGTAATATAAGCAAAAGTGTCAGCAAATTTACTTCTGAAAAGGCCAAAAGACTTAGGAAGGAAAACGTCTTCCTTGAGGTTATTTGCTTTAAAGATACTGTTGCTTTGACATTTAAAACAAAGCATTTGTAATCCCAGAGTCTCAGGACTGGAAGAGGGCAACTAGTTGCCCTCTCCACTGCATTTATGGAAGAAGCTCTTGAAAATATAGGAAACTTCTTTATACTTATATATAGTTGTTAAGTGGCCTTGGGCAAATTACATAGCCTAAGTCCAGTTCCCACAATAAAATGGGGGTAATGGTACCTACTCAGTAGTGTTATTCAAAAGTTAAATGAGGCAAATGCTTAATAAGTATTAGCCATTTTTTAAAATAAAATAAGGAAAAGAGCCTAACATGTAGCAAGTCCTCAATAAATGTTATTGTCTTCCCCCGCTATTTAGTCATGAGAAAGAAACCATAAATTGATTTAAACCCTGGCCCACACATACACACCCATGCAAACCTCCGTATTACAGATGAATGGTGAAGGGAGATGTGTATAAAGTGCATTTTAAAGCATACTAATTAAGGCATTCCTTATTCTAGTATATTTTTTTCAGTTTAATTTTCAGGAGCGAGGATTGCAAAATACAGACAGAGGTATTTATGATATTTCAAGGGAAATGCTCTTTTCAACAAGACGTAAATGTATGGCAATTTGGATAAACAAAAGTGAGTCCAACCTTAAAGCAGAAATGTTCCACAATTTAAACAGCTAGAAACTTACAAAGTAAATGACATGTTCATGAAATGTTAATCAGACTTCAAAAGGGCAGAAAACTTGAAAGGTCCAGAAATTAGGGAGCTCACTTCCTCTTACATTTTAGCACAGGTTGGGCAACTTCTAGCCCACGGGCCACATCTAGAATCTAATATCATCAATGAGCAGGGTGAAATTGCTGCTGGACCCCAGGGAATCATTTTTATCATGGGGAGTTCTCTGAATATTGCAGTTTATCTGGCATCCACATAATCCTTAAAAATTTAACTATTAGAGCAATTCAGGAGCTGTGAACAATTAACTCGTGTCTGAACTTTTCAGAGAACAGTGAAAACCTGACTGTGATTCTAAATAAATCATTTAAACCTCTTTAGACTATAAGAGGAAGAGTTTTGACTAGATGAAGTTCCAGTTCAGAAGCAACACAACTTTATGAAGTTAATGGGTAATACTTAAGACCCACAATTCCAATCACGAGGAAGGACATGGCTCCCACACCGCCTTTCCCAGCCTCTCCCACCTTCCTCGCTCGCTATCCTGTCTTACTCTTTCTCTTGCCTTTTCACTCATCTTTCTCTCTACCAAGCTGTTCTACTTTTCTTAATCAGAATCTTCCTGAAGACTTTCCTCCATTTTATCACTTCTCCATTTTCTACAGTATACTTATACCATTGAATTATTTAAAAGAACTTATACTTATTGATTAAATTTGTATGTACCCTCTTAATATTTTAAAGCTGTATTTTATATTTCTCCATGGGGAAAAAGGAATATGTCAAGTCACTTCTTCCTGCCCCGGAGGCAAAAAAAATTTTTTTGATACAAAAAATTTCCTTAATCCTAATCTGTAGGTCTCTGAGTCCATTGCTTGAAAATTTTAAGTTATAATATTTTATGACAAAATGTTAATCATATTAGCTGTAAATAGTTATAACAAATGCTACAGAATTTGATTAGCAGAAGTAGCTATGCACTGCACTGTTAGGGGTTGAATAGAAAGATTCTAAAGACAGACTGTCTTCTTCCTAAAATACTCTGTCTAGAAATGGTTTAACTTGGGATTTGAACTTCGTGACGTATCCGTAGCAACAGAAAGGCAACAACACCGCAGTCCATGGTCCTTTCCTTTAAAGTTTCCAGTGACTGCCTTTACTTTAAAAGTACTTACTGCTACTCGCCAAAGCGACAGTTCAAAAGCAGTGTGTGGACAACTGTACCACACATTGAAAGGCTATACTTACAGACAAAAACCCCCATTTTAAATGGGGAAAAAAAAGTTCCTGTGGATCCAAACTTGTCCAGTGGTCAGGAAAAATTCTACTGAAAATCTTGCTTACTTTTTGGTACAAAACACAAGTTATGAATTGCCCACAATCACCACAGTGTTGAAACTAGCATTCTCTGCAACAGGAATAGATTACATGGTCTTCTACTGAAAAATCAAACTATCTCAACATACTATGGCCCATTAAAAGCCTTTTCGTTCTTCCCTCTAGCTGATAAAGGAAATACATTTAGTTTGAATATAACTTTTCTTACCGTTAAAGGACACCGTAGGAAGGCATGATGGGGGACACAGGTAGACAAGCAAGATGTGAGCCCAGAGAGAAAACCGTCCCTGAAAAAGGCATCATCTTCCAACCCAAGTGTGGGGTCGTTTTTGGACAGCCATTTTGGACAAGCTCTGGCCTCTTGTTAAATGTGACATACTGAGTCAGAGGCAGACGTCTTTCTGTGGTTATTCGCTTCCTGTCTGATTAATTTGTTGTTTGTTCCTTCCTCCTTTGCTGCAGAAAAAGAAACTAGATTGGCTTTACTTAAGAAGCAAGCAAGAGGAAAATACCCCTAAATTTAAAAAATTAAATGTTTCTCTTTTCCACAAGGTGTAACATATCTGTTTGGTACAGTGACAAGAGGAGATCAGGATGTCCATCCAGTTGGCAGGCCAACATTATTCTAGATACCTGCACAGAAATAATTATTCACAGAGCCTGAGATTCCTTCAGGAAAATGCGGCTTGAAAGTATCACTCTCAATATTGACTATACCATTTAGTATTAAGGAAAAGAGTCACCAGGCACTAAAAGCTCTCAGCTACACCAATAATTAGGGTAATGATTCTTCCTCATCTACAGAGCATTCAAGTGTGTAGAGAGAAAGTCACAGATGCAGGTGAAGAGAGCTGGTCAAGTGTATGAAGGCAAATGAGTTTTGAAATGTGATTTTGGTGCCCAAGTCAGGATAAATGATACACAGCTCAAGTCCTGTGAAGATCCAGAGCTTTCTGTGCCAGTTGTTTTGCTTCTGTCCTCCATACTTAATGGGATAACAATAACTCTCCCAGAAGATGCTTGACAAAAGCACAGAGATAATGAGTGCAGAAGGAGGAAAGGCAGATTTCTCATTATTAAAGGACCCTAAGAAGTGGAGAGGCAATGGACTACATGTACAAAACCTTGAGTGATGCACAAATATTCTGAAAATGCTCATCATTTTCTCTTGAGCCATCTGAAAGGTTCAGACTTACATTTGCAATGCACAGTATGTAGATCAGAAGAAAAACTCCAAGAACAAAAAAGTTATCAGTCAAAAGAATGAAAAACAGAGGCAAGTTTCAGAAACTAACTTCATTGTAAAATTAGAACTCTTGGTCCTGATTGTGATTCAGAAGGAAAAGGGGTGAAGAGCCCACAAATTGCCTACTATTCCCACTTCCCTGTAAAATGACAGGACCAGGTAGACCAGTAGTTCTCAATTCAGGCGGCGGCTGGAAATGGGTGGACTCATTTGTAGTTGGGATGAGAAGTGGTGGGTTGGATGGGGGGCTCTGTAGGATGCAGGGGTGGAGCCAGGAATGTGGCTTTTCCTAGGATGCTTTGGATAGTGTCACCCAAAATACCGACAGTACTCCTACTGAGGAGTACTAGGATAGTTGATATCTGCGGCTCCTCCAGACTCTCAGTTCTTTGAGATATAAATCTAGCTGCATGAGTAGAATTTTATGACGCGAGACCATGGCAAAATTCCTGGAAGTAGAGCACTGAAGGATTAGGAATGGAGAGTCCTGCCATCCGACATGCAGGTGTGGGGCACCCGACAGAGGTGGAGGCCTGCGGCTAGCATCTCCTTCCCCCTCCACTAACCTCAGGAAAACAGAAAACTTGATCAACTACCAAGTGAATGCCTGAGTGAACCTTTGAGAAGTCTAACTCTAGTTAGGTCTAAAAAGGGAACATGGGCAATAGGATGCAATTTCAGAATTATTTTGAAGCTCTCTCAGTAGGGCACTGCATATACACGCACCCACACAAATACACCCTCACCATGCAGTACACATACAGTTCACGTCAGTCCCCTCCACCAGGGATGGCTCAGTTAGGAGGTAGAATCACTTAGAAGGCTGCAGCCCCCAAGACACACCAGAGAGCAGTTGTCTAGAGTTTGGTTCTATTTTCATCTTTAATGAAAACGTATAAATACAGCCAACTTTGGACGCATTTATGAGGTGTCTACTAGCCACCATAGGATATAAATCAGATAACATTCCTCCCTTGCTTAAAACCCTCCAGTGGTTTCTCATTCCACTTAAAAAGTCCAAACTCGGCCAGGAGCCCGCAAGAACCCATATCTGGCCCCGCCCTAGCCCTCTGACCTCATCTCAAGTAACATCCCTTCTTGCTAATTTACCTTCCAGCTCTTTCCGTTCCTTAAATGCATCCAGCTCATTTGCATCTCGGGGCCTTAGACTTGTAAGACCTCCCCCCAGCACACTCATCTCCTGGTTCCTTCTCATTCCTCAGTTGTCAGCAAAAATGCCCCTCCTCGTGCCCCATCTCTGGGCCTGTTCTCATTTACACACAGCACGTGTCACCACTCGACATTCTTTTCATCAATTTAATGGTTTGTGTACTTGTATGTCCCCACTAGAATTCAAGCTCCATGAGGATGGGGACCTTCCTTCCTGCTGTCGTTTCAGCATCTAGAACCGCCTCTCACACTCTCGGTAGGTGCTCAATAAGTATGTTGAATGAAAAAGAAAATCATACCTCCTAAAAATTCTTCCATAATATAACATCCCCTAAGACCTTAAGACTGGGGGCGTCTGGGTGGCTCAGTCGTTGGGCATCTGCCTTCGGCTCAGGTCATGATCCCAGAGTCCTGGGTTTGAGCCCCACATCAGGCTCCCATCTTCTCCCTCTCCCACCCCCTTTGCTTGTGTTCCCTCTCTCGCTGTGTCTGTCAAATAAATAAACAAAATCTTAAAAAAAAAAAAAAAAAGACCTTAAGACTGTTTCCTCTTGGGGTGCCTGGGTGGCTCAGTTAAGCTTCCAGCTCTTGGTATCGGCTCGGGTCCTGATCTCAGGGTCATGAGCTCGAGCCCCACGTTGGGCTCCGCGCTCAGCCGGGAGTCTGCTTGAGATTCTCTCTCTCTCCCCTTCTGCCCCTCCTCCTGCTTACGTGCTCCCCAAAATAAATAAATAAATAAAATCTTAAAAAAAAATTGTTTCCTCTCAAATAGTGAATAAGGAATGCCAAGGCTAGACTTGAACCCTCTTCTCAGGAAAGTTTAAGTTAAAAGGAACTTTTCCAGAGGAAGGATGGCACAGATCAGCAGGGAAGCCCATGAGCCCACAGCGGGCTTGGCAGACCAATCTGAGCTTAATGGTAAAGTAAAACAATAATCAGTAAGCTCTTGGACCAATCAGGTGAGGAATCCTCCATATTAATGTTCAGAAATACAAAACCAAGAGCAGACAGAAGATTATAAAACAAGAGCACAGTTCTCACCAGTCTGGGAAAAGTGGTGAAGGATCACAGCCTACGACCTTCCTGTGGTGACCCCCAATCACTGCAGACTGAATCAACATGTATAACATACGAGAAGATTTGTTCGCTTATAATTCTGGTTTTCCAAGTTGTGTTTCCGTAACTAACTGTAAGAGCATGGTTTTTGCCCTGGTAGTAGAAAGATGTTTTAGAATAGGGTTTTCTCAATTCGGACACACCTTCCTCAATAGCAAAATGCCGCCCTTATTGCTTTTTAGGGGGAAAGAGAAACCATACCAGATTAAATATATGCATTTATTGTATGAGGAAATCTACTTTCAAAACGTTAAAATATGGGAATTATGTGATTTAAAGGAGCAGAAACAAAGTAATTTCCCTCTTCCCCCCAAAATAATCAGTACAGTTACACAGAGGTTTGGTCATTTAAAAATAATCTCAGAAAGGGGCTCCTGGGTGGCTCAGTCAGTTGGGCAGCCGACTCTTGATTTCGGCTCAGGTCATGGTCTTGGGGTTGTGGGATCGAGCCCTGCATCCGGCTACGCACTGGGTGGGAACTGCTTGGAATTCTCTCTCTCCCTCTGACCCCTGCTTGTGCGCTCCCTCTCTCTTTTTCTCTCTCTCTCTCAAAAAAAAAAAAAAAATCTCAGCAACACAGAGAAATTGAAAACAAGTCTGTACTATTCAATGCCAGGTTAGTGTAAATTGGTATAATCCTACTTGGGGAAAAATTGGCACTATATTTCCATTTGTTTTGGCAGCTCAGCGCTAATTCATCCTACTAATAACTATGTCCTTCAATTTCCGTTTGGAGACCCATCTCTCCGTCACTCTCAGACCTGTGGGTCCAGAGGCTTTTGTTCCCACTGCAAATACAGGAAGAGCATGTGATTCAGGGCCGGCTAATCAGACCTTGCATTCATTTGGCCCCACAGACTTTTTGAGCGATGGCCTGTGAACTCATTAGAACCAAGGGAATTTGTGGCCTGAGGCAAGGACATTTCCGCCAGATGGGCTGGACTGGGATCTATGAGGATATGGGGGCTGAAATGGCCACACTCATCCTTTGACCACATGGGGTCTGAAACTGAAACCAACAAAGAAGGGAATCGGAAGGGGGAGTGATGGAGAAAAACCAGCTACTGACCTTGTTGGCTGAATCCATCTGTACCTGAGGCTAGCCCTACTCCTGGACTTCTAATTTACATTAACAAACAAATTCTCTATTTTGCTTGAGCTGGCATAATTAGGTTTTCTATCATTGGCAATACAAACACCCTTGTGACATAGAAATCGGTACCAGAAGTGAGTGTTGGGGCGCCTGGGTGGCTCAGTTCTTAAGCGTCTGCCTTCGGCTTAGGTCATGATCCCAGGGTGCTGGGATCGAGCCCCGCATCAGGCTCCCTGCTTCACGGGAAGCCTGCTTCTCCCTCTCCCACTTCTACTGCTTGTGTTCCCTCTCTCACTGTCTCTCTGTCAAATAAATAAATAAAAATCTTTAAAAAAAAAAGAAGTGAGTGTTGAATGTGACTAACCCTAAAATGTGGAAGGGACTGGTGTAAGGTCCAGTGAAGGCTAGTGCAGGCTCTCCTGGGCTAGGACACTGGCGTCCTTGTTATGCGGTGGCCACACTGAGGCTTATGCTCCCACCTCCTGAATCCTTGACCTCCTAAGTCCGTGAGCCTACGGATGGTGCACCATTAAAGGATTTGGAGGAAACAGAATGTTGGCATGTGTTGGCTAGTTCTTGCAGCCTTCAGTAAGAACTACAGAAAAGAGGTAATTTAGACTGAAACTGGCTGGAAGCACACAGAAAAAAAAATACAGCTTTCTATTAGAAGCCTTTTTTGCCTGTGATCTGCCACCAAGATGGCGGAGAGTCAAATAATCTGGAACCCTGTGGTTTGGAAAAGTCAAAATATCTATGCTACGCTAACATTAGATAAAGTAGGGCCAAAACGTAAGAGCCACATCAGGAAATACGTTTGGAATACAGGAGAAACCTGATACCCCACTGTCTCTCCAAAGACCCATTCAGTGCATTATAAAATATACTAGAGACTGGTGACTGAGACTCATTCTCTCCCTCTCCAAATGTGAGTTTAATCACAAAATTCCTCTATCGCTCTCCACCTGCGGTTGGATGCTGGGTGTCACACTATACAGGAGCCTTGAGTACAGTTCTACATTTGCTACTCGCTACATTATAAAGAGCTTAAAAAGTGAAATTATAGTACTATATTTTATTTAACAGCCTATTTCAAAAATATCATTCCACCATGTACTCACAATAAAAAGGTATTCAGTAGGCATTTTGCATTCTTTTCTTCACACTGAGTCTTCAAAAATAAGTATGTCTTTTGCTACTGGCAACATGTGAAGTGCCCAAGAGCCTCTGCCGTACCAGACAACACAACGCTGGATGGCGCGGCCCGCCGGGACGGAGGCCGGCCTCACTCATCCTCTCCCCTGGCAGGGTACACAGATGACACTTCACCCATAACCACAGTCCTGGGGAAGGCGCTGGACTACAGCTTCAGGGCTAAGAAGAGTGTGTCCTGCTTGGAACTATCTCTTAGAACGGGGCATTGGCCAGGTAGTTTTGGGTTTGGGGCCAGTAGAATTAAAGACCCCAAATTGGCTTCTCCTTCCTAGAGTCGTGATGCTGACGATCCTAGCACCGGACTTGAATCCTCAGCCAAGGTAAATGGTATATCATACCTTCAACCTAGGGGTTCAGAAGGGATTCACAGACTCAGAAGCTTCGGTGGCTTTCCAGTGTTCAGCATGTAGAATCTAAAGTCCTTGCAGGGACTAGCCAGGCCCCGCGGGATCCGACAGTCTCCCTCCGATCTCCTTCCTGCCCGGCTTCTCCTCCCGCCTCACCCCTGGCCCCCGGCCCACCCGCTGGTCCTGGCGTGTTTGTGAGGACAGCTTTCTCCTGGTGTGGCTCGCTCCCCTCGCTCGTTCGCATTCTGCCCTGTCTGTGCCTGGTCTGCGGGACGAGCCCCGCGAGGGCAGGGCTCGCCTGGCTCACTGCTGTCCCCCAGCTGCCTCAGAGCAGTGTCCGACACAGCCCTGGGGCTTGAGAAATAGCTGTCAATGGCCTTTAAAAGCTTCTAACTCCAGGCTGAGTTTCATCCTTCCTTTAACCTGAGGTTGGGAGTAGGCTGCCACACTCTCGGCTCTGGGGGGGGGGGGGGGGGGGGAGGGCGCCAGGGTGGAGGCGGTATGTGCTGGATTTCTTCCTCCAAAAGGACCCAGGAAGGCTCTTCTCCTGACAGCTGCTGACACAGGACAGCCATGTAGAACGACGACGTGGGGACCTGCCAACACATGTAACAACTCTTTCTCAAGCAGGCTTCTTAGCCAGTGTCGGGGATATGACACGGCCCCTTAAGTCAGGAAATGATGAGGCGACTCGCTTGGAAAGAGAAAGGGAGACCCACATCCACAGTGGGAAGGAAGGACCCCATGACTACCCGGCAAGAACAGTCCCATAATGGGTTCACAAATTCATATTCAACCCCTCTGTATTTTCTGCCCGAGGCCCGGCCGTCCGGTACACCAATGGAGAGCCCTGTTTCTCCGTACAGACAGTCTGCATGGAGTTGTATACTCAGCAAACAACAAACAACAACAAATGCTGACATCGGAACATCACTAACTGCATGTCTTCGAGGGACAAATGCTGATTACGTGTGGAAAGACCTTTCATGTTTCCTTTGAAAGCACTGTTTTGTTTTAGGCAATTTAATTAAAATGCAAAAATTTCCCAGTTGGTCACCAACATCCAATACAAGTTGCCCCCAGGGGAAAACCCATGTGCAATACAGAGAGAAGTTTCTTTCAACTCAAGGGGAAAACTGGTGGAAACCCCCATTTTCACATCCTGCTGTGTATCCACTCGTGCACACACATAGGGAGAAAGTACTGGCATAAGGATGGCTGTGTGTTCCTTTTCGTTGCTAATCATTAGGTACAAAGCCCAGGATGGGGCCTTTCCAATTATTTCTGGGGTAGGGACAATAGCGATATTGTTCCTCCTTGAGACTTCTCTATACGGGTACCTGGTGTCTCTCACTGGAGGATAGAAACCATGAGGACAGGAGCGTCCTCCACGGAAGAGTCTATATACAGCTCTGCACCTTTGGGCGGGACGTCACCCACCTGAACACTGCAGGAAGGGCTCAGTGACCCGAGACTTCCCCTGGGACCCCTGACTGCACAGCAGCCAGGCCTGGCTGGTGCAGCTGCTGCCTGGAAGAGGCAGGCCCAACCACTCTGCATGTGGACAGGAAACGGGGACATTTGTGGGTGTCACAACAGTGGGGGCCCTCCTAGGATTCAGACCCAGGGACTGGAGATGCTAGACAGCCTGCAGTGTACCAGACTGGCCCGCTCAGTGAAGAACTGTCCCACGTGATGTTCAAAGGTCCTGTTAGAGATTGATGTAGGAAAAAAACTGTTGGTAGTTATCTGATCCTAGACTTTGGCTCCATTTTAAATATAAACCCAAAGTAATTATTACACTGTTGTATGAGCCCCTGAATTTTCCAATAATGCAACTGTCCTATAAATGAAATACTATGTTTTGCTCAGATTTTTACTAAGAGTTGTTCACCCCTTCTGGAAGATCATGTGCCCAAAGACATTGCCACTCCGGTACGTAGTACCCTCTTACCCAAGTTGGTGTGAACTTGCACCTGCCCATTCACAATTGTTACAGGTGGAGATGCAAAGATTCAGCCAATTACTTTGTTCTGTTTGCTAATGAGCTGTAGCTAATCACTTACAAATTGAAGTTTTTTTTTTTAAAGATTTTATTTATTTATTTGACAGAGAGACAGCGAGAGCAGGAACACAAGCAGGGGGAGTGGGAGAGGGAGAAGCAGGCTTCCCATGGAGCTGGGAGCCCGATGCGGGATCATGGGATCATGACCTGAGCCGAAGGCAGACGCTTAATGACTGAGCCAACCAGGCGCCCCTAAATTGAAGTTATTTTATAATAAATTAGGTTCCTTTTATTTCTCTCTCTCTTTTTCTTAGGGGGGAGGGGCAAAGGGCGAGGGCAAGAATCTTAAGCGGGCTCCATGCCCAGCAGGGAGCCTGAACTGATGCAGGGCTCGATCCCACGACCCTGAGATCATAACCTGAGCCAAAATCAAGAGTCACACACTTCACCAACTGAGCCACCCAGGTGCCCTATTTCTTCTTTTAATTACAGACAAAGATTATATAGAATTGGGGGAAATTATGTGTAAAGTCAGATTATTTCATTGATGGAGTTTCACTGAAGTTTGTGAAGTGGGCACTGCAAAAGCGTGGGTGCAGGCCGGACAAGGCTGAGAGCCATCACTAGACGTCTCTGCTCATCTAGCCCGGGAAAGGGAGAACGGAGCCCTGGGGACCACAGCCACTCACCTACAATCCTGGGAGGGAATCTTGCACTTTCTTTCCAAACAGGTCACAGATTCGCGGTGCTTCTTTTTCCTGTTTCTTAGCAGACCCTGCTTCTCTCAGCGGCTTGACTGAAACAGAATTTATTCTACTTCAATGACCTCAGATTCCCAGGGGATTCTGCTGCTCCCAAGAACTTTCTGCCTCCCATTTGGCTGCTCTGGATTCTCCAAATGCCTGGGAAGACAGACTGTTGGAAAAACACTTCCAGGTTGTCTCTGATGGGATGGCTACCCTGCCAGGACATAGGAAAGACAATGGCAGGTGACTCCTCCTGGACCAAGTGCATGTAGGTAGTTCCCTCAACTCCAGATACGGGTGCAGGGCCAACAGGATCCCAGGAAAGGGCATGATCACAAGGTGGTGTGTGTGTGTGTGTGTGTGTATTTCGTTTTTGGTTTTGTTCTGCTTGCTCACTGCTGACTAAATGACTCCTCCCCCTGCTTCATGGGAGCTGCTTAATTCAGCCTTGGACCATTTTATTCTGCTTCAGAACCATTCTGACAGTATGATGAGTTAGTGGCTTATGTAAAAAAGCAACTCCATGACTACATTTAAATATTGACTCGTACACCTGAAATTAATACAATAATGCACGTTAATTATTCTTTAATAATAAAATAAAATAAATACTGACTAGTTTGGGAATACCAAGCCACAAAGATTTGAGGTATAAGAACCACATGTGGTTTATGTTTGTAGGACACCCTCGGAAGATAAATGGACAGAGTTAAAAAAAAAAAACAAAGCTCAATGGCCTCCCCACCTTTCCCCTGACCACCATTAAAAAAATAAAAAAATAAAAAAAACAAAATAGAACTAAACAATTAAACAGAGCCCAGGCCGGGCGTTACTCCTGGCGAGGCAGTTGTGTCCTAGACAAGGCAAATAAGTAGTTGTCTGGGGGCCGTGGCTAAGGTCAAGAATAAGCTGCTAGCATAACCTCCACGTGGGCCGCCAGCCCCTGCGTCCTGAGCACCGCCTCTCCTGGTCTCCGCGGCTACCTTCCTCCAGATAAGCTTCTCCAGCTCGACCCTCCGCCGTTGCTGCCTTGCCTACCCCCGACCTGGCCCCACTCAGCCTCTCAGCCAACCTGCTTCAGCCAAAAAGAAAAACACAAAACAGTGAATTGCTTTCTAGAAACAAAAATATTTTCTGTGATCTTTTTATCGGCTTACCCTATCAGTGTGTCTCTGACTACATGGCTAACTAGTGAGCAGGGCCATGTGTCACAGCAAGTCATTCAACAAACACAGGCAAAACTCTCCACTCTCGCGGAGTTTTACACTCATATCTGAACTGATGATACGATGGAAGGAAAACAAATTTATCCTCCGTACTGTGCAGTGTGGGTGTTCATTTTGGCCGACTCCAATGTAAATGCACAGTGCACCAAAGCCCTTGTGGGGTGGGGAGGGGCGGGTAGGCATTTTGATTTGAGAACCATTTCCATACAAACATACTTGAGGGTATGCTGCCAGGCCAGCCACAAAAGTCTATTTAATTCGTAATGTGACTAAACTGTGTCTTCAGGTCCAAGTCTTCAAAGGAAAGGACTCAGAGATTGGGGGGGGCGGTGTGGCGCGAGGGGCTCCAGCCTCAGCTTCTATTCCCTTCCCCTAGGCGGCCCTGCGATTTCCCTTGACCCCACTCAGGACCCTGAGCGGCTCCTATCCCAAGGTCATAATTCCCTTGCCCAGGATAAGATGATCTCACCAACACGGAAGGAGGAAATCAGGTTGTTTTGAAAGAAAGAGTAGTTGTTAACCCAAATGATGTTGAATTAGTGGACTTTGTATTGAGATAAAAGAATACACTGGGCTGGAGGGAGAGACTATAGCAGAGTCCCATTGTCTGGGGATAACTTCCTTAAGTTTCTCCTACGGTTTATAGTTTCCTTCCTTAACTTCAATATATCTTTTTCCTTATTAAAAAGTCATACATGGAAACGTTTAGAAAATATAAATAGTTTTTTAAATGACCCATTAGTACTCAGAGAAAACCAGTTAACATTTTGGAATTTCCTTCCAGTCTTTTCTTCTTCTCTGTGTATCTAAAATGGGATCATATGGTATGTATGTAGTTTTATTTCCTTTTTTTTTTTTTACATTTCCTCATATTGTTAAATATTCTCCTAATGCAATTTTAAAAGTTGAATATTTCATTTTATGTGTGGTCTATTACCCATGTAACTATTTTTCATTGTTAAACATTTAAACTGCATCCAATTTCACTATTACAAATCCTACCACGTTAATAGACTTGGTATCTAAAGATCTGTGGTCATTTCAGATTATTTCCTCAGGATACATGTATTAGAGTACAATTACTAGAATGGAAGATATAAAGTTTATTCTAGCGATCTTGATACATATTGTTAAACTGTTTCCTCAAAGTGGTAGCATTTCTTCTCTCATTAGTACCTACTTCATTTCTTTTCAACATTTGCTATTATTATCACTTTTCAAAATCTTTGCCAATTTGATAGATGAAAATTGTATGTATGGACAGTTTTGATTTTCATTTCTTTTATTATTAGTGAGCCTGGCAGTGTTTCATATATTTATTGTCTTCTCCATTATTACTATACCTTTCTCCACTGATTGACTATTATCTGGATTTTTTTGATCACAAGATTTTAGTCTTTTCCTTATTTCTTCCACTTCTGAACCTAAAGATTACTCAACTCTCCATGACTTTTCATAGACAAAATAAAAATTCCTAATCCTTGGGGGACAGGATGGATAAGCAGTGATTATTTCTGTGCACTGATAAAGCAAATTTCATAAATCAAGGACGGCCTCTGTTCCCGACAGATATACACATACAAAAGAATTCTCTGAGAAGGCAACAGTGGCTAAGTTTTCGCGGCCTGTGAGAATTTTCACCATTTCAAGAAATGTCTCCATCCCACGTCAGAAGGAGTGTGCGTGACGTCTGGGCCCATCTTACTAGAGTTCTTCCTGCCTCAAAGGCAGAAGTAGGAATGCCCTGATGGTTATTACACACGTGCATCCATGTGTGAACCTCTAAAGTCTGAGTACGGAAAACAATCCTCATGACCCTGAGTCACCTCATTCCATCTTTCACAAGACTAAAGTTCCCAGGAACTAAGGAGTAATGTAGGCCGACCCAATGAGTCTCTAAGCTTCCTTTATCTTCACTGTCTTCACTAGCCATTAAGCAAATATTTTGGAAGAAGTAAAATCCAATATAGAATTTTTTTTCAATGATTAAAAACTTGGTGACAAAAATAACTTCTGAGCATAGGTCATTCAAAGTAACTACCATTCTCGATTTGATGATTCACCTGAGGACCCGGGCTGGCCTGACCTCCCCTGGCCTCCTTCCCATTGGGTCTTCCCGAGTCAAAGACTCTTCCTCACTTCCTACAGTTCCCTCTCCTGGACTCGGAAGATGGTTGATGCATCTAAGTGAGAAAGGCAGCCACTCCGGGGTAACGTGCCTGGAGCATACTAACCACTCAACAATGTCAGCTATCGTTACTATTACTAAATGAGCTAAACTTGTCCTCTGTTAGTGCTACTTGGTAAAGGAGGAAACAGAGCAGGTAGAGTGGCTCTTTTTGTTTACAGAGGGATAATTCAATGCAATGTGAGAATGAAGAATTTACCCTGTTGGACAATTGAGAAAAATTGAGAACTAGTAATTTCAGACTCTCTGTTTTATATCATTGTACAACTCGTTTTCAAATCTACTTAGGACAATTCCAAAAACCTGGCATTGGTCTGCTCCATTTGTGCTGGTCCCATTCTCATTCACGAGTACCTCTGCATTTTTATGCAATTCCAAATATCACTAGATTCTATGAACACAAATTCAGAAAAAATGCCCCAGAAACTTCCTAAAAATAATTTCTCCTAAAGGTTAAGGAGAAATAGAAATCAGTAAATAGATTTTATGCTCACTGCTTTGTTTTCATTCACCCGGAGTGGCTTGTTGTCAATCCATTGGCTCACTGCCATCCGTCCTGGGAGGAGGGTGGGAAGCCACTTATCTCAAAATCCTTCACTGCAGAGAGCAGGACTTTTCTTCAGGGCACTAAGAAGATGCCCAAAAGCCCTTTGGGGTGGTCTTACTCAACCGGGGAATGGAAGGCAGAGCTTATTTTCACGGCTGCTTTATTCTAGTGGTTAAAGAGCAAACAGAACAGTAATGGTCTGGGAATGTTTTCAGAGGTGGCACATAATGAACCAAGAGAAAACAGGCCTTGAAGCAAGATCTGATTTCTCTGAGCAAGTGAGAAAATAAAACCACGATTCCTATCACTATGCCCAAGTTCAGTCACCGCAAGATGATGGCACTCTGATGTGAAAGGTAGTCGTGCCAAGAGTCAAGGTTTCAGCAAAACTGAATACCACATGGAAAACACTCTGAGTATCCAACTCTTGTCGGCAGGGAATTCACAGAAAACCAGTATGAAGATGACCAACGTGAAAGTTCATTTTCCAAAATACAAAGGCTTCTGTACACGGAACTTTCTATCCATCCAAGACTACCTGGTGCAAAATGCTCTGGGGAGGCGCATCTCTAATATTCTCCACTAGTGGTGTCTACTGAACTCTCTTCAACCTCTGACTGCACAAATGCGGAGGGAAGGTTTTCTTCTTTTGCTTTCTCCCCTCTCATATCTTGAAAATATAGATGAGAGTCTCTAAAAAGGCTGAGAGATACAAAAAAGATCAAGTATCTCAAAATCTTTAGAGGCATAAGCTACATATAAAAGTTTAAGCAATGGAGAACAAGAGCGACACGTGCTCCTCTGGATTCACTGAAGATTACCATCTGTGACACGGGTAGCAGCACTTGTAAAAAATGCAGCTTTTCGGGGGCGCCTGGCCGGCTCAATCGGGGGAACATGCAATGCTTGATCTCAGGGTTGTAGGTTCGAATGTAGAGATTACTTAAAATAAAATCTTGAAAAAAATTAAAAATTAAAATGCAGGTTTAAAAAGAAGTTTTAAATTATAATATGACTCTATTCTAAAATGCTCAAAGACGGGTGCCTGGGTGGCTCAGTTGGTTAAGCGACTGCCTTTGGCTCAGGTCATGATCCCGGAGTCCTGGGATCGAGTCCCACATCGGGCTCCTGGCTCGGCAGGGAGCCTGCTTCTCCCTCTGACCCTATCCCCTCTCATGCTGTTTCTCTCTCTCTCTCTCTCTCAAATAAATAAATTAAATCTTTAAAAAAAAAAATAAATAAAAAATAAAATAAAATAAAATGCTCAAAGACAGTGTACACTGTATTAACTCCAGGAAGTAACTGGTACTCATTACCGCATTGCTAGAATTTGGTCTTTTACCAAAATAAAGTCCGTGAAAAAAAGAGGGCGGCGGGGGGGAGCGGCGAGCCTGGATGGCTCAGTAGGTTAAGCATCCGACTTTTGATTTGATATCTCATGGGTCATGAGATCAAGCCCGTGGGGCTCTGCGCTCAGTGAGAAGTCTGCTTGAGGATTCTCTCTCCCTTTACCCCTCCCCCCAATTCTGCCCCCGCCGCCCCCGTTCCCTGCTTGCACTCGCATGCTCTCTCTCAAATAAATAAATCTTAAAAAAAAAATCCATGAAAGACTAAGTCAACTCAGTGGTTATTTTCCTTAAATGTAACTCCTCCTCCTACTCCCCCCCCAAAGCAAGTGTACTTTTAAAAAATATACAATCAGAATTTAATAAAAGTCAAACCAGTTTTTTAAAGCATAAATCTGGGAATATAAAAATCACTGTAAACTTAGTAAGGTTATTAAAAAGGTTATATATTTTAATTCTCTACTTTTATTTTCTTTAACATAAATATAAAAGCACTTAAAGGTTTAGGATTTACTTTTGAGATACTATAAAATATTACTATCTTCATGATCAAAGAAATTTATGAATTTATGGAAAAGGGAATAATATTTATAAAACATGTTAGTGAAAGCACTGTATATGTTTGTATATCAACATTCAAAGGTCATTCATTAATAAAAATATTGAAAGTCTAATAAAAGGAAAGTTAAGAGTGGCTTTACACAAACTTGCATTTTCCAAAATTTGTCAGGACTACAGAATCTGGAAGTATCAAAGATTAAGTAGAAATCACATTTAGAAGAGTTCCATGGAATTCTCAGAAAGAGAGAGCAGGCAAAGGGTCATCTGAGGACATTCTTTTAGCCTAAACTTTAAGAATCATTCAAATGGGGGAGCCAGGGGCTGATATTAACGAAGTGAAGCTTCCTACTAGTAAGCTCAGATGCCCACCCGCCCTCTCTGCCAAACTTAGCAGATGAGAAGTCGTTTCATGAAGTCATGCGCAAACATGAAATTCGCTAGTAAAGGTTTGCTGCCTCCCCTCAGTCATTGCTTTGCTTGCTTAGGCTCGTTGCCAGCAGGAATATCTCCCTCTGCAAAACTATTTCAAAGTAGTGACTTGGAGGAAGTGGTGTGCTGATACCATGAAAAAAAAAAATCCCTCAAACACAAAGATAGTTCAAAAAGCATCTGTATAAGGCTCAGAGGAAACAAACAGCTCAGCTAATTTCAACTCAAAATAAACCCAAGGGACCAGTTTACCTTGGCCATAGCTGCACACACATGCCGGAAAACTGAAGGCTGGCAATTATCTAGTGATTTTGTTTTGTGCCAAAGGCGATGAAAGGGCAGGGTTATCCATCCTGGGGTCAGGATGGAATTACAGAGGATACCCCACTCCACAATGCTTCAGACCCAGAATGACACGTCTATAAAAGGATTTTGCACCGCTCTCTCCATGAGACAAGAGGAACCCTGGACCTCAGCTGGCATGACAAGTCTGATGTCCCTTCCCGAAGCCACTGGTAGATCAGAAGCTAATTCTGGGCCTCTAACATGGGTGTCTTTGCAGAACTAAGAGAGGAGGACATCTTGGGCTATATTGGGCTGAAATTCATCTATAATCTTCAAAATGACCAATACTGAATTTGCAACTTTTGGGCATTTAAAAATATTCTTCAAATTAAGTGGACACATCATCAACAAAGATCACATTATATTTGGTTTTGAAAACCATTTGGAGTTTTCTGTAAAGGCAGCTGCTTTTCTAAGAGAATAGGTGATGACTGCTACTCAAATCTTAAAAAGATCTTTATTTTATTTTCAAATAACTTTAGTTGAGAAGATCGCTAGATGTGTCAGCAGAAGTCTTAAATTGTTTTTTCAGTCCTGTTTTGTATTGCTATTTGGACATCTTTATTGCTAATTGGGTTAGGAAGCCCCCAAAAGCCCTTTGGTTTTTGATCACTCGAGGAAATTTGCCTCACAGCTTATGTTATTTTATTTCCATTTTTTTGTGAGGGGGAAGACACGAAAGGGTGCTGGTCTTTAGTATCAGAACTGTGTGTTGTTGACCTTCAGCTGGGTCCTGAGATTTGTAGTTCAAAACATTCAGTACCCAGATCACATGTGGTGACAATGAAAATATTTTAAATGATGCTTTTCCGTCTTCAAGTGTTGGCCATCGTATTCAAGCTGGGCACAGGAAGCAGAGATCCTGTCTCAGCTCAGAGGCCAGCCCACAAGGGCAGCTCCAAGACCTGCCGTTTTTGCCATTGTCTTTTTAGGTGGTGCCCCAGTCAGCAGTCCTCTGCAGCTCATAAAACCCAACATAACCTTTTGGGCTGCTCTGGAAAAAACCCATTGGGTAATAAGGGATAGAATGCTTTCTGTTCCATGTTTCCAGTGTTATTTTCTGGCCCAAAGAAATACCAAGTCATAGGCATCTAGAAACGAGAGATGGCCCAGTAAGAACAAGGATCCTACACAGTCTGAGCACTGACCATCCCCGCCAAGGGTTCATCTACCTGTTTCCGGCTGAGTGCTTCACCAGAGCTATATAGGCGTTGGAGCAAACAGCCTCTTCTGCCAGACTTGACGCAACTCAAGCCATGTCTATAGCTAGGGTGGTTCTTAAAGTGAAAGTAAAAGTACCTAGAACAATCCTTAGCACATAGTAACAGCACAATAAACTTTAGCTATTATTATTGCTCCAGGAAGTGAAATGTCATTGTTCCGATCACCTTGAGGACACGGGCAGGGGTGAAGAGATGCAGATCCGTGGCAGTGATGGTGAAAAGAAATATGGTCTCTGAGAACATGCACCATGTGACAGCAATGTCCTCCATATGAGCTTTCCCGAAGGGATCATTCAGCTACAGAAAATAATTAGAAGGCCCATTGGCATTTCTATGTGTAGTTTATATACCATCTTAGGTTTGCTGGTCCATGGCATGTAAAGGCTCGAATGAGATACCATGAGGTAGACAAGGCGCCACATGAGGTGCCGCGGAGGTGGAGGGGTCGTGGCCTAGAAAGACAGAGGTTCCATTAAGGCCTCTGAGGTTTCATCTCGTTTTCACATTGCTTAGTGACATGATGTCCTTTGTGGCTCTGAACAGTAACGAACGGCCCTTAGAAAATGAATCGGATGCTAGGTGGAAAATGCCAAAAGTCATCTTGTCTCTCCAAAAGTGTTACGTTGCTTTTGCTTTTATTTTTATTTTGCTTTTTTACCCTTTCTTTGTTCTCTGAGTTCTCTTCGCAGAATAATTTAAAATTCCATGATCACAAGAGCTTCCTTTGCGCCTACATTTCCCTTCTGAGATCAGCTGCAGCTGAACCCACCCCAGCCAAGGCCGACTGGACAAGGGCAGGCCCCTGGCCCAAGAGAGGCCAGTCTGCCTGCTGGAGAGCGCACTGAGCTGGCCGCGCACGCCAAACGCTGCTCATCTCAGAAGTAGGAACTGGGAATCGTGGGGACAGGCAGTCATGCAGTCACACCAGAGAAATGAGAGGAGACAGGAACGGCTGGGCCAGTTAATTGGTGGACAGGAGAGAGGAGATGACCCATCTCCTGGGCCTGAGGGCACATCGTGGTTTTCCAGGTAACTAAACTGCACTGTAGACTTCAATAATGCTACGGTAGCAACGCTAACCGTAACGACAAGAACCGCTAACATTTATTGGGCCCTTACTACGTGCTTAGGATCGTTTTAGGCACTTTTACAAGTATTAACTCATTCAATTTTCACAATAACTCTATTAAGCAGATGATGATGATGATGAAGATGATGATGATGACACTGAAGCCCAGAGAAGTAAACTGACCAAGGCTACACAGCTCGTAAGTGGCAGAGACACAGCTGGAAGTCAAACGGCTTGCCTCCAGAGCCCAGGCTTCTAGCCAGTGTGCGCCTCCATGTGGGGTAGTCCCGGCTTTCCTGTGCTCTTTACTGCCCATCCTTACAATAAAGAGCCCCTATTAAGGAGGCCTGACAGGGGGTCTATTTTTTGCTCTCCTACGGTCTCACAATTAGCATTTTTCTTGGCTCCACTCATTATGAATCTTAGTAACTTAAGTATATATTTATTAATTCAAGGACTACGTAATGCTTACTGTGTGCCAGGAACTACTACGAGCTTTGGAAGCGAAAGAATCAGCCCGATCCCAGCTCTCAGGAACCTTAATACTTCACAGAGAAAGACTGGGTCGGCACACAGCCTCGTACCAGAAAGTGCTGCCAGCATTTACACTGGAAGGTCGTACTTCCATGACCTCATGCATAATACATATTATTTACTATCTTTGTACACATTGTGTCCTATTTTTGCATAATAATATATTGTATCCTAAGCTCATCGTTTAAATAATGTCTAAAAGGCACGTTTTAAAAATCGCCAAAACGATGACAGACATGGTAAAGATGGCTTCCTCGAAGGTCTTCCTTCCTAGCACTCGGCGTCTGAGTCAGCCTAAGGGGATGGCAGCAAGTCAAGCTCACACCGGCTGGAAACAGCTCTGACCAATTATCTGCCTACAGACGGTATTGCAGGGTTCCCCCCAGCTCCAAGGCGTCTCAGAAACATGAACCATGGCCTCTTCCTCCATTCTACCATATTTCACTGCTGGCAACTCGTTCACGGCGTGGATCCTCATTCCCGCCACACAGGTATTATTTATGTCTATAGCACTTGCAGGATGGTGCTCCCAGACACCAGGTGTCACATCTTGTCCTCTTCCCAAACCTACAGCACCAGCACCCTTCTTTGCATCTGACAGGCTTTTAATACGTTTTAAATGATCGTTTTATGACAGTATTACAAAAGTAACAGTCTATTGTGGGAAATGGTGAACTCAAGTCTAAAGAAGATAAATTACCTATAATCCTACTAGGTAGAAATACATATTGTTAACTTTTTGGAATATTTCCTTCTAGTCTTGGTACATATAAAATGTTTTAAAATTAAGAATATAATGTATGTAGTTTTGAATCCAGTTTTGGTGATCCTCTCATGCCACGAAATGCTCTTTGAAAACATGGTCTGATGATATCCTACACCAAAATTTATTGAATGTTCTCCTGTTGCTGGTCATTTAGTTATCCCTCACTTTGCTTTTATAAATGTGCTAATATCAATATGTTCAACTAGGATTATGCAATAGAAAAATTATAGAAAAAGAAGTACTAGATCAGAGTTTGAACAATTTAAACTCTCTTGATACACAGTGCAAATGGTCCACAGGGAAGGCTTCTACTCCCTCTGGCATCAGGAAAGAAAGCCCCTTTCACCATACTCTTGCCAACAATGAATATTATAGTTTTAGAAAATCTTTTTTATTTTATTTTTAAAAAGATTTTATGTATTTATTTGACACACAGAGAGAGAGCGAGCACAAGTAGGAGGAGCGGGACAGGGAGAAGTAGGCTCCCTGTTCAGCATGGAGCCCAATGTGGGGCTCGATCCCAGCACCCCAGGATCATGACCTAAGCCGAAGGCAGACACTTAACCAACTGAGCCACCCAGGCACCCCTAGTTTTAGAAAATCTTTTTTTTTTTTTTTTTTTTTTTTTTTTAGTTTTAGAAAATCTTTATCGGGGCACCTGGGTAGTGCATTCAGTTAAGCTTCTGACTCTTGGTCTCGGCTCAGGTCGCGATCTCAGGGTCATGAGATTGAGCCCCATGTTGGGCTCCGCACTCAGCGTGGAATCTGTTTGAGTTTTTCTCTCCTTCTCCCTCTTATCCCTCCTGTTCATGCTCTCTCTTTCTCTCTCTCAAATAAATAAATACATCTTAAAAAAAAAGGAAAATCTATATGTTAATTTGGTTTCTTCAGTGGGTCAGAACAGAGCCTATATTTAAACTGTGTGTTCCTCGGTAAAATTTCAGATGGGCCACTTACAAACAAGAGCAAAACAAGCCTATCATCAACAGTCCCCAGCTTCAAGCCCTTGAAACCTTAAAATATCTCAGAATTTAGAAATGGAAAGTACTTTAGAGATCACTGAGAAAACTGTTGCAGTTTATAAATAAGGTAACCGGGGCACCTGGGTGGCTCAGTCGTTAAGCGTCTGCCTTCAGCTCAGGTCATGATCCCAGGGTCCTGGGATCGAACCCCGCATTGGGCTCCCTGCTCCGAGGGAAGCCTGCTTCTCCCTCTCCCACTCCCCCTGCTTGTGTTCCCTCTCTGTCTGTCAAATAAATAAATAAAATCTTAAATAAATAAATAAATAAAAATAAATAAATAAATAAGGTAACCAAACCTCAGAGAGGTTAAGTGACCCGGGTAATGTATTCGACTCTGAACTAGAACTAGTTGTCTTGATCCATAAATCATTTCTTTAGAATGGGCTGATGGCCTAATGGAAGCAACAAACCATTGTTATCAGAGTGAAAAAACACAGGGAAAAGTGGCATAAGAATACATTTGGAAAAGAAACCATTAGTGTTCTAAATTCTGTTTTATCTTCATGACACAAGTGAGAATAAACTGTTTTATAGACAAAGGCAAAAACTCACATGTGAGTACCACTCTATTCTTAAGATCCCCGCTCCAATCGAGAACAGATATTTTCTTCCTGGAACCATTAAAATACTCAGTGTTGATCGATTACCCTCCCATCCAGCCGGCATTCACTGAGACTATACCGTGGCCGGGCACTGTGCCGGGTGCTGGGGGAGCAGGGGAAAGAGAAGCAAGGAGAGAAATGAGGGATTCATTCTGGGGGTGGGGAGGGGCAGGAAGGCGTGTGAACAAATCTTAATGCACGTGACTGGGTGGGGGAGGGACGCACAAGGTGCGGTGGCAGGGGCAGAGCCATGGACGTGGAGGACTTCACACAGGAGCGGACGCACGAGCTGTGCTTGTGCTTGTGCTTGAAAGCAGTCGACTGGGCAGAGCGGGGAGGACGGCATCGCAGGCAGTGAGAGAGCAAGGCTGCGCGCCAGATGGGGCTGAAACACGGTGGCCGCACGCCCCATGGAACCCCCGCGCTCCTACAAGCAGACCGATGGTCACTGGATGTTTTTTAGCCTGGCTTTTATTCTGACTGGTTAGCACTTGTGCCCACTAGCAGTTAGATATCTTCAATATCGGCCCTGCCTCTAAGGATGCTATTATCTTCACTTAAATTTTCCAGAGGTTATAGAGCTGATAAGTTTGGGTTTTGAGCTTTTGATTATCAACATCACAAGGCAGAAACAACTATAATGCCTAGCATGGGGCCCTCCTAAGAGGTGTTATATTTCTTGTCAACTGGTTAGTTTTCGGTTATGAACTATTTGAAAAGTCTGATGACTTTAAGAACTGGTAGATTGGGATGCATGGCATTAATATGGCTAAAACAGATGTATTATAAATTAATATATGTGCTTGTTATTAATTCAACAGTAAGATCTAGTGGCCAGTCTAATAACTACTATAATTTTGAAATAATGAGGGTAAACAATATTTGGAGATATCTGATATTAAACTGTATAGAAGTTATTTCTTCTTTTTGAATTGAATGGTATTTGAGGTATAACTATAAATTTAAGGTGTACAATATGCTAATTTATATATTGTAATATGACTACTATTATAGCAATAATTAGTACTTCTATCACATTACATAATCAACCTTTCCTTTTAGTAGTTGGAATAATTAAGTTATAGTCTCTTAGCAAGTTTGATAATTATAATACATTATTGTTGTCTACATTCACCATACAGTGTATTAGATCTCTAGGACTATTTACAAGTCCTAGTATAAGTTATCTATTCTTATGCAACAAGTTACCCCAGAACTAAGTAATTTAAACCAACAGATATATTATATCACAGTTTCTGTGGGTCAGGAATCTGGGCATAGCTTAGCTGAGCATCTCTGGCTCAAGGTCTATCACAAGACTGCAATTAAGGTGGCAACTGGGGCTGTGTTCTCATCTGAAGGTTCAACTAGGGGAGAATCTGTTTCTAGGCTTACTTATGTGTTGGCAAGTCTAGGTTCCTTCCTGGCTATTGGTCAAAGGCCTTCCTCAGGTCCTTGCCATGTGGGTCCCTCTATAGGGTAGCTCATCACATGGTAGTTGGCTTCCCTCAGAGTAAACGAGGGAGTGCCAGAAAGCCCCCAAGATGGACACCAGTCTTTTTATAACTAAATCTCAGAAGGGACATCTTATCCTCTCTGCTGCATCTTGTTCAGTATAAATGAATCACTAAAACTAGCCCATATTTAAAGGGAGGGATTTAAATATGAATGTGAATTCCAGGGGGTGGGGATCATCGGGGGCCATCTTAGAAGCGGCCCACCACCTAATGACATAAAGTATCTATGACTTTTATTGGTGATGATACCTCAAGTGCTACCAATACTATTGCAGTTTGTGGGCTACATTCACAATTGAAGGAAATGCAAAATTTCGGTTAGAGTTTTGTGAAAATAAAAATGTGCTATTTTCCCCACCCAACTTACAGACTTTAGGTTAAAAACTCCTGTGATAAAGGATGCAGCATATCTTGCACCATCTAAAAGCCAGTTTGATGCTCTGTAGATGGGCACAAGGATTCCTCACATACCCGTGGAATCCCCCATGTGTGGGCATTTACTGTGTTTACAAAAGATTCCATTTTTGTTTGTTTGTTTTTAAACCATGAGGTACTGTTAGTCGAGCTCAGAAATAAATTGACTTTAAAAACCATTCCCACAGCTGCAAAAGGCAAGTGTTTGGCCTAGTGGAGCTTGGCTTATAATGAACCTTTCACCTCCTCTGGGCAGGTGGTCACCAACTGATCTATGGGAACAAACAAGCCATGTTTTGAAGTGATAACCACTTTTCTAATGATAGGTAGGACTGGAGTAGAAAGCAAGTAGAGGGAGATACTGTGTTCCTGTAAAATTTAATCTTCTTAAACTTGGGCCCTCTGAAAACATGAATCAAAATTATGTTTCCAGGGCAACTTTCTTGACCTCTGCTTATTATTACCTTTCCATCCATAAACCATTTAGGGATTTTCCTTCTAGACAGTGAAGAATAGCCTGGATGCTATCAACAGGCCCGTATCAGAGAAGCAATGACCATGGGACACAATCATAGGCTTAAATTTTGTCCTCTTGGACCCCAAATGAAATTTGGCATCACCTACTCAATGAAATGCCTTCAGTGTTCCATTTTATTGGGGGTGGGACATGGGTTACATTCAAAATATCTAACAACCAATAAGACACAGTCATTAACCAATCAGAACGATGTCTCCCAATCCTGGGGCACCCCATGCTGTGCTAGACACTAACCCTTAGTTGTCGAATTATGAGACAAGTCTTGGGGGTGCAGGGGTGCACTCGGGTGTCTGAGGTTGGTGATGATTCACCAACGGGTGTTGGAGCTTCTCAATATTTTAGTAACCAGCATGGCTGTACCAGTGCAAACAGACTGGATATCAACCACTGAGGTGGGAGCTCCTCCTCCCCAGGTCCCCGTAGAGGGTTCCTGGTGTGGGAGCTGACTCTGTCACCCTTCAGCACTCCATGTGGCCTGTACTGTGGGGATAGAGCCCAGCCTCCTTCCTGAGCCTTGAGCCGAGGTATTGGAGGCTCTTGGAATCCCGCACTCAGGTCTCCTCAAGGCTGGCTGTAGTCTCCTGGCTCTCAGGCACCTTCCAGGGGCAGCCTGGGGCAGCTGCTGCCAGCGGGCACTGACAGACTTTTATGCAAGACACAGGTGGGTGTTTCCCTGTGGGTTTGATGGAGGGGCATGTTCTCTGTCTATAGGTGTCATACCACCCAAGAAGCCCCACCACTGGATGGGGTATAGGACAAAAGAAGAGACTTTTTTCATGTATCCTCTCATTTCAAGAATAGGTTTAGCAAGTACCTGAAATTCCTGAATGGAGCCCCATGTTTTAGATACCTCCAAAAGAGGTCATTCTTCATCGTCTCTTGGTCTACATTATTTTACTAAAATGCTCTGGTTAGTTTTACTTAGCTCCATGCTTCTGGAAGATAGATTAGGAGAGGCTTTGGATACAGTCCTGGGTCTCAATTCCAGCTCTGTGGGCTGCAGACCAGTCACTTCCCTCTCTGAGGCGAAGTGTGCCTCATACACTGCCTGCCTCATAGGCTGGTCAAGGGACGAACGAGATGAAGACATGTTTGATAGATGCTCTTCTTATACACTGAGCACAAGATCGAGAAGAAAAACTTTTAGTCTCTGTTTGGGGTAGGAACTGCTGGTGTTATTCCAGTTTACCAACTTAGGTATTTCTACAATAGATCCTTTTTGTTCACTCAAGCTGACTAAAAAGCAGACAAAAAGTGAATTTAGAGGTCAAAATGTAAGCTCTTCACAGACTCCGAGCCAACTCATAAGAACTCAGAATTCTCCATATCGAATGCAGATAACAAACCTCCTTTCCCCAGGAAAATAGCTAGCATAGATTAATTCATTAATATTTACATTTAAGATTATTTATTTGAGAGAGAGAGGAGAGACAGCGAGAGCACAGGCCAGGGGAGGGGAAGAGGGAGAGGGAGAAGCAGGCTTCCCGCTGAGCAGGGAGCCCAATGCAGGGCTTGATCCCAGGACCCTGAGATCATGACCCTAACTGAAGTCAGACACTTAACCAACTGAGCCACTCAGGCTAACTAGCTAATATCTGTCTCAATTACAATAAATGCAATTTCAATTATCAAGGTAATATTTACATCAACATTAAAAGATGAAAACAACCATAATATTTTCTCCAATTGCCTTGACATATATGCAAAGAAAAACTAGATATTGAGCATTTGAAAAAAATAAACGTCGCTTTTGCCCACTTTGCTAACTTTTTTTTCTTTAAAATAATTATGGAATCACTGGGGCTTAAGCAGTGAAAGGCAAGGCCTAAAACAAAAATCCTGACCCTTCCACTCTTGTTTACGCAAGTGAACATTCTCTGATTTCAGTCCCAGAAATCAATCAAGGAATAAGTCCTTAGGCAGAGTCCCATTCTGCATTTTCAATAGGAGTTTTAGAAGCTACAGATTCTGTGAGTACTGTGAAACCATTAAGACCATTAAGAAAGACAAATTCTTCTAGGATTCTAACTCTTATGTTTCGACATGTATATCCAACTGCCTACTTAAACATCTCCATGTGATGTCTGTCTACCAGACAGCTCAGACCCAACAAATTCCAAACTAAACTCTGTACCTCTCCCCTACCTCCACCTGCTCTACTTACAGCCTTCCAGTTGGATGCCATTTCCATTCTTCCTTTGCTTCTTTGGAGTCTTCCTTGACTCCTCTCTAATGCTTATTATTGTTCAATCCAATAGTTCTGCTGTGGCTCTACCTTCTAAAGAACCAGACTCTAATTATTCCTCACCACAGCCTATGCTGCCACCCCGGTCCGAGGCACCATCGTCTCTCACGGGGGGACGGCAACAGTCTCCTAACTGGTCTTACCTTCTACTCTTGCTCTCCCACAGTTTATCCTCAATACGGTAGCCTGGGTGTAAAGCCAGATCATCGCCTCTCCTCTGCTGAAGTTCTCCCAAAGCTCCCTCCTATAAAGGCTACCAGGCCCTCGGGAATCTCACCTTCCCCTTGTCTCCTCCTCACTCTGTCCTCATCACACTGGCTCCTGTTTTTCCTTGAATATGCCAGGCATGCTCCTGCCTCAAGGCCCTTGTGCTTTCCCCCAGGTATCTATCTGCAAGGCCAATTCTCTCACCTTGGCCAAGTCTTCACTCAAGGACCACCTTCTCCTTGACAGCCACCCTAACCACCACACCTAGATCCACACGCACCACTGCATTCCTGCTCCCCCTCACCCCACTGTACTTCTTTTCCTACAGAACTCAGTACTTTCTAACCTTATAGTCTACCACATTACATACTATTTATTAAATTTATTGTTATTGCCCACATCCCCAACTAGAATGAAAGATCCACAGGGAAGATGCTCAATAATATTTCTGAATTAAGGGAAAATGCCCTCCCCACAAAAAGGGCAAACCCCCCAAAAAACACCATAAAACAACCAGTATCCAAAAAGGGCCTTATAATCTCCAACAGGACCCACATATTATATATCATTTTCTTCTTTTTATAATGCTTATGGCTTTAGGAGGAGTGACAAAGAAGTAGGACCAACACTGAGGAGAGGCTGCTGTTTGCCTAGGAATGACCCTTAAGAGTGGCATTACAGGGGAGAGGGAGATCACCACACTCTGAGCACAGGGACTTTGTCATAAAAGTCCTAAAACCTCCCTTTTATCTGGGAGCCACAGAGATCAGACTCAAAATGACTGGCCCACATTACAAATTCACAAGAGGCTGCTGGGCACACTAGAATTCACAAATACTGTCATTTCTTTCCAGTGGCCATGTCCACTCTCCAGAATATACTCTTTTGAAGTAGTAGTACTCAGGAAGCTGAATTAGTGTGCAGAAAGTGGTGTAGGGATCTTGGAATCAGGGCTAAGGATGGGTAAGCCTCTTGAGGGCTCCTTAATTTGGGCCATGGTAAGCCCTGGTCTTCATCCAAACTTCACAAGAGACAACCCCTCTCAATCCATATTCATGTCCACACAGTTCAGGGACCCTCTTCCTGGCCAATCCTGGGCAACCACTGGGAAGTTTTCCTTTCTGTATTTTGCTCTATGGGGATTGTCATGGTTCACTGCACACAAACTTTCTCCAGGTAGGATGGATTAGGTGTTTACTTATCTATACTCTCCATGCTATAATACCTACATTATACTTATCTATATACTATCTGTATTCTGTGCTGTTTTCCAGGAATTACACAAAGGTCACTTAGCTGGAGTTTGGGGAGTTCATAAGCCCCTTCGTTTCTTGATCTACTCTCACTTAGCATGAGTCTGGCCCTGTAGATGGTGTCCCAGATTTCCAGTCCTTGAGCCTCTCATCATTGCAGCTGGTGACCCATGCTGGAGTCAGGAGCCTTGGTCTATGCTCACTATGCTTGCTAATTAGCTATTTTGACAAAGACAAGTCACCTTTAACCTTTCTGAGCCTCAGCTTCCAAATCTAAAAATGAGAAGACTGGACTCTTGAAGGTCCCTTCTATTTGGAAAAACCTAGGATTCTATTCCTCACCTACCTCTTTAAGTTTTAAATAATGACAACAGCATCTGAAAGCCTCTTTTCCTAAACTTTTCCCAAGGCCAGATGTTCCTGGCACCGAATTAAGAGAAAAAAAATAGTTTTTGAATAACCCAGCATTTTTGTCTTTCAGAGCAAATTATCCTCTGGCCTTTTCAATTCCTTTTCCCCTACTGCTACCTCCTTATGAATCCTTAAAAGAAGTTTTTAAAAAGTAAACTATCGACTCTTCCTGATTTGTCAGGATTTATCTTGTAACAACATTCCTTTTTTTTTTCCCCAAGTTATTATTCCCGTATAAAACCTCTCCAACATTTTTATTCTGGGAACTGTGCTCATCAGCCTTGATTTGTCCCTGCTTTGCAGGAGGGTTATGGACTGCTCTGGGGAAGAGGCACGGAAAGCTGAGACGGGCCTGGAGGGGGCAGCATGCTGTCCACGCAGGTGAGCGGCAGCCTGACCTTTCACAGGGCAATGGGCAAGGACTGGCAGGAGACGGAAGAGCAGAAGGGAGAGGAAATGTAGAGGGAAGGAGAGAAAAAGTGAAGGCACACGTTGGCTTTGAAAAGGTTTTAGGCAAAGCCCTGGTGGCAGTTCATCAAGAATGTTCATTTAGCGAAATGACTTCTGCAACTGGGACTTCGCTATGGAGCCACACCGCAGCAAGAAGGCGGAGTTGGAACATGAGTCCGCTCCTTGAACAGCACCCCGTGCAGCCTTCCGCGCAGCAAGCCGGCCAGGGACCGAGCCTCCCCTCTACCGCTCCCACGCCCAGGGTTCAGGACTCAGGGGCATCATGCTACAGGTCTTTAAAGCCTTTGAGGAAGACCATATCTTCCTACTGGCCTGGGAATCAAAGAAATCACCATTTAATAAATCAGTGATTTACAAACCATTAGCAAACTGTCCAAATGAATCTATATGCACAACCTCCTAGCCTAGAGTTAGCTGCATATTCCAAAGAATTGTAGGTTCCAAGATATCATCTAATGACTTTCAGTTGAGAAAATATATGCCCCAAAGAATTTTTACCCTATTAAAATATATATATATATATTTGTATGTGTACATGCACATGTGTGTGCAAACATGTATACTACTACAAAAAAAAAAAACCTCTTTATTTTTAAGCCACACTAGGATTACAAAACAATACAATGCATGAGCTTAAAATATGACATATTATTAAAATCCAGACATAAACAAAAGTAGAAAGGAAACCTAATTCATACCAGAAAATATCAAAACAGACCAGACTCTGGTAAGTATCTAGCTAGTTACTGTCAAAGCAGTAACTTTTAATTAGTACTGAGAAATTACAGTGTTAATGATGTATGAATACCTCCTAGTGGAATTGACATAGTCATGTAAGCCAGGAATAGGGGCCTCTCTCCAATTGTGCGCCATATAAGGTTCCATTCAAGGACTCAACCTTTCCCAGTTTACTATTTTTGAGGAAAAGCCTTCTTTGTCCTTTCATAAACAAACAAATGCAACCATTCTTGTCATTCTCTTGTCTAAATGCCTTTTTGGTGGGGAGGGAGACCCTAAGAGGCTTTTTTTGGGGGAAATAGCAATAACTTTCTAACTGATGAAGAAAATGGAAGGAAATTGAAAGGGCAGAATGAGGGGCGCCTCAGCGGCTCAGTCGGTTGAGTGACCGACTCTTGGTTTTGGTTCAGGTCATGACCTCGGGGTCATGTGATCGCGCCCCTCCCCCCACCCCTACCTCCCCACCCCCCTACTCCCAGGGCTCTGCACTTAGGGTGGATTATGCTTGAGATTCTCTCTCTCCCCCCTCTGCTCCTCCCCCTGCACGCATGTGCGCACTCTCTCAAATAAATAAATGAATAAATAAAATCCTTAAAAAAAAAAGAAAGAAAGAAAGGCAGAGTGAAAAATCCACCAAACATATGAGGCAATCCCTTCCTCAGAAATGTCAGAGTACACACGAGCACTAATGATATTTTATTTAGAAGACAGCAGCTCCAGCCAAAGAAGAACCACAGAGCACTGTGTCAGGCTGTCCATCACATCTTCCCAAGCATTTCCTTACAAAAAATCTGTAATCTAAACAAACAGCATGGCCATGCCTCCAGAACAGTCTTACTGCTCTTGTTCCTTTTCCAGCACAACAGCTCAAGTCCTCTTTGGGTCCTTAGTACTCAGAAGAAAAATATAACATTTTGTTTGAAGCATTCATGAAGGAAAATGACAACCAACTTGTAATCTGAGGTATCTTCAAGTCTGTCGGTTTGGAAAGAGGGTGGTATAAGAAGACATAATTACTGGGTGATTCTCAGAAAGTGTGTTTATTCCCGCATGAAGTCTGGTGTTAGTCATCAGAATTGAGGAGAAGGCTTTTTCCTGAAGATTATGTAGCCAAAAAGTATAAATTCTGGAAGGAAAAACAGCACTACCCCATGCTATCTCTTCTCTTCCCTTTCGTTTCCTTCCTTCATCCTTGTCAGATCTTAAAAACTGAACTGCTTATCAGCTGAAAATGACTGAGATTTTGTGAAGCATTTCAGAGTCAAGATAAAAATCATATTGTTGAAAAAAAATCATATTATTGAAACTCATGGTCTTTTCCAAGGGTGTATACACCACAGGAGGCAACTGGCTCATAGAAGATGATGTGGACATTAGAACCTGCACATACAATACTTTAAAAATCTATGGTTCCCTGATAGCTATAATATATAAAGAACTCCCACAACTCAACAACAAAAATTAAATAACCTCATTAAGAAAATGGACAAGGGGGCGTGCCTGGGTGGCTCAGTGGTTAAGCATCTGCCTTCGGCTCAGGTCATGATCTCAGGGTCCTGGGATCGAGCCCCGCATCAGGCTCCCTGCTCAGTGGGAAGCCTGCTTCTCCCTCTCCCACTCCCCCTGCTTGTGTTCCCTCTCTCGCTGTGTCTCTCTCTGTCAAATAAATAAATAAAATCTTCAAAAAAAAAAAAAGAAAATGGACAAGAGACTTGAACAAACATTTCTCCAAAGAAGATATACAAATAGTCAACAAGCATAAAAAGATGCTCAACATCACTAATTGTTAGGGAAATGCGAATCAAAACTATGAGATACGGGGCCCCTGGGTGGCTTAGTCGGGTGAGCGTCTGCCTTTGGCTCATGGGCTCAGGTCATGATCCCGGAGTCCTGGGATCGAGTCCCGCATCGGGCTCCCTGCTTAGCAGGGAGTCTACTTCTCCCTCTGACCGTTCCGCCTCTCATGCTCTCTCTCTCTCAAACAAATAAAGAAATCTTAAAAAAAAAAAACAAAAAACTATGAGATATCATCTTACACCCACTAGGATGGCTGCTATGAAAAAACAAACAAACCAGAAAATAACAAGTACCAACTAGGATGTGGAGAAAGTGGAACCCTTGCGCACTGCTGGTGGGAATGTAAAATGGTGTAGCTGCTATGGAAAACGGGATGGCAGTTCATCAAAAAACTTAAAACACAATTACCATATGATCCCTCCATATCCCTTTTGGGTATGTATACAAAAAAACTGAAAGCAGGGTCTCAAAGACATATTTCCACATCTAATTCACAGCAGCATGATTCACAATAGCCAGAGGTGGAAGCAGCCCAAACGCCATCTACAGTTGAATGGATAAAGAAAATGTGGTCTAGGGCGCCTGGGTGGCTCAGTTGGTTAAGCGACTGCCTTCGGCTCAGGTCATGATCCTGGAGTCCCAGGATCGAGTCCCGCATCGGGCTCCCTGCTCGGCGAGGAGCCTGCTTCTCCCTCTAACCCTCCCCCCTCTCATGTACTCTCTCTCTCTCTCATTCTCGCTCTCTCAAATAAATAAATCTTTAAAAAAAAAAAAAAAAAGAAAAGAAAATGTGGTCTATCCATGTAACAGAATATTAGTCTCCGAAAGGAAGGACATTCTGACACCTGCTACAACACAGGGGAACCTTGAGGGCATGACACTAAGTGAAATAAAGCAGTCACAAGAGGACAGATACTCTATGACTCCACTTACCCAAGGTACTCAGAGTAGTCAAACTCAGAAACAGAGTAGAATGGTGGTTGCCAGGGGCTGGGGTGGGGGAGGCAAAGAGGGAGGAGTGGCCTAATGGGTACAGAGTTCCCATCTACTGAACTACATACACATTCAATGGTTAAGATGGCGAATTTTATGTTATGTCTATTTCAACGCAATTAAAAAAACGACAACTTGCAGCTCCCAGTATTTCCCAGTAGGATGGTGATGACAACTGTTAAGACTTCCCACGCATCCAGAAACATCTCTCTGGGAAGCCCAGAGAGCTGGGCCTCCAGACTTGGTGATGTCAACTCAAAATGACCAATGATGAATCCAACTGTAAAAGCTGCACTCATCAAAGTTTCATGCTTTATTTTCTTTTTCCTACTAGGATGCATATGTTGTGTATCTCCCCACCGCATCCTTCTGAAGCTCAGACAACCCCATGATTTGCAGATGCCGCCTCTGAAGTGTTGCTCAACTACCTGGGATTCTGGGGACAAGAGGCCTGCCTCTATGTCAGGGTCCAGGAGAAGAGGACTTTGCAAAGTCAGCCTCCTTCCTCTTACTTAGAGAATTCAGTAACATGCCCACAAAGTCCTCCTTCCCCCTAAAATTCACTATGTTCTCTCCAGAGAAGAGGTGACCGCTTATCTCTTTCTGCTCTTGACCTTCCAACTGAACTCAGTGCAACTTGGCAGTGATTCCTGTCTAAAAATTACAAGCTAGATTAATATTCAAGGTGCCCTCCACCATCCATGATTGACCAACCTGTGCCATCCCATGTCCTTTGTTTTCCAGATATACTTCCAGGTTTAGGGCCCAGAGGCACCACAAAATAACAACACTTTATAAACCTTCTCTTGTATCACAAACACAAAGGACCACAGTGAAGGTGGAAAGTTGGAGAAGGGGGTGAGAAATGGCCAGGGAGAGAACAGATGCCCCCAGAATAAATGGAAACAGTTTTTGGAAGGATGCATTAATAAAAGAGACATCAGATCCATCTGGAAAGTATTCTAACAAAATAAAAAAGCCCTTCTCTACTATGTGCAGCAGATTACAAAACTCCCTGAACAACAAAGCTCTATGACCAACTGAAAAAACAAAACCGAAAGAAGAGCTCCTTCTAGGGATGGCCAGCCACCATGAAGTTGGGAGCCTCTTTCTGGCGTCAGGGGAACGCCTGGTGCCACATGCAAGAGCCCTTCCTGCTGCAGTGCCCCGCTGTGTGCGTGCGTGTCCTCCAGGCGGTGATCGGTGCGAAGGGCTCCAAACACCAATGAAGTCCAACCTCTCCTCCACCGTGCCCCCCTCCCCCATGGAAATGCCGCTGCTTCTCTCCGGGCCAGCGCAGGGCTTCTGAAACCCCTGGGGCTGAGATCTCCAACTTGGAAGCCACCCTTACTCTGTCAGCTTCCCCTCCATTTTCTTGGACAACATGGTCATAAAAAATGGAAAAAATGTGGCCATCTGAGGACCTAATCAACAATGATTCTTCTCTTTCGTCACTGCCCTGGTTATTTTGCATTGCTGGGATATAAACAACACGTGAGCCCACTAACCCCTCACCCCTTCGTCGTTTGTTCAGTGCAGACACTTTAAAGGACGCTGGGCGGGCACGACGAGAGGGCACAAGAAGGCCCCAATCCCAACCTCTCTTCATTACTCCCCCCACCACCTCTATCAACACTGGGACCCCGGAACACAGCCACAGAAGAAATCTAGTGTTTTCAAAAACATCCAGAAAGAGATTCAGCCACCTCTCTGGCTACCTGCTCCAGTGCTCGATAACGGTCTAAGAATGTATAACCCCCTCCCTCTAACTCAGATTTGAGACCTTCTCCTTTTTCATACAGGTCTGAAAGTAGCAGGCCATTGTGTAAAAACCTTTTATTGACTTGAAGTTCTTTATCAGACTGTCCCTCGCTGGCCCGAGGATGAATAACCTTGGAGCATTTAGCTGTTTCTGGGCTCTAATTTCCAACACTTTAACCATCCCTCTGGTTATGCTCTAGACTCTTCAAATCTTCCTTCACACAGGAGGCACAGGCTGACGACCCAAGGTTCGAGTGACGGTCCCACTGCAGGGCATCTTCAGGCCGTGTGCCGCTGGAACCCCGGGCCCCCCCGCGCTTGGCCTACACCAGGGTGCAGGCAGGGGACTTCCTCATCTCACATTCAAGCTGCCCCCCACCCCTTCTTCTCTACTCCTGCTTTATGTTAGAAGAAGGGAAGGGAAAAAAGGGAAGGAAGAAAGGAAGAGGGCAGAAAAAATACAAAAGGGAACTAAGAATTTATAAAATTCTTATGAGAAATTATTTTAACAGGAAATATAAGCCAAAAGATTCGTTTTACCAGATGAAAAGTATATAAGAACAACAAACTTTTGCATCCAGACTTGCAGCATGTTTTCACACACAATGTTTCAGTGTTTTCTACCGCCCTTTGAATGCCCGGCGAACGCCCTTGAACACAAGCTGATTTGTCCTGTTTCAGATTTGTGCTAATAGGTAAACATGACGAGAGGCTTAGCTGAATTCCAAGACATAAGTTATTTCATAAACATCTGAAGGTTTGTTTTTTAAAGGCAAAGAGGGAAGCAAGAGATTCTGAGAATTTCATTTTCACAATAATGGCTCCGTGCTTGTTCCTCTAACAAAGTGTGGTGCCCAGCTATGCCCCGGCTCTCACATCCAAAGCCAGAGCCAATTTCTTCACATTAGAAAAAGAGACAGCTTCAGGAGAGAGAACCAGTTAGGTCTTTTAGAGTGGCTCTGAAAGATTTTTCAGGGGGGATAGAAAGCACTAACCTGTGTTGTTTTAATCCGCCGAAAACGACAAGTTCTCAAGTTCCCCTGCAATCTTCTAGCGGGTTTCCTGTAAATGTCGCATGTGACATTATACTTCCTCCCTGCACCATCTCTGACGGCCTCCCTCAGCGGTCAGAGGCATGTGATAAGATCATCTCGTTGCTTGCTTCACACTGGGGTAACCCTGCTTCCAAAGGAATCTTTGTCACCCCGAAGGGGTCCCCCAGCTTGTTTTAGGCATCCCTGGGACACAGGTAAAGAGACGACTGGCCTGGGAGAAAGGCGGGGAAGAATGAGGTCTGGACTCCTGGCACCTGGAACCCCACAGGGGGCGGGGGGTAAGGGAGAGACAGGGACTCTGGAGCCCCAGGGTCCCCCGTCGTGGGGCTGGGGTAGCAGCTGAGAAACGGCAGATTGCTCCCAGCACAGCCCAGGGTGCTCTGCTGTCATCTGGACAGGCCCCGGCACTGCCGCTCTCAGGACTGCCCAGGAGAGACCAGCCCTGGGCCATGGCGCTGCGCCCAGGAGGTCCCCAGGCTCCTCTCTGGAGGGCACCACCACGGAGCAGCACACCCAGGACTCAGCTCACATTTCTGGATCCTGCAGTGACAAGAGCCACTCACCCCAAATTTCCCTGGCCAGTCTCAAGTTCACATCCAGTCTATTCAGTCCTGGTATCAGAGAGCGTGCCCTCATTCTTGGTTCAGCAAACAAAGCCACGTACACTCTGCCTCCCAGGTTAAATAACTGGCAGATATTCTTACCCCCACCCGCCCCCTGCCGCAATGGTCTCCAAAATATGCCAGGTTTTGGTTTCCCTGCGGGATGGTGGTGGTTTCTTGGAGGCATGCGAGCCCTGGCAGTGGGTGGCCTTGGTGCTGGCCTGGCCGGAGCCCCAGTGTGTCCCTCTGTGCCTGCCGCAGGGGGGAGACAAGAGGAGCCAAGGCAGGGTGCTGTTCCTAGCTTTCCTGTTCCTGCGGTCAGTGCCCTCCTCTCTCCTTTCACGATTCCGCTAGCTCTCTGGAGGTCCACACATAGGGAATTTGTGGAAGTAGGAAGCGGTGTGTGGGAGTAAAACCATGTCCTGGACCGAGAGGAACAGTCTGCAATTTGTACAACCTGACTCAGTGCAGAAACCCCAAAGTTGTTTCTGTTTGGCTACCCTGGCCTAATTCTTTTCTTAAAAATGCTTTTAAAGGGATTTTTTTTTTTTGGTTGTTTTTTAGAAAGGTAATTGTAGACAACCTCACTGTTCCAAGTCTTGAAAATATTACCCTATAATGCCCCCATGAAGTTTTCCATGTGAGAACACCGAGTAAGGAAAGGAGTCCTGAGATCAGGACTCTGGACCACAGTGGAGCTCTGAAGTCTCAGCACATGATTACATTTCTGGCTCTGAAAACATGCATCACTGTTTCACCAGCCTGACAGCTGATGGCTGGTTTTCTGATTGAACTGTACACTTAGCCAGTCGAGTCAGATGGCTAGAAGCACGACATTAGCTTTAAAATAGGAATAATGGTAAAATTTTGTTATCTTGGAAAAACAAAATACTACACAGATGCTAAATAATAATGACTCCATTTGAATGTATTTAGAAGGGCCACAATTTGGGTTAAACTACCAGTTCCAGTTTTCAACTACGTGGTCACGTATGTCCTACTTAAGCCACGTTCCGTGTGGAATTTTTAACGGTCTTAACAAAACACTTTATAATTTTCCTTTAAAATCCCTAACCTGGCCTGTGAAATTTTTTTTCTGTTTTGGCACTTAAAAAATTTTAACAGACTTTATTTTTTAGAACAGGTGTGGGTTTACAGAAAAATCCCACCCATCTGCACCCAGTCTCCCCACTATTGAAATCTTATATTTAGAGTGATACGTAAGTAACAATTAATAAGCCAATATTGATACAGTGTTATTAAGTGAAGTCCACAGTTTATTTAGATTTCCTTAGTTTTTTCTCTAATGTCCTTTTTCTGTTCCAGGATCTCATCCAGGACATCACACTACATTTACTCATCATGTCTCCTTAGGCTCCTCTTGGTGGAGACAGTTTCTTAGACTTTATTTTTGATGACCTTGACAGTTTTGAGGAATACTGTTTTTTTGTAGAATGTCCCACAATTGGGATTTCTCTGATGTTTTTCTCACAATAAGACTGGAGTTACAGCTTATTTGTCAGGTTTCTCCTCCTTCCTTACTGTATCTTCCAGAAGGAAAATCTTGAGGGTGGAGTTATCTACACAAATTATTTGGAGTTCTTCTGCATGGAAGATTTGTCTCTTCTCCTCATTTATTAATTTATTCAATCATTTATTTGTATCAGTATGACCTCATAGATATTTAGTGTATACTTTGGGTTACAATTCAACACTACTTGATTTATTTTGTTGTTGGAAGTGTTCCACCTTTGACTATTGGTCTTTCAGTTGGTTCCTGTGTTCCTCTGACACACTCCTCTTAATATTTTTTGAATTTTGTTTTTGAGCCCTTCTTTAGTTCCTGGCATTACAAGATGCTCTGGGCTCATCATGTATTGGACCTCTCCAATTGTCCATGATTGTTTTTTTCTGTCTTGACAAGAGAATGAAAGAAGATAAACATATGGACCTGAAAAACACTTTTTGCCTTCAATTTTCATTAGTTCTGCCCCATGTGTTCGTAAAAATCTTTTTTTTAAATTGCTTTCATAAAATTAGTCTTAGCCTCTACCAGCAAGAAAACACCAAAACGCCGAGTGAAATTACATTTCCTTAATCCCAAAATGCGTATTTGTGTTGGTTGTGTTTTTCTCCTTCATATTTTAACATTCCTGGAATCGGGGTGTACATTTAGTACCATGTCTTTCCCCCGCTCCTTCCCTGTCATTAATTTGATGGTACACCTCACAGCTGATGGTGTCTTGGGAAGGAGCAAGGAGAGCCATCAATTAAATTCTTGTTTGGACTACAGGCATCATTTAACTACTTTCACTGATTTTCCCCCCACTGAACAAATATTTTGATTAAAGTGGTTTTATATGTAACATCTACAGACATTTTAAAAACCCCAAGATTTTTACCTACTCCTGGATACATTCTAACTTTACCTCAAACCACGAATTCTCATCAAGCCCTAAATATAGACAAAAGGTGTGTATGGGGGGGGGGATTGTTCAATTCTTTCCATTTTGTTCTGGGTTTACTCTGACTCCTTTGATGTTTACCGTGTCACTGCTTCAAGATCTCCCGAATCCATCATCATCCCTGAGGAGCCCAATGCTGATGCTGAAGGGTGATGAGGATGAGGTTTCACTCGTGTTGATGAGGAGTCATGGTCTTACCTATCAGAGGCAGGTCAGGAAGGACTCTGTGATTCTGCCTTTCCTACTCCGGGAAGCCAACCGACTGCAGCACGGCAGAACTGAGCATTCCTTTCTCTGTGGCCAGGATCTTCTCTCCAGCTCATGAACCACTCCTGCTTCGGCAGCATCGTGCTTTACAGACTTTTTTCTTTTAATGGATGGAGACTTGTTCAACCATTCACCATGAGCATATTTCACAAAGTCACAGATGAAATGCCCAATCTTTTCATCTGGGTAGGCACAACTTGGCTATTCTAAACACTATTTTCTGGCCCGCTCCTGTGTAAGATGCACTAAGATACTGACAGTGCCCTAATGATCTCAGCAGCCTCCAGAAGAGACTGGAAGAGATGCTACCCTGACTTTTTTAGGCAGCCATTGACGAAGCCCTTCCCACCTGCCACTTTACAGATCCCCACTCTACAGACAAGCTAACCACGTGGAAGAGGCTAAATAATCTGTCCAGAGACCTCTGGTAAGTCCGAGGCCAACACGCAAATTCAGCTCTGCCTGACGCCAGAGACCCAGGGACTAAGGCTACTCGTGATGCAGACAGGCGTACCATCTGTACCTCACAAACGGGCACTTAGCTGAACATGAGTCTGTTCCCTGGTTATTTTCTGCACATGATTTTCACCTTGACCAAACCTAAGTGGCACTGAGGGCAGGGACAGTGTCTTCTATCCCATTAACTCAGCTTTCCAGGCTCACCCCAGCAGCTTTCCCGTTAACCCTGTACTTTTGCCTACTGCCAACCTGATTTATTTCTAACTTATTAGAGATTCAGGCTTTTTTTTTAAAGATTTATTTGAGAGAGAGAGATCGAGAGAGAGCACGAGTGGGGCGAGGGGCAAAGGGAGAGGGAGAATCTCAAGCAGACTCTCCCCTGAGCGAGGAGCCCAACACGGGGCTCAATCTCACGACCCATGAGATCACGACCTGAGCCGAAACCAAGAGTCGGATGCTTAACCGACCGAGCCACCCAGGTGGCCCAGAAAATTCAGACTTCTTCTTAATAAAGGTAAATAATTTCCCTTCATTATTTCCCTCCTGCTACTTTGTTTTACTTTATTTTTCATTCATTAGCTTCTTAAAATACAAGCTTGATCTCCAGTCCTTTAAAATAAAACCCATAACTTTATACTTTTAATCTTATCTCACATTTAAATGCATCATATTCTTTTTTTCTTTTTTTTTTTTTAGTAGGCTCCATGCCCAGCATAGAGCCCAACATGGCTTGAACTCACAATCCTGAGATCAAAACCTGAGCTGAGATCAAGAATTGGACGCTTAACCAGCTGAGCCACCCGGGAGCCCCTGATGCATCATATTCTTACTGCTAATTTTAGAATAGTCTATCGTTTGAGTAGTAATATCCTTTTTCACCCAAAAATTAGTTAAAAGGATCATATTTTAGTTTCCAAGTGCTTGGATGGAGGTGGGGGGCAGGAACCATCTTGTGTTAATTTTCAATGCTATGTTATTTTTATATGTGGCTAGTATGTCTACTTCTTGGTTAATTAAAAAGTTTCTTTGTGGTGTGGTATTTCATCAATTTTTGTAAATGGTTCATGTTCTCTAAAAAATTTGTGTGTATTTAAACAAAAAAGGAGTAGGAAATAACCCCACTGGATGTGGAAATTAAAAAAAAATTGGGTGTATTTCCTATTTGTTGAGTTAGGTAAATAATGATAACGATGTTATTAAAATCTTCTGTTCCTGGAGCGCCTGGGTGGCTCAGTCAGTTAAGTGTCTAACTCTTGATTTTGGCTCAGGTCATGATCTCAGGGTCGTGAGATCCAGCCTCATGTCTGGCTCTGTGCTGGGCGTGGAGCCTGCTTAAGATTTTCTCTCCCGGGGCGCCTGGGTGGCTCAGTCGGTTAAGCATCTGCCTTTGGCTCGGGTCATGATCCCAGGGTCCTGGGATCGAGTCCCGTGTCAGGCTCCTTGCTCGGCAGGGAGCCTGCTTCTCCCTCTGCCTGCTGCTCCCCCCTGCTTTCTCTCTCTCTGACAAATAAATAAATAAAATCTTAAAAAAAAAAAAAAATTCTCTCTCCCTCTCCCTTTGCCCCTCCCTCACCCCACCTGGCAGGCACACTTCGCTCTCTCTCTCTCAAAAAAAAAGTCTTCTGTTCCTATGTATTTTTGCCTACATGATTAAATTCTGAAAGCATTTTGTTAAAGTCTCCCACTATGATTATGAAAAACTTTGTGTTTTGAAATTTTTATCTATTTGTATTTTTATTTGTATTATTTTATTTGTATTTTTTAACAGATTTTATTTAACTCAGTGCTAAAGCGTTCAGTGCGTAAAGGGTCATTATTATTGACTCTTTTGATTTATATCTCTTATTCTTCTATGTCTTGTTTAATAGTTTTTATATTTAATCCTATATTTTTTAAGAAAAGATTATTTACTTTAGAGAGAGTGTGTGTGAGCAGGGGAAGGGGGACAGGGAGAGGGAAAAGGAGAGAAGCAGACGAGCATAGAGCCACTGAGCTCAAGAGCCCCATGCGGGGCCCAGTCCCATGACCCCAAGATCACAACCTGAGCCGAAACCAGGAGTCAGAGCCCAACTGAGTGAGCCACCCAGGCAATCCTACACTTTTTAATATTATCATCCCTACTTTTGTTTTGTTAGTTAGCATTCACCAGCCTATCTCTTTAATTTTGGTATACATATGACTCCTGGAGATGGCATATAGCTTGATTATCCTTTTAATCAACCTGTGAGTCACTGACAAAGGAATTTCAGCTAGGCACATTTATTATTATAGGTTTGTCTTACTATTGCCATCTTATCATTTATCTTGTTATACTGTTTTCTTCTCATTTTTTTCCCCTTTTCTTGACTTTTGCTGTTTGACCATGCTTTTTATTTTTGTAGTACCCTCTACTCTGGCTACATGTGTGTGTTTTCATATGTAATGGTTTAGAAATCCTACTTATACTTTGTTCTAAAAATCAAGTACAGGTGACCTTTCCTGATAAACATCAGAGAACTTCATAGTAGGACCCTGTTATTGGTAAGGTCAGTCCACTGTTCTGGGAAATTTCATGGTAGGATCATGTTAATGATAATAATTGTGTCTATGTGGGGAGGCTAATAATATTACACAGATATCAGAAACCCTTCTAAAAGAGTATGCTGTCCGGTCTCCATTCACTTCCCTCCCACCCTTCTTATAAGAACTATAGCTCACAAATCATGTGGGTAAATGTGGGGTAGAAGGACAGCCAAGTGTGTCTGGGAGACAGCTAGGACCATCCCAGGGAATGCTTCTGCAGTGCAAGCCTCTGAGACATGCAGGCACTTTGGAGATCTGTAGAAGTATCTGCTGAAGGGCGGCTGTCAGGGCAGGTTTCCAGCTACTTCACTTCCAGTCACTGGACTTCATCGTTCTATTCAATCTATTTTATCTTCATCATTCGAGCTATTCTAGAATTAGGTAAGAGCTCAACGGTAAGATCGCGAGAATGCAAACATATCCTCTAAAGAGTTGAGGAATTCAAATGAGAAAATAACGTTACTAGATGCACTTAGAGGCTAGAATTCTCAGTTTCCTAAGGTCTAGTTAAAAAGCACAGTAATTAACAAGAATCTACTTTTTACCTTTAAAAATTAGGTGGTTTCCACTTTTTTTAAAGCTTTGATATCAGTGCAGGGCTGATAGGGAAATTCTGGCCAAAGAATATCTAAGCAGGTATTGTTTGTGTGTATTTGTATATGTGTATGTGTTTGAATGAAGGTTAACATTAAAATTCCACATTTGATTTTTCATGGAGAATCCTAGGACAGTGTGAAGGAGGGAATAGGGACAAAAGGGTTAGCAACTGTTTGAAAACCTGCTGGTAACTCTCAATTAACTGGACTAAGATCCCGGTTTGGACCACAAAAAAGTGATAAAATATCTTAAAAAATGTTTCTGTTCTAACATAACATATTCTTAAAAATTAATTTAGCTTCATAAACATTGTATGAGTTAAATATTATTTTTAATTGTTTTCATAACACAAAAAGGGAGACGAGGTTTCCAAGAGTTATAAGGATTTATTCAAACAAGTAAATAAGGGATAGAAGTGGGATTTGAACCCAAAGCTTATGACTGAGAGTCCAGTGTCATTTCCAGTATCCACCAAAACTGTCTCCTTGTTGTTCTGTCTCCGAGAGAAACCCAAACCCATGCACACCACATGTGTGTTGTTGAGGGAGGAACTGCGGCGAGGCACACCCTTGGCAGTCAGTGCTTCACAATGTAGGTCAGTTCAGCCAGACCCCAGAGCAATTGTTTCTACACCGACCCTGGGGGGTTTGGGGAGCATTATGTCATGCCAAAGGCTTTCCTCATTCGCAATCATGCAAAAAGACACCATGCATCATGTTTCTGGGCCATTGGAGCAGCTAAAGGAAGATGAAAGGTCAAGAAAGTTCTCTTGCTGATGCACTGCACTTCTGTATATTTGTTTATGCCACTGTAATGTAATCTAAGCCAGAATGATCAAGACCCCTGGCGAGAGCCCTTCAAAGCCAGAGCCCTACCTAGCATAGTGATTCTTCTTTGGCACACTTGAGGGCCTGATGCCAACAACGAAACTGGCCCTTTGCAACATCATGCAGTTGAATTCCAAATAACCCCTCACTCATCTTTGTTGTTGATCAAAACACTGAAAGGATCTGGCAAATTCCCTTTTCATAAAAAGACTGGCTAGGGACACATAGAAAGCCTTGCCATTCACCCACGATGAGTTTTAAGAAGCCTCATAGATACAGAACTCCAGAGGTAACAGACAGAACCCAGATACTCTCACACATTTGTTGCTCCTTTCTTTCAGGCTGAATAGAGACTAGAAGAATACAAGGCAGTATAAAGAATTCAAAAGCGTACCAAGGGTGTTGGGAGAGATCATGAATGGGTATTATGCAGATTTGTGGCTCTGATTCAGGATCTGTGTTTTCCTCACGTATACACATAACATGGGACCAAGAGAACACCTAATTAATTGCCCATTTGCACAATCTTCCTATTCAGAGGCATCCCTCCCTTCTACAGTTAAGAGCACATAGAATAGGGCAGAATTGGTAAACAAGCTCATGTCATTCCTAAAAGGAGGGATTCTGGAATCAAACTACCTGGGTTCAAATCCCAGATCCATTACTTATTAGCTGCAGTGAATTATGCTTTCGGGTCCCAGTTTTCTCATCTGTAACATGGGGATATTTTAATGCGTGTTGAATGCAATGCCACATACAAAGAGCTTAGCCAGTGCAGTGCATAAAAGGTGGCTACCATTACTGTTGGTAGGTGGAAATTTTACTATTAGGAAATTCTATGTTAGAATTTCTCATATTGAATGCAGCTGGAGTCAAGCAATGAGTTTTATTTCTGAGGGTGCTATGAGGCAGGAAATAAAATTCAGGATTCAGGGGCAGTGGAGCTACAGGTCATCCAGTCATCCTAGAGAGGCCCAATCTATACAGGAAGTAGAACAGAAAATCTCTATGATTACTTTGAGCCTGGACTCATTATGTAGCATTTATGCTTCTAAATTTGAAAGGGTTGGATGTATTTGTGTCTGATAAAAAATAAGAAGGAAACTAGAATGTGAATTTTATCTCCATAATTTAAAAAAAATGAGGCAAGTTTCATGGCCAGTGAAAAACTATGTGGATGAGAGAGACAAAGAGAGATTTCACAGCCGCCATGAGTGCAGGTGAAGGAACAGATGTCTTCGTGGAATGTTGGAGAAGCTGTTTATGTGGTGTGAAGTATAAAACCTTCAAGTCGTGGGGCGCCTGGGTGGCTCAGTCGTTAAGCATCTGCCTTCGGCTCAGGTCATGATCCCAGGGTCCTGGGATCGAGCCCCGCGTCGGGCTCCCTGCTCAGCAGGGAGTCTGCTTCTTCCTTGGCCCCTCCCCCTGCCCCTGTTCCCTCTCTTGCTGTGTCTCTCTCTGTCAAATAAATAAATAAAATCTTTAAAAAAAATAAAATAAAATAAAAATAAAACCTTTAAGTCGTACCTTTTAGAAAAACTTCAGTTAAAGAGATATGTTATTCTTCAAGGCTTTCTGACTTTCTGATGTTTTCTTTGAATGAGACTCCAAGCAGAATCTGGACCAAGCAGGGTCTTGAGATTTATTCAGGTGCAATTAGTGTGTTGGTAATACCCAGCTGAGCAACATCAAACTCAACCACATGTGTTTATCCTATATTTTCTGGATTATGATTTGGATTCTGAAGTGCCTGCAGACAGGCTGAATTACATGATTCTATAAAGGAGGTAAACTTTCAAAAGATAAACATCTCCCAAGATTTTATTAATTACTTCGCTCACAGTCATTTTGAACAGGTAACACTACATTTCGTATTTCAGTATCTATTATTTTCTTTGCCTTTGAGCAACTTCTAGAAGTAAAGCTGGTGCTCTGGGAAGTACCTAATATAAAATAAGATGCTATTTACTAAATTACCATTGCATATTTCCCAATGATATACTTACTCATAGTGCTAAAAACATAATATCCACCGATTAACTTCCAAGACACATTTATGTACAAAAACGATCAAATCTCTTTGTATTTAATAACAGAAGTGTGTTTATTGAAACATGTTTCCTTAACATCTTATATAAACTGCATTTTAACCTTGGGGCACTGTGGATCATTAATAACACTAATGGAAGTGTAGGCAAAATAGGAGTAAATGGTATATTACAATGAGCTGATTTTTTAAAAAACAAATTGTATTTCCCTTTTAATTGAAAAATTACCACCATAACTGTAATATTCATCAAAGCATGCTGAAATTCTTAGTAACTAGACTTTATAGGTATGAAGCCTTCCTAAGCAAGACAGATTCTGCAGGGAAAAGAGAAGTTGTGACAAGTAGTGTGCCACTTAATGTACAACAAAATATATACACTCAGCTTTAAAAAAATTCATCCAGCTTGATTAAAGGCAAGGACTGAAGGTTACCAAAACAAAAACAAACAAGCAAAGCAAAGCACCACCACCACCGCCCTGTGCTGTCATTAATGATAAATTGCCTGATGCTATCCAAGCTGTAAAAAAAAAAGGAAAAAAACTCTAGGAACTCCCAACCAAACCGTGCAAACTGCGGACTGATACACCTTGGGATTACGTTTCTCATTTGTGCAGTTGCAGAGCAGCATATTTTACTTACCTAAAGCCAACTCTTTACTCTTGAAGGAGAAACACTCAGAAAATAACGTACACAGTGACAGCCCTTTCATCCACTATCCGCTTGAGCGTGCGCCTCCCCCCCCCCCCCCCCCCCCGGGATCCGGGGATGAGAGACCTGAATCTGTGGTTGTCACCAGCATGTCACAGTGGGTGTGATTCCAGGCTTTAAAAACACATATTTTTCACATGCCGGGGCCCATAAATGGCAGCCAGCCACTTCATCTGAAGGTCAAGCAAGGAAACCGTGATCAAGAGTAATTCCAGACAGACGCCATTTCTCCCTTAGCCGCCACTCTAAACCCTGACTTCTCCCAACCGCACTGTGTCAGAAAAGTCTATCTCCACAAGGTTTCTCCAGTTCTGACAACGGTCGCGCAGAGTCGCTGCTGTTGCAGTGACTTTTAAGGCTCGGTTACAGACACCACTCCTTCTGGGCAGTCCCTCCCCCATGTTCTCCTTCTGCCAAGTTGATGAAGTCAAGATTTGAGACAGACTTTTTTCTGTTTTTTTGGAACAAAACCCTTTTGTGGTTGTCCAGCACCTGTGAGAGTTTCGTGTCTCTCTCTAAAGGAGACAGGAAGTTTGGGGCATTACTAGCACAGAGTTTGGCAGCATTATTGTGCTACCCCAACAACCAGACCCCCGCGTGACAGGCTCCCTACCACAGTCCGCTTTATCATCTCTTTTAAAAAGTAGGGAATATGTAGCAAAATAAATAAATTACGCTCCCCCTCTCAGGACATCTCTGCAGTGAAGACTGACACTTATGGCATGTCTCCCGTGATGCCAATCTTGGCCTTGGGTCAAGGGTCAGCCTCCCAGGTAGAGCCACGCCCCCTCACTCCATGGTACCCGTCGCCTACTACATACTCCTTTCACACGCCTAGCTCCTCCTGGGAGGGAGAAAGGGGCGTGGCACCTTGTAGGTGTTCACTGAATGAGTGAGAGATTACTGCCTCCCAACAATAAAGAGCAGAGGAGCCCCTCTGTCTTAACAGTCCAGCTCACCAGCTTTTTTTTTTTTTTTTTTTTTTAAAGATTTTATTTATTTATTTGAGAGAGAATGAGAGAGAGAGAGCATGAGAGTGGGGAGGGTCAGAGGGAGAAGCAGACTCCCTGCCGAGCAGGGAGCCCGATGCGGGACTCGATCCAGGGACTCCAGGATCATGACCTGAGCCGAAGGCAGTCGCTTAACCAACTGAGCCACCCAGGCGCCCCTCCAGCTCACCAGCTTTATAAAGGGTTCACTCTGTGTATACACAAAGAAGAAGAGATTCAAAAGAAAAAGATGCTAATTCAGACTCTAAGTTAACTAGTCCAGTAATTTATAGACCTTAAGGCTGAATCTGGATATAAAACTCCCATTGTCCCTCCTTCCTCAATCTCCTGTATATGGAGGTATTTCCTGGCCCTTCTACTTCCACTGAATCATAATGCCATCTGATCGCTCTTCTCAAAAAGGATGGACTCTCTTTAGCATTTTTTGTTTTCTTTTTAGGACTGAACATAAACAGTACACCTCCTGATGATATTTTTAACAGAGACAGGTATCCAAACAAGAGAGAAAGTTTGACACAGAGAAAGCACCCAATCTATTTTCAGGCACACCTGTGCTGGGGACTTCTCTTCTGGTTCAACATGCCCATGGACTCTCTTCAGAAGGATGGGTCAGTGAGAAATGCCCAAGCAGGTGCCCGCCATGGGAACCTGTGTGTGACAGCCACACAGCTTGGAAGAACCCAAAACCTTGGTGAACTTATGTGTACAGAGACAACCTAATTAGTTGGTGTCACGTGTGCTGTGGATTTGTCACCTTGACTTTTGACCACAGGGAGCTGGCTTTCTATGTTGCTGGCTGGGCTTAAAAGGCAGCAATTGGAAAGAATAAAGATTTCTCCACACAGCCTATTAGAAGGATCTGCCTTGTGAACTGCCACACCTTGATTTTCAAAATTCAGACTGAACTGTTCATTAAAAGACCACTGAACTGATTCCAGATGGAAGTACGAAGACTGTTACAGTTCAGTTGCTTCTAAAGTACTAGCTACCTCAGGCCCTAATAATCCAGTCTTCCTGTATTTGCTCAGATTGCTTTGTAAATATTCTTAATAGCACAAACTATTAGTGTTACCCATTAACCTAAAGTAATTATTATATTAAGTGTTTATGTGTATCAACAGTGTAATCTGAAAAAAAAAAAACCTAAGTGCTTTTTAATGCATTGTCTAATTTATCATCTTCGAGGAAAGCTGTTATTTCTACTTTAGAGGTGGTGACACGGAGTTACTGCTAAATGAAAACAACAGGAATACACTCTTCCAAGCAAATATAAAATCACAGAAGAGCTTGGTTTGTCGCCTTTCACCTTGAGTCAATAAATATCTGTTAAACAATTAGCTAACTCTCCCATGTTTATCTTGTATGGAAAAAAAAAAAAACCTAGCAGTAATATGGCACATTTGATGGGAACCAGGTGGTTCTTACAGTCAAGATCTTACAAACACCACGATGTGTTATATGGTAACTACCCAAGATATAAAGCCAGGTGACCCTGTTGGGTGAGTACAATAGTTATCCATTGCTGTGTAACCAATGACTCTAATTTCATTATCCTCATGGATTCTGTAGGTCAAGAATTCAGAAATGTCAGGATGGAGACAACCCTTCTCTGTTCTCTAACACCTGTGGTTTTAGCTGGGATCATTGATAAACTAGAGGCTAGAACACTGGGGCTGGAGAATCTACTTCCAAGATGGTTTCTTCATTTATTTCTGATACAAGGCTGGGAAGGCTAAAGGAAAGGCTCAACCAAGACAGTCAACCAGAGCACTTACATGTGGCCTCTCTAGCATCTAGTTGGACTTCTTACTTGGTGGCTCAATCCTCCAAAAGCAAGCATTCCCAGTGAACAAGGCAGAGGTATGGCCTTTTAGGACCTAGCCTTGGAAGTTACATGGGGCCACTTCTGTCATTGTCTCTTGGTCAGATTAGTCACAACCCCCTACTCCCACCAAATTCAAAGGAAAAGGACATAGACTCACCTCTCATGGGGAGAAGTATCGATGTATTTGTAGCCATGTTTTCAAACACCTACAGTGAGTCTTCAGTTTCCCATTGTCTGGTGCACCAATATTTTGAACTTGAACTATTATTGATAAGCATGTGTGTTTATAGACTGTCAACCATAAATGGCTGCAATTATATCTGTAGAAAATCATCTTCAGAATTGGGAGAGGCCATAGTCCCAGGGCAATATAATGCCTACATGGGTGTTAGGTAAATATTAATTTGGAATAACAACAAAGTAAACAACTGTTGGAAGATCTGTTGGCATGTGGGGTCCTTAATCTTATGAAAATTATTCGGTGGTATAAAAACAAGATTTTCTCCCTATCCCCACTAAGGCTACATAGCAATCAGATGCTTCAGTTAAATTAAACATTTAAGGAGCTAGGAAACTGAGGGGGAAACAATTTAACTTTATAGAACTAACTATTCAGCTTGAGGTGATAAAGTCCTATCAGAGCAGGTAGAGAAGAAAAAGCAGGCTGGTATAAGCCAATGGAAATACTGGGGACTGGGGTTAACTACAGCACATATGCCCTTGCCTTAAGGTAGCTGAATTCAATTTTAAAAAAATACTTAACTTTCCAGAATCAGCACTTAGACCACAGCTTATGATCTGTGATTTAGATTCGGTGGTGACTATTTCCCAGGTTTATGGGTTTTTGCTCTGATCCTACTGGTTGATTTTGTACTCCTCTGAGACTGGAAAATAAACACTCAATATATAATTCTGCGGCTAATAATAAACATTTACTCATCATTTACTATGTTCCAAACACTGAACTAAGCTATTGTATCTTATTTAATGCTTAACAGTTCTTTGGGGTATTACCGAACACATTTCACAATAAGGAAACTGAGCTTCAGGCACAAAGGTGATAAAGCTAGTGAATGGTAGAAAGTGGGTTCATACCTACATAGGTCTGACCCCAACACCTATGCTCTTAGCCATTGCGTGTTATAATATGCTGCTTTTGATGAATGTGGCTCCCCTCAACTATAGGGGGGTGGCCCACAAGAAGGAGGCATGGCTTTGCTGGTGCCTCTTTGGTTGTAACCCATCCAGTTACTCTAATTTTGGGACAGAAATAGAAGTTTACTGGAGGCAGTGGATGTGCAGGGACAGTATTTCTTACCCAGGAATCCGGGAAGTTTAAGACTATGTAGAAGCAGAGATCACTGTACCCCTGCACCCTGACTAAGTTTCTCTGGATACCTGAAAAGAAATCTCGAGTCTCAGCCTTCTAGATGGGCAGTACCTCCACCATTGACGGTCTGATAGAATATCATCTCCCAGCAAGGCACTTATGTACACATTTATCAGAGAAGCACAAGATACAGGATCACAGAAGTCAGCATTTCTGTGCTCGACAGCCTCTCCTCGCAGAGCACCACATGATTTTCTCCTTCAAAATCTGTTTTAATGGGCGCCTGGTTGGCACAGTCGGTTAAGCATCTGACTCTTGGTTTCGGCTCGGGTCATGATTTCGGGGTCCTGGGATCAAACCCTACATCAGGCTCCACACTCAGTGGGGAGTCTGCTTGGGGTTCTCTCTCCCTCTCCCTCTGCCCATCCCCCGTGCTCACTTGTGTGCTCTCTCTCTCTCTCTAAAATAAATAAATCTTAAAAAAATAATTGGTTGGGGATGTCTGGGTGGCTCAGTCGGTTAAGCGTCTGCCTTTGGCTCGGGTCATGATCCCAGGGTCCTGGGATCAAGCCCCGCATCGGGCTCCCTGCTCGGCGGGGAGCCTGCTTCTCCCTCTGCCTCTGCTTCTCTCTCTCTCTGTCTCTCATGAATAAATAAATAAAATCTTCAAAAAAAAAAATAATTGGTTAAATGAACCACTAAAGGAGTAGTGAAAAATAAAATCTTAAAAAAAAAAAATTTGTTTTGAAAAATTCCCTTTAAAAAATCCTCCTCTATTTCCTTGAAGAGAAATTTCAAATAGAGTTCTCATACATCAAACATATGACAGAGGCAGTTTTTAATCATTTAAATTATTTATCCTTCATTGTTTAATGCTTTATACCATTCCTCCATGCATAATTTATTATACCATTTATGTTTATTAAAAATTGATCATGGGGACATGCTCTCTCTCCATTCTCTTAGGCTATAGATATTTCTCTGTCAGATCATTTGGGAATAGACAATATTTTTAAAAATTCACTTTAACAGTCTGTATGTCCCTTCCTTTTCTTAGGGTTCTTTTTCTTCCACAGAAGGACTACAGTTTACCTTAGTGTGTTAACTGATCATTTCCTTTTTTATATAACAATAAGGCTTATCTGAAGGTCCACTGAGGCTTTCATAAAAAAGGCTTTATTTTTCTAACTTGTAGAATGCAGATGTAAAAAGGAGGCATGAAAAAAAAAAAAGATTCTAGAGTTTTCCATGACAGAGATCACAGCCTGTGGAGCCATCTCTCTCTCTTTGCCTTTTTTTTTTTTTTTTTTGTCTTTTTTACTCCACAGATGACTCATTTTCCTTGCCCTTATTATGTCGTTAGTCACTTCTTAACATTCTTATACTGGCCTGGGTCTTTCTCTCTTCTACTTTTCCCAGTTTCTTCTCAAATCCCCTTGCCTTTGCACTTCTCAACCCTATAACCCAAATTGCTCTCTGCAAGCCCCCAACGCCAAATCCTGTAACTTCCCATCACCAGTGTCTCCCACCTACCACCCTCAAAGTAAAAGGTTCAAGAAGGTGCCATCCCTGGACACTCCTGCCTCAGACCAGGTCTGTGGGAGGCAGGGGAGAAATAAAAAGGAACAAAGCATGTCTGAGAGGTGTGGAAGTTGAGTAGAAATTAAGAAGCACCTAGGATAACATAATATATTAGTCTGAGAAAGGTTTGCAGTAGATTAGAACCCAAAGGAATCAAACTTGGTACATTCCAGTTGGTACTTCCTGCCCACCCCAATTGGATCCAACCCTGCCCCTCCTCCAGGGTTCCCTACTGGAGTGGAAGAAACCATCACCAGCTGCCCAAGCCAGAATCCTGAGGGTCACCCTTGCCTCTTTCCTTTCACTCACTCCAATAACCAATCCATCACCAAGATGTGGAGATTCTTCCTTCTAGCATCTCTGGAATTCATGCCCCGAGCTCTATCCCCTTGCCTACCCACCATTCTCGCTTGCCTGGCCCCAAAACGGTTTCCTGGGGGTCTCCAGCCCAGGTACCTCTATTCTCAGCCTGCTGTAGCTGTGATCTCTCTGAAAGACAGATATGCTTAAAATCCTCTTTCCATCATGACTGAGATCAAGTCTAACCATCTTAACATGGCTTACCAGGCTTTCAATATGTGATGAGGTTCCTGCTTAATTCCTGGGCCTTTTATTTTGTAAACCCTAGGTGTGACTCCTCCTCTCCCCTACCAAACACACCCACGCAGCTCTACTGTCCACACTGCTCTCTAGCCACACAGAACTTCTTTCAGTTCCACAGAAGAACCATGTTTGCTCCTGTCTCTTGGCCTGGGAGCATGCTGTTCTTTTGCCAACAACTCTCTTCACCCACCTCCAGGATGACTCCTCTATCCTTCGAGCCATGCTCCCAAGGCACCCAGCACTCCTCCCACCCCAGCACTCATGACTCTGCATGGTATTTTTCTGACGCTTGCTTTCCTCTGCTCCCCACAGACTATAAACTCCATAAGGGCAAGCACCATGCTTTGCTTGTTCACCACTACATACTCACTGCCTGGTGCATGACATGCACTTGATAAGTACCATTTGACTGAAGAATGACCGGTGTAGTCTGCTCCATGGTGGCCTCCAATGAAGCATGCTTCCTGGTATTCACACCTTGTACGGTCTCCTCTCCTTGAGCTGGGCTGTACCTGTGCCTTGTTTTAACAACAACAACAACAACAAAGCCATGGAAGTGACACCCTGCTAGTTCTGGGCCTCAGCCTTAAGAAGGCCTGGAAGCTTCTACTTCTGTGATCTTAACCACCCTATAAAAAGTTCAGCGACCCTGCTGAAGAGACCATGTGGAAAGAAGCCACCTGGAGAGTGAGTGAGAGGTCTTAATACTACATGGAGAAAAAGAGAAGCCCAGCCATCCCTGCTTTCCAGCTAAGCCCTGACCCAGCTAGCCTGCCATCTGAATGCAGCCCCCATCTGACCACAGCCAAGAGCAGCAGAAAAGCTGCCCAGCTGAGCTCAGCCCGTATCGCAGTCTTGTAAGCAATTAAATGGTTATTGTTTTAAGCCACTGTGTTTGGGGGTGGTTTATTACATAACAGCATGTAATTGTAATAAACTAAATACATAAGTAAAAGGGAATAAGGATTTATTTCACAAATACATTTCATGTGAAGACAAGTCAGTGTTTCTAACGGGCAGACCCAAGAAAACAGCAATAGAATTTAAAGGACATAGAGGAACTCATACCACCAGATCCATTTACAGCACATCACAATTTTCCTCTGACCTTTTCTTTGGTTTTAAGATATTTTCCAATGAAAAGACTTTCCTACTTTTTTTTTTTTTTTAAAGGATTCCTGGTCTGACATTAAAGTTAAGGAGTCCAACCAAGGATGCAATGTGAACATTACCACATGAATGGAAACTAGCCCATGGCCAACCCACCCTGCTGTTCCATTTCCTCTTACCAGCAGTGCAGATCCACAGCTGTGGATGAGTACAGGGGGGCTGCTGTGTTTAGGGGGGACTGGAATGTTGTGGGGGCTCCTGGCTTAGTTGGACTGGGCATCAAATGGTCAGTGTGAAGAATCACCCAAAGAACAGAATGGCCAATTTTGACTAGTAGGCTAATAGAATTAGTGGAAATAAACAGCTACTCACTCATGCCTAGCATCTAATCAATTACACACACACACACAAAATATTGATGCCCCATGGAGACAGCTGACGCACACTGTTACATAATCCAGGATATGGCTAGATTATTAAAAAAAAACAAAAAACCGTACATTTGCAGAATGAGGAAAAAGACTGATAAATGTATAACGGCTCAGTGGAATTTTGGATTGCTACTTCTAATAATTGTGGCTCTTTCAGAAAGAAAAAGGATTATTACATAAGAACTATGGCCTAAGCAGAGTATGTCTCTTGTAAAAATTAAAAAAAAAACAAAAAAAAAAACAAAAAAACAACCAGAATGCCAGGAATATTTCCTAACAGTTTATACTGCACTACTACTTTGAATTTTCTGAGTGATCTCTGGTATAAGACTGTCAATGTATTTTTTTGGGAATGTATCACATCTTTTAAAACTCTAATTAATAACTCTTACATGATGGAGTTTAAAGAAGGGGATTTGGAAAATCGGGCAGTTTGAATGTTGTATGTTTAGAAAGAGAAGGATCATTCAGTTCCAGTGTTTGCAGAACTCCACAGACACTAAGCGAGAGAAACAGAACCCGAAGCATAAACGTCAACGTCCTGTCAGCTGGTGAGATTGATCATGAACCCCTATCAAACACTGCTGAGAGGGAACAAAATCAAGAACTAAAAAATGGGAAATATTTCCCATTCTTTTTTTTTTTTTCTTCCCTAGCTAAGAGAGCTCTTCAAATAGATGCCGTTCCACGGCTCGCTGGGACCCAGCGCCCCCAGAGAACGGAAAATCTTGTTCTCTAACTTTTCCTCGTCCACGGAGTAACTTCTGGGGGAGGCACTGGACTGTGCTTTGATTGTGGGAGAGAGGACAGGCTACACAGGCAGTGAAAATGAGCCGAGCAACCCATTTTTACCTTCTAGGGAAGAGAAAACTCTGGCATACGAACAATAGGATTTTGCAACAGAAGGAACCTGGGAGATTATCTTGGTGAAGCCAATCATCTCAGATGCAAGGAAGTGAAGGGGCACTGTGCTTTGTAGAAAAGATGGGGGCTCCTCGGTCACTAGGCCGGGCCTGTTCCCATGATTTTCTTTAATAGGTATTTAGTAATTATTGGGTAGTAGGGTGAATGGTGAATGAGGAAGGCAGCCAAGGAACATCCAGAAAGTATACGTGATTCTGTTAGTGGTCCAGATGGGACTGGGATGCAGCAGAGCAAGACAGGGTGGAGAGGGTCCTGAGTCTCAGAGGTCAGGGGAGAGAAGGGAGAAGGAGGGAGACAATGCAGCTAGCCAGGACTGTGTTCCTGCAACTGACACGAGGCCTGGGATTGTTTGACCAAGTAACTCCGAATCACAATGAAGTTTATTAAATGCAACAAGCTCATGCAGAACGAAACCGTGCAGAATCCTACGAGCATCCTGTATCCCTGAAATGGGCAAAGCAGTGTGAGGCACCTTGGAAAGGTGCACGCTTGTTCAAACCATGTTCTGGGGGAGGTTCGCAGAGCCCCTCACAGAGCACCACGTGAGTTGGCACACTCCACCTCACCTAGAAAAGCCCTGCTTCTGTTTGGAAAAAAAAAAAAAATGAGTCCTATGCTTAAAAAACACAAACTGAAAACTACTGGTGCAGCACAAAGACGCTTGGATAGGACCCTGCAGACACGAGTCGGAGCTGCAGTCCCACGGCTAACTAGCTGTGTGTCCTCAGACAAGGCCGTTCGTCTCCTTGAGCCTCTGTTTCAGTATCTGGAAGACGAAGATAATACCCATCTTACATGGCCATTTTGAGGATTTAATGAGATAAATTATGTGAAAATACTTTGAAATTATTTCACAGACACAGGTTTTAGGAAACATAAAAGGTAAATTTAAAAAAAAAAAAGGAATTTCTCCCTAAGTCAACAGGTACTTTTAATGGAGGCCATTTTCTTTCTTTCTTTCTTTCTTTCTTTCTTTCTTTCTTTCTTTCTTTCTTTCTTTTTCTTTCTTCCTTCCTTTCTTTTTAAAGATTTTATTTATTTATTTGACAGAGAGAGACACAGCGAGAGAGGGAACACAAGCAGGGGGAGTGGGAGAGGGAGAAGCAGGCTTCCCGCCGAGCAGGGAGCCTGATGTAGGACTCGATCCCAGGACCCTGGGATCATGACCTGAGCCGAAGGCAGACGCTTAACGACTGAGCCACCCAGGCGCCCCAATGGAGGCCATTTTCTGTTTCCTATGTTTGTACTGACAGAATCCAGGGCTGTCTCAGGAAGAAAAGCATTATTTAAAGAAGATTCTTAGTATGTGGCACGATTTCACTGATACTCCAAAAGTAGGCTAGATAAGGGGATCCTGCTGGCACTCCAAAAATCTACCTCTAGGGTTTGGCAACTAATGCTGGTAGAAGAGCAGCTAAACTGACAGAGAAAGGATGAAAAACCTCGTCTTCCACATTCATGGCTTTAAAGTGAGGATGGAGACCATTGCTTGGATCAGGGAGGCTGAGACAGGATCAGAGGCTCGGAACTGGAAGGGACTTCCAGATGATCAACCTCTATTTACAAACGTGAAAACTGGGAACATTAGCAGTTATGGGACTCAACCTGACATCCAGCACTTTTCCACTGCTGGAAGTCTGACTAATGGCAGACTCCTGAAACCTAATCTCTCATTGATAGTATGTCTGTGTGCAGTTAGCTCAACCTCCCCAAAATCCACTTGGACAGGCTTCAGAAGGCATTCCAAGTGGTGGCATCCCTGCCATGGCCCGGGGGTAGGGTGAACCACATCCTGGTCTGCCCAGGACAGTCCCCATTGATGCCTGTTGTCCCGGCATCATTATTAATAGTGCTCCCTTGCCTCTCACAAGTGTCTGGATTTGATGGAAAATTATAAAGCACTCTTTGTGCTTTTCTGGGAGGAAGAGGGAGACCCAGGCTAGAACTGCTCCCTGAGAGCTTCGTGTGGTGCTTTACAACCAAGAGAGATGTGATAAATGTCTTCAAATATTATGGGTCTGTCCTATGTTAATAAAATTAGGTCATTCTGTGGCTACAGGGATTAGAACATGAACCACCATGTGGAGGCCACAAGGGCAGAATTCTTCTTCAGTATAAAGACATATACTCTAGGGCGCCTGGGTGGCTCAGTCGTTAGGCGTCTGCCTTCGGCTCAGGTCATGATCCCAGGGTCCTGGGATCGAGCCCCACATCGGGCTCCCTGCTCAGCAGGGAGTCTGCTTCTCCCTCTCCCTCTGACCCTCCGCCTCCCCCACACTCGTGTTCTTGCTTGCTCTGCTCTCTTTCTCTCTCAAATAAACAAATAAATAATCTTAAAAAAAGAAGAAGAAGTATACTCTAAACAGTGTCCAGAGTCAGACTGCCTGAGTTCAGATCCTGGCTCTGCGATGTTAGGGCTGTCTAACCTTTTGTGCTTTTGTTTCTTCATTGGTAAAGTAAGAATAATAAAAAGAGAGCCAGGTACCTAGTAAATGCTGCATAAACATTTGCTCCTACTATTATTACTGACTGTTACTTGGCAGGTAGTGGATGTTCCCAGAGTGGAGGTTTTCACATCTGGACAGGTTGCAGGGGAGTGAGGTTTGGCACCCCAACTGCCCTGGAGGGGTGGGTTCAACCCTCCCAGTCAGGGGGAGCCTGGTGTCTGGGTGGGGGTGGGGGTGACACGAATGGTCTTCTTCATCTTCGCGGCAGGGCCGGGAGCTGTATCGCCCTGGCTGGTGCACAGCACCCAACCTGGCCCCGAGGTGATTCTGTACCGACCGGTGGCAGGAACAGGCCCGCCCTCAGTGACTCGTCTCCCGGACTGGTGGTTCAGACTATTAGCATCTAGCCAACAGGAGGCAGGTCAGTTGAACTTTCTTTGACCAGCACTGAAGAAAATCTAGCACACAGTCCTACAGAGATGGGGCTGCAACATTCTCGATTATGGTTCTACAGAGTTGAGTTACTTTAAATCAGGCAGGGAAACCATGGGGGGAAATCTATGCATGGAATTGCAACCATACTCATAGCCAAGCAGAGCTAATCGGAGTGTCCTGAAATAGAGCAAGCAGACATGCGGGGTTCTGATAAGTGTTTCTATCTTCGTGTCATGTTTGATGTCTAGCCCTCCACGCCGGCAACCCTCCGTGAGGCCAACCAGTCGTAAACACGCTCTCTAAGGGAATGAGAGGGCTGCTTTAACCAGAAGGCTCTGCACCGGAGACCCAGCGACAAAACAAAAAGAAAATGGGGTCCCTGCTAAGAGTCTTTTGGCATTCCTCAGCCTACTGTCTTGACTCTGAGAGATTTTTCCGGCAAGTGTGTGGAAGGGATACCTCGGATCTTTATAAAAACACTGACACAACAGCTTTAACAAGGGTGGGTGTTTACATTCATAGATCCCTAATCAGTCAGACCTCATTCCTAGGAAGAGTATCTCTGCTTTACAAATTAATTTTTAAATGTTCATGTCAGTTGGGGGTTAGGTGGTAGAGAAGTTAGGGACAGACTGAAAGGGAAACAAAAAGCATTTCTCTATAAACATATCCTTTCAATAATCTCCTTCCCCAAGAATTAAGGTCAGGAGTGAAAAGCAGGAGGGAGGAAACAGGGGCCACAGATGAGGCTTTGTGAGTAAGGTCATGCTCCAGGAAAAGTCACTTTCCTGACCTGAATTTAGGAGTCAATGCCCCAGGGCCTCCAGTTTACAAGAGTTACTACTCAACTGCTACCAAAACCCCCAGGAGTTCAGAAGAGGAACTTTAGTTAGTAAAGGGTTCGCTTAGGCAGAGAAGGAACTAATAAAACATTCTCCCCTTCAAAGCACTTGGCTAATGTTTCCCAATTCAACTTTACAAAGAAGCTTGAAGGCAGCCATTAATAGTCCTCATTTTAACAGACCAGAGAGAAAGATTACAATAAATGTGGGAACAAAATTCAGGAATTCGTGCTCCTCCCCAGGCCCCAGCCTTAAAGCTTCCCGGGGAGAAAGACAGAGTGGCCTTTGGCCTCCGAGGAGAAGCCATGAGCTCAGCACTCATTTTGTTTCTATCAGGATTTTATCGGTGAAATTCCCCAAGCCCCCTGGCACAGCCCTGAGATTGCAGGGGAAGGCAGACTGCACGGACCGCTGCAGATAGGAAAGCGCACGGTGGTATGAAAACAGGGGCAGGTTTTTTTCTTTTTTCCACTTTCCACCGCCAAGCTCCTCTGTTTCGGTTGAGCTCAGCAGCACAAGTGCCTTGGATAATCTAGAAATTGCTTCCATATGTGGGCACAGGAAAGAATGTACTCACTGGCTGCCTGAGAAGGAAGCTCTGGGCAGCCTCTCTTTCCTGCCAGAAAATGTTTCTCAGGCTGAAGAGAGTCACAGGGTGTTTGAGCTGAAGGAGGTCAGAGGGAGCATCTCCAACCTCCCCCAAGTTATGGAAGAGGAAACCAAGACCCAAGGTCATAGAGACAAAGATGGAAATGAAACCAGAACCTGGGGCTCCCTGCCTACCCTTTTATTCTGAATGCTCTTTTGCATCTGGACTTGGCCTTATCCATGAGTGTTCTTTACCTTAAAATAGGTGTAAAGAGCAATGTATTAAAAACACAGAGTCTGCTAGGTGGGCCCACCATCCTGTGAAGCCCCTTACACATCCAAGGTCCCAATGCCCATGTCCATGCCCCAGAGGCAAAGAGCTACCTGCTCTTTATGGCAGAATCCCAGGGGATCTTTTGAAGAGTGCAAATTATCCTCAGTTCCCAGTCATTCCTAGCTGTTTTCTCTGGGGTTGGGCCATGTGAAACTTGAACTCATGTATAAAACTGACAACAATCGGGGGCGTCTGGGTGGCTCAGTGGGTTCAGGGTCTGACTCTTGATTTCGGCTCAGGTCATGATCTCAGAGTCATGGGATCGAGCCCGGTGTCAGGCTCCGTGCTCAGTGTGGAATCTGCTTGTCCCTCTCCCTCTGCTCCTTCCCCTGCTCGTGCTCTCTCTCCCTCTCAAATAAATAAATAAAATCTTTAAAAAAATAAATAAAATTGACAGCACTCATCTTGAGATGATATTTAGTGTATTTGTTCACTTTTAGGAGGGAAGCCAATCTATTGGAATATCTTTTGTCAAATCACATTAACGTCTTTGCCTCTCCTCTCTTCAAATTCCCTCTTCCCTGCCTACTCCCCCTCTCCTCCCACAGCTGCTTGAAAGAAGGACCTGTAGCTGATTTCGGTGGTTAGTAGGGATCCAGACCGCCAGGCTCAGGTACTGGGCTGACGCTTATAGGAAAGCCAGCTCAGGGACCCGCACCAGCAGCGTTTCCATGGCCCCAGACCACTTGTCAGCCCAGTGCTCCATCGGTGCTGGGGGATCCAGAACTGAGAACGCAGACTGGTCCCCAAGCCCCCTCCTCTCCACAGAGACTTGGGTGACTTAGGCCTAAGTCACATCGTCTTGAACTGCCTGAGCCGAGTGGGTAAACCAAGTGCAGGTGCAGATTCACGGCAGTGGGGGAAACTCCGAATGTTCTCTCTTGTGCTCCCTGATAAGCCAGGGTCCACTTGCCTCACACCACCTGGACCTCCTTCCAAGCAAAGGGCCAGAGCAACTTGCCCTGAGGCCTGCCTCAAAGTCAAACCAAACAAACCTCAACTGTTTAAAGGCATGCTGTGTGGAGGACCTAAAACTCCGATGGGCTTTAGCAGTTCCTCTATATAACCCAAACTTTCCTGGGCCTTTCTTCTCTTTCCTGTCCCACTTACGTGACATTATGAATCAAGCATGCTAAAGTGCCTTTCAAATAATGCTTTTTTAATACCACCATGTATAATTAGGATTCTTACTAGTCTAGTTGCAAGTACTAACTACATAACATGGCCTTTCAATAAACATTTCTTGACTACTAAATATAAATGAGACACAGAACTTAGGGGTGTCACACTGAACGCAGTCCTGTACCATGGTTGCCTCATTTAGGGAATGCAGAATGAAGGGGACTCAAGCTCCCCGTGTCCCATTTCACTACAAACCGTTGTGGATGGAAATCCTTCCGTGCTCACTCAACCATGAGTATCCTTTCGTGGTGAGCAGAGTCTGTCTTCTCTGTGCCAGGACACATCACGAGCACGCAAGTGTTTCCGCATGAACAGGACATAACTCAGCCTCCCGCTCCCTCCCTCAGCCACGGCCTCCTCTCCCTTCCTTGATCCTCCAGCGCCATCACCCCTCCACCAGCTTCTAGTCATTAGAAGAGTGAGGAGAACCTCTTCTGGGACCATGAAGCCTGGGTACGGGATCTCCTTCTGCAGAATCTGCCAGAGCTATAGTGAGACTACATGTCTGACACGTTTCTGTTCCAATCAGTCTTTTTCAAACAGCAAGTTGTTGCCTATTCTCTGACCGTCAAGTCAATTTAGTGGGTCGAACCAGCTTTTTATTTATTTTTTTAAAAAGATTTTATTTATTTGACAGAGAGAGAGACACAGCGAGAGAGGGAACACAAGCAGGGGGGGTGGGAGATGGAGAAGCAGGCCTCCTGAGGAGCAGGGAGCCCAACGTGGGGGCTCAATCCCAGGACCCTGGGATCATGACCCAAGCCGAAGGCGGATGCTTAACGACTGAGCCGCCCAGGCGCCCCCGGAACCAGCTTTTTAAAAGATATATAGATATAATGTACTGCATTTGGTAAGAGTGGGAGTTGTTTTATAAAACTTCTCTTTCTCTTACCTATCTAACCATCCATCCATCCTAGATCGCAATAAAAAATATATTTCTTACTGTGAGTCATGGTCAAGAAAGGTTCCAAACACTGGTTTAGACAACGCTTCTTTATGTGGTGTACTCACTGTTCACAGGGAGATTCCTTTTCAAATACTGCCAGATACCGTGTCCCCTTCTCATCTGTGATTCAAGGAGAGGAACAGGGCCACCCTCTGAGCATGCTGCTTCCTGCTGTTTTTTAAACTCAACACCATTTGTTGCTTCTTCAATTTTCTCTCTTAAAAATACTCTGAGTCTGGGAAGCAGGGACCTCCCATGCTCGGTCTTCCCAGCCCCCAGAATCTATACAGGCCAAGCTTCCTTGCCTGTGGTTTCTCTATTAGAACCGAGCGTATTTGCACAGTTCTTCTGCTTTGGGCCCTTCTGATATACCTTGTGGGGGACAAAAGGAGGAACTCCCTGGGCTGACTCATGCAATGGGACTAGTTACAGTACACTCCGTCCCCTAGTTCCTCCAAGCAAGCAGGCCATTACTGGTCTCAGTATCAGTGTATCGGCCTACACTGGAGCTGGGATAGTAAGCTCAGGAGAAAGTGGCCTGTTGTGCATCGGGCCTGGCGCTTGCCCACAGCAGCCCTCTCCATACTCCTTGACCACTCAGAGGGAGACCTGGAAGCTACTTTCTGCGACAGCTAGGCTTATGGAGGGGGAGGAGCAGCAACAGGGCAGGAGTGGCCCAAGGGATCTGGCGTCACAGGAGGCTGGCCAACTCTGGCAAAGCACAGAAGCAGGACACGTCACCAAAACTGTCACTCTAATCAAGCGCAAGGTAGGGAGACCCCAGGCATGGAAGTCAGAAATGTCTAACTTTGAATCCTATCTCTGCCTCCGGTTGCTTGCTCAATTCTAGCCAGGTCATACCAGATAAGCAAAAAGATCCTGATGCCCTCTGACCAAGAACAATGACCTACAGATTTGAGGCTGGAAAGGCCCAATGGGGCTGGTGAGCGGTGTACCTCCCTGAAAACCTTCCAGATCAGATCTAGCTTAAGAATGAACTTGGTTTTGTTTTACCTTCTGTTCCCAGGACAGCTTTTTCTTTATTTTATCTTTTCCTGGGCTTGAAAAGATGGCCAGATAAATTGCCAGAGAAATCCACAAAGGGGCTGACAGAGCTGCAACGCTTGAAGGGAGGGAAGGACTAAATTGCCCCTCGCCCCTTGGCGGTCCACCAAGAGGGTGCTTCGGGGGACTACTGGTCAAGGTCTCTGCAGGGGTTATAGTGAATGCTCCTCAAAGCTTCTTTTCCGCCCTTAGTTTTAATCCCACCCCCCTCCCCACCAAGTGCTCTTGCTGGGGTGGCATCGCACAAGACCAGGGCTGAAATCAGCCCCAGACAAAGTTATCTTACAGCCCCCTCTGGGCCCATTTTGAGGCAGTAGAGCCCAGAAGCGTGGAACACAGCTCTGGATGCCCTCCCAGTCTTAGATTTCTGTCTCTTCTTGAGGCAGAACTGACTTCCTCTCCATTCTTGCCTGCAGAAATTCCTAGGCCATGGTTCTGCAGGTACAAAGGTGACCTGCAGCTGTCCTTGTCAGCAAAAACGTCTGTTGGGCCCCGGTGATTCTGACCCCAGATGCCAGCAGTCCTGCCAGGTTGCTGGTGATGCAGAGGTCCCCAGGGAGGCCTCCACAGGCTGCTGGAGCCTCTACCAGGAAGGGCTTAAAATTCTCCATCCTGGCAATCTAGCAAGAAACCTGCAGCCTGCAGGGTTGACCGAGGGCTGGCTGCCTGGCAGTTACTCTCAGGAGCAGGGTTTTGAGATACATTTTTCTTTATGGTAGAGAAGTGACCACTTCCCCCTCACTGAACTCAGCTATAAATTGAGCCAGCTTAATTTCTTCACCTTCAAAACAACAGACTTAGAGCGAGGGTGCTGGGGACAGATCACTGCTCTCTGGCCAGGACCATCTAGAAGGTAGAGGCTTGGCCCCGCCAACTCCCCAGGAGTAGCTGCATCTGACCACTGCCTTGCCTTTTCCTCACATGGGCTTACCGCGGTCTGTACCCGAGGGAGGTTTCCAGCTGAGCTCCTCACATCTTTAGGGCAATGCTGGCCTCAGTCTTGCCCAGTAAAGAAACAGACCATTCTATGCTTCACCTGCCGTTTAATAAGAAAATCATTTATGGACTACTTTATGCAATCTTGGGCAGGGAAGGGAGCTGGACTGGAACTCAGCCAGCCGGGGTTCTTGTGTCAACTCTGCTACCAGCTAGATTGGCCTTGGGAAAGTCACTTAACTTCTCTGGGGTTCTGTTTCCTCACCTGTGAAACGGGAGGATGGGCAAAATAATCTTCCTCTTCACTCTGCTTCCCAGCTCCGTCATTCTAAGATTCTACTAGAGGTTCTATGTTTCATAGTTGAGTATTATACTCCTTACCCACCTGCTAAATATAACTTGTGTTATTCATTTACTCTTGAGAATATCATGTGACACTAGTCAATGACACCAGTCTCAGGCAGCACTTGTGACCCTCTAGGAAGATTTTCTTCCTCATCAGAGACACTAAAACCTTAGAGGGTCACTTAGAACGTAGTCTGTGGTGGGTGTTGGGTGTTAAAAGTGGATGATTCAGAGCAAAGCTCATGCTGGACCCAAAACACCACCAAAGAGCAGGCTGGTCTTCACTGTCTCAGGCTGTCCTTTCCCAGTGGGTTGGTGACCCTAACCCAGGCGCATCAGGAAAAACAGAGGAACAGAAAGCCCGGGTTATTTCCACAGAACACTGTGCTAGTGACTAGTCATCTGCTTGAAAAAAGCTGGGGCCACTTAGGTCCTTTCCAGTTTTATGCCCCTCACTGAGGAGCCGGCAGGGAGGTGGGGGGCATCATGGTTCAGGGCGAGCTCTGAAACCACACGGCTTGGGCTGAATCTCAACTCTGCCAAGTTAACCATGTGAACTTGGACAAGTTTATTAACCTCAAATTCTTCATCTACAAAATGAAGATAATAGTGCCTGCCTCATAGGATCATTCTATGGATTCAGGGAGTTAATTTAGAGCATTTAGAACATTACCTGGTACACAGTAAGCAGTATCTATGTTAGATGCTATTAGGATTATTATTTGTCCAAAAATGACTACTGGAAATCTGGAGGAATAATTCATTCTTGACTTCTGTGAGTAAGCGTTAGAAGAGCGGGCATCCTCTTATTTCTGTCTCCTAATGAGTTCTTTCTAAGGGCAGACCACAGTGTAGGCCGGCTCAACAAGCTTCCCTGCACTTCCAGCCCCCTGCACAGCAACCTCATGAGCACAGGGGCTTCCTGGGAGCAGGGGAGGTTAAGGATCTCACTCCCTTCACTGCCTGCCTCCCTATCCCCCTCCTGGGGCTTCTCCCTGCAGCTCTGAACCACCAGATTCTTTTTCCTCTGTCACTGCTGACTTCTGCACTCTCTCCAACCCCAGAAACCTCCTCCCTTTTCCTCTCCCCCTCCATGGTGCTGGGGCCAGAGCTGAAGGGGAGCCCAGGGGAAAGTTCTACCAGGGATTCATCCTTTCTTGGGCATCTGGGTTGGAACTCAAAAGCATTTTTTCCTTGTCACAACCTTATCTAATGGTGGTTGGGCTCCTTTGGGCACCAATCCTAAGGTTCTGTTTCCCAGGTAGACAAGTTTGTGTAACCTTTCTGTAAAGCAGAAAGTCCACAGGGATACCATTTACCAGCCTGTTGGCCCAGGATCTCTTCATTGCATAACTGGAGGTCCTGTAATGTTAGCACCAATCTCAAGAAGCAAAAGCAGTGCACAGTTTCTTGGAAGACATCCAAGAGGGTCTGCCTCTGAGCCAAAATAGCAACATGTTGTTCCTCAGACCACGAGTAAGAAATACAAACAAGAAACTCAACCAGCAGTGGTCACAGCCACCGACCAATGATCATGGCAGAACTCTGGAGGTGAAGCCCCACGTGGGTATTTTTATCCGTTCCCAGGAATCATCACTATCACAGTGAACACCCTCCAAAGCATGCACTTATAGACACCCTCGTATGGTGTTTTGTCTAAGACCGCACAAAAAGCACGTTAGTAGGCAACAGCCTCTGCCTTCCAAAAATCCGTGAAGGCTGATGCATAGAAAACTCCAGCAATGGACTTTCCCAGTAAAGTTTGGAATTGGTGCTCCTGGTTACAGCTGAAGTACTCCTTAAAAAGAGTAAGCAAATGATGTATGTGCACGTTTGTGTGTGTGTGTGTGTGTGTGTGTGTGTGTGCATGCATTCGTGTGTAGTAGATGGCGAGGACAGGTGGTTTCAGGGTTATGACCGTGTGTGTACTAATAGAGAATAAGCGTCAATATAATGGGTGTGTGTATGCATCTAGGGAGGTAGTGTGATTTTCAGTGAATATAAATAAGACAAGATCTGCTAGGCATACCTGGACAGCATCCAGCTAAATCCCATCTCCACAAATAACAGTACAAACAAAACCTCAGGGGAATAGCGAATGCTCTTTCTTCAGCAAGCATCCAATGAGATTCAAGGACAAAGAACTCAGTGAGTTTGCTGAAGTAGAATTTGATTTTATATACTACACACACACACACGTATGCTATTTTAGCTAAATGAGAGATGTGACAGACATACACTTCTCTCATTTATTTATCAAATACTTAGTCAAAAACAGGCAAGGTGACATTTCAGAGTCATCAGATCTCTGACTGATGGGTTAAAATGTTAACAACTGCACTATTTAGACAGTGCCCGATTTGGAGACACCATGTGCCCCATCCCAGGCATCGCAAACATCCTCCTAGCCGCAAGCTCCCCATTCCTGCAGATTTCTCCACTCTCCTTCCACACAGTGTTTTATTGTTGTCAAGGTCACATGACTACTGGCAGCAAAGCCGGAACTGGAATACATGTGTGGCGCTCCTACCCTTCTGCTCTCTCCACTTTTCCACTCTACTTTTCGCAGAGGATCCAGTGCAAAAGGCATTAAATAAAGGAGCTGGTTGATATCAGGATTTAACCTGAAAGCAACTTAATTTTCAAGAGTCCACACTGTCTCTGAGGATGGATGGCATCTAAATGCAGGGGCAGCACGAAAGGGAAGGTAGAGCAGAGGGGCCATGTGCCCCTATGCTGATACTGAGAGGCTCCAGTAAGACTCCAGCCTCTCAGTATCAGCGTAGGGTGGCCCCAAGAAGATGGGAACGTTTGCAAATCCCAGTGCTGAAGCTATGGTATAAAGCAAGAGAAAAAAAAGCTGCCAATTCCCCGGGGGGACTATTCTCCCTCAGTATTCACCACTCACTGGCTAAAAACAAATGCAGCTGCCTACCAAGGTCAGCCCTACAGAAGGCCAACCAGGCACTAAGAACCCAACCCCACCTTAGGATTCTGGCTCTTTGGGGCCAGTGGGCTTCTGGCCTTGAGAATGACTCGGATTTTTAAGTGATGGAGAGTTCAGGGTCCCTCAGGGCTGGGCCACACATGGAGACTCGGCATCTAGAGACTTCCCTGTTCTTATCAGACCTCCTGAGTCTCCAGTAAGACTGACCTCGAGAGCCAGATGAACTGGGCTGTGTTCTGTGAACCTGCTCAACTCCTGTGGGCCTCCGGAGCTCTGCACAAGGACACACCACCCCGAGGAACTACTCTGGCTACGTCAGATCAGGACTCCAGCCTCAGTGTCTCTTGGGAACTCATGTCCTCTGCCCAATTTAGCTCCCTCTAGTCAGACATGTCCGTTCGCCTCTCTGGTCCACGGCGTTTTCCCAGCATGAGGCCCTTGGCTTGTTGCAGCTGAGTGGCAGTTTGGAAGAACATACAAACTTATCTTTCAGGAGACTCTGATCTGGACAATTCAGCCTCATTCGGGAGACTCCGTCCTTTGAAGGTATGACTCTGATGTGCTCTTTTTTAAAACAGGACATCCCTTTCTGAAGCATCTGAGTTTTTAAAACACAAACATTAAAAACAGAGTAAAACTTAATTAAGGCAGCTATTAAGGACTCACAGGATTTCTTCAGTTTCACTTCCAACTTCTGCTGCCCAGACACAATCTTTTTGCCATCTGTGTCAGGTTAGCTACAAAGCACTGTTATTATTCTGGACTACACAATGTTGGCCCGACCTACCCGAATACAAGAAATTCTGCTGATTGATTTAGTTATTCTGTTCATATAAACGAATCCAGTTGTACAGATGTTTCTGATTAACCAATGTACTGCTGGAGTTATATACAAATAATTTTATAATGAACTCAGCAACTATAAGAACAGGAGAAGTGGAATCTAGTCCTACCTCCCAGAAAAACAAGCAGGAGCAACAGGGAAGGGGCTTTCAACAACGCTCCAGGTTTAAATTCCTATCTGCTGTGATTCACTTTTTCCTCTTGATGTAATCCAGTAGAACTTATAACTAACGCTCTCAAAGAACCTTTGTCTTCAGACTTCTGGACTCCAGAGGGAAACCCAGTTAGCTGTGCAAGCTTAAAGGTCCTTTAAAATTTCACATCTTTGTATTTTATAAATTTGTTTTTATTAAAACATTTATATTTCCTGAGACAATTTCTTAAATAATATACTTTTAGAAGGAGAAAATTGGGACTGAGAAGTCTATATTTACTTTATTATAAAGAGAAATCAAGTGTTTTGTTTCATTTCAATACACAACGATTAAGTTCAGCGAGCTTAGGCTCAAGTTTTTCTCCTCCAGCTCTAGAAGACAAATCATATGCACTTTGGAAAATGAAGGAAAAGACAAGACATGAATAATTCAAATGAATGTGTCTTTTTTTTTTTTTTAAAGATAGTGACAAGTGCTCCCTAATGAAATCATTTGAAACAAAACAGGAAAAAGAGATTAGAAAGTTATATTTCTAAAATAAATTATGCTGGCAAGGATATGGGGAAACAGATATTTTCAAATAGTGTTAATGAAACTGTGAATTATTACAACTTTTGGAAAGTAATACCACTTTGGGGACTCTGACAGACAAAAATAAAAGCTTCTGTATGTTAGCATGTTCAAATTAATGCACACGGATGTTCAGAGAAAAACTGTTGCTGTAGCACAAAACTTGAAACAATCTGAACGTGTAAATTATGGAATATTAAGCAGCCATGATATAAATGAGTTTATTATTTTTTACTTTTTTAAATTTAAAAAATTTTTTAAATGAGTTTTTTAATTTGGAGAGAATGTCTATGATGTTTTGTTATGTTGAAAAAATCTGTGGATCTTGAAAAGATATCTGCACCCCCATGTTCACCGCAGCATTATTCACAATTGCCAAGCTCTGGAAACAAGCTAAGTGTCCACTGGTAGGTGAGTGGATAATGATGGGGTATATATACACAATGGAGTATTTATTATTCAGCCAAGAGAAAGAAGGACATCCTACCATTTGTGACAAGATGGACGGACCTTAAGGGTATTAATGCTAAGTGAAATAATTAAGACCGAGAAAGACAAATGCCGTTATGATCTTGCTTATATGTGGAATCTAAAAAAGCCAAACTTGTAGAAACAGAGAGTAGAGTGGTGGTTACCAGGAGCTGGGGGTGGGGGTAATGGGGAAATGTTGGCTAAAGGGTACAAACTTGGAATTAGATGAGTAAGTTCTAGGAATCTAATGCACAGCATTGTGATTACAGTTAACAATAGTGGACTTAGAATACCTGAAATTATATACTTGAAGTCTTAAATGTTCTCACCATAAAAGAGAAATGATAATAATGTAACAGTGTTGGAGGTGTTAAGCTACGGTGGTAATCATATTACAACATACAACTGTATCAATCGGCACATTGTACAGCTTACACTTACACAATGTTATATGTCAACTGCATCTCAAAAAAAATCTTGTAGCCTAATGTGTATGTTTCTCTTTTTAATAGAAAAAAATATGGGCATTTGTATTTGTATATAGTTATATAAACAAAGAGAAAGTTGAGGAAGGGCACATCCTGAACTGAGAATACTGATTACCTTGAGGAGTTGGAATTTGAGAGCGATAAGAGAAAAATTAACGTTTTCTTTACACACTTCTTCCTTTTTTGTCTTCTTTATAGCAACCACATAATATTTTCGTAATCTGAACAAAGTGAAAACTACAATTTAATTTTTAAAAAGTGACAGAATCACATTTTTGTTCTTTCAAACAAAGAAGCAAAGACTGAATTACAAAGACTGAACACTTGGTCTGGTGGTTCTTCTTAGCTCTATGAGACATATTGTTTCATCACAGCAAAGTAGAGATGATACATACAGAACTTCCATACAGAAAGGAATTTTATGGTTAAAATAATACCATAAAAACCATCACACAGTCCTTTAACCGATTTTTTCCCTTTACTTCCCTTTACTTCTCCCAGTTCCTCATCAAAAAAGAGAAGATTAAGGGGGAGAGATGTTTAATTAATGAGGTTCTAGCTCCAACAACTTATAAAACGTCACTCAAGATTTGCCTTAATTTTAACCACAATCTAATTTCTGAATTTATCTCAAATAAAATGTGTGGCTTTTTTTTTTTTTTTTTTTTAAACAGTGCTAAAACTCTAGGGAAAAGAACAGTGTGAAGTTTTACTCACAAAACCTGATTTTTAAACTGACGCTTTGGGTTATTTCTTAACCCATGCATGGTAAATTCTGGCTCTAATACATAAGAATAGGAACTGCTTAAATTGCTATACTATTTTTTAAAAGGGTTTTAAAAGGCCTTCAACTACTTTGCCTTTTTCTAGGCCCTCAAAAACTGAATTAGAAATTTCAGTACCATCTGAAATCTTGTTTTAGTGTCCCTCAGCCTGCCTTCTGGGATCTAGGAAAGCAAAGGGCTTAGTCTTCTCTCATTCTCCCTCCCTACCCCTTTCTCTCTCAAATGCATCACCAGGGTCCTTCCTGAAAGTCCCTCCCTCAGCACATACTTGTGCTGCTTATGACAGGGGCCGTTCAGGAACAGCCCATTTTACTCTCTTATATCTCAGGCTGATCTGACTGTCTCCATTATCTAAATATCCATCCCCATAACACAAGACTACTGTGGTTAAGACACTGGTCTCACTGTTTACATTTTCAGAGAAAAAATAGCTAGGGTACATGTTTTCTTAAGATCTTCTCTAAGGTCTGAAGGTTCTCTACTTTCCAAATCTATTCTGCTGGGGGAGGGGAGGGGTTTCCTGAAATATTACTTGGTAACATGTTCAACATTTCAACATTGCATCACTCTAAGATGTGGCCAGATTTCTCTCTTGATCCTTCTCAGGCCTAAATTCTTCAGGCAACAGACATAATCTCCTGCATATGTCTACAGAAAAATGCATGGAAGGTTTCAGAAATGGGTTGGGGAGACGCAAGTGGTTGAAAAGCAAGAAATTCAACAAACTGCCCATTTGGTCTGTGTATGCCAGCTAAATGACTATATTTATTCTGTCAGTGAATGACTGGTTGTTTGGCTTGACTCAATGGATTAATTGTTTGGGCATCATTAGCAAGAGCCAACAGGTGAGCTGATGGTCATTGAACTGGCAGTACAAACTCTAATGGGTGACTGTGGACAACAATAATGCACCAATCACGTTCTATGTATATCTTGCTACAGCAGAATACTATGCGGCTGTTAAGAATATAGTAGTAGTGGGGTGCTTGGCTGGCTCAGTCTGAAGAGTGTGTGATTCTTGATCTCAGAGTTGTGAGTTTGAGCCCCACTTGGGTGTAGAGATTATGTAAAAATATTTAAAAAAAGAGAATATAGTAGTATGTCCAAGAAATACCAAAAGGGTAAAACAAGCAAAATGCAAACAATATCCATGTAACACAGTCTTAAATATGTAAGTAGATGGTGGGGGGTAGAAGAAGGAGAATTGGAGAAATGTAACCAACTGTGTTTAGCTGTTATAATGAGGTAAGGTGTACATATTACACATACTTAAAGGAATCAAGTATTGCTTATGAAAGAAAAAATATATTTAAATAATGTAAACCTATACAGATACATATATTAAATGGAGTATGTATTGCCTATGTAAGAAAATAGAAAATAAATAAAAATAAACTTTTAAGTTGTAATGGACTCCACTGTCCCAGGAAACTAGCTGCCTCTAAATTTTCCATTTTATTCACCATTCACTCCTTTCTCTTGCAGACACCCCTTATCTGAGAGAACTATCTCCCAAATACAAAGAAATCTGTGGTAGTTTACAGGGAGGTTGGTATCCTGCAATTTTGCTTAAACTTCTTTATCAGGTTGCGTAGCACCTCTTAGTCCAAAGACAAAGATAGAAAATCCGTGGGTGGGAGAATCCCAACCTTCATTGATGTCAAAGTGACCCAGACACAGGTATTAGACCAGCAAATATCACTTCTTAGGTTTTACAGTAATTCCCACCTTCCCCATAAGAATTCAAAATCCCATTCCTTTATTATTGGATTATTACCGTTCAATTTAGAAGACATAAAAGTATACAGCATTTAAAGGTGATTATGTATATGAATAAAAAATAACATCATAGGATACATACCAATCATGGTGAAGGACTACTCTTAAGATGAAATTTGTTTCTTAGCATCTTCAGAGACCACATAATCTTCAGTAAAACATCAAGATCTACTTTGCCTTTATGAAAAATTTACTCCTCTCAAATCTTACAACCAGAGTGGCAGAAATAAACCACCATTCAACAAACATTACTGAAAGCCTACTATACAAGAACCTACTATTTCTGAGGGAATATAAAATTATTTTTTTAAAGAGTTCTTGTCCTGAAAGAGTTTACAATCTATTGAGGGAAGAGAGACACACGTGTGACTGCAATACAAGATAGAGTGGCTTCCAAGCCACAGGTGAGGCCCAAACAAACAGCTACAGGAATTTACTAGAAGAGGCAGGAATCAGCTCACGGTTCTTGTTAAGAAGCCTGTTTTCACAATGCGAACCATGTTTATCGAAGCTACTAAACTAGGGAAATTCATAGGTGATTGGGTCTCTTCACTATTTTAGGATAGTCTCCTTTTATTGACTATTAGCAAAGTCTATTATTTTTCTTAACAAGTATTCGAGGCCAAGGTGAGGCATCTATAGGATTCAACATCAGGTGAAGAGAAGGGGCAGTGTGGAGAAGAAATGGCAACGCAAAAGCATACAGCTGGGAATGGAAAAGAATAGTTAAGCTGGAGCCCACCAAACGCAAAGTAGTATATAATTAATGAAGGTGAAATGAAGGGTCATAAGTGCAGAGTTTGGAATCTGAATGGCGCAGGTCTGAATACACACTCTGTCACTAGCTGTGTGACCTTGGGCAAGTTACTTAACTTTTCTCAGCCTCCAGTTCCACATATCTAAGCAGAACGTACCTCACAGGGTTGTGTAGCTACTAAATGATTCAATTAAATGACACATAGTAAGTGGTAACATTAAAGAAAGCAAGTGAAAGAGGGAGGGAGAGTGGAAAGAAGACAAGAAGGAAGAACAGAAGGAAGGAAAGATTTTTTTTTTAAAGCCTGGGCTAGATCATAGAAAGCTTTGAAGAATTTGATTCCCTTAATAAAACTCAGAGATAAAAGAAAATTAAAAAGCAGAAATTGTGTTATACTGGAAAGATGGCTTACTAGAAGAGAAAAAAATATATCCATAGTAAGTAATGCTAAAATGTTCTATAACACCACAGCAACTTGTTTTTACAATACGAACTATGTTTACCGACGCTTCTAAACTAATGAAAATTGTGGGTAATTGCGTCTCCTGTCTATTTTAGCTACATTCCTCTTTTACTGAGTATTAGCAAAACCTACTTTTGACTTCTCAGCAAGTGTTTACAATGGACCTGAAGACTGTAATGCTAAGCATGCTTCCCAGGAACCACGCTTCCTGATCCTGGGCCAAAGGAAAACACAAAAGCAGGGGCACTCCCACCCCATGGGCTTAGGTGCTATACCTGCGAGCAAAGCAGCCTGGCTGGGCAGGCAGTCCAATCCACTGGTCAGCCCCACATTGGTAATGGCCCCCATCACGTCACAACATGCCACTTCCTGGTGCCACGGGGCCATGGCGGAAGGTATAGCAGGTCTTGCCTTTGCTTTTCCACCCTGTATCTGCCCTGATAACCTCAGCAGAGTAGGCCTGATTGTGTAAGGCTGGTGGCCCCCAAAACTGAGCTTCCTCTCTGTGAGATTCCTCCTTCTCCAGTTGGTAAGAGAATACACATGGTGTTTGGGGTGAAACACTCAACTACAGACCACCAAGGGATTATCATATGTTACTGTATATAAAAGGCTGTTCCTCAATGTAGGCTCTTCTTGAATTTCCATTTGAAAAGACGAATACCAACAATGTTTGGTATATACTAACATTGATAAAAGTAATCATAATGGCCCACAAATACCAAGCAGCAGCACTGTCCTGGATAATGGGCTAAGCAATCCACATCCATGACTTCATCGGGCCCTCACAACAAACCTGTAGGAAGAGGTAGTTACTCTCATTTTAAAGGCCAAGAAACAGAGGTTAAAGAACTTGCAAAAGACAGAAATGGGACGGGAAGCAAGATCTGCCCAACTTCCTGACCCATGCTTTCACCTTTAGGGGACTCTGCACCTAGTAGCACATCAGTATTACGGGGGGGGGGGGTGTTCTCAAATAATAGATTTCTGGGCTTCACACAGATTTACAGAATCAAGCCTTTTATAAGCTTCTTTCTAGTCACACCCATGGCTAAAGACCAGCATACCTCAATACTAGTCAAAGTGAACACAAAGAGAACAGCATTACTCAACTAACTGAAGGTATTCGGGGGGCTTTGGTGTGACCAGAGTTTTTAACTATTCCAAAGTATTCAAGGGCCAGAATTATTCTGACCTGACAGTAATCCCTGCAGGGTGAGGAACAATCGACAAATATTGGGCTGGGTGATACAATGAGGCTGAGGGAGGAAGTATTCATTTGTAGCAGGGAGCTGGGACTGGAACTGTTCCTCACTGGAGCAGTGAAGGTGGAACGCAGTGTGAACGGGCCCACTCCTCCTCCTATGCCTGGCCCTTAGTAGACACCTCATAAATATTCGTTAAATGGACAAACGAGTGAAAGACTGACTCCCTCCAGGTGCAAGTAATTTCACTCTCCTCTAAATTCCTTGCATTTGATCTGTATCTTTTTTACCTTCTTTACCACATTCTGCTTTGCATTCCACTGTTTGAAACCTGGCTCATCTCTACCAGAAGGTAAGCGTTCAGGGGCAAACTCCCACCTCTTTCTGAGCGATGCCTCCCACTCTGCCACACACAGCACGCACAGGCCACAGCAGCGACCCCTAGCAGGGACCCTCCATGCCAAATGAGTATCTGGCTGGAGTCCATGAGACCTGCCTCACAGATGTGGGTCCTGGCTATTCTCAAGGCCACGCCTACCAACCTTCCAACACTTGGCCTCATTGCGGGCTCCTGGGACACAGTGGCAGAGAGACCTCTGTATGGAAATCATAATGGAATTTGGTAGACCTTGTTGGAGGGCAGGTTTCAGGAAGACCACGGCTCTGGGAGATAGAATCCTGAATATGAAAAACAAACCAGGTTATAGCAATGAAGAAAAGGTGCTTTTCTTTAGTTTTGTTCTCCTGGTGTACTCTGCAGAAACTGTCTATTTCCTAAAATTACAACCATAGTTAGGAACACCCTGAAATATCAGACAGTGACACAGACTCAGGAATGAACTCTTCCCACTCAGCCCTGGCCAGAGCACCTGAGACAGTCAATCTGAAAGATAAGAGCAGACCAACTTCTCTGCACTCACTACCTCCTCCCCCTCACCACTTCAGCTCTTTATCGCGCTTTTATTGGGACGCTACACCTTGCATGGTGTCTGGGTGGCCCTCTGATGCCTTGTGCTGTGTTGCTTTTGCTGTTTTGAACTCCATCACCTCACCTGATCCTCACATCGTTATGGGCAAAAAGCAAACGTTGTCAACCCCATTTCTTGGATGAGATAAATGAGTCTCAAGTTCTATGATATGCCTAACAGCACAAGCAAGTGGTTGAACGCCCACTAGAGACTTAATTGTCTTAATTGAAGTGAACAAGCAAATGGAGGAAGGCATGAATCTCTCTAGTTGGAAATAATCTCATTGTAAATGTCCCAGAATTTGATCTTACTTTGCTTACAAATCCCTTTGCTCTGCCTCACACAAATCCAAAACTATTGTTTAAGTAGACTCCATGCCCAGTGTGGAGCCCCACACAGGGCTTGAACTCAGGACCTCAGGATGGTGAGATCAGGACCTGAGCCGATATCAAGAGTTGGACACTGAACTGAATGAGCCACCCAGGTGCCCCACAAACCCAAAAGAGTTTATGTGCTTCCTAGGGAGTCAAAGTGATGGCATGGTTGGGTAGGTCCCAAGAAGAAGAAGATGGGACTAAAATGTTTAATAACATCTGCAGAGTCTAGTCTGCACACTTCCATAACAGGTAATGGGCTCCTACAGATAGATGAACGGGGGTTTGGTTCCTGAGAAAGTCAACCTTATGGGGATGACAGCCAGGTAAAGGTACACGGCAAGAGCAGAAGGCCGACACTGTAAGGAGGGGTTAAAACGCAACATGCTGATGGTGTATGGGGCTCTCTCATCTCAAAAAGTCAAAAGGTAATTTATACCAACTAAAACAAAAAGCAAAAAACGTCCTTCTGATTATTTTATCCATTATAAGAAAAGGCATTTTTGAGGAGGAAAAATAGGCCAATGACTCAAAGTGAAGCTACAGTATTGTTTTGAAATTGTCCTGGGAAACTGGCAAAAGAAAACCCACCCAGGGCGGGACTGTGTCCAGGGGCTCCGCGGCTGCATCGCCCGGAGTCTGGGGCTGTACAGGGCCAGCGATTGGGGGTGGGGTCCAGTGACTATCCAGGGGACAGTAGTGACACGTAATTTTCAGAAAAAGGGACTAAGTCCACCCAGTCACTGCTAACAACTTGATAAGCTTCCCGAAGAAATAAAGCCAGGAGCCCGTGGCGCAGGAGCGAATATTTCTCTGGGATAACGCAGGACCAGAAGACCTGGCTGACACAGACACACCCTTTGTTAATCTCTAAGAGTTGAAAGTCTAACTAAACACCCGTTGAAGATTTGGGTCGCCTTGACTGGGTCAGCTGGTTTCTCTTACGCTTGCAACTTTCTTCAACAGTTCTTTTTTGGAAAAAATGCGTTAGTAGAAAAAGGAAGGGGGAATGAGACTGAAGTGAGGCTGCCCGGAAAGTTCGGGAAAGGCCCCGGACTGGGGGAAAAGCGCTGACGGGGACTGGAAGTGCCTCTAAGGTCAACGCGCACATCTAACGCGCGCATCTACACCGACCAGAGAGCGAGCAGCAGTCTGCAGGCGGGAGCCTAGTTTGGGAAGCCGAGTTGCGGGATGGGCTCGATTCCCCCAGCGAAGAAAGCGAGGCGGTTCCTGGGCAAGAACTGGCCCGGGGATGCCGCAAAGTCCCCATCCGCCCGAGTCGGGGGGTGTAGATGCGGCTCCAGCGCATACCCGCGAAGCCCCTGCCTCGGGGAACTACGGCGGCAGCGGGTCCCGAGTCCCGCGGGCGGCCCCGGGGTCTGCTGAGCCCAGGGGGGAGGCGCCCGCGTCCGGAGCCCCGCGGTCCGCGGCCCCTTCCCCCCCAACCCCCCTTGCCCGCGCGCCCGCGCCCACCGCCCGCCGCCGACGCAGCCCCGACGCCCCGGGCGCCCCCGCCCGCTGCCGCGCGGCGCTCCCCACCCCGCCGTCGAGCCCTGCCCCTCCCCGGCGTCCCCGGCGGCCGCTGGGGTCTCCCCCGGCGCCGCCCTAAGACCCCGGGCTCCGGTCGCGCCCGAGGCGACGGCGGCGGCGCGTCCCTTACCGCGCAGCGGTTCCGGGCGGCTCCAGGGCCCCGCGGCGCGCCGGGCATTTTTTTCTGGGAAACTTCTCCCGGGTCTGTAGGGCTGAGCCGGCCGGGCAGGAAAAACGCTCAGCGCCGGGAGGCTGCGACCATCCGGGAACTTCGCGGAGATGTAAACCCTCCCCCTCGGCTCCCCGTCCCCCCCCCCCCTGCGGCCCCGCCACATGTGGACGCGCCGCGAGGCCGCCGCCGGCCCTTCGCGCTCTCCTCCGGGCGCCGTGCCCGCCCCGCCTGCCTCCGAGGCTCTGCGCCCCGCCGCCTCGGCTCCCCCAGAGAAGCGTGGCGAGAGTGGAGTGCTAGGAGGCTGGGGCTCGTGGGTTCCTCCGTCCCCTCCCCTGCGCGGTGAAGGCACGCGGCCGTGGGGTCCAGGACGAGCGTCTGCAGAGGAGCGGGATCTGGAAGGTGTGTACCCCCGAGGGCCCTTTCCCCAAACACTGCTTCCTCTGCAGCTTCCCGCCGCTGGGGCGCCTCCTGTCCCACCCGAGGGAAAGCCTTTTCCCATCGCCCTCTCCTCTGTTCTCAAAAGAGGGGGCCCAGCTTTGAGACACCTTAAATTCAAATTCATTTTTAAAATGAACTTCAAAATGGAGTGGAACCCACAGAAGCCCACGTGCATGTGCATCTGTCTCCCCGTCCACTGTGTGGGGACAACAGTGCCGCCCTTCCCAGTGGGGACAACAGTGCCGCCCTTCCCGTGGGGAGATGCCATTCCTCCCCACAAAACGGGCGGGGTTCTGAGTAGTTTTGCCTCTAAGTAGGCATGGATCTGTCAGCCACCCACGTCCTCAGATACCGCACGATCACAGCAAACATTTGGAGAAAGGGAAGGTTCTACTCCATTGCCAAAGCTAACTCTCATTACCAGGCTCGGACCAGCTCTGAAAGCCCCAGGACCCAAAGAAAAGTTAACACTCACCACGACGACACAGCTACTAGAACGTGTGCGTTTGAAAACAACAACAAGGTATGATCAGTATAATAACCACTTAATCATATGCTAAAATTCCAAGGCTGTCTATCCCTTTGAATAAAAGCAGAAAAGGTGTGAATATGTGCACTAGAGTATTGACGTCCTAGGCTGAGGAGATTGTTGATCCATGACTTGAAGCTGTCTCTTTTATACCATTCCCATGTGCACATTTGTATCCTGACCTGCTCTTAACAGGGACAACAGCCCTTCTGGAAAAACGTTTGGTAAGTTCTAAACCCTTCCAAATGACAAACTATTGTTCCTAAATGTACCCATCTTTTTAAGGTTTATTATATAGTTGCTTTTCTTTCTAAGCCATTTCTATGGTAGTATGCCCATGTTATGTTTTATATAAAAGCAGAGCAGGTGATTTCATATATCAACATACTGTTCCAGACTTGAAAACATATCAATAGCACTCATCACAGCATGGCGTGGAAGTTAAGCAGAGAAGCTGTCTGGTCTCCTTGCTAGGTCTCTGAGCCTTATTTTTGGCTTCAGTCAAACAGGCATAACAGGGGCGCCTGGGTGGCTCAGTCATTAAGCGTCTGCCTTCGGCTCAGGTCATGATCCCGGGGTCCTGGGATCGAGCCCTGCGTGGGCTCCCCACTCTGTGGGAAGACTGCTTCTCCCTCTCCCACTCCCCCTGCTTGTGTTCCTGCTCTCGCTGTCTCTCTCTCTGTCAAATAAATAAATAAAATCTTTAAAAGAAAAACAAAACAAAACAGGTGTAACAGCAGTTCCTACCTCCTAGGGATTGTTGTAAAGATTAAATGTGATTATTCCTCCAAAGATGAGTGCAGTAGTGGTACCCAAGCAGAACAGGAATCTGATCTTTGATTCCCCAAAGTTCAGCAGAGTTCCTGGGACCTTATAGGGAATTGATTAAATACTTGCTGGGAAAAGAACTCTCTTGAGTTTATGTCTTTCAAAAATCCACATAAATTTTAGCATTACTATGCACAAAAGGAAATTAGGAAGGTAATATACATGCCCCCTCCCATCATTCCATCATTGGAAGCCCAAAATAAATGGAAAGCTGAATTGTCTGCTGTTTTAAATCACCCACGAAGCCAGTGATCAGTTGTACATAATGCCTCTGACTCTCTCCTCAGACCCCAATACTTTTCTCAATAAAGTCAAAACCTGAATAATATTTTATCAATGGTAATTTTCTATTTTCAATAAGTGGGCTGTAGTTATGTAAAATGGTAACATTTGGGGAAGATGAGTAAAGTGTATCTGGAAACATTTTTTACTGCTTTTTGCTACTTAATTATAACTTTGAAATAATTTGAAGCTGAAAAAGTTTTTTAAATGCTTTCAATTAAAAAAACAAAAACCTAGGGGCGCCTGGGTGGCTCAGTCGTTAAGCGTCTGCCTTCGGCTCAGGTCATGATCCCAGGGTCCTGGGATCGAGCCCCGCATCGGGCTCCCTGCTCAGCAGGAAGCCTGCTTCTCGCTCTCCCACTCCCCCTGCTTGTGTTCCTGCTCTCGCTATCTCTCTCTGTCAAATAAATAAAAAAACAAAATAAAACAAAAAAACAAAATTTTATCGCAGATACACTCTTCCCTTGGGGAATGCCACATTGTAGCTTAAAATGAAGATACTGAAGTTAGCAGCGGGCAGAGGTACTATGCTAAACCTTTGCAGTCATGTACACTTTATAAAAATGAGTTAATAAAAAAATGGCTCATTGAATGCTGTTTGAAGATGAAGGTAGGCTAGAAATGTTGTCATGATACTGGGAAATAAGGAGAAGGAAGAGAGAGAGAGAGAGAGAGAGAGAGAAGGACATTGAGATTGACAAAGACAAGTTTACCAGAGCAGAATATTATTAAATACATAGGTTTGCTTACCATTTCATAAGCTTCCATTTTTTTGGAACTCTAAATTAGGCTATGGTGACTTGAACTTCTCCTCTTATAGCCATTATTTGTGTATTGTAAGTACTTGTTTAATGCTTGTCTTCCCCCAGACAGTAGCCCCAATCTGCGGGGAGAGGCGTGTGGAGGGAGGGAGCTGTCTGCCTGGTTCATCACAGTGTTGCCAGCACCTGGCACATTCTTAGTACTTACTGCCACTTAATAAATGAATGTCATGACAAGATTGGGTCCTTGTACGTATAGAGTCTCATTTAATTTTCAGAGCAACTTTGTGAAATAGCTATTTTTCCCCATCTTCCAGATGAGGGAACCGTGACTTGGAGAGCTTAGGAAACCTGCTGAAGATCACTCAGCTTGCGTACCCATATTATTTTGACCCTGACACCCTTGTTCCAACATTATGCATACTGTCTCTTGACTTGATTTCCTGTGTTTATTCCACCTCTGAGCTTCTGTTGGTGTGAATGGCTTGAATTGACTAGCATCCTTGGTGCCAGATATCAAAAGAAGAAAATATTATATTTATTTTTGTAGAGAATTATTGAGGTTCAGGTAGATCTGGTTAAAGGCTCTATATTACCTTGAATGTTTAGGGTTCTCTCTTCTGAATTAATGCAGGGAGGAAATGGAATGCTATGTGGAACATCCATGATAGGCCGGGGGATGGTACTGAGAATTAGGGTGTGCGTGGGGAGGGAAAAGCCTTGCCCACTGCTTTGCGTCCAGTGCAAAGTCAGTACATATCTAATGGGGTTAGTAGTTTCCAAAACTGAAAAGACTCAGCTCTTAAAAGCTGAATATTTTGCTTATTTGTACCATACCTTATTTCAAAAAAACTTAAAAAAGAGTTGAATATGATGAAATTTAAATCTTAGTCTGGGACAGGAAATTTACTAATTATTTTCAATCTTATTTATTAATTTTTATTTTTTAAAGATTTTATTTATTTGAGAGAGAGAGTCCAAGCGGGCGGCGGGGGGGCGGGGGGAGTAGAGGGGGAAGGAGAGGGACAAACAGACTCCATGGTGAGCACTGAGCCCTACACAGGGCTCGCTTGATCCCAGGACCCTGAGATCATGGCCTGAGCTGAAGGCAGACTCCTAACTGCCCGAGCCACCCAGGCACCCCTTTATTTTATTTTTAATTGAAATATAGTTGACATAGAATATTATATTAGCTTCAGGTGTACAACATAGTGATTTGACATACACATTATAAAATGATTACGATAAGTTTAGTTAATATCTGTCAGCATATGAAGTTATTACAGTATTATCAACTACATTCCCTGTGTTGTACTTGACATCCCTGTGACTTATTTGTTTTAAAACTGAAGTGTGTACCTCTTAATCCGCTTCACCTATTTTGCTTGTCCCTCTACCTCTCTACCCTCTGGCAACCACCAACTTGTTTCCTGTATTTATGAATCTGCTTCTGTTTTGTTTGTTTGTTTTGCTTTTTAGAATCCACATATAAGTGAAATTATATGGTATTTGTCTTTCTCCATTTGACTTATTTTACTTGCCGTGATTCTTTCTAGGTCCATCCATGTTGTCACAAATATCAAGATCCATTCTTTTTTATGGGCTGAATAATATTCCTGTGTGTGTGTGTGTGTGTGTGTGTGTGTGTGTACGTATCACATCTTCTTTATCTGTTCATCTCTCGATGGACATTTAAGTTGCTGCCATATCTTAGCTATTGTAAATAAGGCTACAATGAACATAGGGATGCATATATCTTTTTGAATTAGTGTTTTGTTTTCTTTGGATAAATATCCAGAAGTGGAATTGCTGGATCATATCATAGTTCTTCGTTTTTATTAAGATTTTATTTTTAAGTAATCTCTACGTGGAGCTTGAACTTAGAACCCTGAGATCAAGAGTCAGAGGCTCTACTGACTGAGCCTGCCAGGAGCCCCCATAGTTCTATTTTTAATTTTTTGAAGAACCTCCATACTGTTTTCCACAGTGGCTGTACTAATTTATAGTCTCACCAATAGCGCACAAGGGTTCCCTTTTCTCTACATCCTTGTCAACACTTATTATTTCTTATCTTTTTGATAATAACCATTCTGACGGATGTGAAGTGATACTTCATTGTGGTTCTGATGTGCATTTCCCTGATGATTAGTCATGTGGAGCAACTTTTCATGTGTCTGTTGGCCATCTCTGTGTCTTCTTGGAAAAATGTCTGTTCAGGTCCTCTGCCCATTTTTTTCATTGAATTGTTTGTTTTTTTAGTATTGAGTTGTGTAAGTTCTTCACATACTAATCCCTTATCAGATATATCATTTGCAAATATCTTCTTCCATTCAGTAGGGGGCCTTTTCGTTTTGTTGATGGTTTCCTTTGCTGTGCAAAAGCATTTTAGTTTGATGTAGTCCCATTTGTTATTTTTGCTGTTGTTGCCCTTGCCTGAGAGACAGATCCAAAAAAAATATTGCTAATACTGATGTCTAAGAGTTTACTGCCATGTTTTCTTTTAGGAGTTTTATGGTTTCAGATCCCACATTTAGCTCTTTAATCCATTTTGAGTTCATTTTTGTGAATGGTGTGAGAAAGGGGCCCAGTTTTCCCAGCACCATTTATTGATGATACTGTCTTTTCCCCATTGTATATTCTTGCCTCCTTTGTTGTAGAGTAATTGACCATATAAGCGTGGATTTATTTCTGGGCTCTCTGTATTGTTGTATTGATCTATGTGTGTGTTTTTGGGTTAGTACCATACTGTTGTGATTACTGTAGCTTAGTAATATAGTTTAAAATCTGGGATTGTGGGGGACGCCTGGGTGGCTCAGTCGGTTAAGCGGCTGCCTTCGGCTCAGGTCATGATCCCGGGGTCCTGGGATCAAGTCCCACGTCGGGCTCTCTGCTCTGTGGGGAGCCTGCTTCTCCCTCTTCCTCTCCCCCTGCCTGCACTCATGCGCTCTGTCTCTGACAAATAAATAAATAAAATCTTTAAAAATAAATAAATAAATAAAATAAATAAATAAAATAAAATAAAATAAAATCTGGGATTGTGGTGTGCCTGGGTGGCTCAGTCAGTTGAGCATCCAACTCTTATTTTCGGCTCAGGTCCTGATCTCAGGATCATGGGATCCAGCTGGCTCCAGGCTCAGCGCAGTGTCCTTGTTCCTCCCCCCCCCCCCCCACTCCCGGATTGTGATACCTCAGCTCTGTTCTTCTTTCTCAGTTTGCCTTGGCTATTTGGAATTATTTATGGGTCCATATAAATTTTAGTATTATTTGTGCTAGTTCAATGAAAAATGCCATTGGTATTTTGATAGGGATTGCACTGAATCTGTAGATTGCTTGCTTTGGGCAGTATGGACATTTTAACAATATTAATTCTTCCAGTCTGTGAACACAGTATGTCTTTCCATTTGTTTGTGTCATCTTCAATTTCTTTTATCAGTGTCTTGCATTTTTCATAGAATAGGTCTTTCATTTCCTTGGTTAAATTTACTCCTAAGTATTTTATTCTTACTGATGCAACTGTAAATAGGATTGTTTTCTTAATTTCCCTTTGTTCTAGTACATTATTAGTGTATAGAAATGCAACTAGTTTCTTATATTCACTTGGTTTGTATCCTGCAACTTTACTGAATTCATTTATTAGTTCTGATAATTTTTTTGGTGAAGTCTTTCTGGTTTTCTATATGTAGTGTTATATCATTTACAGATATTGACAGTTTTACTTCTTCCTTAGCAATTGGATGCCTTTTTCTTTTTCTCATCTGATTGCTGGGCTGGGACTTTCAGTACTGTGTTGATACCAGGGTGGGCATCCTTATCTTGTTCCCGAATTTAGAGGAAAAGCTTCTAGCTTTTCACCATTGAGTATGATGTTAGCTTTGGGTTTGTCATATATGACCCTTATGACGTTAAGGTGATATGCCGTCACTTTGCCATATTCTAATCATTAGCAGCAAGTCGCTAAATCCAGTCCACACTTAGTGCGAAGGTGTTAACAGGGTGGTAATATCAGTAGGCAGTGGCCACTGGGATCATCTTCACCTACCAGTCTCCTCATGAAGGTGTTGTAGGTTAAAGTGAATTAACTTGTGTAAAGTAACACACATGGTATCGGACTCCTAGCACGCAAGAGAAGCTGATTATCATTACTGTTAACAACAGCATCCATTACTCACATCCATTTTTCTCTTTGACCTAGTATCACATCAAGAACCAAAGAATGGCATTTACACCAAAGCTGCTGTCTGGCCAGTATAGCAGGCAGTTGCCATCAGGAATTAGGTATCTTCTCAAATGAGATAATATAGGAAAGCCTAATAAAGGAATTATTTACAGAGATGTTTAGGAAGAGGAACAAGGGATGTTGCCATGTTCCAAGGCTGAAAGAGCAGGGAGCCATTACTACTCCTAAGCCTGAAGCGGGGCGGGGGGCGGGGGGGTGGATATTAACCAGAACCAGGAGAGGAAAGCTTCAGTTCCAGGAGAGAGCTCCTGGCAGGAGTTGTGACCTTCAGGAGAACAAGGTCCCAAGCCACGGTGACCCAGTGGGGTGACACTAGAGGAATAAATACCCTGACTTTACTCCTCTCCTGCCGGTGCCTCCCATCATCTGAGCCCAGCCAGGAGCCATAGGACAAGGAAACCCACCATCTTGCCCGTAGAGGTCAGCCCCCCAGGACTGGAGGGGTGAGTGGAAAATATCCAGCATGGGCAGGCACAGCTATTCACCAATGGGATATTTCCTGGGAACATGACACTATGGTCTCTTCACATAAAAGAGGAACTGAAAGGCAGTTACTTGGGATGCCTGGGTGGCTCAGTCATTAAGCATCTGTCTTCGGCTCAGGTCATGATCCCAGGGTCCTGGGATGGAGCCCCGCATCGGGCTCCTTGCTCAGTGGGGAGCCTGCTTCTCCCTCTCCCTCTGCCTGCCACTCCCCCATGCTGTGCGTATCTCTCTCTCTCTCCCTCTGACAAATGAATAAATAAAATCTTAAAAAAAAAAAAAAAAAAGGCAGTTACTTAATCCTGAGTTTCCAGAATAGGAGTCAGGGAGGGGTGGTGGCAGGGAGCACGGTTCCAGAGGAATCTGATTCAATTTTTGGTTTATGGTGCCTCTGAGGAGCTTTCATTTGGGCCAGTGAGGAAGGTACAGGGATTTAAATTCGTAGCTGGCAGGTGGGCCCAGAGTAAGTGTCTCAGGAAGCTCATGCAGGCTGTAGGTTTTATTTATTCAGGGAATGAACTTAATGACGTGGAAGGTGTTTGTCCTGCTTACACTGTCTGATGACTCTGACTGATGATTAAACCTTGCTTTATTGGTCAGGTACCAGCTCAGTTACCAATGAAGACCTTAGGTGCATCCAAAGGCAAATGGTTTTCCAAACACCATTCTCCTCCCATAATGAGGATCCAGGAATTTCCCTTCAGGGAGACAAGGCAGTGCAGCTGAAGAAGTGAAACCTTAATGCCATAACCAGGAAATGGGGTGAACCTAAAGACTTAGGGTGGGCCTGTTTCTGCATTCACAAGGAGCCCCTGTGGGAATCTGGGCAACGGTGAATGGTTGTTTTCATGCTTTCAGCCTGCTGAAGCAGGGGACACTGGAAGGGGACAGGAAAGGCTAAATTTATTTGATTAATTTCTTTATTTTTAAAAAAAAGTGCTTTATGAAGATGCTGTTAAAATATGATCTGGGAGACAACTCTTTGTGACAGGAGTGCTTGCTAAAATAGCCCAAGAGTGTTTTTTTTTTTAAATCTTTTTTTTAAGATTATTTATTAGAGAGAGAGTAGGGGGAGGGGCAGAGAGAGGGGGAGACGATCTCCAGCAGACTCCCCACTGAGCATGGAGCCTGACACGGAGTTCAGTCCCAGGACCCTGAGATCATGACCTGAGCCGAAATCAAGAGTTGGACGTTTAACCGACTGAGCCTGTCTAAAACTGACAGGTATTTAGAAATGTTTCCATCATCCAGTGGTTTAGTTTTAAAGAAAATAAACAATTTTACTACCTACAAAAACTCTTATATCTGTATACTTTAAAAACTTTGGGAGGAATTTTGAATCTGCTTGAAATCTTCCAGTCAAAGTATTATAGAAGAAAGCGGGGCATCTGGGCCCTTTATTAAAATTATAAAATGTATGAGCTTCTAATAAGCTTGTATGAGTAAATGATTGACTTCAGGAGGAGAGAAATTTACCAGCCAAATTTCATAAAGATCTTTACGTAACAGGTGAATGGGACTGAAAAGCTAATTGTGATTTCCTAAATGCACCCATTGCTGCCCTTCCCCATCGGTAGCCACTAACCTTTGTGAGGCCTCATCTTCTGCAATGCCAGTTATGTGCTTCAAAAGCAAGGCGTGGACTTAGAACTGGATCCTCAAATCCACTTTTTCCACAAAGCGTTAACCAAAGTTTTAAAAAATAATAGAGCAGATGAAAGATCATGGCTGCCAGGGGTTGAGGGGAGGGGCGAGGGATGAATAGGTGGAGCACAGGGGATTTTTAAGGCAATGAAATTATTCTATATGATACTATAATTGTGGATACATATTATACATTATGAAAGCCCATGGAATGTGCACCACTGAGTGAACCCTAATGTAAACTATGGACTTTAGTTAATAATAATGTATCAACAGTGACTCATAATTTTATAGAAAATGCAGCACACTAATATGAGATGTTATTAATAGGGGCCACTGAGGAGGGAAAGTGTTGAGCGGGTACATTGGAATTCTTTGTACTTTTTGCTCAATTTTTCTATAAACCTAAAACTGCTCCCCAAACTAAAGTCTATTAATTTTTTTAAGCGAGGCATATTTAATTCTAGCCCTCTTAAAACATTTCCATTTTTTAGTGAGAGCAAAAATGTACCATTAATAAAACATGAAAAAATATTGTTTAACTCATTTGCTTTAATTTGTACTTGTATATATTTAATAATGTCCATAACAGATTATTACAATAATACATAATTATAATCTATAAGTAAATCAATCTCAGTCTATTGGGGGGTTGCATCCTCTGACATTTTTATTGATACTATGCACATTCAGAAGGTTTGTTGCTATCTGGACGGGTGCTCTCCCACGGAGAAAGTAAGCTTCAGCTGGCTCAGTGAATCCTTGGGGGTGCTGGGCGATGCTTTACTGAGGCTGCCTTCCTGGGGGCCCAGGCAGCACCAGCCAGGCGGCCTGGAGTGGCGGGGGAGTCAGGCTGAGTCGCAGCTATGATTAGGGGCTGAGGGACTTGGTTTATGTGGTGAGCTTAAAAGAACTGGAATAATCATTACCTGCCCAAGGGATGGGGCGTTGGTGGGGGGTGGAGGGTGCGGGGGCAGGCGTGGAGCCGTGAAGAGCCAGGTCCTCTGGCAGCAGGGGAAGATGAGACTGGCTTAACGGTGCTGTCAATCAGCGATGTAAGCAATGGCCGACACCAGGAGACCCAGAAAAGCTTTACAATGGATAGATCTTGTCAGCGAGGTCAGCAGGCAGCACTGTGGGGCCTGCCAATTCCTGTAATCACCAGCGTCGTATCCAGGGTCACTGGAGCGCTAAGACCCTGCAGGCTGAAGGCTGGGCTGGAGAGAATGGGCGCGGGGGGCCGCTGGGGACTGTGGGGCCCAGCAAGGAGGGAAGGGAGCAGCACCTGCTTACTCATCACAGAATCGAACCAGAAAAGGAAACAGCCACGTCCTGGCCTGTGGAAAGAGGGTGTTTCCGGGGTGCCCTCCAATTAGACGAAACCCCCCAAGGGCCTCCTCTCCCTCATCCCTGAAGTGCTGATTTCCTCCGAGACCGTGTCCATCAGGTACAGAAGTGGTTGCACATGCCTTTGGGCAATAGGACTTTTTCTTCACGCTGTACTGGGCCTAGCAGTGAGGCGCGGGTGCCGTGGTGGCAGTGGGGACTGCAGGGTGGGAGCTCCGATGTCTGTCCGCGCTCAGCCCTGCAGAATGGACCCTCGGGTAGGATTTGAGCACGACTGCCTGGAGAAGCGAGTCCGAGCTCCTTGATGTGGCATTCGGGGACCGTCTTGACATTACCCTTATTTTGTTCTCCCGTCTTGTTTTTAGCCACTCCTTGCTTTCTGTTTTTTGCCCCGAAGTGTAAGATACCTGAGTTGTCTGTGCTTCTGTGCTTTTGCTCATGCTGTTGCTTCTGCTTGGAATTCCTTTGCACTGGCTGCCTTTGACCCGGTCTTCAGCATTCACCTGTGATGGTATCTCCTCTGATGCCTCTGGGCCCCCACAGTGCCCTTGATGTGCCTACATCTGAGAAGTTCCCTCTCTCTACTGAAATTCCTCCTGTATCTGTTACCCCCACTAAGCTGTAAACTTCCCAAGTGCAGGAATCTGTGGGATCTCTGAGACCTCTGTCCCCATCCCCCCACCCCCACCACGCACCTGACTTAACTGATGGAATTGTTTGAGCATTATCTGGCATCAGTTTAGAATTCAAAGGATCCTTTCTGGAAAGCCAGTTTGAGAAAAGAAGGGAGGTGTGCTTAATAAAGAACCGAGGAATTCAATACTGATACCGGAGAGGAGAGGGGAGAGTAGCTGGGGACCAAGGGGTCAGGGCAGGAAAAGCACGGAATCACTGGAAGTTCACATCAGGTCTTGGGCTTGAGTAGCTGGCCCCACTGCTGCTGAATTGAATTAGTGATAAGTAACTGTGAAGACGTACTCTGGTCTGCAAGGACAGGGGCTCCCCGGAGCTCTGGAGGCCTCCGATTACCTCCCCTGATGCTACAGGCCTCCAGGGATTCTAACCAGCATAATGGACTTTGAAAAGGGAGACAGCTGAGTGAGGCAAGCTAGTTCAAGTCCCTGACGGATGATGCTGGCTTGGTTAAGGACTCCTTCAGCTGTGTCTGAGGGAAGACATCTCTTAGCGGAATCACTCATTTGAGGTTAAGGAAGGAGCAGGTGGAAGGGGCAGTGGACTTTTTTGTTAGGAGAACCAGACGGATTCTAGGCCTTGCTTTACAACGCTGAACACTCTCCACCTGGGTCTTGTCCACAGACAACAGGAGCTAACAATGCTTCCACTTCTCTGCTTTGCAGGCACCTTGCAAGAACAAGTGGGCCCAGCTCTGTGACCGTGAGCAAGTTCTTTAAACTTTCTGGGCCTCAGTTTCCTCGTGTATAAGATGGGGACACTAATTGTATCCTACTTCATTTAATGGAAAGTTCTTAATGCAGATCCTGGTACAGAATAAGCTCAATGGAAATTGGCTACAATGATAACTGCTAACACATGGAGTCATTTGGAAATGCTTAGTTGAGAATAAACCAGCTGAACTACTAGGAGGCGAGATAGCATAAGGCCTTGTTACTTAAAGCATGACCCTTGGACCAGCAGCGCCGGCATCCCATGGGACCCCAGCAGAGTTTGGGGCCCAGCCCCAGATGTACTGAGTCTGAACCCGCAGTTTAACAGGACTCCCCAGGTGATTCATACACACGTTAGAAGTCAGGAAGCGCTGACATAGAAGCCCTGACCTATCTGCCACTTGCTCATTGTGTCACTTGGATAAGTTCTGTAGCTTCCCCCTGTTTGTCATCCGTGAAACCCCAGCTCATGGGGTTGTGGTGGTATTTAACTGACTCTGTATGCTGGGAACCTAGGATGGCTCCCACCCATGGTAAATACCCTTCAGTGTTTGCTGTCTCTGCTCTCCAGCCCCAGGAGCGTGCCGCCTTGGCCCCTCACAGAGCCTCCCTCCTGGGCCTGGGTTCAGCGAGAGCCAGACCGCCAGGTTCACATCCCAGCTCCCACACCTGGAGCAAGGTCTGCCTGTGCCACGGAGACGGTCACTTCAGTGACCCAGGGCTCAGTTTCCCATGTGTTAAAATTGTCACAAAGACTGTGCCCAGCTCTTGGGGATGCTGAAGCATAGAGTGAGGTGTGCGGCAAGAGGCCAGGCTGAGGCTGGTGCTCCAGGCACACTTCAGCTTGATCAGTGGGCATGTACTGATCAGAGGCCACACTTCAGGCTCAAGTGCGTCCCTGCCCCGCGGGAGCTCTCTGCCTCTTGCTGCCCACCCAGCCAGTGCAGGACCTCCCCGGGCTAGAACTCCGGTCCTGAGGAGGCCAGGGCGCACGCCATTATAGGCAAAGAAGGGAGCGAAGGCAGGCTGGGCCAGGTGAGTAAACTGGTCTGCCCCCTCCCCAGGTGACTCACCTGATTCCCCAGTAGACCCTAAGTCCAGGAGGGTAGAGCCACCTCTGTCTAGCTCGCCATCAAGTTTAGGGAATGTCTAGTGTTTTGCCTGCCACATAACAAGTGCATATTCTAGGGGCGCCTGGGTGGCTCAGCTGGTTAAGCGGCTGCCTTCGGCTCGGGTCATGATCCCAGGGTCCTGGGATCGAGCCCCACGTCAGGCTCCCTGCTCAGTGGGGAGCCTGCTTCTCCCTCTCCCTCTGCCTGCTGCTCTGCCTACTTGTGCTCTCTCTCTATCTCTCTGTCAAATAAATAAATAAAATCTTAAAAAAAAACCAAACAAGTGCATATTCTAGGTGTGCCGTGTGAATAAGAATACTGTAGTTACAAGCATGATGGCCAGAGGCGGACCCTTCCCTGTCCTCTTTCTTGAGCAGCCAAACTGCCATGTTAGGACTGAAGGACAGACAACTGTTCTCCCCGTCTCATTGTTGCCTCTAACACCCTCTCTCACCCTTCCTCTTGGTACCTCTGTGTCACCACAGGAAGCATGTCCTTTTTAAAAAATTTGTATTTAAATTCCAGTTAGTTAACATACAGTGTAACAGTTTCAAGTGTAGAATTTAGTGATTCAGCGCTTCCGTACGACACCTGGTGCGCATCACAGCAAGTGCCCTCCGTAAGCCCCATCACCCGGTTAGAGAAGCATGTCCTTTTAAGGTATGAACAGTCTTCCCAGACCCCAGCTGGGTTTTCCCTGTGAGGTTAGCGGAAATCCTTCATCTCTTTCAGCTAAATTTGAGTGGTGGGTGGGCAGAATCCATTGCTTGGAGAAGAAGCTTGTGCACAATTTTGATTCCAAGTCCTGAAGGGACCATGACGAGTCAGGGGGTGAGCCCCTATGGAAGTTGGGGACCTCCGTTTGTACCAGCTCCACAGCCTCCCTCTTAAAGGGGAGCTTTGTGCCAAGAAGGGCTTTGAGTTGGCCAGACCTGCCCGTGAATCCTGGTGCTGCTGGTTCCTCGCTTCCTTATTAGGAATTAGGTTACTTACTGAAAATTGTTTTGTCTGCACAATGAAGATAATAAAATCTCCTTGCATAAGGCTGTCATGGGAATTGAAATTAAAGTGGAAGAGACGTTATAAGTTTGTGAGGTCGAACACTTGAGTGCCATTAGTCATCCCACTGGGACCGCCAGCGCGCCCACGCTGTCCCGGACAAAGCGGCACATACGGTTTCTCTAATATACCTGGCAACTCTTGTTTAAGAGCACTGCATCACAGGAAGTTAAATGATAAAATGTTACAACTCAGGCCACCAACGGTTTACTTCCTGGAAATTGTTGCACTGGTGCTTTTCTCCCCACTAGTCCCTGGTGCTATTTTGAGGCTGGTCTTTGGAGAAGGGGAAGAGGACCAGCATGAGGGGGAGGGAGGTGGTGGAAGGGATGGAGGGGTCTGGGGAAATAGGAGGGAAAGGGGACTAAGAGGTCTTGCTGAGGAACAAATGAGGACCCCCCTCCATTTCAGGGCCTGGAGGTTTGCTTAAGAGATTAATGACAGAACCATCCCTATGGGGGGGGGGGAAGAATGAAGAGGAGATTGGAAAGCTAAGGGTCAAGGTGATGAGTTGCATTTTCAATGCTATGAAGGTGGGAGGATGGTGGCTGGTACCTGAGACCAAGGTCTGGCTGTTGTCCATCTGGAACCTGACGTTCTCAGCACAAGTTATTCACCCGGAGTGCTCAGAGAAGACTAGCAGGTCTTTTTCTTCACCTGTTTTTTCCAGCTCAACGGTGATTGAAGAGCTTTCTCTCTCCTGTTGTGTGAGAAAAGATGGTGAGAAAAGGAGGGAGATGAGCCACGGTCACACTAGGCCATACATGTTTGCAAAGCCTCAGGCTGTGGGAAGGAATGGACACTGCGGAGGGGCTTCTGTGGGCCACTCAGGAGGTGCAACTGCTCCGAGGCCTTAGTCCTGAGTCAGAGGGACACCTGCCCTTTGTGGCGGGGCTCTCCCCAGACACTGCAGAGCCATGACTAATGTGAGCACCTAGGCTGTCATTTTTTTCAGGAGCAGGGCCCTGGGAGGGCTGGCCTCTCAGTCTTGGTGGGGCGTGGGGCCGTCAGCCCCTCTGATACCCTCACAGAGGGACGTCTCTCTTGGGGAGAGGGTGGTGTGTGTAGGGTGATTGAAGGAGTGCCGGGAGGGATGCAAGCTATTTAAGGTTCTTTAGCACTTCCCAGTGGGTTTCTTTCCTACTGCTGCCCCCAGGCCTTCAATGTGGGCTAAGCTCCTGTACACACACACACACACACACACACACGCGCGTGTGCAAGCATCCCCTTAGGCTCTGTCTGAGAGCAGCCACTGAGCACCTTTCCTTCTCTAATCTGAGTCCTGGAGTGGGAAGGAGAGAAGGCCAACTTCAGCCCCTTCCTGAAATCAGCCGGCTTGGCTGTGTGGTGGTGATCTGGGAGAAGCTATCTGAAAGGCTTTTGAGAAAGCAAAGCATGAGGCAGCTGCAAGCTCTTACTCTGTGCTGTTTACCTCATGGTCAGGAGAGAAATGCCCCTCCCCAGAGTGGGGTCAACTCCTTTCTCTCTCTTTCCCCGTCCTCCCCTGCACTTGTACAAGGCTCTCCCACGAACTCCCCTGCTGCCCGCCAACCAGACCACACACTTGGACGTGGTGAGAAAGTAGGGGGTGCACAGAAGGGCGCATACCTGACACCCATCTTCTGCCCACCTTTGCCCTGGGGTTTCCATTCTAGCTCCTGTTCCCCAGGAGGCGATTTCTTGATCATTCTCACATACAAGGCAACCCCCAGTGAGAGAATTAGCAAATGAAAAGAAACTCTGGAATCCAGTAGAGGAAAAGGGGGGGCAGAGGATGGGTGTGAGGTGTGTGCCTTCGGGCACACTCCACTTTCTCCAATTCCTTGATCCAAGGGTGTGGTCCAGATCTAGAGTTAAATGCAGTCAATAGAAAAAGAATTCTGGGCCTGGCTGGCTCAGTCAGTAGAGTGTGCGATGCTTGATCTTGGGGTTGTGAGTTTGAGCCCCACGTTGGGTACAGAGATTACTTTAAAATCTTAAAAAAAAATTCTTCAGAGATTATGACTTTTTTACTTCTTGGCATTAAAATTAATTTTTTTCATAAAATGAAGATCTCAAATGATGATTTAAAAAACTATTCACAGGGGCGCCTGGGTGGCTCAGTGGGTTAAGCATTGGCCTTGTCTCAGGTCAGGATCCCAGGGTCCTGGGATCGAGCCCTGCGTCGGGCTTCCTGCTCATCGGGGAGTCTGCTTCTCCCTCTCCTCTGTACTCTCTCTCTCTCTTTCTCTCTCTCTCTCTGAAATAAATAAAATCTTTAAAAAATAAAATTAAAAATTAATAAAAAATAAAAAACTATTTACAGTAAAATATGATATTGGCAACCGCATGTCAGTCCCTGAAAAAAGATTTTAAAAATATGTTTTATGTGAAATCCCAAAGTCTGGGAACCACTGCTTTAGAACATTGTCCACCCCAGGTGGCTTGGCCAGAGCAGGCATTCAGGGACCTGACATGGTGCCCACAAGGAACACCTGTGCAATCCAGCATCCTGTCATGACGACGGGAAGGTATGGAGCACCCTTGCTGACATCACAAATTCTAGGATAAAATAAGTCTTATTTTCCCTTTGCATCCTTATAGCACAGAAAAATGATTAGAGGAATTCAACCTGCATTTTGGCAGCAACCAAACAATGACTACATCTCCATTTTTGAGAGTTATGTGTACAGAGCAGCCAAAATACAGTTCTCCGTTGGAACCTGCTTTTCATTAGCTGTGGAGCTTTATTGCTTTCTGATTTGGTTGAATTAGATTCAGTTGAACAAATACGTGTTTGGACACCAACTGGACAAATGCAGAATGAGGGGCTGTGGGAAAACTGAGCGGATCAGATGTGTCTGCTGCCTTCAGAGCTGTTCCAATCCAGTAGGGTGATGAGACAAGAAGCTGCCTGATAACCGGAAGAAGAGGGGAGAGGCACGAGAAGACCCAATCTTAGGGTGCCAGGGGGAAGTTCAGAGGAGACAGGGGGCATAGTTGACAGGGAAGCAGAAAAGGCATTATGAGAAAGGTGGCATCTCAGTGGACAAGCGTTTGTGAGCAATTTGGGAGCAGCAACTGTGTGATCAGCCTAGCGTCCCTAGTAACTGCTACGCAGTAAGTGCTCGGTAAATGTCTGAAGAATTAATTGAATCTTATTGGCAGTGGGTGTTCTGGTTAAAATGAGTTACTAAGCACTGTGCTTTTCTTAGACTTAAAATATTTGGGAGCAGCTCTTAGTTTAAGCAAGTTTTATGTGTATTAAGGGATGCTTTTCCCTCTTAAATCAGTGGCTGTGATACTTACCTTTCAGCACAAGAGGGAGCTGCTGCCTAGTTTATTTAACTAAAATGGTATTGCTCTAGGTTTGCCCCTCTCTTCTCAAATTACAGTGCAGTATATCGTGCCATTTAACCATCCTCCCCCAGAATGGCCCACCAACCAAAAAATCCTATCACTGTACGATAGGATTATTATCAGTGGTGCATTGTTTTCCTAAAGGTATTTCTCCTAAATTACATGATTACTAGGAAAAAAAGGCAACATTTAAAATGTATTATAAACAGATACCTTAGGGGCAACTGGGTGGCTCAGTCGGTTAAGCATGTCTTCAGCTCTGGTCATGATCCCAGGGTCCTGGTGCATTGGGCTCCCTGCTCAGCAGCGAGCCTGCTTCTCCCTCTCCCTCTGCTGCTCCCCCTGCTTATGCTCTCTCTCTCTCTCTCTTTGTCAAATAAAATCTAAAACAAAACAAAAAAGGTATTTACCTCACACCAGGCTGGGGGGTGGTCTTCAGAGCCCTAAATAAATACAACGAACGTTTCCCAGTATCGGACACTCTGCTTATAAAAATGCCTCGGGGCCTCATACGGAGGCCACAAATCTGAGGTAACAGCCATTTCCAAATCTCAAGTTTTCATGAGGGTCAAAGTCTAGCTGAGATTTTGGCTGAGTCCAGGCCTTCAAACTTGGGATGTGCAATTTCTTTTGCCAGGAGCTGCAAACAATAAACTATGAAATAGCCAAAATCCAGGTGTGTATCTTGAATAAGAACACACAGTATATATAGTAATCAGAACCTAGGGTTGTCTGGGTGGCTCAGTCCGTTGAGCTGCTCACTCTAGATTTTGGCTCAGGTTGATCTCTGGGTCCTGGGATGGAGACCCACCTCTGGCTCTCTGCTTAGTGGGGAATCTGCTTCTCCTTCTCCCTCTGCTCCTAACCCGCCCCATTCATGCTTGTTCACTCTCTCCCAAATAAATAAGTAAAATCTTAAAAAAAAAAAAAAAAGATTTATTTGAGAGAGAGAGGGGGTGGGGAGGGGCAGAGGGAGAGGGAGAGAATCTCAAGCAGACTTTGTGCTGAGTGTGGAGCCCGGCATGGAACTTGATCCCACGATCCTGAGACCATGACCTGAGCTGAACTCAAGAGTCAGCCACTCAACCGACTGAGCCACCCAGGCACCCCAGGAGCAGGCCTTCTTGATTTTTGTGTCCCCTACAGAGTCTAGTCCAAGGTCAGGGGGCAATTCATTTGTGTTTAGAAAAAAATCACAGCCAAGGGTGACTGATAAATTTAAAAAGGAGGAAGAAATGGGGTCTTAATACCTAAAAATTGTATTTGTTGCTTATTTTTGGTTGGTTGGTTGTTAAATCTTAATGCTCTAGTCAAGAGGTAGCAGGCATGGTGAAGAACATGGACTCAGGCGTCTTGGGTTCAAATTGCAGCTTGGCTGCGTCTAGCTCTGTCATCTTGGGCAGGATTCCTGTCCTTTCTATGTCTCAGCTTCTTCATGAGTAATGTAGTATGATGCCGCTGCTGAAAACTTACCACGCTGGATTTATTATTTATAAAGTCCTCAAAACAGTGCCTGGTACATAGTAAATACTATTAGTAATTATAAAGTAAAATAATCATATTTAGTGAGATATAGTCAAAATATACTTTGACTCATTAAAAGCCAAATAAAACTTTAAAGCAGTGTATCAGAGATGGGTTGACAAATGTTCTAGAATTGTACACCTGGAATTGATGGTCGCACAGCCTCAGGAATATACTAAAAACCACTGAATTATACACTCTCAAATAGTGAGTTTTATGGTAAATGAATTATATCTCAATAAAAAATGTTATAAAGAAAAATTCAATTCAATAAATATTTGTTCTCAACCCTCTCCTGGGCTTGGGGGAGGAGACACCACATTTTAGGACACATAGCCTTTGCCCTGGAGATTTGATTTCGACCCAGGTCATGATCTCAGGGTCATGAGATTGAGCCCCAAGTCAGGCTCCACGCTCAGCATGGAGCCTGCTTGTCCCTCTGCCTCTGCTCCTCCTGTCACGTGCTCTCTCTCTCTCTCAAATAAATAAAAATCTTAAAAAAAAAAATAAATGGAATCCCACAATACTTGTTCATTTGCATCTGGCTCATTTCACTTAGCGTCATGTTTTCAAGGTTCATGTATGTTGTAGCATGTGTCAGAATTTCATTCCTTTTCAAGGCTGAGTAATATTCCACTGTGTGTATGTACCACATTTTGATTATCCATTCGTTCATTGATGGGTACATGGGTTGTTTCTACTTTTTGGCAATTGTGAATAATGCTGCTGTGGACATTGGTGTACCAGTATCTGTTCAAGTCCCTGCTTGAAATTCCTTTGGGCCTATACCTACAAGTGTAATTGCTGGGTCATATGGTAATTCTGTTTAGCTTTTTGGGGAAATACCAAACTGTTTTCCATAACAGCTACACCATTTTACATTATCAATAACAACACACAAGGGTTTCAATTTCTTCATGTCCTTGTCAACAGCCACTATAGAAGATTGTGGAAAGGTTCCTGAACTTGAGTTGAAAAAAGTCAAGTACCATTTCTGGTTTTTTCTTTTTATTCCACTCCCTTCCCAGCTTTGCTTTTTAATAAAATTTTTATTTTGGAACAACTTTAGATTTACAGAAAAGTTGCAAATATAGTTGTCTTAGTCTGTTCAAACTGCTATAACAAAATACCACAGACTGGGAGACTGGGTGGCTTATAAACAACAGAAACTTATTTCTCACAGTTCTGGAGGCAGAAAGCCCAAGATCAGGGTGCTGACATGACATCGCTAGGTTCCGGTGAGGACCCTTTCTAGAGTTGCAGACTGCAGCCTTCCTGCTCTGTTCTCACGTGGTGCAGGAGGTGAACTAGCTCCCGGGGGCCTCTTTAACAAGGTCATTCATGTCATTCATGAGAGCTCCACCCTCATGACCAGTCACCTCCCAAAGGCCCTACCTCCTTATACCATCACATTGACCACAAGTTTTCAACTTGAGTTTTGGAGGGACACAAACATTCAGGCCGTAGCAATAGAACTGAGAGTTCCCAAATGCCCTTCCCCCAGCATCCTTCAGTGTTCACATAGCCATGGTATATTTGTCAAAACTAAGCAGTTAAGATTGGTACAATACTAACTAACTAAATGATAGACTTTATTCAGGTTTCACCTCATTTCCACCAAGGTCCTTTTCCTGTCCCAGACTCCAATCCAGAATACCACACTGCAGGTAGCAGCTCTGCTTTGTATTCGCTGAGACACTTCCGCCACTTTCCTCTCTAATCCTCAGCTGTCGCTCGTGTCCAGAGGGAACAACTTGAGTGCAACCTCCACCTCACGGGGTGCAGTGAGGATTGAAGGGGGTGGAAGAGGGGAGAGCGTTTTGTGAGCTGTAAAGCTTCAGGCCAATGTAAAGGATTGTTACTGAAGCCCGCGGTGGCCTCTCTTCACCACTGGCCTGCCACTAGGGGGCCTCTTGCTGACGCGGCTGCCGTGGGCTTTGGAAGGAGGCCTTCCTACCAGGCCTCCCCTGGCCGGGGTACTCCTGGTGCTCCAGGCCCTGTAGGCTGATTGAGGGGAGGACCTCGCCTCATCCGTTGATTGACCAAGGGCTTTGGCAGACCCTCCTCCCGGTGCTTCCTGTCTGTTTGCAAAGCTTCTTTGGGTGCTGTCAGCTTCAAGCTTTGGGGTGGAGGAGGCTGGAGGTTACAGACTCCGCTCTCTCCTGGGCATTTGAAATGCCCAGCGTAGGGCCAGCAGGCCACAGAGCACCCTGCATTGGCTCAGCTGCTTATCGATTCTCTCCTGGTTGGGGGAGGGGAGTGGGGGTGGGTTGAGGGTGCAGGGGTGAAGTGCTGAGTCTATTTTGGGAGGTTGCAGGAGTCTAGCTCGGCATGCCCTCTCCACACTTGGCCCCCTCTGGCGTTTCCTAGAAGGATTTCCCATCCTCCCACAGCCACTCTCTCCCACCCTCCTTCCTGCTTAGTGCTTATAGTTGACTAGTGGCCCCAAAAGACGTGTCTCAGTCCTAACCCCTGGTCCCTGTGAATGTGACATTATTTGGAAATAGGGTCTTTGCAGTTGTAACTAAGTTAAGGATCTTATGATGAGATCATCCTGGATTTAGGGTAGGCCCTAAAGCCAATGACAAGTGTTCTTCTAAAGGACAGAGAAGGAGAAGACACCAAAAAGAAGGCACATGAAGATGGAGGCAGAGGGTGGAGTCCTGCTGCCACAAACCAATTGGCACCAAGGGCTGCCAGTAGCCACCAGAATCTACAAGTGAGGCATGGGACTGATTCCCCCTCAGAGCCTCCAGAAGGAATCAGCCTGTTAACACCGTGATTTTGGACGTCTGGCCTTGTCTTAGCTCATGCTGCCATAACCAGATACCACAGAGTGGGTGGCTTAACCGACAGAAATGTATTTTCCCACAGTCCTGGAGGCTGGAAATCCGAGGTCAGGATGCCAGCGTGGGTGGGCTTTGGTGAGGGCCCTCTTCCTGACTTGCGGACAGCCGCCTTCACTCTGGGGCCCTCACAGGGCAGCAAGCGGGAGAGAGAGTGTGTTTCTTCTTCAAAAGCACTAATCCCATTGTGAGGATCCTGCTCTCACGACCTCAGATCTAAGCCTAAATCTCCCAAAGGCCTATCTTCAAATACCATCACATGGAGGTGGGGGCGGCGGGGGAGGTAGGGCTTCACTGTACAAATTTTGGGGGGATGCAGTTCAGTCCACAGCAGGCCTCCAGGGCTGGGAGAGAATGAATTTCTGTTGTTCTAAGCCACCCAGCTTGTGGCACTTGGTTATGCAGCCTTGGGACACTGAGACAGTGTCCCACTTCTCTAGGCCCCCTCCTCCCAGAGACCACCAATGCAAAAGAAGACTTAGGGGCTGCGGTTGGGGGGTTCACGGCCAGGGCACCGGCTTGCAGAGGCTGTGGGTGTGCATGAATGGCGTGACAGTGACCTGGGCTCACGGGGTCCAGACCCAGTGACCCTGGGAGGACCAGCACTGGGCAGAGGCGGGCCGGGGCTGTTGTGGGCACCCCTCATCTTCAGCTACCACCCCTGAAGATGGGGCCCCGGCACTACACTTGGAAGTGATTCATCAGCACGAGCCCTTCCTGGATCTGCTGCTAGGCTTTGTGGCTGGCACTGAGGACCTAGGCCCACAGAACGAGCTGGGCCAGACACCCCGGCAGCTAGCAGCCAGCCTGTGGAGGGGTCCACACTGCAGAAGTGTGTGGCACACACTGGGTTGTTGCTCCTGGCCTGCTGCAGGCATGGCTCCAGGCCCCACTGGCTGCCCCAAGGAGCCCCTGACCCCTACCTAGCTCAGGGCCCAAAACACATCCCCAACATCGACCCAAGAACCAGCTTAGAGAAGTTGGAGGAAAGTGAGGAAGACCGGAAGCTACAGTTGCAGGCTGAAAATGACAAGGACCACGGCCCACTCCATGTGGCTGCCATCCTCGAAGAGGCAGACCTGGTCTGGCTCCTCCAGGAGGCCCAAGCTGACCTCAACAGACTGGAGCCCACAGGCAGCCTGCACTTGGCAGTGGAGGCCCACCCAGCTGACTTGCTAGAGTTTCTCCCGGGGGGCAGGCTTGGACCCTGCTGACCCCTCTCTGTGGCTGCACCCCACCAGGCATCCCTGGGCTCCAGCCCCACCCCATCCCTGCTTACCTCCTCTGCACACGTGGAGCCCCAGAGCCCAAGGATGAGGACGACAGCCTGGCTCCTGCAGCGGTGGTGGTGATGGCGACAGTGAGGACGAGGGCATGAGTCGGGAAAGACCGAGCAGCCCGGCTTGGGGGTGAGGGTAAATCAGCAGGCAGCAAAGGGGAGAAGAGCTGTGAGGGAGAGTGTTGAGACCCCCCTTGGGCTGCAGTCAGGACAGACCCAGGCAGGGGCGGTGGGAATAAATTAAGGCACTGGCAGAGGTCGGACCCAGGCAGAGGTGCAGAAGAGACCATGGCTGGGGTAACTGGTAAACCCAGGCAGTGGTGGGTGGCAGCATGGGGCGATTTGGGGGGGAAGAGTTGGAGAACTCGGGCTGTAGGAACAAAACCCCGGGCAGCAGTGATTGGAACATGGGTGGTATTGGGGAAAGCCCCTAACCAGTAGCAAGGAGGCTTACTTGGAAAACCCAGAGGCGTTGTGGGGTAGGGCTTGGGGGATTTGGGTAGAGGCAGAGGGAGGGTGTGGTGGGAGAGACCTCAAGCGGCTACGGTGGCTCAAGAACCAATGTGGGGTAGAACTCAAGCAGCAGCTATGGGAGAGATGACCTTGAACATGGTGGTTTGAGAACCAGGAGCGGGGAACTCAGGCTTGAAGACAGGACCCGGTTCTTAGAGTGGGGTGAAATCAGTTGGGCAGCGGGCAAGGAGGCCGCTGCCTGAGCCCCTCTGCCTGACCCTCTACCCCCCAGGAGGAATACAGCAGCACTGTGGTCCCTAGTGACGGGGGCCAACACTGCTACCTCCCACCCAGCCTCAAAATCTCTCCCTGATGACCCCATCTGATTTGTTTAAATGTTAATATAATTTCTGATTTAAAAAAAAACTCCCAGTTCTGACAACCAAGGGTAGAAAAAGAGAAGACTTAGAGAGCTGAGCTCTGAACAGTTTCTGCTTCTGGTTTCAGTCTGTAAATGCACGTACCTGCCTGTGTCTCAGTTGCAGGATGCTCCTTACTTCCCAGGAAGTCCTCCTGCTATGCAGACACGCTCATCCACAGAGCTACACGGCACAGGCAGGCCGGGACCTCAGCAAAGGCCTCCCCGGGGGGAGACAGATCCCAGCACCCCCTGGCTCCCTTCCCATTGCGTCAGTGGTCTTCTGGAGACCAGCCCAAACTAAGGGAGGAGAGTCCAAAGATGAAAGCCTTTGATGTGGTGACAGACTGATGGGATAGATATTTAGGGGCTAATGGAACTACACGCCGTAGCACTGTGGTATCCTCTCAGGCTGGCTCTCCTGGCCAGGAGGGAATGTGCCTGAGGGCCTTGCTTTGCGGGGAGAGGGGTTATTTGGTGTGACGGACATAGCACAAGAGCGGAGTAAGGTCTGGTGTGTCACCAAATCGCTCTGTGACCTGAAGGAGGTTACTTCTGTAAGCCTCTTGTTTCCTGAGAATGGAAGTGACTTTTCAGGTCCTTCTCTGAATCAACAGTCAGTCCTGGGAGACTAGGCCAGATTAGGCAAGTAGCAGATTCTTTTTTGTACATCTAATTGTGGTAAAATATATATAACATGACAGTTACAGTTTTACCATTGTTTTCATTCTTTATTTTAATTGTGGTAAAATGCATAAAATTTAACATCGTGACCATTTTTAAGTGTACAATTCAGTGGCATTAAGTACATTCACAATGTTGTACAACCATCACCACTGTCCATTCCAGAACTTTGCCATCCTCCCAATCTGAAATTCTACCCATTGAGCAATAACTCACCCCTCCCTCTAAACCCTGGCAATCTCTATTCTACTTTCTCTATGAATTTGCCTCTTCTGGGTACCTCATATAAGTGGAATCACAAGATTTGTCCTTTGTGTCTAGCTTATTTCACCAAGTATGTTTTCAAGGTTGATCCATATTGTAACATACATCAGAATTCCTCTTTAAGGCTGAATAATATTCCATTGTATGTATATACTGCTTTTCCACTGCTGGACACTTGAGCTGTTTTCACCTTTTGGGATTGTGATTTAACGCTCTGTGAACATTGGCATACACATGTCTGTTCACGTCCCTGCTTTCACTTTTGGGTATATACCTAGGAGTAGAATTACTGGATCCTATGATAATTCTATGTTTAATTTTTTGAGGAACCACCAAACTGTTTTCCCTTGAGTTTACTCTAAAATGAAAGCACTCTGTCCTGCCATGGGTGTGTGCTTGAGAATTCCATGGAGAGGTAGCTCGAAACCACCTGGGATCGGAGAGGCCACCCAGAGCCCAGGGCTGCCCACTTTCTACTTCTGGAGTGAATTACATTGTGGCTGGAAAGTGGCTATGAAGAAACATCCTTTTCTCTCCTGTTCACTTGTCTGGAATTTTAAGAATGGTGGTGGTATGTGCATACATGTCTGATTTCATTGATAGAACAAAAACCCCAAGCAGGACTGGATGAGGACTGGGGGAAAGGGCAGGAGGTTTAATTGGGAAGGGCAGAAAGGTGGTTGACACTAAGACTGAAGCTCTCCAAACCCTAAGCAGAGTTACAGGATGGCCTAGATCAGGTGAGCAGGGGCCAGGGGAGCAAGTGAGCAGATGAACTGACCCAGCCCTGCGCTGCTTTGAATCCACATTTGGTCTGGGTTCAACTCTCAGTTCTTGTCATTGCTAGTTTGGGCAATGAACTTAGGCTTCTCAAGTTCGGCTTTCTCATTTGTAAAATAGGGACATTATGAAAGTCAGGAGGATGGAATAAAACCACATTCCTGAGACAATTCCCACAGTGCCTGGCCCTCACACTCGGTATAGCTCAGGAAGCTAGCTGGCTGTGTTCCTCAAGCCTTGAGCAGCATACTCAGGTGCTGTGTTAGACTGGGAAGCCCCTCCCTCACCTCCCAGCTCTAGAAATCTGCTTTATAGCATGCGTTTTTGATGCAATTTGCATTTTGGTGGCTGTTTTAGAACTTAATGGTTGCCTTTCTACAGTTTCCTTTTCTCTCTGAATCAAATGCTTTATCTTTTGGGGACTGGCAGATGGGCTTACTTGCATGTACAAAACTGACTTTTAAGCAAAGGACACGTTCTTTGCTTAAAAAAAAGAAAATAGAAAACCTGTTATTCTGGGCAAAACTCTTCCAGATGCCTTTGGAAACGAATACATCTTGTTAGTGATCCCATTTCATGTACTACAAAGGGCTCACTCTACAGGCAGATAGAGCCGGATTGAAGAAGTACTGTGAAAATACTTGAGGCCATCACCTTATGTAAATAAAAATCATTATCATTAATCATAAATACAGAAAATTTGATGTCTGATAAGTGAGCTTGTATCAAAGCAGACAGATATTTCTGTCTTCCCCGCCTTTCTCTGCTCTGCCTGGTGCTCAGCGCTGCTCATCCTTGCTGATTTAATTCAATGAGCCGACCTGCAAACACGGCCAGGGTTCCAATGATACAGACGAGCATGAAGACTCCAAGGAGAATGTGGTCCATCACCATTGCAACATACTTCCATTCCTCGGCCGCCTGGGAGAGAGAAAAGTGTTAGAATTTCCTTCAGGTGGTCATTAGACTCACAGTGTTCACGTTATGCATCGTCTATGGTCCACACAATTTGCAGATCTCAAAGCCCTCGACATCCCTTGGCTGGCATGGTGATCTTTATCATTTCAATAGATTATTCACAATGGGATGGCTCACGAAGGCGGCTTAGAGGTGGTCACCAAGGCACATCGGAGGTCAGCAGCTGCCTCGTGAATGCCAACCTACCCGTCAAGACAAACCCGTCCATCTGTGCTCAAGTATTTGATCATTTAAGCCTGGAGGTGTGGGTCTCAAGGCACGGAACTTACGTTATTGGACTCCTGGTCTGACTTCATGGTCTCTGCGATGTATTTGACTCCTTCAATGGCACTTTTTACCTCGGGGTGTTTGATCAGGGGAGAGTGGAAACCCATGGGTGGAGGCCCTGGCTTCCCAGAAATGTCAGAAATATCAATGTCTTCTGTAAAAATCTTTTTGTCTTGTTTTTCTCTGGATGGTCTTTTCATTGTGGAGAAGAACATGATATTTGGGATAGTGTCGATAAAAACCTAACATAAAGAAGAAATCCATGCATGAGAATTATTGCCAACAGGGCAAGTATCAAACTCTGACTTTGAATTAGCAGCATGACTTTAGGCAAGTCATTTGGCTTCTCTGGGCCTTAGCCTCTTTGTCCTTAAAACAAAAGGACTCTACTAAATTTTCTTAAAGATTTCTTCAGGCATATCTTGTGGCCTGTCAAATTACTCCGGTGAGTAGAGATGATTCTGTAATGTGAGGAGTTCGCCACTGGAGGGAGCCTGTGTGCAGCTATTGGACTCAATGAGAAGCCATTGATGCTTGAGCTTCCAGCCCTGCTATAGGTACCCGCTTCTTTCAAAGCCATGTGTTAGCAGGATAATATGGTTAAAGAAAAGGTCTTTCTGGCTAAAAGAATATATAAGTCTCCAAAACAGCTACTCTGTTTTCTTCCATTTCTTGTTCCTGAAGAAATGCAACATAGGTGTTGACAGGAGTCATGTGAGTCTTTATAAATATAGGGACTGATTGTCTTTCCAGAAGAATACATTGCAAGCAGTAGTGTTTCTGTCAATTCATGACAAATCTTTTGCAAGCTACAGAAAAGACCCTGGAAGCTAGTGTCTCTGTGAAGTTTTATTTAAAAACTGACATATTGGAAATGTTAACACACTTTAAATTTCAATAATGTAAATATTTGAGACCAAGTTCCTCAGTGACACTCACTTTTTGACAATTTCTTGTCAAGCACTCCCTCCATCTCTAGTTCTTCTATTCTCAGCAGATAATTTCTCCCAGCAAAAAATAAGCAGTCTGTTCAGAGATTGGAAGACATACAAACAGAAATCTCAAGAATTTCACAGCATTTGACTAAAAAGACAGTGACTTATTCACCTTCTCTAATCAAAGGGATTATTTAAGCTTGAATTCGGAGGGGGCTTTGTTAATTCTGTTTTTCTTCTGTGCCTACATGAGTTATTTATTCCTAGAAAGAGGCTAAAGAAAGTTCCTTCCGGAAATCCCCTCAAAATCCCCAGAAAGGACTTTCAGTTCCTAAGTACCCACAGTTGTTAACCAGAATTCCACTGGCCACGTGGAAGGAGAGACGTTCTTACGGGCAAGAGTTTGCAGGGCCTTGCTCACTCACCTTGCGTACCCAGTCGGGCATGACGTGGGTGCTGGGGGAGCGGTGGTGTGTATTGATGACAATGACGGTGATGATGATGGACGCTATGACAAACACCATGGTGAACAACATGTATTTCCCAATCAAGGGCACGGCACTGGAGGTGGAAGGGATCAGCTCCACGATGACCAGGAGGAACACGGTTAAGGACAGCAGGACTGAGATGCTTAGAGTCATCTTCTCTCCTGGACAAAATGAAGAAGAAATACAGCCACTCATGTGTTATGGGCTGAATCATCGTACCCTTCAATTTTATACGTGGAAGTCCTAAGGCTCGGCACCCCCGTGACTGTATTTGGAGATGAGGCCTTAAGTCAAAATGAGTTGATTAGGGAGGGCCCTCATCCAGGATGACTGGTGTCCTTCTAGGAAGAGGAGGTTAGGACAGAGACACCCACAGAGAGGAAGGACCAGGTGAAGACACAGGGAAGACAGCCATCTGCAAGCCAAGGAGAGAAGCCTCAGAGGAAACCAAACCTACTGACACCTTGGCCTCCAGAACCACGTGGAAATAAATTCCTGGCGTTTAAGCCGCCCAGTTTGGGGTACTTTGTTATGGCGGCCCCAGCCAGCTCATATACCACAGACACCAAGGGTGAGAGCAATGTGACCTGCGTGACGCTGGGGAAATTTCCTGGGCAGAATTTGGTCCTTTGAGACCTTACGCACCTTAGCTCTGCTGACAGAGGCGAGTGGCAGGCATTTCCATGAGAGGCTGCCGAACAACCAGTGGCTGCTTGATCTCATGTCCCAGAATTCTGAGGCTTGGAATTCAGGGAACCAAGTACACCCAGCTGTGTGACGGGCTAGGCTCCGGGTGGCAGTTTTCTGTCTGCAGCAGAATGTCATCAGCCTCCCAAAACGGAACCTGACCTACTTGTTACCCAGCAGATGGATGGGCAAACCAGAAGTACACGTGTAGTTTTCTCGTTATGGGAGGAAGCTGCAGGACCAAAACCAAGAAAAGGGCAAAACCAATGAACTACTTAATTTTTCACATTCATCTAAGAGGACAATTTGTTTTTTTTCTTGTTCTGTTATTCATATTAAGGGATCAGCGATTTCCCTGCCCCAACCTCTTTTCACCAGGCCCTATAATTTCAGGGTGAACAATTCCCTGTTAGAGTTTTGGTAGGGCAAGTGAGGAGGGAGGGGCTGAATGGGAATATTTTTGTGGGGACTGACCACCTGAGATGCAGTTAGAGAGCCTTTGGAAGGGACTTTCCTTGGGCCGGTCCTGCTGTTTGTCTTGGGAAACCCTTGTGTTACCCTGTTCTCCTCCCATACTGGATGCTTCCAGATGCTATGAGTATCTACAGGATACAGAGTGGATGCAAACAAGAAATGACCAATTCTACCTAGTTAGGAGAAGTCTACCTAGTGGGTAGGAAAGTCTTTAAAAGTGAAAAAGGGGACAGAATTATAAATACGAAATATTGATCAAGTTACATCAAATTTCTCGATTAATAATAATGAGAATAAGAGCTCGCATATATCATGCATTCTCACTGTTCTAAGTGCTCTTCAAGCGTAAACCATTTCACATTTACGGAAACTCTGATTCGTTTCCATATTGCCCTGACTGGCATTTTCTCTCTTCACTTTAAGAAGCTTCATTTGATTAGAAAGTTGAAAAAAAATTGTGTTTGGGATCATTTATTTAAAAATAAATACAGTCATAAATACAATGTGCATTCTGTGGGGCAAATTCTTTTTTTTTTTTAAGATTTTTTTAAGTAATCTCTACACTCAATGTGGGACTTGAACTCACAACCCCGAGATCAAGAGTCACATGCTTTACTGAGTGAGCCAATCAGGAACCCTTGTGGGGCGAATTCTGCCTTATTCTCTACTGTGGGCTTGCCACATAACAACTGTTCAACAAATATGTTGAATGAGTGAGTGTATATGAATCTTTTTTTTCCTTGTTGGAAAGCTGGACTTAGACTTGTGTGTGTGTTTATCATTTTGATATAATTGTTACCTGTCCTAAGTTCGAGGACTGTGTGTACCACCTTTCTTTTTCCCTACTTGTCTGCCCTAAATTGTTTATGAGCAGTGACTTCAAGCAGGCACTCCTGTACCCTTTTCCCCTTTTCTGCAGATTGTTGGTATTTGGTGAAATTATGTCACAGATGTGATTACCCAGTAGGAGGTAAGGAAGTTGCTCAGGCTGATATGTGAGAAGGAATTGCCACTTGGGAAGTATGGTCTTGTGTATAAAGATACTGCCATCTGGAAAACAGACACACAAAAGCTATTTTCAAGTGGCAAGCAGTGAGCAAAAGAGGCAAGACTTGGATTAATCAGTATATAGTCAGTGGCTTCATAGGGGAAGTGACATGAGGAGTATCTGTGACGCAAGCCTTACCCAGCACATTTCTGGGCACACAGTAGGTATTCAGCAAGCAAGTACTGGTGGTTATTCACATTAGACTGAGCTGTGTATGTGCGCCTCCGGGCTCATGTTCAACTCTGCCTGCCCTGTAGTCTGCTCCAGCTGTGAGCTCTAGCCACAGTGACTCACCACGGAACATGGCCACTCAGTAAATGCGTCCTCCCAGGGATGATGATTGGGCGTGTCTGCCTGTATTTGTTTATTAGCCCATGATTATTTCTGCTTTCCCCACAAATAGCAGCACGAGATGTGTCTGCGTCAGCAGCAGTGGCCATGGCAACGGCACCCACCTGAGTCTGTGGGCAGGTAGAACACCAGGCCAGTTAAGAAGGAGAAGAGCAGGCAGGGAATGATGACGTTGACGATGAAGTAGAGGGGTAGGCGCTGCATGACAAAGTGGTAGGTGATGTCCAGGTAGGGGGTGGAGGGGCAACAGGCATAGAACACCCAGTGCTTCCAGCCCCGGGACTCCTTGATCACCCATTCTCCACTTTCCATGAAGTTGCTTAGGTCTGGCTGGTCACTTTCCTGAGAAGATAAAATGAAACTTTGAAACCGCAGCTGTGTCCCCCTTGAGGAGGGGTGGGTTTCAAACTCAGCTGTAATAAAGCAACAGATTGCAGTGCTGTTGGGACTGGAATGGGACCCAGGAGGGTCACTTCCCATTTGGGGTCTTTCCTATAAAATAAGGGGGGTTTGGACCATTGGGATCCTCCATGTTGAACACACCTTCAAGTCACTTGGGAACTTGACAACATATTGGTGCCTTACTCCCACCCCAGACTAATTCAGCCAAAATTCCTGGGACCAAGTTCGGGCAGAGGAATGTATGTGAGCTCCCAGGTGGTTCTCATGTGCACACACCGAACTGTTGAATTCGATGATCCCCAAAGGTATAAGTGGTGCTGAGAGACTGGGATTCTGGAGGGACAGAGCTGGACACCTGGATGACGCTCCTCCTGCATCCAGCCCCATCCTGCGAGGTCAGCACCTACCGGGTTGATGGCCACCACCGAGCCGTCATAGGTCCAGGTACCCAACTTCATGCTGCAGTTCTGTTCGTCAAAGGGAAAGTGGGTGACGATAATCTCACAGTAGCTTTTGAAGATGGCCGGGGGTGTCCATGTGATGTGGCCAGTGTAGTCCAGGAGCACTTTGGTTAACTTGACAATGGCAAAGTCGCCATCTGCACTGCAGTTGGGATCAAAGAGGAACATGACTCCAAGTGACGGATGAGCCGTCAGTTCTGCGTGGGGATGTTAGCAGGAGACAGCTGTTAATTATCCAGGTGCTAATTATAGATGCTTTCATTTGGGGAGTGTCACTTTTTATTCATGGCAACGTTTCCCAAATTTATCTGATAATCACTGGGGTGCTTGTTTAAAATACAGATTTCTCAGCACCATCTAAGCACTAAATCAGAATATCCGGAGAAGAACCTAGGAATCTACGGCTTTAAAGAAATAACAGGTGATACTATATACCAGATGTTTTCTTCCCAGTCCTCAGTAGTATTTGTAATGTTAATCTCCATCTATCCCTTCCCCAATATACTTTGAAAGTTAACTGGGAAAAAAAAAACAACGGGAATTTTAAATAAAAACAAGTCCAGTGGCTCATGACTGTGGTAAGCAGGTTAAAGAAAGGCTCTGTTATCTTTTTCAGAACTATCTAGAATTCAGTAGGGTAGAGTCGAAAACTCAGAGTGCTCCTGGGTCAGGCAGGTGAGGAAGGGGTGAGGGGTGAGAGGAGAGCCTTCTCTCCTCTAAGGAAGGTGCCACTGAGCTTTGCTGTGGAGCCCTCTTGTGAGGGAAGGATGATGCTGCCAGATATTGGGATTCTTCCTTGGAACCTGGAAATCTGGACTTTTTTAATCCAAAGTTTCCATGCTTTTGAATAAGGGATTTTTCTACAGAGACTAGAACTCCAGAGTTTAATGTAATACTGTTCAATTTTCAAGTGTTGGCACTAATTTCTCATTTTAAAAATCCACCATGGTAGAGGGGCGCCTGGGTGGCTCAGTCGGTTAAGCATCTGCCTTCAGCTCAGGTCATGGTCCCAGGGTCCTGGGATCAAGCCCCGAGTCAGGCTCCCTGCTCAGCGGGGAGTCGGCTTCTCCCTCTGCCTCTCCCTGCCCCGCTTGTGCTCTCTCTCTCACTCTCTCAAATAAATGAGTAAAATCTTTTTAGAAAATAACAAATAAATAATCCACCATGGTAGGTAATAAAAAATAACAGGCCGTTTCTATGGGCCTTATTCAGTGGGCAGTCCACTTGACCCCAAACAGCCTGTGAGTTGGGGCCTCGGCCAAAGGCATTAGAATAGGTGTTGAAGAGGTGGGTGGGGTCTGCCCTGGGGGACTTTCAGGGACCTATGGCATATGTTGGTGCCTCACTTCATAAATCACTGGTTTTCCCCTGGGGTGGAGTTGAGGCACTCTCCAGAAAACTGTGTGGTTCTGGACCTTCCCAAAAGAGCCCCAAAGAGCAGAGGGCCACAGGATCATCTACATCTGTCTCTATAAGCTAGTAAAACTGGGTTCTCTCCCCACCAGGGTGTTCCCAAGCGAGCTTGTCAAGAGGACCTGAGGACTTTAATTGCTTCTCTTAGATTCTTACCGAAAGAGAAACTTACTAACACCAGACACTCTGCTCTATCAGCATATTTGTCCGAAAACTTTACACAAATGATTGGCTAATCGGGCTCAAGCTTGAGTCTCAGGTATCACTGGGAAATATGTAGTAGAAAATCAGAGTAGGAGGGTGGGCCGTAAAGGGTGTCCTTTCCATTCACAAGTCTTTGCTGCCCTCCCTGGTCAGTGTGCGAGAAGGCACAGCCCGCTTGCATAGACACGTGCTGTGTGTAGACTGTCAGACTGCACATCCTCCAGCCCGATGGCGGATGCTCCCGCCCGGGAAGGATGCTCCTTGAAATGAACATTCTCTGACAAATGAAGGGCGTATGATAATGAACCTGTCATTAGACCAGAGTGTCTTGCATCACATTATAATTTCACAACATGCAGTCTGTCACGGAGCCCAGTGGATGGGCGATGCAGGCCTCCCCGGCCATCAGCAGCACACGATGTCTCGGGATGCCGTGAGGATGTGATGGATAACCACCCCAGGAGGTTCAGACCTATTGGTAGGAAGGGCATTTAATTCCAAGGAACTCAATTATATGAATTTGGGTTCCTTGGATAGTTGCCATACACCCTTCAGGAGCTCTCAGGGATTAAATGTCCCCCACCCCACAGCCCCGATTCAATTTGGCTCTGATAATTGTTTCTATTCATAACATGAGACACCATATGGCACCCCTAGCATGTCAACTTGGCTCTTGGTTTTTAAGGGTTATTTAATGTGAACAGTGATGAGAAGCATACTGAGAGTGGCAGCCCTTCGGATAGGGCACTTGGGCTCCACCTGCCCCAGGAATGTCCCCCTCCCCAGCCTATTTGTTTTGCTTACTTGTTATAGAGAACGAGGTCTGGGCGCCAGATCTTTTCTGAGGGAATGTGGATTTTTTTCACGCCGCCATACTCCTCTGGATTCCATTTTAGGTTGTAATCCACCCATTGCTAGAAATGAAGACATTTCACTAATAAAAAGAGCTAAAAACATTTAAAAAAAAAAAATCTAAGTTTATCAAGCGGTGTCTGGGCGGCTAAGTCGGTTAAGCAGCCGACTCTTGATTTTGCCTCAGGTCATGATCTCAGGGTCGTGGGATTGAGCCCTGAGTCTGCACAGAGTCTGCTTGAGACTCTTTCTCCTTCTTGTTCTGCCCCTCCTCCCTGCTTTCTCTCTCTCTCTCTAAGATAAAGAAATAAAATCTTTACAAATAAATATCTAAAGTTATCAAGAGTTCTGATGGTATATGATAGTGTGGATATTGACAGAAATTGTGCTCCAGTAAAAAGATTTGATTCAGAATTCACGTTTCACTTTAGTAAACGATAAAAGCAAACACTTCTATAGTACTGACTCCATGCACGCACCATTCTGAGCATTTTACATAAATCCATGATTTAGTCTTCACAATAATCCTATGAAGGAAGAGTGATTATTGACCCCATTTTACAGATGAGGAAACAAAGGTACCCCAAGTCACACGACTGGGTGGTGACACATCTACCATGCCACACTGCCCACCCCAGGAAAAGAGAATGACCCTATTGTGAACATTTCCCTCAAGCAGACATCATCTTTTAAAAGTATTATATTGTTTCCTACATTATAAAAGTCATACATGCCCAATGTAGCCTATTCAGATGACACAATGTTATGAATTGAACTGTATCGCCCCAAAACTCATATGTTGAAGTCCTAATCCCCAGTACCTCAGAATATAACTTTATTTGGAGACAGGGTCTTTATAGAGGTAATTTGGTTAAAATTAGATCATTGAGGTAGGCCCTAACCCAAGAGGAGTTGTGTCCTTAAAGAAGGGGACATTTTTTTTTTAAGATTTTATTTATTCATTTGACACAGAGCGAGTGAGAGACAGAGAGCAAGCACAAGCAGGGGGAATGGCAGGCAGGGGAGGAGCAGGCTTCCCGCTGAGCATGGAGCCCGATGCGGGGCTCAATCCCAGAACCGTGGGACCATGACCCGAGCTGAAGGCAGCCGCCCAACCAACTGAGCCACCCAGGCACCCCAGGAGGGGACGTTTGAAGACAGAAACATATTCGAGAAGAATGCCATGGGGACATGATGTTGGCCAACTATATGCAAAGAAGAAAGGCCTGGAAACAGATTCCCCCTCACAGCCCTCAGAAGGAGCCAGTCCTGCTGATAACCTTGATTTTGGACTTTTGGCCTCAAGAACTGCAAGAGAATAAGTTTGTCTGTGGCTTTGTTTATGGTAGCCTAACAAAGCACTAAGTAAAACACACACACACACACACACACACACACACACCAACAAATATGATCCATAATCCCACGACACCGAAGTATTTACTTGCATCATGTTGGTATGCATTCCTGTTACCCAAATTGATGCCCCCTGGGCCCAGGTTCAATCCCAGGGTGAATACAAACGACATCAATGCACTTATCGAGCTGCATACCTGTTTTAGTCGCACGTTGGTTGTCACAATCTGATTTACTTCATCCTGAGAAAAGATAAGACCGCATCTTCAGAGGTAAGGAGGGGAGGCCAGGGTGAGGGGTGCGGGAGCCCCGAGTGCTACTGTCTCACCACGTTGATGAGCTGGATCAGCTGCAGGCCCACGGTGACCTCCACAGCCTGGCGGTGGTCTTCCACTGGCCGCACCACACTGTTATAATCTTCAAATAGCTTTGCCACCAGGCGGGTCTCATGTTCGGAGCCCAGGACGAGGCCGGCTGGAACAGCAAATGACACATACACTCAGATTCTGCTCCCCAGCCTCCACCAACACTAACATGAGTCACTGAGGCGTGACCAGCAAATGGAAGGCACACGGACCCCCTTGTTCAGGGGCTCCCAGTGCAGCTTTTATGGTCCTAAGTTCCTTTCCAGTCACAGCTGCTGGTGTGGTCCCTTCCCAGTGGGGTGTGCCAGATTATTGTGACACTTGTGCTCTAAACAGATGACATTCCTTAATACAGCCGCTGGCTGGAATCAGGTTTGCTGGATGCACACATGCAAGAAGAAAAGTCCACACAAAAACCCATCTCCATATTTCAGGGTCTTGGCACGGGGTAATGAAATCTCAGGTTGGCCGGCCTCGGATCTCAAAATGCTGTGAACAGCCAAAAATTGATGCCGGTTCCTACCCACTAGGATGGCGAGAATTCACAAAATTGAAAGCAGTGAATATCGGTGAGATTATGGAGCCCTCATATGTTGCTGGTGAGAATGTGAACGGTGCAGCCACTCGGGGAGACAGTTTGGCACACAAGTTACCTGCAGAGTGACCATATGACCTAGTGATTCCATGCCTAAGCATATCCCCAAAAAGACTGTCCACATAGAACCTTGTACACCAGTGTTCGTGGAAACACTATACATAATAGCTGTATTATGTATAGTGCAACTCGATACACAACTCGAATGCCCATCAACAGATAGATGGATGAACAAAATGTGGCATATCCATGCAGTGGAATATTAGTCACCCATAAAAAGGAAGTGTTGATTTATGCTACAACGTGGGTGAACCCTGAAAATATTATGCTAAGTGAGAGAAATCAGACACAAAGGAGCACATATTGTAGGATTCCACTTACGTGAAATATTCAAAATAGGTAAATCTGCAGAGAGAGCAGATTAGGGACTGAGGGGACGGGAGAAAGGGGAGTAACTGCTAATGGGTATATGGTACAGGGTTTCCTTTTGGGGTGATGAAAATGTTCTGGAACTAGATAGCAGTGATGGTTGTATAACATTGTGAATGTACTTAATGCCACTGAATCATACACTTTAAAATGGCAATTTTAGGTAATGTGTATTTTACCAGGACAAATTCTATGTAATGTGTATTTTCCTGTAATTTAAAAAAAAAAAATCACTGCTGGTGAGTACACGTCCTTGTTAAGTGACATAGAGTAAAAATCATGTGCTTTTCTGACCTGGATTTGGGGCTACTATGGAGCATGAGTGACTCCTGAGAATCTTTACTACATTTTCCTTCAGGATGCTGAGCAATATTATCTACTACTCTTGGACCCCACAGCCCTTTTCTGTCCAGTGTTACACGGGGCTCACCAGCCTCTGGTGAGGCAGGCAGACCGGCATTCTTACCTGAGATCCGAGAGGCTGGAAGACTTGTCCAAGGTTCTGTGGCTAGGGCAGAGCTTGAAGCGAGCCTTGCCATTTTGCGCTCTGTTCCCGCACTAACTCGAGATATCATGAGTGTGTCGTGGGCTGTCCTGGAAATTGCACCACTGTCCTAGCATTATTCCAATGAGAAAAAGCATTCCCAATTCCAACAAGTGCCTTATGAAGGATCTTCATAACTTTGTAACTTAAGCCTTACGTGGATTGAGGATTGCTTGTTCAGGGTTAGGAGAGGAAGCAGACACAAGATCCACTTGCCCTAATGCACGTAACCAGATCCCTCCTTTCCGCAGGTTATTGCTGAAGCCACCATACCTTCTCCTTTGGCCAAGACAACTTTAAAAACTGAATGAGTGAGATGCTTTCCTTTTTTTCCCCAGTAGTGTTAATCTATTGCCTCTAAGACACGTTATTATTTTTCTTTATTATTTTTCTCCTTGAATCTTCAGTTTGAAAGTTTGTCAACAAAATAAGTAAAAAGTAATTACTTTTTCTATTTTTAATAACTAATAAAAATAATAGCATATCCAGCTGTTATGTGGCAGACAATCTTCTGTGTGCTTTATATGTACTAACTCTTTCAATCCTCATAACTGGGTGGGGTAGGTACTCTTCTTGTCCTCGCTTTATAGAGGGGGAAATTGAACCTTAGAGAGGTTGAGTGAGTTGTCCAGATTTCATAAATGGTGGAGTCAGGTTTCAAGCCCACAGCCCATACTCTCAACCACTAGTTCACATCCAGAACTTTGGATCATCTTGAAATAACCAGTGTTATGCAATGAGTTGAAACATTTTCATCCTCACAAAAATGTGTATTTTGTTGGTAGAGCTTCACTGATGGCCCTTTATTTGTATTATCTTATTGAATCCTTACAATAATCCTAGGAGATAAGTCTTTACTCCTGGTTTACAAGTGAGAAAACTGACATTTGGACAGTTTTGGCATGTGTTCATGGTTCCCAGCCAGTTGGAAGTAGGACTAAAAATGCAGGCAGTCTGACCCCAGGGTCTGTGCTCTTTACTACCTCCCTAAAGATAAATGTATCATTTCCATTTGGATTTTTGAAGCTTTCAGTATAGCTTAAATGTCTGCATTATGACCTTCCTGGACTCTAGGTATGGAACCTCTGACCTCGCCTACCTCATTTCTAGTTTCCCAAACTTCCCGAGCCCAAAAGAATCCATTCGGCACTTACACATAACATCTCGCCCAAACCACCTGCCACCTGCATTCAGCGCCCTTCAAGTTTGCATGTTGTACAAAGACCCAGTTTTTGCTGTCACCCCATTGAGCCCCTGGGACATGGCAATCCTCTGTCCTCCACACCTGTCCACCCTGGACCCCTCCTGGCCCACGGGTTGGGGGGGGGAGGGCAGGACCCTGGCATGGGCCACCGAGTGCCTTGGCCACTGAGTTTGAAGCTATTGCTTTGGCACCGCCTGGGCTGCTTATTTTTAAGTGACTGTTTAGTCCCCTTTGACAGGAAGAACATACTAGAAAGCATCAGATAGAGCAGATGGTCCACATTATGAAGCAGGAAAACTATGCAGGCCAACTCTATGGTCCACTGGGGAGAAGGGGAAGACCGGGGAGACAGGCCTCGTCAGAAATCCAGTGACATTCGCTTCCTCCTCTCTCAGTCTCACAAATAACAAGGGACCCTGTTCCTTCCATAATGCATTTCTAAGGAATTTCTGTGGAGGTCTCCATGTCTCAGATTGGGTTCATTGGTGGTGGTGGTGTTGTTTTCCTTTTTCCTCCCCAGAGCAAGGCAGAGTGAGAGAAAACACATAGGACTTGAAGTCAGAATTCTGTGATTCTGTTCCCAGCTCCAGTGTGGTCTGGGTAGTCAGACCAGTTCTTCATGGAGTCAATGAATCACAGTAAATACTTTCTTAAAGACAGGGTGTAAATTGATAAACGTACAAATAAATAATGTCAAAGTCTTTCTTTTCAGCAAGATCATATGGTAATCTTTATTCAGATGGTGTCCACATTACTTCATTCATCAAGTATTTATTGAGCACTTACTGTGTGCAAAGCATTGCTTTAAGAGCTCTGAGATATTCAGAGGTGAATCTGATACGGATCCTATCTTTCTACCCTCATGGAGACTGACATGTGTCATTTACATAAATAGCTAGGAACAAGTTGGAAAGTAATATGCCATAAGAAAAATGGCAGTGAAGTACTTAGGATTCCAGAGATGGAAGAGAGGAAGAGGTTGTAATCCAAGGTGCTGCGTAATTAGAACAGAGATCATTATGTGGTAAGCTAACATAAGAAAAAGTGTCCCTGATGTGAATGAGAATTTTGGCCACAAAGAACTGAACCAGCCACAGTTTCAAAGTGTCCTTTTTGTACCGTACTGGTTCAATTTGCATTTTTATGGAGGAACACCCTACTGGACTGGGCGAAAGGAATTCTGAAATGTTACTAGTTACTTTGGGTAATTCTTATCTCAACCTGGTGCTGTATCTCTTGCTACCTTTGGCAATTTCAGGCTGGGTTTTCTGACTAGGCACAGCATAAACAGTCTCCAATGGATCACATTCCAACATTTGTAAACTAAGCGACCCCGGGCAGGTCAGTTCATGTCTTTCAGCCTCGGTTTCCCTGTAATAACAAATTAAAGTTGTGGCACTGCCTCAGCTAGCTCTAAATTTCTATGAGCCCCTATGTGAATTGATACCGGGAAACTCTAGGTTTGATCTAAATATACATCACATACCTTTTTAGATAGGTAAACATGCATTTTCCCGAGGTCTTTGTTGTCCAGAGAGATCGCTTAAGGATTTTTATGTGTAAGCATATCACTTAAGAATTTTCATCGGGTGTAGTCTCTGCAGGCGAGCACGCACACACGTACACGCACACACATACGTGCACACACGCACCACACCAACAAAGGCCAGTTTTAGTTGGATCAAGTCCAAATCCCACAGGCTGTAATTTATCCGAGTTTAGGCTATTTCCCTGAACTCTGCTCTTGAAAAACATTAATAATAAAGCTCTTTACCTTTTTTTGCGCAGAAGGTATGTGTGTGTGTCAGAGCAATATTAGAGAAGAGAAATCACAGAATGTCAGCCGTCTTGTTTCTCAGGTGAGATGATATCACCAGTAAACTTTGAAATGAAGCAATCAGCAAACATCTCCTACTTCCCTCTACCGGAAGTTTGGGATTAAGGGTAGCGTTTCAGCTGCTGTGTGGTGACACATTCCAGAGGGGAATGCAGGTCAAGGGCTGTGCAAGGTTTTATAGTTTCAATTCCAACCCAAACCTACATAGAGTGAAACAGTAGGGCAGAAGTGCATTCAAACGAGCTTTTTTTTTTAACTGCAGAAGTTAAAAAAATTACCAAATATCTGATCTGTTATGGAAAGAGTTTAGTTACAATTATTATTAGGTTTCTCTCTACAGCACATGCAGCTGTCAATCAGTCCTCTTCATTACCAGAATTCTCCCAGAGCAGTAAAAGGACTTGTTACCCAAATTGTCTGCAATTATAAGATGCCACTCTGAGTCCCTATAGTTGCTCCAAGATGAAAGCCGCTCCTGGATGGTAGCAGGGGTGCTGAGTCTGATCAGACGGGTGAGGCGACCCTAGGCACTGATGGCGGGCGGGGCCTGCCTGTCTACTCTATAGCCTCTGACCAGGCAGCTCCCATTTTCACTGGACAACACAAACTAGAAATCTGTATCCACAAGCTGAATCAAGCCAACAAGAGTGAGAAACTGACAGAGGAGCCTCAGGCTGATGAAGCCCTGCCATTCTGTGTCCCCAGAAGCAAGACACAGGTCCGGGGACGTCTCATGCTTCAGCCTCACAGGAGAGCCCCGCGACCCCGGCACTCACCTGAGCAGAACCCAAGGAGCAGGAGGAGCAGCTGTGGCTCCATGGGCCGTGGGCGCTGGTGTGGACTGGAGGCGAGTGGTGGCCTGCCTGCGCTGCTTGCAAGCCCTCTCTGGCTGGAAGCTTGGCTGCTAGAGGGTTTGGAAAGTGAGTCGGCTCAGTGGAGCTATTGTCTTACACCACCTGTTTGTGGCAGTGACAGCTGGGCTGCCCAGAGCCCTGGAGCCCAGGGACTTGCTGAGGGCCTAGCAGTATTACAGGGTGCCTCACTTTACATAATTGCTATACCCTTGATAAGTTGAGGGTGAACTGCATTGTATTTTAAATGCACCATGAGTTAGGTTTAATAATAAAGAAACAACTTAGAGTAGACAATGAATTATTTTGAATGCTGAGCAACCCCCTCCTTTTTGTATAAATCAGACCCTCATCTATGTGGATTGATTTGGATCAGCATCCCTAGGGCTGAGTAGATCGTCAGCTGTTTGTGTAAGACGCTGATCATCCTAAATCACGGAAGTCCACATTCCACACACAGGACAGTTCATTTGCTCTGGTTCGTTCTAGACTGAGAGTGCACAGGGCTTTTGTGCTGAATAAATTTGAGAAGAGCGGGGTTGGTGCCGAATCTGTCGGAGAATTCCACGTTTGGTTGGGTTTGGTTTTTAACAAAGATGGCTTCTTCCATAAAACTGGTTTTATTGGCCCCTGGAGTGGCTGCTCCAGCCTCTATCTCTGTATCAGGCAGTACCTGTCCCATGGTGCGCCATTAGCGGGAGCTAACTGCCCACCTCCCACGTACTGTCATTCAAGTGAAGCGTAATTAGCGACAAAGTGTCCCACTGCATAAACATTTGTTCCAGGCTCCTACTCTCTTCCATCCATTCTCTGCCTACTCTCACTCAGGGAAGCAAAGAGTAGAGTGGTTCAGCTTTTCAATTTCTTTGTTAAAAAACAACCACCACCCTAAAAGCCAGCAGTTAGTAATTGCTCAGTCTGAAGAGTATTTTTACCAAAACAGGGAAGGAAGCAGTTATTTAAAGAGACCCTGCCTGTTCCTTCCTTTTTCCCCAAACTGAATCAGGTGAGGAAGGTCCCTCGTCTCAAGTCCAAGGACAGCTTCCTGACAAATCCACCCATTCTGGTGAGTCCAAACAGAGCATTAGAGAAAAGGCTTGGAAGGTACAGGAGAGAGCCACACATTGACATTATTTATATTTTTTCTGTTTAAGTTGTGGGATATCGCTCACTGTCCACTAAAAAATTGGTTCTCTCCTTTCCAAGGTATTGCACTCTGACTGCCTAGGAAAAAATACATCCTTCCACCCGGTTCTTGCATCTAGATGGAACCATGTGACTGGATTCTAGAAAATGAAATGTGAGGAGAAATCTTGAGACTCAAAACCTTTCAGCAGAGCACATCCATGCTCTTCTAGTCTTTTCTTTTTAAACTTTAAAGTATCCAGTATCGGGCATCTGGGTGGCTCAGTTAGTTAAGCATCAGTCTTCGGCTCAGGTTATGATCTCAGGGTCCTGGGATTGAGTCCCACATCAGGCTCCCTGCGCAGCAGAGAGTCTGCTTCTCCCTCTCCCTCTGCCCCTGCTCCCCCTGCTTGTGCTCTCTCTCTCAAAAAATAAAATCTTTATAAAAAAATACAATATCCAGTATCATTAATAGAGTGTTACATTAGTTTCAAGTGTACAATATAGTGATTCAACAACTCTATGCTTTACTCAGTGCTCATCGCAAGTGTACTCTTTTCTTCACCTTTTTCACCCATCCCTCCACTTAGTCCCCTCAGGTGACCACCTGTTCTCTACAGTTAAGAGCCTGTTTTTTAGATTTGTCTCTTTTTCCTCCCCTTTGTTCATTTGTTTTGTTTCTTAATTACACATAGAAGTGAAATTGTATGTTATTTATCTTTCTCAGACTGACTTATTTCACATAGCATTATGCCCTCTAGATCCATCCATGTTATTGCAAATGGCAAGATGTCATTCTTTCTTATGACTAATATTCCATGTGTGTATATACCACATCTTTTTTATCCATTCATCAGTCAATAGACATTTGGGCTGCTTCCATAATTTGGCTATTGTAAATAATGCTGCAATAATCGTAGAAACACTAATTTTTGAATTAGTGTTTCTGTGTTCTTTGGGTAAATACCCAGTAGTGGAATTATTGGATCATAGGGTAGTTCTGTTTTTAACTTTTTGAGGAAACTCCATGCTGTTTTCCAGAGTGGCTGCACCAGCTTGCATTCCCACCAACAGTGTAAGAGGCTTCCCTTTCTCCACATCGTCACCAACATCTGTTGTTTCCTGTGTTGTTTGTGGTTCTGTTTTTTGTTTTTTAATTTATTTCATTTCATTTTAATATTTTATTTATATATTTGCCAGAGAGAGAGAGAGAGAGAGCGTGCACGTACAAGCAGGGGGAGCGGCAGGCAGAGGGAGAAGCAGGCTCCCCGCTGAGCAAGGAGCCTGATGTGGGACTTGATCCCAGGACCTTGGGATCATGACCTGAGCTGAAAGCAGACACTTAACTGACTGAGCCACCCAGATGCCCCCTCGTGGTTTTGATTTGCATTTACCTGATGACCAGTGTTGAGCATCTTTTCATGTATCTGATGGCCATCTAAATGTCTTCTTTGGAGAAATGTCTGTTCATGTCTTCTGCCCATTTTTTGGTTGGATTACTTGTTTTTTTTGGTGTTGAGTTGTGTAAGTTCTTTATATATTCTGGATACTAACTCTTTATTGGATATGTCATCTGCAAATATCTTCCCCCATTCAGTGGGTTGTCTTTTAGTTTTGTTGATTGTTTCCTTTACTGTGCAGAAACTTTTTATTTTGATGTAGTCCCAATAGTTTATTTTTGCTTTTGTTTCCCTTGCCTCAGGAGACATATCCAGAAAAATGTTGCTATGGCCAGTGTCAAAATCCTGTGCTCTCTGCTAGGATTTTATGGTTTCAGGTCTCACATTTAGGTCTTTAATTCATTTTGAGTTTGTTTTTGTGTATGGTGTAAGAAAGTGGCCCAGTTTCATTCTTTGCAAGTAGCAGTTTTCCCAACATCAGTTGTTGAAGAGACTGTCTTTTTCCCATTGCATGTTCTTGCCTCCTTTGTCAAAGATTAGTTGACCATATAATCGTGGTTTTTTTTCCCTGGGCTCTCTATTCCGTTCTGTTGCTCTATGTGTCTCTTTTTGTGCCAGTACCATACTGTTTTGATTACTATAGCTTTGTAGTATATCTTGATATCTGGGATTGTGATACCTCCAGTTTTGTTCTTCTTTTTCAAGATTGCCTTGGGTATTCAGGATCTTTTGTGGTTCCTACAAATTTTAGTGTTGTTTGTTCTGTGAACAATGCTGTTAGTATTTTGATAGGGATTGCACTGAATTTGTAGATTGCTTTGGGTAGTATGGACATTTTAATATTTGTTCTTCCAATCCATGAGCATGGAATATCTTTCCATTTGTTTGTGTTGTCTTCAATTTCTTTCATCAGTGTTTTATAGTTTTCAGAGTATAGGTCTTTTACCTCCTTGATTAACTTTATTCCTAGATATTTTATTATTTTGGTGCAATTGTAAATGGGATTGTTTTCTTAATTTCTCTTTCTGCTACTTCATTATTAGTGTATGGAAATGCAACGGATTTCTGTATATTGATTTTGTATCCTGTGATCTTACAGTTCTAGTAGTTTTTTGGTGGAGTCTTTAGGGTTTTCTATACATAATGTCATCTGCAAATAGTGAAAATTTTACCTCTTCCTTACCAATTTGGATGTCTTTTATTTCTTTTTTTTTGTCTGATTGCTGTGGCTAGGACTTCTGGTACAATGTTGAATAAAAGTGGTAGAGTGGGGGCACCTGGGTGGCTCAGGCAATTAAGCATCTGACTCTCAATTGCAACTCAAGTCTTGATCTCAGGGTTGTGAGTTCAAGCCCCATGTTGGGCTCCAGGATGGGCATGGAGCCTATTTAAAAAAAAAAAAAAAAAAAGTGGTGAGTGGATATCCTTGTCTTATTCCTGATCTCAGGGGAAAAGCTCTCAGTTTTTCACCGTTAAGTATGATGTTAGCTGTGGGTTTTTCATAAATGGCCTTTATTATGTTGAGGTATGTTCCCTCTAAACCTACTTTGTTAAGGATTTTTATCAGGAATGGACATTGTACTTGTCAAATGCTTTTTCTGCATCTATTGAAATGATCATATTGTTTAAATCCTTTCTCTTGTCTTTTTTTTTTTTAGATTTTATTTTTAAGTGATCTCTACACCAAACACAGGGCTTGAACTTACAACCCTGAGATCAAGAGTCACATGCCCTACCAACTGAGCCAACCAGGTGCCCCTATTCTTTCTCTTGTTGATGTGATATATCACATTGATTGATTTGCAAATATTGAACCACCCTTGTATATTGAGAATAAATACCACCTGATAGTAATGAATGATTTTTTTAATGTATTGTTGGATTCAATTTGCTAATATTTTGTGAGGATTTTTACACCTATGTTCATCAGAGATATTGGCCTGTACTTCTCTTTTTCTGTAGTGTCTTTATCTGGTTTTGGTATCAGGGTAATACTGGCCTCATGGAATGATTTTGGAAGCTTTCCTTTCTCTTCAATTTTTTTGAATAGTTTGAGAAGAATAGAATTCTTTAATTTTCTTTAAAGAACAAAATTATTTAAATGTTTGGTAGAAGGGCTCCTGAAGCGTCAGACTCTTGATTTCAGCTCAGGTCATGATCTCAGGGTTGTGAGATCAAGCCCTGCCTCAGGCTCTGTACTGGGGGTAGAGCCTGCTTAAGATTCTCTTGTCTCTCTCCCCCTCTGCCCCAACCACCCCCTCCAATAAATAAATAAATACATGTTTGGTAGAATTCACCAGTGAAGCTATCTGGTCCTGGACTTTTGTTTCTTGGGAGTTTTTTGATTGCTGATTCAATTTCATGGCTAGTAATCTGTCTGTTCAAATTTTCTATTTATTCCTGATTCAGTTTTGGCAGGTTATATGTTTCTAGGAATTTATTCATTTCTTCTAGGTTGTCCAATTTGTTGATATGTAATTTTTTGTAATATTTTCTTATAATCCTTTTGTATCTCTGTGGTATCAGTTGTTATTTCTCCTCTCTCATTTCTGGTTTTGTCTACTTGGTGGCCTTCCTTCCTTCCTCCTTTCCTGATGAGTCTGTTTACAGGTTTATCAATTTTGTTGATCTTTTCAAAGAACCAGCTCCTGGTTTCATCAATCTCTCTCTCTCTCTCTCTTTTTTTTTTTTTAGTTTCTATTTCATTTATTTCTGCTCTAATCTTATTTCCTTCCTTCTACTGGCTTGGGGTTTTGTTTGTTCTTCTTTCTCTAGCTCCTTTAGGTGTAGGTTTGGTTGTTTATTTGAGATTTTTCTTGCTTCTTGAGGTTGGTTTGGATTGCTGTAAGGTTCCCTCTTAGAATAGCTTTTATTGCATCCCAAAGATTTTGGACTGTTGTGTTTTCATTTTTATTTGTCTCCACATATTTTTTGATTTCCTCTCTTATTTCTTGGTTGACCCATTCATTGTTTAGTAGCATGTTATTTAACCTCCAGGTATTTGTGTCCTTTGCAGATGTTTTTCTTGTGGTTGATTTCTAGTTTCATAGTGTGGTGGTCAGAAAAGATGCATGGTATGACTTCAGTCTTTTTGTACTTATTAATGCTGGTTTTGTGGCCCAAGATCTGATTCTATTCTGGAGAATATTCCATGTACACTTGAAAAGAATGTGTGTCCCACTGTTTTATAATGGAATGTTCTGAATATATTTGTTAAATCCACCTGGTCCGAAGCTACTGTTTTTTTATTTTTATTTTATTTTATTTTTTAAAGATTTTATGTATTTATTTGACAGGGAGAGACACAGTGAGAGAGGGAACACAAGCAAGGGGAGTGGGAGAGGGAGAAGCAGGATTCCCGTGGAGCGGGGAGCCTGATGCGCGGCTTGATTCCAGGACCTGGGATCATGACCTGAGCCGAAGGCAGACGCTTAACGACTAAGCCGCCCAGACGCCCCAAAGCTACTGATTTTTTTAATTGATTTTCTGTCTGGATAATTGATTGATGTAAGTGGGGTGTTAAAGTCCTGTACTATCATTCTGTTATTGTCAATTACTTCCTTTTTGTTTGTTTTTAGCTGCTTTATGTATTTGGGTGCTCCCATGTTAGGTGCATAAATCTTTACAATTGTTACACCTTCTTATTGGGTTGTTCCTTTTATGATTATGTAGTGTCCTTCTTTGTCTCTTGTTACAGTCTTTGTTTTAAAGTCTAATTTGTCCAATGTAAGTATTCCTACCCTGGCTTCCTTTTCACTTCCATTTGCATGATAAATGCTTTTACACTCCTTCACTTTTTTTTCCTTCCTTTTTATTTATTTATTTACTTATTTATTTATTCTTCCAAATTTTTATTTAAATTCTAGTTAGTTGACATATAGTGTAATATTGGTTTTGGGAGTAGAACTTAGTGATTCATCACTTACATATAACACCCAGTGCTCAACACAACAAGTGCCCTCCTTAATCCCCATCACCCATTTAGCCCATTTCTTCACTTTCAATCTGTATGTATCTTTAGGTCTGAAATTAGTCTCTTGTAGGCAGCATATAGATGGGTCTTGCTTTTTTATCCATTCGTATGTCTTTTGATTGGCAGTTAGTCCCTTTACATTTAAAGTAATGATTGATAGGTATGTATTTATTGCCACTGTGTTACTTGTTTTATGGTTGTTTTTGTAGGTCTTCTCTGCGCCTTCTCTTGTTCTCTTTTCTCATAGTTTCCTGGCTTTCATTAGTGATATACTTGGTTTCCTTTCTTTTTTTTTGCATATCTATTACTGGTTTTTGATTTGTGGTTACCATTAGGTTTATATGTAACATCTTACACCGATAGCAGTCTATATTACGTTGATGGTTGCTTAAGTTTGTCCCACTGTTTTATAGCAATTATAGAATGGGTTGAACCCATTCTAAAAGCACTGTTTTTATTCCTCTCCCCACCATGTTTTAGGTATATGGTGTCATACTTTCCATTCTTTTATTTTGTGAATCCCTTGACTGATTTTTATAGATATACTTAATTTTATAGACATACTTTTGTGCTTCCTACTTTTCTTACTCCTGCTTGTGGTCTTTCCTTTCTTCTCAGAGAGTCCTCTTTAACATTTCTTGTAAGGCTGATATAGTGCTCATGAATTCCTTTAACTTTTGTTTATCTGGGGAACTCTTTATCTCTACCTCTATCCTGAATGATAGCCTTGCTGGATAGAATATTCTTGGCTGCAGGGTTTTTTGGTGGTTTGTTTGTTTGTTTAGCATTTTGAATATATCATGCTACTCTCTTCTGGCCTGCAAAATTTCTGCTGAAAAATCAGCTGATAACATTATTGGGTTTTCCCTTATGTAACTGTTTTCTTTTCTCTTACTGCTTTTAAAATTCTCTCTCTATTAGTACTTCTTGCCATTTTAATTACTATTTGTTTTGGTGTGGACCTCCTTGGGTTGATTTTGTTGGGGGCTCTCTGGGCCTCCTGGCTCTAGATTTCTTTTTCCTTCCCCAGATTTGAGAAGTTTTCAACTATTATTTCTTCAAATAAATTTTCTGCCCCCTTTTCTCTATCTTCTTCTGGGATCCCTGTAATGTGAATGTTATTATGCTTGATGGTGTCACTAAGTTCTCTTAATCTATTTTTATTTTTATTATTCATTTTTCTCTCTCCTGTTCAGCTTAATTGCTTTCCATTGCTCTGTCCTCCAGGTCCCTGGTCTGTTCTTCTGCTTCTTCTAATCTGCTGTTCCCTCTCGTGTATTTTTAATTTCAGTTATTGAGTTATTCACCTCTGATTGGTTCTTTTTTATGTTTTCTGTCTCTTTGTTGAAGGTCTCACTGAGGTCCTCCAGTCTTTTCTCAAGTCCAGTGAGTATCTTTATGACCATTAATTTAAATTATCTATCTGGGGCACCTGCCTGGATCAGTTGGAAAAGCGTGCAACTCTTGATCTTAGGGTTGTGAGTTCGAGCCCCACATTGGGTGTAGAGATTACTTAAAAATAAAATCTTAAAAAAAAATTATCAGGACCATTACTTGTCTCCATTTCATTTAGCTCTCTTGCTGTGATTTTGTCCTGTTCTTTCATTTCGGACATATTCCTCTGTTTCCTCATTTTGTCTAACTCTCTGTGTCTGTTTTTGTGTTAGGAAAGTCAGCTGTGTCTCCTGCTCTTGAAAGTAGTGGCCTTATGAAGAAGAGGTCCTGTAGTGCCCTGCAGTGCAATGTCCTCTGTTTCCCAGAACCTGGAACTTCAGGGGTTTCTCCCATGTGTGTTGTGTGCACCTTACCGTGTGGCTGAGTTGTATTTGCCTTCAGTCCAGTCATCTGCGATGATTCTCTGTCTATTGTGGATAGGGGTTTGGTCCCTGTGTTGTTAGTGGGCCAGTCTGGGGCCATCTTGGGCTTGAGTCAAGTCAGACCAGGTGTTTGCCAGAGATGCAGTAGCCCCAAAATGCAAGGAACTCTCCCTGTGTTGTCCTCTGAGAAGCTTTTGTGGGTGGGCCAGGCCTACAATCAGACCAACTCTCGGCTCCCAACCCACTGCTGGGGCTGAAGTCTGACTGGTGTGTGTGGTTATCTTCCCCTCTGCCCAGGGCAGGAGTCACTTTGGAGTGGTGCTGGCCCCTGCTGGGGCTGCTTGCACACTGCCAGCCTTGTGGCACTGCTTTGGATAGGCTTGACCAAAGGCATGTTGGAGAATGCAGTTCTGCAGGAGAACTCGGGGGCAGGGCGTGCAGTGCCAGAAGGTCCACACTGGTCCCCTATGGGAGGGGAGCTGCATCTGCCTGGGAAAACTGCCCAGGCTGGGGTGGAGGGGACAAGTCTGCAGGAGAGCATAGGGGCAGGGTGTGCTATTAGCAAGCTAGGTGGAAAGTGTTGGCACTCTGTTGGTTCCCACAGGTGTCTGTGTATCTAGGCTGGGTGTGGGGGAGGGAAGTGGTGCCCATCAGCTCTTTTATTCTTGGAGAAGTCTCCCAAACTTCCCTGCTCTTCCAGCACATGCTCTGAGATTAGTAAACAAACCTCCCTCCTGTATACCCCAGGCATTTTCCAACTGCTGCTTCTATGCTGTGTTTCCACAGGGCTGTTTGTTTTACTGCCTCTTTAAGGGTGGGACTCAGTTTCCTATCACTTTCCTGGCTCTGCCAGAACCAAGTCCACTGATTTTTTCAAGTTCCAGGTGTTAAGTCCCACTGATTATAAAAAACTCATGAAGCCAGGCCCCTTGGGCTTTCAAAGCCAAATGTTATGGGGATTCGTCTTCCACATGCCGTGCCTGGGGTGCCTGGGGGGTGCCTAGGGTGAGGGTCTGTTTCTCTCCTCTCTCCATGCCAGCAGCATCTCTCCCTCCTGTGGCCAATTACAAGGGTCCTTTTGGCTCCCAACACCTCTTTGCCCTTCCTATCCTCTTTGATGTGGCCTCTTCTCTACATTTAGCTGTGGAGAGTCTGTTTTGCCAGTCATTTTCTGGCTTATTTACACCGATGTGGGTGTTACCTAGTTGTATCCATGGGGTGAGATGAGCTCAGACTCCTCCTGCTCTGCCATCTTTAAGCCTCGTGCTCTTTAGTCTTCTGACTAGCTGGAATGGACATGAGTCCATTGGAAACCACATGTTGGAGATGACTTTGCTTTCAACATCCTGAAATCTTGAATGACTTCATGGAGAAGGACATCCATTGACCTGTCACCACCCAGCTCTATTTCATGAGTGAGAACAAAACTTTCATCGGGTTAAGCCATTGAATTTCTTGGGTTTATTTATACAGTAGCTAGTGTTATTAGTATTACTACAAAATTTACTCCCTTCCATTGGGGTTCTGAGGTTAAGAATAAACCCTAAAAAAATAGCATTGCAGAGGGAGGCAAGAAGATCGGTATTGGAGGCTGACAAGATGAAAACCCGTGTTATATAATAGCAAATTATTTAATAAAACTGTTGTCCTCAGTTACTTGGTGAGCAAAATGTCTACTGAGCCATGGCTTTAAAAGAGGTTGGAAAACCCAAAGATAGTGCACAGTTGTTCTTATTTGCTTTGCTTAGTGTGTCAGCATAAGGGCCAAGCTCAGGCAAGAATCAGCTGCTTTAAGAGGAGAGATGAAAGGAAATAGAATAAGTCCAGAAATTTGAAGCCTTCTGCTTTGAAACCCAAAATATAAGTGATAACATAGAAAAAAGGCTTTGAGCAACAAAAGCCCATTAAGACTTCTTTTTAAGCAGATAGTTTCACCACTGCAGTTTAAGGATGCTTTCTTCACACTCAAGACTGTTTTTTTCCAGATAGCTTCAAGATGGTTGCCATTAAGTTGAAGGAGAGAGGCATGGGGGTTAGGATGCAAAGAAGTAAATCAGGCTTGAGAGTTAGGTCTAGTGAAGAACCCTATGTGTGCATACTGGCACATGGAAATGACTGAAAACAAATATTTCAGAAGCTTACTAAGTGTTGGAAGGAATTGTATTGCCAAAGAGTTCTTGAACCCAGACTAGAAAAACTTAGGTTGTTCAGGCCTTAAAACAGTCCTTGGGCACCCAAACATGCTACAACAGTTGTACAGACTCCAGGGAGGGCACTTTCCCCGCTGCCCACTTCGGATGTGGCCATGGAGATGCATGGGCAAGCAAGACCTGCAGGGGAGCGAGGAGCCACAGAGAACAACAGACAAGGGAGGTCCTCCCACAGAGCAAAGTCAGGGTCTAATGAAGGAACCATAGCAGGCCCTCTCAGCGCCCTCCCTCCCCTGCCCCATATGCCCTCGTCTTTCACCTCTACTCTGAAAACTCTGCCTACTGCCAACACCTGCCCAAGGGATTTTTTCTGGCTACAGGAATACACAGGACAAGCTGGAAATGCAAGAGCATTAATGGCTCCAGAAACAGCCCTCAACTGCTGTAGGTGGACAAATACCCCAGTTTCCTCACCCGTCAGATGGGGAAACTGAGGCAGGCTCTATGCTGTGACTCAGAGTTCATCCATGGATGGAGTCCCCACTGCCCATGGTGGAAATGGCTGGACAGCCCTCCCTTTACTGGCTTCCTTCACTTCCCTGTCCACTTTGTTCACTCTGTACCTCCCAGATAGACCCCTTACAGGGTCTGCTTCTGGGGGAACCCAAATCAAGACAGAATTTCTCCCACTGTCTGGGCAGGAGCTTCATAATGGCTTCACAGTAATGTAAATGGGTGCCTTTCCCACATTTCTACCAATTCTCTTCTATAAATGAACATTTGAAACTGTAGACTAAAAAATAATTAATTAAAACTGTTGTTATCCTCAGTAGTAAACTTATTTTTTCAAAATGTCTAAGTAATTCAAGTTTGTTGTAGAAAAATTAAAAACAGATGAACAACAAGAAAAAATGATTATCCATTATCCTTCTAACTAGAAATTTTCATGGTTAGTGGGTTAGTTTTTATCTGTTCAGACCCTTTCCATGCATTCATTTATTCACTCATTTTTCACTATCCCAAATCCTTTATGTTACTTAAATTAAGAATTTACTTAATTTATAGGCTTTCATGGATTAACTACTGTTAAGGAAATGCTACTTTCAGGAGAATATTAATCTTTTTTTCAGCTTTATTGAGGTATAATTGACAAAATTGTAAGATATTTTAAGTATACAATGTAATGATTTTGATATACATATGCTTTGTGAAATTCATCGTATTTAGGGGCGCCTGGGTGGCTCAGTTGGTTAAGCGTCTGTTTTTGGCCCAGGTCATGATCCCAGGGGCCTGAGATCAAGCCCCATGTTGGGCTCCATGCTCAGCAGGGAGTCTGCCTCTCCCTCTCCCTCTGCACCTCCTGTGCTTGTGCTCTCTCTGTCTCTCTCTCAAATAAATAAATAAAATCTTTTTAAAAAAAAGTGAATTTTTTTTTCTTGGGCATTGCTATGTACCAAGCATAGTTCTAGGCGTTTGAGATACATCAGTAAACAGATGAAGATTTCTGTTCCTCAAGAAAAATGCATTCTAGTTAGAGAAAATAAACTATATATATATATAAATTTAAACAAATTGTTTAGTATCTTATCGTGAAAATGTTATGGAAAAAAGGAAGGTAGAGCAGGGTGAGGGGAATCAGGATGGCTAGAGGGGGGATTGCAGCATGGAAGCACAAGTGTTAAAACACCCTCAGCAGGGGTGAGGCATTTGAGCAAAGACTTGAAGGAGGTGCAGATATCCATGGGTTGAACACTCCAGCAGAGTGAACAGCAGTAGACGTCCCTAAGGGGAGTGCACCTGGTGTGCTCCTGACGTCGCAACGAGGCTGGCCAGGCTGGAGCAGAGTGAGCGACGGGGAGATGGCTAGATGATGTTGGAGAGCAGCCGGGGAAGAGAGGACACAGCGTGTCTTGTAGACTTTTACTGTGTGCAAGACTGGGAGCCTCTGCAGGGTTTTGACCAGGAGGGACGTGGTCTGACGTACGTCATAAAGGATCACTCTGGCTCCTGTGGTAGCAAGAGACTGTAGGGAAGACAAGGGAGGTGCTCCTGCAGTAATCCAGGTGGTAGGTGGGGGCAGGCAGGACCACAGTGGTTGCAGGGAGGGTGATGAGAAGTAGCTGGATTGGGGAAGTATATTTTGACACAAGGCTAAGAGGATTTCCTGAAGGATTGGATCTGGATACAAAAGAAGGAGAGGATGATGACTGCAGATGATTTGCAGGGTTCTGGCTTGAGCATTGGGAAGGATTTAGGTGCCAACAAGTGGATTAAGGAAGGCTGTGGCTGGAGCAGGTTAAATGGGGAGGAGGCTCATAAGTTCTGTTAGGGACATGCTGAGTTTGAAATGTCTATGAGAAACCTGAGTAGACAGTCGGATTGATGAGTCAGGAGTTTAGGGGAGAGGTCTAGGCGAGGGCAGATGGTGCTGAAAGCCATGACTGGATACGGTCAAAGGAGTGAGGGAAGAGAAGAGAACTAACATTAAAAACCTGGGAAGAGGGCACCTGGGTGGCTCAGCCGTTAGGCGTCTGCCTTCAGCTCAGGTCATGATCCCAGGGTCCTGGGATCGAGCCCCGCATCGGGCTCCCTGCTCTGCGGGAAGCCTGCTTCTCCCTCTCCCACTCCCCCTGCTTGTGTTCCCTCTCTCACTGTGTCTCTCTCTGTCAAATAAATAAAATCTTTAAAAAAAAAAAAAAAAACCTGGGAAGAGAGGTGCCTGGGGGGCTCAGTTGGTTAAGCGTCTGCCTTCGGCTCAAGTCATGATCTCAGAGTCCTGGGATCGAGCCCCGCGTCGGGCTCCCTGCTCAACCGGCAGTCTGCTTCTTCCTCTCCCTCTGCCCCTCCCCTCTAGTCATGCTTTCTGTCTCTCAAATAAATCAATAAAATCTTAAAAAAATAATAATAATAACTGGGAAGAAGAGGAAGAATGCAGAAAAGCCTGAGAAAGCAGAAGCAATGAGGCAGGAGATCCCAGAGAATGGTGTCCTGGAAGCCAGAGGAAGAACTCATACAAGGAGGAGGGAGCAGCCGCTGTGTTAAATACTGCTCAGGGAGCCCATGACAGGAGGACAGAAATGCCTCTGGGGTTAGCAGTATGGAGGCCACTGGGGACCTTGACACATACAAAACCTGACTGGAGTAGGTTTAAGAGGGGAGCAATTAGAGTGGCTTTACTGAAAGGGTAACAAAGAAATGAGGTGGTGAGGAAATAGAGCCAACACAAGTTTTTCCATTGTATGCCCTTTTTGTGGGGGGGGGGGATGGGAAAAATAACAGCATATTTGTATGATGATCATAATGATCCAACAGTAACAATCAAATAAATTGATTATGTAGTAGGGAGCTCGAAGAAAACACTCATAAAAATGTTTTCAAAAATGGGGTTTATTATACATACCTTTCTATAACTTACAAAGTATATAATAAATATGTTCCTAGTCAAATAGTGTGGCTCTACATTTTTTTAAAAGATTTTATTTATTTATTTGCCAGAGAGAGAGAGAGCACAAGCAGGGGGAGCGGCAGGCAGAGGGAGAGGGAGAAGCAGACTCCCCGCTGAGCAGGGAGCTGGACATGGGGCTCAATCCCATGATCCTGGGATCATGACCTGAGCTGAAGGCAGACGCTTAATGGACTGAGCCACCCAGGCATCCCGAATGAAACATTTTAAATAATTTTAATGCATATCAAATAGCCCAAATTTCCATTTTAGAATCGATCAAAGTCATTTAGACTAATCCTTTATCGCAGTTATATTTTTATATTATACCTATTGCATACTGTTAGGTTTATTTGTGTGATGATCTGATTAATGTCTGTCTCTCCTACTAGACAGCAGGCCAGCGAGTGGGGAGTCAGTACGTGTTTTTCTCACCACTGTATGCTCAGCTTCTGGCCCCGAGCCTGCCATTATAGTAGGCCTTCAGTCAGTACGGGTTCGTGAGTGAATGACGAGATATAAAGCCTAATTCAATGATTAGGGTAGAAGATCCAGTGGATAATGTCATGTGGGGGTAGAATGAGGTGTGACTATCAATCACCCCGAGTGCCTTGCAGGGTACCTGGTTTATAGCAATAAACGTGTTTGTCATTGACTAAATCAGGCACGAATGAGGTTATCACTTTTGTAAAAGTCCACCTTCTTGTGTGGCTTAATGAGTGGAATGGTCGTAGATCCTCCCCAGGTCATGTCTTTGGAGAAAACACTGAGTCTGCGTCTATATTTTGGTGCAGCTCTCAGGGGCCTGGCCACCCCACCGCCAAACAAATCCTCTTTTCCAGTGCTGAGCACCTCCTTCCAGTGGCCAGCAGGCGGCGACAGTCGGCCGGTGAAGTGGCCACGGAGCGCGCAAGGCCCTCTGGCTGGACCCTGTCTGGGCTGGAGCACTGTCTGCCGTCACCGGGCTCTGTCGCGGCTCCGGTCACCCAGAAATGCCCTGCAGGCCAGCCTGGCAGGCTCTTTCCCGGGAGGCAGGCTGCTCAGGTGTGTTCCCCGGGACCCTGGAGCCGTGGTCTCCCCTCAGCAGGGTCACTTCTCAGCCCCTAAGAGAGTCCAACTCTGCGCTTCCATATTACAGGGTTTACATTCCCAAGGAACTCTGTACTGGACGGCTCAGGAGCCAGGACAGGGCATTTGAAAATCCGGACTTCTTCGGGCTCTGAGATTTTATCCAGTTCACATCAAGTGACCTGCCTCTGTCATTGTCTCAGTCTGAAGTAATCAGTTTCTGTTAATTCTTCTTTTTTTCCCAGCCCAGCTCAGTGCCATGCAGACAAGCTGACATTTTTTTTTTTAAGATTTATTTATTTGATAGAGCGCACAAGCAGGGGGAGCGGCAGGCAGAGGGAGAAGCAGGCTTCCCGCCAAGCAGGGAGCCCGATGCGGGGCTCGATCCCAGGACCCTGGGACCATGACCTGAGCCGGAGGCAGATGCTTAACCGACTGAGCCACCCAGGCGCCCCAGGCTGATACTTTCATACGACCGTGCTGGATCTGTACTCATCGGATCATATAAATGCTTCTGAGGACCTACCAGACTGCGGCCCACTCACCATGGGTCCACCCCATCTTGCGGCTGCTTTTTCCCAGCGGCAGGGATGGATTTGCCCGCATGGACCTTTACTCTCTCCTTTGTTCCCTTGCGACTGATGATAGGGAGGAAATCGCCATTTGCTGAGAACCCACTGTGCACCAGTCCCCTCTCACAGCAACCCAGTGGGTGGGTGTTGTGTCACGGTGGCCAAGCCCACTTAGGTTGTAAGTAGCAGAGTACCAGGACAGGAGTCGGCTATTGCTGACTCTGTGTTGCTCCATCTGTATGCTCATAGTCCAAAGTGTGCTCCAAGAAGCCCCTCGGAGGCGGCCACGAGAGAGGGGGCGGAGAGGAGACGGTGGAAGGGTGGCACGTGCCCTAAGGGTGGCGCTTCTTGTTTCCCACCCTTGCTTCATCTAGAGCAACTGCACTTTGACTTAAAAGGAAAAAAAAAAAATACGTGTGTGTGTGTGTGTGTGTGTGTGTGTGTGTGTGTGTGTGTGGTCGGTCTCCTGAAAGAAAAGCATAGGGGCGCCTGGGTGGCTCAGTTGTTAAGCGTCTGCCTTCGGCTCAGGTCATGGTCCCAGGGTCCTGGGATCGAGCCCCGCATTAGGCTCTCTGCTCCGCGGGAAGCCTGCTTCTCCCTCTCCCACTCCCCCTGCTTGTGTTCCCTTTCTCGCTGTTTCTCTGTCAAATGCATAAATAAGATCTTTAAAATTAAATAAAAGCTTAAAAAATAAAAAGAAAGCTTAAGTGAAAGATTTTATAAATATGTAAAGTATAAGAAGAAAAAAACATCTGAAAATCCTCTCGCAGCATACGTCGTCGTCTTGGGACATTCTGACACTGCGGAGTCACGGTCAAGTGTGAGCTGTGGATGTAAGACAAAGCAAAGCTCACGGGGACTGAAGCAGGGGACTGAAGCAGGGCCTCGGCCCCTGCAGCTCCAGGGTCTAACCACTTGACTCATTCAGGAAATGCTTTGGTGGCAAAATTCCTCTGCAGCAGACACAGAACAATGGGTGGGATACAAAATCTAACGTGTACCCCTGCCCCCTGCCTGGAACGAGGGGCGTGTTTTGAAGTTTGTCACACAGATCCTGGGTAATAGCAATCGGATGGAAAACTAAAGAAGCCCAGGAGACCAGGCTGAATGACAGATGAAAAACAGAGGCAGAGAAAAGAGGGAGTGGGAGAGAAGCCTCAGGCTGGGTCTCTGATCAGAGAACCAGAGATCGAGAGACAGGTGCAAACAGTATCTTTAAGGAGTTTGCTGGATATTTAAAACACACTCCCACCTTTGACATTTTCTCAAGAGACAGAAAGATTTGAATTGTTTTCAATTATATTTTTCTGCAGGTCTGAACCAGTGCCAAGACTAGACCCATGTAGGATCCTGGGTTTGCATCGGTTATATAAGCAAACCAGTTTTTGCTGTGATCTGGAAGAGTCAAAACCATGAGTGTTTTTCAGCTTCCATTTTGTCAGCTGCTTGAGTTTCTATTCTGAGAGGTGCAAACTGTTAAACATTGTTATTCACTTGTGTTCCCTAAATAACTTTTAATTAGTTTTAATTTGGACCAAGAATGTTCTACTGTTGACACAGTGACAGGAATTATCAAAAACTAATAAAGAACTCACTTCAAAAAAAACTTGCACTAATATTACAGTATTTTATAATGTCTATCTCAGCAGAGACACAGCTAATTTACATTTTTAAATTTCATTTTTTGATGATTTTCCTCAAAGCCATAATTATATTGGTTAAAAGGTTACCTAAACATTATTTTTCACCTGCAAGCATTTTTCACAAGGGAATTTTTCTTTTATCTTTCAGTGGAATGAATGCACGGGTGCAAGAAATGTAATCAAATTAGTAACTGTATGGAGCCTTTGAAACCTCGTGTTTTGCTGGATAGTGACTATTACTCAGTGAAAAATGAGGAGCAGTAAATCCTTTCCCCTTAAAAATTGTCAAAGAAGGGGCACCTGAGTGGCGCAGTCGATTAAGTGTCCGACTCTTAGTTTTGGCTCGGGTTGTGATCTAGGGATCTTGAGATTGAGCCCCGTGTCCGGCTCCACACTCAGCGGGGAGTCTGCTTGAGATTCTCTTTCTCTCTCTCCCTCTGCCCATCCCCCTGCTCGTGCACTCTCTCTCTCTCAAATAAATAAATAAATCTTTTAAATAAAATAAAAATCGCCAAAGAAAAGTTTGTCATGCCTTTCAGAATATCATAAAGCAGACAATACAAGGAATTCAAAAATAGTGTTGGAGTTTTTCAATCAAACGCCCCCTCTTCCCTCAGTTGTCCCCTAATCCTTAGGGCATGATTCTAACAAAGACTCAAACATCCCTTTGTCTAAAAAGTGACCCACTATCAAAGAGCTAGTAATCTTAGGGTCAGCCCTTTGTCTTTTCCAAAGTGAGTAAAACCTTCTGAATTCTACAGGGTAAAAATCTGGCAAAAGTCAAAGAGAATTTCTGATACATCAAGGAAATACGCCATGAGGATCCTGTACATGACACTAATCCAAGCATGCTCTAGTTTAGTTCAAAAACCGGTAAAGACGTAAATGTCTGAGCAGGTTTCTTTAGTGAAAGCAAAAGTGATATGTAAGCTAAATCTCCAAGTGTAGTGACCAACGGGGATCTTGTTTCCAGACTCATTTTCATCATCTTCTTAAGTACTTCTTAATTTGGTTTCGGGACCACTTAGCTCATTACAGATGAGCAGGATGGGCCTTGTGTGTTACTGCACAACTGAGAGAATTATTTAGTATTCTGTAGTTCAGTGACAGAGAGTCTGGATGCGCTTGAATATTTAGGGAGTTTTACCTTATCTTTTTGTTATAGAGGCCTTACGACAACTTAAAACATTGGTCAGCTTCATTGTTACCTAGCTAGACTTTTAAAGATTGGCTAGCCAAGACTGAATTTTATTCAAGCACTGTTTTAAGGACATTAGCCTGTTCTATGGCCATGATCGGTACTATTTAAATTTCCAGCATCTCTGTGTTCTGTGTGCCGACCTATTGTGTTAGTGGTACCACCTAATTTGTCACAATTCTGGACACACTGGCAGGCCTCAGGTGTATCTGGAGCTCGTGGATAGATATGTGCATCTGTCTGGAACTCCGGTTTTACTTGAAGACTTGGAAGGAAAAAAATTAATCAGTTTAACCATTTATTTAATGTGCTGCCAATTCTTTATTTATTTTTTTTTTAAAGATTTTATTTATTTATTTGAGAGAGAGAATGAGATAGAGAGAGAGAGAGCATGAGGGGGGAGGGTCAGAGGGAGAAGCAGACTCCCTGTTGACAGCAGGGAGCCCGATGCGGGACTCGATCCCGGGACTCCAGGATCATGACCTGAGCTGAAGGCAGTCGCTCAACCAACTGAGCCACCCAGGCACCCTGCCAATTCTTTATTTAATTTGCTGTGAAGCAAACAAAATTATGCATTAGCTATGTTATGACTAAAACCCAAATGTTGACTAATACTTACAGTGATAGAATAACAACTTGTAAACCAAGAAGTGTGTTTGTTTAGCTGTCAGAATTCCAGCCAGAAGCCAACTCGTGATGCTGAGGAAAAAATAGGATGACATTGGTCCTGGGAGGGTGATGGGACACGACCCCGCCGGGCTGCCAGGTGAGGCAGACCAAAGCCTACTGCTCCCATCTCCTGTCTATGTCCTCTGTGGTTGGACAGGAATTCTAAGGACTATTGGAGAAGGAATAGGGAATAGGACTGATTCTGTTAGGAGAGATCCTGAAAAACCTGGACCAGCTGAATGTGGGTGGCGCCATTAAGGAAGTTTCCTCCTACCTCAGCAAAGACTGCACTGGGCAGGAGCTCTCTGAGGTACAAAGACATCCTCCAAGAACTGTCCCCATGACTCTACCTGACCTGGCCATGGCACCTCCCAACTCCCAGTGCCTGAGTCTCTACCTTTAATGAAGACCACCCTTGAGCATCCCATCAGTGGACCTCCTGCTTCTCCCTAGCCTGCCTACTGGGGGCAACGCAGCCTTGCTCAGGTCCAATCCTAGCCTGTGAGCGAGCTCCTGCCCTTGACCCTGGTCCAGGCTTCCAGTTCCTGTCTTCATGTGGCCCACTCCCAGGACTGCAGACTGGGCCCAACCAATGAAGAATTTAAAGCCAGATTTTTCTGTGAAAATAAATACAAATGCAAAATTTACGTGGGTGTCTAAGATACAAGACCTCAGATATGATGGCTGCTATTCACGGTGCCTTTGAACAGTTCCTCAGCCCCTTGGGGATGCATTCATCCTTCCCTGCCATTAGAGTATCTCCAGCAGACAGGTCTGAGAAGCCCGCTCTGAGAAACATCACTATGAGGTGAAGGAGCCCGCACGTGAAGTCCTCCCTCAGAATGGGAGACAGTGCTCTTCAGAGGGCACGTGGAAATTCCATACAGTTCCAGATACTGGCCTCCTAACTGAGCATGAGGCCATGCCTTCATGCCCCCTTCCTAATCTGTGCAAAATGTCAGAGGAATAAAACCAGTTTTGTTTCTTAATGGGCTCATAAAATGTGCCAATTTTGTACAGACTGCTTTTTTCTATTTTTCTGTAAAGTTGTTTTCAGAAGCATTTAAAATTGTTTGTAGCATTCAAGTTTATGTTGCCCGTTTTTCATTTCCAGAAAGACAGAGGCAGCTCTGGCTGATGCTGGGGAGCCTGAGCTCGGAGCAAACGAGGCAGGGTCCAGGGGCCTCCCGCTTGCACAAGATGCTCGTACCGCAGCCCCCGCGCCCTCGGCTCCATCCCCCTCCTCGCCCGCGTAGACACAGGAGAGCCTTACTGAGCATGAGGCTGTCACTCTGGAAGCGTCCGAGGAGGACAGGGAGGGGCCCCCTTGTCCTGGACAAACAACAGCTGGGCCATTACCTGGCCTTTTCCTCTTCTCCTGCCCCGAGGGCTCAGGGTACATCTTGAGTGGGAAGAAATGCACCACAAGGGGTCCCTAATTTGAGATCTGATTGCAATAGTCTGGTTCCAGCCAGGCCCGTTGTAGGTCTAATTCAGTGAATTCTGGATTAAGTGAAGGATCTGACCCTTCCCAGACAGCCCCTCGAGCTCTGCCCCTCAAACATAAAATTTCCCAGAGACCGATCTTGGCATGTGTTTCCCAGAGAAGCTGGCAAATTTGGAGGATTGTACTTCTGTATGTTTCTACTCCGGCAGCTAAGTAGCGTGGTGGTTAGGAGGCTCTTGTGCATTTATTAGAACTGTCACCCTAAGAGCGTGTTTGCAGGGTCCTGGCTCTGAGGTATACACCCCCCCACCCCCCCACCGTTCACTTGCACAGGGCTTACGTGTCCCTTTTGCCCAGAGCCTTCTCTTGCACTGTATGCATGAGCCCTGACACCTAGCAGATGGAAATTCATCCCTGAGATGAAGAGAGATCATCTGCCACCTCCCAGATGGCGTAGGAAGGGCAAAGAAAGATTCAGAGGAACTAAGCTAAGAAAGTGAGAACAAGGGAATCCAGTTGGGTTAATTCTAAGGGACACACCAGGGAGCTTCCTGGTATGGCCTGAATCACTGTATGGGACTTGGTATCAGGGAAGATAACCCATGCCTTCAAGGAGAGGCTGAAGGAAAAAGCTGTATGCCTGGCGGGGAGGGGGGCGGTGTGGGGGCTGAAGATGTGGGGTGAAGGTGGGGAGCTGGAGGGACCAAGCAGACTGGGGTTGAGGAGAAAACTGAGCAAGCCAGGCAGTGCTGACTCTACAAGGACCTGTGACCGTCCCGTGTTTATCGTGTCCTGCATTTTCTCCCACTTCAATCAAGTAACTCCTCCACCTGGAGGAGAGCAGGGCACGTGCACGCCCTTTTGCTCTCCCGGCCACCCCCAGGGAGAGAAGGCGAGGACAACTTGTTTGCAGGCATAAATTCTCATGTTTGAGTTTTAAAACTCTGTTTCCTCACCCCCAAATTACGTGTGGTGTGTTCATGGTGCGTGCCTTTGTGCTCTCTGAATCTGTGCTTTGTGCTCTCTGCCTTTCCAAAGCCAGGCTCTTCTCCAGAAATCCACTCTGGCAGGAGATCAAGGGAGGGCCCAATGCTCCCCAGCTAATGACAAAATTCCGAAGTGCAGCTTTCCCAGCATCACCCAGAAAGAACCCAGAATTGGCAGTCTGGCTCTGACAACTGCAGCGTATGTCCCCACACAGGCCGTGCACCTTGTCTGAGCAACAGCTCCGTCCCCGGCCGGCAGAAGGACTCACTTGGCCTGGCGCGGGCAGATGGTGCCTGGTCCGACGTGCCACCCAGGCTCTTCTCTATTGTCAGTGCAGCCCACCGCCAGCCCTCCCTGCGGCCCCGGAGCCACAGCCTTGCCCCTTGCCCCGGAGATGGGGTTGCGGTTTGCTTCATCTGACAGATTCCTCCCCGACAGGCAAGATGAAAGGCAGGAAATGTGCAGTTCCAGTTCCCACAGCAGGAGTGGTTTGGCCACACTGGATGGCATTTACGGTCCCGTCACGGGCTCTTGGAGGCCGACCTCAGGCCAGGGGCCGGTCTGGCATTGCACACACGGGGCTGCTCGCCCTGCCTGGATCCGCCCTCCACCACCGACTGACCACCGCCTTGCCCACTCTCCCCACAGCCTGCGACTGAAGCCATCTCCTCAGAAGGTCCCTCCCCCAGGGACCCCTACTGCCCAGAGGGCCCTGGCCCAGAGAGAGCCCACTTCCTCCCAGGCCACTCCCAGGCCCTGGTGGCCTGTTTCTGAGCCATTAAGTAGAGCTTTCCCGTTTCCCTGTGAACAGGTCTTCCAGGCAGAGGACTGGAAACCCCCGGTATTAAAAAAAAAAAAAAAAGTGGCAGAAATAGACCCACTAAGACTCAAAGCAAAAGGAAAAAAAAAAAGGCAAGGCCTTGCTGTGTTCTCTGAGTGACCACTGGCCCTTCCTGCGATCACCCCGGCCGGCCAGATGAGTCTTCTATAAACACACCATCTTTCCCACAAGACATAAGTAAGCATCGCTTCCACCCACACTCAGGATGTTAGAGCACTGGAAGAATGATTTGTTCTCGACCAGAAAAAGAACCTGCAGGAAGCATTCCATTTCTCTTCCTCCAGGTGTGTGCCACGTGGCTGTGTTCTGGGGGTAGTGGGGACCGCAAGTGGCCGTTTCCTGGCTTTGGTGCCCTTAAACCAAACCCTCCATCGTTCGGCTGCAGGAAGAGCGTGTGCGCATTTTATTTCCTCGGGGATGATTTTTTTAAAGTGGCTCGAACGCACCTGATCACATTCAGATGTGTTCCACAGAAAACAGGCAATTGGAAAGTGCAGTAAAGCCCGCTCTCTTGTTCAACAGAAGCCACTAAAGACAGGTACTCAGGGACAATAATGTCCTTTGGTGCCTTTGTCTGGGGCAGCTCATTAAGGTAGAGACCACCTGAGCGCTGACAGGACAACCTCTGCCCGTGTGTTCCAGGAGAACATAATTGACTACAAAACCTTTCTTCGATGTCACCACTGCCAGATACAAACCCAATTAGCAGCAGAGTTAACTCAGATGAATCCTGGGAACAAGGAAACCGCACGTTCTACAGCTAATCAGACCGCTGGAATGATGACACATGGGGATGTTGCCAGGAAGGTGGGATCCTGGGGACCCCAGGGGGCTGGACTCTCGCAGAGCGCACATGTTCACGGATGGCCCAGCCTCCCGTGCTGGATGGATTCTGCAGCCTTCGGGGACTACAGTCAGAGCCTGGCTTCTGTCTGCTCAAGGTCCCTGCGTGTGGGAGCATCACACTTTTATTCTGAGGCCAGAGATACTCAAAAGAAGTCACCCAGGTCTTAATTCAAGTACGGCCCACGACCCCCTCCACATCTCTGGATGGATTTAAGAAACCTTTTGTTTCTTGTTATTTGAAACTTCTCCCAAGGGCTAAGGAATCATACATTCCGACTCTACTGAGTAGAAGCAAACAAGTCATTTCAAGGCACAAAGGGATGCTCTGGCCCACCCCTGCCTCAGTTTAAATAGGGAGCATTGCCAGGCAGGTGTTTAAAGCATGGGCAGAGAGAAAACCACCAATGCAAGAGAGCAAGCCTATGAAATACTCGCCTGGTTTTCTAATTGTTGTTATAATGGGATCATGGTGATTACTAACATGGCAGTGTAGACCATAATACCGGATTGTAACTCTAGGCTCTGGGCACCTGGCTTTTAGTAATAAAAATCCCATTTAGAAGTACCTTGTGACTTAAGCAGCTGAGCTTGAATCAATCAGTCAAAAGCCACACAGGAGGCTGTAAGGGGACTCCTCAGGATGGCATGCTTCTCGTTGTTTGGGTGCCCTCAGCAGTCCGTAGGACACGTTACTCCTCAGTCTGCTCGGCTGATTGTTGGGGAAAAGCCCGTGGGTAGAGGAAGCCTGGCTCTCAGTGTTGGATGGCAGGACTGGTGCTCGATTTGAAGGCTTTTCTCCTTCCCCTTTGCCATGTGCTGTGCTCGGTTGGTCTAGCAGAAGGGGCCTACTCTGGCCTGGGGCAGGCAGAAAGCATTTGGAAAGGAGTAGGATAGAAGTCTCTGGACTCAGAGCTCCAGAGCCCTGGGGAATCAGCCCGAGCTCTCACCTGTAAGCAGCAGAAACCAACTCTGGCTGATTTAAGCAGAAGCGGGTGTGTTGAATGGCGATGGGAGGGCTCAATTTCAGGGAGGACTGCAGAGTGAACCGAGGAAAACAGAGGCATGAGGTTCTGCCCAGCCAGGCCCACAGGCGGCCGCAGAAGCCCAGTCCTCCAGGGACCGGGCAACCCCACCGGGGACGGCTGGACATCGCAGACCCTGCAGGGACCACTGGGGCTGAGGCTGGCCACAGGACCTGGAACAGCTGCCTTTGAGCCCGTGCAGGCCCAGGACTCCCCTCCCCCCCCAGTCCCCCTTCCCCCCCATGGTCCTGCCCCGTCACAGCTCTGGCTCCTCACTCAAGCCCGTGGGTAATACACAGCCACACGCCTGAGTTCGATGCAGATTCTTCCGGTTTTCAAAAGGGAGACTACTGACTGCTTTTTTTTTATCGTCCATGGGCTATAATGAAGATGAAAGGAGACAATGTCCCGGCCTCAGAGGTTTTCCCCTCCTGTCCTATACCCCGTTGGCTTTGGTCCAGACCTGACATTCTACTTGGTGGCTATCCAGACTGTTGCCATTTCTGTATTTCTCCTCAGACTCTCCAAGGGAGGGGTGGGGTGTGAGGCAACACCAAATGTGCCATTCCTCTGGAGAAAGGGGGGGACAGGGTAGAACTAGCAGTTAACTAAGTGGCCAAGGCCAAGGTGAGAATTGGTTAGAAAACGCTAAGCACCTGTCAAAACTCCCGGGCCCAGCAGGTGAAACAGCTTCAGCTGGGGTCTGAGGCTCCCACGAGGAGCAGGAGAACCTCTCCAGCCAAGGAGACGGTCTCAGACGCAGGGTGGGGCGGTGGAAGCCAGGCCGAGTTCCTCCTCCGACAAGGTAGGAGAGAAACGGAGCGGGCTGGGGGACGCTGGGAGATGTTGAAAGATTGGAACCAGACTTGTCTGTTTATCTTCTCCCCAGCTCTACAGCCGGTCTGCAGTTAGGATAAATGCAGTGCAGGAGGAAAAGACAGCATTTCCTCCCCCTCTCTCCTCCCATTTTAGGTGAGAGGAGGAGGTGGTATGGGGGATAGAGAAAGATCTGGCAAGCTCACCAGCTGGCGCTGCGGCTGGGCTGGACAGAGTGAGCTTATTCTGCGCCCCCACAGAGAGGAGCCCTCTCTCTTGTATCCTTGTCCCCAACGCCTTGGAAATGGGATGGTCTCAGGCGTGGGGGGAATAGGTAGCCCCCTACACAGTATGATCCAAGGGTCCCTGCAGTCAGGACGCCCCAAGCAGAGCCCCATGAACCCAGCTCAGGGCATGCAGCCCCTCGTGGGGGCCACGTTTCTGGAGGACGGTTTTGCTTTCAGAAGGGCCCAGGTGAAATGCAGTCATGTTGCCTGAGAACAGTAACATATAAACAGTTCGATCCCCTCCATAGGGCTGGTCATCAGATTACTGAGGGCTGGGCTGTCCAGTTCTAAGGGTGGGAGCCGGAGAGACTGATGCTAGTGAGGGGGTGTGTGGAGGGCATGCAGGGGTGGGTCCTCTGCACATGGGGGGTCACACGAGGCTCCTGGGCGACAAGGGGCACCAGAAGATTAGAATGAGTGGGGAGTGAGGGACTGGCCACTGGGAGAATCAACAGCAGGCCACCTGACCCCGCCTCTCTATAACACGGGGAAGAAGCTGGAAAGCTTTGGATCCAGCTTTCCAAAGCCCTGTTAAAACCTCTCACAAGAGCCTGGGTCTGGACAAAAGGCCCAGACGCCTCCTGGACTGTGTGTTGGCCATGGAGATGAAGCAGGTGGGAGACGGAGGCCAACTTACTTTGTAGGCTGGCTCCAGGGACAGTTAAGCAGAACCATATTGATTGTTTCCATTACCAATGGTTTGTTGTAACATTTGGTTCAAGGCCTTGTAGCTGTGGAGACGAGATGCTCTGTCTCGACTTAGGTTTTGTCCTGTGCTTTTTAGGAACCATACCAGGGGGCGCCTGGGTGGCTCAGTCGTTAAGCGTCTGCCTTCGGCTCAGGTCATGATCCCGGGGTCCTGGGATCGAGCCCCACATCGGGCTCCCTGCCCCGTGGGAAGCCTGCTTCTCCCTCTCCCACTCCCCCTGCTTGTGTTCCCTCTCTCACTGTGTCTCTGTCAGATAAATAAAATCTTTAAAAAAAAAAAAAAAAGAAACGAAACCGGTAACAATGAGGTGCTTTTTAAAAAGATTAGTGCAGCATCTCTGCTTCATTCCCGGGGTAAGCCCCAGTCACAGAGCTCAAGTGAGCACTCCCAGCTGGTAAGGCCAAGCGAGATCCTGACCTTCCGCCCTGGCTCCCCTGGTCACATGGAGCCCGCTGGTGGCAGCCCTGGTCAGGGCAGGTGCACAGCTCAGCGGGGAGCAAAGAGGGAGCTTGCAGGTGGCACCTGGGCTCTTTAAACCCACAGGCAGTGGCATCCTGAGCCTTTGATGTCTGTTTTATGACCGGCTGGCTGGGTCTGTAGCTGGCAGGGCTCTGTGGTTCATAGCTCCGGGCGGACAGCAACAAGCCCCTGGGGCCCCCTGCCCCTGAGATTCGTATTCTTGTGCTGTGTCTCTCCTACCCCTAACACCCCAAAACTGGGGTAGGGGCGCCTGTGGAAGCATCTCCAAGGGCCCCCCGGTTTGGAGGTTGCTACGTTCCAGGATGTCTGTTGAACGGTTTTAGGTCTAGTAGAAGAGGACAGGCAGGCCCTCCTTGCCTATGAATTTGCAGAGCATTTGTTGAATGTTGGAGAGCTGGGATGCAGAGACACTTTTTCACTTGGGGTGAAAGTGCGAATGACACGACCACTTAGGAAAATAGGTCATTCGTCCGCTGGTAGAGGTGAAGCTCTACAGACGCGGCGACCTAGCAGTCCTGCTCCCTACGCACATGCTCTGCTTTTGGAGATGTAGAAGAATGAGCATAGGTATCTTCATCCTAATAGCCCCAAACTGGAAACAACACACTGTCCCTCACCATTCATAGCGCACGTGCCCTAAATAAACCAAGCTGAGCTGTACGATGGAATGCTGTAGTCTGTAAAGATGAACCAACCCCGGCTTGGTGCGAGGACATGGATGCAACACACACACACAAAGCCAAGTGAAGCAAATCCTAAAAGAATGTGTACAGCATTATTCCACTCATGCAAAGTTCAAAGACAAGAAAAACTAAACCATGTTTTTTAGGGATGTGTATAAAAGCGGAAAACGTATGAAAAAAAATCAAGAAAAACACTATTATAAAAGTCAGGATAGGGTTGCCCCGGGGGGAAGGAGAGGAGTCAGAACTGGCCTGGGTTCCAGAGTACAAGGGGGCTCTTGGGGTGCCTTTCAGCGTTCTCCCTCTTAGGTGGTGGTGACAAGGATGTTTGCTTTATAATTATTGATTAAACTGTTTGCTTACATTTCATGTGCTTCTCTGAGCATGTTATATTTCACAATAACCAGTGTTAAGAAGACAAAAAAAGCAAATGTAGCAGAGGGATCTTCCAGCCTCCACGTCGAGAAATGGCCTCTTCTGCTACCCGTAGGCTTCCTTTATTCCAGGGACCCGAGGCAGCGTCTTTGTCCAAGTCTCTGACCAGGGTCATAAATCAATAGGCCCTTATTTACCAAGTTCTACTATGAGCTTAGCCTTGTACCAGGTCCTGGCGAGGGTCAGGGTGGGATGTGTACTGCTCCTGAGAGGACAAATCATTGGAAATAACGGTGGAAAACTCTAGAGCGGGCTATAGACTTGCAGTGCCGGGGAAGTCCTCAGGAGAAGGAGCTCTGTGAAGGAGGGGGTGGAGGTGGCGGTGGCCGTGGGGAGCCAGGGAGGGTGTCAGGATGAAGGAAAGGATGTTGTGAAAGTGGCGGGAAATCATGGGGTGTAAAGGCCAAAGAGGCCTGCCTGCTGGCCCAGATGCCCAGGTCCCCATGGGTGAATATTGGAAGCCAAGTATTGTGGGATTGACAGGGTGGCTCAGGAGGGTTTGGAAGACCAGGAAGATGAGGCTTCGCCCCACCCCACCCTGTTGCTAGTCTGTCAGTGAATAGATCATCAGTCTGCTGCCCCCAGACACATTAAAGTCTAAACAGACAATAGAAGAGAACTGAACTAAGGAAGACCTGCAGAAAGCCTTGGAGAAACATAGATGAGTGAGTGTAAGAGAATTAACAAAGACCGCGATGCTCATGGCCAAACTCCCTTGGAAAACAGTCCTCAGCTGCCCCAGGAAAGCCACTGATCCTAAGTCCACAAAGGCTCACTGTGGAAAATAGCATGACACCCCTCCAGAAAGTTGGACACAGGATTGTCGTAGGCTCCCGCAAGCCCTACTTCTGGGTATATACCCACAAAACTGACACTAGGGACCCAAGCAGGTATCTGTACTCCCGTGTTCCCAGCAGCATTATCCACAGTAGTCAAAGCTGGAAACAAGCCAAGTGTCGGTTGGCAGATGAACGGATAAATAAAACATGGTATGTACATAAAAGCCATATTATCCAGCCTGAAAAAGGAACGAAGAGTTGATACAGCCTACAGCATGCATGACCCTGAGGACATTCTAGTAAATGAGAGAAGCCAGTCATGAAATGATAACTATTGCATGAGTCCACTTATCTAAAGTACCTCGAACTGGCAAATTCCTAGAGACAGGAAGGGGAAGAGTGGTTGCCTGGGACTGGGGGAGGAGGGGTAATGGGGAGCCATTGTTTAATGGGTGGGCGGTTTTTGTTTGGCATGATGAAAAAGTTGTGGAAATGGTGATGGTTGCACAACCTTGTGAATGTACTTAATACCACGAAATTGTACATTTAAGATAGTGACAATGATGCATTTTATGTGTATTTTACCACCCACCAGAAAAAAAGTTCACAGGGGTTATTATGGATGGAATGTGTCCCCCCAAATTCGTATGTTGAAATGCTAACCCCTACTGTAATGGTATTATGAGGTAAGACCTGTGGAAGAAAATTAGGTCATGAGAATGGAGCCTTTCTGAATGGGATAAGTGCTCTAATCAGATAAGACAAGGGAACTTGCTTCTTCTTTCTTCCATGTGAGGATCCAAGAAGACCGTCATCTGTAAGCCAGGAAGCAGGTGCTGAGCAGACACCGCCGGATCTGCCAGCACCTCAATCCTGGACTCCCAGCCTCCAGGAGGGTGAGAAATTAAGGTTGTGTAAGCCGCCCCATCTATGGCACTTTGTTTTAGGGGTCCAAACTGGCTAAGACCGGCTCAAAAAATTGTTCCTGCATGTTGACCTAAAGGAGAGAGCGAGGACTGTGGAGTCATTTACCGAACAGCAGGGAAGGTGGAAAACAGTGTGAAACTTCCTCATTGAAGATCACAGGAGAGGAAAAGTGCTGTCCTTGGCCTATCTCTAGAGCTCCTCCCACTCTCGGCCATGCAACCTTGGAGATGCCCCCAGGAACCCCCAGGAAGCCAGGCAGATCTTGCTGCTTCCTGAAAAGGAGCCCCGTGTTCTCCTTTCCACCGCCAGGCCTAAACAAAAGCTGAACCCCGAACACCCTCCAAGGAGCTGTCCCCTGGAAAAGTACCTTCCGTAATTCTTGGGATGTGTGAGCCCACCCTGGATGCAATTTGAAAAAGAAAACGAGTTTAAAAACTCAAGATGCTGCAGTATGTTTACATATACACGATGGAAAATTTGCTCTCACAGAGCTTGAGCAGAACACCTCCTATCCCCATGGCAACCGGATTCCACCGTTCCACCATGACCACGCATCTCTGCCAGGTCACCCACCCATTCGTAAGCCTCAGCTCCTCAGCCGCTCTGGGAAACACATGGGCCCCAGATGATCCCACGCCCTGCGGTCGTCCTGCAGCCCCGGGACTGTGGGCTGAGGGTAGGGGCCTTCCCAGAGACCCATCTAACCTGGGGCAGCAGGGGGCTCGGGGGCAATGTAAGCCTCTGGCCTACTCCAGGGCTCAGAGCACTGGGGTGAGTGGATGGAATTCGAAACAGTTCTGTGCTGCTGACCAGAAAATCCGCCCCTGGGTAATCACAAGAACCGCAGGTCCTGCATTCAGTAAAAACTCAGGTGACAACTAGATCCTTAACGCTTTATTCCCTTGAACACAGAGTTTCCATCATCTTCCCTTTGATCTTTCAGAACAAGTACTTCCTTCGGTGTATCTTCTCAGTGCCATTTTCAGAGAGCGGTTTTGGAATGGCTGGCCTGCAATAAAGCCACCGTCCACTCCCTCGGGGACTGGCTGAGGTCTCTCTCCCCTGTAGTCGCCCTCCCCTGCTGACACAAGGAAAGCCTTGGGGGGGCAGGGGCAGGAAGCTTGGGTAGAAAAGAAAGCCTGCAATTTTGATGTTTCAGGGCCCCCAGCCCCTGGCTGACCACATTCTCTTCTCTCCTGTAATACAGTTTTTATAATCAGCAGGTTTTGTTTTTAAATTCCAGACCTGAAGTCTTTTTTCCCCCACAACATTGTAGAAAGCTGTGGGCACTCCAAGAGCCGATTTAGTATGTTTGTCCTTTGGATTATATTTGACTGGGGGCCAGGCTTTTGGTACAAGGAAAACATACACAAAAGCAAGCAGCTAGCCGTGTTGTTAGTGGACCACATGGGTTTTCTGCCCTTCACCACTTTTCCTTGCCTTTGCGCTGCTTTACAGGGTGGGGGTGGGAGGACATGCTTCCTGCATCTTAGGCTAAAGTCGGCCTGGGCCAGTTCTCTGCTGGGCCGTCCCCCAGGCTTCTCAAAGCCCCACTATCCAGCAATGCAGGGCCCTTGGGCACTCATTCCTTGTGAGAAATCCCCAGCTCCCCCTCAGAATGATTTTCCACCGAACCCTTTGTCCCACCCTCCCCATCATAAAGTTGGAAAACGAAGAAAGAACAGTGGTTCACGGGGGTGTAGGCAAGAAAAAAAAAAAAAAAACTTTGTCATAATCCAAATTCAGCTCAGTAGACTTGGAGTGGGATGGACATTGTGGGATGAAAACCTTTGACTTCCCTCTGCAGAGAGACAGCTATGTGATCCGAGAAGTGAGCTGTGATACAGGGGAGATCACATGGGGGTTGTGGGGGGAGCAGTGTCCCAGGAGCTCAGACCCTAGCCCAAGCCTTGTTAGGTAACGTCTGGCTTATCTTTCCCTTTCTTTCTTTTTTTAAAGATTTTATTTATTTATTTGACAGAGACACAGTGAGAGAGGGAACACAAGCAGGGGGAGTGGGAGAGGGAGAAGCAGGCTTCCTGCTGAGCAGGGAGCCCGATGCGGGGCTCCATCCCAGGACCCTGGGATCATGACCTGAGCCGAAGGCAGACGCTTAACGACTGAGCCACCCAGGCGCCCCCTTCCTTTCTGTTTTAAGTAAGATGATGAAGCTTCTTCCCTTTGGCAGCTCTGTGTTATCTTGCTTCACCCAGCTTAGAGCTATAAGGATTCAAGTCTGTCTTCAGATGTTTCTTCTTAATCGCTGTAATTAATATTAATGGTGATTAATTTTTAATGAGGACATATCCAGGAGCACACTGGCACAATGTCCACTGGTAATCTGAATAACCTTGATTTTGTGAGGCCAGTCGCCCTCTTTGCTTGGCCACCTGTTTCATAGACAATGCACTGGATCCTGGAATTCTCTGATCGTTTCTTAGTTTCTTCTCCCCAGTCTGGGACAAAAGCAGGGTTTTTCCAGAGAGGAAATAGCAAGGAAGTTAGGCTCCCCGACTGATATCTCCTCCCCGCTCTGAGAGGGCTGTGAAGGGGCCAGCCGGGGATTTCCTGGGATCTTCTCGTGGCCCCACCAGGAGCGGGAACTGTTTTCGGGCGAGCGGGCACCGAGGCCCAAGCCGGGCCGTGTGCACGGGCTTCAGTGGCTTCGGGAATCCAAGGCAGGCGGGTGCAATGGACGGCCTCCACACAGACTGGTGGATTCCAATAAGCCTTCTTCATCGATCATGTAGAAACCATTCATGACGTGGAAACTCCCCTCGCCCCAGCAGCCGGTTTAGCACAGAGGCCTGATGGGCGGGTGAGGACACTTGCAGGAGGGGGAAGCCTGGGTGCCTCTCACTCACCATTAGCTTCAGGGTTATACTTTATATACTTAGTACTTCTTAATTTCTCTTAAACCATTCATGCCCAAATCAATGTTTTACAGGCCGATGTTTGGGGGTGGGGGGGAATGTTCTTAGAGGAGTTAGTAAGTTTGCAGAAAAACCAAGGCTTCCTATGCACAAGCTGCTCGTTTGCTTAATATCTGAAGGTTTTATTTTTTAATCCAGAATTTTCAGAAACGTTATCATTCTCACATGATTGCAATTGTCATGAAGGTGGAACTGGTATATAGGATTTCCCAAACTTGACTACAATAGAGCCCTTGGCTCTTGAAATCACTGTTGAGCTTCCTGATACATTATCTGACTGCCTGCAACTAAAGCAAAACCAAGCTCGCTGGAAGCCAGGGCGCAAGCGGAGCAGGTCAGATTTTGTGGGGCTTGGGGGTTCTGGATTCAGTGGTTACGATGTGTCTTTCGAGGGGGCGGGGATATGGTAGTATAAGGCTGACGAACACAGCAGGGGTCTCGCAGGGGGTCTTAATGGGTAAACTGCTCTTGGATTAGCCAGCTGTTTGCCCGGGTGAGCAGCCCTTCGTCTCAGGTAGATTGATCTGCAGGAACTTCTGAAGCAAGCAGTCTCAGCTTCCTTGGGCAAAGGTCTCCTGGGACAAACAGCTGAGCCGTGTTGACACAAGAGGACCCAACTCCCAGACCTTCTGGCTGGGTTAGGCTGAGGCGGGTTGTGTCGAAGTCCTCAGAACAATTTCCATTTCTTACATTTTGTGCAAGGCTAGTCTCATCAAGTGCAGGCCAAGAAATCGAAATCCTTGAAGTGATTCATGTTAGAGCCCATCTCCTTTTTCTGACTTGACCTCTAATTTAGGTGAAGCTATGTAATCTACAATAAACTTGAGTAAAAGGAAGTATTGAGGACACAGGCTTGGGTCATAAACTAGGAGGGGGAGATTCTGAAGGGAAGCAGAGGCAGCCAACTACTGACCATATTTTCTTATTTTTTGTATTCTTGATGCTCTGGCATTTGGGGTGTTGAACCTGGGAAGACTGCCCCTCTCAGGGGGAGCTAATTCCTAGAGGCGAAGGACCCCTGTACAAGTGCACCTGTGATATACTAACCAACCACCCGAAGAGCCCACATCCCCAACAATCTCCTTTATCAAACTCTCACACACCAAACCGGAATCCTCCTGCTTATGTCACCCCAGGGCCAGGTTCCAGACAACTAGGGACCACCCCTAGAGTCCAGAGCCTGCTGAAATTCTTCAAACTATCCAATACCAAACCGACTCAGGGAACCTACCCTAAATCCCCGTTCCTTCCCAAGAAAACCCCAGGAGAGTTTCTGGGCCTTGCTCTGCCCTCCCCCTTTCTGCCTGACTGGCCCATCCCTATGTGGCCCTGTCTCCTGTTTCTGGAGGTCTGTGAGTATAACCTTTCTACTCCCTGCCAATCCTGTCCATGTCTGCCAGTCGCACCATACCTGATTAAAACAAACCCCGCGTGCATTTTAACTCGCCAACAGAAAATGGAGCTGAGTTCCTTTAGCACAGCAGGGCCAGGTGAGAATCACCTGGGGAACCGCCTTCCCAGGCCTTGCCCGCAGAGCATTTGGTCTAACTGGCCTGCGGTGGGGCCTCCGGTGAGCCTCATGGGCAGCCAGGGCTAAGACTGAGCCAGTGGTTCCCCAAGCATGATCCCAGGTGGCAGCAACAACATCACCTGGGAGCTTGTTAGAAATGCAAATGTTGGGGCCCCACCCCAGGCCTGCTAATTCCCAAAGTGCGGGCGGGGCCTTTATTCTCCAGGTGATCCGTGGAAGAGGCTCAGGTTTGAAAACCGCCGCCCTGGGTAAGGCAGGGTAGTGAGAGAAGCGGGCCCGCCGCGGGCTGAGGGCCCGGGGCCCTACGGTTACGGCTGCCTTCCATGCCGGCTCAGTAGTGTCCGTGCCTAGAACCTTGCTGCGTCCCACAGATTTTGGTAAGTCGTATCTCCGTTTTCATTTGTCCTCAGGTATTTATTTTCTTCCTTTTTTTTTTATTTCTTTGTTGACCTGCTGGTTGTGCGGTAGCATGCTATTTAATCTCTACATATTTGTGAATTTTCTAATTTTCTCAAGGTTGATTTCTAGTTATATCCGGAGAAATGCTTGATCTGATTTCAGTCTTAAGTTTGTTAAGAGTTGTTTTGTGGCCTGACCTAGAGTCCGTCCTGGAGAAGGTCCATCTGTGCTCGAGAAGAAGGTGTATGATGCTATTGCTTTTGGGTCGGGTGTTTTACGTTATCTGTTAAGTCCCTCTGGTTATATAGCGTGTAAGGCTAATGTTTCCTTATTGATTTTGGGTCTGGATGATGTATCCATTGGTGAAAGTGGGGTATTAAAGTCCCCCAGGACTATTGTGTTGCTCTTTCTCCCTTTAGCTTTGTTAGTATTTGCTTTATACATTTAGGTGTTCCTATGCTGGGTGCATAAGTATTTACAGATGTTATATCCTCTTGTTGGATTAACCCCTTTATCATTATGTAATGCCCTTCTTTGTCTCTTATCACAGTCTGCTTGAAAGTCTATTTTGTTTGATGTAAATATAGCAGCTCCAGCTTTCTCTGTGCTTCCATCTGCACAGAGTATCTTTTTCCATCCCTTCATTTCCAGCCTGTGTCCTGACATCTAGGGGAGTCTCTTGTAGGCAGCATAGAGATGGCTCTTGTTTTTTTACCCAGTCAGCCACTCTGTGTCTTTTGATTGGAGCATGTAGTCTATTTACATTTAAACTAATTGTTGATAGATGTGTACTCAGTGCCATTTTGTTAATTGGCTTCTTTTTTTTTTTTTTTAATTTTATTTATTTGACAGAGCGAGAAAGGGAACACAAGCAGGGGGAGTGGGAGAGGGAGAAGCAGGCTTCCCGCGGAGCAGGGAGCCCAATGTGGGGCTCGATCCCAGGACCCTGGGATCATGACCTGAGCCAAAGGCAGACGCTTAACGACTGAGCCACCCAGGCACCCTGTTAATTGGCTTCTGACTGTTTTGTAATTCTTCTGTTCCTTTCTTTTGCTCTCCTTCTTTATGATTTGATGACTTTCTTTGTAGTCTGCTTAGACTCCTTCATCTTTATCTTTTATGTATCTACTATAGGTTTTTGCTTTGTGGTTACCCTGAGGCTTACATAAAACAACTTATATTTATAATAGCCTGTTTTAAGATGGTAACTACTTGAACGCATTCCAAAGCTCTACAATTTTTACTCCCCCCCCCCCCCCCCCTTCCTCCACATTTTGATGTCACAGTGTTCCTAGACTCTGGGGACGGAGAGCTGATGTACTTGAACTTAACCTTTGTATGCCTGAATCATCTCCTTTCTCACATAGTTTGGATACAATTTGTAAAAAGAAACAATAAGTTATTGCTCAATATTATGAATTTTCGTTGGCAAAAATAAAAACTGCCTTAGGAAAATGTCCGCTCATAGGAAGAGGCATCCCAATGACCAGCCCAGGCCTTGATACTTTTTTGTTTTTGGCACCGACAAGACTTGGCTTGTGCCCAGCTTGTACTTATAGGCAATATCAAAAAGGAAACTCACTGGTCTAAGATTCACCCAGTGCAAACCAAAAGATTTTTATGTTTTTAGAACATTCCAAGTTTACAACATTTTACCTCTAGAAGATCCTTTTTGCTAATTTCCTTCATATTTAATCTTTAAACATCCCCTCCTCTGCTTTTTGTGATACCGTAGTGACACGGGCAGTTAAGTAGTTGTTTCAGAACGAGAAAAACCACTCCTAGGATTTGTACCTCGCCTGCTGATGTTACCTGCTCCAATAATAATTGTGACTGTGTGTGAATGACAGTTAAACCCCAACACTTGCAAGTGTTCACGGAGCGCCAAAAACTGGGTCAGCAACATGGCGTTTATACTGCTTGTGCTGTTTTGTGCTGTTGGGTGCAATAAACAAAAAAGGAAAACCTTGCCATTGTGAAATATATTACGACTGAAAGATTATTAAAATATATCTTCAGAGAAAACGTGACTCATAAATCAGGGTTTTCCTTCCACTAATTGGTGATGAATGAATCCTAACTTTTAGCTTAACTTTTCCTTGATTTTTGGTTCCAGTATGTGAAATATCAATTGATGTGAGATCCTTGTGTGAGACGCAGGACTAGTGAAATAATTTTACTTTAAAAAAATTTTAAGCATTTGCTGAGAGGTCCTGATGACTTTAATAAGGTAGGAGAATGTGTTGAAACAAATGTTTGGAACTATGATAGAAGTATTAATATAACCTTTATTAATAAAATTGCTAGTTGGTCTTAAGTGGGATTTGGTATATGTGTTATGACCTAATTTCTTGACTGGACAGAACCAAGAGAAAAGAACAACTTTGGTTTTTTTCCTTTCACTACTATTCAGTAAATATGAAAGATTGTCAGTCTGTTTTAGATGAATGGTGACTCTGAGCTGTCAGGTTGAGACCATCTCTTATTCCCAAAGGACCACCAACTAAGCACAGAATTGGCCAGAAGCAATGCAAAGGACCACTAGCAGCACTGCCTAGACTCGAGCGATGCAGGGAAGTCAGGGGTGAGTGGACCCACGGCAGAGGACATGATGGGGCTCCTTCGTGCTCCGTCGTCCCATTCCAGAAAACACACTTGCCCACAGGGACAGGCAGCTAAGACCTTACGCTCTTGATGCTTCCAAATAAGCTCATACTGAGTATGTGTGAAGTCATTTTCATATTTTCTTTGCTTATTGGTCAAATGAATGTTTATAGTCAACTTGAAAGTATCAATGGTACTGTAAGAGTGTGGTTTGTGAACCCACGCTTTCCCCCAAGAAAGGCAAATACATCCATGCTGTCTTGTTTTTGTTTTTTTTTTTAAAGATTTTATTTATTTGACAGAGAGACACAGCGAGAGAAAGAGAGAGAGAGCGAGAACACAAGCAGGGGGAGTGGGAGAGGGAGAAGCAGGCTTCCCGCCGAGCAGGGAGCCCGATGCGGGGCTCGATCCCAGGACCCTGGGATCATGACCTGAGCCAAAGGCAGACGCTTAACGACTGAGCCACCCAGGCGCCCCAGCCATGCTGTCTTGTTTTAGCTTTCTGTTGACGTCTAGTGCTGAGGCCCATAGGAAATAAGATACTCAGAAAAAGGACAAAATCCAAGTCTGACGAGGCCACATTGACCTGTTAAGTTCCCTGAGAACTGGAACTGACCTTGTTCCCAGGCCTAGCACAGTGCCTGGCCCACCGGGAGCAGGCAGGAAATGGGAGTGGAATGAGGAGTATAGATACACCAGGGGATGCAGGACTGGGCTGCATTTGGACAGAGAGTGCAAGTAAAAACTAGATCTCTAAAACTTAGAGAAGCTGACAGATCCCTGGCAATGCTGCTTCTTCTTAGCTGTCTCGTACATTCCACCACAGTGTGAGCCAATCAAGGGTCAAAACGGCCCAGACGTTCAGTGGGAGTGTGAGGTGGGATGATGATGTATGTGAAGATCACTATTACTTCAGCTCATACAAGGATGTGCCATTCACTTAACACTAATAGACAAATGTGAGTACCACACAGTTGTTATAGGCAAATCAGGTTATAAAGATCCTGAAAGAGTTCTACAAGAAGTTGCCCTCCCAATGAGTAAAACATGCAGTTGGGAGAATTTTGGGTATCCTGCTTTTCCAGTGTGCATTAAAAAACAAAAACAAAACTTTTTCTCTTTAAATGGAATTACCAATAATACCTAATCAGCTCTGGGGCTATAAACTCTAAAATATTTTGTTGAAAATGAATAGTGTTGGAACCCTGAACCTAATTTATTCAGAGGCACTCCATTTGAGCTCATCAAGTAACCAGGAACATTTTGATAAACATCCATTCTTCCACTTAGCAAACATTTTAAATATCAATTCAGTGAAGAACGACTTCCTTTGGCCAGCTGGTATGACTAACTGGCATTAAAAACTAACAAAGTGTAGAGAAGAGCGATTGATTTCTCAATGTCTTTAAAACTATATATAGAAAATTTGGAAGAAATGGACCTGACATTGGGGGCAGAGTAGGTACAGTGCTGCCAAGTTGGTGGATGATCACGGGGAGGTTTATGTGTCCCTCCTTCACTCCTGCCGTGGAAATGAATAGAAACTTTTGCTTCATCCTAAAAGGGCACGATTTAAGAACTCTCCCATTAGTCACAGAAAGCTATGTGTAAAATCTTCTGGTAATTATTCCTGAGCCAACAGGGGATTGTTTCTTCATTTTAAGGAGTGTCACCCCACGGTCCAAGAATGCTCACAGATGATGCAGCTGTAATTTGAATCTGCATGCCCTGGGGGGATGAACTACACATCCGGGTCTTTAAAAACATACCAACTGTGCTTGTTCACAGACCTGGTAAACAAGGACCCTGTCTGAAGACTTGGAAGTTTATCTAAACATCTGAGTATTTACTATGATCAGGCATTGCTTCTGCTCCAGGTAGATCTCTAATTCTAGTAAGGGCCTCCTTGATTGCCCTGGCACCTACCTGTCCCCTGCACACACACGGAAGCTGTTCCCTTCAGGTGTGTGTCTCATTGCCTTTGGTCTGACATTGAAATGGGACTGATTCATCAGGTGACTTGGAACCTCCCGGTAATATTCACACTTAACCCTGAACGTCTATGCAGTCCTGCTGGGGGAAGGCTACCGTGTTACCTCAGCACCACGGGGCTTACGTCTATACCTGTGGATGGAAGACAGAAGTGATTTAAGTGGCATAGTGTGTGTGTGTATCATTCTATGGCCTTTTAAAATGTGCTTGAGACCTCTTGAAGGCACAGTGTTAAATATTTCTGCTACCTGGATTTTCCTGGGTAATTTTATGGAATATTTTAAGTTTCAGTAAATCAGAACAATAAACGAATTTTCCCCTAGAAAAGAAAAAGTGCCCACTCGAAAGTCAACCATACCTGTTCCTTTTAGGAAAAGGACAGGGTGATTATATTCTAATAAAGCATAGTTCTTTACAACTGGATTTCTCCTTTAAAAAGACTTGGTACAAAATGAACATTAGCCATGAACACACAGCAGTTCAGTAGCCTTACCTGACCCGGGACCGATTTATGTGATCAGATTTCTCTGACAAATGTATTTCATGAGTCAAGAGCATTGACTTAAGTGTATAGTGCCATTTAGTGGCCTCCATTTTAAAGAAAGTTTTTATGTTATACAAATCTCTGTAGCCTCTGAATCTATGCATCCAATGTTCAGTGTGATGACATTTTCCGTGGGAGACTGTGGTTGAGAAGGCAGCGGTGAGGGACTAACCTTTGAACAACTGCACTTTTCTGAACACCTACATTACTAGTTATACTATCCACTTCCTATTAGAGCCCAGGGGCAAAACTAGGAAAAACTCCTCATTTCTGTCAGTTACCATCATCTTTGAGATAGTCTTTGTAGTATCAAGGATTGAAGTGGCAAAAACACAAAAATGTGCCTTGCATTATTACTATTATTTTTTTTTACTCTTAAAGCAGGATAGAACTTGAGTTCTGGAAGGATGCTCATTCGACAGACAAGGAAACGGACCTGGAGGGTCCTTAGTGCAAAGGCACACGGGTGGCGAGTAACAGTATCAGGCCCACCGCACATGTCCTGGCATCTGGATGTATGCGGACCGACTCCTCCGGCAGCCTCATCAGCCCCACTGCATGTGAACACCAGCATTTCTGACAAACCAAACATTGAAGAAGTCACTCTTTTTAGTTAGTCTTTCTTCTTCTGGTGGCTCGAGAAGGAACTCCTGCCCCCCCACCCCCCACTGGAAGTTGAGAAGATAGTCTAGCAAGAAGAAAAATCCAATGAATGGGGATTTTAATCCTAAGCAGTTTTAAATTATTTGAGGAACTCAGTACAAAACCTTACTCAGTATTAAATAAATGGCCAAACACATTCTCCCAAATATGCTCAATCATGGGGAAAAAAAGTAAACTATCAATATTTTTGATTTCTGAAAGCCGAATTTAATAAATTAATAAATGCATGCCAGATAAAAACACAAAGTTGCAACTAAAAAACCAATAATAACAGAAAATGTTCTGCATTGTACTGTTTTATTGGTGGATAACTGACTAAAGTAACAAATCTGAAAACACATTTTGCTTTTGCTGGAAAGAAAGGACTCTGTTAGAGAAGAACGAGGAGAAAGCAGAAGTGCAGCATTTGCGAGAGTCGGCCTATGATCTAGTCTATGGGGATGCGGACAGCCAGAGGTGCTGTTCCATCCGTTTGTGGGCACGTTTGTAGAAGCGTCAGAAACCAAGGACCTAGAACCCAAAAGCGAGTCACGACAGATTTACTCTGCGAAACATGCGGAATTACAACCACAGACTATCCGGGACAAAAAGGCGGTGCAGGCTTGTTGTCTCCTTTGTGTGGGGTTCCCTTGCCAAAGAGGGGGCTAATCATGCAGTAGCTTGAGTTTCTCTTAACATGATAAACACCCAGGGTTACTAGAACTGGAGCGCGTGTGTTCACTGTTTTACAAGGACAGCTGAGCGGTACTACGGAAACAGTGGAAAGTTCCTTCAATTTAATCTGGCTATCTGCCCAAACTTCTAACCAAGAAATAATTCAGCTATAAGAGCCAATTAAATTACTATAAAACATTCCTTCATCTGTAAAACACTTTTTCCCCTGCGAACTAAAATTTAAAATAAAATGTCTTCATTTTTGATAAGCAGCTCCACCACCAGTCTCTGGTATCGTATATCGTTCAAGGCGGCCATGGCATCTAGTTCTGGAGATCTCATAAGGGTCGGGCCGAACACAATGCCAAGGTTCTCGGCGTTCATAAGATTCTCCTTCTCGTGGAGGGTCACTCTGCAAAATAAAAGCAAAGGAGCGCACCTTCGTGTAAGTGCCCGCGTTCTGCACGGTGCTCAAGCACTAGAACAAAAACCAGGTTCACAGTCAAGGTTCCTGCCCACTTAACTCTTCGGCTACGTTCTTTCTCTGTCCCCCTCTTCACTTCAGAGTAAATCCTATCAATAAATTAAACTTCTGGTGATCACTGAAGCTCCCACCCGAGCTCACTGCTGGACTGTGGGGGGTGTTTGCACGTAGCAGACGAGGGGCTGGGTCGTCTCGATTATTCCATCAGCCCTCCTTCCACACTGGCTGTCCTGTTCCCTGGATTTTTATTGAGTATCTGGGGAGGGTGGTGGCGGTGGCACAGAGAGATGGCTGAGGGCAAGCGACCTGGTCGGGGAGCCGAGTGTTCGTGTTCACTCTCCTGCTATACAGCAAAGGCCCGGACCAGGATTTGAGAGCCGTTCCTTTGCTTTAGTGTGAAGGACTTAATTGCATCCATATATGAAGCAAACTTGAATTTGCGAGTGAAGTTGTAAGCATATTGAACACAAGTTTTAGCTCATGCTGCTTTTAAGGAGGGAAACCATGTAAATGCTAAATGCGCCATCAGTTAAATATTCATTTCTGGGTAGCTCTTGCCGAGAGGCATACAAAATAGATGTCAAGTTCTGTCTTTTTTGTTTCTAATTGGCTTTATATTTTGAAACTCTAAAACCACTAAAACTTGATCACAGAATTTAAAACCGTTTCCTTCAACTGGTAGAGAGCGAGAGTGACCGAGCAGGGAAATGAAGTTACACCACCACCCGTCCACTTAAGACATTAAACCAGAAGTAACCGAAATATTTTATTTTCTATTCCTCCCTCTACCTCTTATTTTACTCCATTTTTTTATAGCCGTTTTCAGTGTGGGAGACATTAATGCAATAATCTAAAATCCTGTCACCAAGTGTCAAGTGCCTATTTTGGAGCAAGAAGTAAGAAGAGTGAGCCTTCTGGCGAGCTGCTTTGCTCTTTATTATGCTAATGCTCATGTCCTTACAGCTACAACCTTTTCTCTTTCCACAAAAATTCAGTTTATGTCCTTGGCAGAACATCAGCATCTCTCACATATTTGCAAACACAGACTGGAACTGCAAATACGTTTACGTCAGAATCCAGTCTGTATTCGGCACCGTAGCGCAGAATATTTTTAGCATTCCTTCTCAGCTTGTGCATTCATTTATTCCTTCAATAATCTGTCCTTTCTTTCACCTTTGGTTTCATCTGATTCTTAAAATTCGGCTGCAGTACAAGGAGAAGCTTCCGAGTCCGTAACTTGCCTCTTGAGATGCGCCATGAGGTACCGCAGGGTTTCGCAGTGCGCGGGGGGCAGCAGCTTCAGTGCCTCGTGGAGGGTTTCTAACTGCTCGTCGGGATCCATAATTTCTGAGACAGCAAGGTGAATACCAAGGAGAAGAGCTTTAACAGACAACTTGTATAAATGCTTCCCTGAATTCTGTTCTTGTGGTGATCATCTAGGACCGGTAAGAAATGCTTTCTCACAGATCCCTGCCCACAGCTTTGGAAGATATTTTTAAGGTTCAAGTCTCAGATTGCCAGAAGGTTTAGTTTCAGTGCGGCAATACCATTTACTTGGACTTTTGGGGATGGCACCCACTTGATTCACTTGAGCGCCTTAGAGTCTGGTCACCGTGGCACTTGGACACTGGATAGGCAGGACGTAACCACAAAGCGTTCAGACACATGTATACACGGATTAAAAACTTAGACATTCGAATGAGGTCATCTTACAACATTACAGACCTACTTAAGGGATGTTAATATGTTCAAGATATTTTGAACATCCCAGTTCAGCGACGGTAGACCAGCTCTGCCCCTGGCAAGCCCTGCCGAAGTCTTAACTGGTATTCATGCTCTTTTCTTTTTAAACCAAGAAAGGCATCACCCAGTATTTACTTCCTTGGTTTTAATTTACTTTTTGTTATATAAAAAAGTCAAACCTACCCTCAGAGCACAAAAATATTCTACCACTTAGGACATTCAGGATAATGCAATAACCCTGTGGAGGCAATTCTAAATGTTGGGAGTGACCGCAGGTAAATGTGGCTCTTCCGAAGTGTAAACTTCAAAGGGAACCATCCTCATTTGGACATTTTAGTTCTGCTCTATTGGCCCAAAACCCAGCACGTTCCTTTGAGGTCACAGATTGCATTTAGTTCATCAGTTATTCCCATAATCAGAAACAGCAGACGTCTTTGGAATGCTGGGCTCTCAAAAAGAGCACCCTAGCACATTCCTGCTTCTCCGATGTCAGGAAGGTAGGGGGCCTTTAAATGTCGGGTTGCAGTGTAATTGCAAGGGCCCCCAGAGTGCTGAGTCTCAATCAGGGGAGCAGCCTTGAAATGCTGGAAGGCCGCAGCAGACCACAATGTATCACTGAAGACACAAGACTAAGAATCCTAGTTTTCTAACGTCTAAGACAAACCAATTCAATGCCAACACGTCAGAATCTGGTTAAAACTGATAGAAAAATGAATGTGAGAGTTCCTAGCACCGGCAGTGCAGATCTGATAAATGTCAGAATGGGAAGAGTGAAGCTTTTTAATTCAAAGAAACTTTGGCCATTTTAGAATTTCAGCCCAAAGCTTACCCAGGGTTCCTGGTTTGTTTCTCAGTAATAAAGGATGTATTATTTGCCATGATAATTGATGCATGGTCTTTGAAACTTCGGGTCTTTAGAGAATGCCAGTTCATAACAGCAATACCATCTCGGATACTGAAATTCAATCATTTAATTTCTAGAATTAAGAAAATTCCATTTACTATAGAAACTATTACTTAGTATTTACTTATAATTTTTACCATAGGACTAATTAATCTGAAACTATGTTGTTTTGGAAATTGAAAAAAAGTAACATAGTTTCCTTTTAATTTTCACATTTAATCTTTGCAGGGAGAATCTTGAGATGGTGTGAAATTAGGGATATTGTTGGTGGGCTAGCAAATAAAATTCTCTGCTCACAGAGAGCTTATTTTCTCTCTTGGAGGGTGACTGACAATAATGAACACATACCTTCCAGTTTGTACTATATTAGAATGAGGCCAGTGCTATGGAAAAAAACAGCAGGGTAAGAAACACTGCAAGTGTGATGGGGTGCAGTTTAAAATGGGGATCAGAGGTGCCTGGGTAGCTCAATCATTAAGCATCTGCCTTTGGCTCAGGTCCTGATCCCAGGGTCCTGGGATCGAGCCCCGCATCGGGCTCCCTGCTCAGCAGGAAGCCTGCTTCTCCCTCTCCCCTCCCCCTGCTTGTGTTCCCTCTCTCGCTCTCTGTCAAATAAATAAAATCTTCAAAAAAATAATAAAATGGGGATCAGCATAGACCTCAATGAGAAAGTAGGTCTTGAGTAAAGACTCTGAGGGTGTGGGGGAATGAACCACACAGAGATCTAGGGGAAGGGGTTGCAGGCAGAGGAGTAGCCATGCGACGGTCCTGTGATGTTTGAGGACATGTGAGAAGCCAAATGTGGCTGAGCTAGAGTGAGCAAGAGGGGAATGGAAGGGAGTGAGGTCAGAAAGGTAAGAGGACACTGTTGTGTCCGTTGCCATCAGGCTGTTGAAGGGACTTAGCATTTACTGAGAGAAATGGGAAGGTGCTGAATAAGGGCATGATCTGACAGACTTTGCTCACAGTATCTCTCCTCTGTCTGCCATGTGGGAAACAGACTATGGAAAGGCCAGAGTAAAAACAGACCATTCTAGTAACTATTACAAAAATCCAGGTGAGCGGGGAGCCTGGCTGGCACAGTCGGTTAAGCGTCTGACTCTTGGTTTCGGCTCGGGTCATGATCTCAGGGTCGTGGGACTGAGCCTCACAATGGGCTCCGTGCTCAGTGGGGAGTCTGCTGAAGATTCTTTCCCTCTGCCCCTTCCTCCATGCTCGTACATGCTTTCTTGCTCTCTCTCTTTCTCAAATAAATCTTTAAAAAAAAAAAACCCAGGTGAGGAATGACTGACTCTAGCTTAGACCAGGTGGTGGCAGTGAAGGTGGTAAGAAGTTGCTGGATTCTGGGGATAGTTTAAAGGTAGAGTCCATGGGATTTCCTAGTGAGGGATGTAGGAGAAGGAGAAGAATCAAGAATGAGCTAAGTTTTGGGGTTAGGCAACTGGGAGGATGGAGCCTCCATTAAGATTATGGGTGGAAGAGGTTTCGTGGGAAAGATCCAGGGTTCTATTCGAGATGTCATTGAGACATCCAAATGATCATGCTGATGGTGGATTAATCTGGTACTCAGGGAGGGGTCCAGACTGGAGATATAAATTGGAGGACCTATGATAAACTGCATTTGAATATTCTGACATCAAATTGACAGAGATTCTTCCCTGGAATTAATTTTTCTCTATTTTTTTCCTACTTAAAGGACTATTACCCATAATGTTTTCAGAGAACACAAATCTTTTGCCGTAAGAAGACCACAGCATAATTTAAGAGAAAGAAAGACAAAATGGGATGTATTTAGAGATGAACAACCACCATCGGTTGTTTCAAGTACGTGAAAGGCTTGCATGCGGAAGAGGGTGATATTAGGACCATTGCCAAGGGAGGGAGTTGAAAGCAGGCAGATCTCTGTTGCGCACAAGCAGGCCTTTCTGACTGTGGCATCTGTCCACCAGCAGCTGCCGGCCGAGAGAAGCGCTCATCTTGCAGTTACTGCGTATTTAAAAAAGAATGTGCTGTAGAAGGAAGTCTTGTTAACATGACCCTTTAGAAGATCTAGAAACTCTTAAGATTCTATGGTTCTCGATATAAAATTATGTTTACTCATTCAACAAGTATTTACTGAGCACCTATTATGTAAGTGCAGGACTCTCGCAGGTGCTGTGGGAAAATAAACACGAGGGAGAGAACGCCCCCTCGTAAAGGAGTTAGTCTAATAAGGAGGACGAGACATGAGTGCAACCTTCCAGCATGAAGGAAGGAGGCTGTAGAAGAGGTCCTGGCGAAGTGTGATGGGGAGATGGAGGAGAAAGATGCCCTGGGGGCTGAGTGGAACAGAGGGGAGGAAGAGAGGGCATCGGAGGAAGGTCTGGAAGGATGTGGCAATGTGGACATGGTGTGGGCAGGAAATACGCACCTGAACCTGTATGAGCATCTAGTTAAAAGTTCTTTTTAAAGTATGTGCTGTCAATTCTTTTAGAGAGAAATTCAAATAGAAGAAGGAAAAAAGACTTAGCCACGCATAAGGGGTGACTCAGTGGCAGAGGTGAGGGAAAAACTGCAAATCCTCATCCCAGGCTTCCCTCCAGGACATTTTAAGTTGCTTGGGACAAAGAACCCTGGGTTTTATTTCTGAGTTTATCTGACTCACTCAGGGTTACACTCTGAGTCATATTTTCTAAGATCTTCTGGGAACAGAGCTCGTAGAGTCCTTGGCCAGAGAAAGATTCCCGCACACATTCCCGGCAGCGCCGTTTTCGTCGTGGTCAGGAAGCGGCCAGGCGCTGGCTTACTGAGCAGGCCTGTGAGAGGCACCGATCTTCCAGCCTTTGCACCAGGGGGTGGGGGGTGGGGGCAGCAGTGTTTTCACTGCGGGCGACAGAGAGAGGCAGCGAGGAAAAAGGGCTCGGTAGTCCGACACTTCCGGGTGGTTCAAGGGCAGTTTCCAGGGGATTATGAAGACCTTCAGGCCCTCAGATGAGATGCCCTGGCCTCCACCACCCACGCGTCCCTTCTGCGTTTCCCGTAGCCACTGCCCTCCAGCTTCCAAGCCGCAGCATGTCCGAGGGAGGCTGCAACAGCGGGGCTCAGACAGCTTTTGCAGGAGAAAGCTTTAATGTGAACTCCGAGTTTCTGCTGGCAAGAAATGCTAATAAATGCCAGAGAAACCCGAGCCCTAAAGAGCAGGGCCCCCGTTTCCTAGGGACTGAGTGCTAAAAAGGTTCAAGAGCACCTGCATCAGGAAGGGTCAGCTGGCCCTGACCATCCTTTGGGAGGACTTCCTGCCCTCCTGCCCTCCTGCCTTCCTCCCGTGGGTGAGTCTGTTCCACCAGGGAAGCCAGGCACTGGGCCGAGTGGAGAGAGCGAGGCCTGGGACTAATTAGACCAATGTGAGTTGGAATGCCAGGGCCACCTCCTCCAGCGATAGGACCTTGGACAATTTACTTAAACCGTGTAACGTCTCCTTCCTAAAATGATATCCTGGCGGAGTGCCCGGCTGGCTCAGTTGGAAGAGCAGGCAACTCTTGATCTCAGGGTCATGGTTTGAGCCCCACATTGGGTGTAGATTACTAAACTAAACTAAAACTAAACTAGAATAAAAAAAACTAAACTAAAATGATATCGTGACTGTAAAGTGCCTAACATGATTCCTGGGACCTAGTATATGCTCTATAAATCTTAGCTTCTCTCGTCTCCCTTGTGTGCCTATAAAGATAAGAGAAAGGCTGTATCTATGTGTCTAAATAATGAAATAGACTCTACTGCTACGAGAGACGCAGACAAGGACACAATGTTCCATAAACAATTGGATCAAAAGCAAACACGTACAATAAACGTTGATATTGTATATAAGTATTAGGCGTGGTTTTGGTGTCATGGCAATCACACATCAAAACAGTTGAAATTATAAGAAAGAATCTACCTTGATTTAGGGAAGTTTCTATCCTATGATGCACTTTGAAGAGCTCTTGGAGGTAGGACAGGGGGTTTGCTGATGTGAGACAGGAGGCCTGTTTCAGATACAAACCCCAGAACCCTGACAAATGGTTTGGAAGGTTAACCGAGGCAGCTGAGGTGGGTGTGGGGAATGAAGGTGAAACAATGTGAGGGTGTGGGGGGCAAAAGGCCTTGAACCCCAATAAGGAAGGCTTGGGTTTTTCTTCTGCATAGATGAGGCGGCTGTCTAGAGTTCAGAACCTGGGTCTGAAGGATTGCCTTGTCCTCTGCAAATGGGGTGCCTTTGGCTTTGGCACAGAAGCCAAGTTTCAGTTTTACTCCAAAGTAACACTGGGGACAGGAACACTGCCCACTTGGGCCCTCAGTGTTGTCCTGGGGATCGGGGCAAACTGTGGACTGAGCAGCCCTTTGTGATGTGTGTGTCAAGTGCTGTCCATGTTCATGGCCATCAGACTTCTCTCTCTGGGGCGGAAACGTCTGGCCCACGAAACAACAACCATAAGCTCCCGCAGACAATTTTCATGATCAGCACTGAATCCATCCCAAAATAAGAGGAGTTAAATTCTGATGGAAGAGATCTAGAGTCTTTCAGGCTCCTAACATGGACATTTGTACAAATCAGTGTAATTCTCCTGGCTGTTCTCTACATGAGAGCTGGACTGACCCGCAAGAAATCAGGGCTCCAGGGAACTAACCACAGAAATTCTCAACAAAAGCACTGAAGGGGAAACTAAAAATTAGAACAAAGCAAGTCTGTACTTCATGAAATTTCCAAGTCAAAAAGCAAATCAGTGTTACTAAGAAAGTGATGTTATTATTTAAAGATCAAGACAACATATGGTTTTTAAGAGAGAAAAGCAAATGACAGAAATAGCCTATCTTTTCTAAAAAAGGGCAATGCCAACACTTAAAATCTGTTAAAAATTCCCTTCTTTAAAAAAATGAAGTGTGAATTACAGGTATGAGTTTTGCACCATAAATAAAATTTGGCATATGAGCCTTTGCTTTTTTCTCATTTGCATCTCAACTAGAACTTAAAAAACCACTTCTTGATCTAAAACAGTGCTCCTTAAAGTATGATCTACAGACCAGTGCCAGTTCACAAACTGTCTGTTAATGGTCTGTCACAGGATAAGGACAGAAATTGAAAGTAAGAATTTAGAAACTTATCGGATCTGATAGAGCAACTTTTATGACTAGCTGAATCTAATAACAAAATAGTTTGGTCCTGTTTTTCAATTTTATTTTTCTAGTTATTCATTTTTATTTTGTAGAAGTGTTGGTCCTTATCTGAGGAGCACTGGGAAAAGCCTTACTTTGGAAAATGAGGGTTAGCCCATTACAAAGAGGCTTCTGACGGCAGAAGTCACAAACAACCGACGTTGGAGAGGAGTTCAAAACTCTTGTGAGTGTATTAGCCATGGAGAGAGGTGAGGGGGACATATTTAGTACGCGTTCAAGAAACTCCGACAAACCAGGGAAGTGATTACCGCGAGGAGGCATTCTGTGAGGTTAGTGGGAATGCGCGCCTTCATACTTACTGGCCGACTCGATGAACTTCGGGTAGGCGTCGTATGTGATGAGCGGGATCGGGAGATCCCGGAAGTACAGCTTCAGCGCGCCCGTGATGATGTTGATGTCTTCGTACATGTTCACAGAAATATCTGCCTTCTCACCATCTTGGAAGGATGTTAAAAACAATAAGTATCTGGATGCAGAGCACTGTTTTCATAACATATTTTTGTATACAGTCTTTAGAGATTGGCAATGCGTCAGTTTTTAGTATCAAATTCAGTGTGCTGATGTATATAAATGATCAATTTTCCGTGGAAAGCAAAATCGTCTTTTTTTTTTTTTTTTAATTTTCTATTCTGAAGTTACTTCTTTTTCCAGGTTTAACTAGGAGGGGGGGAGTACAAGAGGACAGAGGTCAACAGCAATATTTGTAAATTCCAAGAGTACTTGAGAATTCCTAGGGGAATGATGTGGGATTGCTTTTTCTTTCTTTTTTAAATAAACCTAGAGGATTTGAAAAATAACAAGAAAGGCACCCCTAACTTACGAAAGGCCACCTCTGCCTCACCCCAGGCCCCGACACATGAGCATGATGTTGGGATGTTGTCTAAGCCCTGGGGGTAGGCAGATAGTGAGAAGTACTAGAATGAAATGAAACAAAACTTCAGAGTGCTGAAGGAACAAGAGAAGAAGTTATAAAAGAGGAGTATTTTAGAGGTGCTGGGCCTTCAGACTCGAGTAAAGCTGGCCTTCCTTTACTACCCTGCATTTAGTCACTGGTTAAAATACCTGAATTTTCATCTACAAAAGATTTAATTAGTGCCTACTCTGAGCTGATCTTATACTAGATTTCTTTTATTCCGTTTGGCTTATGAATGATTTCTAGTGATTAAAAAGCAGCCTCTTCCCTACACAGATATTAGAATGGCTAAAATCCAGAACCCTGATGATAAATGTTGGGAGAGGATGTAGAGCCACAGAACTGTAAAGTGTTGGGAACGCAAAATGGTACAGCCACTTTGCGGGGTGGATGGTTTCTTACAAAGCTAAACATACTCTTACCATATAATCCAGCAATCACACTCCTGGGTATTTACCCAGAAGAGCTGAAAACTACTTATGTCTACACAAAAATGTGCTCACAAATATTTATAGCCACTTTCATTCATAATTGCCAAAAAATTTGGAAGCAATTGAGATGCCCTTCAATAGGCGAATAAACTGTGATGTATCTAGACAAAGGAACGTTATTGAGCAACAGCAAGAGAAGAGCTATCAAGCTATGAAAAGGCATGGGAGAACTTTAAATGCATATTGCTTAGTAAAGGAAATCAGCTGAAAAAGGCTACATTCTCTCTGATTCCAACTATATGACGTTCTGGGAAAAGCAAAACTATGGAGTCAGTAGAAAGAACAGTGGTTGCCAGGGGCTCAGGGGGAGAAAGGGAAGGAAGAACAGGTAAAGCACAGATGATTTTTATGGTAGTAAAAATTCTATGTGCCACTGTAACATGGATATATGACATTATGCATTTGCCAAACCCACAGAACTGTACAACATAAAGAGTGAACTTCAACGTAACCTACTGATTTTAGTTATTAGTAACGTATCAATGTTGGTTCATCAATTCTAACAAATATAACTAAACTAATGCAAGATATTAATAACAGGAAACTGGGCTTGGGGGGGGGCATGAGAGGAGAGCTCATATGGGAAATCTCTGTACTTTCTGTGAAATTTTGTAAGCTAAGACTACTGTTAACCTGAAACTGTAACCCTAGAACTACTCTAATGAAGTCTGTTTTTCTTTAAAGAAGCCTCTTTTAAATGCAAAATACCATGGCCTATCAGACATTCGCATCCAAGTGTGAGTTAGATCACCGGTATCTGTCTTTCCTACTTGGGTTGAAATCCCGGGCAGTGGCAGTACAAATTGGGCTAGACCACTTTCTGGGAGGAAAAGGCAATGAAGAATGCTTCACTGGGGGACCTTAGGCAAGTGTGCAGGTCCTAGGGGCCCGAAGACCTGGAGAAGAGGATGGGAGAGCACAAAAGGAAGGTAGAAGAATTAAGAAGGCAAATATCACCTCTATCAAAATTTTTATTCAGGACAAAAGAAAGAATACTGGTATTCTCTCCTGCCACATGGTTCCTGTTTCCATTATCTATGAGTTATTTTTCTATGAGAATCCAAATTTCAAATATCCTGTCTCATTATAGGGTACACGTCCAATTTTTGGTTTGGAAAATAAAGTTGCCAACCTTATAGTTCAGTCATATGACAGGTTAAACCGAATTTGGAGGTTGATCTGAGAACCGTTCTACCATTCAGCTAGTTCTTTCTATAGTAAGATATTCATTGTACCTTAGTTCACTCTCCTTTCATTTCTTACTCTCTAAGCCACAGCACTTTTCAGGGCCTTGACAAGGACAGCCTCAGCGTTTTTGCACAGTCTTCTCTTGCCAAGGTCTTTACATATCCTGTTTCTTTGCTACTCAACCATTATCTGGTCAACCTCTATTCTCTGGAAAAGCCTCTTTTGATCTCCAGCATCCCCCCAACCCCAACAAACTAGGTTATGTTCCACAGTCATAATTTTCCTTTATGGCACTGATTAAAATAAAATCAATAATGATTCTGTGGTGGGGGAATCTAAGTCATTAGATTCTCCCTGGCAGACAGCATTGTTGTCCTAAGTTAATGAACATGCTGAAGAACATACCTCTGTCAAAAGCCATCTTGACATCTTCAATTAAGTCACTAAATCCTGATACTCGATACAGTCCTTCAGAATTAAGACCTGTAAAAATAAAGCAAGGGAGCTAATTAGTTTCTTTGGAATTATGCCTTTTCTCCAAAGTTTAACTTCTTCCCATACTTCAGGCTGGGGAAGTAATGTGCATGAAAGAATGATTAAATATACTTGTTTAGAAACCTCTTTACATTTTCTCCTAAAATAAAACCATTGCACTCAGTTTTTAAACTCTGACCTGTTGTTACCTGAGTGTTTGTAATTTGGCTCATCACTTAGTCTAATTAGATCAAGTATGTTGAGTCTTAAGGGAAATAATTCATCACCCCAATTATACCTTAAATTCTTTTACATAACTGAAGACTAAGCTAACCATATTAATAGGCCCATACCAGAGTTTCCCAAATGGGAAATAATAATGAGGATGCAGCTCTGTTTTTTGGCTTAGGATAGTTTTAACAGAGCATTTACCCCTTTGCTTCTTGGACCTAGAAAAAATGTAAAAACTGAAAAACAAATTGCTATCTACATGTCAACTTCTATAGACCAGAAGATCCATCATCCATAAAAATATTTAAGCACATTTCCTATAACTAGTTAACTGTACCTTAAAATCAAGCTGGTTCATTATTTGCTAAATTAACTCATTTCAGACTTTCAGATTATTTGACATCTGAAATCATTCCCCCCTAAACTTACAGAAGACAACTGGATTATGCAGTGAAGCACCCAGAAGGGCATTAGAACTTGCATTCCTGGTGCATTATAACTGCTGAACCACACTGGAAACGCCTCACCTCTGGATTCGATTTCCCTGATGCACATGTCCACCACCATTGGTCGCTTAGTGATACGGGCTTTCACGAGTGTTGTGAGGTCACAGCTGTATACCTTCTTGACGTGCTTCAAGTCTGGCTTACAGTCGTTTGGGACCATCTTGGAACACTGCTTATGAACATTCAAACCACAATCTAAAAAAATATATAGAAAGGAGAAATTCATCAATGTTTTCAGAGCTTTGAGCATTCTGGAGTGTTTATTTTAGCAAAAGACTCTCCCTCCAGCTTGAGTTAGGCTTAAAAGGGGACTAGCTTCCAGTAGTTTCTGCAGAGTGTAAAAACATTCTTCCCATCTTTTCTCTTGGAAAGTTTTGGTTTTAAGTCAGCAGATGAGAATTCCAGCTCATGCTTCATCACTTGCTCTATGATCTCAGGAGAGATTCAACCCAAATAAAACAAAATTAATAAGTGTTTAAATGTCTACAAAATGTAATATGCCAAATAGGCAACTTAAAATTGTCCATTTCCTTAAAGTGACATAAAAATTATATTTGATGTGGGATATATAATTGTATTTTAATATATTGGATATGAAGAGGAATCAGATCTCCAAAAGTAAGAGTATCTCAGGGCCCTCTTAAAATCATGCTGCTCATATTCATATCTATTCATAAGCCTTGAGATATATATAAAATAATAAATTTAGTGGCTAAAAATAGCCGTAGTTATTTACTATTAGCACCAGCTTACTGATGCCAAGCACTAGTCCAAGTGCTTTACATTACTTCCATTAAGCTCACAAAACTCTGAAATAGGTACTATTTTTCTTATTTTATAAATCTGATGAAACCAAGCACATAAGTGTTAGGTAATTTACCCAAGGTCATGCAATGAGTATGTAGTGGAGCTGAGATTCAAGGGTTATAGATGTTTCTATGGTTCACGATTTTAATACATATACCATCTTGCCTCTCCTGAAGTGTGTCCTTTGCTTTGTAATTTTACAACTTCTCAGATGCTAGAACTCAAACATCTTCTAGTTAATGTTAGGAGATATTTGATTTTCAACAAGAAGAGAGCAACGGAATTTTAGAAGGGACAGAGAGGAATTCAAATAAGAGTGTTAAACCATCGCTGAATAATTTAACTAAAATAAATGTCATCTTTATGTTTTTAAAAACATAACCCATTTGATGTTTTTCATAAGCACTTGATGTTGACCCCTTGTAAATCTGATTCAATTATATCCAGGCCTTAACGAAACAATTTGAAAATCCTACAAGTCCATGACCACTGCTTGTGGTCACTGGGCAAGCTTTAGTTTTGCTTGCTCTTTCAGCAAATGTTGGTGATTATCATTGTAATAATGACTTGGTAAAGCTGCGGTCTAGTTCTATACGGCAGTAACAATAAACAGAGATAAGGAACATTTGCCAGAATTTATAAATGGAATCATTCTTTCATTAACTATGTAGACACTGCCAACTTGCAATGAGTACGTAAGGCCCGTGTGACTCAAAGGGAGGAATTCCTATGTAGCGAGCACCTCCCATGTGCAGACAAGCTAGGTGTCGAGGGACAGTGAGTCTTTGCACACATGTGTGTAAGAGAACAGCACTGGAGATGGCATGGCCAATGCCAACAATGCCCAACATTATCATCACTAAAGAATAGCAGCTGCTTCTTTGAATACAGAAATGGGCTTCCAGAGCACAGAGCTTGATCTATTCTATGGGAGGAAATGACCCAACAACATTCTGTATACTTAGACAATGTCCAAATGACTGCATCACCCAGACCCCCAATTCCTCTTTATATGTCTATTAGCTACAGATAAAATTTCTGATTCAATCATAAGGCATATCAATGGCAAAATGTCCACGTAAAAGACCTTGTTTCCCGTGAACATTTTAATGTTTCCAAAACTTCTATAACTTCGAATTAGCTCTATCATCTATTAGCTGTGTGATTTCGAGTGAGTTACCTTTCCTGTGCCTCAGTTATGTAAAATAGGAATAATAGTATTTATTACCTATCCATTATGTTCATGTGAGGCTTTAATATTAATATATGCAATTTCTTATGTGTAGTAGGTTAGAAGTGTTTACCAGAACTATGCTGTTGTCATTATCAAGAAGAAACTTTTTTTTTTTTTTTTAAAGATTTTATTTATTTATTTGACAGAGAACAAGTAGGCAGAGGGAGAGGGAGAAGCAGGCTCCCCGCCGAGCAGGGAGCCCGATGCGGGGCTCGATCCCAGGACCCTGGGATCATGACCTGAGCTGAAGGCAGCTGCTTAGCCACCTGAGCCACCCAGGGGCCCCAAGAAGGAACTTTTGAGAGGCCTTTTCTATGCAGCACCCCAGGGTCCATTACATGGTATTGTCCTAATCAGCTTACGGGCAGAAGCTAGATGGAACTCTGAGCCAGTTGTTTGTCCCATGTGAATGTGACAGGACCTTGATGACTGGGGTTATAGCTGCTTCCTCATCTTTACTGTTCTAATACATTTCATTTACATAAAAGTGTCTCCAAATAAGTACTTCATTTTTCTTGGCTTTTACCACATCTAGGGAGTTTTCAGCCACTCATTTTTCAAATATTTTTTCGGCCTCTATCCTCTTCTGGGACTCCAACAACGCAAATGTTAAATCTTCGGCTATTCTGCCACAGGTCTCTGAGGCTCAGGTCACTTTTCCAAATCTACTTTCTCTTGTTTGAGTTGGATAATGTCTATTGATCTATCTTCAGGTTCACCAATTCCTTCCTTTGTCACCTCCATTCTGCTATTGGGCCCATCTGTCTGGTGAGTTTATTGTTAATAAAATTTTCAGTTCTAAAATTTCTGCTTATTTTTATCTTCATTTTCTAATTCCTATTTTTCATTTGTCTCAAGAGTGTTTATAATTGCTTGCTGGAGCAGTATTATGGTAGCTGCTTTCCTTGTCTGAGAATTCTAGCATCTAGGTCATTTCAGTATTGGCACCTGTTGATCGTCTTTTCTTGTCTGAGTTGAGATTTTCCTGCTTCTCAGTATGAAGTGTAATTTTGAATTGAATCGTGGATATTTTTGAGTGTTACAAGACTCTGGTTCCTATTGAAAATTTCCCTTTTAGCCGGCAGTTAACCTGTTGAGATTTAGAATGCACGTCCTAGTTCACCCCTTAGGCCATGGTTCACATATCAACCTAGTTCACAAAGCCTTTGTAGTGCTACTGCAGTGCTCTTCTGCCCACCCTACTTGTATGTTACCCAAATGGCAGGACTGTACCCCATTTTTTTTTTAAAGATATTTTTCAACAGAGAGAGAGACAGCGAGAGAGGGAACACAAGCAGGGGGAGTGGGAGAGGGAGAAGCAGGCTTCCTGCTGAGCAGGGAGCCCCGATGCGGGGCTCGATCCCAGGACCCTGGGACCATGAGCCGAAGGTCGACGCTTAATCAACTGAGCCACCTAGGCGCCCTGTACCCCACATCCTGGGGAAGGAGAGGACCACCTCCTAGTTACTGCAGGGTGAGGATGGAAGCCAGGGTTTGCCCAGAAACCCGGTTGAGAAGGAATGCTGCGCCGCATGGAACTATAGGGTACAAGTGGAAGACAAGTTAATGCTCCTGGTCTCAACGGCCCCATTACTGCAGGTCAGCAGGAAGACAGGGCTCCACCCAGACTTGGGCTGAGAGGGTGCTTTTTCTACTACGTGGTAGGGACGGAAGTCCAGGTGCCACCCACAGGCTCAGCCAGGAGGGGTACCACTTTCTTCCTGTGAGGCAGTGCAGAATGACAGGGCTCCACTCACTCCCAGGGGAGAGGCGCACCCTGGGGACTACACGGTGGGGCGAAACCGGGTTCTGCCCATAGACTGCGGCGGCGGCGGCGGCAGCATTGTGCCTTGTTCGTGACGCTCACCTGGAGGACAGCAGGAAGGATGGAACGGTTTGGCTGGCTGGGCTACATTTTCCCAGGGCTTTGGCTAGGAAGAGCAGGCTTTTCTGTGGATTATGTTTTTGTCTGTGCTTGTTGGCACTGATGGGTTGTGAGCTTCTCCCGTGCCCAGGCTGGGGGTACATGGGAGGGAGGAAAAAAGCCAACCCCCAACCACCAGGCAACTTGCTGCTGGGTTCCTTGGGTTGGCCTGCCTGCTTTTCTCCATTTTCAGAGTCTTCTCAAAGTTGACGTATAGATTTTGTACAGGGTCTTTTGTTATTAATATTGTGAAGAATAAAATGAAACCTATTTATTCATCTCATCCAGAACCAGAAGAACTCCTACACAGTATTTTAAATGTATAAAAGCAAAGCTTCATAATTTCAGATTAACGTGTCTCATACTTTAAGTGTGTACAAAGAAGTGACAGATCCAGTTGGAAAGGGCTGTTGGTGACAGCCTATCCCAGTGCCTTTACCTTACAGATAGAGGCAATAAAGCTCCAAGAGGCTAAATGACTTGTTCAGATTACTCAGCCAGAAAGTGCTAGAACTGTGATGTAGCCTTGGCCTCCGGATTCCCAGCTTGTGCTCTTCCCACCAAGTGATGCATGCCACTCTTCACTAGCCGTATATCACACACTCTGAGTTACGGTTTTCAGCCCTGAAGATGAATTTGCTAGTTTCAGCCTCTTATTCAGTAATGTTTATTGTACCCATTATTTGTTGTATATACTTGAGTTTAAAAGATATTGCTATATTTTACTGTTTTATATATATATGATTTGGCAAGGACTTTTTTATATCTGTGTACTTTTATTTAAGTTTTTATTTTAATTCCAGTTAACATACAGTATGAGTTTCACATGTACAATGTAGTGATTCAACACTTCCATACATGACCCTGTGCTCATCACAAGTGTCCTCCCTTATCCCCATCACCTACTTCACCCATCCCCCCACCAAACTCCCCTCTGGTGACCATCAGTTTGTTCTCTATTGGTAACAATCTGTTTCTTGGTTTGTCTCTCTCTTTTCTTCCCCTTGGCTCGTTTATTTCCTAAATTCCACATATGAGTGAAATCACTGGCAAGGACCTTTAAAAAGCAGTGATAGAAGCTACCCATTATATTCTTGTTTTTGTCATATTCTTTCCCTATGTATAAATTCCATATGGAAAACCACTACAAAGCAAACCAGTAAAATTTTGACACAATATCAAAACCTGTGAATGGCACTAGTGGTCTGATATTAATACTAACTTTTTTACTTTCAATAATTGCAGTTACCTACCACTTTAAACATTAGGCTCCTAGGATTATTTGTGACTCAGTGAAAAGTGGGTAAAGTGATGACTGAGCTCAGATTTAGGAATTAAGGAAGACGGAAATGTTTTCTAAACTGATATTCTTTCTTCCATTTGAATAAGATTGAACTATGGGATAACATATTCTGCTCAATTTTAGAAATTTTTGGCAGCATTGGATATGAAGTCCTTCAGACAAAGGATAGGGCAAAGTCATAAAAATAAAGCATCTTTATACCCTTAAGTTCACGGTGCAATATACCAGCCTGAGCTCGCTCTGAAAATCGCTCCTGCAGGGACTAGCCATACATCAATATTTCAGCTTGCCATTAAGACTTTATTTGGTTTTCATACTTATTTATTATCATCATATAACTCCTCTATCGTTCCATTTCTCCCAAGGAAGCTCTATACTATAAACAACAACAAAAGTCCACAGAAGATCGTTTCATTTGTTGCATCTCTTGGTTTAGTAGGTTATTTTTATGCTACAATTGAACCACATTTCCCCCTCCTAATCCTTCAAGTTAATAAGCATGGACTAAACCATATGAAAGGAAAAATGAAAAAGCTCAAATCGCATTTTATTCTGTCCTTTATTAATGTTTCTATTACTTAAACTACTGACTTTAAGCTACTCTCAGATTTCAGATTTCCTGGGGCTTGATTTCCCTAAAAAACATGTTTCATATCTAGAAGGCACAAAAATCTCTCTTTTGAAAAAAAGGTGATATTATTTACATTTTATTGATAGGCTTAAGGGGTAATGTTTTTTTTTTTTTAAGATTTATTTATTTATTTATTAGAGAGAGCGAGCATGAGGCGGGGGGAAGGTCAGAGGGAGAAGCAGACTCCCTGCCGAGCAGGGAGCCCGATGTGGGACTCGATCCCGGGACTCCAGAATCATGACCTGAGCTGAAGGCAGTCACTTAACCAACTGAGCCACCCAGGCGCCCTTAAGGGGTAATGTTAATGTGTGTTTTGAAAGGAAAGATAATTGCTCATTCTTTGAGTGTTCATATTTTATTTTTTTAAAAGATTTTTTTTAAGTACTCTCTATACCCAACGTGGGGCTTGGACTCACAACCCCGAGATCAAGAGTCGCATGCTCTACCAACCACGCCAGCCAGGTGCCCCATGAGTGTTCATATTTTAAATAATTGTGAATGAAAGTTTTATTCTAAAACATATCCTTTAGATGTCCCCCCTCCCTGAACCCCCATCCAGGAAAAGTGGGAATAGCCCAATTCTAATATGTATCAGAAGTCATTACTTTCATAAGCAAAATTAAAAAGAATAACTTGTTCTTTGGGATATTTATGAAAATACTGCTACATGAAACTTCTAAGCAAGTCTAATCAATTTCTCACTGGTAATTTATAAGGACACCTGGGTGGCTCGGTTGGTTAAGCATGTGGCTCTTGGGTTCGGCTCAGGTCATGATCTCAGGGTAGTGAGACTAAGCCCTGTGTGGGGCTCTGTGCTCAGCACCGAGTCTGCTCGAGATTCTCTCTCCCTCTCCTTCCCCCTCTGCACCGCCCCCCATGCTCGCTCGCTCTCTCAAATAAATGAATAAATATGATCTTTAATCAAAAAAAGGACAAACATAACTTTTTAGGTACAATCAAAGCAGTAATTAAAATATTACTTCCACTCCTTCTCTTCAACCTAAAAGCTAAGACCTTGTATACTTTAAGCAATGAATACGCTTTTATTATTAGGAAAAAACTGCTCCCGTTCCCTGGTGTGTGTGTGTGTGTGTATGTGTGTGTGTAAGTAACAGCAATGCTAATGACACACTGGAAAAAGAGTCACTTGAATAGCCAATACCAAGTAGATGTGTGATTTACAATTATTATCTGGCTTAATTCTTAGACTATTCTGGCAAGGCTAACCTGAAAACAACTCAGGGATGCTGGTGGAATAATGGTCTTTTTGGTGGGAGGGGTGTTTGGCAGTCTCCATGATTATGTAACAATAGATTATTTTAACTTACAAACTTACATTTCGTAGAGAAAGGACAAATGGTTTGGGGAAACTATTTTGTCTGAATGAGGCTCCTTTGAACTTTGCTGTTAAAAACTACCTGTTGTGCTCATAAATATTTTGGTCAGAGCCCCACTCCCGAGCTGCAGTTCCATGCCCCCCTGCACCCTCCTTGTACTCTTTCAAGCAGTTTCGAGGGAGGGAGACGTTGGTAGATGAAGAGGATGTTTCATGCCTGCTCCGGAATCTGGTGGCCGGTGTCACAAAGGCCGCGTCCGCACTGACTGGCCCTGCCCCTTTTGGCGGCAGCGAGTTTAGCAGCCGGCCTAGAGCTTGTGGGGCGGAAGGGACAGCTTGCCTCTTACTAGCTGGATTCCGTCTGCTTCCGACAGTAACTCTGCCAGCCTGGTGACTGGAACACCACCCAACACTTCACATGATGTTTAACAACAAAAAGTAGAGGGGGTGGGGAGATACAAAATTGAGGCTTGTGGGAAACGCTCCCTGAAAAATTCCTGACGAGCTCTCTTCTGCCTTGGTGGATTTTGAAACAAGACGGCAGAACGAAGCAAGCTGTCTTAGGATCAACAGCAGATAAACACATCTCCTCTCTGGTAGGCAGCTAGCCTGCCCTCTGCCTTTGGAAGTAGTATGCTGAGTGGCTAGTGGCTAGTGCGCTTAGTTCCCTAGCGGTGCGGGGACAAATGACCACAAACTCCGTCGCTTACAACATTAGGAGTTGATGCCCTAGTTCTGGGGCACAGAAGTCCAAAATCAGTTTCCCTAGGTGGCTATCAAGGTGCTAGCAGGCCCGTGCCCCTTCTGGAGGCTCCAGGGGAGGATGTGTTCCTCTTCCCCCTTCTCCAGCTTCTAGAGGCTGCCCGCCTTCCTCGGCTCCTGGCCCCTTCCACCCTCCCCAAACCCAGTGGTATAGCATCTCCTCCCTTTTCTGACCCCTGCTTCTGTCCCTTTTTTTTTTTCAGACTCTGCCTCTTTCTTGTAGGGACCCCCGTGACTGTGATTATACTGGGTCCACCCCAATAATCGAAGGTAATCTCCCCATCTCAAACCCTTAACTTTAATCACACAGTCCCTTTTGCCATTAAAGGTAACATATTCACAGGTTCCAGGGATTAGCAAGTGGACTTTAGGGAGCCCGTTGTTCAACCTACCAGAGTTCTCTCTCTTTATAGTCTTAATTCTTTGCGTTCTGTTTTAAAGTGGAAGGCTCAAAGGTCAGGATGAGCCATTTCAGATCTAAGTATTCGTTGTCAGAGAATACAGAACTAATTCAAATGCCAACCTTCACATTTAAAAAAATGAGCTGACTTGTTCTTATACATTAATATGGTTCAAATCACATAGAATATAATGCTTTTACGGACAAGGCATAAAAACGGAAAATTTCCTCAAGGCTTTTCTTTCAGTTCCTGCACAGCTGTGCAACAAGCTGCGGGACAGCTGTGGGAGGGGACAGATCACTTTCTCTTTCCTTTTCCCTCATATTATTACTATCATAAAGGTTCCAAAGCATTTCTTTCAAACATGATTTGGGATTGTAGCATATTGTCAAAGATTATCCATACCCGTACCAATTCTCTGCTAACATAGCAAACTCAGAACTCTTATGTAGATGGGCTTCATATTTCAAAACTTAAGTGATACACATCATTACTCCAGTAAAAGAAAAGCTTTTAAGTCAGTGACACAAAGTGTTTAAGAAACTGTTGCAAGGTCTTGGCCGGTCTGGCTGTGTCATAAAGGCAAAACATGCTGATTGAGACCCACATTCCTTAAGCAGGTGATCTGTGCTCTGGAAAGAGCACCCCATTTACCTTTGAAAACCCACAGTGTAGATGGTCTTAACATTACTTTACCAGTACTTGAGGTTCCAATGTGTTCCCCTCCAGTTGAAAGGCTTACGCCCACAGCCTTCTTAATCTCATCCTGACTCGGTAACCACCAGCTGGAGGCTGACCAGATTATCCTCATTTATTCTCCGGACAGAGACTTGCAAATGGGGTTGTCATCCCTCTAGGATGATGGAGGAGTCAGACTGACAATCTGAGCTGAGACACTCTTTGACAGATACCTCTGCACGGTTCAAAGTCAACACATGGGGAATTCTTATCCCTGTGTGTGACAGGGAGGTCCTTGAATGGACTGGGCTAATGATGTATGCCTGGAACCTCATCAGGCCTTAGTGATGCTAAGGGAATAATAACTGAAAGAAGGACTTGGGACATTAATGTGCAATTCATATTGTACCTTTTAAAAAAATGCAGTTTAGAAGTAAGAAAAATCAGACCCTAGAAATTTCTGCACATAATGGGCAACAAAAATATTCCACTAAAAATCATGCCATGGAGTGGGGCGCGGGGGCACCTGGGTGGCTCAGTCCATTGAGTGTCTGACTCTTGATTTCAACTCAGGTCATGATCTCAGGGTCATAAGCTTGAGCCCCGTGTCAGACTCTGCACTTGGCGGGCATAGAGTCTGCTTGAGATTCTGTCTCCCTCCACCCCTCCCCAAATAAATAAATCAATAAAATCTTAAAAAAAAAAATCATGCTGCAGGGGACTTCTGGGGAAGATGGCAGAGCAGGAGGGTCCTTACAGTACACTTAGTGCGATGAGCACTTCGGAATGTGTAGAATTGCTGAATCACTATACTGTACACCTGAAACTACAGGATACGTGTATGCTAATTATACTAGAATTAAAAATTTTTTTAAATCATGCCACAAAAGAAATGTGGGTTTTTAGCGATAAACTTGACAGAATTACTACAGTTACCATTTTGAAATATTTTACTTTTAGTATACATTTTTAAGTGTTAAGCTTCGTGCTAAAAGACATGGAAGAATGTATTTTTTAGTTTTACAATTTAAATAGCAGAAAGAAATGTCTTTGACCAAACACTATAATTTAAATGTTTATTTTTAAGCCTACGTCAGAATTTAGAGTAGTTTGAATAAATGGCCAGTTCTTGGTATAGTTGTTTTATACAAATGAATTTCACATAATGCGAATAACTTATTTTCATAAAGCATTTCAATAAATCCCAGAGTTGGTTATTTCTTTATATGTAAATCTTCAAAGTTTCTAAATTTATAATCTAAAACTACTATGGTCGTATTTTATAAAAAGGATTTGGCATATTCAAGATTTCAAAATGTCACAAACAAAATATTACTGACTAAGTGGTTTTTCAGAATTTGGTAACCATCTTTGAAGATAAATTCACAGATTTTTAAAGCTTCAATTTGATTTTGCAAAAAATGTAGTAAGGACAATCCAGCTTAACAAGTTATCTCTAAAATTCAGTTTCCAAGGCAACAATCATAGGTCCCTGTACACTGCTTTAAAAAAATCATTTTTATAAATTTAGTTACTGTAACATCAAAGGCAAGAGTTAAATATAACTGCCTTACTTTTATCTCCTTTTATCAGACTTTTTGAACAGGCCGACTTCTTTCTTTTTAATGGACTAATACCAGATCCCTAGTCTGCTGCCCACTAAGTACAAGAAGGTTAAGGGCAGATAAACTGCCAATTTCCAAAGTGGCTGTCTGTGAATCTAGCCTACTGCATGTGTGTTAAGGGCAAACCAGGATCCAGCCCATTAGTATATGCATAACAGCAAATCTTATAACTTATTCCTTCTAACTTCGTAACTCAATAAAGCAAAAAGGGAAGAGCTCTTACCTGCACATTTCACTCCCTGAGCAATGAGACCCCACATGAAGTTGGCACAGTATTCACACCAGTGTGGCCCTCTGAATGTATGGACCTGAAAAAGAGTAGTGAGTGACAGAGTGGCCAGAGGGGAAAACACACGGACAAGGAGATTGTTTTCTGTCAAAGCACTGAAATACAAACCATGGTTAGTACTGAAGAGGCGCGGTATGGCTACATTTAGAAAAACCTTGGTTGAGTGGAACTGACAAACAGTTAAAATTTCTGCCAGAGCTCGATTTCCTCTGTTTCATAAATGGTGATACATCAAACCAATATTCTGTGATTTACTTTGCAAAACAATTTCTACAGTGGTTTTCCAACTCGTCCCCTCCAGCTGTAAGCCTCATCTCTGAGTTACACAAATACTGGCATTTTCTGAGTGCTATGGCATGGAGGAGGAGAAGGAGTGGCGGGAGGGTATGTCTGGGTCCCGTCAGGATTTTGTTGGATGACCTACCTTCTGTGACCACAGATGGTGAAGGTGATACTTGGTGACTGGTCACAAGTGAATCATCAGAAAGGGCCAATTTCTGTTCAAAACCATTTGATACTTAATGTGTTAGTTCAGGGAATGAATATATTTTAGAAACTGTAGAAGCTACAGTTAATCAGAAACCCTATTTGAGTGTAGTAATTATGCATGAATCATTCCAGCCTCAAAAACGTTTTACTGCATTTGATTCCTTTATCCCTAAGAAAGGAATCCCCAAAGAGAGGATTCAAACACTAAGATACCTCTAGACTTTTCTGTATAGGAAAGAGAAGCCATTCTAGCTTAACTCAGATGAAAAAGTATTAGTAGAAAAGAGAAGCAAGGAATCCAAACCCCAATATTAAAGAAAAAAAGAAAAAATCTGGAATATTATCATACTTTGAGACTTCTAAGGAAAAAAATTTCTGAGCAAATATTGGCTCTCACCCAAGAAATAAAAAGGGAGAGGGAACCAGGAAGTCACTGGTCTGTGTATCAAGGTACATTTACCTGAGAAAATTTCCTATATGTATGATTTCCTCCTGCAGAAAACAGTGTGAAAATCACAAAGTGTGGCGATTTGGCTCCAACATAAATATCTGCCAAAACAGCTACTGCAAATAATGAGATTCGCCATTAAGATGGTCATTTTTGCTACTGTTCTTTTTATGTATCAAATAGGTAAATGATTTTTAAGATAATATATAACTTATTTTTTCAAACTTAAGATGCTATTGAACACAAGACTTATAATGAATGTAAGATGCATATATTCCATTTAGAAAAACCAAGCCAAGTAAATTATGACAAACCATTGATTATAAGAGAAATCCCAATTCCAGAGATGTTAAAATGAAAAAAAAAAAACAACCCATATTATTAAGATCAATGAGAAAAGGTATGTCAGAATTCAGAATACTAATACTGGCTAAATAAGGCTGTCATGGATAACCTGGTGTTGGTTCCTTCCAAGGAGGTATGTGCTTGTGACTCTGGTCACTGCCAAGGGAGCTTGAGTACAAAATGTGTTGATTTTGAAAAGAAGGCCATAATCTCTTCTGTGTCTTCTATGGAAAAGCATCAGGAATGCAGACACAGTTGCTTCCGGATTGTTATTGATGCTCAGTGCCTGTAAATTGAAAGCATTTCCTAGAGTTTCTAAATTTAGCAGAGCCCAGATCAACATTCAGATAGTCTGTGATGTCTTTGTGTTTGTGTTTCTCTGAGTGAATAAAACTGGATAAAGTATGCAGTCTTGCTTTGCTTTGAGGGGAATGAGTGAAACAGCGCTGACTTGTATAAAAAAAAGTTACGTAATCATGAAATAGCTATAGAAGCATGACGTTAGTTTTAGGGAACGTCTTTGGGATACCCGCTGGCTCAGATGGTGCCAGATCTCGGATACTCCAGTATCACTTGACTTGGTGAGGTTAATAGGAATGGACTAGAAGCATAGACTAGGAAGTAAGTCCCAGTCTTGTACCTGCCAGGTATCGCATGATAAAGGATATTAAAGTTCCAGGTGGGAGAGCAAAAACAGAGTAGATGATGTGAGGTAATTTAAAACCGGGCTCGTGGCAGACAGCACTGCGTACTGAGAGGTTATGACAGAACCAAGTCCCTGCCCCGCCTTCCTAACAGCAGCAGTGAGTGTGGCATCTGGGAAATCTTGGGACGTTTCTTCATCTGACAAATACTGAAGGAAGGATTTGAACGGTCCGAGCAGGCTGGCGCTCTGACCGAAGCATCACATGTGAGATCAGAATGCAATCTCTAGGAAATGGTTATTTATACATTTCCCTCTTGGACGGTGCTTTATAAAGGTGGCCGGAGCCATGTGGGACTGCTGCGTGGTTTTCTCTTTGTTTAAACCACTTGGAAGGTAGCTCATACAGCTCTCCAGGAAACGGTTCTAGAAAGGGGACTGAAGCACCGAAGCTTACTAAACGTCTACTTGTGTAACAGGGTTTAACTGGATTCCCTTTTGAATCTTCATAATTCATAATTCTTACATTTTGTTTTGTGACCTCTATGGCTCGACAATGGACTCTATTTGTAAAAATGGAATATTGTAGCCTTTTTTGTCTTTTTTTATTCCCCTAGAGGACATCAAAACAGAGACTTCATTCAGTGGTCACTTTTATTCATGCATGAACATTTTTTAGGTAATGACAAACACAAAGATAAAAAGGATGCTGGCTCAAGGAATTCACTGTAGGTTTCTCCCATTAAATACAGTGTGAAAATGCTCCAGAGAAAGTGCCTGCAAAGTGCATGGGAAGGTGGGGGAGGGGCACTGTGCAGGCTTAAGATGCACCCCAAGAGATGGGTCAGCCGGGTGACCTGTGGGGCAGGACTGGGGTGTGTGTGTTGGAGGGGGTGCATTAGGAAAATTCCTTGATTGTTCCAAGGAAATCAAAAGGACGTGGCTTGAGCCAAACAGTGGGATGTTTAGAGAGTCATAAGGAAGTTCAGCATGGGCACAGGTGGCGATGACCACATGGCAAGAGCCAAGAGAGACAGACAGGGCCTCTCTTTTCCATGCCTACAGATTCATACTTTGCCCAATGAACAATGCAGGGCCACTGAAGATTTTTAAGGTGAGTGACACAGGCAGGCAAGGCTGGCGGAAGGCAGATTAGGTAGGAGGCTATGTATGGCAGGAGTCCAGGTAACAGATGGTGTGGGCTGGAACTCAGGCAGCGGTGACGGAGGAAGGGGTAAAGGAGTTATGTAGGAGGCAGAATCAACAGGCCTTGGTAACCAACTGAATCAGAGGCACAGGAGAGGGGAAGAGCGCATCAGCAGGGGGAACAAAAGCAGAACAGGTTTCGAAGTGAGGAGGTAGGGGAATGGCAGATTGCAGACTTCTGGGAAAGAGGGGGTAACTAATGGAGTAAAGTTCCTGAAGATGGCAAATGGAGACAGGATCCAGGGCAGAGGGATTAGCTTTGAATAAGAGAATTATTTTCCCCATTCCCTGAGTTGGAAAAAGGGAAGGAGGGGAGCAGATGGCTATCAGGAGTCATGGGGCCTGGAGGCCAGAAGGCTAAGGGAATTCACTATCTAGAGTCTCTGCATTACGATGGAAGTTCAGGTACTAAGCAAATGAGGAGTTTGCGGAAAAGGGGGGATAGGAACTGGAACTGGCCAGAGATTCAGAGAAGGGCTGCTGGACATGAAAGCAAGTTTCTTTCTGGGATGACACTAAAGTCACACAATAAATGTCAAGTGCATTAAAGAAAAAGTAACAAATACTTTATTTTTATTTATTTTAAGATTTTATTTATTTGAGAGAGAGAGACAGAGAAACAGCATGACAGGGGAGAGGGTCAGAGGGAGAAGCAGGCTTCCTGATGAGCCGGGAGCCCGATGTGGGACTCGATCCCAGGACTCTGGGATCATGACCTGAGCCGAAGGCAGTTGTTTAACCAACTGAGCCATCCAGGTGCCCCAACAAATACTTTATAAAAGTGCTTTATCTGAATGTTTTATGTGCAGTTTTACATAATCCGTGATGTTTATATCATATATTTTACCAATTCAGAAAAAGAGATCTTTAAAAATTAATCACACAAATCATGCAACTTCAAGCAGGACAACTGGAGAGCTGCTCCTTCCAGCACGATGGAAATAGGGTGCTGTTCCTGCACACAAAGCTCTAGGGCATGGATACCCGCAGATCATTCTGTTTAATAGATACGGGTATATTCTGAGTACCTGTCTTAAACATGACTAAATCAGAATGTAATGCGCATTCAAAATATAATAACTAAAAGGTCAAAAGTTGCACCTTAGGAAATTTTTCTGCTTAGGAGGATTCTGGGGTGGAATGTGGGAGACAACAGGCTTGGAGCAGTTCTCAAGGGGTCCAGGGCTTGGCCTGAGGCCCCACATTATAACAGATGGCAACTTTTGCCTGGAATGCCCTATAACATAGTAGATACCTTCTTAGGGAGCAGCCGCTGGTCAGCATTTGGGGTTCAGAATTACTGATGTCTTTACAACAAAAACAACTGGCGGACAATCATTAGTGACATTTTCCATAGGATTTTAATTCTAAATGGGTCCAGATTTTTTATGTTTTCAAAAGTTTGTGTTTTACTTTTCCTGTTTCTTATTCTCCAAGGCTGTCATGTCAGCTCTTTGTCCTTCTTCCGTACCCCCTTGTCCCTTTTCCCATTCACTGATTCTTAGATCCAGATGAGGTCATCTCAGAGAACTTGCTAGCACTGGATGTAAATCAAGAACATATGTCATCTGTATTCCTTTTGAAGGCCTTTTAAAAGAAAAACACAAACTTCTGGCTTCTTGTCTGTGTTTCTTTTTCTTTTTTTTTTTATAAAGATTTTTTTTTATTTTTTGACAGAGAGAGATAGAGAGGGAACACAAACAGGGGGAGTGGGAGAGGGAGAAGCAGGCTTCCCGCTGAGCAGGGAGCCCGATGCGGGGCTCCATCCCAGGACCCTGGGATCATGACCTGAGCCGAAGGCAGACCTTAACAACTGAGCCACCCAGGTGCCCCTTCTTGTCTGTGTTTCTTATAGTTGAGGCTGATGGGTAGTGGGGGCAGTGGTCTTCAGATGAATGAGGTGTTAGTATCTTACTTAATTCTATGACATCCACTAATCTTTAGTTAGTGTTTCTTACAGTCTGTTTCTGCTGTACTGTGTGACCTTAGTGACCTATGCTGGCTTTATAAGGTGGGAAACTGACCAGCACTATTTCTTCCTTAGAGTTATCTGAACAAATCACTTGATCAATTTACCCCCCTCCCAAAAAAAGGGATCCCTTTGGGGAGGGTGTTTTGGTAAGATAATCCAAGAGAGCAAGCAGCTTCAGTGTGTAACATTTTCAGGGAGGTCAAGGATGGTCCTGAGAAAAGCAACCTTGTAAACTGGCCACAGGTTTTTTTCTAGGCCACCTCCAAACCTCTGGTACATCTTGACAAATGAAAGCGACAGAGTACACAGCATGAATTATACCTTCATGAACAAAGGGCACTGCAACTAGTTTTAAGGTCCTTTTTTACAACTGGAAAGAAGACAACTTTATTACCATGACATTTGAGATTGCTTTCCACCTGTGAACAACTCCCTTCATGTTAACATCACGGACATCACTGAGGAACAGAGATGAAAGACTGAGTTACTTAACGGATCCCAAAAGTCTATCACAGAGAAGGCGCTGGTCAGAACCAGGCTGAGGACACACAGGGCGGGAAGTGAATGGGTTAGTGAGGGGCCCTTGTGGCACAGGCAGAGGCCAGATGTCTCCCGGGCACTGACCTGGGTAAACACTGAAGCTCTTCGCCACTGGGCCTACTGTGATATCGCCCCAAACCCTGGCTTCTGTAAGAAAGCCAGAACATCTTCTCATCATGCTTCTGACATTCCCATCTTCAGTTTGAATGTCAGTAATAAAAGGAGAGGAAAATAAATCTATGCGTTGGGAAGAGAAAGAAAATTTCAGCCTATCTTCATTGTCCCTTCCAAGCCATGACACTCCCTCTAGAAATAAGCATGAATGCAAACAGCCAAGGAGCAGGCCTGCAAACCGTGCTGCAAATGTAAGCTATACTGGAGGCGATAAAAACATTCGCGGAGGGGCGCCTGGGGGGCTCAGTCAGTTAAGCATTTGCCTCTTGATCTCAGCTCAGGTCTTGACCTCAGGGTTGTGAGTTCAAGCCCCGTGTTGGGCTCCACGCCCAGCATGGAGCCCACTTAAAACGCACACAGACACACACACATTTGGGGAAATGAAATTTTGCTTTGGGGGAAGAGGACTGACATTTGGGAGGCTCTGGTGAGTCAGCTCTGCAGCCTGGTACTGGGTGATGATCCAAATCAAAACGAAAAGCAATGTAGGTAGAGAGGCAGCTGGGCAGGAAAGGTTTTTGCTCCTTTTTTCTCCCCGTTTTTATCTTTCCGGCAACCAGAATGTACTCTTATGTAACAGTTTTAGTCTCACCAAGATGCCTTAATTGCGATCCAAAATATTTGAAGTTTAGAATTTTGGGCCTGATTTGCCACCTCAGTTAATGTATTTTGATTTATACTATTAAGTCATGAGCAAAGAATGCATAATGTTGGCTATGATCATTACCAACAACAAATATATAAAATTGTGTAGGGGTTCCCCACAAAAAGCAGTAGGGAGTAGGTACTCAAAATAGTATCTTTAGTATCAAGGCAATACCGTCTTGTCCTTTTATTAGTTAAATCTAGTCAAAATGACTCGACTAGTGGCTTCAAAATTCTTGAAGATCTCTCACAGTGAGGCTTGGCTACGGTTAAGCCCCCAGCACTGGCATCACGTTAGCCGTGCCTACGCTTCTTGTCCTGATGGAAGGGATGTGGACTGTAGTGCCCGCAGCAGGCAAGGTGGAAGGAGTGCACAAAACACTTGCGGAAATAGTGCCTGAAACTGAAGGAGGGGCACACCTGTCGCCCCATGTGGTGCCCCCAGCAGGCTGAATGGGGGCACTGCATGGAGGCCTGGGCCCACGGGGGAAGGGGCCCAGGCGTGAACAGCTTCTCCAACTCGCCGCTATAGAGGAGGACAGTACAGGCGAAGGCTCGCGGGGGCTCTGCGAGGCTACACTTAACCTCACGACAGTTAACACAGTCAGCAGTACCATTTTGGAGAGGATGACAAATGACAGAAAATCAGGGACCTAAGGTTTCAAGAATGAAAAAACTGTGAGATACATAGAAGTCTGCAAGACATACATTGGCCAGACCATTAATAAATGATGTCTCCTTGAATATGAAAAATAACAGTAGGAAAATGCTGGTTTAATAACTGTCAGACTTTAATACTAGTCTTAATTAGTAGGGCAACTATTAGGGCAATATAATTAGTTCTTCCACATACAAAATATTATAAAAATGGTTTATTGATTGGTCTATAAAATGACACCTTAAGTAAACATGTACAGACAAATAAGGGATTCTTACCAATTCCACACTCATACAGTCTATTTCCCCCAATTCTCTGCAGGCCTTATTCAGAGAGTTTACATTTCTTTATGGCTTGCTTCATGATCCACCTTTCTCTACCCCACCTCCCAAATGAACACTATCTCGGTGAGGGAGAAATATCTCTAAAACTACAGCTGAGTTAACTGGGGTGTAGACCAGGTGAACTTAGAATCACACACAACCATATTCATGCTAGAGCACACACACGCAGTGTCTTGGGTCTGTGTTCTGTTCTCAGCTGCCAGAGTAGCTCCTGACACAGAGCCATCAATTTGGAACCTAGGAATCAGGCAGTAGTTTCAAAGTTCAAGAACTTTGAAACAGCAAAGTTTTCCAGGGATTCCATTTATTTATTTACTTTTATTAAGTTACAAGGTACAGACTGTATAGTAAATAATATAAAAATAGATATGAAAAAATAAATAAAACCAGTAATTTAAAAATACTTTGTTTCAAAATATGAGTGTTTAAAGTATTAGAAAACCCATGATTTTAATGTTTAGACTTCTTTAAGTTTCAGAAGCAAATTTCTTCCCCCCCTCCCCCCCACAGGAGCTTTAATGAGAACTTTACCTTTAAACTGAATCATGGTTGAAGTTTAACACTGTCAAATGCCATAACCTAAAACACTTCACGTTGAAAGTTTAATTACTTGGATTAATAAGTTTGCATTCAAGTATCAGTCATAAAAAATCAACACAGTGAATCAGTACTTCAAAATATCAATCTCCTAAAGTTGTGTTATGAAGGTATGATAGGAAAATGAATGAATCATACTTGGATGTGCAATAAAAACCACTGTACAATCCATAGCTGATTGACAGATAATCTCTATACACACATTATAGCCAGGTAAACTGAATACCAAGAGACAACCCTCAGACCAATCCACATAATCTTATGATCCACAATTCCTTGAAGCCAATATTGTACTAATGTATAGTTCCACATAACCAGGTTTCAATTTCTCTTTGGCTTAGTTGTAAGAATGTCATCTGAAGTTTACTGTTAGCATACATTATGAATGGAAGTGTTTCTATAATATACCAGGAAAAAGGTTAGAATAAAATGCACAAGAAATTATTAAACTACGTAGCTAAAACCCTTTTTAAAGCTCTAGTGAAAGAGATTCAGATTTTCTCTACTTTCTTTTATTTCACTGATTGCTGCTCTTATCTTTAATATTTCCTTCCATTACTTGGTTTAATTACATCTTTTTCTAGTTTTAGGTGGAAGCTTAACTCATTGATTTAAGACTTTCTTTCCTAAAATAAGCATTTAGTGGTAAAGATTTCACCATAAGCACTATTTTAGCTGTATTCCACAAATTTTGATATGTTGGTAGTTTTCTTTTTATTCAGTTCAAAGTATTTTCTAATGTCTTCTTTAATCCACGAGTTATTTAGCAGTAAGTTGTTTAATTTCTAAATGTGTGGGAAATTTTTCAGGCATGTGTTATTTTGAATTTAATTCTGTTGTGGTACAAGGATATGCTTTGTATGATTTCAGTCCATTTACATTTACTGACACTTGTTTTCTGGGCCAGAATACTGTCTATCTTGGTTAATGTTCCATGTTCACTTGAATAGTACATGCGTTCTGTTGCTGAGTAGAATACTTCTATAAATATCAATTAGGCCAAACTGGTTGACACTATTGTTCAAGTCTTCCATCTCATTATTAATGTTCTATTTGTCCGTTCTGTCACTGAGAAACAAGTGTGGAAATCTCCATCAACAATTGCAGATCTATTTCACTTTTTAGTTGTTGCTTTATGTATTTTGAACCTCTGTTATTAGGTGAATATAAATTTTAAATTATGTTCTCTTGATGAATTGTACCTTCGCTACTCCCATTAATATTCCTTGTTCTGAAAACCACTATATTTTATATAGCCACTCTATTTTTCTTTGAATTATTGTCTCCATGGCATATCTTTTTCTTTGGACTTCTCTGGGTCTTTATATTTAAAGTGGGTTTCTGTGGATAGCATATAGTTGGATCTTGCTTTTTTATCCAATCTGACAACCTTTGCCTTTTAGTGGAGTGTTTGGGTCGTTTCCATTTAAGGTAACTATCAATACGATTGGGTTTAAAATCTGCCATCTTGGTTTTGTTTTCTATATACTTTGTTTGCTCTTTTGTTCCTTTTTCTCTCTTCTTCCATACTTTTGAATAAATTGCATATTTTTATGAATCCCTTTTGTCTCCTATTAGCTTATAACTATTTTATACCACTTCATGTATAGTGTAAGAATCTTATGACGGTATGCTTCCTTCACCCTGTACATTATGCTAGTGTTGTCATATACTTGTATAAACTATGTAATATTACTATTTTTTTGCTTTAGTCAGTTAAATATTCACTAAAATGAAAGAAAAAAACATTTTATTTTTTAATTTTTATTTTTTTTAAGATTTTTTATTTATTTATTTGACAGAGAGAGACACAGCGAGAGAGGGAACACAAGCAGGGGGAATGGGAGAGGGAGAAGCAGGCTTCCCGCTGAGCAGGGAGCCCGATGCGGGGCTCGATCCCAGGACCCTGGGATCATGACCTGAGCTGAAGGCAGACACTTAATGACTGAGCCACCCAGGCGCCCAGAAAAAAACATCTTTTAGATTTATCCACATGTTTACCATTTCTGGCATTCTTTATTCTTTTGTATAGATCTAAATTTCCATCTGGTATTATTTTCCTTTTGTCTGAAGAACTTCCTTTAACATTCTTGTAGTATAGGTCTCCTGGTGATGAATTCACTCAGCTTTTTTTTGTTTAAAAAAAATACTTTTTGTCTTCATTTTTGAAAGGCTTTTTTTTTAGTTGTCGTTGAGTACTTTGAAGATGTCACTCTGTTGTCTTGCATAGTTTCTGATGAGAACTCTGTTGTATTTTTCATCTCTATGTAAAATGTATTCTCTTCCCCTTCTCCCCCTCTGCCTTTTAAAAAACTTTCTACAATGTGTGAGTGTACCAGTGACAAAGAAAAATGTTTCTTCCTTTGACATATTTTCCTTACACTGAAATAAACTTTATAGATGTTAATAAAGAAAACTGTAAAAATCAATTCTCCTCTTTTAAAAAAAGTGTACATTGTGTTTCTGTGCATGAGTGCACATTTAAGATCCTATAAAGCCATAAAATTATAAACACATTCCAAAGCTGGAATATGAAAATAAAATTCAAGAGAAACTGATAGATGTTTAATTTCTGGATCCTAAATATGTCCTCTACACATTCTGATGTCGTATGTGAGGGATGAACAACTTCCTTCCAGGCTGAGGTAAAGTACCACTTTAGGAATAAAATTTTTCTTTCCCATAACCTGGTTTTCTCCTCTCTGGCTACTCCTAAGATTTTCTCTTTAGTACTGGTTTTTAGCCATTTGATTATGATATGCCATGGGGTTTTCTTCATATATATATATATATTTTTCTATTTGTAGCTCATTGTACTTCTTGGATCTGTGGGTTTTCATCAAAATTACAAATTTTTTGATCATTAGATCTTCAAATAATTGTACTGTTCCCTGGCCCCTCACCATTGCTCCTTCTGACTCCAATTACACTTTTAAGCTAGATTGCTTGATACTGTCCCCCACTGGTCACTGATGCTATGTTAATTTTTTTTTTTTAACCTTTCTGCCCTTCATTTTGGATGTTTTCTATAGTTGTGTCTTCTGGTTCACAAATCTTTCCTTCTTTGATGCCTAATATGCCGTTAATATTACGCAATGTATTTTTCATTACTTTTTAAGATTTTAAAGATTTTATTTTTAAATAATCTCTACACCCAACATGGGGCTCACAACCCTGAGATCAAGAGTTGCATGCTCCACTGACTGACCCAGCCAGGTGCCCCCATTTCAGATATATTTTCAATCTCTAGAGATTCCACTTAGGTTATTTCAAATAGCTTCAATTTCTTTCCTCACTGCAGCCTTTAGTCTATTGCTAATTTAGTCATGCTACCAAGATGATATCCTTTTGAGGACTTTTAAACAATGCCTCAATATATTATCACATTTTTCTACTCCTACTGGAGGGCAAAAACTATTCTCAACCCTGAGTGAATTTCAGTAATTGTTCAGCCTATTGCTTTCTGGTGTGTGTGCTTTTTTTTAATAGGCTCCATTCATGCATACATAGATAAGTACTTGCTCTAAGAGTCAAGAAGACCACTGTGCACATCCCCAGAGCTCTGTGTACAGCTCCGTCCCCACAGGGACACTGCCCTACAAATTTTAGCTGCTTTGCCTCATCAAACTCCAATCTCTATGTCTTCAACTCAGCCAGACCAATGGATTCTCTTTAGATTCTCCCTCCATGTGTTGTGGCCAAGAAACTGCCTCCAAGCAGTAAATGAAAACAATCTTAAGACTCCTCTTATTGTATTCCTTTTTTTCCAGGTATCACAATACTGTACTACCTGTTCAATATCTGAATGTGGTTTTATATATTTTTTTTTTCTGGTTAACTGTTTAAGATGGGAAGGTAAATCTAGTTCCTCCATCATGGCTAGAAGTGGAAGTTCAGATTATATTCTTATTTCTAAAACTGATCTTTCAGGTGAGCTTGAATCTGGGACTTCTGGGCTTCAGTTTCTACATGTGCAAAATTAATCAGTAATTCTCAGTATCCCTTATAGAGGCTGAACTTCTTGAGGATTCTTATGTCATCATGCTCTATGAACATGTCTCTCCTAGAAAAGTGTTACATTGACACTGTTGTATTAGTAGGTTGTATACTAGGATCTTGAATTAGTGACATCATTTTGTCATTTAATATTGTGGGCATTTATTTTTTTTAGCTACACAGAATAAATGTCTTCTCTTTGGGTACCAATTTTCAATTCATATGAATTTTATGGAACTGACCCCATCCCCAGTTCCAGGAGAGAGTATATGACCTTGCTCTAAGCCAAACAGCACATTCCATTCTCCTGCCTAGGAGTTGAGTTACTGGTTCAGAGATGGGCATATAAGATAATTGGGCAAATGCCTGCCAGGCCCAGACTTTTTTGTTCAGTCTCATTTTGAGCTGACTAGAATCAGAGACTATTTAGAGCTGGAGCCTCTGCAGGCCATCTTGTCACCCAGAGGAAGGCTGCAAATGAAGACAGAGCTAGAAGATAGGGTTCTGGTGCCATTTTAAGCCCCTTAGGCAAAGGATACCAACCACCGGCAGACTTTTCCTATGTGAGCCAATAAATTCCCTTTTTACCTTAGCAAGCACGAGCTGGGCTTTCTGACACTTGCGATGGAAAGTCTTCAACTGTTCCATCAAATGGTAAATATCAATCATGGGTTCCAAAGAGAGTTTTAAAAAGACACACTGAAGCAATGTGATTCAAATGTGGAGTAATGAACTATACTAGCGACCATCAAAACAAAATCGCATGCTTCCTAGAGATGGACCTTTTCTTTATGAACATGGGTACTATGCAAGCTCATTAGGCAGAGCCACGAGCAGTGATCCGGGTGTGGCACATATAAGGCTAGAGCTCCAGACAAAGGGAGTTCTATAAATGGGAAAGAGTGAACATGCTGGGACTGATTTGGGCAAATCCATTCACAAAGCTAGCCAAAACATGTCATTTCTCATACAACAGACTGAAGGGTATCACCTAATACAACAAGAGTCATCAGACATCCATGACCTAAAAATGAATATATTTTTTTGTTTTAATACTTTTTTTGCATAATACTTAAAAAATGCACCCAGCTCTATTTTTGCTCCCCAAAGAATATAAAAATATTTTTTAAATGAGTAGTTGATGATGTTCCTTAGAAGTGTAACATCACTGGGCTATTTCCCCTTTCCTTTCTAGCTTTCCCTATTTTGCAACCAGAAGAATGTTAAGATAATTTAAGAAGAGGGGTTAAAAAACCTGAAAAAATAAAAACACTACTGGTATGAGCTTTATTAGAAAAATAATTTGTAGTGGTCTCTCAGATGCTAGCAGTACTTGATAAAATATTTAAGAAAGAAAAATCAATATTTTTGTGTATTCTCTTCACTTAAAAAATTTTTTTTCCTAGACCTATATTCCACTTATGCCTGTATCTCTACTCTCTGTCCCTTGGGTTCTTTAATGAAGGCAATTATATTTTTGTATAATGTACTATTACATAAGAATAATGAATGCTGCCTAATGCTGACTGTAAGTGTACTGAGATATAGGGAACTTGGCAATATGGATAGTAACTGGGTAAGAGGTTATGTACATATTCTTCAGTCATATGCTTTCACTATCTTATTAAAGCCATGATAAACTTCACTCCTAAGGAAGACTTTCCTCCGAGGAATGGTGACATGGTAGGTCACAAAGAAGATGAAGTAGGACAGTGTAATTTGTGAATTAAACAAGGTTTAAAAATTAGAGAGCTAAAATATTACATAGGTATGCTATTAGATTACAAAATAAGCAATTAATACAATTAAGACTCAATCGAGTAGGGATATATGATACAAGTGACTACAAAAAATTGCCTTTAACATACCAGTGTGTCCCAAACGTGTGAAAAACTCATCCTTGAAGGTACGATTATTATGTGGACACATAAAGTATTAAAAGAACTGTGGTAGAGGTGACTTATTATGTGGAAGGGGTGTTCTTCCTATGGGTTTATATCCTTATCTTGTTATTGCAATGGGAGTCACATGCCAGGCCGATTCTCTACTTTGAGATAAATTTTGGAGATGGCATTTATTTTTAAATTGAAGAATAACCGACATACAATGTTGTATTAGTTTTAGGTATACAACATAGTGATTCGGTATTTGTATATATTAAAACATGGTCGCCACATTAAGTCTAGTTGCCATCTGCCACTATACAAAATTGTGACAAGACTATTGGCTAGATTTCCTATGTGGCACAGTTCATCCCCGTGTCTCATTTATACCTGGAAGACTGTACCTCTTAACTGCCTTTACCTATTTTGTTCATCCTCGCCACTGCTCTACCCTGTAGCAATCCTCAGCTTGTTCTCTGTATCTATGAGTTTGCTTCAGTTCCATTTGTTCATTTGCTTTAACTTTATTTTTATTTATTTTTTGATGTCTGATCTTCTTTGTGACTTTTAGAAAATCTCATTGTTGACTGGCCTCAGAACTAGAGCTTTCTACCTCTGAGAGGACAGCCTCTGTCTCTTGGCAATCTGTTCCCCGAGTTTTTCTTTGGCCTCCTTCATTCTCTTGGCCAAGTTTAGCATGTTCTGTAGCCTTATTTTTCCTAGTATGCCGTTTCTTCAGAGCAGTATGCCAACATTTGTGTGGTAGAACACATGCAGTAACAAGACACAGAATTGTGGATGCTTCGGTTCTAGGTTTCTTACCTTCTTTGTTTAGGAGCTTTCTCACAACATACTGGCGGACATCATCTTCTTCCGACAGACTGAAAAGTTTGTGGATTCTGCTAGCTCTTTTGGACCCCAGGTGACGAGGCCCGGTAGTATCAGTGAGTCCAGGAATATCCTTTTTTTTTTTTTTTTTTTTTTTAACAATGACCAAGTTGAGAACACTGAGCTTGGCGTCCACAATACAACCCCAAACAGATCTGCACTCTTTCTCCAGTCCTCCTCGGTTTGTAGCAGGAACGGTCCTTGCTCAGCCGCAGGTGGGCACGGCCATGGATCAAGACACCCTGCTTCACGGGGAAGCCTTGTTTGTCATTGCCACTGATTCTTCCTGTTCACCCAGAGCATCAGCAGCGATTTCTGTGGCCATACGCTTCTCATAAAAGGTACGGCATTTGTGTTCATCATCCACTTCAGTGAGTTTCTGGCAGCCAGTAACTGAGAAAGAAAAGTTCAGCTTCATCCTAAAACAGCCTACTGCCTCTGAGGTGCCATGGAAAAGAGGTGTTTTTGATTTTAAATTCCATACATAATGAAATCATATAGTATGTGTTTCTCTGACTGACTTAGCATAATACCCTCTAGGTTCACCCATGTTATTGCCAATGGCAAGATTTCATTTTTTTATGGCTAATATTCTATTTCACACACACACACACACACACACACACACCCCACATCTTCTTTAGCCATCTATTTTTTGATAGATATTTAGGTTGCTTCCGTATCTTCGCTATTGTAAAGATTGCTGCATGCATCACGGGATGAATAAGTCTTTCTGAATTAGCGTTTTCATTTTCTTTGGATAAGTACCTAGAAGTGGAAATACTGAATTGTACAGCAGTTCTGTTTTTAATCTTTTGAGGAAACTCCATAGTGTTTACCAATGTGGTTACATCAATTTACATTCCCACAAACAGTGCACAAGGGTTCCTTTTTCTCCACATCCTTGCCAACACTTGTTTTTTATCTTATTGATTCTAGCCATCCTGACAGGTGTGAGGTGATACCAAATTTTCTAAAACATATCAGGATGATTATAAATGCGAGAAATAATCAATACAATGTTAGATGTAGTTGTTTGTCAGAGGGTCTCACATTAGGATATTGATTGGGAATAAGAATCAGAATCGGTTCTGGTAAGAAAGCCCAGATGTTTAAAAGTGACAACCCTAGGGGCGCCTGAGTGGCTCAGTCAGTTGGGTGTCTGACTCTTGATTTCAGCTCAGGTCATGATCTCAGGCTCATGAAATGAATGGGAGTCCCATGTTGGGCTCTGTGCTGAGCACGGAACCTGTTTGGATTTCTCTCTTTCCCTCCCCCTACCCCTCCCCTCACTCATGTACGTGCACTCTCTCTCTCTCTCAAAAAAAAAAAGTGACAACCCTATATTTTAATTTCAAGGCTGGCCTGAGGCTCTCTTTTATTTGCTTTTTAATTAAATAAAACATAGTGCACTATTGACAGTCTCCTAGTGAGAAAGACAAACTTCCAAATCTCTCCAAATTTTAAAACAGCATAAGCAAAAATAGACAATTGGGACTACATTTAATGATAAATCTTCTGCATAGCAACGGAGACAATCAGCAGAGTGGAAAGGCAACCTATTGCTGGATCATAAGGTAGTTTTTAATTTTTTGAGGAACCTCCATACTGTTTTTCATAATGGCTATATCAATTTACATTCACAGCAACAATGTACAGGGGTTCCTTTCTCCACATCCTCACCAACACTGGCCGTCTTTTGCCTTGTTTATACTAGCCATTCTAACAGGTGTGAGGTGACATCGTGGTTTTGATTTGCATTTCCCTGATGATTTGTGATGTTGAGCATCTTTCCACTGACCTATTGGCCATTTGTGTATCTTTTGAGAAATGACCATTCTCAGGTCCTTTGCCTGTTTTTATTTATTTGACAGAAAGAGACACAGCAAGAGAGGGAACACAAGCAGGGGGAGTGGGAGAGGGAGAAGCAGGCTCTCCGCTGAGCAGGGAGCCCGATGTGGGGCTCGATCCCAGGACCCTGGGATCATGACCTGAGCTGAAGGCAGACGCTTAACAACTGAGCCACCCAGGCGTCCCCCCTTTGCCTGTTTTTAAATCAGGTTGCTTTTTGCTAGTGAGTTGTATGAGTTCCTTATATATTTTGGATACTAACCTCTTATCAGATATATGGCTTGCAAATATCTTCTCCCATGCCATAGGTTGCATTTTCATTCCATCAATTATTTCCTTTGCTGTGAAGAAGCTTTTTAGTTTGATGCAATCCCACTTGTCTATTTTTGTTTTGGTTCCCTGTGCTTTTAGTGTCCTATCTGAAAAAATCACTGCCCACACCAATGTTTTTTCCTGTTTTCTACTAGTAGTTTTATGGTTTCAGGTCTTATATTTAAGTCTTTAATCCATTTTGAGTTGACTGTTGTATATGGCATGAAATAAGGGACCAATTTCTTCTCCTTCTCTTTTTTTTTTTGGCATATGGATATCCAGTTTTCCCAACATCATTTATTGAAGAAACTATCCTGTCTTTATTTAGTGTACTTGGCACCCTCGTTGAAGATCAGTTGACTGAAGACACATGGATTTATTTCTGGGCTTTCTGTTTGTTTCATTAGTTTATATGTCTGTTTTTATGCCAGTGCTATCCTGTTTTGATTACTGTAGCTTTGTAATATATTTTGAAATCAGAAAGTACAGATGCCTCCAGCTTTTTCTTGCTCAAGACTGCTTTGGTCTTTTGTGGTTCCATGTGAATCTTAGGATTGCTTTTTCTGTTAAGAATGCCATTGGAATTATGATAGGAATTGCACTGGCTCTGAAGATCATTTTGGGTAGTATGTACATTTTAGCAATATTCTTCTGATCCATAAAACATGGGTTTCTCTTGGGTTAAGTATAACATTTTAAATTCTCTAACCTCATAAAATGGCTACAAAGAAGTATAAGCAACCTGGGCAAAGCTTGTGAAATGTTTCTTTTTGGATTATTAATGGCAGGCAGTAACCTTCTTTGTACTTGAGGCATCATAACCAGTTCCTCAGCCGACATTACAAACCATAAAAAGGATAGACAGGGCTGAGAGGGTCATGATGCTGAGGGGCAATGTAGAGGCCTGGATGGAAATGCATGATGAGTTTTTGTGGTCCTCTTCACCACCTTTAGGGACAGAGATAAAAAGCAGAGTAGCGTGTGTTCATTATTTTTGGCTTCTGTAGCATCTGGTAAGTACTATACCAAACAGCAACAGAAACAATGCCTACAGGGATTTTACAGATGATCTTATCCAATCTCCCACTTTGCCTCCATGACTGCCCTAAGGAGAGAAAAACCCCTGCTCTGCACTGAGCTTTGTTATTTTTATCTTCCCTTACAAGTGACCCACATTAAGAATTGGGAATTTTGTGTGTATATACACAGACACATATAAATTATTTGTATAAACTAGAAATATATACATATATATTTCTCTCTATATAGAATATATTAGAATAGAATATTATATATATAATTCAATTTAATCTTTTATTTGAAGGAAAACATTTATTCCTTTAAAATGTCTGTCAGACACTCCATACTCCTACCCACAGGAAGAGCAATAATGTTTAATAATGAGACATTCTAGGTTGCCTTTTCCATTAGTTATATTGCATTTAACTTCTTTTATAATGCTATTAATTCAAAACAATATTCAAATTTCTGACACTTAAAATGTGAACACAGATTCTCCAAATATAAGACAACATGATATTGTGAGTTTTACTGCATTTAAAAAACTCACATGAATTTGATTAAAAAATTGTAACAGTATGTGTCTTAAAATCATTAGGAGAACCTATTTTTATGTTGAAATTTCCTACTGTAGGAGAAGTGATTTCAAAATAACAACAATCACCACCACCACAAAGAAAGGTCCCTCCTGTCATATTGTATGCTCATTTAGTCGTTCAGCAGATGTTTCTTGAACATTTGCATCTTACTAAATATAGGGACAGGGGAAGGAAGAGTGGAGATGAGTAAAGAAGTGGGGGATGGTGGTGTTGTGATGGTTGGTGGGGAGAATACACAGGTAGCCCAGTTGGCAAATATGATAGTTCACGGACTGTTGATATAACTAGTTTTAAAAAAATATTCCTTCATATATAGGTTAATTCTTTTTAAAAATAAACATTAGTATCTTGTCCCCATATGGGCCTTAATAAAGTTTTAACAGTGGAAAACAGTAATTATCTTAACAAATCTAATGCTTCTCAATATAATGTAATCAAGAGAACTTTAATTCTGGGCCGCCTGGGTGGCTCAGTTGGTTAAGCGACTGCCTTCGGCTCAGGTCATGATCTCGGGGTCCTGGGATTGAGCCCCGCATCAGGCTCCCTGCTCGGCAGGAAGCCTGCTTCTCCCTCTCCCACTCCCCCTGCTGTGTTCCCTCTCTCCCTGTGTCTCTCTCTCTGTCAAATAAATAAATAAAATCTTTAAAAAAAAAAACAAAAAACGAGAGAACTTTAATTCTGAAGCAGTCTCTACACCCATTGGAGGGCTCGAACTCACAACCCCGAGATCAAGAGTCACACGCTCCACCGACTGAGCTAGCCAGCCGCCCCAAGAGAATTTTAGAGCTGCAAAATAACTTCTAGATCATGTAGTTTAATTCCACCCTTCATACTAATTCTATTTTTATTTGCTGGTTCATTTTGTGTTTATTCTCAGATGGGAATCAAATGAGGACCACAGGTCTTGGATCTGTGTCCTTCGGAGGAAAGGAAAGACCACTTTCAGCAGGAGAGCTGGCCATTTCGATCGTCCCGTTTATCAAACGGCAGCAGGTCTGCTCTACCAGGATCGATGGGTTCACTCTCATCGGTTTAAACCCAGTAGGTCTTGAATCAGTAATTTTAGTAAATATTACAAGGCTCATGTGATAGTCTTATTTAATTACAGTATCAGTTCACATTTCGGGATTCATTGCATATTATCTTGGCAACATTAAATCTATTAATATAATATGTCACATCTTTCACTTATAGGTAGAATGCAAGTATCTGAGACTCTAACGTGAACCAGTTGCCATTTCAAGACTACTTTAAAGGACTAAAGTCATATTTTAAAGTATTCTCTCACTGTAATTCTTAATGTTCTTTTCTTTAAATGACTTAATTTGCCTAAGTAGCCAGGTTTCTGTGGTTATTTTCATTATATGGAATCTTGATTTTATAGAGTTATCTAAATTATACCAAATGAAACACCAAATAGTTAAATCTGGAAGGATTTAGAGCCACACAGAGGATTTCACTGTACTCTGTGGTGCATGGAAATGCAACTGCTCTTACATAACGTCTAACTCTGCCTGGGAGCTAAGAAAGAAACTAGAGCTTTCTTTAGCCCCACAGTCATGCCGGGGTTCTCAATTGCATCATGACCTCTGTACCTGGGCAAGAAAAAGCCTTGGTATGGATTCAGAAAAGGAAAATAGCAGTTACCAAGTACCGAACACCTACCAGGAACTCAGTTCTTCTGATGTAGAACCAGTGTGTTTAAAGATCAAGCAGTCTGCCCAAGGTCATATAAATGATGAGCAAGCTCCTGAGGGCCAGGGCTGGGTCTCTGTTATCAGTCCGTCCAGAGAACCTCAGATGTAGGGTGTAAGGATATAATCACTGCTGCTGGAGTCCCTCTGTCTTAATGTCAGAGGTGTTTTAGTTAACACTTGTATTCTCTCTCTGTTGTGTTAGCACAGGGGCAGTCCTTAAAGTGAGAGGTTGATCCCGGAAAGAGTTAAAATTATTTTTGCTCTAAGTTAGGTTGACAAATTATAATCAGTTTTAAAGGATGTGGTACATTTATTTTTTAAATGATTATCTCCCTAAGAGAGACAACTGTTTCTTGGGATAGATTCTTTATCAAATCCTTATAAATAACAATAGAAAAAATTTTAAAGGCCATGTTACATAACAGTAAATGGGAAGCCTTCCTGCTTTGTTTCATTTTTTCTATTTAAAGAAAAAAAAAACGCAAAAACAAAACACCTGTCTGGAGTTAGGCCTAGTTGATTTTTTTTTTTTTTTTTTTTGGGTCTCAGCTTGGTGAGTGCTTTCACTGAAGGCATAAGGTATTCTTAGCTCCTCCTTCTGAAATGCGACCTGGCAACTGCTCAATGCCACTGAGCAATGTTACAGAGCGAGGCAGTTCAAGAAGCGAAAAAGAAAGCCACACTGAAATGAGGCTTTGGAGAGTGGGCTTGTGGATTGCAGAATCCATCTTTACCAACACAGAAAACAGTCAAGGGCAAGGTCGTATGAATGATTATGACCATATAAATGCTCAAGTTCTTCCCACCATAAATCTCTGAACTGTACATACTTACATACCATAAGCAGTGACCTTCTAAGTGAACATTTGTGTGGGAGAGAAGTGCTCCTGCCACAAAGTCTGAATTCTTTGGGGGGCGCGGGGGGGATGTTCTCGGAAGTCAAGTGTGACTACCCCTCCCACCTTTCTTTTCTCATTTTTATAATGCCACCCCACAGAAACATTTTTTAAATAACAAAGGGTAATTTCAATGGAAAGAGTCAAATTCTGAGACTTCTGACCTTATTAGTAACTATAAAAAATATGTAATAGAACTTCGCTTTCTAATATGAGCTCTTTCCTGAGCATAAGTACTTTTAAAAAAATACAGCCCACTTGATTTTGTTTAACTCCAGTGACGGAAGCAGACTTCTTTTTAATGTGCCCCCCCCCTTTAAAAACACAAGTATCTTTATAACAGTTTGGGTACCAAGTGAAGGGTCACAATTGGTCCCAGAGTCAGCACTTTCTGGCTGTTCAAAATTTGCTCATTAAAACCATGTGTTAAATTAAAATTGAAAAATTACTGGAGGATACAACAACAAAAAGAGAGAATGTGTGTGTTTATGTAAATCCCTGAATGGACTTACTATTTGCTTTTGATCAATGAACTTGATTTAGCACTAAAATGGCATCCTTAATAGGTCAGTCTGTTCCTGCTGAACACACCAGAGGGGACATCTTTAGAGACGTATTTTTAAATCTCAGCCGTTTCTAAACAGTATGCATAGTTTCTTGCTTAGAAACCTCAATGGCTATTTTTTCGACCGAGCATGCATATAACTTTATACTTTGGGGTCATTCTCTTACAGGATAAAAATCCTGTAAGACTGATTTGTCATACAAGAAGAAACTGAGGCCTAGTAACTTGCATGTACTGTTTAGGTTCAAAAATGGAAGAGGTGGTTGACCAGTGGATGCACATACTGAATGGTCTCCATTTCATTTAAAATCAAAGACACTAGTTGAAAGGTAAGGTCCTTAACAACATGTTTAAAGAGGGAGAAGAAAATGCTATTTGGTTTACCTTGAAATATGAGCAATCTTTATATAGTCCAGTTTAGAATTTATCCTTTATCCCAAAATGATCTGAAGATTATAAGAATCTATTCCTCGCTAAAAAAGTAGAGCATTTGGGGGGCTTGGTATTGAGCATTTGAGTAAAATAAATGCTAGTGTTAAAAATCAGGATGAATTGCAAATGTGAAGTGAGATTTTCTACTACAGAGCCTAGTACATTCTGAATGAATATATCTGCTGAAGAAATGTTGAATAAATGGAAGATCAGGGTTTCCAGCCTATCATCTTTTGAAACCATATGCCCTCTAACATTAAAACTGATGACATCTAAAGACAGAAAACTTGATCATCAAGTTGGGTAACTCCTGTGAAGGGACTGTAGAAATGCCAGCGCACCCACCCACTAAGTGTACCTGGGTGTTTGTACGTACAGCCTCATACTGCATGTTTGCCCCGTTAGATGCAAAGGACCCGACTCTAAGGCCTTGTATCATGCTGTGCATGCAGGCAACTTGAATCAACACACATATCATCTTGACGAAAGATGATTAAAGTATAGTTGGTAAAACACATTAACACAATAATTAAACTCTCTCTCTCTCTCTCACACACACACACCCTGAAAGCAATACTCAAAAAGTAAAGAGAGGCTGCTTATATCAGCAGTAACAGTCCCAGAGTAGCCATCCTCCTTTCATCAAAGACAGAAACTGTGGGAAATGCAGACCATCTGCTCAATCCAGATGCAATAACACGCGCCTCTTATATCCAAAGCTTTTTACCAGGAAGGAAGGGAGATAAGATCTAATCCTCTCATGAAATATCTGACAAAGGTAGTTAGATATATTTGCATCACAAATAAAAATAATGCCAAAATCATTATTAAATGAGACCTTTTAAATGTCAGTCCAGACTTTTACCATTGAGTGTATATTGATTAAGCAGAGTACTAAATCAGCATTAGATAAAATGGAGTTGGATTCTATTAGCTTTAGTCAGCTATTCCTTAAATAAGGAATGAAGATGTTTTAAGCATGATTTTAAATAGCAAGCACATTTTAGTCCAGTCATCGTAGTTTTAAAAAGACCTCAAAAGAGATTCCTTTAACACTGTATATTGCAAGCAATGTGCATTTTCTCTCTTCTAAGAAAAGGTTAAAAACAAATATTCTTACCTTGAAATTGTGAACCTTTTCATATTTTGGAATTTGCTCGTTTTCTTTCAGAGTTGCTCTTCTAACAAGTGATGTCAACTGCGAATAAGCAAAGAGTTTCAGAGGTTGCCAGATTGTCACAGACGACTTTTGAGAACCCAGTTTCATTCCCAAGGCTGCTATCAATAAATCTTGCTGACGGCCCTCTGGTTTTGATTTGTGAACTGCAGCTCTATTAGCTTTCCTACCCGACCAAGACTCTTTGGATGGCATTTTGGAATTCAGGAAAGAAATAAAACCTATATTGATCTATGTCGGTGAACTCTATTCAGCTAACAAATGAGCATTCTGCCAGCCGGCACACAACCCTAATCTACAGAGAGCTGCAGAGAAACATCGCGGAGAGGTGGAGGAGGATGATGAAGCACTTCTTAAAAAGAGGTCGACTAACCAGAAAAATTCTTCTTTCTTCTTTTTTTTTTTTTTTTAAAGGGCTCTATATTTAAGCTTCTGAAAACTCAAGAGTCTGAACAGAAATAAAGAGTCGATGCTAACATACAAAACATTCAGCATCTCTCTATCCCTTTTTTAAAAGCCATGCAATTTGGACAAATGATACATTTCTAAAAGCTTCCTTCTCTATTCAATATATTACTGTCCATTCTGGATGAAAGATGCCTACATACTGCCTGCAAGTCAGCTTCTAGCAGCAGACACCCTGTGGAGCCCCTAGCAGGGAGGGTGGGGAGGGAAGGGATTTGACAAGGAAGGCTGGATTAGACTGGTCACCGTAAGAAAGGAGATAACCAATGAGAATCGAGCAACAGTATTTAAGTATTGTATTCCTCAACTCTCTTTTCCTCCCTCCTCTCATGTAAGATTTTCTTGCTGGCTCAAGGAAAAGGAAAAAAAACAAAAAACAAAAAAACAAAACAAAACAGTGGGAAGACAATGAGCCATGAATGAGTCATGCATTATTACAAAATGGAATATTTCTTTTACCTATTAAAAGCAAAGGAAGATTAACATACAGCATCAGGTTTCAAAAGAATTTACCATCACTGCCTGGTAAATTATGAAAGGCTAATCTATATCCTCCTTTATGCATTATGGACTGAGGTTAGCTAACAAAAACCCAATTTTTTTTAAGATGAGCAAAAGCTGGTAAAAAGAAAAGGCGTTTAACTAGATAGCACACTATTTTCATGCAAAACAAGGAGTGTGCATATAACACTGCTAACACCCTGCAGTGGTCAGTTTTGTCTCCCTATAAGGAGGATTTTGTTGCGAATCTATAAGTAAATGGATCCGGTCTTTAATTATTAGTCTCAACATTCTTAATTCAAAGAGCTTGAGGCCAGATCATAGTGGGAGCCAGCTAGAAATAATTTCTCATGCACACAGGTCGGAGATGTCGTGTAACAGTGCTTATATTTGTTTGCTAATATAAAAACGTGGGAAGGGTGCTGGGTAAGAGACAAATCCAGCTCCGTTTAAGAGCAATACCCATACTTTTTGCTCAACTGCTATAAGAAGCTCAAGTTTTCCCATATTGGTTCACTAAACATCTTCCATTTGTTTCCTCATGTTATAGTAATTAAGTTTAACCCATTATGATTCCAGTTGTTACACTACTATATTTAAAGAATCAAAAACTATATTTAAATGAATTCAGTCCATTTGCTGAACACAAACAATTTATCTCAGATTTCATAATCTATAGGGGGTATGTGCCCAATGCAGATTCTAGTTTAATTGGGACATGAAGTTGTTCTTAAACCATGCTAGATATTAGAAATATTGATGACTGATTTTCTAAACATCCCCCAATTTTTTAATTTACTTGAGTATATAGTCCCTTCTTTTAAAATGTCTTACTCTTTTAAAAAAATTTCTAAGGGCATCTGGTTGGTTTAATCGGAAGAGCATGCAACTCTTGTTCTCAGGGTTGTGAGTTTGAGCCCCATGCTGGGTGTAGAGATTACTTAAACTTATGAAAAAAAATGTTCTAATAAAAGGCAGAAGTTAATATTTACATCTATAGGTATTTCATTCCCACAAATTTATACCCTTATGTGATCAAGACCAAAAAAGAAAATGCTCCTGTTCTAAGAGAAAATACAATGGAAAGAACTTTCCTTGCCTAACCTAAATTACTTTTCAGTTTAGACCTAGTTTGTCATGTGATGACTAAAAATATAAACGCCAACCAACTCTTTAGTCATGCACAACTGAAGGTGAAGTTTATCCAATTCTCAGTAGACATTAGAAAAGATTCCAAAGCCAAATTGAACAGTAAATTTTTTTCTTTCTACAATGTTTAATGCTTAATGTTTACATTACTATGTTAAAGAAAACAATCACCCATGTAACTCAAAGCAGCTTTTTTTTCTCCCCTGAGTATTTCTGATCAAGGTCCTTTATTATAAACCATCCCCAGTTCTTCAGCTGTAGTAACTTAAATTCAACCAACGCATAGAAAGACTGATGGTAGAGACAATTCATGGCTGGGCCAAAGTGCACATTTTGTCTTTGAGAGGCAAGTCTACTATAGACTCTGCAAGGTCACTCTTCTTCCCAAATAATTTTGGTACCTAATCGAGACATACTGGATTAATTGCAATTTGGGCAGCTACCGAGGGCAACAGGAGATAGAAAACAATGGCGCAGGATGAAGTTCTTAGCTACTCTCAAAGGGCTAGGGTTTTTTTTGGTCGCAGGATGCCTTCAATAACCTGCAATAATGTGCTTCTGCCATAATTTTGGTGCAGCAGCTCTCAAGTCGTAAGAACTGCTAATTCTAAAGTTCAGAACTAATATCAATGTTCTGATGTTCTAGACAAATATATACCACCCATCCTTATATTTATCTGGCCATATTTAGATAGCTACAGAATCTATTAATGATGGCTATCATTTATTATTAAATATCCATTTTCCAGGCACCTAGCTAATAAGCACTTTACATACAGAATCCCCTTAAATCCACAGAAAGATGCCTATGAAGTGTATTTTATCCTCACTTCATAGCTGAAAGAAAAGAGGCCTCCGGTATTCAGTCTTTCATCTTGCCTGTAACTCTTTGGCCTGCCCCAGACCTCACTCTGGCCATCCTCGATACTGATAGCACTTCTGTACATTCACGTAAATGAGGGGGACGAGCCTGGAAAAAACAGTGGAGAACAGGCAGATTCTACAACCCTCTCGGTGTCTGCATCTGTCCATACCATCTACAATATAGAGAAGTGGACTACAAAAAGGGTGTGTGTGTAGTAGGAGGCAGTTGTGTGAGGAATAAGAAATAGCAGGGGGAAATAGGTGACCTTCGAAGGGAACACATTTGCTGTTTTTCAAATAAAGAAATTTCCACCACTACCCCTCTACCCGGTTGTTTGTCTAGTAATAATACTGAATTTATGTGAAACTAGTCTCTCATTTTCACCAAGTGTAGTACAATAGGGTCAGGGATCGTGGAACCAGACAAAAGTGCTAATCTTAACCCTGTCATCTACTGGCTGTGGCATGTCCTGGTCAAGCTACTAATTTCTTCCAGTCTTTGTTTCCTTATGTGTATAAAAGTACTTACATTATAGAATTAGATGAGATAGTATAGGGGAAGCATTTTGCATTATTCCTGGCACAGACAGTAATCAATAAATAGAAGTTTCCCTCCTTTCCTTATATCTAAGGACTTCTATTTCCGAGATCAGGGTTAAGATAGTGGGACTGTGAAACATGTAAAAGGCCCAAGGCCACTGGCCTAAGCAGTATAAGCTTCAGGTCAAGCTGTAACCAGGTGCTTTAAGGACACATCATAAGCATCACTGTTTTGCAATCCTTAGCTTATCCTGTCCTGGCAGTCTGAACCCCTAGGCTCAAACTCTGAGTAATCCTTGTTCTGTCCACCTTCCCACCTCAAAACCTGCTTACAGGGAAGGATCTTATCAACTTATTCATGCTAAGGTACAAATGACTGATTATACTTCCTTTTCCACAAATATCTGGTTTTTAATATAGGACCAAGACTTCTGCCAAAGGAATAAATCTAATTATTGTATGTCAGAACTCGTTAACAGTAAGAGTATTCTGTAGGAAACTGAAAGGACCTCACACAGCCAGCCACCTCCTTTGACTATCATCGTGATACCACAGACTCATGAACACAATGTTCCAGTTAACTAAGTAAAGTCAACATTCCATCAGAAAAGCACCATGAAGGAATGTTCTAGCTGGCATGGCCCAGAGGTTTGGAGAGATGAAGAGTAACTACATTAACTATTGGGTAAACTTGGTTCAGGGTTAGCAAAATTCTGCAATTTCTATAAAATATTAATATTCAGATATTAAGAACACAGCTTTGATTTTTGGGGTCCAGGATGGTAACAGAGGAAGACCCTGAACGCACATCCTCCATGGACATAGCACACCTACACCTATTTATAGAGGAACCACTCCTGAAGAACTGAGGGTTGACTGAACAGCTCCTGCACAACCAAAGAAAGACTTCATAGAGAACAGCCAGACAGACTAATGAAGGAAACTGCTCCCCTTGAAACTGCAAACTGCAGTGGGAAGGGATAGTACTGAGGGGCTATGAGCTGGCCACAGTTTGACAAAACAACAAGAGGGGAGGTGGACGGGGGGATGGGGTAACTGGGTGATGGGCATTAAGGAGGGCACTTGATGTCATGAGCACTGGGTGTTAAATGCAACTGATGAATCACTAAATTCTACCTCTGAAACTAATAAAAAAATGAAAATTAAAAATTAAAAAATTAAAAAACAACTACAATATGAAAGATCCAGCCCTAGAACTCTCTGGCAGGGTAGCTGCTGGAACTCTCCGAGTTGAAGGGGCTGGTGAGTGCCATGGTTTACGTTCCCCTCCACCTTATAGCCCAGACAGGAGCACAGCTGGCTTGCCATCTCAGTGAGCCTCGAGCCTCCCACACCAAACCAAGCTGTGCCACCAAGGTGGCTCCAGCACAGTGTATACCGGGCCACCCCCGGTCACTGTTCGCTCTAGCTCCAGCTGTCTTACTAAGATGACACAAGCATAAAGCACCCTGGAACACACCAGGCCCACACTACGTCAGCTCCAGATGACCTACTGGAGCAACCCCAGTGCAGAGTGCTCTGGCACCTCCTCGCTCCCGCCTCCTTTAGCTCCAGCTGCCCGCCAGGGCACCTCCTTTGCTGAGCACCCCAGGACACCCCAGACTACACCCACTTCAGCTTCAGCTGTCCTGCCAGAGTGCCCTCTGCACGTAGAGCCCCAGGGTCCTCCCCCCCCACACACTTGTATGCACTTCGACTTCAGCTCTACTGCCAGGTTGCCCTTTGCACAGAGAGCCCCAGGACCCCCTGGCTTACACCCACTTCAGCTTCAGCTGTCCTATCAGGGAGCCCTCTGCACTGACAGCTCTGGGACTGCCCCACCCCATGCCCTCTTCAGTTCCAGCCATCCCAAGAGGGCAGCCCCAGCATGGAGTACTCCAGGACCCCCAGTACATGCCAGCCACTAGGCACACACAGTCTACACAGGGGATGACCATACACAAGACTATTCCTGCAAGCTTAGAAGTAGCTGTTCTAATTCATAGAAACAAACACAGAAAGTGAAGCAAAATGAGAAGACAGAGAAATATGCTCCAAATGAAAGAACGAGACAAAATATCAGAAAAAGAATTAAATAAAACAGAGATAAGCAATATGCCTGATAAAAAGTTTAAGTAATGATCATAAAGATGCCCATGGACTGGAGAGAAGAGTGGAAGAACTCAGTGAGAACTTCAAAAAGAGACTGAAAATATTAAAAAGAATCAGAGTTGAAGAATACAATAACTAAAATGAAAACTACACTAGAGGAAATCACCAGTAGATCAGTAGATGGAGAAGAAGAGATCAGCAATCTGAAATACAGGCTAGTGGAAAGCACCCAAGCTGAACAGTGAAAAAAAAAAAAAAAGAATTTATAAAAAGGAGGATAGGTTAAGGGATCTCTTAGACAACATCAAGTGAACAAGCATTTGCATTATAGAGGTCCCAGAAGAAGAAGAGAGAGATACAGGGGCAGAAAACTTTATCTGAACAAATGATGACTGAAAACTTCTCTAACCTGGGGAAAGAAATAGACATCCAGGTTCAGGAAGCAAAGAGAATTCCAAACAAGATGAATCCAAGGATGTCCACACCATGACAAATAATCATTTAAATGTTTAAGATTAAAGGTAAAGAGAATTTTAAAAGCAGCAAGAGAGAAGTAAATAGTTACATACAAAGGAACCCCATAAAGCTATCAGCTGATGTTTCAGCAGAAACTTTACAGGCCAGAAGAGAGTGGCATGATATATTCAAAGAACTTAAAGAAAAAAACCTACAACCAAGAATACCCTACCCAGCAAGGTTATTATTCACAGTGGAAGGAGAGAGAGTTTCCCCACAAAAACAAAAGTTAAAGGAGTTCATCACCACTAAACTGGCCTTACAAGAAATGTTAAAGGAACTTCTTTAAGTGGAAAAGAAAAGGTGATAATTAGAAAAAAAAAATTATAAATGAAAAGATGTAAAATAGGACAACATATACATAAAACGTGGCAGAGGAAATAAAGTAGTTTTTAAAGAATGTTTACTTTAAACTTAAGTGACCATCAACTTAACAAGACAATACATACTGAGGATGTTATAGATGAACCTTATGGTAATCCCAAACCCAAAACCTACAATATCTACACAAAAAATAAAAAGAATGAAAGGTAAGAATAACAGTCAAGTGTAAATCAAAAGGAAAGGGAACAAGAGAAGAACAAAGAAGTAAAAAAACAACCAGAAAGCAATGAATAAAATGGCAATAAGTATTTAGCTATTAATAATTACTTTAAATGTAAATTGTCTAAATGCTCCAATAAAAAGACATAGGGTGGTGAAGTGGATAAAAAAACAAGACCCATCTATAGGCTGCTAGAAGAGACTCACTTCAGACCCAAACACACAACAGACTGAAAGTGAATGGGAGGAAAAAGATATTCCATGCAAATGAAAGTGAAAAAAAAAAAAAAGCTGAGGTAAAAAAACTCAGACAAAGAGACTTTAAAGACTGTAACAAAAGACAAGAGCATTATATAATGATAAAAGGATCAATCCAACAAGAAGATATAACAATTGTAAACATTTGTGCACTCAACATTGGAGCACCTAAATATGTAAAGCAAATATTAAAAGACATAAAGGGAGAAATTGACAGTAATACAGTAATAGTAGGGGAGTTTAATACCCCAATTACATCACTGGATAGATCATCCAGGCATAAAATCAATAAGGAAACAGTGTCATTGAATATCACATTAGACCAGATGGACTTAACAGATATACACAGAACATTGCATCCAAAAACAATAGAATACACATACTTTACAAGTGTACATGGAACATTCTCCAAGACAGATCACCATGTTAGGCTAAAAAACAAGTCTCAGTAAATTTAAAAATACTGAAATCATATCATGCATCTTTTCTGACTATAAAGCTATGAAACTAGAAATCAATTACAAGTAAAAAATACTAGAGAAAAACCACAAACATGCAAAGGCTAAAGAACATGTTACTAAAAGACCAATGGGTCAATGAAGAAATAAAAAAAAAATACATGGAGACAAATGAAAATAAAAACACAATGGTCCAAAATCTTTGGGACACAATGAAAGGAGTTCTAAGAGGGAAATTTATAGGCCTACCTCAAGAAAAAGAAAAAGCTCCAATAAACAATCTAAACTTACACCTAAAGGAAGTAGAAAAAGAAAAAACAAAGACCACAGTTAGTAGAAGAAAGGAAATAATGAAGATCAGAGCAGAAATAAATGAAATAGAACCTAAAACACAACAGAAAAGGTCAATGAAATCAAGAGGTGGACCTTTGAAAAGATAAACAAAATTGATAAACCTTTAGGCAGACTCATCAAGAATAAAAGGGAGAAGACCCAAATAAGTAAAACCAGAAATGAAAGAGAAGTAACAACCAACATCACAGAAATAAAAAGAATTCTAAGAGAATACTATGAAAAATTATATGCCAACAAATTGGGCAACCTAGAAGAAATGGATACATTTCTAGAAACATACAAACAAAACGGAATCATGAAGAAATAGAAATCTGAACAGACTAATTACTAGTAATGGAAGAGAATCAGTAATCAAATAGGAAAACTCCCAACAAACAAAAGTCCAGGACCAGATGGATTCACAGGTAAATTCTACCAAACATTTAAACAAGAATTAATACCTATTCTCCATAAGCTATTCCAAAAAATAGAGGAGAAAGTTTCCAAATACATTCAATGAGTCCAGCATTACTCGGGTATATCAAAACCAGACAAAAACACCATGAAAAAAGAAAACTACAAGCCAATATCCCTGATATAAAATATCCTTGAACATAAAGGCAAAAATCCTCAACAAAATATTAGTAAACCATATTATACAATACACTAAAAGGATCAGTCACCACAATTAACTGGAATTTTTTCTGGGGATGCAAGGATGGTTCAATATTTGCAAATCAATCAGATGATGCACCACATCAACAAAATGAAAGCTAAAAATCATGATCAGCTTGGGCCACCTGGGTGGCTCAGTCAGTTAAGCATCTGCCTTTGGCTCAGGTCATGATCTCAGGGTCCTGAGATCCAGCCCTGCATTGGGCTCCCTGCTTCAGCAGGGAGCCTGCTTTTCCCCTCTCCCTCTGCTGCTCCCACTGCTTGTGCTCTGTTTCTCTCTCTCAAATAAATAAAATCTTAAAAAAAATCATGATCATCTCAAAATATGCATAAAAAGCATCTGACAAAGTATAACATCCATTCGTGATTAAAAACCCTCAACAAAACAGGTTTAGATGGAACATACCTCAACATAATAAAGGATATAAAAGACCCATAGCTAACATTATACTTAGTGGTGAAAAACTGAGTTCCCCTAAGATTAGGAACAAGACAAGGATATCCACTCTCACCCTTTTGATTCATTGTAGTGGAAGTCCTAGCCACAGCAATCAGACAAGGAAAAGAAACAAAAGGCATCCAAATTGATAAGGAAGATGTTAAACTGTCACTATTTGCAGATAACATGATACTATACATAGGAAACCCTAAAGACTCCACCAAAAAGCTATTAGAAGTAACAAATGAATTCAGTAAAGTCACAGGATACAAAATTAATACACAGAAATAGGTTGTGTTTCCATACACTAATAATGAAGTAGTAGAAAGAGATATTAAGAAAACAATTGCATTTACAATTGTACCAAAAAGAATAAAATAACTAGGAATAAATTTAACCAAGGAGGTGAAAAACCTATACTCTAAAAACTATAAAACACTGATGAAAGAAATTGAGGATGACACAAACAAATGGAACAATATTCCATGCTCATGAATTAGAATATTGTTAAAATATCCATACTTCCCAAAGCAATCTATAGATTCAATACAATCCCTATGAAAAAACCAACAGCATTTTTCATAGAACTAGAACAAATAATCCTAAAATTTGTATGGAACCACAAAAGACCCCGAAAAGCCAAAGCAATCTTGAGAAAGAACAATGCTGGAGGTATCAAAGCCCCGGATTTCAAGATATACTAAAAATCTGTAGTAATCAAGAGTATGGGACTGGCACAAAAACAGACACAAATCAATGGAACAGAACAGACAGCCCAGAAATAAACCCATGCTTAGATCTCCCATTAATCTATGACAAAGGCTATGACAAGAATATAACAGGGAAAAGACAGTATCATCAATAAATGGTGCTGGGAAAACTGGACAGCCACATGTAAAAGAATGAAACTGGACCCCTTTCTCACACCATATACAAAGATAAACTCAAAATGGAGTAAAGTAAACTCTAAATGTGAGATCTGAAACGACAAAACTAAAAGAAATCATAGGCAATATCTCTTTGACATTGGCCTTAGCAACATTTTTGTAGATGTGTCTCCTCAGGCAAGGGAAACCAAAACAAAAATAAACTATTGGGATTACACCAAAATAAAAAGCTTCTGTGTAGCAAAGGAAACCATAAACAAAATGAAAAGGTAACCTACTAAATGGGAGAAGAAATTTGCAACAGACATATCCAATAAAGGGTCAGTATCCAAAATATATAAAGAACTGATACAACTCAACATGAAAAAGCCAAATAATCTGATTTAAAATGGGCAGAGGATCTAAACAGACATTTTTCCAAAGAAGACAGATAGATGGCTAAAAGACATGAAAAAGATGTTCAACATTACTCATCATCAGGGAAATGCAAATCAAAACCACAATGAGATATCACCTTACAACTGTCACAGTAACTAGAGTCAAAAAGACAAGAAACAACAAATGTTGGTAAGGATGTTGAGAAAAAGGAACCCTCATGCTCTGTTGGTGGGAATGTAAATTTTTGGTGCAACTGCTATGAAAAATAGTATGGAGATTACTCAAAAAATTGAAAATACCATATGATTCAGAAATTCCTCTACTGGGTATTTACCCCCCAAAAGTGAAAACACAAATTTGAAAAGATACATGTACCCCTATGTTTACTGTAGCATTGTTTACAATAGCCAAAATGTGGAAGCATCTGTCCACAGATGAATGGAAAAAGATGTGAGACACACACACACACACACACACAATGGAGTATTACTTAGCCATAAGAAAAGAATGAGATCTTGCCATCTGCAACAACATGGATGGACCTAAAAGATACTATGCTAGGTAAAATGAGTCAGAGAAAGACAAATACCATATGATTTCACTTATATGGGGAATCTGAAAAACAAGACAAAACAAACAAAAGCATAAATAGACCATAAACAGAGAACAAACTGATGGTTGCCCAAAAGGGAGGGGATGGGCAAAATGGGTGAGGGCAAGTGGGAGATACAGGCATCCAGTTATGGAATGACTAAGTCACAGGGATGAAATGTACAACATAGGGAATATAGTTAATGGTATTGTAATACAGTAGTACAGTTACAGATGGTAGTTAAACTTGGGATGAGCATAGCATAACGTAGAGCTGTAGAATCACTATGCTGTATACCTAAAACTAATGTAACATTGTAACCATAATTCAATTAAAAACAAAACAGCTTTCCTAACCCCCAATATCAAGTTATATCATGAAGATTTGTGGATCCAAGCAAAGCTCACCCTAGATACACAGATTATTCATACCTTTTCCCCTGAATTATAATTTATAACCTAATTTCTCTCCATTAGAGCCAAGAATGGAATATATTCCAAGGTACTTAGTGACAATATGTCACATTACATTAACTGATAACTGCATGTTACTGTACTAGGAAATGCTTCAAATGGAGGATGTAGTTTAGTTGTTAAAACAATCAATAAGGTAGACATTATAATTCTCACTTTGTAGATGATGAGACAGAAGCTTAGAAAGGTTAAGTACCTTGCCCAAGGTCATTCAATATGTGGAAGGAGTAGGATTTGAACCCAGGCCTACGTGACTTCAAATTCTGTGTCTTTCCTCTAGAACTGTCCTGCTTCTCATATTATCTATTGTTAACATGCAATTCTGAAAGGCTATCATTTGAATAAATTTCTAGATCACTTAAATTCTGGTATTGTTCAGATCACCAGCTATTTTAGTACTGCTTATATTTGAATTTATAGTATCTTCCATATTCATCACTTAATCAAAATTTTCAAATGCATTTTAAGTCAAACAGTAAAAACATCTACACAGAACTTTATAAATTCCTTTAGTTATGTTGGGATAAATAACTTTTTATGTTGCACAGGAAACCCTTACATTTTGCTAGGGCTCTAAATTTTTATGCTACTGGCATCAGTCACATTCCTAACTTGGTCTTCATTACACAGCTCCTCTAGCATTAACATAAAATCCATCTAAACAGATAATAAAGCACATTGGTGCATTAACATAATATCCATCTAAACAGATAATAAAGCACATCAGTGCATTCATTTCAGTGTATAATAAATTTAAATTATACTAACACTGACACCACCAAACTCTGTATACTCTAACATGTTCCCTAACAGACTCATATGTAATAATTTTAAACACAGGACATTTGAAAACATAATGCAAACAAAAAAGTACAGCCCTGCATTCCTTATTCTTTCAAGAAACAACAGAAATGATCAAATTTTCCAAGCAACAGTTTTGAGGGAGTGTTTTGCACTCTGCACAAAGAACACCAGGCCCTGAGAGGGGGTGGAATGGCGCACAGCCCGGTTTCCAAGCCTGGCTCTGACTGATACCAGCCAACTCACTGAACTTTTCTAAGTCCTCGACTAAATGAACTCTGTGGTGTTCTCTATATTTGTAATAGAAAGTCAAAGGAAAAAGGAAGGTTCATACTCATTCAGCACACACGTATAAAGACTTGGGTGTGTCTACTAGGAAAGACCAGTTGGCCATCTCCAGTTCCCCACAAGGCAGCTCTGGCTGATTTACTATGGGATTTTGTCTGGTACCCAGTCTTATAGGCTCAGAAACTCAAGGTGATCATATCTATTTCTCAAGAAAGAGTGACAGTATAATACCAAGCTCATAAAACTGATAAGGTAAAAGCAGAATGACAGTCTAGTTTATAGTAAGGGATGAGATAGAATTATAATAAGGTGGGTGACCAACATTCTCTTTTCTGGTAACATACATATACTGGAAACAAAAAATAATTAGGGTGCTGATGAGAAAGGAATCAGAACAAGTGGAGTGGGTTAGATGAACTGGTACTGAATGTAGAGTTAAGCCATTTGTTCAATCCTAAACAATTAGGATGGCCCTGCTAATAGCCAAGAACATTTCACTGTCCAGTTGGTGGGGCTCCCTCACTTTAAATCAGTGCTTAGATGGACTTAAGCAACTTCCACTTCTTTGAGTCTTTTTCCAGGTGTCTCTTTATGATGGTTTTGCATATTTCTGTTCAAATATCATAAATGGCTATTTTAAAGTTAGTTCCTAAGACACAGTCCTAGGTTTTCACTTACAAGTTCATAAAGGATACTAGATTGTAGCCCTGATGTATTGATAACAATTTATATAATAGGTACTTTGGGAAGATAAAATAAATGGAAGATGTTTTCTTATCCTGAGGTATGTAATTACAAAGTAATATATACATGTAATACATAAAATTACCCATTAAACATTCTAGTCTAACACTCTTCAAGATTCAGCCACTGGCAACGATTGGTTGGATGGTGATGATCATAACAACATTCTTTTCTGGTTCTTCCTAATGAAAAGCTGAAACTGACCTCCATGGGAAATTCTCAGTTTTTCCGCCTCAATGAAACTGAGGGGCTACGTAGGAAACGTATCATTGATATTTTGACTTTTGTTTTACCCATATTTTTGGTATCTTTTATCTACAAGACTTAAAGAAACACTATTATTATTCAGTAACAACACAGATGAAATTAGAGGAGCATGAACACTTTATGAACAATTAAGGGACTTGAAATCCAGTGCAAAACTCTTGAATCACAGACGTTTCACTTTTACAGAAAGCTTTTAGTTATGTATTTGGAAATTACAACTAAAATGCCAACTCAGATCGATATTATTAGGAGTATTTTCAGATTTTAAACAGCCACGTGAGGCTATTTCAAGCTACTGCAGTCCAGTAAACATTTTGCAATCAACAGTGTATCATAATAAAAGTTTAGTTTTCTCATTCGTCCAGTGACTTATATGGACTAGGGTGGGATGAAGTCCTTGTGTTTTGGTTATTTTAAAAAGGACCTGTTACCAACTTACTTAAACTTAAGGTATAAAAGCTTATTTCCTTTATGTGTAGTCCGATTAAAATATTCTAATTATAATTTATTTTAATATTTTTAAGCCTCAATAAAGATAAATTCTGACACATGGTATGAAGTATATTTGTGAAGTTCAAACATACCTGTTTTGAAAACCTGTTTTTATTATTTGAAAATGACAAGAGTGGCCTGAAGGTAAAAAATTTAACTTTCATAACAATTACCCTGAGAAGAAGTGTAAGCATGAGCATAATTCATAGATGTGTTCATTGTTCACCTCAGTGCTAGACATTAATGTGTGTTTTTTTGTAATGACACTGCCATGTGGTGTGTTTTACATCAAGATAATGATGTTAAAAAAGTAAAAATAGCCTGTTTCTGGGCACTTTTTAAAATCAACCTTTTTATATCATGTCCACAGTATTTCATTTTCTGAAATTCTTGTTAGTTCAAAGGATCCTAATGAAATTAAGAGAAAACTTTAACAACCTCTAACTTAAAAGAGGTAGATTCTTTTACATATATATGTATCTTACGTATTCTTTTTTTTTTTAAGACTTTATTTACTTGAGAGAAAGAGAGAGAGAGAATGCACACGAGCGGGGGCGAGGGACAGAGGGAGAAGCAGACTCCCCGCAGAGCAGAGAGCCCAACGCGGAACTTGATCCCAGGATCCTGGGATCACAACCTGAGCTAAAGGCAGACGCTTAACCGACTGAGCCACCCAAGCGCTCCATGTTTTATGTATCCTTATCTATGTATATTCATACATATATATAGGTACATGTGTATATATATGGTGTCCCATATGGAGTTGGACATCTGAAAAGTAATCTCAGGCACATGGACCAGGCCCAGAAGTCATCAGTACATTAGTCAATAGGAGAGAGACTGCAATTAACTTCCTGCGAGGAGGAAGAAGAAAAGATTATAGGAGAATTTAACCTCCATCTTTCAGTGACATTTTCTTGTACTGAGAGGGATCTACCCTGCTCCTTTCCTCCTCCACAAAGGATAGGTTAATGGAGAATAATTTAAGGAGCAAGCGAAGATCTTAGGTTGAGAAGGTCAAATATTACTTAAGGCTCTCTAGCTAGCTTGGGCTAGAGCTCTACTACCTTTCCCACCAAAATGTCCCCAAGAGCAACCAACAGTGAAAGGGATGTGCAGGGACCCAGGGGGGGCTCTCTAAGCTCCCCCATAGCGTACCCATATAAAAATGTTTTCAAGGGGCGCCTGGGTGGCTCAGTTGGTTGAGCGACTGCCTTCGGCTCAGGTCATGATCCTGGAGTCCCTGGATCGAGTCCCGCATCGGGCTCCCTGCTCAGCAGGGAGCCTGCTTCTCCCTCTGACCCTCCCCCCTCTCATGTGCTCTCTCTCTCTCTCTCTCATTCTCTCTGTCTCAAATAAATAAATAAAATCTTTAAAAAAAAAATAAAAAAAAAAAAAAAATAAAAAAAAAAATATTAAAAATGTTTTCTATCAGTTACTACTGGGTAAAAGTGATGGTCTAGGAAAATGAGTCATATTCCTCTCTAGGCTTAGCATATCCCTGCCTTGCAGCAGGAAGCTCACAGCTGGTTTCAGGAGAGCAGGCCTGGGTGACTGAGGGAGGCCCAGGAAGATCCTTTTCAGCAGCAGGCCTGGTTCGAGGGTCATTTCACATAGCACAAAGTAATCTGTGAGGTAACTGGCTTCATGATCCTGTTCTAGTCTTACTTTACAAGAACTTTCATTACTGTATTCTTCTGTGTATTTTGGCTAAAAAAAAAAAAAAAAATTCCAAGTCTGGCTCTTAGGCTGTCCCCAGCTCAGTAACACTTACACAGAGCTTTAGATTCTACAAAGTGCTTTGTCACATAGACTACTGCATTGCATCCTCACAATCCTGTTCTTCAGAAGGAAAATTCTGTGATGCTAAGGTATTTGCAGATAATCAGTAAGCAAAGGAGCCATGATGGAAACCCAGGCCTCCTGACTTCACACTCTATTCTCTCTCTACTCTGCTCTGCTTCCCTGACACCAGGGATATGATCACTTAACACGGCATGAGACTGACTCTCACTTTAGGAAGGCCCAGGCTTACAAAGACCCAGAACCAAGAGCAAGCAGAAATATTTACAGCTGAAAATGACCACCCCCAATTCAGTTCTAAGCTTGACAAATGGTTTACAGATAAGTATGGTCAGCCTTGGTGATTAATTTCTGGCAATTAAAAGCCTTCTTCATTATTTAGATGGTGGTGAGTAAAGTTATATGTCGCTTTTAATTAGATACATGCAGACCCTTTGACAAATGTCTAACAGGGCTTCAAGGAGCGTTATGGAGCAGCCTGCTTTTTTTTTTGTTTTGTTTTTATATTTGTTTTTGCATTCACTGGCTTTTCGTGTTCCTTAAATAAAAACAAATCAACAAAATCATCCTCCAAACCAATGGATTGAGAGACTAGGCTCCAGAGCAACTAATTAAGCTGTCTTTAGAAAGAGGTAATTAAGCTTTCCATTAAAATTCCCCAAAAAGACATACATAATTTACAAGGTGGAAAGCCATTTCAATCTTATGGGTAAACAATTAACTAAGTCTTATATTGATAAAAGAGATTCCAAACTGGCCAATGCGGTGATTACATGATTAGATGCATTTTATCTTTAAAAGAATATAGTATAAAAAATTAAGAATCTGGGGTTCTGGACATGTGGCCTGAGAAAGTATAAACACTTCACAGAGCCCACTAATTCAGTAAAAGAAAATATAGAAATGGCCAAAGTATATATGTACAATACAAAGTTCTCCTAAATAGCTTTCATTCAAAAAATATTTTATTGAATATCTATGTTTTAGGCATTAGTGAAACTGGTGAGTACCAGAGAATAAAGCTCTAGCTATTTTCACAAGGACCTGATATTAAACAAATAAATACATACTTAATGAATCAATCATAATTGGGATAAGTATTGGATGAGTAGTGGATTTAATTCCATCGTGTTTTAATCCTGATGACCACATTCTTTTTTTTTTTTAATTTTTTTATTGTTATGTTAATCCCCATACATTACATCATTAGTTTTAGATATAGTGTTCCATGATTCATTGTTTGTGCATAACACCCAGTGCTCCATGCAGAACGTGCCCTCCTCAATACCCAACACCAGGCTAACCCATCCTCCCACCCCCTCCCCTCTAGAACCCTCAGTTTGTTTTTCAGAGTCCATTTTCTCTCATGGTTCTTCTCCCCCTCCGATTTCCCCCCCTTCATTCTTCCCCTCCTGCTACATTCTTCTTCTTCTTTTTTTCTTTCTTAACATATATTGCATTATTTGTTTCAGAGGTACAGATCTGAGATTCAACAGTCTTGCACAATTCACAGCGCTTACCAGAACAGATACCCTCCCCAGTGTCCATCACCCAGTCACCCCATCCCTCCCACCCCACCCCCCACTCCAGCAACCCTCAGTTTGTTTCCTAAGATTAAGAATTCCTCATATCAGTGAGGTCATATGATACATGTCTTTCTCTGTTTGACTTATTTCGCTCAGCATAATACCCTCCAGTTCCATCCACGTCGTTGCAAATGGCAAGAGCTTATTCCTTTTGATGGCTGCATAATATTCCATTGTATATATATACCACATCTTCTTTATCCATTCATCTGTTGATGGACATCTTGGCTCTTTCCACAGTTTGGCTATTGTGGACATTGCTGCTATAAACATCGGGGTGCACGTAGCCTTTCGGGTCCCTACTTTTGTATCTTTGGGGTAAATACCCAGTAGTGCAATTGCTGGATCATATGCTGATGACCACATTCTTTAACAAAAGTTGAATATATATGAAATCTATGCCCATGTCCTCCTTCCAAGCTGCTTCCTCCTCTCCCATTCCTTCTGAGACTCTCTCAGGTGACTTCTACACATCTCTCCATCCCAGATCTCTTTCTTCCCCCAATCTGGGAGTGCCTTCAGCAGCCTCTAACACTGAAACCACAGGGCAGTTTGCTGACCACCTCATATAGTCCTTTGATCAGAAATAATGCAAGCAGGGAGCTGCTGTTTATAAACATTCCTCCTCAGGGCACCTGGGTAGCTCAGTTGGTTAAGTGACTGCCTTTGGCTCAGGTCAGGATCCCAGGGTTCTGGAATCGGCCCACATGGGGTTCCCTGCTCAGCGGGGAGTCTGCTTCTCCCTTTGCCTCTCCCCCTCCTCATGCCTCTCTCTCAAATAAATAAAATCTTAAAAAAAAAATAAACGTTCCTCCTCAATCTGTCTAATAATTCCATCCATAGTTAATTTAAAAATTTTTTTTAAGGTTTTATTTATTCACTTTAGAAATATATAGAGAGAGATAGCAAATGGAGGGGTAGAGGGGCAAAGGGGGAGGGAGAGGGACAAGCAGACTCCACACTGAGCATGAGCCAAACACAGGGCTTGATCTCATGACCCTGAGATCATTACCTGAGCCAAAATTAAGAGTCGCACACTCGGGGCGCCTGGGTGGCTCAGTCGTTAAACAACTGCCTTCGGCTCAGGTCATGATCTCAGGGTCCTGGGATCGAGCCCCGCATTGGGCTCCCTGCTCGGTGGGAAGCCTGCTTCTCCCTCTCCCACTACGCCTGCTTGTGTTCCCTCTCTCACTGTGTCTCTCTCTGTCAAATAAATAAATAAAATCTTTAAAAAAAAAAAAAGAGTCGCACACTCCATCAACTGAGCCACAAAGGTGCCCCTAAAAAGTTTTTTTTAACTGAAGTTCAGTGTTATCTACAGTTAAATAGTTAAAAGCTTGGCTCCTGAGTAAAGACTATCTGTAAAAGATCTCCACTCACTTACTACAGTTATGGGACCTAGGGGGGAAGTTTCAGTTTCTTCACGTGTAAAACTGAAATGATAACAGTACCTACCTCATAGCGTTGTTGGGAGGATGAAATGAAATAATGTATGTAGAATGTATGGACTATATGTAAAGCATGCATTTTCAGTACCTAACATGCAGAGAGCTCTCCAAGACTAGGTGTTGGCGACCATACCAACACTGCTATCATCAGCAGCATCAGTCTTATCACCTAACACCGTGCTTGGACCAACGGAGGAGCTAAATGTTGAAAGAATAGAAAGAATAGAAAGAATAGAAAGAAAGAAAGAAAGGAGGGAGGGGAGGGGAGGGGAGGGAGGGGAGGGAGGGAGGAAAGGAAAGGAAAGGAAAGGAAAGGAAAGGAAAGGAAAGGAAAGGAAAAAGGAAAGGAAAGGAAAGGAAGAAAAAGAGAGAAAGGAAGGGCAAAGTTCATGGCAGTTGTAAGACTCACTGAATTCTTCAGACTCATAAATGAATGCCTGTCAGGATGACTCTAGCCTCCTGCCCTTGAGATATTTGATACAAAGAAAATGGCTACTTTCTTATAATGATCATTCCTTAAAATATCTTATATCATGGGTTTTTAAAAAAGTAACGGTTGGCCAGGGGTGCAAAGAAGAGGGGCAATTTAAATACTGTTTCCCCATTTGACAGCCAAAATGTATGCAAATATGAACTGAAAACATGTTAGGAAATTTGTGACAACACAGGTATGTTAGCAACACAGCTGACTAGAGAATGAGACTGAATTAAAAACATTTGTTGTGTTAAGAGAACAGGTGCCACCTGAAACATAAAGGGACGCTCAGGATTCATGACCTGCCGTTTTCAATTCTAAAGATGGTTGAAGCATTGTGTTTAAATGAATATGGAAGACCAAAACAATTATTATTGGAGGAAGAGTGCAAAGTGCAATGAAAATTTATGGATGAATAAACCCCCTCTGTAATGATGTTAGAAAGAAAAGGGAATTTGCACAGTATCTACCATTAGTAAGCTTAAAGTTCGATTATTTTCTTCCCAAGAACTCAAACCCACAACTTGTTATAAAACTGCAAGATGAAACTATTTTCAAACGCGTGTCTTAATAAGGAAGACATTAAAATAAGAAGTATGATATTTAAAAAAATAACTTGCCTAAAATATCTCCTCCTGCAGGATCAGCTGTAGACTTTTTTCCTTTGGATGATTTTTGTTACATTTTTTTTCACTGTTAGAAATATCAAACCATGTCATCAGTTGAATAATGTTTCCTTGTTGTTTCCATTTTTAAAAGAACCCAGTCTTTGAAATATCAAGTACAGCATTTAATGCATTATTTTATACCAATGGTACTGCTTTTAATGAACAACAGCATGTTAAATTAGTTACTGTGGATCACATATTTAGACTTTTTTCCTCCTAACTCTGTCTCCTCTGTTGTTTTTGCTGTAAATTACATTAAGTTTAGAGTTTTACACCTCCACATTTAAAAAACTCTCCAAAAGAGAGTTAGTGTCATTCAAAATGATGTAAAAGGTATGTGGATTCCTTTTAGGGATGGTTTTCTTGAGGGAAAGTATTGTTAGAGTTGCAAGCTGAGGTAGCTGCTTTTTCCATGGAATATCATTTTTAACTTGGAAGAATAATTAACATAAATATTAGTTATTTAGACTTGGCATTTTCTCAAAAATGAACAAAGTGAGCCAGCCACCTCAAGGAAAACAACTGACTGTCAATGATAAAATTCAAACTTTAAAGTGAAAAAAAAGAATTTTGGCAATTCTGTATCTGTCATCCTGAACATATCACCTGTTTCCCACCACTTAAATGACTTTTCTGATGAGATCAATGATGATATTAACAAATGTGATTTTTTGATATCGTATAAAGAAATGTGTCAATGTTTAGAAGATATATAGAACTCAGTGAACCAATATTTTCCAAATGACCAATGCATGATACTACAAAATCATGCATAGTTGGAAGATCCAGAGTTCAAAATAGATCAATGGATTTTAGTGTAACAGAATAAGAAATTCGTATTGTGAAGGTTTCAGCTAACACCACTGTGAGTTAACCTTTAAGAAATTGTCACTTATCCAGGTATATATACACACAGACACACACATGTGTGTGTACTGCATATATATACACCACTTATTCAGGCATGCATGTGTGTGTGCACACGCACACACACACACAGAGGCACATAAATATACACACACACAATGGAATATTACTCAGCCATAAAAAAGAATGAAATCCTGCTATTTGCAACAACATGGATGGACCTGGAAGGTATTATGCTAAGTAAAATAAGTCAGAGAAAGACAAATACCATATGATTTCACTTATATCTGGAATCTAAAAAAAAAAAAACAAAATAAGTGAACAAACAAAATAGAAATAGATTCATAAATACAGAGAACAAACTGGTGGTTGTCAGAGGGGAGCAGGGTGGAGAAATGGACAAAATAGGCGAGAAGAATTAAGAGGTACAAACTTCCATTTACAAAATATATAAGTCAAAGTACAACATTGAGAATACAGTCAATAATATTGCAATAACTTTGTAGAGTGAAAGATGGTGACTAGACTTTTCATGGTGATCATTTTGTAATGTAAATAAATGTTGAATTACTATGTTGTGCACTTGAAATGAATATTATTGCATGTTAAGTATACTTCAATAAAAAAACACATTACCATTTATGTAGTTTTGGTGAGATATCAAAGACAAATATCCACAAATATCTGAAAAGCCTATTTAAATACTCCTTACTTTCCCAAATGCACCTTATTTGTATGAGGTCAGATTCTCTTCATATGCTTGAACTAAAATAACATATCACCACACGGCGTGCCTGGGTGGTGAAGTCTGTTAAGCGCCTGACTCTTGCTTTTGGCTTAGGTAGTGATCTCAGGGCCCTGGGATTGAGCCCCGCGTCGGGCTCTGCACTCTGCACAGAAACTGCTTCAGTTTCTCTCTTCCTCTCCATCTGCCACTGCCCTCCACCTCTCTTGCTCTCTCTCTCTCTCTCTCAAATAACTAAATCTTTTTTTAAAAAGTAACATATCACCACAGATTGAATACAGAAGCATTTGAGAATCCAGTAGTCTCCTCAGTATTAAGACATTAAAGAGGGGCGCCTGGGTGGCTCAGTCATTAAGCGTCTGCCTTCGGCTCAGGTCATGATCCTAGGGTCCTGGGATCAAGCCCCACATCGGGCTTCCTGCTCAGCGGGAAGCCTGCTTCTCCCTCTCCCACTCCCCCTGCTTGTGTTCCCTCTCTAGCTGTGTTTCTCTCTGTCAAACAAATAAATAAAATCTTTAAAAAAAAAAAAGACATTAAAGAGATTAACAGAAATGTAAAAAATACCACTCTTCTAACTAAATTTGTTTAGTAAAATATGATTATCTTAATAATAATGCTATTATGTTAACATGCAATGGGCTTATTGTTTTTTAAATGAATTACCAGACATTTAAAAAAATGTTTTAATTTCCAATATAGTAAATGTCAATAGGTATGACCCAAAATTGTTGAGGTCTTCAACAATTTTCAAAGTGTAAACAGCTCCTCAGTCCAAAATGTTTGAGAACCACTAATCTAATCCATTACTTATAATCTTTACTGTGCAATGGGATCTCACACACACAGTCTCAGTCTCAGTCTCTCTTTTGTTCTCTCTCTCTCTCATATAGAAAGACACATATATTGGGGCACCTGGGTGGCTCAGTTGGTTAAGAATCCGACTCTTGATTTCAACTCAGCTCATGATCTCAGGGTTGTGGGATCGAGCCCTGAATTGGGCTCCAGGCTCAGTGGGGAGTCTTCTTGTCCCTCTCCCTCCCGCTCTGTCTTTCCCCCACCCCCACCTCCCGCTCACACACACCCTCTCTCTCTCTCAAATAAATAAATAAAATCTTAAAAAAAAAAAAAAGACACATATATTAATGGGTGTCTGGACCCCATACTGAATCTACTGAATCAAAATTTCTGCAACCATCTTTATTGTATATAAAGTTTCATTTGTGAGAACTTTGATCTGATTTGACTCTGATCAAAAACTATTTATGACTGCATATTTTAGAACTTCCCAAAAGTTTAGTTTATATTATTTTTTCACTTTCATTACTTTATTTCTCAAAAATATTATCATTAGTAATAGTATCTTTAATTTTTTTTCTTTCATATTTATGAATGCTAACCCTTATTTATTGTTACTGGTTTCCCTGCTTCTAAGAGATATCACAGAAAATGATACCATTGTCAAACTGTGTTAAAAAGACAAGAGGGTTTTTGTTTGTTTCATTTTTCTTTTTATGTTTGCTTCTAAATTATAATAAACTCTCTATAGTTTTACATATAGTCTCTAGAGTACTGATTTGAAAAACACTTCAGCTGCCTTCACAATCTTATTTATTTAGGAGGTGACTGTCAACTCAGAGGTCTTTTGTCAGTTTCAAAGAGCTAAGTAAACTTCAACTTTGACAAGGAAATGTTAATGAGCACTTTGAAGACTGAAATGATGAAAACCTGAAGATGTCAATGTAAATTTAAGTCAACTGTCGAAAATGTAGAAGTGTGCTGACTTTTCTTAAGTGCAGCATGCTTATCCTAAATCTTAGTTGCAAGTATATTTCATTAATACACAAATAAGCTATGTTAATCATTAAATGTGGTCCGATCATAGAAACTTTAAAGAAATTTATACAGATTCCATTCTATTAAATATACTGTGTTTAAAATTCACACGTTGAATTATTGATGGTTTTGCACATTTATGTATAATTACACTATCACATAAGTTTAAAATCCTTTCTTGGGGTGCCTGGGTGGCTCAGTCATTAAGCATCTGCCTTTGGCTCAGGTCATGGTCTCAGGGTCCTGGGATCGAGCCCCACATCGGGCTCCCTGCTCGGCGGGAAGCCTGCTTCTCCCTCTCCCACTTCCCCTGCTTGTGTTCCCTCTCTTGCTGTGTCTCTCACTGTCAAATAAATAAATCTTTTTAAAAAATAATAAATAAAATAAGATAAAATAAAATCCTTTCTTATTTTTGTTGTTGTTCCTATGAAAGGAACAAGAGTATTTGGATTTGTACATTTTTGTGGTAAAGATAAAGAAAGGAGGTTAGTGCAAGGTTTTCTTATTCTGTAAATGGGAAACTTTTTATTCTTTTAACATTTGATAAGTTTATTAAAAATAAAAAAGCTGAACCTAAGCATTGCAGTTCTAGTGTGATAAGCCTCCGTGGGTGAAGGACCCATCTAAACCGTGCCTCAACTGCCTTTGGGCAGGCTCCAAGGTGTTTTAACTTCTTTTTTGAGTAATCCAATTACTCAAAATATAGTAATCTACTTAGTTTAAATACTGACACAGTCCAATGTTTCATCTCTATGATGACACCAAGGGACATTTGGTGGAAGGGTCTGGTTGTCCTTTGTGATTTCATTCTTAAAAATGAAGTATGTACTATTAAAACACATCCCTAGAATCCCTTGATAACTCTCCATAAACCTATCATCCCCAAACATACCCATATTATTATAATACCTACCCTCAAAAGGATTGCTATAACGATTAAAGCACATAATCTGGTGAAGTACTCAGCACACTTTCTGACGTATAGAGGCCCAATAAATGTTAGTTATGTCTATTATTATTTTTAGTTTTACAACCCTTAGACATGTTTATTAGGGAGCTAGAAGAGACCTTCAATTTCCTGAGGCCACAGGAAATTACGTCACTGGCTCAAATCCTACTTAGTATCAGAGCCAAGCCTGTACTTAAATCTGCATGTTTTCAGCCTATCTTCCTCTTAGAATAATAAGTTCTCAGAAGTATAGAATCTTAAGTCTGAAAAATCTCTTGAGGGTTAACAAAGAGTACTTATGGGTTGTAAACCATGACAGCTAGAAGGAACCTGAATGTCAGCTATGAAGCTGAGTTCTTCATCTCAGGCCTGAAGAGGTTATGATGTGCTTAAAGTGACATCATTAAAGTCATAAGACAAGCAGACATCCTGTCCCAAGGGATGCCCAATAAAAAAATTGTTTTAGGTGTGTGCTGGAACGGCTGGATAAATAAGAGATAACATGATAATCAAAGCTCCCTTTGAAATACTTGTTTTTGAGGAGCAAAGGTAGATCTTTCTGGAAAACAAATCTCAAAAAATAAGGAATTAAAGAAAGAAATAGCATAAAGAGAACATTTGAACCAGATGCTGTGGACTGCTCCAAAGCTATGATCAAACACTAACATACATGGTTACAGAAAATCTTTTATGAGTCTTAACACCAGATCAAATGTTAAAGATCCATTACTATTTAAGTTCTTTAAATTTTTTTTACCTTAAAAGTTTAGAATATTTTTTTATGAAACCAAAAGTAAAAAATTAAAAACACTTGTTTAGAACCTATTATCACTATGAACTAAAAAAATGTATATGAAAAAAATTACCCCCTCCTCAGTAACAATAAATGCTGCTTCCAAATAAAAGCATTTGTTACATTCACTAATTAGGCAAAGGCATTTTAGGGTCTCTACCTATAAGAGACAAAGGGAATTCCCTATTCAAATTGAAATAAGTGATAATTAGAAAGTTATGTACACAAGATATCAAAATAGTTCTGGCTTAAATAATAGTTAACAGTTGTGGATAGTGGGGCTACGGGTAATCCTCTCTTATTTTTTTTTTTAGTTCCTATTTTTCAAATTTTTTATAAAGAACATGTATTTCTTTAAGACTGGGGGAAAAAAACGCTCTTAGATTAATTTGATATATCAACACACGATTCCTTTTTTAAATTTCAGAATAGTTTTAGGGGGCGCCTGGGTGGCTCAGTCAGCTAAGTGCCTGCCTTCGGCTCAGATCATGATCCCAGGGTCCTGGGATTGAGCTCCGCATCAGGCTCCCTGCTCTGCTGGGAGTCTGCTTCTCCCTCTCGCTCTGTGCCCCCCTCCCACTTCATGCCCTCTCCCGCTCACTCTATTTCTCAAATAATAAATAAAAAAAAATTTTTTTTAATTTATTTATTTGACAGAGAGAGAGAGAGCACAAGTAGGCAGAGTGGCAGGCAGAGGGAAAGGGAGAAGCAGGCTCTCTGCTGAGCAGAGAGCCTGATGCGGGGCTCGATCCCAGGACCCTGGGATCATGACCTGAGCCGAAGGCAGCTGCTTAACTGACTGAGCCACCCAAGCGCCCCAATAAAATACTTTTTAAAAAAGAAGAGTTTTAGGTAACATGATTGGACTTGTTCACACACTCACACACACACACACACACACACAGGTATAAATATATACAGGCATAACATGGTGAACTAGTCTGTGTAAATAAAACATTTCTACAATTCTCTATGTTTTCACACTCTAGTACTCTCCTCTCTCCACCATTACACCCAGTCCTCCCAGTCTTAAGAAACACTAGACCCCCGCAAGGTGGCCAAAAAACCATGTGGAATTCCAAAAGAGCGTCACAAGAAAAAAGTCTTTGAGCTCCTGAGACCCGTTTGGCTTAGAGAACAGTTCCAGATCACTGGAAAGCCTACTCTAGTCAAACTGCATTGAAATCGATTACTAAGATTAATATGCAAATGATTAAAACTATCTTTAAGAAATTAGAGTGAAGTCAAGGTTCTGTATCTATTAGCATTCCCCTCATTCACTCATATACCAATAGTTTGGTCTGAGGGAGACAGGAAAAAACTTAAAACTATTTCTCCAGGAATTTATACAACCCACAGTCCACACATGGGAGCCTGTTATACAAGAGAGTATCAATCTTCACTTGGGACTGGGCAGAGAACTCTAGACTACAGGATTCTTGAGTGGGTTGTACCTGCAAGCTTTTAAGGATCATAGGGAGAGATATCTAAATGCTGTAGTGGTCTCAATAAAGCTGAAAAAAAAAATGCTCAGGGGTATTCCACAGGGAATTCTGCAATCCTAGCCACTGCCACACACAATGCCTTTTCCCTTCTGAGTAGACCGAAAGGAGGGAAACAGAAATGGTAGTTTTTCTCATTGTGATACTTGGTTCTACGTGGTACAGTACACATCCAGAGAGTTGACACTGTCAACTGTGACTGACGAACATCTGCTGTGGGACCTACTCCAGAGAGGAAAGGCCAAGAGACAGCCAGTGATCAAAGGGGGGCTGGCTGAGGGCTTCTGGCTCAGGTCCAAGATGGAGCAGAGCAGAGCAGATCTTCTTCCCTGAGAATCCTCTCTCATTGTGGACCTACATTTATTTTCACATTAAAAAGTGAAAAGCCCATGACAGGACTGATGGTTATAGTGTCTTGCAATCCGTACTACACATCAATAATTCTTTTTTTGCCCATATTTCCCTAAAATAACATGACCTGAGAAATGTTATATCTAAAATTAAGATAAGAAAGGTATTTAATAAGATGATGTATTTATAATAAAGAGACAAAATGAAGGTAAAAAGTGCTGTAAATGTGGAAAACTAAAACATTAAATAGAATGCCGCCTGTCACAGCAACACATTACCATATGATCCAGTAATTGCACTACTGGGTATTTACCCAAACAATACGAGAACACCAATTTGAAAAGATACGCACCTCTATGCTCATTGCAGCATTATTTACAACAGCCAAATTATGGAAGCAGCTCAAATGTCCACTAATAAATGAATAAAGAAAATGTGTTGTACATATATATATATATATATATATATATATATATGTATACGTGTGTGTGTGTGTGTGTGTGTGTGTGTGTGTATAATGGAATATTACTCAGCCACAAAAAAGAATGAAATCTTGCCATTTGCAACAACATGGATAGATCTAGAGGGCAAAATCCTAAGTGAAATAAGTCAGTCAGAGAAAGACAAATACCATATGGTTTCACTCACGTGGAATTTAAGAAACAAAACAAATGAATAGGGGCACCTGGGTGGCTCAGTCGTTAAGCGGCTGCCTTCGGCTCAGGTCATGATCCCAGGGTCCTGGGATCGAGCCCCGCATCGGGCTCCCTGCTCAGCGGAGAGCCTGCTTCTCCCTCTCCCTCTGTCTGCTGCTCTGCCTACTTGTGCTCTCTCTCTCTGTGTTAAACAAATAAATAAAAACCTTTAAAACAAAACAAAACAAAAAACAAATGAATAAAGAAAAAAAGACAACCCGAAAAACGATACAGAAACTATCTCTTAACTATAGAGAACAAACAGATGTTTACCAGAGGGAGGTGGGGGGTAGTGAAAGAGGTAAAGGGGATTAAGGGTACACTTTTTTTTTTTTTTTTTTTGAGTGAGAAGAGGCAGAGGAAGAGGGAGAGAGAGACTCTTAAGCAGGCTCCATGCTTAGCACAGACTCCAACTCAGGGCTTGATCTCATGACCCTGGATCATGACCTGAGCCAAAATCAAGAGTAAGATGCTTAACTGACTGAGTCACCCAGGTGCCCCAAGGGTAGACTTATCTTGATGAGCACTAAGTAATGTACAGAATTGTTGAATCACTACATTGTACACCTGAAACTAATAGAACACTGTATGTTAACTATACTGGAATTAAATTTTTTTTTAAAAAAGAAAAAGCTTCCTAAAACAAACAACAAAAGAAATTATCAAAGATGATACTTAAGTTGTAAAATTTAGGTCATCAGCAAACCTAGAGCATTTAGTGAATTTTCACTGAATGGTTTTAGAAGCTAGGGAAATATGGAGGATAACAGAGCTGATTCATTTGAGTTACTGAACAAAACAATGAACTAACGTAGCAGCACACCTAAAAGGAGACATAAACAAGGGTATGACAAGTTGCCATTATAGATGTCTAGAATTTCTTATTGAAAGAATCAATTTTTGCAATATAATGCCCAGGTCTGGGCATTTCTGACCACATGTAGTAACTCAGAGAAGACCCAAGAAGAGTTAAGGACTAACTTATGAGGCCACATGAAAACAATTAAGTTCTCATAACTTGAGTAAGGAAAGGCTCAGGGCATGGCTATGATTTCCAGTCTCTGAGAGGTCTAAATATCAGAGAAAGAGAAAGGACTCCAAATATAAAGGGAAATAGGATGGAGCGAAAAACATAAGATGAACATTACAGATCCAAATCATTTAGCATGAGGTCTAATACAAGGATTTATTGAAACTGGAAAGTTTTATTTTAGAACTGCCCACAGAATTGGTGTGTGGGCAACATGGGAAAGCCAGATTATTGCTTGATAGTCTCAACTTGTTTTGGACCCCAGAATTGTTACTCCTAAAGCCACCAGAGCTGATTTCTGTTTCACGAAGTTAAATGGATGGGCCACCAATGATTATTTCCCCACCAAAATGCTAAAGACTCTGAAAAAGCAATTGTGAAAGAATTTCTAATAGCTTCCTTTTCCAACCCTCAAGCCAGTAATTTAAGATTTTATTTGTTTAATTGGCTCATGTACCCAAATTTTCCAAAACTGCAGCTGGCTTGGTGAATTACAATTTGGTCTTCTGTTGGCCTGGTTTTTGGAGCTGAGGAATTGATGTTTATCTTCCATTTTCATCTTTCCATCTGGTTTTCCCTAATGGCTTTCAATTACTAATTCTTTTTGTGGGTGATAAGATGGAAGAACAGATGAGATTGATGCAAAAAATGTCCTGGGCCCCATTTGAGTTTTCTTTAATTATTTTGAGATTCTCTTGTGGGGTCTAGATTGTCTCCAACACATAACTGATAACTATAAGTTTGGGGAGATGCCACTCTACCCTTGGCTTCTTTGCATATATCCCTGAAGCGGTGCATCTAGCCACCACCTTTCACAAACTATTTCATGTCATAAAGACAATTTTTCTGTACCTCAGATGTTTTGTGGAATTAGGAACATTCTAAGGATTCTGAGTTCTTAAAGGAAAAGATATAGAGTAGGAAATCAACTTGAATTACTCTACTTTCCTTTCTCAGTGTCAGGACTGATTATATTAGGGCCTTGGATTTGGCTAAATTCAAAAAATATACTCATTTGTTCATGTGGTTAGTCAACAACTTGTATATAAAATCCAAGGTGCTGAATCAGAGGTGAAACAATACTAGGGGACTTAACCTGGAGTGGAGCGGAGTGACAATGAAACTGGAGTGGAATGACAGAATGTTGTATTGATTTCTGATCCACAATTCTGAAAAATTAGTGTGCTTGTCTACAAAAGTGTCTTTTGTGATCTGCTGGGCTATTAGAGAAGCAAACTCAAATCAGAGTAAATCCAACTTAGTACTTTCTGAACTGTAATACTGTACAGATTATATGGGCAGGTTGCCTCTTGCTATCAATATGCCTAAGTGCTAATTAAACAAGGCAGAAACAATAAAAACATTAACATGTAAGTTCTTTGAGGCAGGGCTTATATCACGTACATCTTTTATCCCTTCCAGAGCCTAGCCTGTTTCCTTACAAACAGGAGTCATGCAATAAATGTTTAATTAAATGCAATTAATTTTGATAGGAGATGAGTTAGTTCATGGAGACGAAAGAAGAAATGGGGATGATATTTCTGCAGTGCTTTTTAAAAAATATTTTTTTTATTTATTTATTTGAGAGAGAGAGAGCACAAGCAGGGCAGAGGGTGAGGGGGAAGCAAACTCCCTGCTGAGCAGGGAGCCCGATGTGGGACTCGATCCCAGGGTCCTGACCTGAGTCAAAGGCAGACGCTTAACCGATTTAGCCACCCAGGCACCCTGCAGTGCTCTTAACTTATTTATGTTCCAAGATAACTCTTGAGTAACAAAAAGAATTTATTTATATAGACAGCTCATGGAAGACTATCTATAAAATGAAGTGTGAAGATGTTAAGGCAAAGGAAGGAGAGGGTTTGCCTAGCTGGAGTTAAGAGAATTGTTAGAAGTCAGGGGAAATCTGAGAGATGCTAATGGGATGCACATTTAATAAAAGTTCACTGGCAGGCGAAGAAGCCGGGAGACTTTACTTGTCTTACATTCAGGAAAAGTTAAAATACTGGTCAATACTAAAATGCAAATAACCACAGAAAAATAACACTTTAGCCTTAAAATCCTAAGCACATTATTGGGCAAAGACACATGCCTCCTGATTAGACACAATTAGAGGTGTCTCAGCATTACTAAAAGAGAATCTCCACTATTGGATGAAGGAATTAGGAGCCATCTGATGTTATCTTGTGAACCTGGAGGGCACTTTAAGCAATGAAAATATGCATCTTCAAGAGAAACCTGAACATGGTGTTTCCAGCATGGGCTGGGGGAACAGTACTCAGACCCACGAATGGGCATCTGGTTGGTGATCGCTCTGATCACAAAGTGCAATAATGTATCACATACAAGGAAGACCACTTTACAAAATTTCATGAATACTCATAACTACCAGTGTAATGGAATCCATAGTCCTCATTTTAGAGACTGAGGTGAATTGAGACCCAGAGAGATTTAGGGCTTGTTCAAGACCACACAAATATATACTTATATACTGACTAGATTTTTTTTAAACTCTACTTGATTCTTTTTTCTTTTTTTTTTTTTTTAAAGATTTATTTATTTATTTGAGAGAGAGACAGAGTGCGGGGGTTGGGGCAGAGGGAGAGGGAGAGAGAAACCCAGGCAGATTCTGCGCTGAGCTCGATCCCATGACCCCGCATTCACAGCCTGAGCCAAAACCAAGAGTTGGGCGCTCAACTGACCGTGCCACCCAGGCGTGCCATAACTCTTACTTGATTCTTAAGAAGGATATTGACAGAGGACAAACCCACTATTAGAAGTTCTGCAGGGCAATTGCAGTCTTCCTCATAAATTGCCAAACTGATTTTGTAATATATGTGCTGCCGAAGCGAGCACTAAACTGACTTCTTAATACAAATAGGTGATCCTGGGCACATCTGGCATCTCTCCAAGGGCCTATGCACCCCTGGAATGACCAATCCTAACCCTGAACAAGCCACAGGGGAAACGTGAGCATGGAAATTCAACTAGGGAAGAGAGGGATGGATGTGGATAAAGGCAGCGTTAGGAAGGAGATGAACAAGAGGAGCACAGGTTGGGGAGGAATACAGAAGGGGAAAAAAAGACAGGTCTTAAAGAGTGGGAAAGCACAAAATCAAGAAATCAATTTTCTATAGATTGCTTCATATACATATAAATATATATGTGTATATGTATGTACACACACATATATATGTATATTTTAAGCAAAGTAAAACCATTTAGAAGAGTTGCTTTGTGGCAGAATAAGACAATTAGCAGACCAGACCAACTGTGCCCCATTCAGCATTCCCAGGGACATGGAGTCCCGTCACTTTATGGAGGTAACCTTTGTGACAGGGCCCTGATTACAATTCAACTTCAAATTTCACAAGGCTTTTCAATATATTCTCAGTCTGGTGATCCCCAAAGAAGTCTTTAAAAAGTGGAATTTAAATGTAAAAGAAATTCCTTAAGAATAAATTAATATGACAGTATGCCAAGCATCGCAACCATCCCAAACTTCCAGGGGAAGAAAAAACCACACACACACAGACACACACACACACACACACACAAACACACACACACACACGGGTCATTTGGCTTGGTGCAGTTCCATAAAACCAATAAATGGATTCTGCACACCCTTGCCATCGCAGGTCATTCTAACATGTGAGAAAGTTTCAGGGATTAGAAGACTAAATCCAAAAGTAAAGAGGTTCTGGCTAGATTCAGAGTTCTGACTCATAGCACACGTTTCTGAAATGCAAATTATATATTTGACAGTTTATATTATTAACAGTTATGAGGCATTTTTTAAAGCATGGCCTTGAAGAATTTAAAATTACATTAATAATAAGTATAAAATCATCATAAAAATTGTTGCATTCAGCCATTGGTCCAGTATCTGTTGAAGTGAACATACTATATTTACTACTTGGAAAAAGAAACTATTCAAATATAGTTCCAAGATAAATTTTTAAAAAGCCACTAATAAAAGCTGAGCTCATGGCCAGTCTGCATGCTAAAGTTAAGCCATTTTAGAAGAGAAGGAAGTCTGGCTTTTCAACATGCTGCAACTTCATGATTAAATTTCAATGTTTTTTGAGAAAAATTTTAAGTTTTAGACTGATATTACAAGTTAGAGAAACAACTTAAACAATTTTAAAAAATGACATAGATGTCACTCAGAAAAAAAATTTCCCCCCTCACAATAGGCCATGAAATTTTCGAGGGACAGCTAAGAAACTTCAGGATTCACTTCTTGTGGCAAAAGAACTTTATGGCCATAAAACCATCTTGACAACTTTCCACAAAGCTCAGATGCTCAGCTTACACCTTAAGGACTGAAAAAAAAAATACACATGTAATTCTCATCCTTCAATTTTAGAACAAGGGAAGATCTTAAGAGATCATCTGGTCCAAAATTTCCCCAAGTGGATTTCATGAAACATTATTTTCCTAAATAATTTTCTGAATAGTGGTGGGGTGATCCAGATGAGTTTGGGAACATTCTTGGAGAGTCATAATACGTGTTAGGTTATTAGTGAAACTCAGAAGCCCAAAGAAAAGAAATAGGTAAGTTAAAAAAACAAAACAAAACTATTTTTTACCAAACCTATTTGAGCACGGGGCCCTTTCTGCAGCAAGTAATTATAATGAAAATCTTGTAAAATTACTGTCTAATAGAAAGCCCCTTCTCTGTGAAGAACCTGAAGCCCAGACAGGCTAGGGGATTGTCCCAAAATGATACAATTCATTGGTGAATAAGCTAAAAACAGATCTCCCTTTCAAGACCCAACTTCGGTGCTGTTTCTAGTACCGTGTTCTCTCTCTCGTACAATACCTACACTCCCTGAAGGATCACAGACTATAACAAGAACCACATCTTGGAGATCATCTCTCCAAAGCCCTCTTGTTAAAGATGGGGAAATACAGTCTCAGAGAAATGAAGCAATTTGCCCAAAGTGACCCATGAAATCAATTCCTGTAGTAGAACTGGAAGCTAGCTCTTAATTCCAACACCAGACACCTTTCCACAGCAGCATACTAGCCCCTGCAACATCAACACTTTTTGCCTCTGAGGAAAAGGCAAACCCCTCACAGACAAGAGGGGCTTTAGCTATTCAGGACCCAGTAAAATATTTATTAAACCATACTTGTGGCAAGAGATATTTTAAATCAATTAAACATGATTGTCTTTACTTACAAATGTCATCAACTGTGACAGGGAATCAATGTTTCAAGCTCTTGAACAGGTCATCATCCCTGTCCTGTTGGATGACACCTATAAATAAAATAAATCTATTTTTGAGTGAGTAGATTTTAAGCCAACTAGATTTAAGATGCATGCAGTTTAAAGCAAAGAGTAATTTTTAAAGTGATTCTTAATCATGTACTGCTGGAGAGAACTAGTTTCCAACGCCAGCTATTTCGCTCTATGTGGCTATCACTGGTCATCAGCACAAGACAATGCAGGCGATGTAACACGTAATGTTGCCAGAATACATGGGCAATTATGGATCCTAGAGCTAAAAGGGTCCTCTAGGCATTATCTACCTCAGTGTCTTTCCTTTGTGAATACTATTTTCTCTTTGTAGGAGGGACAACCAAGACCCTATGAGGTTAAATGACTAGCCCAGTGGGAAAGAGCTAAGTGTCTTTAGCTGAAGTTTCTTGATGTTGAAAAGTATATCCAGAACACATTAGCAAAGGTTATCATTAGGCTGATCAACTCTAAAAAACCTACTGCACACACTGTAAAAATATTTCACAAATGTTGACTTAGAATATTCTATCATAGCTGCATAAAATATATTTTCAATATTAGAGATATTTAAATACAAGCATTACTGAAAAATGCCATGAATGGAAAATAACCAAAAGTGAGAGAATGGGAATTAGAGAGTGAAAAGAACAATATTAAATATAGCATGCTTTTAGGATTCTAAATTCTGGTTACTTCCAAAAAAGATCTGGGTTCCTAACAAATATATGAAAACCATTTTCTACAATCTATAAAATTTCAAATCTTGGTTTCTCTGTAGCCACAAAGTACCATTTGAGTTAGATTTGCCAAAAACTAAAATTTAGGCTAAACAGTGAACATTTTAGATTTCCATTCTGTACCTAAATACTTTAAGACAATTGGAAGTATTTTAGGATACCAGCTTGAGGTAATATGGCTGTTAAAATAACATTATCACCAAACTCAAGTGCTTACTATGTGCCAACCACTGTTTGATTATTTTACACATACTATCTCCTTCCATCAATTCTCACAACAACTTGATTATTACTATAATTTTGCAAATAAGAACATCAAAGCACAGAGAAATTAAGTGACATGAAGGAAGTTCACACAACAGGTAAAATGGCAGAATTTGCACACAAATCTGTCTGATGACACACTCCAAGCTCAAATCACTATGTAATACTGCATTTCTTTAACATGGCAACTGGAGAGTCTCAAAAATATAAGAATGGATCAGGACAATTCCAATTAGAATACATAAAATTCTCCCACCTACATCCCACACTATATAAAACATCAGGAAATTCACTCTTTTTCTTGGGGATAAGGAGGCAGCTATGGACAATTTTCAGAATGAAATTAATATTAATGCCAAGGAATTGAAACTTCTAATGTTAACTTTAAATACATTACAAGACACGCCAAATGAAAAACTTAAATTGTCTTTTATAATTAAAATAAATCTTTCTGATTCAATTACTTCTTAAGAGTCCATAAGGAGATAAACGCTGTTACTCAGGACTGACTGATTCTCTAACGAGTGTAATTGTTATTGATAGACTGAATTTAATCCTATGTATTTTAAAGTATGGATATATATCATTTTGCTAAAGAACAGAACTATTTATAAAGAACGAAAAAGTAGTCTTGATAGATTATGCGACCTCCTCAACTTCTCATGTAATACAGCTATCTTTTCTTGACCGCAGTTATGTTTCTGACCCAAAGTCCTGAACTTTTTTTTTTTTTAATTAGGGGACATTTTTTTTCAACATAGTTTTGAAGCCATGAAACTGATGAAATAGGAAATAATATGGAACACAAACATATACCTGACATAACTGAACAAGAATTAGATATATGCAAAGCTCAGCACCACCGAAACCAGACATCAGGGAAAATGCACATCTTTTTCAAAGCTCTGTGGAGCCACCCTCTTCTGGAAGTCATGGCTTTTTCATACGGACCCCGAACGGAAGAAGATCAAGTGTGGTTTCATGGTAGCTTACCCTTTTCTCTGACACCCCATCCTGGCCTGTAGAATCTCTCTCATCATGTGTCTCTTTCAGGACTGGCATATGTTTTTGGTATGCTGGCTCTCTGTTTAAGGTTGTGTATCCTATGTGCTCATAAATTGGGTTTATCGTCATCTTGGCAATGTATTCTGCTGCCTTGGTTTCAATATAGAGAGTAATCAATCCATCAGTCACCAGATCGTGGATGGACTCAAAGCGCTTCTCCCCAACGAAGTGCTTTCCATCGTAGTACAGCCTGAAGTTTCTGGTTTGACTTCCAAATCTGCCTCAATGAAATGGGAAAGATGTTTTTAAGAAAAGCAAGCAAGTGAATTCTTTCTGAAAAAAAAAAAAAAAAAAAAAGAACAAAAAAACCTTTTGCTTTGTTTGTGTGTGTCTTCTTTGTTAAATAAACTGTGGCTAATCTCTATGAATCGTCTGGAATATAGAAAATAAAACTTTTGAACACAAAGAATGAACTTGCAACAACTAGGGATAACTAGCCAGATGCATGTCTCCTCTAGAAGGAAAAAAATGTTCTTGTTTATCTTTTTAAACCACTTCATTATCCTGTAGGAAAAACGAGGAAAAATAAAGCTCATATCCTATTAGAACACATTCTATATTCAATTGGTCAATTCCATCATAGATGAAATTTCTATATTAACATGTTCTCTTCAAGTTGATCAATAAAAATATTCAACATACTACAGACTCCAGCGTTCATGTCTTTTAATGGGAAAGCTCCATTTAGGGCTCACCTAAGTATGATGCCAGTAATCATTTAAAGTAGAGCTGATTCCAGAACCTGAGCCATACAAGCAGGACAGGAGGGCAACAGAAACATAGTTTTGTGATTTCTAGCCACGGGTCAATGACTTGCTCTTCCCTATTACATAGTCATTTTTCTGTGTCTCCTTGTTGAGTCTAAGCGAGAAATACCTGCAATATATATATATATATATATATATATATATATAGGGCATAGAAGTCATAAACTATTGGACTCTAGAGATTCTGTTCTCACTTTTGGGTCATGTTTTGGAAACATACTTTAAAAATTGGAGAATAATGGTTTAGTTTTATGATAATTTCAGTATTTTGCTTCCTGACTTTATGAAAGCTGATGTCACAGGGCACCAAGAACCACAATCATGGTCTCTTAAAGGCAGTCCCAAGTGAGCCTAATTAAAAACTAAACAAATCAGAAAGAGTATATTTAATTGTTTAAAACACACAGAACAACAACAAAAACAGAACAGAGGTGAACTAAAATACTAAAATAATACCCTGTTTAATACTAAAATAAAGTGTTTAATTAGGACCGCAAATGTATGCAACAATATTATTCTGGTATAGGTTATATTCCAGAAGGACAGGACTTAAGATTCTACTTTTAATGTATCCTTAAAAAAAGAAAAAATTGTTTATAATGGTTTGAGGGTATCTCCGTTTCTGTAGTTCAAACTGAACTTTAGTAATTATTTAATCTAGAACCCAACATTCTATCTATGATGGTCCTTCTACTAAAATAAAATTTATCCACCTTTTGGTTCTTTAAAAGCAATTATATTTTGATTTAGATTTATACTCAAGTAAATGATCCATATAATTCCAATTTCCCATTCTCCATTTTCCTGTAATGTTACAGACATATTTCTCCTGAGTAAATTTTAAGTCTGAAAAATTGGAAGGTAAAACTTCTACACCAAAATTAAATATAAAAGTTTTTTTCAGTTTAATATACTGTTTTTATAATTTCCTTTTTGCTACATATTATCGGGTTTTGGGAAATAAACATGGAAAGCCACTTTATAATTTTTATAAGATTCTTAACAACAATAATCACTCATAACACTGTTTAACATGAAGTCCTTTTATATTTCAATTGTATTCAGAGGCATTTCAATGAAAGATTAGACCATTTTACTCCTTCAGGGGTTTATGATTTTACAGTGCATATGACACTTAAACTAAAGACTATCCGGGGCACCTGGGTGGCTCAGTCATTAAGCATCCGCTTTCGGCTCAGGTCATGATCCCGGGGTCCTGGGATCGAGCCCCACATCGGGCTCCCTGCTCTGCGGAAAGCCTGCTTCTCCCTCTCCCACTCCCCCTGCTTGTGTTCCCTCTCTCACTGTATCTCTCTGTGTCAAATAAATTTAAAAAATCTTAAAAAAAAATAAAATAAAGACTATCCAAGCAGTGGTGGCAGGAATTTGTCACTCGAATTTCTTCTAAAATCTGAGCAGTATGGGAATGTCAGGCAGAAGGGAAGATGGCTGGCTTGGCCTCAGTTAGATTGAAAGAGCAGAGAAATCTAGGGTGCTTCACAATGGGCCTATTCCTAATCCAGCCAAGGAAAGTATTTCCTGGCTACCTCTAGGTACTGGGCAAAAGAGACTAAGTAAATTTGTCCTTTCCTCTTATCATAGCAACTTTAAGAGACCCTACAAACAATTCCCAATTCCTCCTCAGGCTGCACTTCAGCTTTGGACTTCCAGTCCAATCAAACTTCAAGTCTTAAGGAAGGTGATCAGATAACGAAAATAACTCATATAATATGGGTTGATTTAAAACTTAACCTCAAAGGACAAGAAAATGAATTTCCATTTTGGAATTATGATTGATTTTTTAAGAAAGCTGCATTATTTTTACTTACAGGAACTGTACGCTTTCTTTGCCTACACTGTACTGCCCTGTCTTTACTTTGGAAGTTACATAAAGAACAGCATCACAGCATAGACGGACAGAGTCTTCGTCTTCTGTGATTTGAAAGGCATGATAGAAAAATCTTTGAGGAGGATGAGGAATGGATGTGTCTCTTCTACAAAAAAAAGAGCCATAAAAGGAGAGGTGCCAAATCTAAGAGCAAAGAAAGAATCCTTCCTCGTAAAAGTTTACCTCTTACAGATTGTCATTTATGCAACATTTAACAACACACCCAGGAACTCTGTTAAATATTAGGTGCTTCATAATAAAGTTCCTGTTCCCTTGATTACCTCAATAGGAAACAGATATACATAAAAACAAGTCAATACAAACACAAGATGAAATGCTGAATTTTATTTACTTTTAAAAGTCTGTTTTGGGGTGCCTGGGTGGCTCAGTCGTTAAGCGTCTGCTTTCAGCTCAGGTCATAATCCCAGAGTCCTGGGATTGAGCCCCGCATCAGGCTCCCTGCTTGGCGGGAAGCCTGCTTCTCCCTCTCCCACTCCCCCCTGCTTGTGTTCCCTCTCTCATTGTGTCTCTGTCAAATAAATAAACAAAATCTTTTTTAAAAAAGTCTGTTTTAGTATTTTTTTAAAGTAAACTTTACCCCCAACATGGGGCTTAAACTCATGACCCCAAGTTCAAAGTTACATGTTCCACCAACTGAGCCAGCCAGGTGTCCCAAAATGCCGAATTTTAAAGAGTTCATCTTTAGTTTGCTTCCTAAAAAATGATTATAAAAATGTGTATAGCCTTGGTCTTATATGGAAAAGTTACATTTCTGTGCAGTGATTCATGAAAGCAAGTGAATCCAACGTCTCTCTCACACTATGAAAACGAAGGAACTCACTGCTTCATAAGGTCTCAGAGCTATACTGCTTATGTCCAAATGCAAAAGCACCATTGGATCTTGAATTAGAGTTTGACCAGGGAAAGGCAACTGTGGGGTCCTGTGTTTTTAATAGAAAACCTTAGGCTTTCGGATCAGACAAAATAAGTTTAAATCCTGGGACTGCCACTTTTTAGCTGAGTGATTTGAGAAAATCATTCTTCAGATTTTGCATCTAGAGAACAGGAATAATGTCACTTCTCCCCAGAAGGTTGTGAGGATTTCATAAGCATATTTAAGTCAAAGCTAAGTACATAATAGGTTCAGGGAATGGTAGTTCCCTTTCTCCTTCTCTGTTAGGTAGGCTTCTGCAGAGAATGACAGAACATGTATCAAACAATGAAGTAAAACAGAAAAGAGAATAACTATGCACCGAAGGGGGCTGGATGAAGGACTGCTAATACAAATAACTTGTACGGGCCCATCTCTGAACCGGCTGCTTCTACAGTCAACACAAGGCAAGGACAAGCGTTCTGTGAATTTCTTTCATGTCCCTGAATAAGTTTATAGCACCTGATTGAACAGAGTGGAATCACAGCAGAATGCAAAGAGGGGAGGAAGGGAGAAGAAATGAGTCTTTGCACTACGGCCTGTGAGTCAGGTCTCTGAATTCAAAGACAGTAGTCAGACCGAAGGCAGGACATGTGAAATGGATCTGGTGACACCAGCTGAACTCCACAGTATGGAGAACTGACTTGTAAAAACTGTTAAAGCTAAACCATTTTCCTCCATTTTTACAGGAAAATCTTTCTTTTCCTCTTTTCTTATATTTATTACCTGCATCTGCCCTTGCTTTTTTATAGCTGTTCCCTCTTTGGTGAACATATTTGAGGCTGCACAGGACCAACTCTCACCTAGTTAGAGTTCAACAAAATTCATTGTCTCCAAAGTGGTACTGTGGTTAACAAATAGAAAAGAGAGACTGGGATAATGTGCTTTGAACTGCTACTGTTGTAGTACATAATTACCACTTTCTAGAAATGTCTTTTTCTCCAGTGATTTCAGGTTTGGGTTTTCATGTTTTAAAAAGCTGTTTAATGCTGTGCCCAGTTGCATTCAGATGGATTTCAAAATATATAATTCCAACATCTAGCTTTAAACAGTGAACAAAACCCTTAATACCATCCTTTCTATTTTTTAGAAGTAAACTGTACTCAAAAAATTCAGTCTAGAGGTACAAAGTGATGAAAATATGTACCAGGAATAGCCTTTGGGATTTTACTTTACTTCTTCTAAAACCAAGAATTAGTTCTGATTTGAGGTCAAAGTATTTGAAAATATCTCTTCAAAGGAAAGCTCCAAGCTAACAGATGTTTTCTCTTAACAAAGAAACATATACAATGCACTTGTCTAAGTTAACAATAAAATGTTAGAACTATTTCCAGAAACCAAAATGCAAGAACAATTTTATTTGTCATAAATACATATTTGTGTATTGTTTACCAAAGTTAGAGAAGCTAATCAAATGATGAAATACAAGAATCTCATAAATTTAATCATATATACACCCTTCAAAGAAAGGTTAAAACAGAGACAAGAATATGATGAGGCATTGAGTTAGATACTAAAAAATGAAAGGCTGAGGAAGAGAGAGCATAGCTATATACAGTTTAAAAATATTTTCTCCATCAGAACCTTTGTTAGGATACTGTGTTTGTCTATCTGGTCCTATAATTTTGGATGATGGAATGGGGCAAAAGTATTAAAATATGTGAACTCACGATGATATTCCCTTGGCACAGTAAATCATCTTCAGTGAACAAAGCAAGCCAATGTGCCTAACTAAACCTCAAAAACCTAAGCACCAGGCAAGCTCTGGAAGGTGGAACTGATATAGAAGAATGAATTGAAGGTCTGCTTAAGAAGCAGTAAGATCTCCCCCACAACACACAACTTTTGCAATCCTGTCTCCAATGCCACCCCTTCCCCCATGCTGGTGGATAGTGTAAAACAAAGACACTGTGGACTGAGGGACACCAGACAGAGTTGAAGAGAAAGGTGCTACCCTGAAAATTAAGTGAAAGTTTTAAATATTGAAGACTGAATCCCCCATCTTTCTTTGTTGCCAGATTCTCAAAAGGCTTGCACTTTTCACGATAGGAGACTGGGAGATTCTGCTCTGGGATATCTGATCCGCCCATCTGAAAAGACTTAAGATCACCCTCTACTTTGCTGGTTTCTTTCAAGCTCTTAGAACTACCAGTCAGCTTTTTAGTGCCAAGTAAACTTAAATATGAACAGTTAGCCAAGGACCACCTGACATCTGAGGAAAGACTCTCTCACGAAGGACAAAGACAGATAAACAGAATGGGAGAAAACTGAAGGAGAAACACTAGGATGCTATAAAAGAGGAATAAATATAGAATGCATAGAAAAAATGAAGATACCATAAATGAGAACTTTAAAGGAAGAAATGAAAGAAAGTTGAGAAAATTTTCAAGAACAGCAATAAGATGGAAATAGAGAAAAAAATAAGATAATCAATCCAAGAAGTCCAACATCTAAACAAAAAGAGCTCTAAAAACAGAGAGCAGAGAAAACAGAAAGGGAAGAAATCCAAAAAGATAATTAAAGAAAATTCATTAAAGTTGAAGGATACAAGTTTATACAATGGACAATTAAAATAGGCTCACACCGAGAAGGTAAATATGCAAAGGTATTCAGTGAGTAGTCCAGTAAATGCAAATTAAATCTTCAGATTGGTAAAACCTAACAAGTCTGAAATACCATGCACCAGCGAAGATACAGAGTACCTAATATAACCAGCACCTGGCATACTGTTTAACAAAAGGGTTTTATATTATCTAGTAAAGTTGAATAGATGCATTCCCTATGACATAGCAATCCTATTCCTAGATAATGCCCTAGACAATATGATTATATGGACTAGGAGACACACACACATGCACACTCACACCCTAACAGTAATGTTCTTAAATGCCTAAACCTAAAAACCACATATCCCCAGTAAAACAGAAAAAATGTAGTACACATACTGTGATGGTTAATTTTATATGTCAGCTTGAAGGGTGTTTTCAGATGACATTAACATTTAAGTGCACTTTGCATAAACAGACTGATCTCCATAATTGGTAATTGGGTGGGCCTCATCCAATAAGTTCAAGGCCCGAATAGAACAAACAGATTGGCCTCACTGAGCAAGAGGGGATTCTCCAGCACACCGCCTTTGGATTTATCTGCAACATCGATCCTCCTAAGTCTCAAGCCTACCAGCCCACACTGCAGATTTAGACTTGCCAGTCCCCATAACCACATAAGTCAACCACTTATGATAAATCTCCTTCTCTCTATATGTGTATATACACACACATCCTATTCATTCTGTTTCTTTGGAGAACGTTGATTAATAATGAAATACTATATAGCAAGGAAAACAAATACATGCAAAAACATGGATGAATTTTACAAATGTAATGTTGGGAAAAAAGAACAAGTCACAAAAGAATACACACAATATGGTCTGATTATATAAAGTCCAAAGGCAGGCAAAACCCAAATGTATTATACAAAATTACATATATGGATGGTAAGACTACAAAGAAAAGCATGAAAAAGATAACTATAAAGTGACCACAGTTGTTAATTATTGTGTGGAAGTGGGGGATAATGACAAGCAAGGGAAATATGGGGAATTTCTGGACTACCATTAACATATCTTGATGTGATAGGGATTATATAGATTTACATTTATTTATATGTAACCAATTTTTAAATTGTATTTAAATTATACATACTGTCCTATATGTTTTATTTTATAATAAATTTGGTTTTAAAAATATAGCATCCAAATGACAGTCAAAGAACCTTAATCTGGAAGAAAAAGCAATCAGAAACAGATTCCCTCCCTGTAAGCCCTTTACACTACAGAACTTAAGAATATAAATTTAAAGATTTTTTTTATTTTATTTTAGGGAGAGAAAGTGTGTGTGTGAGTGGGGGGAGGGGCAGAGGGAGAGACTCTCAAGCTTACTGCGCTGAGTGCGGAGCCCGAACTGGGCCTTGATCTCAGAACCCTGAGATCAAGACCTGAGCCAAAGCCAAGAGTCAGACACTCAACTGACTGAGCCACCCAGGCACCCCTTAAGAATATAAATTTAATAACAGAATTCAGTGATGAGTTTTTAAAAGAATGAGGTAAGATTATAGAGCTAAGAAAAAAAATGAGTACCTATATAATTACTACAAATCTAATAAATAACTAGAAATGACAGGAAATAGGATCAACAGGACTGAAAGGCAAATTGATGGTGTAGAGATAAGGGCTTAAATAATCAACTGCATGGCTAAAGAAAAATAAAAGAGTAAATCAATTGCAAGTACATGATAAACATAGAAGACTAAGACAATCCAACATAAAAACTGTGCCTCAAGTTCAGATGCCAACACACGGAACAGAAAAATTATTCAGAAATAGAATTTGGGAAATACTCCAGCAAGGGAAAAAGGAACTGAATCTCAAGACCGAAAGAACACACTGTTTCATGGATGAGCTTATAAAAATACTATCAACATTAAGACAAATCCTGGTTTAAATTACTAAATTTGAAGAATAAACAAGGAATTTCTCAGATAACCAGGCAGGAAACTGTCACTTTCCTATAAGGGGTGGAAAGCAAGATTGTTCTCAGACTTCTCTACACTCACAATAAATGTCAAGAAACAGTGGATTACCATCAAGTATTGAGGGTAAGAAAAAATACACTGAAGATATTCTATCCAAACAAGCTGTTGTTTAAATTAAAGACAACAGAAGACATTCTTGTTATGAAGTTATAGCTTCCCTAAGTCTTTAGAAGCCAATGAATGAAGATGTCAGTTTTTTGGTGCCTTTTTTTTTTTAAGCAATACTGCACTTAGGAGGAGCAATTCAACATTTTAGAATACTGATGCCTTTAAGAAATGCCTAGAATCTTACTTAAGCTAATAAATGACCATTCTTTACAATAGAACTATAGTTATTAGAATTTCACTTCCATGAAATGCAGTGACTCTCTTGATCATGCACTGGTGAATGAGCTTGCTATGTCTTTAGGATACAACTAACAGAACTGTTGTAATGAAACCCAATTCGAGTGAAAGCCTGGTGAGTGGAACCAGTCTTGATGACCCGTTCCATTACACTAAATGGTCTTCATAGAGCCCAAAAGGATCAAGCCTTAAAGGTGTCTTAAATTCAGGGAAGAGCTTATTCACTGGTAAAATCTCTTTCGTTAACAATTTTAATGCGAGTGCTTGCATCTTGGAATTCATAAAATCTCTCCTACTCATGTTTTCTTCCCATTACCTACTCATTCTTGCCAACGCCCAACTCACAGCCTTCTTCATTTCTATCAAAATCTCTTAAACAACAATTGTTATATAGAATGTCAAGGATAAGTTAATGGATGTCACAGTCAAAAACATGAATAAAAACTCACTGCTATACTGTACTTATAACACACAGTTATTATTTTATCTGACCAGTGATTCAGTAAGGTTAGAAAAGATCATTTATTTGAGCAAGTATATGTCAATGTCATTCCAAAAAAGATGTTTTGTGTCATCACAAAAACACACCTCATATTTCAGTGTACTGTTCAATTTGATAGCTAACTAAATTATAATAAAAAGATTTTAAAAATGAGAACGAATATGTTAGGATAATGAAATGCATATGGCCCAATCAAACCTTTATGGAAGAAGTGAGGATAGCTTAGTTTTCTGGAACTATAATGCCTGGGAGAGCTATTAATTAATAATGTGCTTTGGTGAACTTTACCTACAGCTACTGGCTCATCTACCAATCATGAAATAAAACTGTATGTTGAAGGTGTGAAGTACAAGAATTCTGTCTTCTCTTATTTTACAAAAATCTTAAGTCTGAAAGATGAGACTCTGTGATTATCTAATTCTTTGCTATTGCTTGTTGGAGATCCAGGCCCCTAGGCTCTACCCCAGACCATCAGATTCAGAATCTGCATTGGTAACAAGATCTTGAGGTAATTCCTATACGGCTTGAAGTCTGGGAAACACTAGCCTAATTCGACCCCTTCACATTATCAATGCAGTGATGAAGACATTCAAATTCCTAAACAGTAAAATAGAGAGGCTAAGAGAAATAACCCCGAAGCTCAAAACAATACAAAATTAAAAAAAAAAAAATTCAACCCACTGTTTAAAATAAAATGGTTCTTTTTCTGTGTTAGTACCAGCTGCTTTTTTAGTCTCTTTCTGGAAAGCCTCCTAGCCCAACATGAATCCAAGTGCACCGTGCTCCCCAGTACTTCTCAGCACTGCCAGAGCAGCAGGTCCCCAACCAAACTAATCCATCCTGTCATCTCTTCAGAAAACCATTCCTTCTCCAACATCCCTTAATGGAACCGCCACCAACAGTCAACCCCACCTAAACTTGTTCATAATTATCTGAGATTCTTCAATCTCCCTCTACATTTAAACTTTTATTTATTGACTGATCTTTCTGAGTCTATGCAAACTCTGCCCATTCTGCCTACAGCCATGAGCCTTTGTTCCAGGAAAGATCTTATCACACTATTTTCCCTTTTGAAAACTGTTAATGGTTCATTACTGCATATAAGAAAAAGTCCAAACACTGTAGCAAGTCCTGAGCCCTTGAGAATCAGTTATTAGTTTTACTTTGAAAGCAATGGAGATTGGCAGTGTGTGGCACATATTAGACCCTAAGTGGCAGCAGAATAGAATTAGTAAAGGGTCCATTAATACTTTCCCCTAAGTTGGCCAGCTGAATGTAACAAAAAACAAACAAACCCAAACCCAAACCCAAAAAACAACTACTCTAAAAAATACATGTAACAGAGAATTGCCCAAATAGAAGCAGATTACTAATTTTGTGATAACTACCGTGATATAGTATTTGTCATGTATAGAGCTGTAATGTTTTCCATAATGTTAACTGGGAGTAAATAAATGAAGAAATAACTTTTCTCATGCAGTGAACCAATTATAATAATTTCTCCTACCTTGTTTTCATTTTACCATCAAATCAGAGAAACAATAGTATGTCTAGCCAATAAATAAATGGATGTGCTTACTTATGGAAAAGTATTATACACACATTTTAATCTTTTTAAAACAAGAATAGGTCCAGAAACGAAGAGTATATCTGTATAATTAACAACATATTTGGCTTCTTCAAGAGCTGGTAATTAGTCCCACTAACAGCTTATTAAAATCTTGTTTTTGTGAGTATACTACTTCAGGATAAAAAGTCACTCTATGATAGGAGCTTATAAGAGCATGGAGTTATATATGTGTGTGAGTGCTTGTAGAATTCTATACATATACATAAGGGCATAAACACACACACCCCCACATGTTCATATATAGGTTTTTCAGATTCCTATTTAATTCTCTTAAACAACAAAATGTTTTATTTAATCCTTTCTGTATAAACTGTACAATTCTAAATATCACACATGGACTATAATTTAATATTTAAAATATTAAAGTTACTAATAATTAACAATACAGTTTAATACTTTCTTAAATATTAAGGTTCATTATCATGAATATACGACTAAAATTCTAGTGTCTGAATATACCACAGGCTATTGTAATGTATTCAGTCAGCCTTTCCTTGGATCTACATTGCCCCCAATGATTGAACTTTTAGTTCTTGAATCTAATTTTATATTTTTAAATCCTCTTTGTAGGTTACCACCTGTGTTCACCTTCTAACTTGCTACTTTTTATTGGCTGTAAGCTTGGGAAAAAGATATGAGGATTTATTAATATTTTATATAAAACTATATTAAATAGACTCTAATGGGGATTACTGACCATTCCTTTGCAATCAGCACATGGGCTCCATGGTAGCTAGGTAGCCACTCAAAGACATTTCCCCTGATTTCCAGCCTCCTGGCTGTATTTTAGAGATCCGAGGTTGCCAACAATTTGACTTCCAGACAAGTAGGATGTTACTGTAGCAGAGGTAAGCCTAAATTTGACTAAATATATACCTTTAAGTTTGTTATCTAGTGGTCATTAACAATCAGAAATTACTAAATAAAATGGATCATAAAAATGCCTCACTGTAAAAAATCAATTTATTAATGTATAATCTATATACAAGAAACTGCATCCATTTGAAGTGCACAATTCAATGAGTTTTGACAGATACTATCACAGATTCAGAACATTTCCAACATCCCCAAAGTATCCCCATGTCCTTTTGTGGCCTATCCTTTTTTTCCTTATCCTATTCAACCACTTACCTTTCTTGAACTACAATTTTCTACCATTTTTTGTAAATAGAATCATACAGCACATATTCTTTTTGTGTTTGGATGTCTCAGGTTTTATAAACCATCACTTTTAAACTGATGGATACTGTTCTCATTGGATTTTAACTGCAACTAGACCAGGATTTCAGGCTGCGGAGAAGCAATAAATGAAATTTGTAATTGCTTTTTTGTTTCTAGGGTTGTTCTTAAATAGCCAATTACATCTAATTAAGATGTAAGCATCAAATATAATCAACCTGTAAGTTGGAAACAAAGAATTATGAACATAGCCATGGTTGCAAATCATTGACTTTTAATGGCTAATAAGCAAAAGGCTTAAAATGTAATGCATGATATATCTATGTGTGTACATTTTTTTAAAAGATTTATTTATTTGAAAGAGAGAGAGAGAGAGCACAAGTGGGGGGGCGGGGGCAGAGGGAAAGAGTCTTAAGCAGCCTCTGCGCAGAGACCTACGTGGGACTCAATCTCATTATCTTGAGATCACAACCTGAACAGAAACCGACTACACCACCCAAGCGCCCTATGTATGTTCATTTTTATAATACTATTTAATATTTTTGAGTGTTCTGTGCTAGGCACAATGCATGCCTTCTCCCAAAGAATCCTTCCAATAGTATGAGGTATTATTACATCCTCATTTTATTGATAGGAAACTGAGACTTAAGGGAGGTAAGTAATTTGCCCAAAGTTTTACAGAAAATGCTGGAACCAGAGTATGAATATATCTAGAACTGTCTGACTGCAAAGCCACGTTCTGAACCACTGACCATATATACTGATTTAAAACCACAAGATCAAAAAGGCCATCAGAAGCTCAATAATTGGGTTATGTACCTTTTAGAGCAACGTGGCAAAAGACTCACGAATACCTATCCACTTAAGAGATCCTTAGATAAGAGCAATAAAGAGAATGAAAAATTGTTCTTTAGTTCCTACTTATACAAAGAACTGTATCACAGGGAGGCATTCTAAGTCTGATCATTCTCCAATGCAATTTTATTAAACAAGCCAGTATATTGGGGCGCCTGGGTGGCTCAGTCAATTGAGCATCTGCCTTCAGCTCGGGTCGTGGTCCCGGGGTCCTGGGATCGAACCCCACATTGGGTGCTCTGCTCAGCAGGGAGCCTGCTTCTCCCTCTCCCCCTCCCCCCTGCTTGTGCTCTCTCTCTCTCTAATAAAATCTTTAAAAAAATAAAAAATAATAATAAAAATAAAAAAATAAGCCAGTATACACCAAGCAGTGCAGGAGGTTCAAAGAAACCAAGAAGACTTAGCTCCTGCCTTGGAGGACATCAATTTATTGTAAAGACAGACATGTAAATAGATGATTAACTGTAGGTGGTAACTTGTTCTTAGGTATACTCTGGGAACATGTGAAGAGCTTTTCCCAAAATAAATGAATAACCATGTGATCAACAGTACTAGGCATAAATGTATTCAGTAGAAACTCAAATATCATCTTGCACATTAGGTACCATCCCTAAAAATAAAAACACCTGAGTCATGAACAGATTTCTAAGTGATCCTAAAAACCTGGCAGCAAACATCTAACGGAAACCTTAAGAAAAATTTTGAAAGACCTAGCAGGATGAGTCAATCTGCAGCTTGGAAAATGACCACAACTGAGAACAGAAGCAGGGCCAAAAGCTAACACAATTGTCTGAAATGAGCAGATGAGGAACAGAAGGACAGAGTAGCACTCACTCAGAACAATGACAAGAGCCATAGGGCAGCTATTTTAGCCTAAGAACATCATGAGATATTCATAGGACATCTGTTTTATTAGCCTCAGGGAAGATAGGACAATTTGAGGGGGTAGGGATGGAAAAAGAAACCAGAAGAAATATTCAGTATACTTAATAAGATAAGGGTAATGTATATAAAAGATATAGAAGAGCAAGATGGATGAACAGGAAGTCCCAGCCCTCCTTAATCCATAGAACCATTGAATTAACAACATATGGACTAGACTTCTTTTATGAAAACTCCAGAACCCATTTAAGAAACTGCATGCAGTACTGCCAGGCAGGTGCAAAGCCAAGAAAAGCCTCACTGGAACAGGTAAGAAGGGCTATTTCATGTTATCTATGACTGTTCCTTCCCCAAGACAACACAGTTCAGCTTGGCTTGTGGCTTCTCCCCTAAGGGTGGGTGTGGAGGAAATAGAGTGGGGCATTCTGGCGTTGTGGAGGGCTGCCCGAGGGACTGGTTAGTATCTCACACGATTCAGAGTGCTAAGGTAACTGGCACGGTTTGGATGCCGGGGGGCTTCTGAAAGCAAGGGAGAATGCGAGCAGCTTGCTGCAGCATCAGAGAGCCTGCAGTGCCGCAGATGGGCTGGCAGGGCTTGCTGCAATCCGGAGAAGGTGCCCAACTTGTTGCTTTTCCCTCAGAAGGGAGAAGGGGCATATATCCAATGTTCTGGCTTTCCAGAGAGCTTCCCAAGGGAATGGTATCTGTCTTGCCTGATTTGGAAAGCTTCCAGGGAGCTAGGATGCTTCAGATGCCTGGAGGCTAGTGAGAACAAGGAGAACAGGGCAGCTTGCTCCCGTAGCACCCAAGAACCTGCAGTACCATAGACAGATACCAGATGGTACAAAAGAGTACAAGGTCCTGAAAACAAAACTGACAAACCCCTTTAATTGAGAAATCATATACACAGCCTTGAGAAGTCACCCCTCCACCACCACCCAAATGGTGTCAGAGACCTCCAAAATCTATACCTGTGCTGATTGGTGAAGTCTTCTTCTGTATGAAGCCAGTCCATAAAGACTGGAAAAAGTGGGTATATTTACAAATGGAAAAAAACTCAGAAAAAAAACAAATATAAACCACATAAAGAACCAGGGAAACATGTTCCAATCAATGGAACAAAATAAATTCCCAGAAACCAACCCCAAAGAAACAGAGATCTATTAATTATATGACAAAGAATTACAAATGATTTTCTTAAAGAAGCTCAATGATCTAAAAGAGAGCACAGTTAGACAATTAAGTGAAATAAAATCAGGAAAATGATGAACAAAATGAGAATATCAACAGAGAGACAGAAACTCTTAAAAACAACCAAACAGAAATTTTGGAGCTAAAGTATAATTAGAGGGCGCCTGGGTGGCTCAGTTGGTTAAGCGACTGCCTTCGGCTCAGGTCATGATCCCGGAGTTGCGGGATCGAGTCCCATGTCGGGCTCCCTGCTCGGCGGGGAGTCTGCTTCTCCCTCTAACCCTACCCCCTCTTGCGCTCTCTCTCTCTCTCTCAAATAAATAAATTTAAAAAATCTTAAAAAAAAAAAAAAAAAAAGAATAATTAGAAAAGTTTGGTCAACTAATATTCAACAAGGGATCTAAGAATACCCAATGGAGGAAAGCACAGTCTCTTTAACAAATGATGCTGGGAAAACTGGAGAAACACATGCAGAACAATGAAACTGGATCCCTATCTCACACAACGAACAAAAATTAACTCAAAATGGATCAGAGACTTAAACATAAGAACCAATAACATAAACCCCTAGAAAAAAAAAAACATAGGGAAGAAGCTCATTGACACTGGTCTTGGCAATGACTTTTTAGACATGACACCAAATGCATAAATCACAAAAGCAAAAATGACAAATGGGACTATATCAAATTCAAAAGCTTCTGTACAACAAAAGAACCAATTAACAAAATAAAAAGACACCTACAGAACAGGAGAAAATTTTTGCAAACCACTTATCAAATAAGGGGTTAATATCCAAAATATATAAAGAACACATGAAACTTAACAACAACAAAAAAACCCCAAACAATCCAACTTAAAAATGGGCAGAAGAACCAAAAAGACGTATTTCCAAAGGGGATATCAAAATGGCCAACAAACAGATGAAAAGATGTTCAATATCACTAACCATCAGAGAAATGCAAATAAAAAACCACAGTGAAGTATCACTTCACACCTTATAGAACACCTGCCATCAAGAAGACAAGAGACAAGTGCTGGCGAAAATGTGGTGAAAAGGAAACTCTTATACACTGGTGGTGAAAATGTAAATGGTCCAACCACTACAGAAAACAATATGGAGTTTCCTCAAAAATTAAAAATACATCTACTGTACAATCCAGCAATTCTACTTCTGGATATATACCCAAAGGAAATGAAAACAGGATCTTAATGGGATATATGCACTTTCATGTTGATCACAGCATTATTCACAATAGCCAAAACATGGAAACAACCCAAATGTCCATCAGTGGATACATGGATAAAAAAGATGTGGTACATATATGCAATGGAATATTATTCAGCCATGAGAAAGGAGGATATCCTGCCATTTGTGACAACATGGATAAACCTTGAGCACATCGCACTAAGTGAGATAAATCAGAGAAAGACAAATGTTATATGATATCACTTTTATGTGGAATCTAAAAAATTTAAACCCGTAAAAAACAGAGTAAAACAGTGGTTACCAGGGAATAAAGAGCGGGGAATAAGACTGACAGTGATTAAGGGTACAAATTTGTAATGAGTAGTAAATAAGCCATAGAGATCTACTGCAGTGTACTGTACTGATGTAATGTGATAAAAATCACTGCCATGGCAATTATATCACAATATACAAGTGCATCAAAGTAATACACTATAGACCTTAAATTTACACAGTGTTACATGTCAAATTTACTCAATTTCCAAAAAAGGTTCAGCATCAGACTTGATCAAGCAGAAGAGTCAGCAAAACTGAAGACAAGTCATTTGAAATTATTGAGACAGAGGAACAGAGAGACAAAAAGAATGAAGAAAAGTGAAGCTCCTAAAAGACTTATGGTAGATCATCAAATGGACCAATATATGCATTACAGGAGTCAGAAGAAGAGAAAGAGAAAGGGACAAAGAACTTATTTGAATAAACAATGACTAAAAATGTCAAAAATCAGAGAAAGGAAATGGATACTCAAATTCAAGAAATTCAAAGAACTCCACCCAGGATGAACCTAAAAGAGGTTCATACCAAGATTCATTATAATCAAAATGTCAAAAGTCAAAGACAGAATATTAAAAGCCCCACAAGAAAAATAGCTCATCATGTACATGAGAGCTTCCACGATACTCTCAGTGGCTTTCTCAGCAGAAACCTTACCGGTCAGTGGGAGTGGGATGATATATTCAAATCACTGAAAGAAAAAAAATACTGCCACTAAGAATATTAGATCTGGTAAAAATGTCCCTCAAAAATGAAGGAGACAAACAAAAGCTTTATCTTTCCCAGATAAACAAAAGCTGAGGGAGTTCACCATCACTAGACCTGCTTTATAATAAATGCTAAAGACGTGCAAGTTGAAACAAAAGGACACTAGACAGCAGCATGAAAACATAAAAATACAAGGCTTGCTGGTAAATGTAACTATACAGACAAATACAGAACGCTGTAATACTGTAACAGTGATGCACAAAGCACTATTATTTTGATATAGAATTTAAAAGATAAAAGCTTAAAAAAATTATAACTATGCTAATGGATACACAATATATAAAGATGTAATTTGTGAAATCAGTAACATAAGTGGAGGTGAGGAGGTATAAAAGAGCTTTTGTATACAACTGAAGTTAAGTTTTATCAGCTTTAGGTTGTAACTATAAGATGTTTCATGGAAGCCTCATGGTAACCATAAATACCAAAACACAAAAAAGAAAATGAAAAAGGAATCAAAGCATGTCTACACATAAACATCAATGAAACACAGGGAAGGCAGCAAGAGAGAAAAAGACAAAATAGTTGTAAGACAGAGAAAACAATTAACAACGTGGCAATAGTAAGTCCTGCCCTATCAGTAACTGCTTGAAATGTAAATGGATTAAACTCCCCAGTCAAAACACAATGAGTGCATATAAAAAGCATATGCAGCAATTTCTTCCTAGAAACATTGCCAAAGGCAAGGGGAGCAAGGGCAAAAATGAACTATTGGGACTTCATCAAGATAAAAAGCTTTTGTACAGCAAAGGAAACAGTCAACAAAACCAAAAGACAACTGACAGAATGGGAGAAGATATTTGCAAATGACATATCAGATAAAGGGCTAGTATCCAAAATCTATAAAGAACTTATTAAACTCAACAACCAAAGAACAAATAATCCAATCAAGAAATGGGCAGAAGACATGAACAGACATTTTTCCAAAGACATCCAAATGGCCAACAGACACATGAAAAAGTGCTCAACACTGCTCGGCATCAGGGAAATCCAAATCAAAACCTCAATGAGATACCACCTCACACCAGTCAGAATGGCTAAAATTAACAAGTCAGGAAATGACAGATGTTGGCGAAGATGCGGAGAAAGGGGAACCCTCCTACACTGTCGGTGGGAATGCAAGCTGGTACAGCCACTCTGGAAAACAGTTTGGGGGTTCCTCAAAAAGTTGAAAATAGAGCTACCATACAATCCAGCAATTGCACTACTGGGTATTTACCCCAAAGATACAAATGTAGGGATCCAAAGGGGTACGTGCACCCCAATGTTTATAGCAGCAATGTCCACAACAGCCAAACTATGGAAAGAGCCAAGATGTCCATCAACAGATGAACGGATAAAGAAGATGTAGTATACACACACACACACACACACACACACACACACACACACACACACACAGGAATATTATGCAGCCATCAAAAAAATGAAATCTTGCCATTTGCAATGACGTGGATGGAACTAGAGGGTATTATGCTAAGCGAAATAAGTCAATCAGAGAAAGACATGTATCATATGATCTCACTGATATGAGGAATTCTTAATCTCAGGAAACAAACTGAGGGTTGCTGGAGTGGTGGGGGGTGGGAGGGAAGGGTGGCTGGGTGATAGACACTGGGGAGGGTATATGCTATGGTGAGCGCTGTGAATTGTGTAAGACTGATGAATCACAGACCTGTACCTCTGAAACAAATAATACATTATATGTTTAAAAAAAAAAAAGATAATAGGAAGGGAAAAGTGAAGGGGGGGTAGTCAGAGGGGGAGACGAACCATGAGAGACTATGGACTCTGAGAAACAAACTGAGGGTTCTAGAGGGGAGGAGGTGGGGGGATGGGTTATCCTGGTGACTGGTATTAAAGAGGGCATGTATTGAATGGAGCACTGGGTGTTATATGCAAACAATGAATCATGGAACACTACAGCAAAAACTAATGATGTAATGTATGGTGATTAACATAACATAATAAAATAAAATTTTTAAAAAAGCATATATAGTCTACTAGACACTCACAGTAGTTGTAAAAGAGACACACATAAGCTGAAAATGAAAGGATGGAAAAAGATTTTCTATGCAAATAGTAACCAAAAGAGCAAGGTTGACTGTAGTTATTATATCAGACAGACTTTAAGTCAAAAATGGCCACAAGGGACAAAGTCATTATATAATAAAAGGATCAATTCACCAGTAAGATATAACAATTATATGTATATATGTTCCTAACACCATAGCACCCAAATGTATGAAGCAAACATTCACAGAAATGAAGAGAGAAATAGACAGTAACGCCATGTTAGTAAAAGATTTCAATAATGGATAGAACAACCAGACAGCAATAAGGAAAGGGAGGGCCTGAACAAAACTACAGACTGACAGGACCTAACAGACATATACAGAACACCCACTCAACAGAAGCAGCATATATGTTCTTCTCAAACACACAGAGAATATTCTCCAGGATATATTACATGCTAGTGCACAAAAGAAATCTTGACAAATTTAAGAAGATGGAATCATACCAAGTATTTTTGCCAATCACAGTGGAATGAAACTAGAAGTCAACAGCAGTAGGAAGATGGGAAAATTCACAAATATTTGGAAATGAAATAACCTACTCTTGAAAAGAAATCACAAGGGAAATTAGAAAATAGTTTGAGATAAATAAAAACAAAAACACAAAGTACTAAGAGGGAAGTTTACAGTAACAAACACCTACATTAAAAATGAAGATCTCAAATCAACAACCTGACTTTACACCTCAAGGAGCTAGAAAAAAAAAAAAAAAGAAAGAAATCAAAGTTAATAAAAGGAAGGAAATAAAGATTAAAACAAAGATAAACAAAATAATTTAAAAACTGAAAATCAATGAAACTAAGAGTTGGTTTTTTGAAAATATCAACAAAATAGATAAGCACTTAGCCATACTAAAGACAGACATATAGGCAAATGGAACAGAATGAAGAGCCCAGAAATAAACCCCCATGTATGTCAAATGATCTTTGACAAGGGTGTCACAATGGGGCCAGGATGGTCTTTTCAACAAATGGTGCTGGGAAAACTGGATATCCACATGCAAAAGAATGAAGATGGACCTTTATCTTACAGCATATACACAAAATGGATTAAAGACCTAAATGTAAGACCTGAAAATATAAAACTCCTTAAGAAAGCATAAGGGAAAGCTTCATACAGTAGAACAGGCAATGATTTCTTGGCTTTAACACCAAAAGCACAAGTAACAAAAATAAAAATAGACAAAGGGGACTACATCAAACTTAAAAACTTCTGCACAGCAAAGGAAGCAATCAACAAAGTGAAAAGGCAACCTATGGAAGGGGAGAAAATATTTGCAAGCTGCATATCAAATAAGGGGTTAATATCCAGAATATAAGAAGAACCCATACAGAGCAATTTAAAAAATAATAACCTGATTAAACAAAGGACTTGAATAAACAGTTCTCCGAAGAAGATATACAAATGGCCAAGAAGCATATGAAAAGATGCTTAACTTCACTAATCAGAGAGATACAAATCAAAACCACAATGAGGTATTGCCTTATACCTGTTAGGATGGCCGCTATCAATAAAACAAAATGACAAAGGTTGGTGAGGATGTGGAGAAATTGGAACCCTTGTGCAATGTTAGTGGGATTGTAAATGGTGCAACCACTATGGAAAACAGTATGGAGGTTCCTTAAGAAATTAAAAATAGAACTACCACATGACCCAGCAATCCCACTTTTGGGTATATAGTCAAAAGAACTGAAAACAGACTTCCAAGAGATATTTGCATACCCATGAACACTACAGCATTATTCACAATAGGCAAGATGTGAAAGTAACCTCAATGTCCATCAAAGGATGAAAGGATAAAAAAAAATCTGAGCCAAATACAAAAGGCAAATACTGCACAATTCTACTTACAGGAGGTATCTAAAGTAATCAAACTCATAGAAACAGAAAGGAGACTGGTGATTGCCAGCAGCTAGGGGATAGGGAGGAAGGGAGAGTCACTCACTGTTCAACAGGTACAGAGTTTTGTCACGCAATATGAAAGAGTTTAGAGATCTGATGTACAACAGTGTGGACAAAGTAAGCAATAATTTAATCTACACTTGAAAATGAAGAGGGTTAAAAAATACATGTACTTGTACATAAATGTAGTTCAGGAAAATGAGGGTGTGGATTAGGAGTACCAAAAAGACAATCCAGTGAGACATTTTAATAACTGCTCTTTCCTGAGTAAATCCAAATATAGTTCATACAAAACAGCAGAAGCTATGATTCTTAATCTATATACCGTACATGTGGCTATTGAAAACAGTCATCCCTATCCACGGCAGAGGAGGTTTCTGAAATCTTAAAAGATACTACTATAATTAAGTATACATGAAGTTTCCATTTTCCCCTCTGAGCAACTCATGGAAATTGTTTATTTTTACTGACAGTGGAAAGTTGAAGGTGTATTATATTTTCAGTCAATAGAGGCTAGAAATGAGTATGACTGAAATCTAGACATTGAAACATTTCTGGTACAAGGGGAAAATGAAAGGCTTCACCAATTAATTAAAAACAACACCTATACCGGACTCTAAAACCACATGCATGAATGTTTACATGACATTTATAAAGTCCTTATTTTTGGCTTCACTATTTTTTACTCATATAAGTTGGAAAATTAAAAATTAAGTTAAAAAATAAGAAGTCACTGAAGCCAAATCTAAAAGGAAACAAACCAACCATATTCTTTTATATATGGTATTTCTTTCTTTCTTTCTTTCTCTCTTTTTCTCTTTCTCTCTTTCTTTCTACTTGCCTGCCTGCCCCAATAGCGTATAAAGAACCTAGTTTATATTCCTGAGATAGAACTGGATACTGCTACAGAACTCATTAACTTCCCTCTATATTGAATATAACAAAGATTAAGTTTGTAAAAGAAAAACCCACAAACCTCTTTTCTTCACATCTTCATCTGTGTTCTCTTTCTTCTTCCCAATCAAAAGTACATACTTGATTTCCTTCTGTTTTCAAGATATATCGTCACCTACTTATCATCTCTTTCTAAACTTTGTTGGAAGGTGACATTTGGCTGGGGCAGGGAGTGCAGTTTAATTAGGTGCAGGAATTTAATATATATCTGCTTTTAACATCACTGTACTTAATTCTGCTTATCAATAAATCTTCAAAACTCATTTGTTGGTCAGCTGTCAGGCTCAACTAGTTAAATTCTAATGTATATCACCAACTATATATATAATATCACATAAGGGTATAAATCATACTTTACACTACAAATGTCATATCAACATTCAAATCACATATATACTTTAATAAAATGGTTTATAAATAAATATGAAAAAATAGGAGAGGGAAAAGGGAAGCAAAGAAAGATATTTTCTTTTTCCATTTTCTTTCGATATATTCTGGCAAATTCTAAAATTGGTGTGTTATGAAATTCTGAAATCTGTGTTCTGGCAAATCTGACTACAAAAAGTTGGATAATTTTTTGGAACTTTGTGCTTATTCAAAGAATCTTTCTTATTCAAAATGGATCCAATTTCTGAAATCCACTGAAATTTGGAGAATGGAAAGATAGTTTTTCTTGAAATAATAAACTTTGTATACTTATTGAATTTCTATTATTTTGTACATTATAATCTGAGAGAATATGCATTCATTCTTCTGTATTTTGGCAGGGCAGAAGCGTATTGTTGAACAACTGGCAGGATAAATGATGGAAGATCAATATTTGTCTTAGCATCATGACAAAATTATTTTAGAGAAAGAAATCTGTGTGGGGGGCGGGTAAGTGTGTGTGTGTGTGTGTGTGTGTGTGTGTGAGACATACATATATATGTACTTCTATTTTGGAAAGAAAAAACCCCACATAACTTGATTAAAAAAACCACAGAAATAACTGCAGTGGAACTGAAAGCTTACTAGATGAAATAGCTCTGGCAACCTACAGAGAACAGGCTCCTCTGAACTGATCACAAAATATTCTCTTCTGGGATTAATTCTTCTGGGATCAATAAAAGGAGATGTGTAGTGAAGCGGGCGGGTGGCGGGGTGGAAGGAAAGAAAACCCAGCTTTTACTATTTCTCAAAAGGAACAACCTGCCTCTAACTAAGACAAAATCTGACAAAAACTTCTTCATCAGAGACTGATAGTCTTCCAATATCTTATTGTTAAGCTGTTTAATATCTTCCTCCATAACAGACCCTTCGCCCTTTAGCTGTGAACCTGGCTCCCTAATTTGCTGACCCCGTTTCTCAGCTTCCTCTGCCTTGCTTTTAGGAGCAGCCAATGAGAATTAAGTGAAAGTGGTATGAATCTTCACCCCTTCTGCCTTATCAGCTGGAATGTGGATGTGAAGTCCGGTGCCACCATAAGATAAACTGGGAAGCCACACACAGGAAAGCCAACAGGATGGAACTAGTCTGGATCTCTCACCTTGTTAAAAAGGGCCACACCAGCCTCAAAATACCTCCAGATTTCTTGAATGTGGGAGAAAAAGAACCATCTATTTTGTATAAGGAACTGTCACTTCTTATTCAGTTACTTACACTCAAACCTGATCCCAGTTCTTATTCCCCACTGCACAGAATAATCTACTTTTGTTTCTGTTATTTGGGAATCCTCTCATTTGAGGTCATGTTTTCCTGGGCATAATATAAAATTTTTAAAAAAGTAATACTATCAACAACTTTCTTCCAACAGCTGCCACTAGCGAGCCTTGTCTAAGAATTCTACAACAGTAACAAAATAAGAGCTAAAATAACATGTAAATAGGAAGTCCCTAAAATATTTTCTGCTACCTGAATGTTACCACCCCAAAATATGCTTTCCCTTGTCTGTTATAATAATATAGTAAAAATCAACAGCATAATAATTTATTTTGCTGGGGACCGAACTTGCTTGTTCAATTCCTAGAAAATTCCAGGGGAGTCAGAGCTTTAAGCTTCTTGGCTTGCCCGTGGGACAGGCTCCTTTCCCTCCTACGCTCTGACACTGCGTGTGGTTGCCACCTTTCTCATTTCTTTCTAAATGTGCATTTTAAGCCAGTAGGATCTTTTTTTGGGGGGGGCGGCCCTTGAACTCATGACCCTGAGATCAAGACCTGAGCTGAGATCAAGAGTCAGATGCTTAACCAACTGAGCCACCCAGCCACCCTGGATCTTTCTGAATGAAAAAGTGTTACGGGAGGCCTAGCAGCAGAAAAATTTTGGTAACTGAAAAGGTAGGCCCACAGGAGAGAAAAGACATGGTACACACAAATTAGACAAATTAGAGTCATGGTATGGATGAGTTTTCAAATCACTGATAATTGGTTTTAAAATCACTGATAAAAATAATAGAAATTATATTTGAATGACAAAAGCAAAGTGAAAGTAAAAACATTAACATCCTATAAATAACTTCTCCTTGTGGCCATGACCCAGTGTATGTGTCAACTCTAGAATGCATAAGGAGGTAAAAAATTTGCGTAGTAGCAGTTAAACAGAGAGTAGTCTACACAGGGTCCGGCAATTTAGCTCACTGGCTAAATCCAGGCCACTACCTGTTTTTGTATGGCTAACAAGCTAAAATTGGATTTTATATTTTTAAATGGTTACATTTTAAATGGCTATATAAGTACCTACATAACAAAATACTCTCAATTGGCCTGCAAAGACTTTAATATTTACTATTGGATCCTTCACAGAAAAAATTTGCCAGTACTTGATCTACATGACTAATCATGTCTTTCTGACTAATACTTAAGGACAGAACAAATAAATTCAAATTTGAGAAGCTTGTGAAGCTCCACAATACTATAGTCAATATGATGTTAAGAATAATCGCCACAGGGGAGCCTGGGTGGCTTAGTCGGTTCAGCATGCAACTCAAGATTTCAGCTCAGATCATGATATCATGGGTTGTGGGATGGAGCCCTCTGTCGGGCTCTGCGCTCAGTGGGGAGTCTGCTAGACCCACTCTCTCACCCTCTCCCTCTCCCTCTCCCCTGACTCACATGCTCTCTCTCTCTCTCAGGTAAATAAATAATCTTAAAAAAAAAAAAAAAAGAAAAGTTCCCACAGTTGGAAAAGAAAGGTCTATTTAGAATTTGAACCACTGGTTAGCAATTAGCAAATAAATTTACTTAGAATTATATCTTATGATATTCTGTGAGATGTTAATAAGTGCTATTTGTGGTCAAAAATTAGAAAAATACAGAATGTTGGACAAATACGGTTTGTATGTGTATATGTGTGTTCATTTTGCTTTACTGCAAGACTTCTCAGAGCCTTAAAAAAATCTTCTAGACAGGGCTATAGTATACACCAGTTCCTAAATTTATTTTACTTTACCTCTCTGGCACCTATTATTATCTTGAAGAAAGTATAGATACAATATAGTTTGGGAAATATTTACCTCATATGATACCAAAATAAATTAGCTGGAGATTAAAAAGTTAAATGTATAAGATACATCATAAAATCCAGAAGAGAACCAATTTAACTATCAAATCTCTTGTGGAGTTAGTACTCTCTTGGCTAAAGAAAAATGGAGTTAAGTCATTAAGAAAAAGATTCACTGAAAATGTGACCATGAAAAATTATTTTTATGTCAAAACCAACAAAAACAGAAAAAGGATACACAATACGATAAACGGTTGCATATATGATACATTAAAGAATTTATAGGACAATGGACATGAACAGGTCGCTAAGAGAAAATATAACAAGTAACTTGCTTGTGTGCCTGCACTAGTGACCCCCTTTGGCTGTTTTTCCTACTGAAATCTAAAACAAATTCAAACTTGGGTCATATGACAGCCTGGCTTAAAACTTGGCCCAGTTGCCCATGGCCCTTAGGATAAAGAGCAAACTCCTTCTTAACACGGCGGACAGGAAGCAGATGGGGCAGCCTTATGCCTTCACTCTCCAGCTTCCTCTTTACAACCCCCTCTCCCCGAGCCACAGAGCCATAGTACAGGACACTGCTTCTGCCAGGTCATTCTCTCCCCATCCTCCCACTCTTTTATCTTAGTTCACTTGCACATAGCCTTCAGTTCTCACTGAAGAGCCTTCTTTGACTGCAATTTCGTGGACTTAGATCAGATTCTCCTTTAAATAGTCTTGGCACCTTGCCCTTTCCCTCCACAGCGCTCACCTCCAGTTTTAATGGTACAAGTGCGGGACAACTGCATTAAAGTTGAACCCTCTGACTACTTGATAAACTCCACAAGGCCAAGGATCTTGACTGTCTTGTTCATCTTTGTACCTCCAGCACCCAGAAGAGTATCATAATAATTTTTAAAAAACAAAGCAACAACAAAAAATACTTCTGAAAAAGTATAAAAATACTGTTTATTTTTGGGACAGTGAGACTATAGGTAATATTTTTCTTTTCCTACTTTCCTGCATTTTACATATTTTCTATAGTGCATGTTCACAAAAAAAGTTTATGATGGACCCACATTTAAATAAGTAAAGATAATAAGTGAAAATCAGGCTTTTAAAAAAAATTGAGGGGGGTAAAACCTGATCTTATGCAGAATTAATTCAAATAGAAAACCTAGCACATATTTATTGACAAGCTAAATGTTCCTGATGTACAGCTAACTGAAAAAATATCCCATAAAACAGTGTGTATTTACATATGAAAGCCATATAACCATTATATGATTATTTTATGATTTATGAAACCTTGGCAAGTACTAGAATTTCAGACACTACAACCTTTAACTGTGATTATCTCTGGGTAGTGAAACTAAAAGGTTATTTTTTGCTTTTCTATATTTTTAATGTTTTCTGTTTGAATACATGTTAGGAAAAAACTAATCCCTTTACAAAGCTACTTCTCTTCTGCATTTACATTTTGGTTCACTTTGCAGCCCATATTTAGGAATACATCTACTTTTTTCAAGTAAGAAATGCCTTACATTAAACTACCTACTCCTCACTGTATCATATCAATTATTTTCTATAGTTTGTTTTATTAAAGCATACTTGACCCGAAGGTACTTCAAATAAACTGGATTACACCAATATTTTTTAAAAGCTCATGGCACTGATAACATGGTATTACATGTTTAAGTAAATTATGTTAGCCTTTTAATCAATATCAATTTTCTGATATTGCAAGCCTTCTAGATTCTATTGTTGTCATGTGAGTTATCACCTACCCTTACATCCAGAAAACTTCTCCAAAAGTGATAATCTTAACTAAGAGAAGCAGAAAAACATTTCTGAAAAATTATTCTGCAGAACATTATTTTCCACTTATTCCAAATAGCACAAGGTTTGCAGGAAATGAAACAAAACCATGGTAACCAACTAAACCTATCATGAGCTATCAGATCAAAAGAACACATAGTACATTACACATCAACGCCTACCAGCAGCGTAATCTTTCCCCAGTTCTTTTTGATCCTTCTTCCTATACATGAAAAAAGCTTTCAACCAGTTTTTATCTTTTAAAAAATGTGAAAGCCCCTTTACCATTATCTACTGTAATTCTCTGACTTTAACCAGGAACTCTGGCTGAGTTTACCTTTAAGAGTCAACCTAATGCTCTGAGATTCAATTAAGAATTACTGGGGTTTTTTTCCCCAATCATTAGCAAATTAAATTTTTTACTTCAATGAATTTTATCATTTTTTTAAATGCAGGAGCAATAGTTTCTTCATACTAAATCTTCAGTACTGTAAAGATAAAAACACATTCTCACAGGAATTTCTTCCTTATTAGAATCTTACCAGCATTCCAAACTCAAAGGCACAATAAATTAAATCATAACTACTGCACATAATACAGAAGAGCCCCATTTTGTCCTCTTGCGCACTCTATCACCAATCATCAACCCCCATCACAGGAACTGAAGCTAAATCCAAAGAATCTAGCTCAATATGTTCTTAAACTACCAACCATCAGTTAAAAATAAATAAACAAGGTATTGATGGCTTTTGTCAGGCATTAACTGCTTATTACATAACTATTTAGCCAGACAGACAATAGGGCAAGCCTCTGTAAAGACGAGAGATTATCTTTACTGCTATGGTTAGCCACTCTCTAATAGTGATCTCTTAAAATAAAGTATTTTCTTTTCTTTTACATACAAATATATGCATACGTAACATGTCACAAAATAAAATGTATACATGCCATAAAAATATGTATATTTTATGCACAACGAATTTCTGAAAGGATAGACACCTAATTGTGAATGATGTCTTTTCTAAGGAGTGTAACTAGAAGAAGTATGTGGTGGAAAAGAAAGGTAATTTGGCATTATATAAACTTCTCTTATTTGAAAAAAAAATTGTAACCACATCCACGTGTTGGTTTCATAATCGTAATAGATGTAACAAATTACATAAATGCAAATATGCTATTATTTTTATAGATGACTACTGTTTTTCTTTATCCAGGCTCACTACAAAATTATTTTTATAAGTACAAATGACCACCAAATGATTTTATAATGAAATTTTAGCTTAAATAATTAAACTTTATGTATACTTGATTTAGCTTTTTTTTGGAGGGGGGTCAAAAGTTAAGGATTAGTTAGAGTAAGTCTTATCCTAAAAGGCTTTAAACAGGGTTGGTAGGCTTTATAAAAATGATAATGTGTTAACTTAAAAATCTTTATTAAAAAATTCAAGGGGCGCCTGGGTGGCTCAGTCAGTTAAACGTCTGCCTTCGGCTCAGGTCATGATCCCAGGGTCCTGGGATCGAGCCCCACGTCGGGCTCCTGGCTCAGCAGGGAGACTGCTTCTCCCTCTCCCTCTGTCTCTGTCTCCCCCCCTGCTCATGCTCTCTCTCTCTCTCTGTATCTCTGTGTCTCAAATGAATAAATAAAATCTTTAAAAAAAAAAAAAAATTCAAAAGCTAAGAGTTTACTTTTGTGCCACACTCCCTGTCAACTTATAGAAAGTGCTGCATGGTTTATTGTTATTTTGGATGTTGTTTTTAACAATTTCTAGCCTCTATTTCTTAGCTTCTTGTTCTTTAGCAATTTAAGCCTTGGTTTCCTTACCTGTAAAATGCAGAAAATACAATATATACCATGCGGGCTTATTTCGTAGATAAAACTCAGTTTTCCAACCTGTATGCCCTGAATAGAGGTTGCAGGTTAAAAGATACCAAAAATGTCCAGCCTTTTTAAAGGCTGGGAAGGCATGGTGCAGCTGAAGTCCTTGGGCTGGTCATGCTGGGCCACACTAAGGTAAATATGGCACATTTACCTTAGTGTAATGTACTATATTTACCTTAGTGTACCATAGAACATTGTAATTCTCAATGGGTGCCACAATATGAAAAAGTATTGGAAAATACTGAAAGATAATGCACATAAAGTATTTACCATAGTGTCTGCCTGAGTCAGGAAATATTCAGTAAATGTTAACTCTTATTATATTTATAAAACTGTTAAGTCCATTAATAAGATATTTATGTATGCCAAATCATTCACAGGAAAGGAGCCACATTATCAACACATTCTGGGGCAGTATCTGGGGCAACAGGTCTTAAATTAAGAGAACGTGGTAGGTTTTCTATTGCACCTTAGAGTAGATACGTAAGTCATATTCCAGTTTCCCTTTACAAAGCAGATAATCAGAGCCAGAGTTACCTCTCTCATATCAAAGTTCCTGTCAATAAGCCCTAAAACGTACTTGAAATTCAGCTCCATCCTCAATGAAATGCTCAGTGGAATTTGCCTTATGTTGTGCCTTAAGAATACAAAAACCAAAAATATCCTGAAATCAGCTTTTTTGATTTCTCTACCTTCTGTTTTAAATCTATTGTAATGTATGCATAGTTTTGAGATGGAATTTAAGTTTAAACAGACAGTATACAAGTGAATAAAAGCCATACTGAACATAAAAACATGACAAATGAAGTACCATTCAAGAGTAAGGGGCACATCAAAACCACAGTGTGGTGCCACTTTACACCCATTAGGATGTCACACCTACTGTTTAAATCAAAGACATAATAACAAGTGTTGGCAAGGAGTGGAGAAATTGGAACCCTCATACATCACTGGTGGGACTGTAAAATGGTAAAACTACTTTGGAAAAAAATTTGGCAGTTCTTCAAAATGTTAAACATAGAGCCACAATATGATCCAGCAATTTCACTCCTAGGTATGTACCCAAGAGAAGTGAAAACATATACCTACACAAAAACTTGTACACAGCATTATTCATACTAGCATATTTATAGCAATGTTATTCATAATAGTCCCAAAGTGGAAACAACTCAAATGTTCATCAACTGATGAGTGGAGAAACAAAATATAGTATATATCTGTACATCAGAGTATTATTCAAATATTATAGATTAATAAAAAGAAATAAAACAGTGATGTATGTGACAACCCGGATGAACCTTGAAAACATGCTAAGGGAAAGCAGTCACAAAAAAACACATATATAATACATATTCCATTTTTATGAAATGTCCACGATGTATAAATCTATAGAGACAAAAAAAGCCAATGGTTCCCCAAGGCTGGAAGGGTTGGGAATAAGACAGAAGTGACTGCAAATGGGTATGGAGTTTCTTTTTAGGGTGATTAAATGTTCTAAAATTGATTATGTTGCATAACTTTGTAAGTGCATCAAAACCCACTGAATTGTACAATTTAAATGGGTGAATTCGTATGTTAATTATAATTTAAAAAATGCTTTTTTAAAAAAGAGTAAGATAAAAACATGCAAAAGCCAAGCTTGTGAATAAAATTAGGGGGGAAAGTTACAATTTTGTAATATATAGAAACTAAGTGGTTGCTATAGGTAGAAGTTTCAGAATACTCTTTGGACAAGAGGTATATCTTTTTCGGTCCAACAAAAAATTTAAAAACCCAGAAAACAAGAAGAAAAAAAATCAGTTAATCAATTAGCCCTTAACTTTTTTTCTCTATCTAATACTTTAACAAGAAGTCTTTTAGGCTCATTTATCAAAAAGGGGTGTGAAAGGGACATCTATGTGGCTCAGTTGGTTAGGCGTCTGTCTTCAGCTCAGGTCATGATCCCAGGGTCCTGGGATTGAGTCCTACATCTGGCTCCTTGATCAGCGGGGAGCCTGCTTCTCCCTCTGCCTGCCGCTCCCCCTGCTTGTGCGCTCTCTCTCTCTGACTAATAAGCAAATAAAATCTTTAAAAAAGGGCGGTGGGTGAAAAAGAGAAAAAAAAGTGGGGAGGGTATCTATCTGAACTCAGCAAACAGAAGAAACCTGGTAGATTTTTTCCCTTCTTTCCCCTCCTCTGCTCCCAGCATTTAATTCTAATTTGTTGACTGAAAATGAGAAATATATCAAAGGCTCTTAATACTCAACCTATATATTTAAAGTTTTCTCTCCCTGTAGACAGTTCACTTGAAAAGCCATTAATCAGAATGCTTGGTGAGCATAGAGTCTGGAAAAACAGAAAGTGAGTAAATCAGATGTTTAATGGAATATCTCTCAAAGAGTGTTGCACAGAGAGATTTCATGAGGAGGGTCTCATAATCAAATGAGTTTGGGAAATGCAGTATAGTTTTTAAACAATATTCACAGGCTCTGAGAAGTACTGTAGGAAAGAAATCCAACTGATTATATTTAAGGGCAGGACATTCACGGGGTTCCTCAAATTCACCTCTCTACTAGAGATAGTACTGCCAATGTTGGCCAAGACTCCCCTGTTCCACAGACCCTGAACTCTAGCACACTATCCTCTGTGACTTCCCTTTCTATTGCCCCCAACACTGACCAATTCTTCTCCTAACCAATTATTTACATAAGTTGATACATTGCATTTAGAGTTAAATCTTCAGAGATTTGGGAGTTATTACCTTCCATTTTGACCCTAGGTTGCAACTAGTGTCTTTGATTCTTCCCAAAATGAAAATCACACTATTGAATTTTTTGCGTGGGATTGTAAAAATGATACACATGCACTGTAAAAAAAAAAAAAAATCAGGCAACTCAGAAAGATTCTTTTAGACATCTCTCTGCTTACATAGATACCCAATAGATATATAATTTTATCTAAGTAATATAATACCATACATACTGTCCTATATAATGAATTTAAATTTCAGATTAACACAGACCAATACATATTTCAAAATTTATTGAATAAGAAATAAGATATATTTTTTTAATTTTTTAAAAAAAATTTTATTTAAGTAATCTCTACCCCCAACATGGGGCTTGAACTCATGACCCCAAGAGCAAGAGTTGCATGCTCTTTGAACTGAGCCAGCTAGGTGCCCATATAAGATATATTTTTTAAAATATATATATAATAAATATATCCAAACATATTTACAATATGCTTTCTCAGTCTTTAAATTCTCATTTGTTGGGGTGCCTGGGTGGCTCAGTCGATTAAGCGTCTGCCTTCGGCTCAGGTCATGATCCTGGGGTCCTGGAACCGAGCCCTGCGTCGGGCTCCTGCGCAGCGGAGAGCCTGCTTCTCCCTCTGCCTGCTGCTCTGCCTACTTGTTCTATCTCTCTGTCAAATAAATAAAATCCTTAAAAAATAATAAAAATAAAAATAAAACAAAAATAAATTCTCATTTGTTCTCCATTATCTAAAATTTTCCTAAATAATTTTAGGAATTTCCTAAATAATAAAATAAAAAAAGTTTTATTTATTTATTTGCCAGAGAGAGAGAGAGGGAGAGTACAAGCAGGGGGAGTGGCAGGCAGAGGGAGAAGCAGGCTCCCTGCTGAGCAAGAAGTCCGACACGGGACTCAATCCCAGGACCCTGAGATCATGACCTGAGCCGAAGGCAGACGCTTAACCATCTGAGCCACCCAGGTGCCCTTCATAAATAATTCTTATCTTAGTGGTCAGCACTAAACTAACAGGAAAGTTCTAAGCACTGTGGGTGTAAAGCATTCTCTGGAATATCCACATACAGAATTTAGGGATTATCAAGACTCTTGCACATACGTCATCTTGCTCTTCTCCCAAATTTAGAGAAGCTAAAATGAGTCAGACTCAAAAGAAATGTCTTTGGAATTGCCAAATCTGTAGTTAACATTTCTCCTCATCATGAGCCCTTCAAAATCTATTAAGATATCTAGAAACCCTTTTAAAGGTTATTTTTCAGTAGCCGAAGGAAAACCACTTACTAAATTAATTACCTAAATAATTCTGGTAAAACATAGGTTCCACTACCCTTTCCACTCATTATTCTTATTGCTTTCACAATGATCTTTCCAAATTATAAATGTAATCATCCCCCTCTTCTACTGAAAGTTTTCAGTGACTCCCATTTCCTACAGATAAAGTCCAAATTCTTTTTTTTTAAGATTTTATTTATTTATTTGACATAGACACAGCAAAGAGGGAACACAAGCAGGGGGAGTGGGAGAGGGAGAAGCAGGCTTCCTGCCGAGCAGGGAGCCCGACGTGGGGCTTGATCCCAGCACCCTGGGATCACAACCTGAGCCAAAGGCAGCTGCTTAACAACTGAGCCACCCAGGTGCCCCTACAGTCCAAATTCTTAAGGATGAAATACCAGGCTTTTCTGGTACACTTACTGCTAAAACTTCCTGCGCCCCCAAGCCCTAGCAGCCTGCCATACACCAAATATTTCACTCTGTTCTATATATTTCTTCCTTGGCTGTTTATTCCGCAAATGCTTATTTTTCATCACATCTTATTCTTCTACCTGGCAAACCTCTAGTCTACCTTTAAGAGCCAAGTTAAATGTCTTCTTTCTTGACCCTTGTAGACAGTACTGCAGAATACAAAAGCTCAATAAATGCTACTATTTTTGATGAGGCAGTTATCTGAGAGATTATTTTAATTACCCAATTTAACAGTGAAGACCAAGCTCCTGACTTAGACAAAAGGCCTTGACACATTTATGACACACCAGGGATAAATATTTTAAGGTATATATTAGTCAAAGTACAATGGATTTCGCTGTGCTAAAATTATTAACATAATTAGGTTTTCCAATCATCTTTAAAATACTGAATTATTGGGCGCCTGGGTGGCTCAGTTGGTTAAGCGACTGCCTTCGGCTCAGGTCATGATCCTGGAGTCCCAGAATCGAGTCCTGCATCGGGCTCCCTGCTCAGCAGGGGGTCTGCTTCTCCCTCTGACCCTCCCCCGTCTCATGCTCTCTCTCTCTTTCATTCTCTCTCTCAAATAAATAAATAAAATCTTTAAAAAAAAAAAAAATACTGAATTATTTTAAAGTCAGATTGGAAAATATTTTAAATCAAGTTTTGAAAAAAATTATAGGTAAAAACATCAAAACAGAATTTACAAAACTATGGCCTCATATACAACTTTCTTAGAAACTAATACTAGACTTTCTCATTATTTACCAAAGCTAAAATTGGATATACTACTTTAATCGGAGGTTGAATAGGACTAAAAGATTTGAAGAATTATACCATAGATGGATCCTCACTGTCAAACAAGGAAACTACTTTAATGAATACCCACTGTTATACTATGTGCCTGGTATCCATTTTCTCTCCTCACTCAACCTTCTTCCTTCTTTAAAACAGGAAAAGAAAACCAGATTTTGTTTGTTCATCAGACTCCCTCTCAAGCCTTATCTTCCAGAAGAAACTGACCCCATCTCTCAGCCCTAGAACCACGTGCTGGTTAGACAAGCAATCAGTACATGCATTTCCCTGCAGATTGTTACTGGCTCAGGGGTGGGAAAGGGAGAGCTGCGGAGGCCTGGTCAACTTGAAGGGAAGGAGGAACGAGAGAGGAGAGCATATGACTCTGATTGCCCTTGGCAACCACTTTTTGAATGTAAGAAAAGCCAGCCTTAGACGGGAGCTGATGCTGTGAGTGGCCATGAATAGAAACAAAATAACAAGTCCTTGATAACATCACTAGGGTACTGATCATCCATGTTATTGCATTTCCAAATTTCTCATTATGTGAGGTATTTCCTTAAGTAATTTATTGTCTGCGCCAACAGAGTTTGCCTATTTTGAATATCAGACAATACCTGCAGCTGAACAAATCTCAACTGATAGAGAATTTGATTCTTAAAAAAAGGATGCTAATTACAGACTTTTAAGAGGTCTCTTTTGCAAACTAATGGGAATATAATCCCCACTTTACATGTAGGAAACTAAAGCTCAAAGAGGTTAAATATATATAATAAGGTCAGGCAACTAGAACTGTTTGTCAGGCTCTAAGCTACTACAGCTATTTCCAAAGTTCCACAGTGAGAGTAGATAATTGCAATTATATTTTGTGACAGATGTTTTAAAATCTCAATTCCTGATTCTCTCTGACCTTCTTCTCTTTCAACCTCTTTGCTAACTGAAAGGTTTCCTGTTTAGGTGATTAAATGTTTCTTCTTCCAGGGACACTTGGGTGGTGCAGTCGGTTAAGCATCCAATTCTTGGTTTCAGCCTGGGTCCTGATCTCAGGGTTCTGAGATCAAGCTCCGCATCGGGCTCCGTACTCAGCAAGGAGTCTACTTGGGATTCTCCCTCTGCTCCTCCCCCTGCTTGCTAATGCACTCTCTCTCTCTAAAATAAATAAATCTTAAATAAATAAATACATCTTTTAAAAAAATGTTTCTTCTTCCAGCTTTCTTTTCTAGTTTTAGTAAAATACATACTTATAATTACATTTTTCTTGTCAGTAAATATGAACAAATTTAGCAGATCAGGCCACTGAGAAAAAGGGATATGTTTATATCAAAGGGAACCAATGTTTTTAAAGATCACAATAAATCAAAGTAATGCATAACTTTAGTCCTGACGCCACATTAAGTGTGCAAAATCAATATAAAGAGGTGTTTTAATATTTCCAAGAAAACTCTTGGACGGAATCCAAGCAAGTATGCCCCACATTAAACGAATGGCTTAGGAAAATAATAGTGAAACCCTAGAGCTGAGCAATGATTCCACCTACTAGCACACTTAAGGCAGAAAAAGTAAACAGCTATTGAAGATTACAATGTTATTTATACATTTGTTCAAATAGGAAAGCCCTTTTTGCATTCATCTCAATTCCATAAAAATATGAAATTTTCAGAGAAATATAGTGAAAAAACTAGTTTTGAGTGTGTTGTGATCAGACCTACATACAGAAATTGTTTAGACTCTTATCAGGTATAGCAGTGGCAATAAGAAAATAGATAGCAAATATTTAAAAGATCATTTCATATGATCACTTATATTAACTCTTCACTGGTCTTTTCACCTTATTTCACTATTTCGAAGAATTCATGGTGCAGTGTTTATGTAACTCTATCAGTTATTTACAGTGAACAAATGTTTTAATAGGTCATTGTTCAAGAAAACACAGGAAAAGATGGAGAATTTCATCAGAGAATTAGAATCTAAAAAAAAAAGGAAAGAAAGAAAGAAAATTCTGTACCTAAGTAACACAAAATATGAAACTAGGAACTCAGTGGATGGGTTTAACAGCAGATCAAAAATAGTAGAACATAGGATGAGTGAACTGAAAGATAGGTCAATAAAAAATGTCCAAACTAAAGTTCAGAGATGAAAGTCGGAAAGTTAGCCCAGAGGGAAAAAATTTTAGAAAAGTCAGAAAATAATTTATCCTGAATAAACCTGCAGTTAGAGAAATACTAATGGAGTTTTTCAAGTTAAAGGAAGATAATTCCAAGAAAATGCAAAATTACAGGGAAGAATGAAGAACAATGAGGGGGTAAATATATGAGTAAATACAGAAAAATACTGACTTTTCTGTTTAAACAGTAACAATAAGGTATTATGGAGTTTACAATATATGGAAATAAAATATCTGAAAATAACAAAAGAAAAGGTAGGAGGAAGAGAAATGAAATTTAGAGTGTTCTAAGATTCTAGCATTATTGGGAAAAATGATAGAAACAATCATTTATATTAAATATAAATAAGTCAAGGCCACATGTTTTAACCTCTAGTTTAACCATTAAAAGAACAGTAAAAGAATGTATAACTCAAGTTAGGTGTAAGGAAAAAATGGAATAAAAATTGACTTGTAAAATAAGTCAACAAAGAAAAAGAAACATAAAACAGGAGAGTTATATAGACAGTAAGATAGTATTTAAACCAAAATATATCAGTAATTACATTAAATGTAAATGGATTATATACTTTAGCTAAAATTAAAAACTTAGAAACACCATAAATAGAAATAAAGGACAAGTCACAAACTTGAAGGAGACAATTCAATTCATATATAACCAAATGATTAGTATCCAGAATAAATGACTTTCATGAATCAACAAGAAAATGCCAGGGTAAGGGATCTGAATGCAAATTTCACAGATGAAAAAATGTGAATAGTAAATAAACATGAAAAGATGCTCAACCTCATTTGGAATCAGACAGATTCAAATTAATCAGCAGACACCATCAGACTGACATAATGTCTGACAATATTAAATGAAAACAAAAAGGAAAACAACACGAATTCTTACACAGTATTGTGGAATAAACAGTGCAACTACTTTTGGAAAAAATTATTCATTATCTAAGAAAGCAAAAGCAGCAACTTTACATCTAAGTAAATATTCTAGAGAAAATTGTAATGTATACCAGGAGATATTTACAAGATTATTATACATGGCAAGACTGTTTTTTTGTTTGTTTTTTTATTTTTTTAAAGATTTTATTTATTTATTTGACAGAGAGAGACACAGCGAGAGAGGGAATACAAGCAAGGGGAGTGGGAGAGGGAGAAGCAGGCTTCCCGCCGACCAGGGAGCCCGATGCAGGGCTCGATCCCAGGACCTGGAATCATGACCTGAGCCGAAGGCAGACGCTTAACGACTGAGCCACCCAGGCACCCTGGCAAGACTGTTTTTAACAGCACCAAACTAGAAACCACCCACATGTCCATCAATAATAGGATGGATAAATAAATTATGCTATATTTATTTAGTGGATATATAGCAGTGAAAATACATGAATTATAGCCATGTTCTACAATAAGGAAAAATCTCAGGAATATAATGTGGAGTGAAAAAAACTGAAGAATACATTCTACATGTCCTATTTATTTGAAGTTCAAAAATGAACAAATCAAAACAATGTATTATGTAGGGATACAAACATATGTTATAAGCCTATAAAGAAAAATAAGAGAAAGATAATCAGGATAGGTTAGCCAGTGTGAGGGACAGGAGGAAGAAGGAAGGATTAGGGGAGGCATATATAGTACAAATGAGACTCCAAAGGCAATAGCTGTTTCTTAAAATACAGGTTGGGCGCATAAGAGTTATGGTTATTTGTAATTGTTATTTAATAATTTTTATATTTCTTGTAAGTATTCCTTTGTGTATTCTTAACATTTAATAAAAAGGACAATATAAAACATGCACTAGTCCTATCCCTTTTCATTTGTCACTCTGTATAACACTGAACCTAATTTTTTTCTTCTAGTGAGAAAAATTATATAATGACCTAAAATATTTTTAAAGAATTAGTCCTAAACTATGAAAACCATAAAAAACGTTTTCAAAACCAAACTCCTTAGATTATCTTAGTTTTTTTATAACTCATAGTTACAATGTATACTTAAACTACAACTAATCCAAATGTTGTCAAAATCAATACACAGAAAATCCCAAAGTCACTGAACTACTTCATGCTACATGAAGTATAATCTAGTGCTTGGGCTAGCATTTTATCTTCAACTACACATTCTAACCATGTGGATGCCTGTCTGTATGCTTCTATTGAAAAAAAAATTTTCATTGAGCAATAATCATTTTTCTTGAACCAAGGGGTCAATATGAGCAAAGGCAGAAAAGCCAGAAAAACCTGGCCTGAAATTCAGGCTCAGATCAGGTATGGGAGAAGATGGTGCTCAAGAGAAAAGTAAGATGTTAACTACAGAAGACCTCCCATGTTCAAAAGCAACTTATATTATTAAAAAACCTTAAACAATCTTAACACCAAAAAAATATTTGATATGGGATATAGTGTCTGATATGATGTGAGGTGAAGGCCTCTAGATGCAGTAGTGCCAGGGCCTACAAACATTTTAAAATAAAACTAAGAGAAAAAAGAAGAGTGAGGTCTTAGTTTCGGTCTTGTGGGCTGACTAAATAATAGTGTCATCAGCTAATAAAGGGAATATAGATGTTACAGCATATTTGGGAGGAAAACTGATGAGTTCAATTTTGGACATCATGAGGTTGAGCTGCCAAAGGAGCAACTTGACTTCAAGGACTTGTTGTTCCTAACATTAGGGCCTATGGTTAACACAGTAAATGCATAATGAACATTGACGGCTATGAATTATGAATCTGGCTCCCCCAAACAGATCATACATTATGTTGAAAACAAAACAAACTGATGTGAACTGGGAGAATCATCAGTTGAAATGGGGAGTATCAGATGTATCGATATGACTTCTTTTCATATTCTCCTTAACACTTCCCTGCTACACATCTAGTTCAAAACAAGGAAGATCATATTTCAGCATATAAATTACTCACAATGTGTATTTACAAATTCCCTACTCCCACTATAGCCCCTTTTACTCATTACTATTTTTTTTCAGCGTACAGTTTCAGGGTCATTTTCAATAACAAAAGGAAGGCTGTATGTTTCCTCCAGACATATGAATTAAAAACATTCCCATCAATTTCATGCTCATCTATGCTCCAAATTCTATTCTCAGATTTCCTGGACTGAAGTAGATGGGAAGTAATTATCAAATTACAGTGTAGGAATACAGTCACTGCATTCCTACAGTTCCTGCAGGTAGGAAAGACGAAGAGCTTGGGAGCTTTGTGTGCTACTTTCTCCACACTAAACCCTTACCCCTAGGGTGTGCACTGATGTCATTCAGTGAAAAGTGAGTGACAGCCACGCTAGAAGATGAGTGGCATCATGGTACAATGGAAAGTACCTGAACCTTGCAGTGAGGCGACACTGAGCTCAAACTCAGTTCTGTAACTTACTATGTGATCTCGGAGGGACTTAGGGCAGATGGCAAAAGGGGAAAGGAAGAGAGTGTTGTGCAGATATCTGGCTCTCCCTCACCCCACTTCCTTCTTCACTATTCTGGTCCATAAGTCTTTACATGTACACTCATTTACCCCAGACACACAGACAACCAGACTATTTGGAAATGGGGTATTGCAGAATCCTAGAATTACAAAATGTTTGGCATAGAAAGAGGAAAAAACTGACTTAAGGGAATTCTGTGATTTACGCCGAATCTGTCTTTAGTTCATTTGGTGGTAAAATGAGTAAGTATTTGAATTTCCAGCCCAGATTTTTTCCCCCTGTATACCATAATTTAAACCTGAGAAACAACATAATTAAATAAGTGAAGAGGGATTTATACTTTATAATTTGCCATAAAAAGCAAATTTCCATGCCTGTAACAAGCTTTATTCTCCAAGTATACAATTGATTCAGAATTCAGTAGACAACAGTACTGGATTATATCATCCTTTTCATAAAAAAGATTAAGTTTTGTGGATGGGATTAAGAGCAATCCCTGCTCAAACAGGCATAAGCGATTGGAGGAGTTCCACATGGTCATACTAGAGCAACAACATCATCTTTCTGTTCTCTCCTTGTGGCTACCAAAAGAAATTGCCATGTCTGTGACCTCCTTCTTAGGAAGTTTCTACTTCTAAGTCTTTTCCAAAGATGAATGAATGCACAAAGACAATGGATAATTATTCCAAGCCTTTGGAGAGGCAGCAATGGAGAGTGACTAAGAACACAGACTCTGAAGCCAGATTATCTGCATTCAAATATCAGCTACACAAATTATTAAATGTATGACCCTGGCCGAGTTTTACTCAACCCCCAGGTCCTCGGTTTCCTTCTCTGTAAAGTGGAGATCGTAACAGGACATACACCCTAGAATTGCTGAGAAGATTAAATAGGTTTGAGGCTTGGCATGAAGTAAGCCCACTGGATAAGCATGCTATTGTATTACTGTTCTGTTGTTATTGCAGGGCTAATGGAAATATTTGTTTCTGGGCACTGTACTGTAAGATAAGAACAGCCAAATACTAGGCAAAGTTCAGCTGACAGGAAAGAGCCAAGAGCTCCCAAGAAAAGCTGCTTCAATCAAAAGCCAACCTAAGAGAAATGATATTGGCTTTAATTTTATGAGTTACAAAGATCTTTTCTCTTAGTTTCTTTCCTTATTCAAGAAATATATGGGAGCTGACACAGCAGGACAGATGGGAGAAAACGGGTAAGATGAAATAGAAGAAAGCAGCTACAATAAAAATGCTTTAAAAGTTTTTCAATTCTTAATTACGGAGTGCTACCATTCATGAGGAATTTTTTAAGGGTCTCAAAGCTATTAAAATGGTAATTAGGTCCCAAGAAAACAAGAACCAATTCAATTACATGCTGGATGCTTTTAAAATTTAAAGCCCTCTATTAAGAGGGTTTTAAATGAAGCACAGTTATAATTACAGGTCCATGACCAACCTTAAAGCCAAAGTGTAGGTTCCCGGCTGACGCTGGCTCTCACGAATAAGGTAACTCCCCTCAGCCACACTCAAGAGCTGGTCTGCTTCTTCTCGGGAGATCATGCCGTGAAACCTAAGAAAAAAGTCAATTCAGAAACTGAATGCTTTCCACCTTTTGTCAGTAAAGCAAGATAAAACAAAACCCTCCACCCTGTCCTGTTGTTTTCTAGACAAAGTACTGCCATATAATCGAAGGGGAGCAGTTGGGCTTAACTCTGCTTGTGTTTTTCTGGGCCTGGCCCCTGGCCAGCTTCTCTGTGGTAACAAGAACCACACCAAAGTAGCTCTCCAATCCATTTAACAATTGTGAAATCAAAATCCACATCCATCTAAGGGAAGATCAACCACCTCTCTCAAGAGGACAATTCCCTTCTTATGTAGCTGTCTGACCATATGGACATACTAAAAAATACACAGCAATGTGTCCCATTTCCTTCCTTCATGCTAGTGGCACTGCTCCAGAATTCTGGCTCACAGTCGAAGTTGGCAATTTTCCAGGACCCTGGGTTGCCCTTAATTGGCATGATTGCCCAATAATGTGCATAATCTGCATCACTGGATACTCAAGCCAAAAGCAAACAACAGTAATACTTGCTTTCACTCCCTGATAAAACCCTATTTTTGATTAACAGGGGAAAAGGCATGAAGAAGAAAAAATATAAATAACACATTCTTTACACCAAGACAGCAGATTCATCTATAGCATTCTGACATGAAACACTGAAAAAGAAAAAAAATGTCAGTGGTGACAGATGATTACTATTAAAAAGAAAAAAACCATCTTATATTTATATGGTGATTTATAATTACAATTTACAAAGAACTTACACATACATTATGTCCTTTCAGTAATTCAAGGATAACTGAATTGAGGGATTGCTCAAGTGAAACTTTGTGGTTTTTACTGGTATGAAAAAACAGCAGTCATTTGATTTTGGAATGATGTATTTAAAAGGCCCTGAAGTGCCACCTTAATAATTTAGGGACTTTACTAGAGGGCAAGTGGCAAGCTTTTGGAGTTTTTCTCATGAGGATGGTTCAGTCTTTCTCAATTTAAGTCTCAAAACAGTTCATGGTATGTATGTTCAAATCATGACAATCAGAGCAGCTAGGTTCAAAAGTGGACTCTGGGAATTTCTTATCTCCATATATTTCTCAATCATTCGGAACCAGATCCCTCAGACTCTGCCAGAGGCAAGAAGACAGTAACCTATCGCTGGTGGTAACACATACCATTAGATTAGCATATTGGCATATTGTTTTAAGTTTACATGAAATCAGTTAATAAAGTTAGTAAAATTTAATATTTATTTGTTTTTAAAAACTCAATTAATTTAAAAGAAAATCACATTCAAGGACGCAAACTTTGGAACAGAACTTGACAAGGATATTTAAAGAACTATAAAACTGTTCATACCACTTAAACCAAAATTTCCACCCCAGAAAAAGCTTTATGCACTACGATGTTTCTGATGGTATTATTTTTAATAATATAGTTTAGAAGCAAACTAAATGCCAAAAAGCAGCTAAGTGATTAAATTATGGTACAACCATAAAAAACATCAGTGGCTCCCCGCCAACTCATAAGTGCCTATGTTCTATTCACAAAAGTCTTGGAAACTTAAACAGAATTTTTAAAAATTTAAAAAACTTGCTATATACATCATTGTGTATCTGATACGATCTTAAGTCTTGAAAAACAAAGGATTTTATTTGAGGAATGATGGGATTATAGGTGATTTTTTTTCTTCTTTCCCAAGGGCTATATTTCATTTTTTTAATAATCAGAAAAATTAAGCATTTAAAAAGTTATTACAACATTTTTCACAGAATAGAAAAATATTATTAATATTAAGTGGAAAAATCAGGCTATAAAATTATATGTATAAAATCTCAATTTTGTAAAACCATTAGGAAAATAGATCCTCAGAAGGTAATACTTCAGACTATTAACACTAGCTATTTCTGCATAGCATAAATTTACTTACAGAAAATCTGGAAAATAAAGAAAAGTGTAAAAATACACTGAACCACCCTCACCCTGCTGTATGTACCTATGTGAATTTACATTGATATGCTTAGTATATACATATACACACAAATACATACATTTTCCTCATACACATCTAGGATTATTTATTTATATTGCATCTTTCTTTTAACATCATTCCATACATACATTTTTCCATGCTATTTTCTTCTCTATACTTTATTTTCCGTTTTCACCAATTAGAATAATTATATTTGTAATAAATTTAACTCATTCAAACTTGAATACCTCCTTTATCTTGCTTTTATTTTGAGCAGAAGCATCCATTTACCTGTCTCTCTTACATATTCCAATCTATAAAATGTTTTCTCATAATCCATACTTACTCTCTTCCATAATACTTTGGTCTGTTTTCTACCTGTTTGGGAAGAAAAAAAAAGATATTTGTGAAAATGCAAATGTTCAGAACCTAACTCAACATTTTGTATATGTGGCAAATTAAAGCATATACTAAGAAAAAGAATTAGGATAAGATTCAAAACATCAGAGTCTGGAGTCCCATGTCTATCAGCAGGTTCATTGTGCCATTTTGACTTGTCACTTCATCTGTCAGATCTATTTCTTATCTAAAAAGGGCTGTGTATGTAAAAATAGTTGGATTAAATTTAATCTTTCATTTCGAGGATTTTATGAATCTGAAAAAATATTTACATCACTTTATCCAAAAAGTAAAATAAAACATCAAAAACTTAATGCCACAATTGTGTCAGAACAGATTGTGGCTTCCTCCCCCTTCCTGTTACTCCATATTTTCCATTCTGTTCACACCTCAATATAATCTTGTCCTTTTTTCCTCCTATCAGCTCTTTCCTCACCAGAGTTTATCCCTGTCCTCCCCACAGCGTTCCACAACAGGTGTACTGGCTGTGGCTAAGGAAAGACCCTGCAGAAAAGATTCTAAGGAATTTGTACTGGGGTAGACTGAACGAGAGTATTTGGCCCATTCATTCAAGAAACATTTACTGAATGTCAAATGTGTGATAGGCACTGTCCTACCTAGAAGGGGACATATCGCTGCAATAAGACAAAAACTGTCATTACTCTTTTGAAACTCAGAGACAGACAAGAAATTTCAAGAGAAAAAAAGGGAAAATAGAAAGTAGTAATAAGTGCTAATAATAAAAATAAGAATGGGTAATGTAAAGGGGAGGGCTAATGAGGTATTTAAGTTGGGTGGTCAGGAAAGGCCTCCCTGAGAAGGTGACATTTCAACTGGGTTCTGAATGACCTGAATAGACATTTTTCCAAGAAGACACACAGATGGCAGACACATAAAGAGATGCTTGACATCACTAATTATCAGGGAAATGCAAATCAGAACCACAATAAGATTTATCACCTTACACCCACCAGAATGGCTAGACTAAGAAACACAAGAAACAACAAGTTTTGGTGAGGATGTGGAGAAAAAGGAATCCTTGTGCACTGTTGGTGGGAATGCAAACTGGTGCAGCCACTGTGGAAAACAGTATGGAGTGTCCTCAAAAAATTAAAAATAGAGGGGCACCTGGTTGGCCCAGTGAGTAGAGCATGTGACTCTTGATCTTGAGGTCATGAGTTCAAGCCCCATGTTGAGCATAGAGCTTACTTTTTAAAAAAATTAAAAATAGAAATACCATAAAATCCAGTAATTCACTACCAGGTATTTACCCAAAGAAAATGAAAAACACCAATTTGAAAAGATATATGTACCCCTATGTTTATTGCAGTGTTATTTACAATAGTCATGTTATGGAAGTAGTCCAAGTGTCCACTGATGGATGAATGGATAAAGAAGATGAGGTATACACAAACACACACACACACACACACACACACACACACACACACACACACTGGACTACTACTCAGCCATAAAAAAGAATGAGATCTTGACATTTGCAATAACATGGAGATATTATGCAAAGTGAAATAAGTTGGATAGAGAAAGACAAATACCATATGATTTCACTTATAAGTGGAATCTAAAAAACAAAACGAACAGATTATTAAAATACAGAGAACAAATTCCTGGTTGCCAGAGGGGAGCACGAGGGAGGGGATTGGTGAAATAGATAAAGGGGATTAAGAGATACAAAATCCAGTTATAAAATAAGTCATGGAGAAAAAAGTACAGCATAGAGAATATAGTCAGTAATACCATAATAACACTGCACGGTGACAGACGGTGATTACACTTACTGTGGTGAGCACTGAGTAACCTATAGACTTGTTGAATCAATATGTTGTATACCTGAACTAATATAACAACGTATATCAATTATACTTCAATAATTTAAAAATTAAAAAATAAAATTACAGATTAAAAAATATTTTAAATTATTAAAATTTAAAATGAAAATAAATATATTTATACCAATATACACCAATAGGGGAATAAGTAAGCTGATTTATAGTAAATGCAGTTTGGAGGAATGATGTAGATCTATAGGGACTAAGGTGAAGAAGTCACCAAAACAAACCACTGAATACAAACCTAAGTTATGGAATAATTATACAGTATGACACCAATTAGGAAAAGCCCATGTACACTAATACTTTAATATATATTTATAGACTAGAGAGATATCTGGAAAAATATATACCAAATTCAAATGGTTTCCTTCCAGGAAGGTTGGGGAGAACTGAACTGATGGGCCCATTGGGAAAGCAAAAGAGAGACTTCAGTATTAACTGTAATATAATTTTTTAAATAAAGAATGCATTTATGCATTGCTGATACAGCTGATATCACCTTTAAAAAATAGAAATCGAGATTAACTTTTGTGTAATTTAATATTAAGAGTCTGAGGCACATTAGGATATAGTCCCCCCGATGGGGTCCCTCAAATCGTAAGATCTTTGCAGGTGGCTGAAAGGAAAAGCACTTTATCAGGCCTATGGGAATGAGGTAAAAAGAAAGGAAAGTCCTTGAATACACCCTACTCAATGATGAAAATTCTGGACCAGTACAAAGAACTGGTGTGGCTGATGTACTGGTGGCCTTAAATGGTGCCGCAGTCCAACCGCAGTCCAACGGTGTTACAACCCAAGACAATACTGATTAGTTGACAGTCCCTCATTAAGTGCACAATATGCTTCCATCGATTGCCTAAGTAGTCATCTTCATAACACAACTGATTAGGTCTTACATTGATGAATAACTATTTTGCTTTACCCAAAAGAACTTTGAATTAAAGGAAATTAGGTAAACATTGGATGCTTAATACAGTACTGTTATAATAGGCAATAAGTCCAAAATAAATTGACAAACCAATTGCCTCTTTTTCTGCTTTTCCATAATGGAAATATCAAATAAAACAAGTTTAAACTAACTCTTTTTTCTCTTTTATCTATAAAGTGAAGGGGAACAGAATATACCACTTCAGCATAAGGATTATTTTGAGTCGAATGCGATTAAGAAACCCCAAACACGGAAGGAACAATGAGCCCTCCCCCTTTCACCTCAAAGCAGGGCATAAATTTCCCTTTGTAAAGGTGTCCCCTCCCATAACAGCAAGAGAAGAACACAATGACTTCAGGGACAATTCTTATCAACTGAGATAGCTGGAGTCTGCATAATAAACCTTACCAAAAACCCCTTATTTACTAAACAATTCCTAATCACCTTTCCACAACTCACCCTAACCCTTCCAAGGCCCAAACCCCTTTTGCTCTGTCTGCTCCCTTCAGCACACTTTATCACCCTCTGTGAAAGTGGTATATAAGCTACTGGATGAAACTGCCTCTTTGGGGTTTTCATGTATCTGCTGTGAGCCCCTCCTCCCCTGTGTGCATATGAAATAGACCTTTTCTACTGTTAATCTCTCTTTTTTCAGTTTGACTTGCAGGCCTGAGACACAGAACCTAAGAGGATAAAGGAGAAGTTTCTCCTTCCCTACAACAGCATTTAGATTTTTGCTGATGTGTCAGATATCATTACTTAAGTAGTGATCTGGAATAGTCTTTTCAAACAGACAGGACAGCATTACTGATCGATAATTTAAAAAGGGTTAATAATACGAACAATGATTATTAATGATCCCAATTAATTTATTTGCAAATACATCCACCTGGGAATTTAAATGTTATACGGAATAATAAAAATATATTTGTGCTTATACAAACATTTTATGCTTGTTTCTAAGTTTCAAAAAAAAAAGTTCATAATAAAACAGACTAAAACTGGCTGAAGTCAATGTGACTACGTGAGAAAGGATTTTAAATTAGTACTTATGTTGAATTACATGCTTTAGCTTTCTCTAATTTTCTATGTTTATAGTTAACATTTTTTTCATGATACCATATCATGGGTAGGAAAAATGGGAAATGAGGGGAACAAAACAGATTCCAACTAGAAATAAAAGGTGCTGTAGTTTGGTTGCTACAATGTAGATCATGCTATCAGAGAAAGAAAACTAAGTTAATCTACCATTACTGAATATAAAGTGCATAGTAAATATAAGAATTCAGTAAGTAGTAGCTACCATTTTACGATATTTTAAGTATCAATGGAATCTGTTAAATTAACATTTACTGTAGTTTTGGTAACTAATGAACTATTTTCTATTGTTATTTTTTAACATAGTGTTATAAATTATTTTTTTCATATATAAAATATTTTAATCAAATTCACCAACCACATTCTTTCAAATTAAAGAAGTCTTATTTCTTATCTTATTTTCTACAAAAACAAGAAGAGCTTGTTTAATATGTAAGTTTCTTGCTCTGCAAAGGAAATCTGAAAACAGTAGGAAAAAACAATAAAAGTACTATAAATGTTAATTCCCTTCCCTCCTCATGCACAATGTTATAGATTCAGCTCTCAGGTTATTATTTTTTTTACTCTGTCCCATGGCTTTAGTTCAGAACAGCTGCCGCCCCCCCGCCAAATTTTCCTAATTTAAATTCAAATTTAAAGAATATATATTTCTAGAGGCAATGCTACTAAAACAATGAAGCAGAACACTCAGAAAATTTCCAAAATGCTTCATGCTGCTCTTTTCTAACAGTGGTATCGACCTGGTCAGAAGTCACATGAAATCCTTATCTCCTTCTTGCTCCCATTGTAAAAACAATACTTGGGAGGCAGGTACTTGAAACCTAGTCTGGAAGTCTATATGAGGCTTATAAAAGTTAGGGTATATATACATGAAATTGTAAGAAATAATAGAACCCTGGCCAAATATTATTACTTTTTTCAGGCAGCAGTCTAGAATATGTATATAAAGGCTACACACAAAAGTACAAATATTTTCAAGTGTCAAGATTTTGTTTTACATTATTTTTTAAAGTGGCTCAGTTTGGAGGAGGAAAAGGGAGAAAAATGCACATTTCCTTCCTACACTGGTAGTTTCTGAATTAAAGACTTAGAGTAAGTCACTCAGTACTCAACTCTAGCTTTTAAAGACTTACAGTAAGTCACTCAGTCACTAGTCACTCTAGCTTTGGTTCTATTTTAGTTTCCTGTATTAAAGTCAGGAAGGAGGAGGAGAGGGGAGGGAGGGGAGCAGAGGGAGGAGAGGGAGAGGAGAGAGAGGAAGAAGAGGAGGAGTTTTACAACTGCTCAAAGACAATGGAAGACGAATTGGATAACCAGAGGATGTGCTACACGTAGACAATGCAGCTTTCCATGGAAGCACAAATTTTTACACTACATTTTCTAAATTACTGGGTTTTTTCCTCACTGCATTTTACACCATAGAAAATATCAAAATGGATAATAGTTAAGCTTCAACAAGTCAAAAAAATTTAAACTTAGAAAAACTTCAAAACAAAACAAAACAAAAACAGAGCAGAGCCAGCATCGTGGAAGAGTAAGTACTCATCAGAGAGCTACATAGCTGGAAATGAATTTTAGGGAAGTGGTGACAAAAAAGAGATCAGAAATGTTATGGAACTTACAAAGATTGTTTAACTTTTTATCCTCCATTAATAGTAAGATAAACTTCTAGGTTCCTGCTTTCCTCCGCAATTCTGTAACATTCTCGATGATATTTAGACCAAAGTTATAAGTGTTAAGAACGCAGCTTGTTTTCCACTGTATTTTAGACTTACCCAAGAAAACAATTAACCTTCAGCATGCCAAATAGGTTAGCTCTCTATTTACCGTCACATTTCACAAATTCAATAAAGAATACGTATTTACAGGGACCCCTGGGTGGCTCAAGTCAGTTGGGTGTCTGCTTTCAACTCAGGTCATGATCCCAGGGTCCTGGGATTGAGCCCTGCATCGGGCTCCCTGCTCAGCAGAGAGTCTGCTTCTCCGTCTGCCTCTCCCTCCACCTGTGTGTTCGCGCTCACTCTGCTCTCCTTCTCTCAATAAACAAAAAATCTTTAAAAAAAAAAAAAAAAAGAATATGTATTTATGGAGGGTTTTTTTAAGCTCTGTAATTACTACTTAGTGACTTGCTGAAAACCAATTCAGTTTCCTGATATCAGTTAATCTTTTCTTTGTATTCACTATTCTTTGAATTCACTATTCTCCCACTTTAGATTCAAGTAACTTCTAGGTTATAGTACTAAAGAGGTAGAAACCACCTATCTGTTTTTTAACAGTTAACTGGTAAAGGGGTTCTTTTTGGAATTGTAGTTGTGATCTCCAATTTTATAAATATACTTCTACATTAAGGTATAGATTTTGACATCAAAACATACCTTACTACCCAACGGCTTACTGAACACTGAATTTTAAACAACAGCAAAAGATGACCCAAAAAGGGGGGGTATGCATTTCAAAAGTAAAATAAGGTGAAAACAGACCTTTGAGTGATAGACTGATTTTAAAATAAATAGGTGGTTTTAATAATTCAATATTACTTCTCAGAATTCATAAAAAAATGCTCTCCAGCTCCAAAGTATTTTATAAGTGTTAAGTAACAGATCATCACAACACCTAAGAGATCTATGAACATGATAATCTTTATTTTTATAGAATCAAAATTGAGGTATAGGCTGTCAATATATAGCGGTAATCAGCAGTGAAGCTATGATTTCAATTAAGGTGCTTTCCTCTCACTTCTGAAACAAACTCTTATACTCCCACCTAGCAAAATATGTCCTCTAAAACAGAGTGAACGTAAAACGAATGCTTCAAACCTCCCATTCATTCACTTAACAAGTCTTTATTTAAGCACCTTACTTAATGTGTCAAGCACTGTTCAAGGCACCTGGGACATACTGATGAACAAAACAGATCAAGATCCTACCCTCATGGAGCTTATATTCAAGGAAGGGAAGATCACAATAAACAATAAACATAATAAATAAGTAAACCATATATTATAGAATGTTACAAAATGAAAAGTCTTATAAAAACAAAGTAGAATAAGTAAGACTTGTAAATGCTGGGGGGTGATAAAATATAATTTTAAATACAGTGGTCAGGATGGGCCTCATTGAGAAGGGAAGACTTGAGAAGACCTGAAGGATATGAAGAAGTAGCTATTTGGATATTAGAGAGAAGAACATTCCAGGAAGAGGAGATAATGCAAGGGCTTGGAGAGAGAAAGACAGCTAGAATATGTGGAAAAACAAGAAGGCTGGAATGCTCGAAGCAGAATGGGGGAGAGGAGGAGAGAAGATAAGCACAGAAAAATAAAGTGACGGGGAGATTATGTAGAGCCTTGGCAGTCCTTGTAAGGACTTGGCTTTTACTCTGGGTGAAATGGGGAGCCAATGCGCAGTTCTGAGTAGAAGAGTGACAAGATCTGACTGAAATTTTAAAAGGAACATTCTGTGATGAGAACAGACTACAAGGGGAAAGATCAGTTAAGACCTATTTCAATTACACAACCGAGAGACTACTGTATGTTGGGGTAGAATAATTTACTATGACAAATCAATTGAAATACATACTAACTAGACATAACAGAAGTTTATTGCTTGCTTGTATAACATCAGGAAGACAACTGTCCTACATCTAGACAGCTTCCATCTTTTAGCTCTGCCACCATCTTTTCGAGGTCCCCTGTTTTTATCTGAATCCAAGCAGAAAGGAACATAATATGGAGGAACTTAGATGGGAAGTTTTAATGGGTCCAGCATTCAAGTTCACTTCTATTCCACAAGAGAAAACTGTCATATGGACATAACTATATAAATGAAGATGGAGAAATTTAGTCCAACCAGGTTTCTCAAGAAAGGAAGAATGGATTTTGGTGGGTATCTAGCAGTTCCCACAGTTAATACCCAAATGGTAGCCAAGGAAATAGTAAGAAGTGATAGGATTGTTAACATATTGTGCACATATTCTGAAAACAGACCCCGAATGATTTCCTGATGAATTAATCATGGGATGGTGAGAGGAAAAAAAAAAAAAATCAAGGATGATGCATGGTTTTTGATCTAAGCAACTGGAAGGAACTGCCATTAACTGACATGTGGACACCTTTTTTGGTAAGAGCAGGTTTTTGGGAGGAAGATAAATGTCAGTTCTGCTTTGAATGTGTTATATTTGAGATGGCATCAAGGGAGGATGTACAGTAAGCAATTGACTACATGGTCTGGAATTTGGGGAAAGAGGACTGGACTGGAAATATAAGTTGTATTAAAACCTGAAACTGGCAATACTGTCAGGGAATAAATACAATCAGAGAAGAAATGAAGATCAAGGACTGAGCCCTGGAGTATCTGAACATTGAGGTCAGAGAGAAGAGGAACCAGCAAAGGTGACTGTAAAGGCAGGAGAAAAACCAAAAGACTGTAACGTCCTAGAAATGAAGTGAGAAAAGCGTATCAAGGTGAGAGTCATCCTCTGCACCCCGTGCTGCTGAGAGGCTAAGCAGAAGAACTGACCATGAGCCTGAGCAAGGTGGAAGTCATTGGTGACCTTGCCTATGCAGTTCTGATGGAGTAGTAGTGGGTAACAGCCTGGCTTAAGTGGGTTTAAGAGAAAATAGGAGGAGCAGGATTGGAAAGAGCAAGCATTGACAGTACTTTCAAGTGTTTTCTACAAATTGGGCAGGGCAGATGGATAAAGTAAGGTCAAGATAATTTTTTAAGATGGGAGAAATAATAGGATATTCATGGGCTGATATAAAAAGAGAAAAACCGTTGATGATGAAGGAGAGGGGGCACTGCTAGGATTAGGTCCTTAAGTAGATGAGAGGAAATAGGGTCTAGTGTATTGGAGAGCTGGCCATGATCTATGATAACAGGCAAGAATGCAGAATACATGGACCCGAATGCTAAAGGTTGAGTCGATGTGGCACTGAAAGTTTGTAGAAGTTCTCTTCTAGTTGCTTCAATCAGGAATAAAGTAGGATATAAATTATAGCTGAGAAGGAGAGGAGGAATAGGTAGTAAAGGTTTGAGGGGGAAGCACAGTATGCCTACCAGGGAACAGTAAGTATCAACTTGAGGTTCATAAATTTAATGTGAAGCCTGTTCAGCACTTTGTTTTTCTCCAGCAATATTCAGTTTCTTGGGAGTACATGCAAAGTAGGCAGGAGTAGATTTAAACAGGGTTGTGGTTTTGCCAAGCAAGTATGACATTAGAGAAAATCATGAGAGGGAAGCAGACTGGTTCATCAACATCTACTAGACTTCTCTCTCTCATTCGACCCCATGACTATCTACTCACCAAAGTCCTGTGAATTCTCCCGCTTTATGTATTGCCATTTCCTGCCCCTCTTGGTTATTCTCAGAAACAGTTTATATGCCTTTATCACTTTTCACTAGGATTACTGTAATCTTTCCTAAACCAGTCTTTTTGTCTCTAAAATGTCCATCTTCCTTTCTAGTCCATCTTCCACACTGCAGACAGAATGTGCTTTCTATGCCTAAATCTGATCACATTAATACTTTCATTTCCCATAGCTATCAGGATAAACTCCAAATGTCTACACTTAGAACACAGAAGTTTTTATTAGTGATGCCTGCTTAGCTCTGGGGTTGCATCTGCCATGCTCCCACAAGTACTCTGCGCTTGCCCTTAGGAACTGCACACACGTAACGAGGGAATTGCCACCGAATCTGCTATAATGCTGGATTCACTGCTCCATCCTCCACCTAGACAGGAAGATCCTTGAGGAGGGGGGACTTGTTTTATATGCCTCAAATTCTGAAGATTTAGCAGATAGAAGACCCTCAGAGAATACTGATTCAATGAATACACACATACCACAAAAAGGACCGGAGCCTAAGAGCTACAGACATTAATACACATGTTTTTGTAAACCATATAATAAGAGCATTATGTTGCAAAATAAGTTGCACAACAATATTCATTCATTCATTCAATCAGTGAACATTTAAGAATTTTTATTACATACAAGTCATCATAGTCAGGTGCTGAATATAATCTACTGGGGTGAGACAGTAAGTAAAGAAACGTTACAGTCAATTTCCTACTTATATGACCAGACTTGAAGAGAGACTTTTTAAAACATGTGCTAGCAAAATGTATATCAAATATACATCTAACTGGCATTGTGACTAGAATTAGAATACAACATGAAATGTGTAACTTTCTCTAGATTTCTCATTACACTAACAGCACTGAACTTGAGTTTGGTGCATTCTGTCCAGCCTCAGTCTGCTTTACCCATTTACCCTAGAAAAACACAACTGCTGTTGCTGTAATAATAAGCAGCTTCCTCAAAAATGCTTTCCAGCTCCCTGAAATATTAGCTTCAAAAATATGTCACAGAGAGTAGATATTTGGTTTTATGCATTTAAAAATCATAACTATATTCCCACTATTTGGCTGCCAGAAAAAATAACAGTGTATCCATTTTAAGGCTCCATGTTTAAGGATGCTCAAATACCCAACTAGTTTGATTTATACCATATTAGTATGAATCAACTAAAGATATGGAAGTTCTTTGATATCTCTACTTAAATATACATATTGTATACTTACGTAGTTTATACTTGTGTCTGCATCTCTATATACACACACACGCACATGCACGCACGCATGCGCGCACACACACACCCCATACATACATACATATATACATTTGTTTGAATTCAACCAGGTACTTGACATAAAATAACAAAATCACTTTTTACATAATTGAAAATCATGTAAGTATACATTTTATATTATAAACTATATTTCATTGAATTATATACTTATACAGTTCTATATTGACCCAGAGTTGTATACACAAACATATGTACCATTACTTTACAGGTGATAAGGGATTTCCAGAGTAATTCTGATTATGTAAGACTTCCACTTCACATGCTAAATTCAGAATTAACTCCACCATAAGATAAAACTGCACTGTAACAATATTATTAAGAGTCATTTTCAAGCTTTTATGTATTTGCTTAGTCTCTAAAGCATGCCTAAAGTACTTAGTCGTGGACCTGGACATCTTTCCCTTTAAAAAGATTTATTTATATTTAAATTTCAAAATTTTCTCCTAACAATAGCTTTTAATAAAAAAATGTTCTGTATTTTAACATTCACAATGGCAATTGGTAAGATCTTCTGAAATTAGAAAAAGTGTATTAGTTACAATTTTATTTTCTGTCAAATTATTCTACTTCTTACTACTAGATATATTGTGTTTTAGAGTTCTGTCATCAATAATTTATGATTTAACAGTTGAATAATTCAGGTTTTAAAATAAGTGCCACACATCTTGGTTTCATGAATGCAAACAGAAAATCAGCTGAGAAAGAGCAGGACATGGAGCTCATCAGTGGAACTAAGGGCTTAGATCACGAGAGAAGGTCAGGAGACATGGCTGGTAACTAAATATATATTCCCTTTGGGTGTGCATAATTCCCCAGCCTGTGAATTTATAATCTGTGATACAATGCTATGGGGTTAGAAGAAAAAGGAGTGGAAATGTGCACGTCCACATAAACAGGGTCAGCTCTCCCTTTCTTATGACTGTAGTAGAGAAATGTCCTTCAAGACAACGTCATTGGACCATTTTTATAATTGTAATTAGCACCCACAGAACTTAATAACCTTTGTTTAAAAGAACCATCAGTTTATCTACTGCATTAACTTTTCTCTTTTCTTCTACACATTTCAGTGGTAATTAAATCCTGTTGCCTTTTCCCCCTTAAACACAGTGACCACTTAGTGCTTAATGTCCCAAATCCAATTCCTCAGTTAAATATTTGAGGTTGAACAGCAACTGGTTGCTCAGTACAGTTTTATTTTTAGTGCTCATCACTCCCAAGAACCTTTAATTCTCCCAAGCCAGCTATTTATCATTTAATCGAGACTAAAACTGAAACTTTCTTTATTCAGTAAGTATTTTATGTTAGCTCCATCTCACTGATTAATGCTTTACTTTCATTTCAAATAGATATCTAAGTTATTTGATTGTTTTACAGGCATTTAATGAGACTGAATATTGCTCAAAATAAGTAGATGAGCAGCATTAGTGACATACTCTCAGTATCTATATTTATAAATTTAATCATTAGAGCAATATTGAATGGGGATGTCATTTCTTTAAAATGAGACCATTTCCTGCTCTTTATTAATTGCCCTTTAGTTATCACCAGGTAAAAATAGAAAGACATTGTTGAGTATTATAGAGATTGGTCAAATATAGAAACAAGTTGTTATCACTAATTTGCTAATTAAATGTACATACTTTAGTCATGCATAATTAATCTTTATTAAGCTGTCAAAGTTGAGTAGCTAATAGATTATTATTTGAACAACATGAGAAGGTGGTTACAATATGATAGGAGAGCCAGTCCACGGTAAACACTTCTGCCCACAGAGCAGCATTCCGTGCCCACCAATTTGCCCTTAGAACATGATTACTAATTTCTTGTGAAAGAAAACTAAGCAGAGTGAAAACAATTTAAATAAAATCTCAGTTGTACCCTTTGTTTCCCGGTGCTTCTATGCCTTCCTTTAACCAACAGTGCAGAATACGACACTCTTGTTTTTCAGTGGATGGCAGTATTCAGTCAACTGCATCACAAAACTAAATCAAGAGAAATTATTTTCAGAGACTCTACGAGCCAGCCAATCTCCTAGCATTCCATGTTTGTATCAAAGTGGAGCACCAGAAGCCTATATACTTGGAAACAGTTTAGCCCTTTCAAAATTAGCTTCAGTGACTGTTGTTCCTTAATGTTATACCTGCTGCTATGAGAAAGGATCGAAAGTCTACTTTTGCACGGGCTGTGAAACTACAGTTGGTCAACGTAACATCAATAAATGTACTTCATATAATAAGCCACATGATTTTTTGAAAAGAATTTAGTTCAGGTAAAAGCTGGATCTTATTAGCCTTTCTGGTCCTCAAGGGTTACGCACTTTATTACTGTGATTCCCTTTTCACACAATGTTATTGATCCTCAATCAGCAATGCAATCAATTGACACATTTGCTGTTTCTTTTTTATCTTTTTCAACTTTTCTTCTTCCTTTTATTATGTCTTCATTTGTGTGGCCTCAAAATCTCTTGAGAAAGGCAAAGTATAGGTATTTCTCAAGAAAGATAATTGTGTATATGAACCATGGAACACTACATCAAAAACTAATGATGTAATGTATGGTGATTAACATAATAATAAAATAAATAAATAAAATATAAGTTCTTATCTATTAAAAAAAAAAAGAAAAGAAAGATAATTGTGTTACTAGTACTTTCAGACTTTTCACAGAACTACCGCCAAAATCTCACTTTCTGTTAAAAGTTTAAAAGGTTGTGTCTGGTCAGAGTATGAAACAAAATGAAATTTTTTTTTTTTAAACAGCATTTTAAAAAAAATTCTCACTACACATAAAATTATTTCATCATCTTTGATCATGGCACAGTAGCAATAAAATGCCACCATTAAACACTACATACTTATTCCATACATACATACGTGCAGACTGGACATCTACAAATATTTAAACTGCAACATGACATTTAAAAGATAATCTCATGAAATCCCTGACTAATTCGATAAATTAATACTCTTTATGACTCTATACTTTCAGAGCTATTCAGTGTTTTTTAACCAGTTTTCACAATAACAAGATCCATTTCAACATTTTTTGAACAATGGAGAAGCAATTCCTTTAAATAGTATATCAGCTAAGAAAGTTATTATGATTCCATATTACCTAATATAGTTCTTATTCAAATTTCTCTAATTATACCCCAAATATGTAGCTTTAGAGAGAGAGAGAGAGAGAGAGAGGGATCTCTATTTCTAGGACCCTATCAAGGTACCCGTACCGCAGTTGGGTGGCATTTAGTCTCCTTCATTGTAGAATGGTCCCACCACTGTTATTTCTTCTACGAAAATGACATTTGCAGGACAGATGTCTTATAGAATGTACACATTTTGGATCTGATTCATACTTCATAAAAAGACAGAAGTTAAGCATTTTGGCAGAAATACCATATAGATGGTTTTGTGTATGCCTCATTACATCACTTCCGGAGACATGTCAGTTTGACCCATTAGAGGTAATGCTAAATTTGATCACATGGATAAAGGTGTGACTGCCAGATGTCCACTATGAAAACATAGCTTTCTCTTTGCAATTCATAAATAATTGGTAGGGTGACACCTTGAGACCATGTGTATATCCTCTTCACCTACAATCTTTCACTCAATGGTTTTAATGGTCAATGATGATCCTTGCCTGACTCAATTATCAGCACAAATCATTATCACTCTACACATTTAGCCACCCTTCTGCTGTAAAGGACAACTTTACATTCTGCCCCTCTCCCCTGTTTTCTCTTTGTATTGGGGTAGGGTTTTTGGTAAGTATCACTATGGACTAACTAACACATTATCTTTTCATTCAATGTGTTATAATTCATTACTATCATTTTTCTTTTTGATTATCAAATTGTCCCAAATTTGGCCTGTGAGAACCCTTCTTTCAGGTGGGCTGCTAGGTCTTTTGACATGTCCCCATCCATTTCTGAGCTCTCCTTGCTTTTTGATATAAAATGTTCTAGGATCTCATTGCCCCATGTTCTGGAATCAGGAATTTCTCTAAGGAGCATTGGCTCCTTTTAGTAAATAGTATTTGGAAACCAAACTTTGGGCACTGAGTATGTTCATTCTTACTAGGGCATCATTGCTTCTAAGGCCTTTCCATGGACTGACATAGAAAATAAATTTTAAAAAATCTGTGAGTTCATATTTATACCTCCAGTTCAAATTCAAAACCATGCTGTACTTCTCAGTTTCCCCCTACTCCATATTTATATCTCCTCAGAACACTGGTTCCCCAAAATCCAATATGGTTACTCATTTGCTCTGTCCTACATTACACACAAAATCATTTCAGAATTACTATACAAGCACCACTAACAACAACAAATTGCTAAGTATAAAGATCTCTTTGTAGGTTATGATTCTTAGAATATTTCCCCCCAAGTCTTTACAGTCAAAATATTTATAAGCTACTTAAATCAATTTTGGGGTATGTTATGAATTTGTTAGGTTCATTTGTTTCTATTTGTATTCAAATTTAAGGTTTGCTTTTTTTTTTTATCATTTTTTACTTAATTTTGTTGTTTGAATATGCGAAATACTTGCATAGTTCAAAAGTCACAACTATAGAAAAACATATCCTCAGGGACGTCTAACTTCCATCCTTATCCTCCCCACACTGCCCCCCCACCCCGACACTCCTTACAGATAATTATTTCATTGGTCTCTGGGTTAATCCTTCCTATGTTTCTCTTTTGCAAAGATAAGCTTTATTTTTTTTTATTTTTCCCTTCTTCATTACTAAAAATGGACCATAATTACCATAGAGGCATACCTCATTTTATTGTGCTTCACTTTACTGTGCTTCACAGATACTGTGTTTTTTACACGTCGAAGGTTTCTGGCAACCCCGCATCAAACAAGGCTTTTCCTGCCATTTTCCCAACAGCATTTGCTCACTTTGTGTCTCTGTGTCACAACTTGGTAATTCTCACAGTATTTCAAACTTTGTCGTTATTATTATATTTGCTATGGTGACCTGTCATCAGGGATCTTCGGTGTCACTACTGCAATTGTTTTGGAGCACCACAAACTGCACCCATATAAGACAGCAAACTTGACTGCTACATGTTCTGTATTCTGACTTCTTCACCAACCGGACATTCCCCCATCTCCCTCCTACTCCTCAGACCTATTCCCTGAGACACAATGATACTGAAATTAGGCCAATAACCCTACAGTAGCCTCTAAGTGTTCAAGGGAAAGAAAGAGTCACACATCTCTCACTTTAAATCAAAAGCAAGAAATGATGAAGCTAAGTGAGGAAGGCACGTCGAAAGCCGAGACAGGCCAAAAGCTAGGCCTCTTGTACCAGTTAGCCAAGCTGTGAATGCAAAGGAAAAATTCTTGAAAAAAAATTAAAAGGACCATAGGGGTAGGGGGGAAGGAAAACTGAATGGGAAGAAATCAGAAGGGAGACAAACCATATGAGACTCTGGACTCCAGGAAACAAACTGAGGGTTGTGGAAAGGGAGGTGGGTAGGGGGATGGGGTAACTGGGTGATGGGCACTGGGTGATATACTCAACTAATCAATCACTGCACATTATATCAAAAACTAATAATGTACTATACCTTGGCTTCTTGAATTTCAATTAAAAAAATGGTTATAATAGTAAAGTTTATGCCATGTATATTTTGCCACAATAAAAAGAATTAGAATCATGTAAAAAAAAAAAAAAAAGTGCTACTCCAGTGAACACATGAATGATAAGAAAGCAAAACAACCTTATTGCTGATAATGGAGAAAGTTTTAGTGGTCTGGATAGAAGATCAAACCAGCTACAACATTCCCTGAAGCTAAAACCTAATCTAGACTAAGGCCCTAATTCTCCTCAATTCTAAGAAGGCTGAGAGAGGTGAGGAGGCTGCAGAAGACAAGTTGGAAGCTGGCAGAGCTGGTTCATGAGATTTAAGGAAAGAAGCCATCTTCACAGCATAAAAGTGCAAGGGCAAGCAGCAAGTGCTGTTGTAGAAGCTGCAGCAAGTTCTCCAGATGATCCAACTAGGATCATTCATGAAAGTGGCTACCCTAAACAACAGATGTTCACTGTAGATGAAACAGCCTTGTATTAAAAGACGATGCCATCTAGGACTTTCATAGCCAGAGAGAAGTCAATGCCTGGTTTTAAAGCTTCAAAAAACACGCTGACTCTTGTTAAGGACTAATGCAGCTGGTAACTTTAAGCTGAAGCAAGGCTCCTTGATCATTCTGAAAATCTTAGGGTCCTTAAGAATTATGCTCAATCTACTCTGCCTGTGCTTCATAAATGGAACCATAAAGTCTGGATGACAGCACATCTGTTTATAACTCGAATTATGGAATATTTTAAGCCCACTGTTGAGACCTACTGCCCTGAAAAAAAGATTCCTTTCAAAATATCACTGCTCAGTGACAACACACTTTGGGTCACCCAAGAGCTCTGATGGAGATGTACAAGATTGATGATGCTTTCATGCCTGCTAACTCAACATCCATTCTATAGCCCATGAATCAAGGAATAATTTTGACTTTCAAGTCTTATTGTTTAAGAAATACATCTCGTAAGGCTATTGCTGAAAACCTTGAGGAAAGGATTCACCATTCTAGATGTCATTAAAAACATTCATGATTCATAAGAGGTCAAAATATCAACATTAAATACAGGAGTTTGGAAGAAGTTGATTCCAACCCTCACAGATGGCTTTGAGGGGTTCAAGACTTCAGTGGAGAAAGCAACTACAGATGTGGTGGAAACAGAAGAGAACTAGAAGTGGAGCCCAAAGATGTGACTGAACTGCTGCAATCTCATGATAAGACTTGAACAAATGAGGAGTTGCTCTTCACGCATGAGCAAAGAAAGTGATTTCTTGAGATGGAATCTACTCCTGATCAAGATGCTGGGAAGACTCTGGAAACGACAACAAAGGATTTAGAGTATTCCATAAACTTAGTTGACAAAGAGGCAGCAGGGTTTCACTGACTCTCATTTTGAAAGAAGTTCTGCTGTAGGGAAAACGCTATCGAACAGCATCACATGCTACCAAGAAAGTGTTCATGAAAGGAAGAGTCCATCAATGTGGCAAATTTCATTGTTGTCTTATTTTAAAACATTGCTACAGCTACCCCCACCTTCAGCAATCACAGCCCTGATCAATCGCAGCCATCAGCACTGAGGCATGGACCTCCACCAGCAAAGAGATTACAATTCACTGAAAGCTCTGATGACAGCATTTATAGCAATAAAGTATTTTTAAATTAAGGTGTGTACATTGTGTTTTTAGACATAATGCTATTGCATGCTTAATAGACTACAGTATAGTGTGAACATCACTTTTATATGCACTAGAAAACAAAGAAACTCATTTGACTCTCTTTATTGCAGTGGGTCTAACCGAAATTACTGTATTTCCAATGTCTATATATATATTTTCTATCTGGAAATCATTCCAGATCAACTCATAGAAATCTTCCTTATTCTTTTTAATATCCCAGTTTATTCAATCAGTCTCCTATGGACAGACATTTAGGCTTTTTCTAATATTGTGCTGTTACAAATAATCCTATAATAAACAACTTTGGGCATATGTAATTCCCTATTTGTACAGGTAATTCATCAGGGTAAATCACTAGAACTTGGACTGGGAGGTAAATGCGGGCAGAGTTTTGTTAGGTCTTACAAAACTCTCATAAGATTGTAGCACTTTACATTCCTATCAGCCATACCAGAACGTGTTTGTTTCTTCACAGACTTACCAGCTAAGCATATTCTAATCTTTTGGACTTTTGCCAATTTGAAAAGGTGACAATGGTCTCTCTCCGTGTATTTTTATTTGCATTTCTCTTATTGTTCATGAAGTTGAACATCATTTCATATATTTTGATAAGTCATATCTTTTTTGGTGAACTGTTCATGTCTTCTGCTCATTTTTAAAACCACAATTTAAATCTTTTCTTAATGGAAAAGTTACTTTAATAATGCCTTCAAACTTTGTTTCAAAAAGAATAAAAAATAAAAATTGGAAGAAGAATAGATGACTTAACTGAGAATACTAAATAGCACTTAAAACTATACTGTCACATTCTATACTGTGTTCTGAATAGTTCATTAAAAAGTGGCAGTTATTTTAATTGAGAAGAATGTTAAGAAAATGCATTCAAGCACAATTTCTTGATGCTAACTAACGTAACTAGCTAACCCCACAAATAACATGCTACTGAGTAAGGTCAAAGTTCAGGAAACAGATGACTGAGAGACATTTTGTTGTAACAGTTTCGTCACACCCACCTCATTAGTACAGGTAATTCTTCGAGGATGAGGGGCTTCCTGTTGCAACTGATACACTGTAAAGACAGAAAGTAAATCATTCCACGTGAGCTCACAGAAATTGTCCTTACTCTTTTAACTGCTATAGTTTATTCAGTTAGTCTCCTATGGACAAACATTCAGGTTTTTTCTAATATTCTTGGTAATTTAAACTGGAACTCAGCTGAAATTTAAATTGCACAATCATTAAGTGATTCATCAAAAATTAATTGCTAAATTCAAGATGAGAAGATATATGATTAAAGTACTTAACATTTTTCAATCGCCTTAGCAGTATCAATGCTTATATAGTTATTAATGAATTTCTCAGTACCTGGAGACAGTAGCAAAACATTGTTAATCAAGTTCAGAGATCACAAATAGGTATCTTGAGGTCAAAATTGGCTCACATGTTTGGTTTGCTGTTTTCTAAATTTAAATTTGTTTTTAACATTTAAAAAAAGAGATTCAACAGCAACAACAAAGGTAAAAGAGAATTCCACTTCTGAAAAATAAGACAACATCAGAGCAAGCGCTCAATAAAGGGGAGCTAATTATGAGCCCTCCCTGCAAACAGGGGCATCCATGCTCTACTTGCCCTCCGTTGGCACTTGGCTCGCTTGCCTCATTCATTACAGGTTAGGGCCCTGTTGAAGTCAAGCAATTTGTATCAAAAAGCAACAAAACTAGAGGCGCCTGGGTGGCGCAATCAGTTAAGCGTCCGACTCTTGATTTCTACTCAGGTCACGATCTCATGGCTGTGAGATCCAGCCCCGCACAGGGCTCTGCGCTCAGTGGGGAGTCTGCTGGAGGATTCTCTCTCCTTCTACCCCTCCCCCTGCTCATGCTCTCTAAATAAATAAATAAAATCTTTTTAAAAAAGACAATAAAACTATATTTATGTAAAAAGAGTCCTCAACTTAGACATCTTGCTAGTTCTATTTTCCTATTGGTTCGTATTTTTAAGTTTTTAGAATTATGTTGGGTAGAGCTCAGGCATTGAGGTTACTAAAAGAAACTATAAAATTCGGTAGCAGAATTGTCACACACAAAAAATGTCATTTTTAAGAACATGATAGCTACTGTAAGACATGTAGAGATACAGAAAATACAAATCACCTATACATTTAGTGCTCAATATTCTTCAAGGGGAAACAAATTACCACCACGATTTAATAACAATGTGAGGCTTCACAGATGCTCTTACACAAAGAAATGTGCAAGGTACAAGTCAGAGCAAAGGGAACAAAGGTAAACTGAAAACCAGAAAATGCAGACAAGAATTTTAAATAGGCTTCTAGCCAATGAGATTATGAGATAAAATCTTTAAGAAGTAAAGAACATTAGTCATTTTTATACATTCTTTGAACTATACTCCCCAGAAATAAAAAGACACCAGCAGGGATGGGGGAAAAAGCCTCTATGGCAATATTTTTAGAGACTGTTCATATTTTGCTTACTATAATTAGCCCAAAGTAGCAACCTATTAAAATAAAACTATCTGTTGTTCTGGGAACATAAAGCCAAGAATCCGAATTGCTGCTCCTTCAGTCAGCAAATTGCAGCAACTTACAAATAACAAATTTAGGATAACTCAACATTTACAAAGATGTTAAAAATGTGTATTTAAACTACAGGTTTCTTAGGTTGCTTATCCAAGTCCAGAGATAAACAAAAACTTCCAGTACTGGTGCCTGCAGTAGTGCATTCATGGATTGCCTCTTACAGCTACTCTGATTATATTAATCCTATTTCCACTTTTTAAAAATCTGAAATATCTTTTACTTGAAAAAATAATATTCTCTAGGAAGCAAGGAAGGGGACATAAAGGGCTAAGAACCTAGACTCTTTGGAAAAGATTTTTATTCTAACGCAAAGTTTAAAGAGCAATATAGAATTCAAATGTCTCTCTTTTGTATTCGGGAAAGCAATTCCTAAAAAACCAAACACACACAAAAACCCACTCTTTTCACCCACTCATTCTATCAAGATAGCCTCCTGACTTACCATTTACATAATCCTTTTGCATACAAAGAATTAGGATTTGAGAATAATTGCATTGCTTGAATTCTTAGTTAGCTTCTCCTTGCATTAGTTTTTATCAGCCAATGTCAACAAGTGGTCACAAGTTCAATATGGAATTCCACATAAACTCAGAGGGATGAGATGCATTCCAGACATGCAAACCATAGACAGACCTTATGGAAACACTCCTGTTTTCCCAAATCTATGCTATTCCCAAATCCTGCTGTAAATTAATTTTTCAATAATGTGTATAAAATGAAATGAGTCTTCCTATCTAATGATCTTATTATTTCTCTATCACTTATAAAGCACTATAACACACCCAATTTAAAATTATTTGTATACTTACAGTAAGATTTCCAAACAGGAGGTCTATATTCATCTGTATCTGGAAGAATAAATACCAAATTAACATTATTGATATTTAGATTTTAATCACATATATTTAATATAATTAAATTAAGTTAAATTAATATATATTTAATCATATATTTAATATATATTTGTTGAGGTCTATGTGTCCTAGGCATTGTGTTGGACTCTAGAGGGCATTCAGAGGTTTTTTGCTCTTGGTCCTTACTTTCTAGGAGTACAGTTTCACAAAGATGTTCAAAGAAAGTTACTGTATTTATTCAACCGGTTATCACATAAAAACACCAAGGTTAATTTTTACAACGGGCACTCATTTCTCACAGTCACTAACAGTCACTAAAGTCTTTATATCTTTGGGTGTAACTCTATAACTATTTCACTGAAAGACCCCTGAAATCATTGGAATTTTTCTTTTTCAGTAATATTGACCAGATAACACGTTTAATCCTCAGAAATGTACCTCCCCCATCACATTTGGGGGATTCCAGTGTAAATGGTTTTATTAACATCAGGAGAGAAGAGAAGCCAGGTACTTCTTCAAATGTCATGGACAATCAAAACCAAGAAATGAGAAACATTCCCTTGGAAGACAGTGCATCAGGGAGCCATAAAGGACATGAGGTGAACATCTGCTCTTCAGTCCATTTCCCCTCACTGCTTGAAAGAGGACTTAGGAGACAGTGTAAAGAGGAGGTGGAAAGAGATGGAAATACAAACACATGAGGGAGATGGGGAAAATAGAAAAAGGAGAGGCACCGGTGTGGTCTGGCATCTCATCAGTAAAGTGCAGCTCAGTAACAATTCTGCTGGTCAAAAGCTCTGCCTGCAAGACCACGTAGCTAAACTGGCAGACACAGCAACTTGGTGTGGGAATATGGGGCCAGCTACATCACCTGGTTCTGCTGGTACCCCACATAAACCCATTAAGGAATCTGGTCCAAAAAATCCTGGTCTCCAAGGAGGCAAGAAAATTTCTGGAAAGTTTACTGAGAAGGCTGAATTTAGCATATGTAGATTAAGTAAAAATGGTAATAGACTCATCATTCCCCTCAACCTTTAAAACGCTAACACTTCACTTATAAACCACACAAATATTTGGAGCCAGAAGACTACAGCAAGACTACTAATAATAGGCATAAGAATACAAAAAGGAAATTCTTTCTTTTTTTTTTTTTTTAATATTTTATTTATTTATTTGACAGAGAGAGACACAGCGAGAGAGGGAACACAAGCAGGGGGGAGTGGGAGAGGGAGAAGCAGGCTTTCCGCAGAGCAGGGAGCCCAATGTGGGGCTCGATCCCAGGATCCCGGGATCATGACCTGAGCTGAAGGCAGATGTTTAACCACTGAGCCACCCAGGCGCCCCCCAAAAGGAAATTCTAAGTCATGCAGAAATTGCTTAGCACTCAGTAGGAGTGCTCAAATACGTTTTTTAATGAACAAATAAAAGATTACATGAATAAATGGGTAATGAAGTAATGCAGCAAATACAGTTGACTCTCATTATTTGTCATAGTTATATTCTACAGAGGCACCTTGAACACTGACCAAGTGAACACTGAACCATTGCTCCTAAGGGAAAACACAAGATTACGTTCCTGTATGCCTCTGGTCACAACATTCTCATCAGCCCATCAATACATAACCTTGTTTTACTTGTGTTTCTGTTTAAAGACACCTTAGTTATAATAAACATTGTGATTCATTAACACTGAACTCACAGTCAACAGCACTTATAACTCATGCCTCAGGGAAGCTCATCTAACACATATATCTTTCTCCATAGGATACATCACAGCCTTCTTGAGCTTAGCAACCCCAGACATCACTTCAGTACTATGTGGGGGGCCCGTTTTAAACAGAGAGGACAAGGGAAGCTCCACATTTTATACTTCTCGTGGACCCTAACTTATGTGCTTCTTCCCTTGGTTGATTTCAATTTGCACCCTTCCCTGTAATAAATCATGATTGTATTAACAGCGATTAGAGAGTTCTATGAGTCCTTCCAGTGAATTATCAAGCCTGAGGGGAGTTTGAGGGAACCCCCTCCAACTTGCAGTTGGTGTCAGATTTAAGGAAAGCCTTTGGGACTGTGCCCTCTAACTTGGTAATTGGCCCTAATTCCTCACAAACCCTGTGTAAAGTCTGGATGGAAGCAGTGAGAGCCTTATGTAGATTGCTTTGACGTTGGAGAAGGTGAGAAAGAGGCTAATTCTCAAAATCCTGCCTCTGGGGAATTGTGTATCTAGTCCTAGATAGGGCTTTCTTAGGGAGCATCAACTTTTACTTAAAGCTGTGTGACTTCAGGAAATCTACTACCTCTCTGAATCTTATTCTTTATCTATAGAGTAACATCATCTAAAATGGGAATAGTAACAACACAGGTTTGTTGTGAGGATCAAACTAGGTGTCATACATAAAGCACCCTGCAATTAGAAGGCCTTTAGTAAATGGCCTGCCCTCACCAAAAGTGAATTTAAAAACACAGTGATGTTACCATATTAGCCTCAGGCCATTGTCAATGATTTCAGCTGTGCGTTCTCTTCTTCTTATTTGTTCTTCCCTGTATATCTACCGTTTTATTGAAAGCATTATTCAAGATGCTACAGATCATAATTTTGTGGCCAAATAAAATGAACATTTAGCAAGTAACCAAGAAATAGTGGGAGAAAAGTTTAAGTTTCCCTTAATATTAAAACAATTCTAATGACTAGTCACTTTTAAGAGTGAAGTTTGGGTTTTAAAAGTCTTTTCCGGGGCGCCTGGGCGGCTCAGTCATTAAGCATCTGCCTTCAGCTCAGGCATAGCCCAAACCAAGTACACTGGCAAGAAAAAACAAGGACACTCCTGAAATAAATTGACCTTGAAAATGGGTTAACTGAAACTGGTGATGTAGGGCCACCCAAAGGTCTTATGGGTTTATTAGGGAAGACAGATTCTGACCCAGCATGGGGCTGATGAGAGAAGTGTCCTCAACCTCCCTGGCATTGAATCGCTGAGTATAAGAACATGAACTAATTGCAACCTGGACCTCCAAGTGGGGTCACTACTGTGACCTGGGCCAAGTCTGACCAGAAACAGCATCCTAGCAGCAGTAAGACAAGCAACTGTCAACAAACAATATGGGGCTGGTCTTTAACACTGACAGAAAGTGATAAAGATAAGGAAGACAGATGGTGTACTATTATAGTGCAGCTCTCTTTCTGGCATTTGGAAGAGGATGGGACCATTGTGGGACTGAGTAAGACTCCTGGGGCTCAAACTAGCAAGAGGAGGAGGCTGCCTAAAGAGGAAGACACTGAACTTCCTGCTAACTGGGGCACTGATTAACAACAACAACAAACAGGGGAGCAAATTTGGCCCCTGAATTTATATAATAAGTCATGCCAGTTCCTTCTGGATACCTTTTGACCCAGCAATTCTGTTCTCTTTCTAGGAATTTATTGTAAAACAATTAAGTATTTTTGGAAAATAGCAATATAGAAGAATATCACTGCAATATTACTTTTAGGATTTTACTTATTCTTTGAGAGAGAGAGAGTGTGCAAGCAGAGGGAGGGTCAGAGGGAGAGGCAGAGAGAGAATCCCAAGCAGACTCCACACTGAGGGCAGAGCCTGACGTGGGGCTCGATCTCATGACCCTGACATCATGACTTGAGCCAAAATCACGAGTTGCCACTTAATGTACTGCACCACCCAGGTGCCCCTGTAATATTACTTTTAAGACTAAAAACCTGGGGGGCACCTGGAGGGCGCAGTCTGTTAAGCCTCAAACTCTTGGTTTCGGCTCAGGTCGTGATCTCAGGGTCATGAGATCCAGCCCTGCATTGGGCTGCTTGGCACAGAGTCTGCTTGAGATTCTCTCTTCCTCTCCCTTTGTCCCTCCTGCTCATGCTCACTCTCTCTTTCTCTCTCAAAATAAGTGAATAAATCTTTAAAAAGACAAAAAACTGTATTCAACCTAAATGCCTAACAAATGGAAACCAATATGATCAATTATTACATATTCCAGTATGAAGATACCTTGACTACATCAAAAGGACTTCATCTTGTACTCTGTTAAAAGTCTGTTCTCTTTTAAATATTTTACATCTTTTAAACCAGTGGTTCTCAAACTTTTGGTTTCAAAAATCTGCATTCTAAAGAGCTTTTAATATCTACTGATATTAACCATATTAGAAATTAAAAGTGACACAATTTGTTTTCATGTTTTAACAAATTTTTATTTAATTTGTTAAATTTTTGTTAATTTGTTAAATATAAAAATTATATTTTAACACTTTTATAAAAGATAACTTTATTTTTCAAAACAAAAAATTAGTTTTACATTTTGCAAGTCTCTTTAATGTCTGCTCTAACCGAAGACAGATTCTCATACCTGCCTCTGTATTTAATCTATTGTGATATCACTTGCCATGTACCTTCTGGAAGATTCAACTAGACACTCGTGAGAGAATGAGAGTGAAAAAGGCACATAATGTTGTCTTCTTATTAATCTGTTTTGACTTTTAGAAACTCAGAAAAAACTTGGGGACCCCCGAGGTTCCCCAACCACACTTTGAGAATAACTTTTATTTTTTTTAAAGATTTTATTTATTTGACAGAGAGAGAGAGAGAGACAGCGAGAGAGGGACCACAAGCAGGGGGAGTGGGAGAGGGAGAAGCAGGCTTCCTGCCGAGCAGGGAGCCCGATGCGGGGCTCAGTCCCAGCACCCTGGGATCATGACCCGAGCCAAAGGCAGACTCTTAACTGAGCCACCCAGGCACCCCAAGAAGGAATCACTTTTAGCCAGAGTGCCAAAAAAGAAAAAACAGAGGTGGTATCTTCTGATGAGGGCTTTGAAAGACAGATCATTTTTAAAGTCAAGGGGTTACGGGAGGGAGACTGGAAGTAAGAGGGAGAACAGCATTCTGAACAGAGGAACACAGTGAGTAAGGCACAGAAACAAGAAAGTTCAGGAAGTGTTTGAGGAACTGTAAATAATGCAGACTGGTTGAAATAAAAGACATGTGGAGGAAAGCTTGAGACTCAGGCACTGGAGGGATCCTAGGCTGAGTTGTCCAGGAAGCATCTATAAGTAACGAAATGTGTTTTCTTCTGCTTGCTACTTACTTCCCACTAAATACTCTGATGTCTACAGAGAGAAGAGTACTGTAGTCAGGCCCAGACCAATTCTCACGAGTTAGAGAAAAGGAGCCAAGCAGCAGGAAGGCCAAAGGTAGAAGAGCGAGCCAGTAAAACAGATGGCGCAAAGACTCAGAGGAGGTGGGGAGTAATGAGCTCAGAAGTCACAGGTGGTGGGCGAGGTCTGAAGACGACTACACTGTGTCTAAGCAAGTGGGAAAGTAAAAAGACAGGTTCTGTTGGAGACATTCTCCTCTGTGACTGTAAGCAAATTCTAAACAAATAAATGCAGGAAAACAAAGGAAAAAAAGAGACCAGTGAACTGTATGGAAAATGAAGGCCAAGTTGATTAGTATGTACAGTCTGATCGCACTTTTTTTTTTTTTTAAAGATTTTATTTATTTGCCAGAGAGAGACAGAGCGAGAGAGAGAACACAAAGCAGGGGGAGTGGGAGAGGGAGAAGCAGGCTCCCCGCTGAGCAGGGAGCCTGATGCAGGGCTCGATCCCAGGACCCTGAGCCCAAGGCAGACGCTTAACAACTGAGCCACCCAGGCATCCCTGATCGCACTTTTAAGAAATGAAAGAAAAGATGTATGTGTGTGTATATATGGGGGCAGAGGGCCAATGAGAGAGAATATGAAAGATCTAGAATAGCATACACTCATTTAAATAACAGTTGTGATCTCTAGATCAGCCTTTCTCACCCAGGTTCCTCATCCAACCCACAGAGCACAGAAAATGTTGTTGACTATTTTCTCAGTTCTCCCATGGACAGGTGTCTCTCTAAAAGCACAGGAGAGACGTTAACTTAATACATACAATGGATCCCCTAGGCCTCTGGGCAATATTTTTTCCCAGAACCAGGAGGAGTAAGGCTTCTCTAGATGGTGACTTTACTTGTCTTATACGTCTATGCGGTTTTTTAAAAAAATATACAGTGAATATATTACATTTGTTTTTGGGTTTTTTTAAAAGATTTTATTTATTTATTTGACAGAGAGAGACACAGCGAGAGAGGGAACACAAGCAGGGGGAGTGGGAGAGGGAGAAGCAGGCTCTCTGCTGAGCAAGGAGCCCAATGCGGGGCTCGATCCCAGGACCCTGGGATCATGACCCGAGCCAAAGACAGACGCTTAACTGACTGAGCCACCCAGGCGCTCCGAATATATTACATTTGTAAGGAAGGAAAAAACTATTAAAAACAAAAAGTATAAGTTAACTATCTGTAAGAACAGAAAACGGGGAAACTGATTCAGATAGAGAAAAGTCCCATTTAACAAACCCCACGGGCTAATTTTTTGAGTGGGCTCTTGAAATGAATACACTACCTGAGAAATCATATTCCCAGTCTGAGAGGTCTGGAAATCAGATACAAGTTTTGTGGCAACTTTAGACATCATAAGGTACCATCCTCCTATACAGTCTTTGAATTCCCCTCAGAATCTCTATGCAGGTCTTCATTTACCTCTTCTCCCTGTTCTAACTGAATCTTCTGAATGGCAGGCATTCATTAAGGAAAAGAGAACAGTTTCATAATGAAATTTTCTTTTACTTTTGGTTAATTGCTAGAGTTGTGAGTCAAGGAGATCTTACTTTTACATATTTTATCATGTCTATGAAAAACTATTCCAAGTTTTTCTCACTTTCGAAACTCAAAGATTCAGATTTTAAACAAGTTCTAGTGTTAAAATTGCTTTTGCCTATAATTTTCTTCTGTGTTGCCTTTTTCTCTAAATATTAATATTTTCAGGACATTCATTTTTTTCCTTTAATATTAAAAATTTCAAAATGCTCATCTGTATCTTTAAGCAATGATTTCAAAATCTTAGTAAAATATACTTAGGATAATATCTTTTTTTTTTTTAATTTTTTTATTTATTTATTTGAAGAGAGAGACACAGTGAGAGAGGGAACACAAGCAGGGGGAGTGGCAGAGGGAGAAGCAGGCTTCCCGCCGAGCAGGGAGCCAGATGCGGGGCTCGATCCCAGGACCCTGGGATCACGACCTGAGCCGAAGGCAGACGCTTAACGACTGAGCCACCCAGGCGCCCCAGGATAATATCTTTGATAGGATATATTATAACTTATAATATTAGGGCTATTTGGGAGGTACTCCAAGTGTTCATTTATTGATTGACAAGATTAAATTTATTTATAAATACCCTAGTATTCTGCATTTTTATATTAAACCTAAAACATTGTGTGATTGAGTAAATCTTTATGCTCTCTCCGATTGGATCCTATTTACATCCAATATATGTATGGATGTTGCTGAAAATGACTGACGTTAGAGAACAAAAAAAAATATATTTTATTCTTTTTATCACATAGGTTGTGTATTATTATATAGTTATATGAATTCTTTGGTTTAGAACAACATTCTTGTGGTTAAGTTTAAATCTGCTTAGCTTTTTATTTTAAAAAATAAAGAGTTCATTGTAGAACAGACTAGAATGTTAAATTTAAGCTGTTTATTGTTTTAGGCTCAAACCAAAAAGGCTTTTGCAACTTTTTAACAATATGATGGATTTTTCTCAAAAAGGACTATGTTGCATTTTAAATGAGGTTTAGACTAATGAGGCATGAACCCTCAAAAACTGTGATTAATGTTTTAAAGCACATTTGTTTCAGATTGCCTTTGGTTTGAAAATTAACAATTTTGATTTCTGTAAAAATAATGACATTTATTGACAAGAAAAAAGAGCTTTTCTTCCCTTCAAATGAAGACTCACCTTTCAACCAACTGGCAAGAAATTCCCTGTCCTGCTTTAATCAGAAAATGAAAGGCATTAATGACATGTTGCTATTCTTTTTCTGTAGCAAATTTTGGCATACTAAAATAACGAGATGCTTGTGATCACAAAACTCTATTTTACTATAAAGTGATCTTTTTAAAAGAACAAGGGCATAAAATTCACAATAAATAACAAATAATTCTATTGTTAATATTTGAGAGAGTCACAAAAGAAAACAATGAAACTTCTTACTCTAAAAGAAATATATTTTGGGGGAGGGAGAAAAATAAAAATAAATAAAAGAAATATATTTCTTGGAATACAAAAATTCAGAGTAAAAATTAAAAGGCTCATAGTAACATATACAATTTTAAACGAATGAGGAAACAAATAAAAAAGTGCTTCACTATGTGTCTAGGTATCTCATATCCTGACTAAACTTCTTTCCTAGAAAATGCTTCAAAACGTGGGAAGTAAGCATTTCAACTAAGATAATTAAAATTCACTCTGCAAAGTCATGGCCAAATCAGGTCAGTTAAATTCACCCTTAGGAGAAACAAAGTCATTTAAAACTGTTCCAAGTTGAAAACTGATGTGTCATGATACAATTCTGACAGAAATAAACTATTTTTAAAACCAAAGATAATTGTTTTTAATTCTTCAGAGAATAATGACCCAGAACCACTAATGCATGGGAGAAAATTTCTGACTACAACTACAGTGCTCACATGCAGCTTCACCAAAGATCTCCAAAAACAAACACTTTGTCAATGCAGCGTTCATCTCTTCACCATGGACCCATAGCTTGGGCCAACAAAGCCTCCTGAATGAAATGTGAACCAAACTTGGAAACCTCTCCTTTTTAAAACTCAAATTTGGCTTTTTATTAAAGACCTAAGCAATGTTTCCTCTAACCAATTTGGCAGACCTAACAAACAGACTACACAAAGTCTTTCTGCTGACTCAAACTATACACTAGGAAACAAAAAGCTATACACAGGAACTGGGTCATTCAACTCAATTCAAAGGTAAGGGTTGTCATTTTCCAACCTACTATTTCTTCTTCTAGATGGCAAGTCCTATCTCTCTGAGGTTCTCTTTAAAAATCTGATCATTTCTGATACTGTTTATCCTAGCATGTTGGCACATTAACAGAAAGTCCTCAGATAGGCCCACTTAACCACAAGGTTTCCAACAGAGAACTTCAAGAGGAGATTTAACTCCTGCCAAGCCTCCCAATAACATCTAAACATTCTCAGATGGCTTTCATTTGGATTATATATATATTAGGTAAGTAAAAAAATTCACTTCTAATAACATGACACATTTCCTAAAACCCTCTCCCACAAAAAAACAGAATACACAAAACTCAACAATAGCAAAAAAAGTATATCCTCCTACTTGATTTTTCTATAGCTCACACTTCTAAAATCAGACTGCAATGAGTTAATTCTTTATGAAGTCCTTGTAATTCATCCTACCATGTGGTATAGACATTTCACCACACACACAAGAAGAATATACCTGATTAACACTTGTCCAAATCCAACAACTTAGACTTTTAACCATCCAGAGCACTTGAAGTTACAGATGTTAAAAATGTAATCACATGAAAACTCTTGGCAGCATTTTTGCTTTTTATAAATATAAGTTCTGGAAAACCACCAACTAAAACTCTGCTTTTAGTGGGGAGCTTCCTAGATAGTCATCTAAGAACCATAACTCTCTTGTCTCAAATGCCCTCATTTCCTTCAGTAGAAACAGTATACAGTTGACCCTTGAGCAGCGCAGGTCCATGTATTTGTGGATTTTCTTTGGATAAATACAGTAGAGTACTGTAAATGTATTTTCTCTTCCTTATGATTTTCTCAATAACATTTCATTTTCTTTAGCTGACTTTCTTGTAAGGATACAATATATAGGGGCGCCTGGGTGGCTCAGTCGTTAAGTGTCTGCCTTCAGCTCAGGTCATGATCCCGGGGTCCTGGGATCGAGCACCGCATCGGGCTCCCTGCTCCGCGGGAAGCCTGCTTCTCCCCCGCCCCGCTTGTGTTCCCTCTCTCGCTGTCTCTCTCTCTGTCAAATAAATAAAATCTTAAAAAAAAAAAAAAAAAGAATACAATATATAATGCATTTAACATGCAAAATATTTGTTAGTTGACTATGTTATTAGTAAGGCTTTGTAGTTAAGTTTTGGGGGAGTCAAAAGTTACACTCGGATTATCACCTGTGAGGGGAGGTGGGCACCCCTGCCCCTGCAATGTCTAAGAGTCCACTGTATATCCTCCTTGTTCTTGTCTTACAAGAAAACTTGTAAACAGTACTTTTCCCTTTGTTGTTATTCATCCTTTGAGACAATTATTCCTAACCCACACATTTCCCATAAACCAACACTGTTTTGTAGCAAAAAGAATCCATCGCCATATTCTCAGGCTTAGGAGTTGCACTAGAATGTGTTTATTAAAATGTGCATTATTTTTTTTAACACAGATTCCTATAACAGTTAGGATTCTCCAATGATGACAGTCAACATGTCATTTTGCCAGCAAGCATTAAAACAGCAACTTTTCAAAGTCTCGCTTTACATCAATGTTTCCAAGCTTTATCAAGAGGACAGGTACTCAGAATAACGTATATACTAAACCTTAAATGAAATCTATGGGGAAAAGAGAGATAATGCTTCCATTATTAATACCTTAACATCACAGATAACTGAGATGGGAAAAGGTCACAACATGTCTCATCTTATCACTGATAATTTCCTAATACACTTCTTTTAAACTGGACTTCTCTGGGAAAAACAGTCACTTAAAAAAAGTGGATTGTGAAGAACACAGAGAAGTTTGCTTTAGATTACAAGATGTGGAGCCAAATATGGAATAAGGCAGCTCAAAGCTGTGGGAAAGAAAGCAGAGTGAGATATGGAAGTAATACTGTGTTAAGCACAAATGAGCAGAGCTGGATCATTCTAAGCACATGCTAACTGTCCCAAGGTATAATAAAATGCTCAGCATGTTTTAATTAAATGTGCTTTGACTGCACACATGACAGTAAAGGCTGCCAGGATGTAAAAAACTCTTTGGAAATGAGAACTTGTGTTCCAAATTGATAGGCACCTATTTTTCTTCTTTTGAGAGCAGGACCCAGGGTATGAAAGCTCTCTCTTGTGGACAGCTGCATCCAACGAGGCCTAAAATGAACATGTAACGGACTTACTTGTCTTAAAAGTTCCTGCAGTGTGGGGATAGGAAAAGCAACTACCTGAAAGTATAATAGCAACAAAGGCCCATCTTTTCTCAATCCTAAAATCCAAATGCTTTGAAAAGTAAAAGTATTTTTATAACTCATTTGGCAACACACACTGGTCTGACCTGAAACTAAAAGTATTTTCATAATTCCTTATAACTCATTTGATGGCCAAAAAAAAATGCCTCACCTAAATGGCTATAAGAACATTTACAGTCCTTACCTACTCCCTTGAGTGTGACTGTTCATTTGTTTCATTGCAGAACTATCAATGTGTGATTACAGATTGCAATCTCAGACAATGCTGGGGTGTTATAAAATAGATTATATATATAGGAAATGTATTACCTTTCTAAAATCTGAAAAATTCTACATTCTAACGCACATCTGTAACCAGAGGTTTTGGATAAGGCATTCCAAATCCACTACTGTTATTAATATTTATGGCTGACCATGTGAAAGCACAAGTCGGAACATGACACTGTTCTGCTAGATTCTCTCCAATGGCTTCTTGGGTCACTCAGACTAAAGCCGAACTCTTTACAACTGCATACAAGATTGCTACAAAGAGAACTACAACATTGACATCAGCTGGTAATTTCTTGGAAATGCAGAACTGCAGGACCTGATTCCCTGCTATGAATCAGAAACTGCATTGTCACAAGCCCCCTGGCTGATGTGCATGCCCGTGATTCAGAAGCAATGACCCCCAAGATCCTAGAGGACTTGTCCTTACCTTGCGGGGTTCACCTCCTACTTCTCTCCCCTCCCCCACTCCTCTCCAGTCTCTGGTTTCCTTGCCATTTATCAAACATACAAGAAACACTTCCAGCTAGCTGCTCCCTCAGACTGGCATGTTTACCCCGCAGGTATCTCTCCTGACTTGCTCCTTCACCTGTTTCAGTTCTTTACTCAAAAGTCATCTTCTAAATGAGGCCTCCTCTGTCACCCTATCTAAAATGTTTAAAATCCCCCGGCAGTTCATATTCTTCTGTTTTCATTAGTTGTCACAGTTTTTCTCTTTAGTACCTATCACTATCTAAAATATGAACATTTTACCAAATTATGCTGGTTTTTGTTCGTCTCTTCCCGTTAGATGAAAGCTTCATGAGGGCAAAGATTCTTGTCTGTTTTTCACACTGCCTGGAACAGCAATTCTCAGTGTGGTCTGTGGACCCCTGTGGGGGATGCACAAGATCAAAACTATTTTCATAATCACATTAAGAAGTTATTTGCTTTTCTCACCATCAGTGCAAAAGCTGTGGTGGGTAAAACCGCTGGGCTTCAGCACAAAACCATACAGGGGCACCAAACTGTATTAGTTGTCACTGTATTCTTCACTGCCACACATGCTCACGGCTTAAAAACAAATTCAGTTTCATTTAAAAATGTCCTTGATGAAGCATTTTAAAAACCATTAATTTTATTAAATCCTGACCCTTGAGTGTGACTTTTTCTTTTTAAGATTTTATTTATTTGAGATAGAGAGAGAGAGAGCATGAGCAGGGGGAACGGCAGAGGGAGAGGGAGAAGCAGACTCCCCGCAGAGCAGGGAGCCCAATGCGGGACTCGATCCCAGGACCCTGGGTTCATGACCCGAGCCGAAGGCAGATGATCAACTGACTGAGCCACCCAGGTGCCCCAGTATGTGTCTTTTTAATATTCTGTGTGATAAAATGGGAAGTGTGCATAACACATATCTACAGTATGATGTTATCTTGGGGAAAAAAATATGTGCGATCATTCAAGTTGTGAGCTGGACTAGCTACAATTTTCATAAACATAGTTTCACTGGAAAGAATGACTGACAAACTGTCTATTCAGACTTGGATATCTGGTAGATATTTTCCTGAAAATGAACAAAGTTACCTTGTCACTTCAAGGACAGTAACTGACGACATTTATTGCCAGCCATAAATTCAAGCTTTCAAGTGAACATTAGAATTTGGAGAAAACTGTATCCACTAACATGAGCTTGACAGTTTGTTAATATTTAAAGACTTTCCTGATAAGATTGATAGTGATCTTATCACTAAGATAATTTATTAATACACTGTATAGTGAAATGTGCTAACTTCTGTAAGATCTGCATAACTCAATGAGCTAATATTTTTGAAATGACAAAGGCATTATAGTATAAAATCGTGCATGGGTCAAAGATCCAGTCGAAGTACAAGGTAGACCAATGGATTTTAACATAACAGCATGAAATGTTCACTGATACGGTTTCAGAGACTACATTGCAACTGACCTTGAAACACCACTTGTCAAGTTTTAGTGTAGTATCAAAGAATAATCACAACTATTTTAAAAGATCACTAAAATTCTTCCCTCTTTTCCAACTACATACTTGTATAAGGCCAGATTTTCTTTATAGACTCCAATCAAAACAATACATTACAGCAAATGATTCCAGATATGAGTTTTCCTTTTTTTCGTCTTTTTTTTAAGATTTTATTTATTTATTTGACAGAGAGACACAGCGAGAGAGGGAACACAAGCAGGGGGAGTGGGAGAGGGAGAAGCAGGCTTCCTGGTGAGCAGGGAGCCCGATGTGGGGCTCGATCCCAGGACCCTGGGACCATGACCCGAGCCAAAGGCAGACACCCAACAACTGTGCCACCCAGGCGCCCCGTGTTTTCCTCTTCTAAGCTAGACATTAAAGAGCTTGTGAAAATGTAAAAGAATGCCACTCTTCTACTTTAAAAATAGTTCTTTTCATAAAATACATTATTTATGTTAACATGTAATAGGCTTATTATCAGTTTTAAATCAATTAATTTTTTTTAGTTTCTCAGTTTTATTTTCAAATACAGTAAAAAGCAATACATATAACCCACATAAACAAATGCTTTTTTAGGTTCCTCAATAATGTTTAGTAGGGCAAATGGTTCCTGAGGTTAAAAAAGTTTGAGAACCACTGGCCTAAGACAATAACTACTAGATAGCATAAATTTTGTTGCACTGAACACTTACAACGTGCTCGGCTCTTGTAAAATGCTTTGACACTTATTTCGCTTATGCCTCAAAAACAACCTTATAAAGTATTGTTACTATCACCATTTTATAGGTAAGAAAACCAGTACCTGAGAGAGATGAGGGCATCTGCTTAAAGCTGCAAGCAGTAGAGCCAGCACTCGAGCTGGGATTTTATGACTCTGCACTGTATGCCCCTAGCCACTCCTGAGACTGTAATAAAGGCATGCTATGATAGAAAGGAGAACAACAGTGCAAACCCAGGTGACTGTGCTTAAAAATATCAGGGCACTAAGAAGGAGCCAAAAAAAAAAAAAAAAAAAGTGAAATGCATTGGGCATTGAAGGGAGACAATCTAAGGAGATTCATGTGGGCAGAAGAAAAGCCAGGGCAATTTCTCAGAGGCAGAATGCAAACGTTTCAGGAAATATTTCAAGTGTAGCCTACAAGGGTACAACAGCTCTCACAAGCTGAAGAATCAATAACAAAAATGCTGAGATGTCTATTTAGCTTCAAGACCAGCTTCCAAGGATAATAAATCCCTTATGGTCAGATTCATTCCTGACGCTATTCAAGTCCTCTTACCGCTGTTGGTTTCCCTGTAGCTCAAGCTTGAGTATAACCTTCAATGAAATGTTAAAGATGTTCTTTGATTGCCACATCCAAAGAGAGTTTCCATCTATCAACTTGGATTTCCACCTATCAGAGTTAAATCAGGGCACCTGGCTAGCTCAGTGGGCATAGCATGGGACTCTTGATCTCAGGGTTGTAGGTTCAAGCCCCAAGTTGGGTGTAGAGATCACTTAAAAATAAAATCTTTAAAAAAAAAAAAAAAAGTTAAATCTGTCAACTCCAAGAAGTACCTCCTCTCAGGCCTACAGTAGGGTGATATCCTAAAGTTCTGTTATCTTGATTGGATTAGTGACAAAAAGGGCACCTAATGTCTGTATTTTATGAAGGAGTCCTATAAGGTCAGGAACAGTAATTCTTTCCCAGCTTCGAATTCTCCTAAGCTAAAAATTCCTGCTAGAATATGCATATATATTTTCTACAATTTTGAAATTTCTACTTCCTGTAATATTTAAACCATGAATCACTTTTGCTCAGGATGATTAAAAACTGAGTGATCTAGGACTGGGCAGGAAAACAGAAGATGAAGTGGGTGGTGGTAGAGCAGTAGGCATGGTTTAGCAGTGCAACATTCAGACCAATAGTGGGAGTTAGGTCAAAGAAAATAGAGTGAAATCTTGAAACTGTTCTCCTCACTCTACTGGGAGGAAGGTCGTAAAGTCAGGTTAGAGTGTTCGTCTATGTGTTAATGTGTTCAGTGTTGAGACCGTGAGGAATTAAGCTATAGAGCCCTAACAGAGAGAAGGTTTGAAAAATTTTGACTCAGCTATGTATGTGGAAGACCTGACATAGAAACACAGAACCTCTTAGTATGCACAATATGTACAACAATGGGAAAAAATGAACTTGCAAGCATATTCTCAAAATTTTGGGAGATCCTAAAATGTTCCTAGGATATAAGGATATAATAATTGATATTCTCTTTCTCTAGTCTTCTATCTTCATTTTATTTCAGTGACTATAAGAAGAACATTAAGAGGGCTTCTACAGCTTCACTAGTGATCTAGGATTATCCTAACACTGGAAGCCTTCAGTTCCTCAATCACAAATTCTTGTACGTGGGACCATCAAACTAAAAGTCTAAGGTCAGAAAGAGAATACTGGAAAACAGTGATTATGTTCACTGGTATTTTCCAGAGTTGAGTGGGATGCTGTCCAATGATCATGCCTCCTTCTACCACAGCCTATGCTTCAACATATGGTGTACAGAACTGTAGTGATTCAACATTTTGCTGGATCCTAAAACAGAAAACATGTATATGAAACACAGTTATTAGTATTTTAGATTCCACAGAGCACTGCGGTCTTGCTGCACGACAGCAACGGGCCAGCTTAGGCTGCTCAAAGCCCGGTCCCAAAGAAAACAATTTTCTTAGGACGGGCAGAAACCAGGAGAAGCTGACAATATATCCACCAGTTGTCTGGAAAATTGATGATTGAAACAAAGTTGCAGGATATTCCTCTAAAATATCTCAAACACTCAAAAGAACCAGGATGGCTGGGCTCTTCACCCTTGGGTAATCAGGAAGAAGAGGACCTGATACGCGGTCTGCCAGGCAGGTGTTAAGTTTCAGAAGGGACAATGAGGACCTGCCTCACCTGGGCTACCAGCTTTGGCAGTACTGGTCACAAGTGTGGGCTCTGGGCGCTTAGAAACCCGCCTCTTCTACTAGTGCTTACCAATTGTGAGTCTCACCCTGGGCAGATGAATACTAGCTGTTATTATTAGCAATAAACTTTCAACCTGATTCCCAAGGTAACTGACATTAAAGACATTTCTAGGGAAAGAAATGTGGATGTCACTAGTAAGACTTTCACAGACGGTCTTCAGAACATGTGAGATGCCATAACATAAGCCACTACACAACACTCCTTTTTGTCACTCTGCCACGAGCATTTCCGAAGCTACTGAGCACCTTCCGTAGCATAAGTGGCACATAGTATAACAAAAAGTGACTATCTGATTTGGAGTCAAAGTTGTCTAATTCAATTCCAGCCAACATTTATCTGATAAGATTTCAACACCCATGCACATGACAATTATATATATGACAATATATGACATATATGCCAAAATACATGTTCATAAGGACGATAATAGGCAAGTATATAAAATCAAGCATGGGGCACAGTGGAACACCAGGTCCTGGTTAAAGCTGTACGGAGAAACGTTTGAGTTAAAGCAGTCAAGGGGATCCCTTATATAAACACAGCTAGAACTCAGTGAATTCCTACCAGCTCTGATGGGAGGTGAGGACTATGACCACGTCCACAGAATGCCTGGAAATCTCTCAAGGTACCACACTTTAACTGTCCTTATGTAAAAAACACCATTCAGTTTTTCTCCTTACTTCTCCCTCAGGACTCGGAAAGAATACCGAGACAATGCCCAACACACTTCACACGTGAAATGTTACAGCCCAATAGTTATACCAAAATGAAAAGCCAGATAATCAGTTTATTTTAAAATATCTAAATAGAGTCTTCCTTTGTTTAACCCCAGACTTGATGCAGCTTTCTAATAAGCAATAGTATTTGTTACTCAAAAAGCAGACTGAATGATTTATGTCATGCAGCTGTGAACAAGCATTTTGTTTGAAATACTGTCTGCATGCTTTACTGCACTAACATTGTTAGAATGCCCTCAAGGATGCTGAATACTATGGATTGGAAAACAAAAGGTCATTGTCACTGGAAAATGAAAAAAGACTTATCTGATTCAAACCAACATCAAGCACAGAGAAATGACAGCAATGGAAAAACATTTTCATGTGCTTTTTTCAGTCTGTAAGGGAGAATTATTTATCTCTAATAAGACTTAAAATTCTTGTAATATATCATAACAAAAATAAATGAATTTTTACAGTTCACAAATGACACTTAGATCAAATTGTTTTCTCATAATTTTAAAATGTTTGGTGTACCTTTGAAAGTCAATGCAAATACACTGGTAGTAAATGTTTTCCCAACAACAATGAAATGCTCAAAAATATTTTAGTATATGTGCTGCCAAAGCGAGCACAAAAGGCTCAAAAATAAAGGTAAAGTAATATAATTTCATTCATATCGTTAATACATACACATACGTGAGACTAGATTCTTTCATGCATATTATATGAAACAAACCATTTCAGAAAATTTGAGTTCTCAGTATAAAACATGTGCCTGTAATTTTAAGGAAAATTCTCTTGATTTCCTATGTAAACAGGCCATAAAAAATGATAAAAGTGACAGGTAACATATTGACACAAGCTGACCTGCCCACTGGGCATTAACTGTTCTAACAAACTTGCATCATAGATAAGAAAGATAATTTCTGCATTTTACTGGTAAATGTAATATTTTCTGAAAGCACAAGAAATTCTAAGAAAACTCCTAGTGGCAAACAAAAGCATATTATTAACCTCACCATTTTATTCCTCTACTGCTCAGCAGTTAAAACGTTGATACAATCAGAAGCAAGCTAAACCAATAATTAAAATATATATATATGTTTATAGTATAAATACAAGTGTTTCCCCTAAAAGAAAAGAGTGGGGAGGCAGGGGAAATGGTTCTTTTTTCATCTATTTGAGAACCCAATTTTAATTTCTGTGTATTTTTTTCTCAAATTTTTTTTTTATTTTGAAAATATCCAAACCTACAAAAAACTGAAAGAATAGTACATTCTTTGGTGCATCTTTCATCTAAATTCACTAATTGCTAACCCATTTGCCCATTTGTTACTTCCTCCCTCTTCTCTCTCTATATCTTCACTCATAAATAGTTCAGCATGTATATCCTGAAAAACATTCTCCTACACACACACACAATACTGTTATCACTACCCTCTGTAAGCCAGGAAAAACAATCATCACTATTTACTATCTGGTCCATGAAACTTTTTAATTTTTGTATATGTAAGTCATTTTATGAATAATTCACTGATTCAAGACTAAAAGGATAGTGAAAAACAACATATTAGAAATTTAACAAAAATTTAAACACGCAAATGCAAATTTTATTCTGTATTTTTCTGTTTTGAACACACCTCAAACAGACATCACTGTTGAATGCAACTAACTGCTCACCAACAGTCATTCATGAACTTACATATCCATGTTATAAATACAGAGTCCAGGCCTCAAGTACATCTTTAATAGAATTTGGCTTATTTTGCGCTGGTTCTTTTTCTTGCACTTGCATTGTCAAAATGCAATATTTCATATTCTAAGAACATCTTCTTAATGTTCTAGCTTGTAACTATTTCTGGTTTTTCCTCTTGCACTTACATCTTCAAAACATAACACTTTTTGAAAACTCAGATGGCTCAGAATTTCGTTGAAGAGAGGAGAGTCATCTACTTTGCTCCATAACTGCAAAACTTGTTAGATTTATAAAAACTAATTAAAATGACCAATCCAAATAAGTCTGTCATTTCTACCTCATCTATTTCCTTCCTGTCACTTCTGCACACACACCTATCTTAGGCATTTGTCCACTTAAGAATCGTATCAGGTATATTTTGGTAAACAAGCCTCAGGAAAGATGAAAAAATAATGTCCACTGTCCTATTAGCAAAATGGGATGGGCCGGATTCTTGCTACAAAATATGCAATGAAATTCTTCCTGTTGAATGACTAACTGGATATGAATACCTTATTTCCTTTTTCCTTAGACACAGACATTGTTCATCATCAATTCTTGAGTTTGAGAAAAATCACCTAACATATTCGCTGGCCATTTTTTTCTATAAGGCTATAAGGAGCCAGATAAGGAGCCAAATGTTTTCAGCTTTGCAAGCCAAACCACCTCTGTCTCAGCTATGTAACTCTGCCTGTAGAGTGGGAAAGTAGCCCTAGACAATATGTAAGCAAATGGGCAAGGCTTTCCCAATAAAAATTTACTTATGAAAACAGGTGGTAAGCTGGCTTACTGATCCTGGACCTTGGATATCATCACTTGATACTTGATATTCTGAGATTTCTTCTGTATGATAAATTTAACCATTATCATTACAGTCTAGAGTACTGTTATCTCTTCATCTTCCTTCTGATTTATCTATTGTGAAATGTCTTCCTCTGTCAAAATATTTTCCTTTGCCATTATGGGCAGGAAATAAAAAGTTCTAAATTTCTAATTGTGTTCAGTGAACTGTGTTCAGTGAAGTGTATTCAACGAAATTTTAACAAAACACAACTATAAAGATAGTGTCTCCAAGCTTCTTTTGTACCTTCTTAAAAGATGATGCAATACTTTGGGCAGCAACGTAAGAAAACTGGACAATGACAAAATAGTGAGCATGTATTCCACAACCACAGTGCTCTTCTGTTTTCTTATTATTTTAGGGGGTATTTCCAGCATAATTGAGAATAACTGGTAAGTAATGATGAAATAATTCCTAGAATGATAAAGTGGCAAAATGTTTCCAGATGCAGGAAAAATAAGATCATAAAAACCCCTTAATGTATCTGAGATTTATAAAGAAACCCCACATGGTAATTACAATATATTGTTCTATTTTTCTTTTAAGGTAAAATTTCCTTTGTTCTTTAGAAAACCCCTAGCAAATAGTTAGATCTTCTCAAAAAAGAAACTCAAAAATTAATATTGAATAAAAAGGACCCTGGTGGTATATCAAGATTTAAACAGGGGCGCATGGGTGGCTCAGTCTTTAAGTGTCTGCCTTCAGCTCGGGTCGTGATCCCAGGGTCCTGGGATCGAGTCCCACATCGGGCTCCCTGCTCGGCGGGGAGCCTGCTTCTCCCTCTCCCTCTCCCTGCTGTTCCCTCTGCTTGTGCTCTCTCTCTCAAATAAATAAAATCTTAAAAAAATAAAAAAAATAAAAAAGATTTAAACATATCATCAAATATACCCAAGTACATGAAAAATGGTCCTTTTTTTGTTTTTTTGATACAAGATCCAATCAAGGTTCACCCATCGCATTTGGTTGCCATGTCTTCTTAGCGCTCTTTAGGCAAGAGCATTTCTTGCTCTCTATCTTTTTATTTTATTTATTTATTTTATTTTTTTTAGATTTTATTTATTTATTTGAGAGAGAGAAAGCATGAGAGGGGGGAGGGTCAGAGGGAGAAGCAGACTCCCTGCCGAGCAGGGAGCCCGATGCGGGACTCGATCCTGGGACTCCAGGATCATGACCTGAGCTGAAGGCAGTCGCTTAACCAACTGAGCCACCCAGGCGCCCTGCTCTCTATCTTTTTAAAGAATCTTTCATGACAATGACATTTGTAAAAAAACTTGTACCACTTGTCTTGTAGAATGTCCACAGTCTGTATTTCTGTGATTATTTCCCCATGAGTCAGAGCAGGACCTATTACCTAATTGCAAGTGCCTTGTTCAAAAATTATTAAGAATTTCAAGATGGCAACAGCAGAGCACTCAACTAAAAGCAAGGTTCTTCTGAGTGTGAAGCCATGTGCGACGACACAGGTCCAACATACCCACGAAGCCAGCCAGGATTCAGGGTAAGCACTTCTGCAAGCCTACTACTGCAGAGATGATGGTTTATACTCCCCACTGCATCACGTGAGGAGATACAGCCATTTTGTAAATATTATTTCCAGGCTTCAAATACATCTCTAATCAGTTCTAGTTTATCATTACTTCTGGTTCTTTTTCTTACACTGGTATTTGTTAAAATACAATAAAGATTCTAGATTTCAAATACATCTGATAAATTCTAGCTAGTGTGAAATGTAGTTAATGATACACAATAATTTTAAATTGTTCTCAGCATACTATCTCTTACTCTCCGTACTGACTAGAATAATAATAAATTCATAAAATATAATAAAATGGTTTCAAAATATCCAGGAAATCAAAATGATAGCCAAACTTTCAGTGACTCAAAAGAAGAAAATCTGCATCACTTTCAATCAGATAAAATCTCATTCATCCACCCATCAAACATGTACCAAGTACACCATGGATGAGACCTAGGGCTAAATTAGAAATGAATGTGAATAGAACGCAGTCCTATACTTGAGAATTCCATAGTTAAGGCCTGAAAAAAGACATTAAATAATCACAATGCAGTGTGAGAAATGTTACCATAGAGTTGCTAATGGATACCAAGACAGCCAATTTCAAGCCCACTTTGCCATTTACTAAATTTTATGAACATTCAGTATATTTTACATAGGATTCAGTGGGGTTACAATGAAAGAGGAAGAGAAACAAAATTGTGAGAGGTATTATCATTATCAACCATAATAACGTGTTCTTTTTTTTTTTAAGATTTTATTTATTTATTTGAGAGAGAAAGAGAGAATGAGTGAAGGGAGAGGCAGAGGGAGAAGCAGACTCCCCACGCAGCAGAGAGACCAACGTGGGACCCGATGCCAGCACCCTGAGATCATGAGCCGAAGGCAGACACTTAACAGACTGAGGCACCCAGGTGCCCCAATAACTTGTTCTTGATACACAGAGTAATCACTTCATTTGATGAAATACTCATGAGCAATGGGAGGTGTTCTGGATAATATGTTAAAGAAGACAAGACCAACTTAATGTCACTCGACCTAAAATCACAGTCCTCTCCATTCTTCTTTCTCTACAGTCAGCCCAGGAAACTGGCAGGCTCTGGTCACCTGTACCCCACGGGGTACAAAGCAGTATTTAGGCTGTACACAGGATTGACATGGCACCTTTTTTTAAAGCAATTTTATGCCAAGATTTATAATTTTGGAATTTTTCTATTCCCAGAGGATTCTTGTTCTTCCCTGGCGAAAAGGGAGGTTACAAAAGCCCTAAGAATAGAAATGCTTCTGTACAAAAATATAACTGGGACCATTGGCACTTTTATGTTATTAGAGTATTATTCTTGCTGTCAAGTCTAAGTGAACAATAAAAGCTAGTGCTCTGAGAAAAAGACAGGCTAGTAACACTGAACAACACCATCTCTATCTTCAGTCCACCAAGAGAGCGGGAGGACCCAACAGCAAGATTTAGGGGAAAAAAAGCTTTCACCCTAGGAATCCATGTTTGTTTTGCTTGCTTATTTACTTGAAACAAACAAACAAAAACCCTCACGAACTCCCACACATCGGTTCAATTTCCTGCTGCAACTGCACACGATCAGGTTTAGAAACACTGCATTTAGTCCCACTTCTCTGGCATTTCGAGTTCCCAGAGCATAAAAATACCTGAAGTTCTGTTTCTGCAGGTGAAATTTTACAGTATTTATTAGGATTTTAAGACTGTTTTCAAATGGGAGCATGATTTTTTAAAAAGGGTGCATAATTAAGCTTACAGTGCATTTCAAAGTACAAACGATTAGAAAAAAAGAAATTCAGATGAGTTATATACCTAGTTTTATTATGCTGATTAGGATGCTATGTTTTTCCTCAACCACATCTAATGAATCAGCCATAGTCTGCAGTCATCATCTAAAAGGCATAAGATGCACTAAAAAATGATTTTTAAAATAGACAAATTGTTGTGAACAAATTAACCTGAACCTTTATATTTCTTATATACCGACACTCCTTGACTTAAGATGGTTCAACTTACAATTTGCCAGCTTTATGACAATAGGAAAGCAATATGCATTGAGTAGAACCATACTTTCAGTTTTGAATTTGGATCTTTTCCTGGGCAGCCCTGCGTGGTAGGACCCTGTCCCATGATGCTGGGCAATGGCAGCCACAGCTCCGGGCAGCCAGCGATCATGAAGGGCGAAGAATCGATATGCTCACAGCCATTCTGTCTCTCACTTTCAGTACAGTACTCAATAAAGTACATGAGATGCTCAATACTTTATTATAGAACAGACTTTGTGTTAGAGGATTCTACCCAGCTATAAGCGAATCTAAGTTTTCTGAGCACATTTAAGGTTAAGTAGGTTAGGTGTATTAAATATATTTTCAACTTGTGATGGGTTTACTGGGAACATAATCTCATCTTAAGTCAAGGAAGATCTGGATAAGAAATACCTGCAATGCAATTATCACTCATGCGGTGGTTTGCAATCATGTAAATTTGGAAGGAAAAACCGCAAAGATATCTTGCAACATTTTAGCAAGGAACAATAAAGTAAGAAGCTCGACCTCAAGCTAATTTGCCAATTTTAAAACTCCTTAAAGCTTTCTTTAATAAAGGCCAATTTAAGAATCACCTTGAATGAAGAATTTGGCCAAATTTTGTTTTGGGTATAGTTGAATCCATATGTGGCAAAAGGAGGAAACCAAATTAGAGAAAGGCGCCCTCATCAAATGATATCCTTTAATGTGCTCAACTATCTACTTAAGCAGCTGATTGAGGAAGCTAGTCTGGCTCTTTAACTTCAAGTTAGAAAAGAATTTTAATAATTTGGTCTTTGTTCATTTACTTTTAATAATAACATCTATGTAGCCATGTCATTTTGCAAAGTGCTTGATGATAGAGCAAGAGTTTTGAGATCAACTGAAAAATTCATGGGCATATATCCAGAAATTGGGCTAAAAGGAAGACAGGCAACACTGTGGACGGCTGTAAGCAGCAAGGCCACCGAGCGCCCCAGAAGCCACTGTGTCTTTCACAGAGCCATTATCTTTCGTCACTGACAGTATTCCTTTAACAATTATTTTTGAGAGAACAAAAGATGTTAACTCATGAATAAGTGACTTTGTTTCCCATACAACAAAGCAGTTTAGCTTCTCAGATGATACACCTATTGAAACTCCCACTAAGTGAAGCACAAAAACAATGCCCAAGCTATTCAGCATCCCTCCTGACGACTGCCTGAACACATCTCACAAAGCAATAAAAAAAATTCATCCCATTTGAACACATGTATATGAATCTGAACACTCTTTAATTCAATGCAGTTTTCCAAAAGGGTCAATTCATCAGCATTTTGTCCATTAACTAAGGAAAGCAATTAGTAAATACTTCTTTTCTAATATGGAAGAACATTAAAAATGGACAAATTATGGAGAATATAAAAATTCCCTAATTTTTAAGATAACATTGAGTTCGAAGAAATATCATATTTATAGTTATATCAGTTTATGACGCAGAAATGTCCCCCAGCAATCTCTAGCCCCACGCATTTATTCTCCTCTGTCCCTGGTGGCAGGTGGGAAAATAAGCAAGCATAAGGTTGTGTTCCTTGCTGTAAGTCACTTTTCCTGTAGGCAACAGCACATACCTTCACCTGTTACTGCGATCTCTCAGGAGTTTAAAATAGTTTTATACCAGGAAATTGTCTTAAGTTATCATTAAACATGTATTTTTAAAAATACAATGTTCTCTTACATATACAAATCCCCTCCCATGAGATTCAGACGTGTTTTACTTGGTTGAACTGGATTCAACTAAAGACTTCAGTATAAAAAAGCATTTCATCATCACCACCAGAAAGAGGGGGAAAAAAAACCTGTTTAAAAAAAATGGGCAGAGCTAGTCTCTACTGTTAGATGTCAGGAAAGTGATCAACTCTGGAGGCAGGACAAGTCAGACTGGGAGGAGCTCCAAGGGGGGGAGGTCCTATCTAGGATGCTTGACCTAGTGTACTAGTTACATAGGTGTGTTCATTTTGTGGCAAATTATCAAGCTTAGGACTTCTGTATTTCACTTGTTTACTTATTTGTGTATTTTACTTAAAAATGCCTGTGTATCTTGTATTTTTCTGTCCGTATGTTACACTTTAAAAATGAAAAAAAAATTCCTTGAGGAATAAATAAATACAGCTCCTTAAAATTCCATTGTTCTTACTATAACATCAGTAGTTCTACTGACCACGTCTGAGGAGGGTGCAATAATTATCTCAAATAGTGCTTGTTATAGGCCAAAAAATCTCAGGGAGGTTTCAAATGTAAAGTTAGCATTCCACAGTTTGAGGAAAGAAGAAGAAATAACTAAAATGTATCTAAGTCTAGAATCAAGCTTTAGAACTCAAGGATTCAGAAGAAACAAGTCAATCAGTTGACCAACCAAAAACGGGAATCCTTTTCTTGACAATTACATACATGTCTACAATTTCTAAAAATGATGGAAAAGACCCACAAAGAACACCTTTCAGTTTAAGCTCTTTAAATTTCCTTTGTTCTCAAACATATACTATGAATCTAAAAACAGAAGAAAAGAATTCTACTGTGGTTTTGTTTTTTCATTTTCAGAATTTTTTTAGAATTTAATTCTAGGAAAAAACCTGGTGTTTATTCTTTTAAAGACTTTATTTATTTATTTGACAGAGAGAGACAGCGAGAGAGGGAACACAAGCAGGGGGAGTGGGAGAGGGAGAAGCAGGCTTTCCGCTGAGCAGGGAGCCCCCAATGTGGGGCTTGATCCCAGGACCCTGGGATCATGACCTGAGCCGAAGGCAGACGCTTAACGACTGAGCCACCCAGGCGCCCCAAAACCAGGTGTTTAAAAAAAAAAAAAAAACCAACAGGCCCAAAATGGAGTGGCTTGTGCTAAGTCCACATCACCAACCTGAGGCTTAATGCCTAACCTAACTGCAGTTTCAACCTTCCCCAAGAATGAAATCTTGATGGGTTATCAGTCTGGAATTTCCCCGGACAGCACTAGTGAGGTAATCCACCTGACAGCCCCTATGTCCCCCAAGGAGAGGTAACCTTGCCCAAAATAATCCTCCCCCCCCCCCATTTATGACTTCCTGGTCCTATCCCTTTCTGTCTTTAAAAATCTTTCCTCTCCTGCAGCCCTTTGGAGCTCCTTTGTATTTGCTAGATGGGATACTGATTCATGAATCTTTGAATAAAACCAAGTAGATCTTCACATTTACTCAGTTGAATTTTGTTCTCTTAAGACTGGAAAGGGGCACATTTGAAAGTGCAATCTTCATTTTATCAGCGGAAAATCAAAGCACTTTAAAAATAAAATCTTAAGATCTCAGTATTCAAAGATGCCAGCGGATGAATCAGCACCGTGCGCTGTGTGTGCATCCGCTTTATCAGCTCCTCTATTACATTTCTCTGACCGATGCTTCCCTTTAAGTTCCTTAGCTCAGAAACTAAGTTAGCTTCAATTCAATGTTCACATAAATTCAATGAAAATTATTGACTTTAAAGAGATGGTGTTTTATAAGCCCATTTAAAGCAGATCCTGTGCCAAACAGCATGATGGAAATGATGACAGTATGAAACTGAACACTACACCCTTGATAGAGAAAAGGGCAGGCTCACAAAGGAACGGGTTCAGTGTGCAGCCTCCCCACAGAACATATTTATTATGCAAGCTTAGCAGCCAGCACATACAATAATTGCTTAAAAAAAGAAAACTTTAGTGATTCTTTCTTCGTATATAATAGATTCCTTCTTCCCAAAACCTTCATAAGAATGGTGAAAGAAATGACTACTTTCACAACCATCTAAAATATTTGGTTATAAGCTTCAATTTAATTTTTCAAAAAGTCTGACTTCATTTTCAACAGAAAGTTCCTTTTACTGTTCTTATTCCATAATATGCCTTGGACTCTATTGCTTGACCATTTTTATGATGAGCCTGAGAAAAATCAGGCCTATGGAATGCGACAGACCTAAACCTAATTAGCTCTAAATTTTACTGGATATATTTTCCTGTCTTATTCTTTTATGAATATAGCTCTTTTCATTGAAATTATGATTAGGATTTCAGAAAACATTAAAAAAATATAAAACTTCCCTTAGCAAAAATAAATAAATAAAACTTCCCTTAGCAACCTCAACATAATTTCAATATAATTCCCTTCCCTAACAACGATGTTAAAGTAAACAGTAACCATGAAAATAGTGTTAATTAAATGCTAAATATAGGGGCGCCTGGGTGGCTCAGTCGTTAAGCGTCTGCCTTTGGCTCAGGTCATGATCCCAGGGTCCTGGGATTGAGCCCCGCATCGGGCTCCCTGCTCCGCGGGAAGCCTGCTTCTCCCTCTCCCACTCCCCCTGCTTGTGTTCCCTCTCTCGCTGTGTCTCTCTCTGTCAAATAAATAAATAAAATCTTTAAAAAAAATAAAAATAAAAAAATAAAAAAATGCTAAATATACAGGGGTAAAAAGGAAGCCTAATGTAATCCACATTATGACTGTGTGGATTCCTGTTGCCTTTCATTACTGTTCCTTATTAAATCTCATTCTTGATTAGAAATTCTAAACTATATTCCAAGTATACCTTCCTGAGTTTAAACAAACAAGAGAACAATTATTTTAGGACAATTACTAATGGCCAGGTCCTTATAAATGTCAATATTTTAAATGTTTAGGGGCTACACATATAAACTACATCTCATAAATCATATATATTCTTTTTTTTAAGATTTTATTTATTTATTTGAGGGAGAGAGAGAGAGCACCAGAGGAGAGGAGGGGGAGAGGGAGAAGCAGGCTCCTGTGGGATGCTTGATGTGGGGCTTGATCCCAGGACTCTGGGATCATGACCCGAGCTGAAGGTAGATGTGTAACCGACTGAGCCACCCAGGTGCCCCAATCATATATATTCTTTAAAACTAAGTGTTTAGAAGGCAGTCCTTTGTATTACACAGAGCCCAACGTTTTCAAAATAGCCTTAAAATCTTCAACAAAGACTCTTAACTCCTGTAGTAGAAATGAACACCTTTCAAAATGTTAAATTGAAGCTCATCAATTTTAAGGAGTCAAGCTTTCTGTAAACCTAAACTCTAACATTTAAAATAAATAGTCAGATGTTTCTTCTTACATTATTGCCGAATTTCCTTAGGCTAAAGAAAAACAGAGGAAACAGGTTGGCAAGCGCCATCTCGTGGGCTTCCTAGGAAATATTTTTACTATATTCATCAGTACAGTTCGAGAAGCAAATTTTTATACTTATTCAATACCATATTCACTATATTCAAAATGTTACTTTAATTTAAATCAAAGTATTCACTAACGGTTAATGTTCCAGGGTCCAAATACCAATAACTGTAATAAAGTGTATTTGTGGATTTGGGGTAAGAGCTTTCTTCTAAAGCACTTGATATATTTATAGCCAAATCGTCACATTTTATCTTTACAACATCCTCAGGAGTTAAGGCTGCAGAGATATATTACACAATAATGAAGCTTGAGAATCTACATACCAAAGGAATTAAAAAAGCATCTAGGCAATGGAGAAGTTAGAATGAGTTTTCTGATTTTGTAGTGTAGCAAAGTCATAGAACAGTGCCTTGCAAAATAGAGGCCTTTTGTTGTTAATAAAAGCTAAATCAAAAAAGTTAGCAAGAATTCGAAAATTCAGTGGATTTACTGTGTGTGTGTGCACGCGTGTGCATGTGCCTTATCAGTAAAAGTTTACAAATCGAGTTAGGAGTATATGAAAAAAACAAAAACAAACAAAAAAAATGAAAGACAAATAGGAAAGGAAATGCCCCCAAAGTCATGTTTACATGATTCTCTTTAGACTTTAGAAACAGAATGATTTTATTATTTCATATATTATTAAAGAAGAAATATTAATATTCTACATTTTCATGTAGTCTGGAGTTGCCTCACCACCAGCCCAAAGATGTGTTTTCTTTGCCTCCCGGTGTTTTTTTTTTAAAGGCCCAAGTTAAATACCAACATTCAAAATTAGGAAATTCCTCAATATCTCCTATTGTCTGCTACCTATGCCCACTGCAGGCATCTGAGTTGTGGGCCTTGGTTTACATTTTTTCTCTAATTTCCTTAATTTTTCCTTCAGGGTTCTTTTTCCTGGTACTCTTTTTTTTGGGGGGGGGGCATAATGACATCCAAGCTCATGCTATGGAGCAATGCTATCTGCTTGAGGATTCTCCCCCAGTTTCCTAGGTGAAAGGTGCTTAATTCCAGTTCTGCTATTGGTTGATGATGCAGCAATGCCTGAAGGTCTATAGAATACTCATCTTTTTTTAACGACATTCTGAGATGCAAAGCTTTGTGAGAGCTTTCTGCTTTGCAAAGGGAAACCCAAGCCTACTAATGGTGGGAAGAACTAGGGAGATATGTGTTATGGTTTGACATTTTCTTTATGGGAGGAGGGAAAAGACTAAATACTTGGGGGAGATAGGGGAGAATGTTACTTTGGTAAAGTCTAGGCTGATTTAAGATTTCATAGCATTTTTAATTTCTGTAGCCTCACACATCTCTTTTAATAAAATTAGCCCAGGGCATACCATTTTGCTAGTGTTGCTAATGATTTTTTTATTTGAGTTTTATAAGTGATTATTTACAATATAACCACCATAATATTTTTAGTTGCCTTGTGACAATATGATAGATAGTATTTCTATAGAGGCTTTCTCGGGCTGTGAATCTTTTTATAATAAGGCACTGGAAAATAAAATGTGAAGCTTATTAAACTTCCTCTCTGGGGGTGCCTGGGTGGCTCAGTCGTTAAGCGTCTGCCTTCAGCTCAGGTCATGATCCCAGGGTCCTGGGATCGAGCCCCGCATCGGGCTCCCTGCTCAGCAGGAAGCCTGCTTCTCCCTCTCCCACTCCCCCTGCTTGTGTTCCCTCTTTGGCTGTGTCTCTCTCTGTTAAATAAATAAAATCTTTAAAAAATAAAAGTAAATAAATAAACTTCCTCTCTGGTTTGAGTTCTTTAGAAAAGAGAAAGTATGTAAAGCGATAATAAATACACTGTTAAATATACCAGTTCATACAAGGTTTTTTGTGTTTTTTTTTATTTTTGGTAATTAGGAAAAATTTGAGATTATTTGTAATTAGGAAAAGTCTGAGATGGATGTAACCTAAGGAAATAGATTTGAAATATAGAACACAAGAGTTTAAAGTGGCAGACTTCATTCATTTCAGTTTATATTACCATTTCTAAGTCTGCCTTAAAATCAAAGTTTTTAAAAAGCGCTACTTGATGGTATTTATTATTAAAAGCTGCTGCATTTTCTCAATTAAAATAATTTAGATGAAATTCACCTACTATAAATTCTTAGTCTCTTAATCTAGGAATTGTTATTTAAATGTAGTTTAATTATATTTCCATAAGCCTTCTATTTAAATTTTAAAATAAATATGTCAACTTTTAAAAATTATACCTTGCCATCTAATTATAGCAGCTGAAAACACATAGTAAGCAACATATTAAAACTCCATACTTATTTTAAATGTAACTTTATCAGTGAAAAAACTACCTTGGAATGTTCTTTTGCAAACTAATATTAATACACTTAACATACCTTAATTTTCCTTCTTTCCTTGGCAACAGAAAATAGCTTGTTTTAAGCTGAAAATATTGGATGTTTTCTATTGAGACTTTCATTAACTTTTAATTAAGTCAATATTATTTCTAAAAATTTTCAATTTTCAAATGCCTCCGTTTTCCTAACATCAATTATTATACTTGAAAAACAAGATGAAAGGAAAAAGGTTTTGATTAGAAGAGTGAAATCCAAAGGCACCTGGAGCCGAATGAGGTCTCGCCCCGAAGGAATAAGTCCTGAGACCTGTTTGCCCCATCGAGAGAGATCGAGAGAGAGAGAGAGAGAGAGAGAGAGAGAGAGAGAGAGAAAAGGAGGGAGGGGTGAACTGAGGGACAGTAACAGAGAGAGAGCAAGAGCTCCTCTGTCTGGAGAGACCGAGAACAGCAGGAGAGGGGTGGCGCAAGAAAGAGGCTTGGGTCCCTCCAGAGAACTGCAGAGCCATCTGTCTGAAAAATTCAGGATGACAGGCCTCTAAGTATTCTGCAAGTCTCTCTACTTGTATAGCGATGTCTGTTTCCTTCTTTCTATTACTGTATTATTAATCCTTCTTGTTCCTTTTTCTTGTTCTTTTGAAATAACTTATTCTTTTAATTTCGACTAAAAGAGGGAACAGACAAGTTGAGAATCATTTCTCATTCAAGGAAAATAACTGAAAGTGTCTGGTCAATTTCTAAATATTGTGATGGAGTGAAAAAAAAATGAATTGTTTTTTTGGCTCTTATGTTTAACTATGTATTTTGCACACATAAATAATGAGCATCCTTACAACATCCAAACCTAAGAATATTAACAAATGCCATTCGAAGACTTAAATAGGCTGTATCACCAAAAACAACTTATAGGAGTGGCAAAGTCAATTTCACCAACTTTTTTTTCACAATTAAGTAAAATATTATTAGCAATATGTGAAATGTTCCATAAACCACTGACTTCATCTTTCTTTGTGGGTTTCAGCTCATTCTGAAAAACTATCACTAGCATGAGCTTTTTACTCCATTGCTTTGTGCCTTCTATTCAGCAACTTTAAAGACACTTAATGAGCCATTTTTCAAACAGAGGACTGGGGCGCCTGGGTGGCTCAGTTGGTTGGGCATCTGCCTTGGGCTCGGGTCGTGACCCCAGGGTCTTAGGATCGAGCCCCATGTGGGGCTCCCTGCTCAGCGGGGAGGCTGCTTCTCTCTCTCCCACTCCCCCTGCTTGTGCACTCACTCTCTCTGTCAAATAAATAAATAGAATCTTTAAATAAACAAATAAATAAACAAACAGAGAACTAATATCCAAACGTCCTGTGAACCTGGCTAACCCATCAAGGTCTAAAAGGGAGGCTGGAACAAAGAAGGGCATCCCTTCACCACCTCTTTGCTCATAGCCTGAAAAGATCTAAAAGAACAGAGAAGAGATATCAAACCAGAAGTACCCAACATTCCCCTTACATTTAGTCTGGTCTGTCCAGAAGGAGGTTTCGGTTTCCAGTTGAATACTGGACACCCAACCACATTAAAAGGACCAACCAATGAACCTGGATTAACAAGTCCTGTGTTTGCAGATCCTGTTTAGTGTTCCTTCTCTTCTGCTTCCAAAGTTGGAAGAAGGATGAAGAGACTTTTTTTTTTTTTTTTTTTTTACAGAATATAAAGCAGTATAAATTCAACCAGAATTTCACCAAAAACTTTTCCAAAAAAGTTAAGCTGACAAAAGCAACCAATCCCTAAGTAAATGATGTGTCCTGCCCTTGGCATGCAATATTGCAGGAATACATACTTATACACATTTCTTCCTTTAAAGACTGAAGATGATTAGACAACAAAAACAATATAAGAGAGATTTTGAGATGTTTACTACTGCTAACTTGATTAACACATTGTAAAGTCATAGGAAAAATTAACGAGTGCTCTATGTTTCTACCCTGGAAATTGTTAAAGTACAGAGGTACCGGGGCACCCAGATGGCTCAGTCGGTAGAACATGCGACTCTTGATCTCCATCCAGGTTGTAACTTCAAGCCCCACGTTGGGTGTAGAGATTACTTAAAAATAAAATCTTCTAAAAAGATAAAAAATAAACTACAGAAGTACCATGGTTTAAGAACTACTTTATTCACTTAAATATTTTTTGAGCACCTACTACGTGTGAAGCACTGTGCTAAGCACTGTGAGCACAAAGAAAGAAAGAATGAGTCACCTTACAGACACCATCAGCCTAGAAAGATATAAGGATACATAACTACTGTGAAAGGAACACACTGGCAAATGTCACAAGAGATTTGTAGATAAAATGATAAAGAATTCAGAAGGCCGGGGATTCCTTTGGAATGGGTGGCGGGGGCGGGGGCTACCGACTGCAGTACTGAAGGAAGGGCAGAGCGAGCGCCGGAAATGCAGACAAGGGGAGCAAAGCAGAATGGGCACGAGCTGACAGCTCACTGGGTACAGAGACAAGGGAGGGAGGACGGAAGAAGGAGAGCTAAGGATCTGGCGCTGGGAATGTGCCGTCTGGAGTGCACAAGAAATCCTGCCAGAGATTTGGAGGGGGGTGCCAGGGCAGGGCTGGAGACAGAGACTCAGGAATCACCCACCCGGTGCGCACTGTTGAAGCCTGAAGATTCCCTAGTGAGAAAGGGAGGCCGGTTCTTGAAAAGCCGACATTTCAGGCAACAAAGAGAAGAAACTGAGGAACAGCCAAAGGGAAGAAAAGGAGTAGCAGGAGAACACAGTGTCTTGAAAGACAAGAGAAAAAAGTTTCAAGAGGAAAGAGGCAGTCAAAGATAGCAGAGAGTGCAGAAAGATCAAATATGAGGACTGAGGGAAGCCACTGATCACTGGCTACTCACTGAGAAAGTACTTCCGGCCAAACAGAAGCCGAACATGAGGTGGTAGCTGTGGCTGGAGGCTCTCCTTGACCAAACCCGAGTCAGGCTCCTCCAAGCCCTCTTCTTGACTAGCCTCGGCCTTGACCCCGAGGCTTCACCAGGCCTGCAAAGCCGTTTGAGCAAGAAATCCGCTAAGTGGCTTTAGAGAGAATCCTCCTACCTCTGATATCTGATCAAATTCCTCACCCCCGACCCCTGATATCTCATCACCCTCGTCTGCCCTCACTAAGAATCCTGTTGGGTCAGTTTGGCAAGAATTCCCCCTACCTTGTCTCCTCTTAATAATTTTCCATCCCCTAACACCCCTGCAACCTGCTCCTTGGCTATAAATCCTCCCCTGTTCTCAGATTCAGAGTTAAGCCCCATCTCTTGACACCTGACACGACAGTCCTGAGTAAAGTCTTCCCTGTTCTTTAAACAAGTGTCAGAAATTTGTTTTTTCCTTCAGAGCTGCCCACCTTTCTTTTCTCCATGCTGAACGACATTCCCAAACACCAAATTATTACAATCAAACAGTGGCTGAGAAGCGATGGTGTAGATAGGGTTGAGGAGTAAGCAGCCATGCAGGAAGAGGCGGTGGAGCATACAGAATGCTCTTTCCATAACCCTCCGCTAAGAGGTGGAGCACAATTACTCATGCCGGTACGTAAGCGGGTCCCAAAGTTGAGGAAAGGCTTTCTCACACTGAGTAGGAAAGCATGGCTGTGATGTAAGGGAGACGATCCAGGGGAGAGCAGGAAATAAGACAAGGAAATGAGACAAGACAGAGAAAAACGAATTCCCACGCTTATTGTTTTCAGTCCTCTTGCATTATACTTTTTTTGTAAATCACCTCATTTCTTTCTGGAATAATGAGAGGTGTTAATAAATAACAAATAAAAATTTTCTTTTATCCATTAAAAATATGAATGTTTGAACTGTTGTTTGTATCTACTCTTCTAATAAACATATGACAACTAATAGGAATGCTTATGTAGCACCCAGATTTATTATTATGGGAGAAAGACTATGTTTTCATTTTCAGACCTCTAAAAGGTTAAGTTAGCCATTTTCATACTGAATTCCTATTCAATTTGATTATGTTCCCTACCGTGAGGGTAAAACATGAACAAACCAAGCTAATTTATGTGCAATTCCTTTGTACTACTGAAATGAAAAGGAACAATAATGAAGTGGAATTTGTTATCTAATTATGCCAAATAATTTAGAAACATCTGCCGATGGTTAGTAATACTATAGTTAAACCTCAAAGAATCTGCTCCCAGAGAGATTTCCATTTTATTCAAGCCCTTGTGACCTTCCACTTGGGAAATCCATATTAGAGTATGGAACCAAGGGATGACATAATGGCACATTTACTGCATTAAAAAAAAATTAACAAATGAACGGAGAAATGAACAGTAGAGGGTGTGTATCATATAGATTTAGACCTTATAATTAACTCCCAAATTTAAGAAACAATAATGTAAAATCCAAAATTCATTCAAGTATCTATTGAGTAGTTGGGATGCATCAGACACTGTGGTGGTTGTTAAGGATACAAACAAGAAATCCATAGCTTTCGCATTAGGGAACTTCATCTAACAGGGAAGACGAGAGAATACATCTACTAACCACTATATCACCACATGATAAGTGGTAGGACAGAGATGTGTACGGGGCACAATGGATGCAGAAAAGGTGTAACTAACTCACAAAGGAAGACTACTTAGAAGAGAAGACTATTCAAGCTGAGTTTTGCAAGATGTGTAGAGGAGAGTGAGTGCAAAGAAGGACGTGGGAAATGACTGTGCCAAAGGCACACTGAGTGCAATCCCTTCTGGAAACTGCAAGCAGTTCAGTACAGCTGAAGAGCAGCCTCTGAGGAGGAGACAGTAAGAGACAGGTAAGCAGGGGTCCTATTCTAAAAGCCTTATATGCAAACTAGGGAATTTGGACTTAATCTTAATGGTGACGGGGACCCACTGGAGGAGTAGAAAAGTAAACTGTTAGACTAACCAAATTCTAAGAGGCAGGTTTCAATTTCCAATTATGGACTCTCACATATTAATAATAATCCAAAATAATAGAGGAAGAAAAAAGATAAATGAAAGCAAATGTTTAAACTGATTCAAGGTGGGGCACCTGGGTGGCCCAGTTGGTTGTGTCCAACTCCTGATTTCGGCTCAGGTCATGATCTCAGGGTCGTAGGATCAAGCCCCACATCAGGCTCTGCATTTAGCAGAGAGTCTGCTTGAGATTCTCCCTCTCCCTCTCCCTCTAAAAAACAACCTAGGCAATGCCCCCACTTCACATGACTCACTCCCTCACATCCTTCAAGTCTCTGCTCAAAATCCATCTCAACTGTGAGGCCTTCCCTGACCAGGCTGCCACGTAGCTAGCCCCATCTCCTCACCCTGCTTTATACTTCTTCATAGCACTAGCCACCTGGCACACTATACATTTTTTTTCAAGATTTATTTATTTTAGAGAGAGAGTGCACATGCGTGAGCGTGCAGGGGGGAGGGGCAGAGGGAGAGGGAAATAGAGAATCTCAAACAGACCCCATGCTGAGCATGGAGCCAATGCGGGGCTCCATTTCATGACCCTGAGATCATGACCTGAGCCGAAACCAAGAATGGGACACTTAACCAACTGTACCATCCAGGCACCCCACACAATACATTTTTTATTGTCTGTCTCCCTCAACTGCAAACATAAATTCTTTGAGGGCAGGAACTAAGACATATGTGGCACATTTTAGGTCCTCAATTCATTGAACAGATGAGTAAACAAATCACAAAAGAAGATGACCCATCCTAAGCCTCAGAGCTATCCTCAGAAAAGAATTAGGAAATAGTACACCTCTTGTTCCTGCTTCCTTCTCTCACTCTATAGTACTATCCATTCCTGCCCCTAATCCCAAATGCCCTGGGCTTTTACACTGTTCTTATTCTTAATACACCAGCCCCCTTCAGGTCCTTCTTAGTAGTGTCTCACACTCTACATAAAAACCGCCACTTTCTTTTCTCTTACAGTGCAGCTCCCTCAGTCAAACTGCTTGCTCTGTCTACTTTAAGATCTTCGGTCCACAAATTAAAATCATTCTCTCTTGCTATATGAAGATAAGTATCTATATCTAGCATGTTATTCCTCATAGGTAACATGCTAAGAATCCATGCTTTAATTGTAGTATAATGGTATTAAATTCATTCACTATGGAAGGTCTGCAGGGGAAATACTTCAGTCAGGCAGATATTTACATATTGCTCAAATGGATACCTACACCACTTACCTACTGGGCTCAGGCCCTGATCTCGGGGACGTGAGTTCGAGCCCCACAGCAGGCTCTGTGCTCAGTCCAGAGTCAGCTTGGGTTTCTCTCTCCCTCTGTCCCTCCCCACCCCCCCACCAGCATGCACACGCTCAAGCACGTACTCTCTCTCTCTCTAATAAATAAACAGACCTTTAAAAAAAAAAAGAGATTAGCAGCTTAAAGAAATAGCTGTTTTTGAAATGTCGGGTCTGTGGTCATGAAAATCTATTCATGCAGAGATATGTTTCTTGGACTACATCTTTTCTTCTACTTGTTTTACACCATGAAATAGATAGGGTCCAATGAAATCCAAAGGTTAAAAAGTTAGAGTGGAAAGGGAAAGGACAACCTTCAGTGCAGCTAGAGGAAACACAATGAGGTGGCCCCCTGCCAGGCTACTAAGCAGCCAGCCACACCGGGGGGCCTGACTCATCTTCCCTTCTCCCACTAACTCAACTTGTCTGCATTAATTCTTTCCAAGAAGTGCTGACTTTTCTAAATTTAAAACAACTATTCAAAACAGGCTTGGGCATTTTTAAGCTATCAATTTTTTATTTTGTTTTTTGTTTCTTGGAGAATAAAAGGAAAAAAAAAAAAACTTTCTAAAAACGTGTAAGTTCTAAAAGGTTCCTGGATATAAAACCATTATTTTAAAAATAGTAATTTCTGGGGGCACGTGGTTGGCTCAGTCGTTAAGCATCTGCCTTCGGCTCAGGTCATGGTCCCAGGGTCCTGGGATCGAGCCCCGCATAGGGCTCCCTGCTCTGCGGGAAGCCTGCTTCTCCCTCTCCCACTCCCCCTGCTTGTGTTCCCTCTCTCGCTGTGTATCTCTCTGTCAAATAAATAAGTAAAATCTTAAAAAATAAATAAATAAAAAACAAAGCTTATGGGAATCATTTTCTATGTAAGAATGACTTATGACTGGTAAGGTCAGGCTCAATGACTTGTCTTGAGTTGGGTTTGCACAGAAAAGTTCAGTGACCTCATTTAGTTTATATAGTGCAGATAAATAATAAAGTTTTTTTAAAGGTGCTGTTACCGATACTTTATATACTGAGAAAACATCAATTACCCATATCAAAGTATATTATTATTACTAGAGGGACTTTGAGAAAAGCTACACAAATCCTAGCCTGGCAAGGAAATCGCCATTATGGCCATTCAAGATGATAGTAAACTGCTAATTCTTAGGTTAATCCAATCTGATAAAAAATGTATAACTTCTACTAATGTCATTCCTTCAAAACTATTATTATCTGACATACAAAGCATGACCAAACAGTATTTTTCTGCCTATTTTTCTTATGATCGTTTTAGTCTAAAACACGTATTCTCAATGAAGGTAATAGTGCCTTCAAGGGAGCAAAAACTAGCTTATGGGGGTCAAAAAACTTACTTTTGTGCATAAAGCAGATATACACACAGTGTGTAAACAGAGAGACAGTATATCTCTGTTATTAAAGTTTCATGGAGAAAACAAGTAAGAAAAAATGCCTAGGGGCACCTGTGTGGCTCAGTTGGGTTAAGCTAAGTTTCTGACTTTGGCTCAGGTCTTGACCTGGGGGTCCTCCCTGCTCATCAGGGAGTCTGCTGTCTCTCTCCCTCTCCCTCTGTCCCACCCCCACTCGTCCTCTCCGTGTGTGTGTGTGTGTGTGTGTGTGTGTATGTGTGTGTGTGTGGTGTGTCTCTCTCTCAAATGAATAAATTTTAAAAATCTTAAAAAAAAGAAAAAAATGCCTAACAGTCTTCTTATGAAGGGTGATTTTTTAAAAGGTAGACAATTACAGATATAAAGAAATTGAAACTCTTATGACAAATGTGTCAAATTTTTATAATTATACATATCACTCTATCCTCAAAGATTAGGATGCTAATAGGATTGTTACTTGCAGGGACAGACGTCACTCAAAAGACTGCATCACCAATATTCCTTTTACACTGTACCCAGATGGTAACTATCAGAGTTACAGCAACTCTAATTCTTTTATCTCTCTTACATAGTACTAAATCTCCACACATTAAAAGAAAAATTTTAAAGCTGAAATACTAAGTTTTTGATACCAGTAAGAGAATATGCACAAGTATTTAAATAAGGATGGTGACTTTAATGACAGCTGAAAAGATGAAACATTCTCAGAAAAGTAACTGGGCTCTCACTACTGGACCACCCTGCTGCTTAGGTAAGTCCCTCTCAGATTCTTTGATGAGCAACATCTGAAAAATAAAAATGTGAGCAGAGACTATTCAAGTAGAGTTTCCTATAAAATTGGCTTTTGGTCAAATAAATCATACTGAAAATGCAGTTGATTTGTCTTTTTAAAAACAAATTTTAGGGGCACCTGGCTGGCTCAGTCAGTAGAGCATGCAACTCACGTGATCTGGGGTTGTGAGTTCGAGCCCCGTGCTGGGTGCAGAGATTACTTTAAAAAAGAAAAACAAATTTTAATGCTAAGACAGTCATAGGAAATCAGAAAGTTTCCTAACTGCATCACAAAGAATGCACCATTACCATTTAACTGCTCCAAAGGATCTCTATAAAGATGCCCAAAGGCAGGTGCGTTGGGCAGCATAATGAAAAGGTTTCCGTGGCAGTACCAGAGTCTGCGGAAAGAAGGTTAGAAATTACAGTGAAATCCTAGGTATTGGATCATAGATCAGTGGCAGTGATGATGGTGACTGGTAAATGAAAGGAAAAAGGAAAAAAAAAGGGAGAGGGGGCCCTGCCAGAGCCGGTTCTACCCAGATAAAGAAGAGTTATTCAGGGTTCAGCCAGCCTAGCTGTAACGGAGTTCCCAATCTCAGTATTTGAGCTGTAAACCACAGGCCCATTTAGCTATAAATGACAGACATTCTTGCCAAAGGATAACCTGGCAGGATGCTTTTTCACCCAGCTCTGTCAAATAGGGCTTTATCGGTGTGGCCAGTCAGGGCGTTCTGCTAGGTACACCAGCTAAAACGTCCTAAATTAGATGACCTGAGACTTTCCTTCTAGCCCAGCAATTATTAGAGAACATGTGTTTCTCTGTCAAGGAAGTTCTAACAAATCCTATTGGAAATAAGTAGTTAGGGACATACACTATAGTTCTGGAATATAAGCTCTAAGAACACAGGGCCATGTCTCTTGCACACTGCTATAGATGTATGTTGAACAGATGAGCAAGGTGAGTGAGCAGAGTATGAATTACATTTGGATAATTTTTAGGATTTGAGGATTTAAAAATTATTTGTATTGATGCAGATGATTGAGAGGTGTATTCATCTGCAAGGTGGAAAAAAATGCTGGCCAAGTCCTGAACCTTCAAAAATGCGTATTTTCAACTCCCAAATGGGACTCTAAAATCAGGAAAAACTGGAGTCTAGTTCTTCTATCACAGATGAAACAGGAATTTGCCTTAAAAATATCTTTTTAAGCAGCAAAGGTGATTAATAGTGAAGATAAGAGATAAGACAGTTTTCACTCTTCAGCTTAATTTGACAAATATTTTGAGTTGCTACACCGTACTTAGGTGAAAAAAAGTTAAAAGTCTATCAATGTAAAATTGTATTGGGTAATTTTAGAGGCTCCTACTCTTTTTTTTTTATATTTTATTTATTTATTTGACAGAGAGAGAGAGAGAGCAAGAAAGGGGACACAAGCAGGGGGAGTGGGAGAGGGAGAAGCAGGCTTCCGGCTGAGCAGGGAGCCCGATGCGGGGCTCGATCCCAGGACCCTGAGATCATGACCTGAGCCGAAAGCAGACGCTTAACAACTGAGCCACCCCCAGGCGCTCCTCACTTTAAAATGAAGCTAACTTTCACTAACATCCTATAAAAAGAACATTCTTTACAATGATAAAAACAAAACCTGGATGGAAGCATAAAACATAAAGAAAAAAAACCGTAGGGGTGTCTGGATGGCTCCGTCAGTTGAGCACCCACCTCTTGATTGCGGCTCTGGTCACGATCTCAGCGGTTGTGAGATCGAGCCCCGAGTCAGGCTCCGCACTGTGCATGGAGCTTGCTTAGGATTCTCTCTCTGCCCCTATCTCCCCCTACCCACACTTGCGTCTCTCTTTCTAAATAAAATAAAAAAATAAATTTAAAATAAATTTAAAATAAACAAAAACCCTAGACTCTATTGCTGGCTGCTATGCACTGAACTGTGTCCTCCAATAAACTCTTATGTTGAAGCCCTAATCCCCAATGTGATGGTATCTGTGGAGATGAGGCCTTTGGGGGTAAATGAGGTTAGATGATGTCTTGAAGGGAAATGAGGTTAGATGATGAGATTAGTGCCCCTAGAAGAGACAAAGACCTTGCTTTCCCATCTCTCCACCATGGGAGGACACAGCAAAAAGATGGATGTCCACAATCCAGAAAGAGGGCCCTCATCAGGAAGTGAATCTGCTGGCTCGCTGGTCTTAGAATTCCAGCCTCCAAAACCTCAGGAAATAGATGTCTGTTGTGTAGGCCACTCAGTTTATGGTATTTCACTACAGGAGTCCAAACAGACTTAAGACACTAGCCTTACCGACTAACACACCCATGATACACAAGGTAGGGTCTCGGCAGTGGTTGCGTTGGGAAGGCTTTGGTAGAAACTCTACTGAGCTCTGACTCTGATGGCTATTTAGTGAGGTTTGTCCTATCCGCTCTTCACTACCGTCGCACAGAACCTTATTACCTCAGTGCTCCTCTGCTCTAAGTTGGCTATTAAGAGGAAATATAAAGGGATATGAGGTACTTCTGACTGACCTAGTTAAAAAGTAGTACAGTTGGGGCTCCTGAGTGGCTCAGTTGCTTAAGCATCTGACTCTTGATTTCAACTCAGGTCATGATCTCAGCATCATGAGCTGGAGCCCCATGTGGGGCTCCAAGCTCAGCAGAGACTCTGCTTGAGATGCTCTCTCCCTTTGGCCCTCTCCTGCCACCCTCCCCCCACCCCCGTGCATTCTCTCTCAAATAATAAATAAATAAATCTTAAAAAAAAAAAAAAAGTAGTTGACTCGAAAAACAGATTTGAACTGCATGGGTCTACTTATATGTGGATTTTTCTCGATAAAACCAGTACAGTACTTATAAATGTATTTCTCTTCCTTATGACTTTCTTAATACCATTTTCTTTTCACTAGCTTACTTTATTGTAAGAATACAGTATATAATACATATAACATAAAAAAACACATGGTAATCAACTGTTTATAGTAAGGCTTCTGATCAACAGCAGGCTATTAGTTAGGTTTTTGGGGAGTGAAAAGTTAAAACTCAGATTTTGGACTGCATGGCGGATCAGCACCCTTAATCCTCATGTTGTTGATGGGTATCTAAAATAAAATCCATTTCTTCTAACCATCGGGGACTGCTCTTAATAGATACAAAGGCCATTCTGAATTGGGCAAATTTGAGCAATCATATTTTTATCTTTAATACAATGGTTCTCAAATTTGAGGATGACAGAATCACAGGGGCGTCCCTTTATAATCCCCTTCTCCTAGAAGTGCAGATTCTGTGGGTCTAGGGGCATAGGAATCTACATTTTGAACAGACAGGCCTGAGGAGTGGTGGTCAAGCACAGCTACTGCTCTATCATTACTGAAAAATAGCCTCTGCACACAGGTGTACTTTCCTTTATAACAGGGAAATATTTTTAAAAACTGTAACCAAATTCGATTTTGTAAATTAAATTCTGTTTTCCCACATGTTGACTTTAAAATGTTAAAGACACTTTATTCATTCTGAGGGGTGGGAGTGGTTTATCTTCTTCTAGAGGTCAAATCCGTGCCCTCCCTTTCCTCATCTCTACTTCAGTAGTTAAATATTTAATAATTTAGGAACCCTTTTGAAAGTATCTTATCCCTCACTCCGTTTCTCTCCAATTTATCTGTTTATTCACTGAGAATGTCAGCATTCGAACAGTGGCTGATTCGTAAACCTTACCTTTGAAAACAAACCTAGAAATACATACTCTCTCTTTAGAAAGGAAAATGAATTTAGTAAAAAATACATAAATAAAACCAGTTAAGGGGAAATTTACCTGTAGAGATATTACTGCTATGTATTAGCTACTACAGTATAAGAGAAATGCTTCTTCAAAAGAAAATACCAACCAAGTCTTCCACCATTTTTAACTTTTGTACAAAAAAAAAAAATCCACTTAAGAAAAAATGCTCTACTAAATGATGCAGATTAGACACAAATTACTGAAAAACAGTGAGATTTTTATTTCTTTCAGAGAAAGAAGAAACATTTTTTTAAAGCACCTATGAAGAACCAACACCAAATAAGAAATGTCATTTCTAGTACTGTGGGTATTCTGGCAAAGTAAACATACCCCAGACTACAGACTGGCAAATTGTGTTCTAGGCTCAGTTTTGCCACAAAAGGGCCATGTGACCTTGGAAAATAGCCTCCCTGCATCTGAATTTGTAAAATAAGATGATTAAATAAATGTAACTCTTTGATTCCAGCAGATTAATTCACTCTAATTTATATGAAAAAGCATTTGTGGTATGTGATGCCTATAACTTGATCAAATGACACAATTAAAATGAACTGGAAACTTGATACTGTAACTTACCAACACCGTCGTTGTAGCTATCAGTTTCATATCAGTACATACCATACTACTTTGAACATCCAAATTTTCACATACTGAGTTTTCTTAAAGGGAGGTACATGTGTACCATAGTCTGTTTGGGTAATAGGAAACAATTTGTCTTTTCAGCCCTTCTTCCCAACCCATTGGCATTATAGCCTCCAGGAAAACAAAAACAAAAAAAACAAACAAACACCTTGAAGTCTTAACCACTGAAACAATAGTGTTGCAGTAATTACAACACAGAAATAACATTTCTTTCCTAAAATACTCAAAGTTATTCTCCGGAGATCACTTATCTTCCAGGAACCAACTTTCTTCTGTCTGCTCTCGTGTTTGTTAGAGCAAACATTTTCCATTGTAACAAATATTCAGTTCACCACTTATTCTTGTTTCCAACGAAATATACCGTCTCCAAAAAAAATCCGCCCCAAAATCCAACAAGACTCAACACATGCATTTGGCAATTCCGGGGAGACTGGGATGCACAGACATCTTGTTCAAAATAAATAAACTTTCCAGGATCTTTATTTACTGACTTGAGAAACGTAGGTTTGGAAACAACCAGCTAACTTCGCTCCCAAGTTGGCATCTTAAAGAATCCTGCGTTTACAAAACACCCAGGACCTCACAGACTCCCTGCACAGAATTGGCCAGGGAGCACACGCCCATCGGCCCTGCCTGGAGAGGAAACAATGGGAGAGGCGCGAGGGAGCAAGCCCGGCGCCCGGGGCGCCCCATCTCCCCGGCTCCGGCCCGCGCCCGACACCGCGCGCCGCGTCCCCTCCCCGGGCGCCCCGGGCCCCCGCCCCCGGGGCGCGGCCCACCTGCAGGGGCGCGGGCAAAGGGCTGTACTCACCAAACAGGGTCAGGGCCATTGTAACGGCGCTCGCCAACTGCTCGCCGCCGCCCGCCGGTACACGCGCTCCTCCCGGGAGGGCCAGAGATCACCGCATCGGCCCGAAGCGCTCACACCTCGGAGGCAGCGTGGAGTCGGAGGGGCGTGGTGGGGCGCGGGCGCGCGGGGAGGCTGCAGGCCGGGGCGCAGGGGGCCGCTGCAAGAAAAAGTTATTTATGCGTTATTGTCAGGCGCACCCGCACCGGGGGAGACCCGCTAGCCCTAGGCAAGCCGGCACTTGTCGCTGCCATCTGTGCACGACGCGGAGCGCGCACGCGGGCGGCGGTACCTGCGAGGCGGGAGGCTTGGCCGCGGCGCAATGGCAGGCGGAGAGGCGGCGCCGCAGTGGCGGCGGCGGCTGCGGTGGCGGCGGCGGCGGGGAGAGGAGCAGCCTCGCGGGGCCCCCGGCGGGGCGCGCTCACTCCGCATCCCGCGGCCTCGCAGACGCCATCTTGCGATAGCGTCTCCCACTGGATCTGCCCCTGCGCCTCCTCGTGCCTCCCACTCGGGCGGCCGAACCCAGTGCGTTCCCATAGCAACGGGCGCGCGCGGGGGCCGGGGGCGCGCGCCCCTCCTGCCGCGGGCCGGGAGGAGCCGCCCCAGCCGCCCGGGAGGCGGCCTCCGGGAGCCCGGCGGGGGGCGGGGTTGGTGTGCGTTTTAGCTGAAATCCCTGGGATTTTTCTTGAATGGGATTTGAGGAGGCGCGGAGAGGAGAAAAACGGAGCTGTTACTCGAAAGAGGAAGAGTCACAGGAGGATGCTCCATGAATCCAAGTCCCCCAAGCAGGGTCATCCGGGGATCGGGTTCGTTTGAGGATAAATCTCCCGCCCGGCGCCCTCGGGGTTAACGGAGAGTCTGGAGCCGGTGACCTGAAGCTCCGGGAGTCGGGAAGGGAGCCTAGAGTCGAACAGAGACCCTGACTGTTGCCTTCCCTTCCACTCGGACTTGGGAGCCGCTGGGAGTACTGATCAGATTGTCACATCTGAGGAATCAGGAGTCGTTTAGAAAGCATCAGGGATTACCTAAAAATAATTTGGTACCAGGCCAATGCTTAAACCTAATTTTCTTCCTTTTGCTTTACACCTCTTTGATATCGTCTCAGGAAAAATTAACGTTTCGCACTGATTGGCACTTCTCCTATACCACAAAAGATTGTTCCCCTGAGCTTTTTGCATTTATCTGATAATCACTGGCAACATCCTTCTTTCTGTGATGTTCTCTGCTCGCCTCTGTCTTTGCCTTAATTAACGAAAAGCCATATAACTCCTTGAGATTATCAGCCGAAAGATGTTCTTGAAAATCTCGGTTATGATGTTTTTGTGTCGTTTTCATTTAGTGTATTCAAAAATTCAGTATTCTCTAGTTGCTATGTTTGTTCCCTCTGGGAAAAAAAAAATTCCCCCTTTTTCTTCTTTCGCTTAGGGATTGGATACTGTTGCAGCATCTAATCATGTAGATTTTCTCTTTGGTTCTCATGTTTTCCCGCGTGCATCTTTCCTCTTACAGTTCCTCAGACTCCCTAATGTCATTTTCTGCTTCTCTCTAATTTTCAACTAATTCTTTTTAGATTATTATATAAATATCTTCTACTTAATGTATCTTGAGGATCAAATCGTTACAAAAATGAAAATTACCACTACCAATAGAACCAACAGTTAATTCATCATCATTTCACAACAGACTCTAACATCAGAAGAAAAAGAAAAGCCCGTTGGAAGGAGGAGCCAAGCCTTTTGTTTCATGTCAGTTAACTCAAGAAAAAAGAAATAGTAAAATAATTCAACATGAACAGGCAAATGTGTAAGATGCTGAATGCTTGAAATTTTCCATTGTACTAAAATGGTTCTCCTTTAGCTACTAATATCAAAATAAGTCTTGAAATCCCCACAATTTTAAATCTTTAATGAAAAGGATTCTTGATTTTGAATGGCCTTTCTGCTCATGAAAAATTAGAAACACACAGCTCATGAAGATAAATGAGATCCTCGAGAAGGCTTTGTGGGACAGATTTTACAACCATGTAAAGATTGCTGCTGATCTGCTATGCAGTCAGACAAATCCAAAACTAAAGACAGCATTTGCTGCCTCAACCAGTGATCTTCAACCTTTTTTGGAACTTAATTTCCCTTTAAGGCTCTGATAAAGATACTGTCCCTCTTCCTGGGAAATGCTTACATACATATATACACTCACCAAATTTCAGGGGGATTATGGCCTATTCAGGCACCCAGATATCCTTTGTAATCTCAGAAAGTTTTACATTTATAATTAAAATTTTTTACTTTTCACATGGAAGCATGGAATTTTGGAACAGGAAGGTACCAAACTCCCCTAATTTAAAGATAAGGAAATTGAGGGCCCAGTGGTCAAAAGATTTTCCCAAATGTGTACACCTTTTAGTGGCAGAACTAATAGGAAAATCTGAGGCATCTGGTGTTCTCCCTGACCACCTCCCCCACTCTCCATCCCCCACCAGTTTAGAGAATACATGGTTTGAATTTAAAAAGAAAAATCTGTTTAGTATTAGAAGCGGAGTGGCAAGGGGAGTATTTTGTCCTCAGTCATTTTGCATGTTTGGGTCTTCTTGCAGTTTGGGAAACTGAATTTTGTCTCAAAGGGTCTTTATTCACATGCTCTTCAACTTAGAACTATGTGTCCAATCAGGTTGAGAGGAAAAGTGCTTTTCTCTTCTCTTTGTGAAACTCTCTTTAGAGAGGTACCAGAGCATCAGTGTTTTGCTGGTACAGCTCAGTATGCTGGTAATTCTCGCTGGCCCCTGGGGGCTTATCCTGCGCAGCAGAGGGAAATTAACAATCCTGTGGTCAGACTCACACTCCCATTATACAGCCAAGCTTTGGTTATCAGACCAGTTTTGCACCCACTAGTTGTGGCTTCACACAGCTGAATCTTAGTGATAGATCCAACTTAGGCTCAGGTGGGGACATTCTTCCCTCCGTTTCTCCTTTCTATACAAGTCTGGGCACTCCCACACCCAAAACACACAGACACACAGGGGCACAGACACCTCTCCCAAGAGAGGTTTTTAGGATACTATTTGAAACAATACAGCTCAATGTTACTATGTTTCCCTTTTTAAACATCTAGCTTTCCACAAGTGATTCAACTGACTTCCTAATAGCAAAATGCTTTCTATACTTACTTGATCAAAGTGCTATGTCTTGAAACTAATATTAATTTTTATATTATTGTATTATCTAATGAGAAATAGAGAGTGTTGCTTTTCTCACCTAGCTGGAAATAAAGCAAATGCCTTTCAGCCACAGATTCAATGTAAGGAAGGGCGTTAACCACTTGGGGATGATTATTATGGGTGTTACCTTAGACTGTTTATTTAAAAAGGGTGAAGAATGAGTTGACTTTTAAAACATTTATGTTTTCATTCAAAGATTTAATTTTGTGCCTAACAAGAAACACCTAGAATGGCTGGATTTGTTTGCTCTGTTACTTATTTGTTAGATTTTTAGATGAATGTTTTACTTTTTCTGGTTCTTCCTCATTTGTAAAATGAAGGGATGGGACTAAGTTATCTCTAAGGTCCTTTTTAGGTTTAGCTGTCATTCTGCAATATTTTAAAATATTTAAGTTAACTGGATTATGGATAAAACAAAAGATATTTTTATTTGAATATTCAATATATCATTTATGTATTCAGTATATTTAAGGTGCTGGTATATCTGGTAAGTCTGAGTCATAGGTTACATTTTCATAAAGACCTAGTAAAGTAAAGAAGTCATATTTTATTAAAATATCGATACTGTGATTTCATCTGCAGTATGTTACACTAATGTTATAATTATTATATTCTCTTCTCAGGTTTAACAGGATTAAAATTAAAAGTATGCACTGAACAATCTATGTCAAATTTACTAAAACAGTTTCTTATTTTTATGTAAGTTTTGTGGACTAAACAGAATTTAGGCAGCCCTTTAAAATTCTTTTCTACATTTTAAACTAATGACATATTGCAAGTGTTTGGGGTTTTCTTTTTGTTACTCATTTAGCTTTGTTCCCACTGGTAAACATTGATTTGTTCCTCAGTTTTGAATGAAGCAGAAATTAATGAGGCGGTTTCTGCTTCACGATAACAAGTTGAAATTATAGCACTTTATCATGTCAACACAGCTTTAAACACTAGGAATACCAGTGCTATTAGCACTGTTCCCAAAATAGTGCCGAAGTTTGCTGTTGGAGAAAAACTCACAGAGCATATTTCTGCTAATGTGATAGAAACATTTCTTATTCCTCAGTCAGACTAAGGTTTAAATTATTTAAAATAATCACAATTATAACATTCTCTCTGTCCTATATTTATGCTACCAGGGTATTTATTGCCATAGCGTGAATGTGCTTAGAGTGGATTTGGTCTGTTTTTAATAATGTTTTCCTAATAATGTTTTCCTTAATGTTTTTAATAATGTTTTAGTAGTGTTTCCACTAATCCGGATGAGTCCCCCACTTTTACCTTTCTGAAGATAAAGTAATCTTTATCTTTCTGAATTAATATCTTACCTAATATTTGCATGGCATTTCATGACTGATAAGTAGCACTTTCATAGGGCAAGGCATCTACATACAAGTAATGGAAGCGATATTTGCGTTGAATGTGAAGATTTAGTTGACAAAACTACTCACGAAAAAAAATTTAGGTCATAAACTATAAATTTGGCCTTTCAGCTTAAACAATTCAAAGTAATGTTTAGGAGAGTTAGTTGTGTTCTACTGACCACCAGAGGGTGCCTAAATTATATCCATAGGAGCAATTGTGGATCTTAGAAATGAAGTAAAATTTGAAAAATACATAAGAATCCTTAAGAATTGAAAACTTTCTCCATTCCCCTGCAGTGTTCCTTATGAAGTAGCAGAAAATAATCCCACCAAAATTATGCTAAAAGGGGAGGTGGCTTTTGGCCCGTTAGGCACAGATTTGGAATTGTATATTACTGAGCAGTGTTTGTTCAGCTCTTATTATATCACTTCCAAAGTGAAAGTGTTTGTAGAAAGGCTCTGTGTGTGTGTGTGTGTGTGTGTGTGTGTGTAGGTATGAAGGGAAGGGAAGTTGAAATTCAAAATCAGGCCATAGAGGTCTTCTATCCCTGACCCAAGATAATGGATTTCTTGTTAACTGCTCAGCTTGAAGAGGAAATTTTAGTCCAATAGGTGATGGGACCATAGGTATTACTATGAGTCCTAGGTTTGAACCTTCTAAATGCCACGGGTCCTATATTTGTTTTTTTTTTAACTTTGTGATAGGATTTTTTTGAAATGTCAAAATGACGACTGGTTTGGAGTGGCCAAGGAAAAAGAAAGGGTAAAAGAGGTCTGTTTTCAATACATGTTTAAGAGAATACTTATTTCCTGGTAAATAGTATAGGAGATCTTTTGGAATTTTTTATAGGCTTAAAAGCAAATACATTTTCAAGTGCACATCAGCTAAAAGTGCAGCAATTATGGCTGCTGTCAAGTAAAAGTTTTTGTCTGAACTCTAATCATATTATAGTACTTTAAGCCAGCATTTCCATTTGTGTGTGTTTTCCTGAGGTCACCAGGCATATCTAACGCACAGTGTAAGCTAAATGTCTATTTGACTTGAGCAGCTGGATTTCTGCCAGATTTTGTTTTCAAGAGGGTATAAGGAGATTTGGCTGCAAATCAAATATCCCTAATATGGCCATGGTTCTTCTGGGTAATGTGGGTGTCCACAATAAGATGACTTATTCAAGTTGATTACATTGCGAGTTATAAATCAGCTAAATAGCTATGAACTCTGGGTGAGAATTACACAATCTCTAATTAAATAACAGAGCTAAGAAAGAGAGAAGTGTATTTCCATGATTAAAATCACAATCTGGGCTCAAATCTTGCCTACTCCTGTGATGGATTTTTCCTAAAACTCCTTTGTATACTGTTGTAAAATAGAACTTATGTCAGACATTTAGGGCAATGCACCATTGGAAACCATCCATCCATCCTTCATTCACTCAACAAATATTTACTCAGGAGCTATGATATACCACGCATTGTGCTGGAATCTAGCAAAGGAGTCAAAGATGAACCAAACATGTATTCAGATCTTTTAAAAATTTGCAGTCCTTGGGGATAATCCTTATAAATGGGACAATGACAAGGCCATAGGAGGGATACAGATTAAATACTGTGGAAGTTCAGAGCAGAGAAAAATTATTCCCAGCTGATAAAATGGATGAAGTCTTCATGAAGGATGAAGCTAGGCTTTGAGGTATGGACAGAAATTAGGCAAATAGAATAGAGAAAGGGAAAAGTAGGGCTTAGGTAAGAGAAAAGAGCATGACAAAACTCCTAGGGAAAGAGGTGGGAGATCATGACGGAAGAATCACAGGCAGGACAATTTGGCTGTAGCAAGGACCTATGGGAGGAGAGGCTAGACATGTAGGTCAGGGACATATATAGAAGGCCAACCCGTTGCCTCAAAATTTATTATGTTATCTGAACCCTGCAGGCTTTCTACAAGTACTTGAGGCAACTGGGAATTTGGATTCGTTTTGCAAAGGTCTGGTCTCAAAATTGTTAAGCCCTATTTTCCAGTAACAAATTTTCTACTACCCACCAATATATGAAAATATATGAATATACATACACACACACGCAAATACACCCGTGCTATTGTTATAAGCTAATAACTCGAGGCACAAGACACCCTGAAGGTGAAGTTTATCATATAATGACATAAACCCACATTTTAAAGGCTCCCTGATAATTTCTTAATTTTTAGTCAGCTTCCAGTCAGATTTTATATCATCATCACTTTACTTCACAACCTGACTGACAAAGAGCTGTGGCACCAAGTGTAGGAGTCATGTCAGTTCTGCCATTTCTTCTACAGTTACTGTGCTTGTATTACTAGGATGATTGTCAATGCAGGATTTCTTTGAAAGGATCTTTTAAAGGCATCTGTTCGTTTGGGAGGATTCAGTTTAGTTAAAAAGCATATACTATAACCCATAAATCCAACTAACTTGGCCATGTAAATTTCAGTAAGTTGCAATGAGCCAAATGGGAAAAGACGAGTCAACGGTACGGTCAACCCCACCCCAGAGCAAAACTCCCTTTCTTCCCCCAGGATAACCTGCACACGCTGTATGTGATGCAGGATTTTCCAACATACAAAGTGAGGAAGCGAATCTCTGTCAATCTGCACATAAAATACTAATAAACTTAATTTTCTCCTCACTTATAAAAGTAACTAATAACTATACATAGAAGTCCTACTTTTTCTTTCCGTAAGACAATGAAAGTCTTGGCGGTATGTACACTCTACTTTGGAGGTTGCTGGTATGGACAGGAAACCAGGGCAAGTATTTGTAAAGCGGTATGGTCAGAGCTGACCTTCCGAAAGGTGAATCTGATTATCTGTGTAATGGAAGAAAAACAATGACAGTGGCTCTTACTTCAAGCCCTACCCACCTATTATCGCAATTGTTCCCAAGTACTAAGAATTCTGTCTGAACTTTCAGAGAGCCTAGCCTTTAAACAGTTACAGGAAATGTCACCCAACACCTCTGATATCCTGGGAAAATGAGGCTAACTTTTAGAGAGTTAGGAATAAAGAATACTAGCCATAAAGAGAAGAAAGGCTGAGCGCTAGAGTGGACCTTTCTACAACTCAGAAACCAGGCATGATGAAAGAAGTTTTCTGAACATTTTGTTTCTTCTTAATACTGAGTGGAAACAGCCTATAAAACACATAGCTTATAAAACACTGGATTTGACGGAATCTAGGGGTGAGAGTGGGGAGTTGTTATCTGCTACCTCCCCAGACTTCTCCAATGCCACAGTACATCTTGAAAAACACTGGTCAGAAAGATCTGGCTTCCTGGGTGCCTGGGTGGCTCAGTTGGTTAAACATCTGACTCTTGATTTCAGCTCAGGTCATGATCTCAGGGTCGTGAGATCAAGCCCTCATCAGGCTCTGTGCTCAGCACAGAGTCTGCTTGGGATCCTTACTCTCTCTCTCCCTCTGCCCCTCCTCCTGCTTGCGTGCCCTCTCTCTCAAATAAATAAATTTTAAAAATCTTAAAAAAAAAAAAAAGGAAGATCTGGCTTGAAATGTTGGCTTCTCCTCTCACTATGTGACTGGAGGCAGATTTAAATCTTCTAGGACTTCAGTTTCCTCCTCTGCAAAATAGAGGTACTCACTGTATCACTTGGTTTGCAACCTTTTGATTGCAACTGACAGAAAACTTAATTCAAATTGGCTTAAACAAACAAAGGAAATTTACTGACCCTGACATGGACAAACCCAGAGTCAGGGTGAGTTTCAGGGAAGGCTGATTCAATAGCCCAAAAAATATCCCCAAGGATCTAGTCTCTCTATTCCTAGTCTTTATATAACACAGAGCCCCCCCTGCTCATGGCATCTCCCAGAATCTCCCCTTGTGGTAGCAAAATGGCTTCAGAGGTTCTAGACATTACAGAGTTCTACCTCTCTATCCAAGGGAAGAGAAAGTCCTGGAATATCTCACTCTTGTTGGCTTGAGTTGGAATATGTGTCCATCCATGAGTCACTGCTGTGGCCAGGGAGAAGGGGTGAGTGCAGGCCAATCACAGGTTACTCCAAACCAAGTGCATTAACCCTTCCAAACCTCATGGCTGAGGTGAATTCCTTAAAGAAAACCCAGTACAGAGCTTGGAGGAGAGAGAAGGGGCTGGGCAGGCGACTCACACATGTCTGCCTTTTAGGGTCATTCCGGGGATTAAATAAAGCACAGAGTGGACATGTAATAAATGTGGTTTTTCTTCCTCTCTCTCTTTTTTTTAAGATTTTATTTATTTATTTGACAGAGAGAGACACAGCGAGAGAGGGAACACAAGCAGGGGGAGTGGGGGAGGGAGAAGCAGGCTTCCCGCGGAGCAGGGAGCCCGATGTGGGGCTCGATCCCAGGACCCTGGGACCATGACCTGAGCCAAAGGCAGACACTTAACAACTGAGCCACCCAGTCACCCCTCTTCCTCTCTCTATGAGGATTATCTTCCTCAGTGTTTAGTAAAAGCCCGATTTTCTCTGAAAGTAAGCACCTAAGTCTTGTGCAAACCAGTCCTCTCCTCACTAAGCCATCTTTTCCCACATATAAAAGCAATGCCCAATTCTTGAACCTCGTATATATTTGCTTCCCAGACTATTTATAGTCGTGGTGGCATCACCAACACAACCTGTAGGAAACAAAAATTGTAATCGATTATTTTGCAAAATGTGCTTATCTATTATGTACTGCCAACTAAACAGTTGGATTTTTTTTTCATAAAATTGGCCACTTGTTTTGTCATCAATTTTCCAGTTTTAAAATAATTTCGATCTCTTTCAAAATACACAATTGTTCAACATCAGGAAAATTATTTTCTATATGTTTTAGGATTTCCAGCTGAGCCTGCACTGGGATTCCAAGTCTGGTCGTATGTGATGAACCAGCAGGCTTTATATTTATATAATCAATGTTTAGGGATGGCTAAGTATTCATTTATGTTAATAATTGGCTAAAAACTATAGAGCTAATCATAAGATGAATCTACTCCAGGACCCCAAATGGCCTCAGCTGCATTCTGAGCAAGACTCTGTATGGCAAAAGTAACTAAAAAGGAGCTGTAGTCTTTATTTGCATTTCACGAAGAAGATTATAGGGTATCCACTGCAAACCTCTCAGGAACACTTCTTGAAACTCCCTTTCCTCTTTTTTCATCATACCCTGCAACTGTTTTGGAGCAGAGCGCTCTTGAGCCTCCGAAATTCTCTCCCAGCCCTCTCGGTCTATGGCCTCCCTGCACTCTCCCCCTTCCCTATTCCCTTTGTGCAGACTGGTCTCTGTGTTTCTGTTTACTCTCCTTAACCTCCACCTGGTACCTAAATTCTTCACTATTTGGAAGATCCAGGAACGAGCCCAGCAAGCAAGAATCTTGCTCCCTGTCCTCCTGCCTCTCAGTTCTAGTCTTTCTCTGTCCACTAACCTTGATTCTGAACCAAAAAAAAAAGGCTGAGAAGTCTGGCCTTTCCATTAGAAAGTGAGATGGTGAGAAAGATGGCCAAGACAGAACTCTAGAGAATTTTGTCCCCAGCCTAAAATGAGTGCGGGCAACTGTGTGAAATGCTTTGCATACATTTTCTCATTTGAACCTCACAGCAACCTTGAGGGGTCAGGGGATGTCAGAGTCCAGGATTTCCACCTCCGAGCTCCAATGCTTGGTTAACTAGAGCACATCACCATTCTCTATAAAAAGGTCTAGCCACAGATAAATTTGTATCATTAACATATTCATTTACTTTAGTATAGTTTGCTTGTTGAGGACCCTATATTATAAAAGTTAGTCTAATACCATAAACAAATATTTTGCTATTTAAAAAATTGAGTTTAGAGTTGGTGTTCCAATTTTAATCCAGTTTAGGAATTATACATGTCTTCATTTATTGATGATGATAATGTGCCAGGAGGTCAGATATACAAAGAGACGGAGTCCAATTAATAAGGCAAAACACGTGTATATCCAAAACACCTATTATGAAATCAATATTTTGCAAAGCGCTCTGAGAGAAATTTTTCATATATGTTTTGGGCAGACCAAATGAAAGAAACATCATATAATTGGAGGGGAGTTAAATTTTTAAAATGCTGGGAGAGGGCTAGCCTGCCCTGAAATCTCTCTGGGTGATGGCGACCAGTAGGAGGCAGATGGCTAAGCAGTAGAGAGAAGAAGAGGAAGAAGGAAAAGGGCCACCACAAAGCCCACACATTGCTCACCCTGGAATTACAAGCAGTCAAAAGAGGAAAGTTTCTGGAGCAGATGAGTGTCAGGATGAAATTTATTTTCCTGACAAGTATGATTTCAAATTTTTAATCTGAGGTAGAATAAATAACTCCCTGTTCAGTGTTTATTGTATCCATGAGTGACTTCGTTAATGCTCCTTATTTTCTGGTTAGTCTGATTCCTAAGCTTTAAAAACGCTGTAAACACCTAGTACCTCTGGAGCTGTGAAGGGAAACCAGCTGTCTTAGGGTATGTCTTCCTGTGTTTCCTGTGTTTCTTCTGAAGAACAATGCGAAGTGGAGAAAGATAACCTCTAGAGACAGACGGGGTGAAGTAGAGCTCGAGTCCTAACAAAAAGGAGAAAACAACCAGAATGTGAAACAGCTCTCCTATCTGGTCCTCAGTCAGCGTGGCCATGCCTGTTGCCCCCCACCCCTTCCATCCCCAGTGCATTAGTGCATTTAGTTTGTCCCTGCAAATTGAAGCAAAGTCTCCTTTTAATCCTAAAAGCATTTTTTTCCCCTCCCCAACTATGATGGGAAACATTAGGCTTTCTACCATTCAACATGCATTTTTATCCCATTACTTAATGGAATAAAACAGCTAATTCATTTCTCCAGCCTTTTTTTTTTTTTATAACAATACAATCTCCTTCAGGGAAGAACTGGTGTTTGCCTGTCTTACAGTGATGAGGGTCAGATCCAGGCATCTCTCAGAGGGAGAAAGTCAGACTTGACAGCATCCGCATTTCACGGTCCTTTCCACATTCTCAGACCACCCCCCCACACACACACCTGGGGCCTTAAAATGCCACCCTTCTTTTCCCTCTCTTAAAACTGGAGTTAGAGTTTCATTTAACTGGAAATATTTAATGCCAGTTCTTCTTTATGGCCTCCTTTTAGTTTGCAAGCCTGTGCAGAGACCATGGCAGTAGAGGGATATGCTAATATAGATGCTTGGTTAAAACAAACAAAGCCATCCAAACAAACAAATGTATAATGATATTGTTCAGCTGAGATCCCCAAACAATCATTTAAACTGAAATTCTCCGTGAAGCCACCCACCCGGAAGTAACCAATCCTTTTAATTCCCAGAGAACTCTGTCCTTCAAGTCCAGGTATGGGTCTAAATACATTTTTACATTTTACATTTTATTATAATTATCTGAGTATGTATATACACCCATATATAACATATATTTGTGAATATATATTTATGAATAACACATACATGCACATGCTTTCTACCTTTCTATCTATTGGATCCTTAGCTGATTAAGAGTAGGGTTCTGTTGTGTTTTTCTTTTTTTTAAAGATTTTATTTATTTATTTATTTGAGAGAGAGAGAGAGAGACAAGCAGACTGCACTGAGCATGGAGCTCAATGCAGGGCTCAATCTCACAACCCCAAGATCATGACCTGAGCTGAAACCAAGAGTCAGGCGCTTAACCAACTGAGCCACTCAGGCGCCCTGTGTTTTTCTTTATATTTTGCAGCACATAGATACTCAGCAAACATCAGCTGAATACATTAATGTAAATACAAAAGTAATTTTGTATAATACAGTGATTCCAAATAAGCTGTCTATGTGCTGGACCTCCTAGGGGGCAGCATGCTAGGATATTGATAACATTCTCATCAATGGTTTACATTCTGGCAAAAGCAAATGGAAGGTTTTGTTTAAAATTGGTGCTTACAGTGTGGTCACATGATAGAGGATTAAGGAGCACTGAGATGTAAGAAGGTTAATTATAACTGCTAAGTATTTGGCTTTTCCATGTTTAGTTTGTTTGCAGTTCAGCGGAATAAGCTTTGCAAAGTCAAGCCAGATTTTTTTTTCACACCAGTTCCCAGAAAATCTTACTTTATATGAATAGTCTTTCTATACCTTATGACTAGTGGCCCTTTTTATGCAAAGGGCCAGAGACAGGTGCTGACTTCTTCCTTTTAAAAACTACTTTCTTTTTTTGTTTTTTTTTATTTTTATTTTTTAAAGATTTTTTATTTTATTTATTTGACACAGAGAGACACAGCGAGAGAGGGAACACAAGCAGGGGGAGTGGGAGAGGAAGAACCAGGCTTCCCGTGGAGCAGGGAGCCCGATGTGGGGCTCGATCCCAGGACCCCAGGATCATGACCTGAGCCGAAGGCAGACGCTTAATGACTGAGCCACCCAGGCGCCCCTACTTTCTTTTTTTAAAATATTTTTTTTATTTGTTTATTTGAAAGAGAGAACCCTGCAGGGAGGAGCAGAGGGAGAGGGACAAGCAGACTCTACACTGAGTGTGGAGCTTGTTGTGGGGCTCCATCCCAGGACCCTGAGATCATGACCTGAGCCAAAATCAGGAGTCAGACACTTAACTGACTGAATGCACCCAGGAACCCCCCAAAACTATTTTCAATTACAAAAATATTATTTCTCTACATATAACAGTTACAAAGATCTCCACGCAGAAAGAAAAAGCGGAAAGAGAAACCATTGTTAATTCCACTACCACAGTTAAAAAATAACCACTGTTTATATTTTAGTTTATATCCTTTGAGATTTTTTTCCTGACTCTATAAATATGGCACATGCAGGCATGGATTTGTCCATTTTTCTGCCTCCTCGAGTCCAAATGTTTACAACATGTTTGTACTGTGTGCCTTTCCCCTCTACTGTAGTCGTTGGTAGGTCAGTGAATGGACACTGACCCAAGCTGGCCCATTCTGGGTTACCCGCTCTCTGAGGATGAAGCTGTAATGTTGAAATTGGGGGCTGCTGGAAGCAATCTTTGACTATGTGCAGTAAGAAAGAGAAAACAGTCCAGAGTGAAGGAGATACATCGAAAACAATAAAGATGAGAGAGAGCCCTGTTGGCATCCAAGTGTCTGGTTCCAATTATTCTAAGGCTTGGAAGAATGTAAACTTTCTATAAGTTCTGTAGGTAGAGTGCATGCTGTGGTGTCCTGTCCAGATCCTCCCACCAGGATGGAGGTACCCATTCTCCCAGATGCCACGAATGTCTATTGCTGATGGCTCACAGCTGAGTCACTTCCCAGGACTTGCCCTTAGGCTGAAAGTGTTGCTCGGACCAAGGTCCCACATCCTCTGTAGGGGCAACCTACATCCAAAGATTGTTTGATATGTGGGTATAAAGCCTGGCTCCTTGCCTCAATATGGGACAACTCCAGAGCTCCCCGTGCCATTGACTGTGGCATTGATCATGACGGAATCACAGTTGGGCTTTGCCCTCTGCCCAGTCCTCCTTTCCTCACTCACAAGTATTGATTCAAAGAACACTGCCCACTAAACTTTCTGCATGCGAATCTCCGTCTCTGAGTGTTTCCTGGAGAGCCTCACCTAAGCCTGTGGGTGTGGCAGAGATGTCTAAAGTCCACATTTTGCATTCTCCCTTTCTTTCTTTGTAATATGGCTTATAATGTAATAAATCCTTTGTAATAAATCACTTCACAATTATTACTTAAACTAGCCCAAGCGGCTTCTTGCTTTTTGTAACCAAAAAAGTTCTTTTTTTTTAAAGATTTTATTTATTTATAAATAAATAAATCATCTGAGAAAGAGAGAGAGAGAGAGCACGAGTGGGGTGAGGGCAGACGGAGAAGCAGACTCCCAGCTGAGCAGAGAGCCCGATGTGGGGCTTGATCCCAGGACTCCGGGATCATGACCTGAGCTGAAGGCAGACGCTTAATGACTGAGCCATCCAGGCGCCCCCCAAAGAGGTTCTAATACATCATTTCCTTCTGATAAATTTCTAGAAGTAAAATTAATGTTCTACAAGAGATACACATCTTTAAGACTTTTGATCCCTCTTGCCACATGATCCTTCAGAGACATCCCACCAATTCACATTCTTATCCACAGCGTGTGAAAGTAACCACTTCCCAGACTTGGCAGAACACTGATATTATGCTTTTAAAATTCATTCGTTCATTCTGCAAATGTTTTTTGAGTGCCTGCTATGTGCTTGGCTGTGTGCTAAGGGCTAGGGGTAAATCCCTGCCCTCGTGGAGCTTGCATTCTAGGTATGAAGAGATAGGCAATTAGTGAAATAGGTAAGTTATGTGGTGTACCAGAAGGTGGTAAGTGCTACAGAGACATATTAAACAGGGGAGGGAGGCGGGAGTGCACGGGGAGAGGGGTGTCCATTGTAAGTACAGGGGACAGGGAAACCCTCACTGAGATGGTGACTTTTCAGCAAAGACTTGAAAGAGAGAAAGGAACGGGGCGTGAGGATATCCGGGGGAAGAGCATTTTGGTCAGAGGGAACAGCATGTTCTAGAGGCTGAATCACACCTCATGTGTTCAAACAGCAACAACCTGGCAGGAAGTTGGAGTGGAGGGGGCGAGGGCGAAAATGGGAGATGTGGTTAGTGAGGTAATGGGGGCTGCTGTGTGGTCCTGGGGTGATGGATTTCTCCAGACAAGATGGGAACCAGATGCGGGATTGGAATAAAGGTGTGACTTGTTCTCGCTTATGATTCAAGAGGCACCCTCGGGCTGCTGTGTTTTAAAAAACCACAGTGAAGGCAAAATTGGAAGTGGGAGGCCCGTTAGGAGACTGCCTACCTACCCCGATACACCAAAAATAGTATTTCATCATTGTTTGTTTGTTTGTTGCACTTGAATTTTTTATATATAAATCGTTTGTTTGTATTTTTCCTATTGGAAATGGCCTATTTTGAGATCTTTGTTGATGTTGCCATTAGCATATTTACCTTTCGCTGTGGATTTTCAGTGATAGTAAGAATGTAGCTTTTAGTCATATATGTAGTTCTCTGTTCCCAACTGCTCTTCTAATTTAATCCTGTGTGTGATTTTTTTAGGTAGAGAGATTTTTAATTTTTATGAGGACAGATTCTTTCAAAGAAATTTTCTGTTACAAATTCTGCTTGTGATAGCATACTTAGAATCTTGCCAAGACTATTGCTTCAGTTTAGGCTTTTTTATTTGCAAGCCATAGAAGCTGGCTTAACTAAAGGGAAATACATCTTAATACTTGGGATCTAAACTGGAACCTGGAGATAAGAGATTCAACCAGGCCACATAAGATTCTGGAACTCGGAACTAAAAACCTTACCTGGAACCAAAGCATCTTTCCCATTTCTCTGAGTTTACCTGCTTCACTCTCTTCACTTCTCCTCTCTGCTTCTCTCTGAGCGTCCATGTCACTCTTCCCTCTTCTTCTGTGATACTCTGTTCATCCATATTGTGGCCACCTCCATTCTGGCATGACTGATGAGCAGACTAAGCATCTCTTCACCTCAATTTTAACACATGGGAAAGAGAAGCTAATTACACAGTCCACCCAGTAGATTGGCCTATTCTGCAACCTCCCTCCAATCCAAAAACATAAGCTCCATCCAGGGAGTGTTGGAGTCGCAGACTCTAAGGGGCTCATCTTGAGAGGGGCATGTGGAGAAAGGGCAGTTCTCATTGGGAATAGGGAACATGCATTGAGCATATACCATAAAAGAAGTATAATCCACATTCATCAATATTTTATTCTAATACTTCTATGGCTTTAAATTTTCCATACTTCTAAAAGCAATTTTTGTGTAAGGTATGCTGTAGAAGTTATCATTTTGTCTTATTTTATATTGCAAAAGGTTAGCCACTTGTCCCCAAAATATGACAGAAAAAAAGTTGAACTTGTGCCAAAATTGCTATTGAAATGAACCAGATGTCTTATAGCTCAGATTGTTTAAAGTATTTGATGAGTACCACTATTTAAATAATGTTGATCTAACTGTTGGAAACGCCTCTTGGTTATATGTTTTGTCATTATTGTTGTTCTTTACTAATTAGAAAACATGCCAAAGGAACACACACACACACACACAAAACAATCTGATTTAAAAATGGGCAGAGGACCTGAATAGACATTTTCTAAAGAAGACATACAGATGGCAAACAGACACATGAAAAGATGTTCAATATCACTGATCGTCAGGGAAATACAATTCAAAATAACAACGAGATATCACCTTACACCTGTCAGAATGGCTAAAATAAAAAAGACAAGAAATAAGTGTTGGCGAGGATGTGGAGAAAAAGGAATCCTTGTGCACTGTTGGTGGGAATGCAAGCTGGTGCAGCTACTGCGGGAAACAGTATGGAGGTTCCTGAAAACATTAAAAATAGAGTTACCCTATGATCCAGTGATTCTGCTACTAGAAATTTACCCAAAGAAAATGAAAACACTATTTTGGGAAGATATATGCATCCCTGTGTTTACTGCAGCCCATTATTTACAAAGACCAAGATATGGAAGCAAACTAGTGTCCATGAATGGATGAATGGATAAAGAAGGTGTGAGATATATATATATTTATACACACAATAGAATATTAGCCATAAGAAAGGATGAGATCTTACCATTTGTGTCAACATGGATGGACCTAATGGGTATTATGCTAAGCGAAGTAAGCCAGACTGAGAAAGACAAATACCATATGATTCCACTTAAATGTGGAATCTAAAAAAACAAACAAATAAACAAACAAAAAGCAGATTCAGACCTATAAATACAGAGGACGAATTCATTGTTGCCAGAGGGAAGGGAGTCGGGGTGGGGGGTGGGCATAATGAGTAAAGGCCAGTGGGAGATACAGGCTTCCAGGAATGGAATAGGTAAGTCAGGGGAATCAAAGGTACAGCCCGGGGATTATAGTCGATGACATTGTGCTAGTGTCGTATGGTGATAGATGGTAGCCACACCTGTGGTGAGCATAGCAGAACGTAGAGAAGTTGAATCACTATGTTGTACACCTGAAACTAATGTAACAATGTGTGTCCACTATACTCAGATAAAGAAACATTTTTTTTTAAATGATAGAATCAGCAAACATGATTACTCTACCTTATGATTCATTGACACAAGGAAGATGGGAGCCACCATCAGGCCACCATGTTTGAGGAAACTTTGTCCAGACCTTGGTGGAGAAACAGCTGAATTCAGAAAGGCATTATCAGTCAAGTGACTTCCACATCTTTTCCAGCCCTTTTCCCCATGGGGAAGGAGCATCTCTAGACTAGATAAGTCACAGAGATTACTGAAGAGGCAGAAACTGACCAAACAAACAAAAATCTGTCAAGATTGTTGTTAGTAATTATTTTGTCATTTGCCCAGTAAGATCATTTTTTAATTAATTATACCATGATTTTTTTTTACTGGCCAAATAAGAGTCAGCAAATTACTTCTTTGATTCTCAATTTTTTCACTTATTAAATGTCACAATTGAACTAGATGATTTCTAATGTTTCTACAAACATAAAAATCCTGATTTACTAATTTACTAGTTTTCTGTGTAGAAGTGTGTGGGGCTGTATGAAACTGTGAGCTAAATGCTGTCTTCACCCAAGGCATTACACACTCAGTGAAGCCAACACTCCAAAGACTAACCTACCAATGACACGTTAAGAAATTAGCATACATTTAATAATTTCTCCAACAGTGATGATTGGGAGAGGAAAATTATCATCTCTTTCTTTAAATCTTTAGTGTAGACTTTGTAGAGAACATTTTTAATAGCTTTTTTGAGGTATAACTGACATATGACAAACTGTATGTATTTATATGCTCAAATACGATGAGACATATACCCATGAAACCATAATCACAGTCAAGATAGTAAACACATCCATCACCTCAAAAAGTTTTCTTGTTCTCCTTTCTAATTTCTTCTTCTAGCTGCTCTCCAGAGACAACCACTGATCTCCTTTCTGTCACTATAGATTAGTTTGCCTTTTTTAGAATTTTATTTCAATTGAATCAGATACCGTGTAACCTGTTTTGACTGGCTTCTTTCATTCGGCATAATTATTTTAGATTCATCCATGTCATTGTGTGCATCAGTAGCTCATTCTTTTTTATTGCTGAGTAGTATTCCAAGGTATGGATATAGCAGTTTGTCTATCCGTTCCCCTTCTGATGGGCATTTGGGTTGTTTCCCCTTGGGGGGCTATAATGAACAAAGTGCTATGGACATTTGTGTACGGGTCTTAGAATACACACAGGCGTCCATTTCTCTTAGGTGAAGACCTACAAGGAGAATGCTTGGGTCGGACGATAAATGCATGTTTAGCTCTTTGAGAAATAACTAAACTGTTTTGGAAAGAGTTTGTGCAATTCTACATTCCCACCAACAACGTAGGAGAGCTCCTATTTCTCCACATGCTCGTCAACACTTGGTATGATCAGTCTTTTTCATTTTAGCCATTCTAATAGGGGTGCAGAGGTAGTTTACTAATTTTGAGTGAAGAGACATGAGGGGGGAGGGTGGAAAGACTGGTGCGGATTCATTTCAGGAAAGATGCCTGTCAGTTCATCTCATGCTCCTTGGGTTCCCTCAAGCTGCCTTAGTTATTGATCCTGGTGAGTCGGGTTCTTCAGCTGATTTTACGATTCTAAATACCACCCTATGCCTTCTAATACATTTCTTTTATCTTCAAGGTACCAGAATAGGCCTCGTCGCTTGTAGCCAAAGCCCTCCCTTTTCTACAGGTCACTCTGTTTACCTCTGCCTGGCAGGCCTTCCCTCACCATCTTCTGGCAACAAACCCCACCCATGCCCTAACTACAGCATCTTTGTCTCTAGACCCTATTGCCTCTAAGCCAAGATCTATTCCTCTTAGACTTTGGATACATGAGCCAATAAACTCCCTTTTTCAGCTTAATCTAGTTTGGAGTCAGGTTTCTGTCACTTAGAACTGACAGAAATCACCCCGTGCCCCACCGTCCCCTGTCTGTCCTGCGCATGGGTTCTCAGAGCCAAGCATGAGGCCTGGAAATCAGCAAGTACTGAGTAAATAAACGACCACAGTTTTAAAATCAGACACATTGTTATAAATCTGTAAATATCAAGAAACCAGAAAGGTGGCTTTGAGAGGCATCATGGGTAAGCAGACCGCAGCTAGACTGCGAGGTGTGGATCCCAGCTCTGCCATTCATCAGCTCTGTGACCTTGGACAGTTTATTAATTTTTCTGTGTCTCAGCTTCTGAAACCCTAAAATGTGGATGATAATAGGACCTGCCTCCTAAAGCGATGAGGATTAAATGAGTTAATTTACAAAAAAAGCACTTAAATAATGCCTGATATGTGCAAGATTTTTTTTTTTTTTAATTTTTATTTTGTTTTGTGATGTGGATAGGTTTTTGGATCAAAGAGTCAAGGTTGAAAAAGACGTTGAAGTGTGCTCTCAAGGAATGACATGCTAAGATCTCAGTTACTAGTCATGGGATCTTAAATGAAATGCCGACTTGCCCTGAGAATCAGTTTTTTACTCTTTAGCCAGGCACATATAAAGACCCATGCTCTGGCTCAAATAATTGAACATAAGGTTGTTTAACAGAAGTTCACGTGATAAGGAACCTGAGTTTGGGGAGTGGCACTTAGCTGACTGCAGGTTCATCTGGAGCGAGTAGAAAGGCAAAGGCTATCATAAAACTTCCAAAGATTAGGCTGAGCTGCTAACAGTGGTTAGCAAAGAAGATTATAACCCTCGGGTCCTCTGCTCAGTGCTCATCCCATAGAGAATACATACTTAGCGCTTGGACAGGCTGGAGAGCCTCGTGGAGCGGGAGAGGAAACGGAGGGAGGTAGCAAACATGTGATTTGAAGAACAGATGAGAGCCTTCCAAAGGCTTGCTCTGAATGACAGGAGACTCAGAGAAGATGACGTTATAGTCTTCAGACACTTCGGATACCGGCCTATAGAGGACTTCATCCGACTTGTTCCAGAAGCCCAGGGTGGAAGGCTGCAGGGGGCAGACCCCAGCTCAGCGGGAGGATGTGCTCTTCGCCCAGCAGAGCGGCCTGGTGATGGCGAGGGCTGTCCTGCAAAGCTGCAAGCCCCTGACCCCAAGAGGAGCGGGGTGAATGGGAGTTGACGGACACATTAGCAAAGAATAATTGTGGGAGGGATGAATCATCCAGGACTGCTCAGTTTCATTTCACATTCTAAAAATACATGATTCTTGGGACATCTGGGTGGCTCAGTCGTTAAGCGTCTGCCTTCAGCTCAGGTCATTAACCCTGGGGGCTTGGGATCGAGCCCCGCATCGGGCTCCCTGCTCCGCGGGAAGCCTGCTTCTCCCTCTCCCACTCCCCCTGCTTGTGCTCTGGCTCTCTCTCAAGCAAATAAATTTTAGATTCAAAGGGGGTTAACCAACTACTTGCTCAGTGAACTGCAACTTTTGAAAAGTAGCAACAGCCGCAATATGTTTGTTGCCCTTTGCCCGAAAGGCCCCAATGGGAGTGGAAGAGCCATGGCTGCCCCCCAGGGCAGATTGCTCCCAGCTGGTCCCGTCTTCAGGACTGTACCCAAGTGGTTAGAGTTGAGTCTACTTCCACTATGGCTTTTACCTGTGGCCACAGCCTCCGAAGAACACAGAGGCAAGCCCTGGTTCTGTCTTGGTGTGAAGTTAAGATGAAGCCTTGTGAATCCATCTGATTGTAGTTTTTCATTTTGGTCACTTCCCTCTCAGCCCTGGAGGCACAGAAGACAGGGTTGATGTTCAAATCTTGTCTGCAAGTACATTGCTTTCTGCGGAAAGAGTTTCCAGAATGTTTGCTCACAGAACAACCACTGGCTAGTGGAGCCCACGCTAAGTAAACACAAAGGAATTAAAATAAATCAAGGGGGGGCGCCTGGGTGGCTCAGTCGTTAAGCATCTGCCTTCGGCTCAGGTCATGGTTCCAGGTCCTGGGATCGAGCCCCGCATCGGGCTCCCTGCTCGGCGGGAAGCCTGCTTCTCCCTCTCCCACTCCCCCTGCTTGTGTTCCCTCTCTTGCTGTGTCTCTCTCTGTCAAATAAATAAATAAAATCTTTAAAAAAAAATAAAATAAAATAAAATAAATCAAGGGGACCAGAATTAATTCGTTTACTCCACAGTGAAAGTGGTTTACTTTTTCTTTTAAAAAATATCTTCCTTCGCATCCTTCCTTTCCAAACACTGCTCCAACCTTTCTATGCTGCTTTTTCAAAAAAGAAAAAAAGGGCTGCCTGGGTGGCTCAGTTTGTTAAGCGTCTGCCTTCGGCTCAGGTCATGATCCCTGGGTTCCGGGATTGAGCCCCGCATCGGGCTCCCTGCTCGGCGGGAAGCATGCGTCTCCTTCTCCCACTCCCCCTGCTTGTGTTCCCTCTCTCACTGTGTCTCTCTCTGTCAAATAAATACAATCTTTAAAAAATAATAATGAAAAAAGAAAAAAATTAGAAAGGGAGTATATTAAGACTATTGTTTAAAAGCCTGTTTTTTAAAAGAATCTATTTCTTGTACATTGTAGACCAAATAGCAGTGAGAAACAGCCCATGGACACTTTGAGATAGATAGATAGATAAAAGTAAATATCTTGCAACACAGAAATTCTTAATTAAATACAGCTGTTTATCCAAATAGAGGCAACAATTTAAACTTCTCAGACCTCTATTGCTTTTCCTAGAAATTTTGTTTTTGTTTTGGTGCTTGTTTTTTTTTTCTGATTTTTCTGATTAAAGTAATATATAATCCTTGTAAAAAAATCTGGAATATTTGGGGCGCCTGGGTGGCTCAGTTGGTTAAGCAACTGCCTTCAGCTCAGGTCGTGATCCTGGAGTCCCAGGATCGAGTCCCACATCGGGCTCCCTGCTCAGTGGGGAGTCTGCTTCTCCCTCTGACCCTCTCCCCTCTCATGCTCTCTCTCACTCTCTCTCTCAAATAAATAAATAAAATCTTTTAAAAAAAAACCCTGGAATATTTGGAAAGAAAGTTATGAAAAAACTTTCTGGATTCAGAAATTGAATATAAAAAATTAAAAATGCACATTTTAGGTGGTTAGTTTTACATTTATTAAATGGGCTTGAGTTGTTTTTACTCATAACACTTCTGACACCAAATGTGTTGGGGTTTTTCCCACATCGATTGGTCCTCCAACTCTCTAGACAACATCCAGATGTTCTACAGTTCAGCTCTGATGCTAACTCCCAGGAGTTAGGACAGACCTTACAGGACTGCCCAGCCAAAAGTCTGAGATGGTCACCCATACTTCTGACCAACCAACCAGCTATAAATTGGGGGTTCCCATGATCCCCTCCTCAGGTTTGATAATTTGGTAGAGTGGCTCACAGAACTCAGAAAAGCACTTCGCTTACTATTATGGGTTTATCATAAAAGACACAACTCAAGACTGGCCAGCTAGGAGAGATGCATAGGGAAAGACATGGGGGAAGGGGCTTCCATGCCCTCTCTGTAGGGCCATCCTCCCAGCACCTTGATGTGTTCAGCAACCTGGAAGCTCTCTGAACCCCATGGTTTAGGGGGTTTTATGGAGGCATGATTGATGAAATCATTGGCCATTAGTGATTGAACTCAATCTCCAGCCCCTCTCCCCTTCTCGGGGGTCAGGGATGGGGGTGGGACTGTTGGAGCTATAAGTTCCAACCCCCTAATTCTGTCTTGGTTCAACCAGCACCCATCCTGAAGCTGTCTAGCCACCCTCCCATACCAGATATCTCATGAGCATACAAAAGACACTTAGCGCTCTCTAGAGATTCCGAGGGTTTTAGGAGCTGTGTGTCAGAAACCAGGAACAAAAACCAAATATATATTTATTATGCCACAGTGCTCCTTTTAAAAATGTTTGAAATGCCCTAACAATAGGTGCTGACTGGTTAATCTTCTTCTGAGGATCTCAAAACAACTTACAAATACCACTCCTCTGACTCTAAAAGGGTAAAACGGGTCTTCTAGTTTTCAAAAGCATACTGTTCCTTTTGAGCTCGTTGAGTTTGTACTGATCCAGTCTATGCTTAAAACTTTGTTGACCCCTTTGCTAGAAACAGACTGGATCATCAAAGAGTCTGGGTCAAGAGAAGGCCAGCATCTAAAACCATCAGCCAAATACCTGGCTGACACATTTTAATTAAAATTGTTCTGCTAATGGGCTTTCCTTTTTTGTATGGTTATAAATACCAGGCAGCTTTAACTAACTTTTCCTGGCAATTCCTGAGCCCAGGGATTCTCTAAGTGTGGCCCCGAAGGAAAGCATCAGCATCACCTGGGAACTTGTTAGAACTGCAAATTCTCAGCCCACCCCACACCTACTGAATCAGAAACTCTGGGGTGAAGCCCAGCAATCTGTGGTTTAACAAGCCCTCCAGGTGATTCTGATGCTCGATAACATTTAAGGACCACGGCCTTAGGTTTCCCCGCTCCCCCCGCATTGTGAGGAATTTGCTCTGATTGACTCACACACTCAACTCCAATCACATGTGTATCTGGACCTGGATGGTGGTGACACAGGTACATAAATCTATAAAAACTCTCCAAGGGTGAGCCAGCCCAGCAGGCCTCTCCCTCAGAAGACCAACACAGGCCCCCAAATTGTATCAAGTCTACTGATTAAAGAATGCTCTAAAACATCAGCTTCTGTTGGATATAGGACCAGGCTTCCTTCTATTTTTTTTTCTTTTCTTAATTTTTAAAAATTTTTGACTTTTGGGGGAAAGATGGCAGAGGAGTAGGGGACCCTATTTCAACTGGTCCCCGGAATTGAGCTGGATATCTACCAGACCACTCTGAGCACCCACGAAACCAGCCTGGGATGTAAGATCTGGATCTCTACAAACAGAATATCGCAGGCGGTTGGTTTTGAGGTACGAAGTGGGGAGCCCTGATTCCGTGGGCAGATATCAGAGGATAAACGGCAGCGGGAGGGTGCCTGGCCGTTGGGATCCTACACCACCGGTGAGTGACAGCCTCGCGCGCTGGGGACAGAGCACAGACTCGCAGACCGGTAGCGTCGGGAAAGGACTCTAGGGCAGCCCTCGGGGCAGGAACCCGGAGTGGCGGGGTAGTGCCTGTGAACTGCAGCCCCGGGGTGGAAACCCGGAGCGGTGGGGTCGCACGCGTGAACTGGGAGCGGCTGGCGGTTTTAGAAGCACAAAGGGCAGAGACGTGCCCTGACCTGGAGGCAGGACTGGGAGCGCTGCGGAGGGGCGCACAACCCAGGCCGCTGCAGTTTATAGCAGCACGGACAGAAACGGAGATGGTGTGGCCTGGAGAGCTCACTGAAGAACAGACTGAGGTCTCTGCTCTGAGGCAGAGGGTTGGACACGGTCTCTTCTGCTCTGACTCACGGAAGAGACGTGGAAAGCCACCAGGGAAAGGCGCCAGAGAACAAAAGCCCCAAAGACTGATTCCCACTGAGCCCATCCCCCGCCACAGGGGCGCAGGGCAACTCCGCCGGAACAGGGTTTCCTGAGTAACAGCGGGGCAGGCTCCTCCCACAGAAGACAGGCTGGGAAAACAAGAGGCCAGCAACCCTAAGGTCCCAAGAAAACAGGTGCATCTTGCTTGGGTTCTGGTCAATAATTTGGACTCTATACATTCCCTCAAACACCCATCAACAGAATGACTAGGAGGAGGAGCCCCCAAAACAGAAAAGACTCAGAGATTATGACTTATGCTGCAGATTTACAAATGGGTGCAGATATAACCAAGATGTCGGAGATGGAATTCAGGCTAGCAATTGTGAAGACAATGGCTAGAATGGAGAAATCAATTAATGGCAACATAGAGTCTCTAAGGGCAGAAATAAAAGGTGAATTGGCAGAACTTAAAAATGCTATCAATGAGATCCAATCCAATCTAGATAATCTAACAGCTAGGGTAACTGAGGCAGAAGAACGAATAAGCGACCTGGAAGACAATATAATAGATAAAAAGGGAAAAGAGGAGGCCAAGGAAAAACAACTCAGAATCCATGAAAATAGAATCAGAGAAATAAGTGACACCATGAGGCGTTCCAATGTCAGAATCATTGGAATCCCGGAGGGAGTGGAGAGAGAGAGAGGGCTAGAAGATGTATTTGAGCAAATCGTAGCTGAGAACTTCCCTAATCTGGGGAATGAAACAAACATTCGAGTCCTAGAGGCAGAGAGGACCCCTCCTAAGATCAAGGAAAACAGGCCAACACCCCGGCATGTAATAGTAAAACTTGCAAATCTTAGAACCAAGGAAACCATCTTAAGGGCAGTTAGGGGGAAGAGATTCCTTACGTACAGAGGGAGGAACATCAGAATAACATCAGACCTATCCACAGAGACCTGGCAAGCCAGAAAGGCCTGGCAAGACATATTCAGGGTACTAAATGCGAAGAACATGCAGCCAAGAATACTTTATCCAGCAAGGTTGTCATTCAGAATGGATGGAGAGATGCAGAGCTTCCACGACCAGCAGAAACTGAAAGAATATGTGACCACTAAGCCGGCCCTGCAAGAAATATTAAGGGGGGTTCTATAAAAGGAGAAAGACCCCAAGAGTGATATACAACAGAAATTAAAAGGGCAATCTATAAAAACAACATCTTCACAGGCAACATGATGACAATTAATTCATATCTTTCAATAATCACTCTCAACGTGAGTGGCCTAAATGCTCCCATAAAACGGCACAGGGTTGCGGATTGGATAAAAAGACAGGACCCATCCATATGCTGTCTACAAGAGACTCATTTTGAACCTAAAGATACATCCAGACTGAAAGTGAAGGGATGGAGATCCATCTTCCATGCCAGCGGACCTCAAAAGAAAGCTGGGGTAGCAATTCTTATATCAGACAAATGAGATTTTAAACTAAAGTCTGTAATTAGAGACACAGAAGGACACTATATCATTCTTAAAGGGTCTATCCAACAAGAAGATCTAACAATTGTAAATATCTATGCCCCCAACATGGGAGCAGCCATCTACATAAGCCAACTGTTAACCAAAATAAAGAGTCACATTGATAACAATACGTTAATTGTAGGAGACCTCAATACTCCACTCTCAGCAATGGACAGATCATCTAGGCAGAAAATCAACAAGGAAACAAGAGCTTTGAATGATACATTGGACCAGATGGACCTCATAGATATTTACAGAACATTCCACCCTAAAACAACAGAATACTCATTCTTCTCGAGCGCACATGGAACTTTCTCCAGAATAGACCACATACTGGGTCACAAATCAGGTCTCAACCGATACCAAAGGATTGAGATTATTCCCTGCATATTCTCAGACCACAATGCTCTAAAACTGGAACTCAATCACAAGAAAAAATTTGGCAGAAATTCAAACACTTGGAAGCTAAAGACCACTCTGCTCAAGAATGTTTGGGTCAGGGCGGAGCAAGATGGCGGAGGAGTAGGAGACCTGGATTTCGTCTCCTCTCAGGAATTCAGCTGGATAGGGATCAAACCACTCTGAACACCTACAAACTCAAAAGGAGATCGAAGAAAAGAATAGCAACAACTCTCTGAACAGAAAAGCGACCACTTTCTGGAAGGTAGGACGTGCGGAGAAGTGAATCCGAGGCGTTATTCGGGAGGATAGACGGCGGGGGAGGGGCCTCTGTCGGCCGCTTCTGGCAAGTGATAGAGCCGCGGAGCACAAAATCGGAACTTTTAGAAGTCGGCTCTGCTGAGGGACATCGCTCCAGTGGCTAAGCAGGGGGTGGAACCCTCGCGGGACAGTGTGGTCTCAGGACCCTCGGGGTCACAGAAAGACCGGGGGTGCCTGAGTGCGGCAGAGCTCCCAGGTATCGGAGCAGGGAAGCCGGCTGCAGAGACGGAGCCCAGGCGCGGGCTCTCAGCTCGGGGTTGCTATAAACCGTGATCCGCGGCACAGTCGGGCCACTGCTCCTCCAGCAGGGACCCAACAAGCGGCAGATCCGGGGAGACTCACCTTCTGCCCCCGGGAGGAGAGGGGCGGGAGCGCACCGCGGGGATCTGCTGGGTTTGGAGACTCCACCCGGGGTCGGGTGCCAGATAGAAAGGCGCGGTCACAGGCCGGGTGAGCGCGGAGTGTGGCCAGAGACCGGGGAGACGGGAGTGACTGACCGCTTTTCTCTGGGGGCTCACTGAGGAGCGGGCCCGAGTTCTCGGCTCCTCTGGGGCGGAGACTGGGAGGCCGCCATTTTCACTCTCCGCCTCCAAAGCTGTACGGAGAGCTTGCAGGGAACAAAAGCTCCGGAGAGCAAACTCGAGCAGATTACTTAGCCCGGACCCGCAAGGGCAGGGCAATTTTGCCTCCGGCAAAGACATTTGGGAACCACGGCAACAGGCCCCTCCCCCAGAAGATCAGCGAGAACAGCCAGCCAAGACCAAGTTTACCGATCAATGAGAATGGCAGAACTCCAGCGCTAGGGGAATACAGCACAGAATTCATGGCTTTTTTACCATGATTCTTTAGTCTTTCAAAGTTAATTATTTTTTTAACTGTCTTTTTTTCTTTTTTCTTTTTTTCTTTTTTTTTTGAATTTTTCTTTTTCCCTTTTTCAACCAACATCTTATCAATCCCTTTTAAAAAAAAAAACATTTTTATTTTTCATTTTTAAAGTCATATTCTATCCCTTCATAGTAGTTACCCGTATTTTTGGCATATATGTATAAGTTGTTCTCTCTTTAAAATCTTGAGATAGTTTCTTCTAACAGATCAAAATATACTCTAAATCTCTAGTGTATGGTTTTTTTCTACTCCCCTGCCTGATCACATTCTCTCCCTTTTTTCTTTCTTTCTTTCTTTTTTTTTTAATCCTCTTCTTTCTTTTTTCAAACAACTTATCAAATCCTTTTTAAAAATTTTTTATACTTTCCATCTTTACAGTCATATTCCATCCCTTCATCATATCAACCCTTATTTTTGTACATACATAAGTTTTGCTTTCTTTAAAATTTTGGGAGGGACTTTCTTTTAACAGACCAAAATACACCCAAAATCTAGTGTGTGGCACTGATCTATAAACCAGCCTGATCATATTTGATCACATTCTGTTTTTGTTTTGTTTTGTTTTGTTTTGTTCTGCTTTTGTTTGTTTTTATCTTTATCTTTTTCTTTTTCTTTTTTCTTTTTTTCTTTCTTTTTCTTTTTTCTCTCTTTCCCTTTCTTTTCCCACTGCTTCAGTTCTTTTCTGATTTGTTTAGAGTATATTTTCTGGGGACGTTGTTACCCTGCTAGCATTTTGTTCTCTCATTAATCTATTCTCCTCTGCACAAAATGACAAGACGGAAAAAATCACCTCAACAAAAAGAACAAGAGGTAGTACCAACTGCCAGGGACCTACTCAATACGGACATTAGTACGATGTCAGATCTAGAGTTCAGAATCATCACTTTAAAGTTACTAGCTGGGCTTGAAAAAAGCATGGAAGTTATTAGAGAAACCCTTTCTGGAGAAGTAAAAGAACTAAAATCTAACCAAGTAGAAATCAAAAAGGCTATTAATGAGGTGCAATCAAATATGGGGGCACTAACTGCTAGGATAAATGAGGCAGAAGAAAGAATCAGTGAGATAGAAGACCAAATGATGGAAAATAAAGAAGCTGAGAAAAAGAGAGATAAACAACTACTGGATCACGAGGGCAGAATTCGAGAGATAAACGATACCATAAGACGAAACAACATTAGAATAATTGGGATCCCAGAAGAAGAAGAAAGAGAGAGAGGGGCAGAAGGTATAATGGAGCAAATTATAGCAGAGAACTTCCCTAATTTGGGGAAGGAAACAGGCATCAAAATCCAGGAAGCACAGAGAACCCCTCTCAAAATCAATAAAAATAGGTCAACACCCCAACATCTAATAGTAAAACTTACGAGTCTCAGAGATAAAGAGAAAATCCTGAAAGCAGCTCGGGAGAAGAGATATGTAACCTACAATGGTAGAAACATTAGATTGGCAACAGACTTATCCACAGAGACCTGGCAGGCCAGAAAGGACTGGCAGGACATATTCAGAGCACTAAATGAGAAAAATATGCAGCCAAGAATACTATATCCAGCTAGGCTGTCATTGAAAATTGAAGGAGAGATAAAAAGCTTCCAGGACAAACAAAAACTAAAGGAATTTGCAAACACGAAACCAGCCCTACAAGAAATATTGAAAGGGGTCCTCTAAGCAAAGAGAGAGCCTAAAAGCAACATAGACCAGAAAGGAACACAGACAATATACAGTAACAGTCACTTTACAGGCAATACAATGGCACTAAATTCCTATCTTTCAATAGTTACCCTGCATGTAAATGGGCTAAATGCCCCAATCAAAAGACACAGGCTATCTGATTGGATTAAAAAACAAGACCCATCGATACGCTGTCTGCAAGAGACTCATTTTAGACCCAAAGACACCCCCAGATTGAAAGTGAGGGGGTGGAAAACCATTTACCATGCTAATGGACACCAAAAGAAAGCTGGGGTGGCAATCCTTATATCAGACAAATTAGATTTTAAACCAAAGACTGTAATAAGAGATGAGGAAGGACACTATATCATACTTAAAGGGTCTATCCAACAAGAAGATCTAACAATTGTAAATATCTATGCCCCTAACATGGGAGCAGCCAAGTATATAAGGCAATTAATAACAAAAGCAAAGAAACACATTGACAACAATACAATAATAGTGGGGGACTTTAACACCCCCCTCACTGAAATGGACAGATCGTCTAAGCAAAAGATCAACAAGGAAATAAAGACTTTAAATGACACACTGGACCAAATGGACTTCACAGACATATTCAGAACATTCCATCCCAAAGCAACGGAATACACATTCTTCTCTAGTGCCCATGGAACATTCTCCAGAATAGATCACATCCTAGGTCATAAATCAGGTCTCAACCGGTACCAGAAGATTGGGATCATCCCCTGCCTATTTTCAGACCACAATGCTTTGAAACTAGAACTCAATCACAAGAGGAAAGTCGGAAAGAACTCAAATACGTGGAGGCTAAAGAGCATCCTACTGAAGAATGAATGGGTCAACCAGGAAATTAAAGAAGAATTAAAAAAATTCATGGAAACCAATGAAAATGAAAACACAACTATTCAAAATCTTTGGGATACAGCAAAGGCAGTCCTAAGAGGAAAGTATATAGCAATACAAGCCTTTCTCAAGAAACAAGAAATGTCTCAAGTACACAACCTAACCCTACACCTAAAGGAGCTGGAGAAAGAACAGCAAATAAAGCCTAAACCCAGCAGGAGAAGAGAAATAATAAAGATCAGAGCAGAAATCAATGAAATAGAAACCAAAAGAACAGTAGAACAGATCAACGAAGCTAGGAGCTGGTTCTTTGAAAGAATTAACAAGATTGATAAGCCCCTGGCCAGACTTATCAAAAAGAAAAGAGAAATGACCCAAATCAACAAAATCATGAATGAAAGAGGAGAAATCACAACCAACACCAAAGAAATACAAACAATTATAAGAACATATTATGAGCAACTCTATGCCAGCAAATTAGATAACCTGGAAGTAATGGATGTATTCCTAGAGATGTATCAACTACCAAAACTGAACCAGGAAGAAATAGAAAACCTGAACAGACCTATAACCACTAAGGAAATAGAAGCAGTCATCAAAAATCTCCCAAAACACAAAAGCCCAGGGCCAGATGGCTTCCCAGGGGAATTCTACCAAACATTTCAAGAAGAATTAATACCTATCCTTCTGAAACTGTTCCAAAAAATAGAAATGGAAGGAAAACTTCCAAACTCATTTTATGAGGCCAGCATTACCTTGATCCCAAAACCAGACAAAGACCCCATCAAAAAGGAGAATTACAGACCAATATCCCTGATGAACATGGATGCAAAAATTCTCACCAAAATACTAGCCAATAGGATCCAACAGTACATTAAAAGGATTATTCACCACGACCAAGTCGGATTTATCCCTGGGCTGCAAGGTTGGTTCAACATCCGCAAATCAATCAACGTGATACAATACATTAACAAAAGAAAGAACAAGAATCATATGATCCTCTCAATAGATGCAGAAAAAGCATTTGACAAAGTACAGCATCCTTTCTTGATCAAAACTCTTCAGAGTATAGGGATAGAGGGTACATACCTCAATATCATAAAAGCCATCTATGAAAAACCTACAGTGAATATCATTCTCAATGGGGAAAAACTGAGAGCTTTCCCCCTAAGGTCAGGAACGCGGCAGGGATGTCCACTATCACCACTGCTATTCAACATATTATTGGAAGTCCTAGCCACAGCAATCAGACAACAAAAAGAAATCAAAGGCATCCAAATTGGCAAAGAAGAAGTCAAACTCTCACTCTTTGCAGATGATATGATACTTTATGTGGAAAATCCCAAAGACTCCACCCCAAAACTGCTAGAACTCATACAGGAATTCAGTCAAGTGGCCGGATATAAAATCAATGCACAGAAGTCAGTGGCATTCCTATACACCAACAACAAGTCAGAAGAAAGAGAAATTAAGGAGTCGATCCCATTTACAACTGCACCCAAAACCGTAAGATACCTAGGAATAAATCTAACCAAAGAGGCAAAGGATCTGTACTCAGAAAACTATAAAATACTCATGAAAGAAATTGAGGAAGACACAAAGAAATGGAAAAACGTTCCATGCTCATGGATTGGAAGAACAAATATTGTGAAGATGTCAATCCTACCTAGAGCAATCTACACATTCAATGCAATCCCCATCAAAATACCATCCACTTTCTTCAAAGAAATGGAACAAATAATCCTAAAATTTGTATGGAACCAGAAAAGACCCTGCATAGCCGGAGGAATGTTGAAAAAGAAAAGCAAAGCTGGCGGCATCACAATTCCGGACTTCCAGCTCTACTACAAAGCTGTCATCATCAAGACAGTATGGTACTGGCACAAAAACAGACACATAGATCAATGGAACAGAATAGAGAGCCCAGAAATGGACCCTCAACTATATGGTCAACTAATCTTGACAAAGCAGGAAAGAATGTCCAATGGAAAAAAGACAGTCTCTTCAACAAATGGTGTTGGGAAAATTGGACAGCCACATGCAGAAGAATGAAACTGGACCATTTCCTTACACCACCCACAAAAATAGACTCCAAATGGTTGAAAGACCTCAATGTGAGACAGGAGTCCATCAAAATCCTAAAGGAGAACACAGGCAGCAACCTCTTCGACCTCAGCCGCAGCAACTTCTTCCTAGAAACATCGCCAAAGGCAAGGGAAGCAAGGGCAAAAATGAACTATTGGGACTTCATCAAGATAAAAAGCTTTTGCAAAGCAAAGGAAACAGTCAACAAAACCAAAAGACAACTGACAGAATGGGAGAAGATATTTGCAAATGACATATCAGATAAAGGGCTAGTATCCAAAATCTATAAAGAACTCATCAAACTCAACACCAAAAGAACAAAGAATCCAATCAAGAAATGGGCAGAAGACATGAACAGACATTTTTCCAAAGAAGACATCCAAACGGCCAACAGACACATGAAAAAGTGTTCAATATCGCTCGGCATCAGGGAAATCCAAATCAAAACCTCAATGAGATACCACCTCACACCAGTCAGAATGGCTAAAATTAACAAGTCAGGAAATGACAGATGTTGGCGGGGATGCGGAGAAAGGGGAAACCTCCTACACTGTTGGTGGGAATGCAAGCTGGTGCAGCCACTCTGGAAAACAGTATGGAGGTTCCTCAAAAAGTTGAAAATAGAGCTACCATATGATCCAGCAATTGCACTACTGGGTATTTACCCCAAAGATACAAAAGTAGGGACCCGAAAGGCTACGTGCACCCCGATGTTTATAGCAGCAATGTCCACAATAGCCAAACTGTGGAAAGAGCCAAGATGTCCATCAACAGATGAATGGATAAAGAAGATGTGGTATATATATACAATGGAATATTATGCAGCCATCAAAAGGAATGAGATCTTGCCATTTGCAACGACGTGGATGGAACTGGAGGGTATTATGCTGAGCGAAATAAGTCAAACAGAGAAAGACATGTATCATATGACCTCACTGATATGAGGAATTCTTAATCTCAGGAAACAAACTGAGGGTTGCTGGAGTGGGGGGTGGGGTGGGAGGGATGGGTGACTGGGTGATGGACACTGGGGAGGGTATGTGTTCTGGTAAGTGCTGTGAATTGTGCAAGACTGTTGAATCTCAGATCTGTACCTCTGAAACAAATAATGCAATATATGTTAAGAAAGAAAAAAAGAAGAAGAATGTAGCAGGAGGGGAAGAATGAAGGGGGGGAAATCGGAGGGGAAGAAGAACCATGAGAGACGATGGACTCTGAAAAACAAACTGAGGGTTCTAGAGGGGAGGGGGGTGGGAGGATGGGTTAGCCTGGTGATGGGTATTGAGGAGGGCACGTTCTGCATGGAGCACTGGGTGTTATGCACAAACAATGAATCATGGAACACTGTATCTAAAACTAATGATGTAATGTATGGGGATTAACATAACAATAAAAAAATTAAAAAAAAAAAGAATGTTTGGGTCAACCAGGAAATCAAAGAAGAACGTAAACAATTCATGGAAATCAATGAGAACAAAAACACATTGGTCCAAAACCTATGGGATACTGCAAAGGCGGTCCTAGAGGGGAAACACATAGCCATCCAAGCCTCACTCAAAAAAATAGAAAAATCCCGAATTCACCAACTAACTCTACACCTTAAAGAACTAGAGAAAAAGCAACAAACGATGCCTAAGCCACGCATTAGAAGAGAAATAATTAAAATTAGAGCAGAAATCAATGAATTAGAAACCAGAAACACAGTAGATCAGATCAACGAAACTAGAAGTTGGTTCTTTGAAAGAATTAATAAGATCGATAAACCACTGGCCAGACTTATCCAAAAGAAAAGAGAAAAGACCCAAATTAATAAAATTATGAATGAAAGGGGAGAGATCATGACTAACACGAAGGAAATAGAAACAATTATTAGAAATTATTATCTCTGTACCTCTGAAACAAATAATGCAATATATGTTAAGAAAGAAAAAAAGAAGAAGAAGAATGTAGCAGGAGGGGAAGAATGAAGGGGGGGAAATCGGAGGGGGAGAAGAACCATGAGAGACGACGGACTCTGAAAAACAAACTGAGGGTTCTGGAGGGGAGGGGGGTGGGAGGATGGGTTAGCCTGGTGATGGGTATTGAGGAGGGCACGTTCTGCATGGAGCACTGGGTGTTATGCACAAACAATGAATCATGGAACACTATATCTAAAACTAATGATGTAATGTATGGGGATTAACATAACAATAAAAAAATTAAAAAAAAAAAAGAAATTATTATCAACAACTATATGCCAATAAACTGAGCAATCTGGATGAAATGGAGGCCTTCCTGGAAACCTATAAGCTGCCAAGACTGAAACAGGAAGAAACTGACAACCTGAATAGGCCAATAACCAGTAATGAGATTGAAGCAGTGATCAAAAACCTCCCAAAAAACGAGTCCAGGGCCTGATGGATTCCATGGGGAATTCTACCAAACATTCAAGGAAGAAATAATACCTATTCTACTGAAGCTGTTTCAAAAAATAGAAAATGAAGGAAAACTTCCAAACTCATTCTATGAGGCCAGCATTACCTTAATCCCCAAACCAGGCAAAGACCCCATCAAAAAGGAGAATTTCAGACCGATATCCCTGATGAATATGGATTCCAAAATCCTCAACAAAATCCTAGCTAATAGGATCTAACAATACATTAAAAGGATCATCCACCACGACCAAGTGGGATTTATTCCCGGGATGCATGCGTGGTTCAACATTTGCAAATCAATCAATGTGATAGAACACATTAATAAGAGGAGGGAGAAGAACCATATGGTCCTCTCAATTGATGCAGAAAAAGCATTCGACAAAATACAACATCCTTTCCTGATTAAAACTCTTCAGAGTATAGGGATAGAGGGAACATTCCTCAAGTTCATAAAATCCACCTATGAAAAACCCACAGCGAATATCATCCTCAATGGGGAAAAGCTGAGAGCCTTTCCCTTAAGATCAGGAACACGTCAAGGATGCCCACTCTCGCCACTATTGTTCAACATAGTACTAGAAGTCCTAGCAACAGCAATCAGACAACAAAAAGAAATAAAAGGTATTCAAACTGGCAAAGAAGTCAAACTCTCTCTTTTCGCAGACGACATGATACTTTATGTGGAAAACCCAAAAGACTCCACCCCCAATTTACTAGAACTCATCCAGCAATTTGGTAATGTGGCAGGATACAAAATCAATGCACAGAAATCAGTTGCTTTCTTATACACTAACAACGCAACTGTAGAAAGAGAAATTAGAGAAACGATTCCACTTACAATAGCACCAAAAACCATAAGATACCTCGGAATAAACCTAACCAAAGAGGTAAAGGATCTATACTCTAGGAACTACAGAACACTCATGAAAGAAATTGAAGAAGGCACAAAAAGATGGAAAAATATTCCATGCTCGTGGATCGGAAGAATAAACATTGTTAAAATGTCTATGCTACCCAGAGCAATCTATACCTTCAATGCCATCCCGATCAAAATTCCAAAGACATTTTTCAAAGTGCTGGAACAAACAATCCTAAAATTTGTATGGAATCAGAAAAGACCCTGAATCACCAAGGTAATGTTGAAAAAGAAAAACAAACCTGGGGGCATCACGCTGCCCGATTTCAAGCTATATTACAAAGCTGTGATCACCAAGACAGCATGGTACTGGCACAAAAACAGACATACAGACCAATGGAACAGAATGGAGAACCCAGATATGGACCCTCAACTCTGTGGTCAAACAATCTTTGACAAAGCAGGAAAAAACATGCAATGGAAAAAAGACAGTCTCTTCAATAAATGGTGCTGGGAAAATTGGACAGCCACATGCAGAAGAATGAAACTCGACCATTCTCTAACACCATTCACAAAAATAAACTCAAAGTGGATGAAAGACCTCAATGTGAGACAGGAATCCATCAAAATCCTAGAGGAGAACATAGGCAGTAACCTCTTTGACATCGCCCACAGCAACTTCTTTCAAGATACATCTCCAAAAGCTAGTGAAACAAAAGCAAAAATGAACTTTGGGGACTTCATCAAGATAAAAAGCTTCTGCACAGCAAAGGAAACAGTCAACAAAACAAAGAGGCAACCCACAGAATGGGAGAGGATATTTGCAAATGACACTACAGATAAAGGGCTGGTATCCAAGATCTATAAAGAACTTCTCAAACTCAACACCCAAAAAACAAATAATCAAGTCAAAAAGTGGGCAGAAGATATGAAAAGACACTTCTCCGAAGAAGACATACAAATGGCTAACAGACACATGAAAAAATGTTCATCATCATTAGCCATCAGGGAAATCCAAATCAAAACCACATTGAGATACCACCTTACACCAGTTAGAATAGCAAAAATGGACAGGGAGAGAAACAACAAATGTTGGAGAGGTTGTGGAGAAAGGAGAACCCTCTTACACTGTTGGTGGGAATGCAAGTTGGTACAGCCACTTTGGAAAACAGTGTGGAGGTTCCTCAAAAATTTAAAAATAGAGCTACCCTATGACCCAGCAATTGCACTACTGGGTATTTACCCCAAAGACACAGATGTAGTGAAAAGAAGGCCCATATGCACCCCAATGTTCATAGCAGCAATGTCCGCAATAGCCAAACTGTGGAAAGAGCCGAGATGCCCTTCAACAGATGAATGGATAAAGAAGATGTGGTCCCTCTATACAATGGAATATTACTCAGCCATCAGAAAGGATGAATACCCAACGTTTACATCAACATGGATGGGACTGGAGGAGATTATGCTAAGTGAAATAAGTCAAGCAGAGAAAGTCAATTATCATATGGTTTCACTTATTTGTGGAACATAAGGAATAGCATGGAGGACATCAGGAGAAGGAAGGGAAAAATGGGGGGGCGGGAATTGGAGGGAGAGACGAAGCATGAGAGACTATGGACTCTGAGAAACAAACAGAGTTTTAGAGGGGAGGGGGGAGGGGGGATGGGTTAGCCCCATGATGGGTATTAAGGAGGGCACGTACTGCATGGAGCACTGGGTGTTATATGAAAACAATGGATCGTGGATCACCACATCAAAAACCAATGATGTATTGTATGGTGACTAACATAACATAATAAAATTTTAAAAAACGAAACAAAAAAACTCTCCAAGCTCTACACTGAAGATCTATCCATTTCACTTGATTTAATCAAACCTCAATTAAAAAAAAAAAAAATCACAGTCAAACTGTATTTCTAAGAAAGCTGGTTGGGCCTGGGCTTGTCCCTGTGAATGAGGGTCGTGAGACCCAGGGACCTCGGCTACAGTAGCCCTGTTCTCTAACTTGGTCATGGTGGGCCATTCCACGGCACTGACAGCCAAGGAGGTCTGTGTGCCGCAACCTCGAAGGAGTTTACTGACGTCATTGAGCGGTGAGTTAGTCCCCAGGCAATGGCCTCAACTTGTTCAGTGTCATCGCGGGTATGCCTCCCAGAAGAGAGCCACAAACACAGGAAGCCCTCATGTGAGGCTACCTGGCAGCAGGTAGGAGTGAGTAGCGGTCCCTCGAGCTGCAGAAGAGAAAGAAGAGAAACCCAGGCAGCAGTGATAAACCCCAGCTGATCTGGGCTGCACATACAAGCCTTGGGCAAGAGAGAAGCCGTGGCCATGAGTCACACAAGCAAGCAGAACAGACCTGCCGACGCAACCTCTCCTGCTGGCACAGCCCTCGAGGAGCTGAGAACGGAGGAGGAGGGAAGCAGGGGTCACGAAGTGTCCCGCAGGGCCACGGCCCCTGGCAGGCATCCGTCCCCTGTTCCGCTGCAAGCGTGAGACGCAGAGCCCCGGGAGCCCCGGCATCAGTTCTGCGCCCAGTCTCAGAACCACAGAAATCCTCCAACTCGCCCTGGGTTCCTTGTGTATCCTGAAATGGAAAAACAAAACAAAACAAAAAAACAAAAACACCCTGCTCCCAGCCTCCCAGCCCGACCCACCAAGAACTGCCTTCTTGATTAACCGCCCCCCCATTCTCATTTGGGGAATCCTTGCTACACTTGCCGCTGGGCCCACTTCGGCTAATCCCCGCACGGCTGGGAAATGCGAGCCTCGCGCCCTGAACGCTCAGTGAAAAGAACGGTTGCAGAAAAACTGAACCAGCAGGTGGACCCAGAGTCCAAACTCTGCTGTGCTGATGCGCAGCCCCCTGCGTGCGCCTCTCCTGGCCAGCCTCCAGCCTCCCCCCGCCTTCCTTCTGCATCCCTGATCTGGTTCCGAGAGTTGCATCAATCGTCTTGAGTTGCATCAATCATCACCTGGTCGAAATAGAAACAAATGTAAACGCAACTAATGAATCGTTGAACACTACATCAAAAACTAATGATGTACTAGATGTAGGCTAACTGAAAACATAATAAAATAATAATTAAAAATTTAAAAAATTAAAAAAAAAAATTCCCTTTATTTCCCAGACCATTTCAGCCTGGGAAGCAGGTCGCTGAGGCAGTTCAGGCCCCAGCTCCCACTCAGCTTTGTTCCTGATGCTTTGATTGCACTACTTTCGCTGTGGTGGATGCTTGTGAGTTCCGTTGGCTACCCAGCATCCAAACTTTCTATGTTGGGTGAGTCTTCCATTGTCTCAAGTGTTGGTGGGGAAAGGCCTCCTTCTCGCTACAGAACCTGAAGTAGACAGGGAGCCCCTCCCTCCATACCCTGCGAGTTAGCATGGGCAGCTGGGGACCTGGCCTCAAGCAACCAGATGCTGCCACCTTCGACTTTAACTCTTGAGCAATAATGCAAAGATGAAGGGACCACTGAGAAATTATTCACCGGGACAACAAGGCACTGTGCTAAAGTGTGACCTTGTCAGCTCACTAGTCAGGACCAGTTTCTCTTCCTGGTCTCCTCTGGCCACTTTAGTGCTTGCTGTTCACTCCTCCCTTCTGTGAGAGTTGGGTTCCTTTCCCCAGATTCCCCAAACTCTCCCAGGCCCCCCCCCCCCCCGCCCCTGGCAGCCATTGCTTTACCTATTATTGAACAGAAATGAGGCCATCACTGAAGTAATCACTGCCAAAGGGCCTGGGATTACAGTGATTGCTTTGGGTAGGGGCCAGAGTTCCATGAAGCACACAGGGGCCTGATTCCTGAGCAAAGGCAGGACTCAATGGACAGAGAAGAGGGGTGGGGTGCTGGTGGGCAGACAACCATGGTTTCACTACCTGAGGCTCTATTCCTTGGGACTTGCTCAGCATGCTGGGCTTGGCATCGTTCTACTCACTCATGTTCCTTTGGGTCTTGAGGAATACACACACACAGTTTACTTACACTGATGAAAAATTGCCCAGAACATAGGCTAGAAGAGGGACCCAGGGCTTTAGGGAAGAACTCAATGAGCACTGAGAGGAGCAGTTCCTGGTACCTTCACCTGAGCTGTTTGATTATATCCAGAAATACTCAACAAAGACGCACTCTCACAACCCATGCTCCAAATTAATGAGATTTTAAACTTTATTTCTTAATACCCAAAAAGTATTCTTGATCCCCAATCTTTCAAACAAAGAATAAAATGAGGAAAAAGCAAATTTAATACGAGCAGCAGTGGTGAGAATCCCACCCCAATGATGTCCAGCACCATTGGCCACCAGCCTTCCTGTGGATGGTCGCTGCCAGGGACAACGCAGAAAAACAAAGACAGCTCCAGAGGACATGTGATATGGGGACTTTTCCATGACCTGCTAGTCCATGCCTACAATTCTTATTTCACTCTCGCCTAAATTCCCCTCTCCTGAGCACCAGTCTCTGCTAAGTTTCTAGCTTTCTTTGGCATGAGTGTTCCATCTTTCAGGGGATATGACTTCCTCCATCTTGCTCTCCCCAAGTGACATTTTGGCTCAGGGCAAACCTCAAATTTCATAATGGCAATGAGGAAGGATGGCCCAGTCCCTAAGCTGTCATCCTGTCTTTGTTGGTATCCGCTGAGGTCTTCTCTCTCTTGTGGGCTGGAGCCCTGGCCTTGTGCTAGTGTCCACGGACTCGTGCTGCTGACATTGGTGAGTCTTGCCTCCCATGGTCCTGACCCTACCTCTTTTCCAGGCTCTCAAGTCTCTCAGACCTCCTAGCTGCATTGCTTGTTTTGTTCTAGAGGGTCTGAGCCCCTGTGAAGCCTCCCTGGGGCACATCCATGCAAACAGTCCTCTCATCCACTGCTAATCCACTTCCTGAGATCTTGTTGCTCTGGCACCATCCTACCCACAGCCATCTCTAGAAGGCTTGCAGCTGTGTTTGCCGTGCCCTGGAAAGCAGTTCAAGCCCATCTGCTCTGAGTTTCTCCAAACCTATCTGCTGGTCATCATCACTCCCTTACATCAGAATGTTGACCTCAAAGTGGGGGTCAAGGAACAGACCCTCACATGTGTTGAGTACTCACTGCCTCCCCAGATCTCTCCAAGCTCCTTCCCAACCCAGAAAACATGACCTGTATGTCTCATTCTGCAGTTGCTCTTCTCAGTGCCTCTTCGTATGTTCTGTGATTAATTTCCCAGCTTCATTCTCAGTGTTTGGAGGCATCACAAAAATCCTTGTCTCATTCACGTGCTTTATTCTTGCAGTGGAAAGCCAGGCCTCTCACTACTACCTTTTCTACATCAGGCTCTAAAATGTCTGTTTTGAAAGTCAAAATTGAGCTATAACTTCTTTGTTCTAAACTGGATCCATCATTCCTCTGTAGGGCACGCACTTAGAAAACTATTCTGCTTGATGGTTGGGGGAGAGGGCTAGGGTAAAGAAATGAAAAGCGTATAATTTAATATTAAACATTACCCCATTACCAAATCTCAGCTCTGTTCCTTTCTAACTGTGTGACCTTGGGAAAAGTATTTATCTGCCTAGAGCTTTGGTTATAATTTGAAAAATAGAGAAAATCAATAGAACTTTATTCATGAATTTGTGGTGGGAATGAAATGAGATCATTCATTTAAAGTGCTCAGTGTAATCCGTAGCACAGAGTTCGTTTTTGTGCGCATGTGCGCGCGCGCACACACACACACACTTACCTCTCAATTCCATTTTGCGGCCAAGCAGAGTATCAATGACCAATTAAGAGAATGTACTATATATGTGGAACAACCATGAGGAGGTTGTCTATGTGACAAGTACTAACAGGTTGCAGACTCCTTCAGTCCACCAGTAAAGTAGGCCACGGGAGTGGATTCAACAGCCAGGAAAATGTACGGAAGAGTTGAAGGCCATCTCCAAGGCACACGAGTGTTCAAAGGGGGAGCAAGAGGAAGAGTAAACTTTGAGATGACAGGGGTGGGGTAAAGCAGGGGAGTGTGACATGAGAGAAGTCAAGGCACGAAATCCCTCCAGTACGGAAGGAATGACCACTTGAGCAAATGCTCCAGAGAGGCCTCGTGAGCCCAGATTCCACCTGGCTAAGGAGTGAGGGCAGGTGAAGCACTGGGGGCAGCAAGTGCCGACAACCTGTAAAGAAGGAAAATAGGGCTAAAGACATTTGTCGGCCCTTAGGGTGGGAGAAACATCCCATCCTCACAGAGCCGGAGCCTGAGGAGTCAGTGGGGAGAGAACTGGAGAGGGCAGAGGGAGGACCATCCTGAGGTGGCCTGAGGAGAGATGCCCAGATTCAGATGGGAGCATGAGGTTGGCGCTCTGGCAGCGAGAGGGAAGGAGACAAAGTGGGTCCGGTTGTTCCTAAGTGTGTAGAGTCAGTGGCGGGAAGTTGGGTGCTGTCCCAGCTGCTGGCGTCTCTTTTCTCTGTGAAGTCAGAGGCAGGGCCGTCTCCTTCAGAGAGATGGCACATAGATAAAGGGCTGGAGAAGGGTGGAGGTGACACGGGGGCGGGGGGTTCACCTTCACAGAGAAGGTGAACCGCAGGGCTCACCGGTCTATCTAAGAAGGCAAACTATCATCACATGCTAGCTTTGAAAAATGAAAAATTTGAAATGTGGGAAGGATATTTTTCGGCGCTTCAAAGTGCAGACTCTGTCTACCCCATTGGCTATAAACACTATATTGGAGCACGTGCATAAAGAAAGGAGAGTTCCATGATACTTGGTGCAACAGGATTTTATCTGCCCAGCTTTTTATGGTCCTAAGCCCTCCCCAAACCCCAACTATGTAAGCTCTTTAATGTTTTAATATTAAACTAAAGTTGCTTGGTAAAAAAAAAAAACAAAAAACAAACCGAGAGTGAATGGATTCCAAATTTACTACAAGAAACTTAGGTTCTCTTGACTTTCAAAATATGTCCATCTACCACTAGGTGGTGTTTTGTTCAGTTAATTCAAAAGTAAAATTTTCATTTGATTCCTTTCAGAAGGAAAATGTACTGAAAAGTAAACATGCTACCAGCTGCATTTCAGTCCTAATATTTACTTTCCAACTAACTCCAATTTTCTAGACTAGCTATGGAATAAATGAAAAGTGTGCTTTCCTTCAGTGTTGCACACTGTTCCATTGTCTTTAAATGGGATGGAAATGAGTAGGTCTCTCTTTTTCTTCCCTCAAAAGGACCCAGGGAATGGCACGATGCAGGAGTCAAGCCCTCTGTGGAAAAGCATGAATGTTGCCTGACTGAGAGATCAGTTTGTGTTTACAATTCTTATACCCTTCTTTTAAAATAAAAATTTTGTATTTAAAAAATCAAATTCCCTTTTAAACGAAAAATATTGACTTGTTTTACCTCCTTATTTAAAAGTGCCTACCTAAGGTAGACATACTGAGTCTGCGGGCAAATTCATTACTTCATTAAAACCGGGCGCCCGGGCGGTTTAGTCAGTTAAGCATTCTGCTCCTGGTTTCGGCTCAGGTCATGGTCTCAGGGTCCTGGGATGGAGCCCCATGTCGGCTTCCCCCTCAGCGTGGAGTCTGCTTGGGATTCTCTCTCTCCATCTCTTTCTGCCCCTCCCCTCAGCCCTGCGAGCGCTCTCTCTCTCAAATAAATAAATCTTAAAAAAAAAACCAAAACCAACCCAACTTTATTAGAAACCAAAATTATGGACCTCTTATGAAAGTACTTCCAGCTAGAAGAACTGTTTAAGTAAAATAAATACATTTTTCTCTCATTAGAAATGGCAAAATAGGATTTTATGTATGAACCCAAAGACTTCCTTTCCCTCTGTGTCCAACCTGGGTTGGAACCCGAAGTCCGCTACTTACCACCTCCATGACCTTGGACAAGCCTCTCCCACTCTAAACCGAGGCTCTTCTGCCCAGAATGCCAACATCTGTCTCCCAAGACTGTTCACGGTGAACAGATTTTTTTTTTAATGTTGTGAAGTTTTTGGTACAGAATGCTTGATAAATAGCAGATATTAAGTACAAGCGCATTTTTTCTTTTAGAATCATGGATACTTCTGCTTGAAAATGCCGCATCACATACAGGAGCTGTGTAGACGCTCTAGTTCGCTTCCCCCCTTCTGTTTGGTTCGGGTGGAGATCAGACCCGGATCGGGTGTAGAGGCTCCATTCCTTCTCCACTGTCCTAAGAACTCCCAACACTTTCACCATTTTGTGATGCTCTTTGACTTTGCTGAGGAGTGGGGGTGACATGGGCAGCGACCCCATAACTTCCCACAGACTCCAGCCATCTTTACTGCCTCCCAAAGCCTGTTCCCCTCCCGAATGAGCGCCATTATCTGTCATCTCATGTCATTCAACTCCCCCGCTCTCATGGGGAGCACCCATGACAGCCCAGTCCGCTTTCCCCGGTCCCTTCTAGACTTCCACGAAGCAAAATCATCTGATCTTATGACCCTTGGGCAGACAAACTGGCTCCGCAAAGTCCTGAAACCACCCGTCGTATTCCGCATTTATGCTAACTCCTCAGCTCATCTCACCCACAACGCCGCCCCAGGATCCCACAGCAGACGTTGGAGGCGTGCGCAGTGTGGGAGCCGCGGACCAGAAACAAGCCAATTCCGAGGACTTTGAGAACCGGACGTTTACCCCAGGGCTCTACCCCAAGCCCCAGCTTGCCGGACTTGGGGCTTTCCCTCCAGTGTACCCAAACCTACTTTTACACAGTTTAAAGAGCTCTTCTAAATCAATGATTAAATACATCACCCCCCTCCCCTGGCTGCCCAGATGAGCAAAGAACAACATCTGGCTATCGGAGAAGCCCCGGCCCAGGGCTGTGCGCACTTTGCCTGGGCCCCTTCCTCTTGTAGCGGGAGGCGGGCTGGTGATGAGGTCCTGGGCCTGGAGCCTCTTTGGCGAGGGTGATGGCAGGTAACTGCAGACCCAGAGCACGCGGGCCCAGCCGACTGCCTATGGCAACGGCATCTGGTTACAGAGTCCAAAGAGAGCTCAAGCGGATGCGAGAGCTAGGAGGCCACGAGGACTCTCAGAAGGTCACCGGCCACTTCAGCCTGCTGGTGCAGGGCTGTGTCCTCAGGCTGCCCTCCCCGTACACCAGGCCTTCTGACTGTAAGGTATATTAAAAGTCTGCTATATAATGTCAGGTGAGCTCCAAAGGACACTTAACTTCAAATCCAACTCTCTGCTGTGGGAATCTTCTTTATTTATGGCACTCTTTTTGCTTTATAGCTCTGCTATGTATTAAAATATTTCAAATATTGGGGCGCGTGGGTGGCTCAGTCGGTTAAGCGTCCAACTCTTGATTTCAGCTCAGGTCATGATCTCAGGATTGTGAGATTGAGCCCTGCATTGGGTTCACGCTGGGGGTGGAGCTTAAGATCCTTTCTCTCCTTTTCCCTCTGCCCCTTCCCCCCTGCTGCACACTCTCTCTAAAAAAAAAAAAATTCAAATATTATATATCTACTTTTTATGTACAGGGAAGAGATGGGGTTGCATTCCACATTATCTCTATCTGCCATCCTGAAGTTCTCCCCAACAATAACAAACAAAGAATTCCAAAATTAAAAAAAAAAGTTAAATTTATTGGGAAAGCCGATGCACTGGTTTTATTTTCTTTGAAAATATATTTATTTCATCTTACCCTATGCATCTTTTTACATGGTTATAATTAGAACATAAATCATGATTTTAATGCTTGTTTAATATTCATTGGGTTCCCACACAATGCTTTTGTAGTGAATTTCTTAGTAGTTTCTGCTTGTTCATCAAGTAGAACATAAATATAATCTAATTTACAGTTAGATCTGATCTTAAGATCTTGAAATTATTTTTAAAAATTCCTAACTACAGCTCTCCTTCTAAATGCAATTTTTCTAATAGACCTTCCATTTAGGAAGATACAAGTTGTTCTTCTAAGTTTTAGAAAGAAGTACTATATTTTGAGATGAGTCGCTTAAACTGGGTCTATTTTGGTTTGTCTTGAAGGAGTATGATGTACTACTGGATCGGTATCTTTCCTCTGTCCAAAGGAGTATTTATATTTCACTCAAATGAAAGAGTGGACCTCAGAATCATGATGAATGTGAAACTGGTCCACAATGGCATTTTAGGGCATCAAATCAGTGCCCATTTATTTCAAACACTAGTCAACCAAATCTGCTCTTGCCATAAATATTTGCAATTACTTAAGATTACCAAATAGCCTCATGAGAAGTAACCTAAGGGGCCAGGAATTTGGTCACGGTGTTTGAGTGACCTCAGTCCTACAACTCTTAAGAAACTGAATTCTGCAAATAAGCAGTGAGTCTGGAAGAGGGTATGAAGCCTCGGGTGGGATTACAGGCCCAGCCAACACTTTGATTTCAGCCTGTGAGACTCGAAACAGAGAAGCCGGGCCTGTGGCATGCCCAGACTTCGGGCCTAAAAACCTGAGATAACAAATAGGTATTGTTGTAAGCTAATAAGTTTGTGGTAATTTGTTGTACAAATAGAAAATGAATGCATCTTTTACCCAGGGATTTTTGTTTTATTGAGTTATCATTGACATTTAACATGATATTAGTTCCAGGTGCACAACATAATGATTCAATATTTGTACATATCGCAAAATAATCACCACAGTAAGTCTAGTTAAGATCCATCACCATACAGAGTTATAACAATCTTTTCTTAGGATAAGCACTTTTAATATTTATTCCCTTAGCAACTTTCATATATGCAGTACAGTATTATTAACTATAGTCATCATGCTGTACATTATATCTCCACTGGATTGGAAGTTTGTACATTTTGACCCCTTGCACCCATTTTGACCATCTCCCCACACGCCTCCCTCTAGCAACCATCAATCTGTTTTCTGTATCTATGAGCTCAGGGTTTTTTGTTTTTATTTTTTAAGATTCCACATAAAAGTGAGATCATAACACTATTTGTCTAGCTCTGACTTATTTCATTTAGCAGAATGCCCTCAAGGTTCATCCATGTTGTCACAAATGGCAAGATTTTCTTCATTTTTTGTAGTACTCCATTGGATGTATATACACATTCATCCATCTATGAACACTTAGGTTGTCTCCATATACTGGCTATTCTAAGTAGCTGTAATGAACATGAGGGTGCATATATTTTTTCAAGTTAGTGTTTTAATTTTCTTTGGATAAATACCAAGAAGTGGTACTGTGGATCATATGGTATCTCTAAATTTTTTTGAGGAACCCCCATACTGTTCTCCACAAGGGCCACACCAATGTGCATTCCCAACAGTGCACAAGGGTTCCCTTTTCTCCACAGTATCAACACTTATTTCTTTTTGATAATAGCCATTCTAAAGTGATATCTCATTGTGGTTTTAATTTGCATTTCCTTGATGATTTGTGCTAGTGGCCATCTGTATGTCTTCTTTGAAAGAATGTCTATTTGGTTCCTCTGCCATTTTTATATCAGATTTTGGGGTTTTGCTATTGAGTAGGAGTTCTCAATACTTGCTTTATATGAGTTCTTGATATATTTTGGATATTTCTCCTGATCAGACATATGATTTGCAAATATTTTTTTCCAATTCCCTAGACTGCCTTTTCATTTTGTGCAGAAACCTTTCAGTTTGATATGGTCCCACTGGTTTATTTTTGCTTTTGCTGTCTTTGCTTTTGCTGTCAAATCCAAAAACTCAACACCAACACTGATGTCAAAGAGTTTACCACCTATGTCTTTTTCTAGGAGTTTTATGAATTAATTTTAGTGTATGGTTTAAGATAGTGGTCGTTTCATTCTCTTGCATGTGACCCTCCAGTTCTCCCAACCCCATTTCTTGAAGAGACGATCCTTTCCCCATTGTATATTCTTGGCTCCCTTGTTGTAAATTAATTGACCTTATGTGTGTGACTGTACTTCCGGGCTCTCAATTCTGTTCCATTGATCCGTGTCTGTTTTTATGCCATATCATACTGTTTTGATTATTATAGCTTTGTAATGTAATTTGAAATCAAGGAGAACGATGCCTCAGCTTTGCTCTTCTTTCTCAAGATTGCTTTAGCTATTTGGGGTCTTTTGTGGTTCCATACAAATTTTAGAATTGTGTTTTCTATTTCTGTGAAATTTTGATAGGGATTGCACCGAGTCTATAATTGCTTTGGGTAGTATGGACATTTTAACAATATTAATTCTTCCAGTTTGTGAGCACAGAGTATCTTTCCAATTATTTGTGTCTTCTTCAATTTCTTTCATCAACATTGTATAGTTTTCAGCATACAGGTTCTCTGCCTCCTTGGTTAAGTTTATTCCTAGGTATTTTATTCTTTTTGATGCAAATATAAGTGGGATGGTTTTCTTAATTTCTTTCTTCATTATTGTATAGAAATGCAACAGATCTTTGTGTATTCATTTTGTAACCTGCAACTTTACTGATTTCAATTATTAGTTCTCACAGGTTTTTTTGGTGGAGTCTTTAGGGTTTTGTATATGTAGGTCATCTGTACACAGTGACAATTTCACTTCTTCCTTTGCAATTTGGATGCCTTTTATTTCTTTGTCTTGCCTAATTACTCTGGCTAGGACTTCCAGTACTATGTTGAATAAAAGAGCAAGACTGGGCATTTTTACCTTGTTCCTGATCTTGCAGGAAAAGCTTTTAGCTTTTTACTCCTGAGTATGATTGTTAGTTGTGGGCTTGTCATATATGACCTTTAATGTGTTAAGGTAGGTTTCCTGTATACTCACTTTGAGAGGTTTTTATCATAAATGGATGTTGAATTTTGTCAAATGCTTTTTCTGCATCTTTTGAGATGATCCTATGATTTTTAGCCTTCATATTTTAATGTAGCATATCACATTGATTGATTTGCAGCCACACTTGCATCCCTGGAATAAATCCCACTTGATCATGAAGTATGATTCTTTTTTTTTTAAAGAGAATGCGAACATGAGTGCAGGGGGAGGAGCAGAGGGAGAGGGACAAGCAGATTGCACACTGAGTGTAGAGTCCAACATGGGACTGGATCTCAGGACCCTGCTATCATGACCTCAGCTGAAACCAAGTCAGATGCTTAACCAAATAAGTCACCCAGATGCCCCAGTGTGATTCTTTTAATGTATTGTTGAATTTGGTTTGCTTATATTTTGTTGAAGATTTTTGCATCTATGTTCATAAGGGACAGGGGACTGTATTTTCTTGTGACACCCTCGTCTGGTTTTGGTGCCATGTTGTTTAATCTCCACATAGTTTTGAATTTTGGAATTACATTTTCTAAAAAAATTATCTCTTTATCAAGTTAAGTTATTTTTATGGAGTTGTTATTCTACTATTTTATGTCTCTGCTGAATTTAATCCCTTTCCTCCCTAGCATTGTTTATCTGTGATTTTTTGTTATAATTTTAAAAGTTTAGTGAAGGAGAACATTACATACAGAAAAGCACACTAACCATAATCCTTTCTTTCAATTTTTAAAATATTTCTTCCCCAGAGTTTTGTCTTTTCCGCCCTTCCTTCCTCAAAGCCAACTTTGGGTGTTGTTTCTCCTTTCATTTTTTTTTTTTTTTAAAGATTTCATTTATTTATTTGACAGAGAGAGACACAGCGAGAGAGGGAACACAAGCAGGGGGAGTGGGAGAAGGAGAAGCAGGCTTCCCGCTGAGCAGGGAGCCCGATGTGGGGCTCGATCCCAGGACCCCGGGATCATGACCTGAGCCGAAGGCAGATGCTTAACGACTGAGCCACCCAGCACCCCTTCATTTTTTAAAATACCCATGTCCACTGGTATTTTCCTTTAATTATCCTTTTTTTAGTATTCTTTGTTATTGTTTTCATAACTTAAGTTAGATTGTTATCTCATTTTCAGCCTTTCTTCTTTTCCTATTTAAATTTATGAAATTCCATCTATGTACTGTATGGACTAATTTAGCAGGAACCCACGTTTTGACATGTTGGGTTTTCAATCTATCTTTGCCTTCACTCTTAAGTAACAGTTAAATAATAGAATTCTGGGTTGGCTGTCATATCCCTCAGTGTTTTTCAATTTTTAAAATAAACTTTTTTCTGGGAAAATTTCAAAAACACCAAGTAGAGAAAATACTCCTGTGTTAGCAATTAGCAAGGATTCTTGAGCACTTTGAAGATATTATTCCCTTTTTCTTCTGACCCCTGTTATAAGTCCATTGTCATTTTTTGGTTCTTATTCCTCTGTGGGATAGTATCTTTCCTCTGCTTTTAAGATTGTCTCTTTGTCTTTGGTGTTCTGAAGTATTAATAGGATGTGTCCAGGAAGTGATATAGATTTATGTAAACTGTTTCTTGAATTTGTCTTTAATTTATTGTAGATAATATTGTCATTATCTCTTTGAATATAATCTCTCCCATTCTTTTAACTCTTTTCTTCTGGAATTCCTATTAGACACACATAGGAGCTTCTTCTACTCTGTCTCACAACTTCTCTCTTATATGTCCTTTATCCCTTGATACATTGTATAATTTCTTCAAGTCTAATTTGAGTGTACTATTCTCTGCTTCTAGTCTACAATTTACATTGACCTTTTAATTTTTTTAACATTTTAAACAATATACTCAATAGAGGCTATTATTTATTTAAACGATGTGTTTATTTGACAGAGAGACAGCAAGCTCAAGCAGGCAGAGCTGTCGGCAGAGGGAGAGGGAGAAGCAGACCTCCCGCTGAGCAGGGAGCCCGACGCAGGGCTCGATCCCAGGACCCTGGGATCATGACCTGAGCCGAAGGCAGACACTTAAACGACTGAGCCACCCAAGCTTTTAATTTCAATGTGTGTATTTTTCACTTGTAAAAGTTCTATTATTTTTCAAATCTTCCTGTTTATATTTCAGAGTGTCTTATTTTCTTAGTTTTGATTTCTTCTTTTATTCATTAGTCATTTTAACATCCTTGTATTTTCTTTCAGATTGTTTTATCAGCTCAAGTTCTTGGTGCTCTAATCCTCCTGTTGTTTGCTAATCCTATTTTGTGGCAGTTTTGTTTGTTCTAACACATACTCATTTTTAGTCAGGCAAATTTTTTTTCCCTATGACACCTGAGTATGAGTTGGACTGCAGGAATGTTCACTTACAGAGATTTTGCATTTGTGCCAAATGTATCCTGTTAATTTTTCAGCTTGATTCTCTAGATCATGTGGATGGTGCACACTGAAACAATGACACCCAACTGCACAGGGCAGGGGTGTTCCATTTTTCAGGGTAGACTTTTTAAAAATTGGAACATATGCAGTAAGAAACAAGCTTTCTTTTTATTTCTTTGTGGGTGTGATCCTAAGGTACTCCTTTAATGTAAGGGTGTAGTTTCAAAAATCAGAGAGCCCAAGACTTCTTTGCCATCCCCTGATGGTAGATAAAATCCAAGTGCCTATGAGGTTATGGTCACTTGTTCAGACCGTTGTACTGAATGTTCCCATAGGTCACAGAAGACATTCTTATTCCTAAATTAAGTGGTAATTTGTATCTTCACAACCCTTGACATTTTTGTTGCATGTAAACCACTTGTTTTAAGTTTTGCTTTTCTTGTCTGTGCCAGAAAGAACACTTGTTTGGGATTAGGAGATGGGTGTAGATATTGATCCTGCCACTTACTGGTTGTGCAGCACTGATTAAAAAATTCAACTTTTGAGGTTGATTTCTTATTTAAAATGAGGATACGGGTGCTGGGTGGCTCAGTTGGTTGAGCATCCAACTCTTGACTTTGGCTCAGGTCATCATCTCAAGGTTGTGGGACTGAGCCCCGCGTTGGGCTCTATACTCAATGGGGAGTCTGCTTGGGATTTATCTCTCCCTCTCCCTCCGCCCCTCCCCCCCGTGCACACCTTTCTCTCCAAAATAAATATTTTTAAAAAATAAAATAAAATGAGGTAATGCCATCTTCATATGATTCAGAGGTTCTTATAAGTTAGTATCTATAGAAGTACTTAATATATTGTAGAGCACCACAGAAATGAATTATTATACTATCTTGGTTCTCTTCTGACCACTCTGCCTTTTCTCTCTTACTATAATCATATGGTAATATTCAAGACTTGCTCTTCTGCCTGTCTCCCATTACATCTTGTCTTTCAAATAATTCAAGATAATTAATTCAGTCTCAGGATTTTAATGATCAACTTCCAAATCCCTATTGTCAACTCTTTTCTTACTAAAACAACAGTACTATCACAGGGTTTTGATGATGCTTGAATGAGATAAATGGAGGTACCCTAGTAAACAATATACTCAATAGAGGCTATTATTACATTTTTATGTGCTTCCTGGATATTTACATTTTTAAAAATTCCAGTATAATATAGTGTTATATTAGTTTCAGTTGTACAATATAGTGATTCAACAATTCTATACATTACTCAGTGCTCATCCTGGTTAAATGTACTCTTAATCCCCTTCACCTATTTCAACCACCGCCCCTCACCTCTCTGGTAACCATCAGTTCTCTGTATTTGAGTGTTTTTTTGCATCTTTTTTTCTTTGTTCTTTGTTCATTTGTTTTAATTCCACGAGTGAAAACATACGGTATTTGTCCCTCTCTTTTATTTCAGTTAGCATTATGCCCTCTAGATCCAACCATGTTGTCGTTACAAATGGCAAGATTTCACTTTTTTATGGTTGAGTAATATTCCACTGAATACACACACACACACACACACACACCACTTCTTTATCCATTCATGTATCAATGTACTTGGGTTGCTTCCATGACTTGGCTATTGCAAATAATGCTGCAATAAACATCGGGGTGCATATAGCTTAAATTAGTGTTTTAGTATTCTTTGGGTAAGTATCCAGTAGTCGAATTACTGGATCATATGGTAGTTCTATTTTTAACTTTTTGAGGAATCTCCATACTGTTTTCCACAGTAGCTGCATCAGTTTGCATTCCCACCAACAGTGCCAAAGGGTTCCTTTTCCTCCACATCCTTGCCAACACTTGTTTGATTCTTGTGTTTTTGATTCTGACAGTGCAAGGTGATATCTCATTGTGGTTTTGATTTGCATTTCCCTGATGATGAGTGATGTTGAGCATCTTCTTGTCTATTGGCCATCTGTAGGTCTTCTTTGGAGAAATGTCTGTTCATGTCTTCTGCCCATTTTAACTGGATTATTTGCTTTTTGGGTGTTGTGTAAGTTCTTTATATATTTTTGATATTATCCCCTTATCAGATATATCATTTGCAAATATCTTCTCCCATTCAGTAGGTTGTCTTTTTGTTTTGTTGATAGTTTGCTGTGCAGGAGCTTTTTCATTTTGATGTAGTCCCAATAGTTTACTTTTGCTTTTGTTTCCCTTGCCTTAGAAGACATATCTAGAAAAATGCTGCTATGGCTGATGTCAGAGAATTCTTTTTTTAAAGATATTTATTTATTTATTTGACAGAGAGAGACACAGCGAGAGAGGGAACACAAGCAGAGGGAGTGGGAGAGGGAGAAGCAGGCTTCCCGCGGAGCAGGGAGCCCGATGCGGGGCTCGATCCCAGGACCCCGGGATCATGACCTGAGCCGAAGGCAGACACTCAACGACTGAGCCACCCAGGCGCCCCTGATGTCAGAGAATTACTGCCTATGCTCTCTTCTAGGATTTTTATGGTTTAAGGTCTCTCACCTAGGGCCTTAATCCATTTTGAGTTTATCTTTGTGTATAGTGTAAGAAAGTGGTCCAGTTTCATTTCTTTGCATGTAGCTATCCAATTTTCCAAATACCATTTGAAGAGACTGTCTTTTCCTCCACTGTATATTCTTGCCTTTTTTGTTCTTGATTAACCATATAATTGTGGGTTTATTTCTGGCCTCTCTATTCTGTCTTGTTTGACCTGTGTGTCTATTTTTGTACCAGTACCATACTGTTTTGATTACTATAGCCTTGTAGTATTTCCTGAAATCTGGGATTGTGATACTTCCAGTTTTGTTCTTTTTCGAGATTGCTTTGGCTATTGGGGTGCCTGGGTGGCTCAGTTGTTAAGCATCTGCCTTCGGCTCAGATCATGGTCCCAGGGTCGTGGGCTCGAGCCCCGCATTGGGCTCCCTGCTCAGCGGGAAGCCTGCTTCTCCCTCTCCCACTCCCCCTGCTTGTGTTCCCTCTCTCGCTGTGTCTCTGTCAAATAAAGAAAATCTTAAAAAAAAAAAAAAGATTGCTTTGGCTATTTGGGGTCTTTTGTGTTCCATGCAAATTTTAGTATTATTTGTTCTAGTTCTGTGAACGATGCTGTTGGTATTTTGATAGGGATTACATTAGAACTATAGATTGTTTTGGGGAGTATGTTAACAGTATTTGTTCTCCCAATCCATAAGCATGAAGTATCTTTTCCATTTGTCTGTGTCATCTTCAATTAGTTTCACTGATGTTTTATAGTTTCCAGAGTACAAGTCTTTCACCTCCTTGGTTAAATTTATTCCTAGGTACTATATTCTTTTTGTAATTAGAAATGGAATTGTTTTCTTAATTTCTTTCGGCTACTTCATTATTAGTGCATAGAAATCCAACAGATTTCTATATGTTGATTTTGTATCCCGTGACCTTATTGAATTCATTCATTGCTTCTAGTCGTTTTTTTGGTGGAGTCTGGACATTTAATCTCCAAAATACTAAACACCTGTCCTTCCCAAATTAGCTCCCTTTCCCAACTTATTCTTACAAGTGATACCACCTGTCTTTCAAGCCTCAAAAATGGGAGTCTTCTTTCTTTGCTTTTCATCATCTCCCTTTTAGTCTATAAACTCTATAGGTATTTCTTGCAAAATATTTCTTATACCTATTCCTTTTGCTACTTATTGGCCCTTCTTCCCTAGTCCTTATTACAACTCATGCCTGAATTACTGCAACTTGGTAGCTGATTTCCATGTGGGCCAGCCTTCCTATTATTGTCTGTTCCTTAAACCACTTTCCTAATGTCCCTTTTCTGAAAGTCAATGGTTTGCTAGGTTTTAGAGTCCCAATCAACTTTGAAGGCCCTCTATAATCTAGACTACTAGTTATAGGAGGCATACAGATGTCTTTTATGCAAGTTCTTACAGAGCAATGTCATTTTCAACGATAGCGCACTGCTTTTGAGGCACTCCTATAGCATCTACAGATAAGCTATTGACAAGGATGTTTATGCTTTAGCAGATTGCCTCATGGTGCTGGAAGTCACCTCAGAAACCATCAGCTGAACTGAATAAATTGAGATGTAAAAGAAGTACTTTCCTAAAAATTTAGTAGTTGGGGACAGTCAATAATTATCTGATTTTTTAAATGTCCAGATTAATTAATGCTAGGATAGTATTATTACCTTTTATTTTTCACTGATGTTATTTAATTAGACCCTCTGACAATTTTAACAAGCACAATTCCCAAAATGGACTTTAAAAGCTACATGTTTAAATTACATGTTTAAATTAAAAAAATTTATTGGTAGAAAAAAATCAAACAATACAGTAATAATGGATAATGCAAAGGGTTTACTTTTGAAGATAGATGTATTGACAAGGTCTATTTCCTCATAAACAATGCATTTGTTCCCAATTCGGAGAACCTTACAATAGACAACTCTTATCATCTTAAATTCTGCTAAGTAAACCCCATTAAATAATTATTGCTTAATTTTTGTGTCAGGCTATAAAAAACTGCATCTCTTCCTAATTTACATGCCCTCTTTGGGAGAACATTTTTTTTTTTGGTGGTGGGGGGGGTCTACTTTCATAGAAAGTGATTTCTAATGTAAGTGAATAAAGTAAACCAATCTTTATCTGACATAACTGACAGTTAAAAATGAGATTCAGACTCAAATACTTTCCCAAATAATTGAGGTAATGCATGATAAAGCCATGGCAACTATTTTGTTAAACAAATTCTAGCTCAAGGAATGGTCTTAAATGTAAAATTTAATGCAAAATAAAGAGGCAAGGGAAGGCATTGTGACCATGACCAGGTTGTACCAAGGACTTCCTCTTCTCAGAAAGCCACTGGAAAAATTTTCATGTATATTTGAGGAAAAAAGATGCAACTCACTGGCCCACTGTTGAATAACAAAACCCTTTCAGAGTGCCGTGACATATTTGGTAATTTTACAACGAACATTTGATTTGGTGCTTTGGACTGCTACAACAGAATAAAACTATGCATATTTTCTCTTTTATTGTAGGTTCCAATGTCACATGGCCTTTGTTATTTCAGAACTAATAAATCCTTTAGTTTTGAAACATTTTCACTGATTGTTCTTTTTCTATGGCAACTTACCATTTACTGAAATGGTAGAATGCTTTTTCCAGAAAAGTCTTTATTCTAAATTTTGTGTGCATTTTTCTCCACATAGAAGGATGCTAAACTCTCTAGGATCTTAATACTTTGCCTCAATGAACGACCATGTCTCAGTCAGTTGTTAGTCTGGAGAGACCTGTACTTTTTTTAAAACCATGTGAGAATTAGGGAATATATTTGTATTTATTAATAGTTTAAAGAAATGATTTTTCATAACTACATCAGACATAAAATGGTACAACTTTCCTTCAAAAGTAACCATTAACCTATGGTCAAGATAATCTAGAAATATCAGATTTAAAATGTTTTTTTTCTAAATGTCTTTTAGAACTAATTGATAACTGTGTCATCTAGGCATTTTTTTCCTGTGTATCTGTGCATGTGTATATTTACATAAATGAAGGCCTAGGAGTAAACAGGATTCTCCCATAGTTATACTCTCATAAGTAAATTCTTAATGTCAAGCATTAATTGCTACACAGTCTGAGACGTAGAATTAATAAAACTACATTTAACATTAAGTACACGCCAGAGACAAGATTATATTCCTGTCCTCTGAAACAAATCAATGCCAACATGAGTTTGACCTTTTAATATTTCGTCAAATTTTGTTAGAGGAGAACATCACCTTGTCTTCATGAAATCTTTTATCTAAAATCATGTAATCCAGATTAAGTACATTTGTTAGAATGTGTAACTTAATGTAAAAATTGGCCATTTGATTTTTTGCATCTCTTCAGATTGGCTCAATCTGAAAGAGAAGACTGAAATATCACTTCACATGCTCTTCCGCCTCTGTTTCTTAAACTTGACCACTTCTAACATAATATACAATGTATTTAGTATGTTTATTGTTTTCCCCCAACACTTTCCTGCCCACCCACTTTAGAATGTAGCTCCAAAAGGCAGGGATTTTTGTGTTTGGGCTACTGGTGGATTTCCAAGTGCCCAGAACAATGACCAACACACCTAGTTAAGCACTCATTCACTGAATAAAACAAAGTTGTAAATGCGTTCAGAGATATAACAGCATGGGGGTGGGGGAGCAAATCATCTTGCAGGCCACTTTAAGCTCTGAGTGCAATGAAGAGGGGGCTCCAGGATTTGGAGTAGAGAAGTGCTATAAGCGGATTCACATTTGGAAAGCAGCACTCTAACTGCTGTACTGAGGATGGTCTACAGAAGGCAGGGGGGAAGCAAGGAGACAGTTACAAGGCAAATACAGTAACCTGGGTGACAAAAAATGAGGGCATGGATCAGGATGATAGCACTGTACAGGATGAGAAGCGGCTGAATTCTCGACCGTTCTGAAGGAAAAGCCAATAGCATTTCCGGATAGTCTGGAGGTGGGCTGTGAGAAAAGAGGAATCAAGGATCACAACAGAGTTGTCCCAGCTTAAGCAACTGGAAGAATGGAGCTGTCATCAGTGCCTTATGAAAGACTGCTGGAGAAGTACACTTGAAGGGAAGGTGGGGCATGATGAAGAGTCAGTGCTGGACATGTTATACTGAACTATAGTTAACACACAAAGTTGGACACGATATGTTTAAGATGTTTTGTTAGGCAGTCGCCAAGAGATGCCAAAGGCTGGTGGATCTGTGTGTGGCTGTAGTTGAGGGAAGGTTCCTGGCTGGGGAACATTAGAGGTTCACTGTATATGAATGGGGCTTAATGAATGCAGAGAAGAACAAGGCCTGAGCACCCTGCAGTTGAAAAGTCTTTGAGAAGCAATGAATTTTATAACAAATAGAAAGACTACCTGGTTCTTCTCAGGTAATAAACGTCCTGAAGAAAAAAAAAACACCCATATTATTATCAGGTGATGTTACTTTATGAAAGATAGGTAAGGACAAGCAAATTATGAACATAATTTAAAGATAGAATTTATTCTCTGATGGTTTACTCATGCAAACTGCACATAAAAGAAAGTAGTACAGTTTGTGTAACATTGCAAATATAAGGACTCAAAATGCTAGGTACAGAAGTAGTGTGACATCCTGAAAGTCAAAATGGAATTTGTGTATACAACTAATAATGATTTTTATTTGCTGAATACAGACTGATTTACAATGAAAGTTTTGCTAACCTTGGTAAGTTCATTAACCGTTTACATGACTTCTTACATCTATGTAGTTTTATTTTACAGTTGCAAGAATTCCTGTTACCCAAAAACTTTAACTTGCATAAATAATAAAAGAAAAATGTACTGAAGGACTTAGGAGAGTGAAAAAATTGAGGCTTTTCCTAACCCATCCAAACTACAATAAAAAATAGCCGCCTTGCAGAATTCATATTTTGTGCCTTTGAGATCAACTCCTTAGCAGAACTATGGCAAAGTCACGATTAGAAATTCATTACTTTAAAATTATAAAATCAGTTTAAAATAAAAAAAAAATTTAGAAGTAGGATTATCAACTAAAAATGCTCACTTTTAATAAGCCAAACAATAAAAATCCTATTATCTTCATACCTAAAAGTCCTGAAATGTCATTTGTATAATTTGAGTGTTTCCCAGTTTGGAACTTAGGCAGGTGGGATATTTCCTGGAATTATCAAGGATATTCGATATAGGTTTTTTAAATGTCAGTCTCATTAGGAGATGGCACTGAGACGTTCGTAAATAGTGTAGTATAGATGCAGAACAAACTACACAACTTATTATAAATGCATTACAGTTATTTACATAATGGAATCCTGCTTGAATGCCAGAAGTTGCTACTGGGTAGGACTCATAACTATTTTACAAAGTTTTCTTACACACATCTACTACTTTAACAATTTAGTCTATTTTAAAATATTGTACTGTATTTTGAACATAACTGCAGAATAAAAATAGATAATGGCACATTAGAAAACTCAGTATCCCACAGATGACTGGATAATGAGAAAAGTGTACCTACAATCATCTCATCAGAAACAAACTACACCATGGAATGTTAGTTATCCAAGCCTGCACAGTAATGACACTTTAAATTGCAATCATCTATTGGCCAGCATCACACTGAAGGCATCATTACACATTCAAGCAAAGACTGCTGGCATAAACTATTGAAAGAAACACACACACACACACACACACACACACACACACACACACACACTCTCTCTCTCTCTCTCTCTCTGTCTCTCTCTCTCTCATCCACTCTTGCTTCCCACATTATAATTACATTGTTCTAAAGATAGATACTGATTTTTTTCCCACGAGAAACTTTATCAAAATTTGCTACTAAAAGATGACAGTGCTTTCACAAGAATAAGTACAAGTTAGCTTGCAAGTACAAGACAATGGGGGTAAACAGTCTTAAATTTTCTAAGTAATTTTTAGGCTTTTTCTGGCAACCATACCATACTTGATTATGCATAAACTTCTCAGTTTGCAACCTGAAATCTGCAAAAAAAACCAAAACCAAAACCTAATTTCAAAAAATTAAGATATTGGATAACCCTGTATCGTAGATTATATAATTTCATTATTTTAATAGCCTCAAAACATAGGGTTTAAAACACTGAGGATTTGAAAAATAGTCATTTTGAAATGATAAAGGATTCCAAATTCATGTCTACTTAAAATCTTAAAACACACTGATTAATGATCTTGATTTAGTTTCAGAGTGTGCATAAAAGCATCGTATGTCTCTTACCATGTTTCACTCACTTAAAAAGTGTTTTCTAATGTTTTTCCTTTTGCATAATGTGCAAAATAAAAGGCAAAAAGATTAAAAGCAAATCTCTATCTTTCTCTTGCTAGTGCTTTATGACCTTGTTAACATTACAAAGTCAATAGGGACTACGCAGAACTTTGGTATAAATGATAAACAATACTACCATCACAGTTGAGGATTAAGAGGTGGTCAAAAAAAATGGAAGTGGGAAGAGATTCAGTAACACCCCCATTTATTAAAACACCACCAAATTAAAAGTGAAATAAACCACAATGAATTATAATACAATTTACACATTGAGCACAGGAAATTAATAAATCTAACAATATTTATAAAAAAAGCAAAATCAGTCTTTTTCCAGAGACTAAAAACTGTTGTTCAGTCTGATCATCAACTGCTGCTACACCAACTTTAGAGCCAAATTTAATTTCAAGTAAAAAAAAAAAATTTACAACCACAGATTTCGCATAAATGGAAACTGGTCTTTCCTTGATTTCCCTTTGAAGTCACTAATGAGTATCTAAAACTGCCACACTGCAGGTTTTTAATCAACTTCCTGAGGGCTGTGACTGGGAGGCAGGAGCCATAGCTATCTGCGAGAGCGCAGGCTCTGTACTCTGGTCCGCCATCTGCGTGAGGACTGACGTGGCCACAGCTTCGGCCTTGGAGGTTGAACTGACTCCATTGGATGTGCTGACAGAACTATGCTGTATAGCTTCCGTATGTGGACTACTTGGCACTGACAGGTCTTCTGAACTATCATCTTTATCGGCGGCTGAGTGGAAAAAAGAAAAGTTACTGTTTCTTAAAGACATCTCTCTAAGAATGTGTCAGTCTTTGTCAGTATACAGAGTGAAAAGTTAGGCTTTTACAAAGTCGCTTATTGAGCTAAGTTGCTATGACTGGGCCTAAGTGAAAGGTGCCTGTAAGTCCGAAGCAGGCAATTTCACCACAACAGGTCAAATGAAGGTACAACCAGGCCCAGGGAAGCATGTGCGCGCCCAGTGCCTCACAGAACAGAGCTGAAGTATTTGCTAAATAGTGTTAAGAAAATCAGGTAGGAATTTGGGAGATAGCCTTGTCCTTAACAGATATGATCAAACACTTATCAAGTAACACATTTAACAAAACCAGTCTGTTTGCCTACATGCCATTCTTATTAAAAGATAAAAAAGAAATTTACAACCACATGCATAAACAAAATGAATTCTTACATACAAATTACATTTTCCAATTATTCCCTCTGCATTCTCCAGAACTATATTTATTCTGGCTGACTTTCCATCTACTGCAGCAATGGGCGATTACAACACCTGATTCTAATGATGCATCCACATGAGAATAAGCAATATTTAGAATCTAAATGCCACCAGCTGTTATAGCTGCATGAATTAATTGGGGTTCAAATAAAAAATTATATAAAACTCTAGACACTGCAATGGAAAAGATATTCAGAAAGGGGCTAAGTATTTATGAAAAGCTACCAACTTTAAGGCTTGAACAATGAATCTCCTACACCTTTCTCATTTTAACAGGATGGAATCCAGCTACTTCATTTAGTGAAAAATTTGATATGCACAACACACAAGCAGTCATAGCATATGTAACTTAGGAGATACAATGATAACATGAACCAATAACTGTGAACCCCGTCCCAAACTTAAGAGAACACTGCCAATAACAACGATGCTTCCTGGAGGCTCGTCTCCTCATCAAAGGTAATCACCATTCTGATAGTTCTTTAACCATTCCCTTGTTTTTTGTTCGAAACTTTACCAAATGGGTATGTCTCCCTGTACAATATTACTTAGCTTTGTTCATCTTTGAACATCCTGAAAACAGTATCATACTGATGTGTTTTTGTACTTTTCACTTGGCATTAAAATAATTTTTATTTAGTGCTTAAAAGTAACAAGCAGGCTTTCTATCAAATCTGACAATGCAAACTGGCCTGCTTACTAATGAAAATCAATTATTAAAAGACTGTGGACCCTTAAAGCAGGACTCATCCTATGATTTGTGATGCAGAAGACAGGGAGAGGAACCTGGCCAGCTTGACTTCAGTTCAAATAAAATTCCTCATTTTGAGAGTTTTCTGAAATACAGTACTTACAGAATTTTGACAAGTTTGCCTCAAATCCATGCATTTTTGTAAAGCAGTTTTTAAAATGTATTAGACAGAATCCCATCTTCTCTATAAATCTGCTATAAATGCAAAATCACACCTCAAGATAAAAATTTGACCTCAAGATACAATAAAAAATCACAATCAATAATCCTTTTAAAATTATATAAAGCAGAAAGGACACTCTTCTGATGAAGCAATAACAAATGTTATAAAATATTTATAATTCAGTTAAACAGCCAATACAACAGTTATGTGTTCAGAGAAACCCAAACCCTGGCAATGACACTTTAACTGAAAACTAAAGAGTTCTCTTTTTTGCACCACTCTTCTTCAACAGGAAAATTGACCTTTCTCTCAATGTTAAGTTCTAGGGATACACCTGCTCTCAAAAATAAAGAGGCTGATCTGTGATGAGAGGTAAAAGGAAATTTAAATATATAGTGGAGGCAAGGACTCCAAATGAAACAGTAAATTGTAAGGACAAGTGCCTATCTCCAGACTTTCAGAATTAGGTAAAGCAAATCCTTAGGCTGTACAAAGCATCAGGTACTCACTTATAAATGACATAATTATAAATTTTATATATATATACAATATCTTTATAATGTGATATACCTGTACCTATGTCCACTTCTAGAAGGTCAGGAGAGAAAAATCATTAGTATAATCATAAGCACATAGTATAATCTTACTGCGCTCCAAGAGCCATTTTCAGCCCTAAAGCTACAAAACCCCCAGCTATTTGACAATTCACACTATGAAGTTTTCTACCTATGTTCATACATATTTTCATTAATGAAAATATAAGCTCTCAATTACATTTAGGGCCCAAGAAGCTTTCCTTCCCACTTAAGATTATAGAAACAAGTAAAATACCATTTTAATTAGGCCCAGAGATCTAGAAAATATCAATTAATGGTAATAAGATCACTCTTGTGCTTTATTCTTCATAGAATCCAAACATTAAAAATGTATTCATATTTTCATTCATGGTTTATACTATTTGATTGCTAATGTGACCCCAATTGTCAGGGTTTTCCCATGACTTAGGGGTTTCATTCTACAAGGTGGGGACTTCGAGCCTTAGAACTGAGACCCTATGGTGTGTGCTTTTATACTGTCACCTTTACCTGAAAGATTTTGTAATATTCCTTAATTTCTATTAAACCTTAATTTCACAAATGTTTTGAAAGTGTTAACTATTACAGTTCACCACCATTAGCAATAGCTGTGTGCTACAACATGAACAGTGTTAGGTATCTATGAATTTCCCCACATTTTCTCTTAAGATTTAAATATTCACTTAGTCAATCTATCTCCCTGGACTACCAAACAACAGAGAAGTCACACTTTTTCCTAGGACTTCAAGTGTGAAAAGAGAAATTACTTCAAAATTTCTATAAAACCCAATTATCTCCCAAGAGCTGAAGAGAACTAATTTTATGCTAAAACTAAATTTTTACTTCAGTCTATTTGATTATCTAGATGACTAGACAGAAAAAAAGGTGGGAATAACTCCAAACATCAAAAATGTCTGATTCATTTCTTCCAGTCTATACAACCTAGCATAATACATATTCCCTAAAAACATAGTAATCTAGACTTTCAGTTTATTTAAGGGTATGTATGGCATATAAACCCATACATCTATAATCTTTATAAAAACATCTTTATAAATTGTTGCTTAAAATGAAAAATTGGCTTGCCTTTGCTGAGCATATACTGCCTTGATTATAGAGCTAAAACTGTTGGGATTATCCAAGAGATTATCTAAGATTAAAAAATTGCAGATGAGATAAATTTTTCGTTGGATGTAACTGAAAAATTCATTTTCCTTCTAATTTTGTAGAATCATTTGTATATTTCTTTTTGAACTATCAAAATTCAAGAGAGCTCTCTTGTTAAGAAAATCATATATGCATAATGCTGAACTCAGTAGCTTCTATAGGAAATTATGCTGTTAAGTCAGACGCGAGCCATAATGGCCTCATCCCTGCAGCAATCATTGTTAATACAAACCCCAAACATATTTCTATATGGGTCCAATTTACTCCACAATGTGTTTCACCATGCCGTGAAAATGACTAGATATCAAAGGGCTGAGATTTATTTGCTCAAAATTGACAAAAATCAATGTTCTAAATATATATGGTAATAGAGAGTTGCTAAATCTACTGAATCTTTTAAATTAAAAAATATTGCCCATTCTGATGAAACTGCTTACAATGACTACAAGTAAAGATGGTGGCCATTAAGTTTTATCGTGAGCACCTGAGGAACTGTTTGCATCCAATACAAAATGTTTCTTTCTTTTGAATTACTGACACTGGCAAATTAAAATGAAGTGGATACATATGGTTGAAACAATCTTCACATTTACAAATATCCTGAAATATCACTAAATCATAAAAACGAAAGCTGTGGGTTATATATTATGAATGTTGCCTAATGCATCCCCAGCTCTGTTATTTGTTACAAATTTGTGTACGATGGACAAAATTGGCCATTTATTCAAGAGTAACAGCTGGCTCCAATATTGTGCATCTTTTCAAAAAAGAAGGACATTACAAGAAGGAAAAAGCACAATTAACCTCTAAAATGCTGAAAAGAGAAGAATCTCATTTTGGGGAAAACATGTAAGAGAAAACTTACAAGCAGATAATTTAAATAGTGTTCTATTTTAGCATTTTTATGACTAAAAGCCTCAATATAAAGATTTACAACAATATAAAAATCGCACAATGCTGATATTTAATAAAGAACAAAAGGATCTGATACTGTAAACAGGTACTATATATTGTTAAGTGAAGACAGTCAAATTAAAAAAAAATTACTGAATGGAGGGCTGGAGAAGTAGTGTTTCACTCTGTCATTCTAAGACAAAATGTTACTCTGGGAAGACAAAATATCATCAGTACTTACAGTATATTTTAAATTATTGACTTGTTTTGTTGATATGTAATAATCCCTAGGAAAAAAAGCTAGAAATAGGAAAATCCAAAAACTCTCTTGATTCTAAGAAGTATAGTCCCCATTCCATAATAACCTTGCAGAAGTTCTGATATTTAATATTAAATATTAGAATTGCAGTCTCGGGTTTTTTTTTTTTTTTTTTAATGGTAGCTTGGTTCGCTCTGGCAGTATTTCACTGATGTAGCCTAAGGCTATAGGTAACGGAACATTACTCACTATGATAGCCAGATTTCTTCTGCATGGCGGTTACAGGGCAATCTTTATGAGCCAGTAGAAGCTGTTTCAGCTGTGCCACTTCATTTCTCAGCAGGGTGACTTCACTCTAGAAAAGAAACAACTTATGTACCTTAACAGCATCAGACTAAACATTTCTTACTGTTTATAACAAGTGAAAATTAAGAATATCGGTTATCTTTAACAGAGTATCAAGGAATAAACAAAATATACTGCTTAAATAGGTTTAATCAGTACAAATCAGTTTTCATATTTTAGCATCTGTACAAAGACTGCAACTTGTATAAAAATTTAAATGAGATAACGACATGACTGGATAACATATTTCAAAGTTTTCACATCACCATTTGCCTTGGGACTGCTTATATATTACAGGTTACCTACAGAAGGTATTTTTTACTTATGTTGCATGTTCTTTTGATTATGTGAAAAATTAGAAACATCAAGGGAGTCAGAATGAATTTTCACTGACTCTGTGCACTTGAAAATGAAAAATTTATCCTGGAATCTCAATTAGGCAACTTTCTAGTTTTCCAGAAACTATGAAGAGCTCCACAGGGGAAACCACAATAACCAAAGAATCATGGACACCTAAAATGGAGCAAGGCACTGTGTTGGACACGGAACCAATGAAAGTAGATGTAATATCTAAGTGGCTTAGTTTCCCTCAATCTAGGTAATTTGTACACATCTAAATTTAAATCTGATAAATTAATGGTGAATTGTGCTAGTTCTTATTTTTTTTAATGATTTTATTTATTCATTTATTTTAGAGAGAAGGAGGGCACAAGCAAGGGGAGGAGCAGAGGAAGAGGGAGGGGGAAGAAATCCCAAGCAGACTCCGCACTGAGCCTGACGTGGGGCTCAATCCCATGACCCCCGAGATCATGACCCGAGAGTTGGACGCCTGACTGAGCCACCCAGGCACCCCTGTCCTAGTCCTTATTAAAAAATGAGCACTTCAGCCTTTGTTTTGTATGCATTAATCTGGTAAATTCTATATAAAACATCCAAATTAAGAGATTCCATTTAATTCCTTTTGGTCACCCCCAAATATTAAAGATGCATAAATTAGTGATAATTACCAATATTCAAGAGTTAGAAATAATATGAATTTAATAAAATGGTAAAGAATTCTTAATTTACAAATACCACTACTTATTTGAACTTACATTAACCTTAAGTATTCAGATTTCATCTATGAACCCAAAATTAAAGAAATATAATAAGCATATGTACTTTTGTAAAAGCTCAGGCACTTTGTTTTCCATCCCTTGGTCTCCTAACCAGAAAGCTGGATGTAAAGTAATTTAGATTAGACTCATTAGGTGCCCTTAAGTGATCAATGACAAACATAAAAATTCAAAGAATAAAAGTTAAGCAAGTCTGTTGGTTCAAATAGTTCCTTGCACCCCTATAACAACAAACTGCAACAATACATTAAAGCACAGAACAAAACCTGATGCTCACAGTAACTTTAAACATTAAAGGCTAAATTGTGTTTACAATATTGTATTTGAGACAAGAATGGGTGTGTAGTGATCAAAAATACAAAACGGGAATTTTTAGAGTTTAGAGATTTGCTTTAAAAAAATAAGCTGTTTAGAAAACTCATTTCTATGGGGGCGCCTGGGTGGCTCAGTCGTTAAGCTCTGCCTTCTGCTCAGGTCATGATCCCAGGGTCCTGGGATCGAGCCCCGCATCGGGCTCCCTGCTCAGCGGGAAGCCTGTTTCTCCCTCTCCCTCTGCTCCTCCACCTGCTGGTGCTCTGTCTCTCTCTCGCTGTGTCTCTCTCTGTCAAATAAATAAAGAAAATCTACCAAAAAAAAAAAAAAAAGAAAACTCATTTCTATGGAACAGTGCAGTCATTGGGTCAATACGCTAATTTATATAGCTCTATTAATGACATCAAAAATGAGAAACCATGTTATGAATAATCTAATAGATAATATCCAAAATTTCTCCCTCTCTGCCGTGTCAGCTTGATTTTGAGACTCCTAACAGGTTTCTCTCATTAATTTCTGTAATATGAAAGAGCTGGATATGTATTTTTAGTCCACAATATATAATCTCTTATAATCTGGTGCCTGTGACCACCCTTTCACATTAGTTTGAACCTATGGGAAAAAAAAATCAATATTTAATAGTTTTGACCTATACAAACTGAAGTTTTGCAAATACACAATGTTGTCTCTACCTAGAAAAGCTTTCCTCTCCTTTTTCTTGCCTTGCTAATTTTTTCATTCACCTTTAAGAGTGAAATCAGTACAGTATAAATTTGGATAGGAAAAGAAGTCCATTTCTGTGCTCCCAGACCCGTATGCACATACATGTGTACATTTACATAGTATTTACTACACAGGATTGTTAATTTTCGGTTTACTTGCTCACCACCTCTGCCAGATTGGAATTTCTCAAGGGCAGGGATTATTTTTGCTCTTTGTATCCCCAGAGTACAGCACACAGCCTACTATAGACTGAATACATAGTTATATTTTAGAACCATGAATAATTCTATGTCCAGGGGGAGGGAAAAAAATTCCAAAGAAGGTGAAATGAAGTTGCTTAAATAATATAAAACTGGTCAGAGGTCCTAATTTCATTATTTATACCAACAACCTCGCCAACGTGGCTGCATTGTTAATTTTCTCAGACGTAAAATGAAAATTGGCATATTTTACAGTACCATGTCAATTTTTAAAAATCTCAATTTTTAAAAATCACAAATGCCCTTTCTCCTAAATATTCTATATAGACATTTAGCATAAACCATATGATGATTTTTTTTGTCGAAGTAAACATTTTTGGTAAGATAAAGTAGATGCTGAAAAAAATTGTCATTCTGGTCTAAAATAAAATGTAAATTACTTTGGCATTGTCTATACCATTGCTCCATTCCATCTGTAGCTACTCAAAGGTTAATTATATACTATGAACAAACAAACCCACTTTTTTTTTTTTTTTTACAGATTATGTGAAGCAGATTAGACTGATGAAATGACAGACTAGCCAACGGATTAATCTTGATTATCAAAGCTTTTCATTGATACCTGGCCATAGATTGAGGACCCAGTATTCCATAAATTTATGATCTTTGACTTCTAGTTCAGCCACTACCCCCAAAATTAAAGAAATAATATTGGATAGTTTCTTCTTTGGAGAGTTTCTCAATGCTAAAGATACGATTTTCTTCATGTTTATAGTCTTCACAAAAATCAATGATTAAGTATCAAGATTCCCATCACAGTGCCAAGGATCATCACGAATATAAAACTTTATACTTGCTCAAAAAAAAAAAAAAGAAAAAAAAAAACAAAAAACTTTATACTTGAGAACAAAATATTTATTTTTTTTTTTTTTTAGAGATTTTATTTATTTATTTGACAGAGAGAGACACAGCGAGAGAGGGAACACAAGCGGGGGGAGTGGGAGAGGGAGAAGCAGGCCTCCCGTGGATCAGGGAACCCAATGTGGGGCTCGATCCCAGGACCCTGAGATCACGACCTGAGCTGAAGGCAGATGCTTAACGACTGAGCCACCCAGGCGCCCCGAGAACAAAATATTTTATTTATGTCTGTAACAATAGAGAAAAAGATGACAGGCTTCTTAATACTTTGGAAATACCTTGCAAAATGAATGGGAATGACCCTTCTCTTATTCTCCTTCAGAGTATTCTCATACTTTAATTGTTTTGTGTCTGTCTCCTCTGCTAGACCACAAATTCTGTAAGTGCAAGGACAATGTCTTTTTCACTGTTATTATCTCCTGTGTCTAATAACATGTCCTGCACACAATAGATGCTTAATGACAGAATGAATAATAAATAACTAGCATTTGCATAGTGTAGTTTTAACAAACTTCTCTATACCCTCTCTCTCATCTGATCTTCATAATAGTACTTAATCTATGAGTATGACAGATGGGGAAGTAAAGGCTCAAAGATTTTTAGTAAGGCCTAGTAAAAAGAAGTACTAGGTCTCAGGCCCATAATAAAATGCATGAAGCAGTAGTGGCACCACTCTTACCCTTCCCCCCTCTAGAACTTGGTTAAAACTCAGGGGAAAAGAAGCAAGGCAGTGATAGCATAGAACACTTTTTTTTTTTTTTTCCAGGAATTAAAACAAACAGGTTTAACAGGGGCGCATGAGTGGCTCAGTTGTTAAGTGTCTGTCTTCGGCTCAGGTTATGGTCCCAGGGTCCTGGGATCGAGCCTCACATCGGGCTTCCTGCTCTGCGGGAGGCCTGCTTCTCCCTCTCCCACTCCCCCTGCTTATGTTCCCTCTCTCGCTGTGTCTCTCTCTGTCAAATAAATAAGTAAAATCTTAACCCCCCCGCCCAAAAAAACCAGGTTTAACATCTTTCAATTGTCACCATTCCTTTATATTTCAAGTGATAAATACTGAAATAAAATACTATTTGGGTATCAGAAATAAAAGATTTGATCCCTTTTAACTCAAGAGAGCAATAACAAAACCTTTTCTGTATCATTAACTTATGTTTCACTGTGAAAACTCCTCACATATCCAGCTATGAAAGAATGCTTCTTTTTTTTTTTAAATTTATTGAGCTTCTACTCCACACACATTTTGCAATACCCGTTTTAAAAGCAAAATCCACAACAAAAACTCCCAAGTTTTATACAAAGAGTAACTGTTAAGGAGCTACTATTAGTAAAGAATCTGCCTAAAGGAAACATGCTGAATTTGTAAGCTAAAAACAAAATTCCAAAATGAGTATAACTGAAAAACAAAGCCACAAAGAGGTGAAAACTCTTTCAAGTAAAAGACAATAAAACCATATATTATCTTTAAAAATATAATAATTGATAATCAACAGTATCCAAGTTTGGGTCTAGACTGCCATGTCTCTAATACAATTTGATGAAATTGTCTTTTTAGCAACAATTTTAGAAAGCTAAAATATAACTAAATTCAGTGAGCGGGGCAAGAGAATTGAATAATTAATATTCTTTAAAACCTAATATGTATTTGGTAAAAATATGTACATACAGTCATATCTCAACACTCGTTAAGATTTATTTGTAATATATAAGTAACCATGGGTCATTACTGCCCACTATACTGATCAGCTAAGCCTTTATGTCACGTGAAGGATTATTAAGGAAATGTAGAATTGATGAATGTTTTCACATAAAGTAGAGTTTAATTATTTCTCTGACATTCAATTTTCTTTACAAGTCATTCTGTTCTTCACAGTTAACGGTTTTGCTGTTGGCAGACTGAAATTTTTTCTCCCTGAATCTATCATAAGCATGTTATTAACTCTTTACACTCTGATAACCAGAATGTCACTTTTTAAAACTGTTTTTGTTTTATTTGATAACTAAAAAACAAAAAATAAAAATCATTTATCCACTTGAAACAATAGAGAAAGTCATAATTGAAGCTCCTTTCTTCCCAAACCGTTCATACTCTCAACAGCCTCTTCACCACTTACTCCTGGTACATGTCATTCCTAAAATTCTACTTATAATTTAGGGATTCATTCCTATACCGATTTTCGTATCTACACATTTATCCATCTAACTACAAACCTTTTATTAATGAAAAAGAGTTGTGCTATTTTAGTGTACAACTCTTTTTTTGAGTAATTTACTGAGGTGACATTCCCATGAGCTAAAATTAACCATTTTAATTTATTTTTTTTTAAGATTTTTTATTTATTTGTCAGAGAGAGAGAGCACGAGCGAGCACAAGCAGGGGGAGCGTCAGGCAGAGGGAGAAGTAGACTCCCCACTCAGCAGGGAGCCCGATGCGATGCGGGGTTTGATCCCAGGACCCTGAGACAATGACCCAAGCAGAAGGCAGACGCCCAACTGAATAAGCCCCTCAGGCGCCCCTAGAATTAACCATTTTAAAGTGAGCAAATCAGTGGTGTTCAGTACAGCAGCCACCTCCCTCAATCTAGTTATAAAACACTTCTGTCAGTCCAAAGTAAAACTCCTTACCCATTAACCAGTTTCTCCCTATTTTCTACACCCCACCCCCTGCCCCCATTCCTGGCAACCACCAATCTGCATTTATCTCTATGGGTCTCTCTGTTCTAGGTATTTTTCTTTTTTTCTTAGAGAGAGAGAGAGAGAATCTTAAGCAGGAACCACACCCACGTGGAACCTGATGTGGGGCTTGATCTCACTACCCTCAGATCATGATCTGGGCCAAAATCAAGAGTCTCACACTTAACTGAGCCACCCAGGCACCCCTCTTCTAGGTATTTCATATAAATGGAGTCATAGGTGGCTTTGTTTCTGGCTTCTTTAACTTAAACAAAAATGTTCTGAGGTTCATCCACATTCTAGCATGTCCATCCACATGCACTCCCCTTTTTATGGCTGAATAATATTCTGTTGTATGTATATACCATAATTTATCCATTCATCTACTGATGGACATTTGGGCTGTTTTCAACAACTTTCTTTTTACCCCTAACAATATATTATAGATAATTTCCCAGGTTAATACATACATATGAACTTCATTCTTTTTCTTTTTTTTTTGCATAAGTATTTTAAAGAACATCCCTTAGGATGCCTGCGTGGCTCAGTCAGTTAAGCATCTGACTCTTGATTTCAGCTCAGGTCATGATCTCAGAGTCCTGAGATCCAGCCCCATGTCACCGTCCTGAGTGGAGAGTCAGTCGGCTTCTCTCCTTCTCCCTCTCCTGCTGCCCCTCCCCTAGCTCTTTCTCTCTCTCCCCTCTTGCTCTAAAATGAATGAATGAATGAATGAATAAATAAATCTTTAAACAAAACAGAACAAAAATAAAAGGAAGAAAGGAAGAAAGAAAAAACAGAATGAAGGAAATAATCTTAGTGCTGTCTGATACCATCACCGGAAATCTGAGCAAAGACTGAACAGGAAGGAGTCTTAAAACCTTTATATCCCATGAGGTTCCTAAGAAACCTATCTGGGGCACACTGGCAGGGAGTATGAAATGATTTCTACTGCCACTGGCCATATTGTACCTGTTCTGTGGATAATTAGAGCCCTTCAGTTTCCAAAGCTGTCAATCTGACATTTTTTCCAAGCACTACATTCACTCTAAATAAACAAAATTTATAATTCAAAGAACCAAAGAACTTAAAAATACTACTGAAGCAACTTTACAGTTGTGATAGAAACCAATAAAAATAGAAAAGTGAAATACCAGTGATATTTTAAATTTTAAGATTCTTTGTTTGAACTTTATATACCACAACTTTACAAAGTTTAAGCCAGATAGTTTTGGTACTTTTGTAGTATACAAGTAAAAACTTATATTTAACATTTCCTTATTGTGTCAGTGTTGCAAGTTTTATTCAAATAGGTTTACAAAACTATGCTTTACTATAGATTCCATACACACCCAATATTGTGTGCTAAAATGTCTGGATGGCTAACTGGAAAAAACAGGGAAGAGCTAAGTTCACAATTACTAAAAATAGGACATCTACATATATGCACCATACCTGCAGTTGACCATTTAATGAACTCAAATCTTCTGCCTTCTTCTCTAAAGACTGAACCCAGACTTTCCTTTTTTGTCGGCATCGTGAAGCTGCTGCTCTATTTCGCTCTAGAAATTTCCTCCTTTTTTCATCAGGATCTTCATTAGCTGCTCTTCTTCGACGACCACTTGTATTTTGGGTCTGTGGAGTTGTGTGAGCTGGAGAAGCCTATAATAAACACAAATGGAAGCTTTTTATGTTTGTGTCTAGTGAGTGAGAACACAGGCAGTAAAGAGTGGCAGAAAAGGAAGAGCTACTAACTTTGTTTTCTAAGTCTCACTGTATACACATCAATATTTTGGGTGACATGGAAATCACCCTGTGCTTTAACAAATTCCTTGAAATAAATAAGCACTGCTAAAATAAGATTCTCATTAATTCACTATCATAGTGAATATTTTAAAGTTTGTATAACATTTATATAGAAATAATATGAAGAAGTTGAAAATGCAATACAAACAACCATGTACAGATCTTATATTTTTCCAAGTGTACTTTTTAACATTATGGTATAATACAGTCCTTTGAAAAATTATAAGGTACTAGAAAAATTATAAGGTACTAAAGTAAAAAATTTAATAATTTACTTAAATTCACTATGAAAAACCATTTACTTGCTATTTTTTCAAATAAAAATTTAAAAATAAATACTAAAATTTTCTCTTAAAAACTGGTTTCTCTAAAATTGAGGAGTAAAAAATTGAGGAGTAAAAGTACAGTAGTGCCCCCTTATCAGCAGGGGATATGTTCTAAGACTCCCCTGGATGCCTGAAACCATGGACAGTACTGAACCCAATATATACTATGTTTTTTCCTATGCATAGATACCTATTACAAAGTTTAATTTGTAAATTATAGTAAGAGATCAACAATAACTAATAAAATAGAACAATTATAACAATATACTGTAATAGAAGTTATGTGAATGTGGTCTCTCTCACTTTTAAAATATTGTACTGTACTCACACCCTTCTTCTTGTGATGATACGAGATAAAATGCCTACGTCATGATGTGAAGTGAGGTGAATGATAAAGGCATTATGACATAGTGCTAGGCTACGAATGACCCTTCTAACAATCTGTCAGAAGGAGAATCATCTGCTTCTGGACCACAGCTGACCATGAAAAACCGAAACCTCAGAAAGCTAAACTGTGGGTAAGAGGGAACTACCACGTGTACATATTTTGGTATACTCAGCTTTTCTTCAGTTTTTGAAATTTAGGGTCAGGTTCATTATTGATGCTCATTTTCCCAGTGGGCAGAATCCCACAGGAGTTCAGATTCTAATTTTAATTGGTTCCCCTTGCCCCTCAACAGATCAGCCTAGTTATTTCAGATCAGCCAAAGACAGTTTTCAGTCACTAGTGATACTGCCTAGTATCTGGGACTACAGAATAGTATTTCCAAGCCTCTCTCAAATCCCAAAACTGTGCCACAGAACACTTGAACTTGGGAGATAGGAAATGAACCCTTGGAAATAGGGCAAAGGAAATGGCACTTTGTGACCACAGGCATATGACCCAAGGAAGCCTGAAAACAATCTTTTACCTATAATTATATTCCAAAATGGTGTAAACAAATAAAACTTCTATCTTCTCCTAATCTACATAATATGCAAAAGTCTTATATATAAGCTCAACATAAGTTCTGCAGGGAAATCACCAGACTACTTCTCACTCTACAAACTCCAAGAAACATCTGTTATCATTTAATTCCTTTTCCAAATAACTAGCATTAAAAATTCTGAGGGTAATTTAATTTATACTGTATTTTAATTGTAATAAAGATTAAGTATTAAATTAGATCATTTCTTTTACGTACATAATTGCAAGTTAATCTTTTAGAAAAATATTTCTATGGCTTGCTTCAAGAATGGCAACCTTGAAATATTTTCTTTTCTTCATCCTCTTAACTTATTGATAATAGCAGGTTTTTTCTTTTACTCATTGGCTGAATAGGAAAGAACAGTTTTTTTTTAATTGACAACTCAGTTATTACAGCAAAGGCTAATCACAAGTATTATAAGCAGAAACTAATACAGAGTTATATTTGTACATTTTTATACCTAACAAGGATTTAAGGCTCCTTAAAAAGCATATATTCTTCCTCCTCTCCCTCCTTCCATTGATTCATTCATTTCACATTATTAAAAAGAACACAGGGACTATCCTAGAAACTAGTGATACAATAGTAAACAAACAGATAAAGTCCTGCCTTCATGAAGCTCCCATCCAATACAAGGATATAAATAAAAATTAGATCCAGGTAAACTATAGTTACTATAAGAAAATAAATTATATACTCATTTCTTTTAAATAAATTTTAAAGATGTAAAAACCACACATAGCTTGCAGACCATACGAAAAAACAGCCATGGGCTGGATTTGGCTCCTGAGTCAGTTTGCTAATCTCTGAATTATGACATTAAAACATACACACTTATTTTCCTTCTCTCTAGGCCCTTAAGTTGTTTAGTGGATGACTACCACAACTATATTCCACTTTATTCTAAGTTTTGTGAAGATAAAATAGAGTTATCTAAAAAGTAATGATTGTGAGGCAATCTAAACTTGCCATTTACCTGTTTCTTTAATTGCAAAGTTTTGTTTTTTAATGCCAATGCTACTATTAAGTATCCTTAAGTATCTTTTATCTTAAAAGTTCTAAATTTAGTTCTAAAGAGTTCTAAAACATTTAGCAGAAATCCAGTAACCCTTCCATGTAGAAATGCACTACAGACATAACAGACATATCAGTCATCTAATATGCAGTCACAAACTAGAGATAAATAAAAAGGACCTCGAGTATAAAGAGTTTCTATAAAGCATATATATCTGCTCCTTTGGTGATGTTTCTCAAATTTTAATTCAAGAATCATTTGATTTATGTTAGTAATGTAATAAACACACCCACATGCACACATTACTTGCTGAATACAATCAACAGAAAAAAATGATTTAAAAAAGTATCGATAGATATTTATGTCATGTCAGGCCAACAAACACAGACACCTACAGAAGCATTTACAGGGTGTCCTGATCAGTAACAACTGTTCGACTATTTATTTACTTATTTATTTTTGAGTACCAATACTTTTACGCTGAACTACTTTTTCCTAAGGTTTCTGGTATACTTTTGAACTATGACCAGAAATAATTTTTTTCAAAGCATATAAAATAGTCATTTAAGTTACACTGTGTTTGTTTTTTAAAAGATGATAAAGTACGAATGATAAAAACAACACACATACCGGAGTTTCTGTAGTGGATGTAGCTGGCTGTTGTAATGACTGTGGTCGAGATTCCTCTGATTGAGTTCTAACCAATCCGCTACCATGACCTTTAACAGTATCACCATTGGTAACTGGAGGATGTTGCTGGGTCAAAGCAGCTTTTAATCTCTGAAATGCAAATACCAATTAAAAAAAAAAGTTCCCTGCTTTCCACTCAAATCCAACTCCCAACATGTTCTTTGGTTAACAACAACAAAATATTTGTTAAGGAATACATTTGGCTTTAAAATTAGTTTTATCATTACAAATAATAAGACAGACACTGAGAAGCTTTTCTGAGTCTTTTTGTCTAGTACTACTAGAGGATTTTATACTCTGCTGTTCCTAATCAATTTTGAGAAAAGAGTGAAAAATAAAAACACTGTTGACTGAAAATAATCTACCTCTGTGATTTGTTCAACTAAAATAAGCAACACAAATTATGTACACTCTCACCTATTTTCTTCCACCTCTTCCTGTATTTCCATCTTCTCAGGCTCTCCCTAGATTCTTAAACCTAAACCTCTTCCAAATTTGGGCCCAAATGATCTCTGCTTGATGGTTTGATGTCAGTGTCTATTTGGACAACGACCTGATGTTCTTCATCCTCTTAACTTATTGATAATAGGTTTTTTAGGCCACTATATTAACTGTCAGACTGAACCTCCTCCTACAACCTACAGCTAGGTTTACCTCCCTTAGGTCTTCCCTGTTTCCAGTAAGCAGATTTAGTTCCAAGTCTATCCCCTCTACTATGTTCCATCTGCCAGTTAACTGAATTGCACCTGACCCACTGTCAGAGTATGAGTGATCTAGTGTTAGGAGGCGGCCCTAAACATTTATGGCTACCTCTTAATAAAGATACAATTTGCATAAAGCTTATTATTCTACCAGCAAAAATGTATCATATATGAATATCTTATCTCCTCAACCAGACAGTAAGCTCTCTGAAGAACAGAAATTGCCTTATCTTTCTTTGCACCCCTTTTAAGCAACTGGTATACTGATTTGCTACATGACCGAGCAACACATGTATTTGTTAATTGATAGAAATTGGATTCATTGGCAAAAATGGCACAAGTGATATTTGGGTTAGTTTTTTTTTGTTAAAAATATATAAATATGAAATAATTAGCACAAGATAATCATACTATATCATCTTAGAAATGTTAAAAAAAAAAAAAAAAGAAATGAAAGGGACCCAAAAGACCAGGGACTATTATTGTTGATATTTTTCTTAGTAACTGAGATGTAGAACTTAAGCCCAAAATAAATTTTCATCACAGAATTTGATACAGATACGTCCATTACATTTTCCTAAGATCCACACTCAGGTGCATATTTGAACGGGAAGGAGGCTACAAAATTGATAAGAGAAATGTGTTATAGTCTATCCAGTGCTTCCCAAACTTCTCAGAAGTAGTAATTGGCTGGGCATTACAAACAGATTTGTAGCAAACTTTCTCTCTCCCTCCCTAGCACAGGGAGGGGTGGGAAAGAGAGAAGAGCTTTTGAAAGAGGGCCGCAGGTGATTTTAGTACAACTGCTTTCATTTACTCGAACTAAGAACAACTTAGAAAATTGTACAACTATCTCCAAATTTGTAATTTGTTTTCATTTATGTATATCTCCTTACCACCTATAAGTGATCCAGACCCCTGAAAAACTGAAGCATACATGAAAAGGTCACTAAAAGTTCCCAAGGCAGTAATTATACCTAGACAAGTGGTACTGGACATTCTTTCTCTACCGCTATTCATTGTAGATTCTGGGTATGATTTTATTTTTTATTATTTATTTATTTTTTTTCTGGGTATGATTTTAAAAACAAGTCTGTAGTTTAAAAAACAAGTTTACTGGGGTGCCTGGGTGGCTCAGTCAGTTAAGTGTCTGCTTTCAGCTCAGGTCATGATCCCAGGATCCTGGTATAGAGGCCCTGCGTTGGGCTCCCTGATCAGCAGGGAGTCTGCTTCTCCCTCTGCCCACCCACCTCCCCCCCATCAAGTTCTCTCTCCTAAATAAATATAATCTTAAAAAAAAAGTTTACTGAGGTATAAATTACATATAGTAAGATGAAGTCTTTTTTGTACATAGCTCTAGGAGCTTGGAGCTTTAACAAGTGCATACAGTTGTGTAACCACCCCCTACAATCAGGATACAGAACAGTGCTATTATTCCCCCAAAATCCCTCACACTTCTTTCCTGTCATACTCTATTCCCACCTCCAGCCCCTAGAAACTACTGATCTGTTTTCTGATCCCCAAAGTTTCACCTTTTCTAGAATGTATATAAATGGAATTATACAATGTTAACAGCCTTTTGAATTTGGCTTCTTTCTTTTAGCATAATGCACTTGAAATTCATCCGTGTTATCAGCATTTTTTCAATGAGTTTCTAATAGGACAGTGTCCCTACTTCATAGATTAGGAAACCAGAGATCATTTGCCTAAGGTCACATAAGTACCTAAGATGCAGGAAATTGAAACACTCATAACTGATGGGATAATATGGACTTGGATGGATTAAACTAAAGTTAGATAATGGATTAAAGGAGTAGTCGGCTGCAACCAAAACGACTACTTAGGCGAAGTGGTCAAAGAACTCAAAATAGAAAGATAAGAGTTTGAAAGTGTAGGGCAATATAAACAGAACAAAGGAGGAAAATCAGGGGAGGTGGGCAGTCTGCATAATTATATCTTTTAAAAACAGAGTGTTACACATCAAAATACAGTAAACAGTACCCAGTCTACAGTGTTAGGTTACAGGGCTTTCATTTCTGGATATAGAATGTGCATAAATATAAGTAGTAGTTGAGATGTGAAGCTTGGTAAATTATGTGTTGATAAAACATTTTTAAGTCCTTAGGTAGAAAACATCATAGAACTGAAGAGCATTTAAAGTTTTATAGTGAAGAGCTTAACTCTTAGAATTAATGAAATACAGTAACTGCACATAGGGGAGTCTGAAGTACATAAACATCACTCTCTTGAATAATCTTTACTAGGGCAAGTTACTACCTTATAGAGCACTTAAAAGCAGCATCAGTATTCATTCATTATCCTCTCTTGACTGCCCTAGTGTATACAGTACTCACCCAGTGAGGAAGCTCTAATGTTTGCTCCATGCTGTTACATTGATTACAGTGGGTCTGACTTAGAAAGTGTGCCACTGGGTACAAAATTTAAGAAAAAGATTTTCAAGGGTTAATTAACTGCTCTGAACGGCATATATGTATTTTAAAGAGCAGTTAAAAAATACATGTATGCAAAAAAATTTAGAATGGGTTAGGTGAAAAAAGATGTCACTAAATAGGATTCATGAAAATTTTATAATATAAGGATATCTACAATCCACCCATATATATTTGTTAGAGACATCTTAAAAGAACGACTAATAGTGTGGTTCAAAAATATTAATGAAAAGATATATAAATACCATGGATTTTTTTTTTACAATAGAATTTTGGAACTAGAAGATATACTGATGATCAATTAGTCCAATCATCAGCTTGTTACACAAAGGCAAACTAAGGTCCAAAGAGTGAATGAAGTTACTTCCCAGAATCAAAAAGTTAGAAGCAAAGCAAGGATCAGATATTCTGTCCATTAACTCCTAATTCATTGAACATATCTTCAAAGTTTTGCCAAACTAGAGCTTTTGCCTATATGAAGTATTCTAAGTATATCAGCAATCAGTAAGAAGAGTATCAGATATTTCTCTCAATACAGAAATTTAATAAAAAGATTGAGTACTCAGAGAAATTCATAAGATCCAAAATGTCTGTATTCTCCAATATGTACAATAAAGCTTAAGCATAATTTTAATTTTAAACCAGAGGCATTGTTTGAAAGAAAACTAAAGTATCTTTAATATGATATTTCTAAGCAGACTACTGTTTCAATGTTTGGAATTAACTTCTAGCAATGTAAAATTCAACTACTACATTGAAAACTTTTTTTCTTAGAAATAAACGGTGTCAGTCAATAGTCTGTTGTGCTGACCGATACTACTTATTCATTTTAAGAAGTAATCTGCTAAAAATAATTTGCTATTCAAATTCTAGGTTATATTTCACACTCCTGAAAACAAATTTTATCACATCTGTCAGAACTTAGTAGGAACAAACTACTCCATCATAGTTCAAAGAAAAAAACAATGTTCTCTAGAAGACAATTTATGAAAAAGTCAGATCCATATTTCATATGTGCCACAAAAGCTCATCAGAGTAATAACCCTCCTTTCTCCTGGGTGTTATCCTACCATCTGCTGCTCTATTACTTATCTTTATTTTGCAACTAATTAACAGCATAATCTTCTAAATTCAGCAAGTTAATTATCATTATTGTGGTCTTTGCAGCATCATCAGTCCTCATGAAGTCTTGTCTCCCCACCCCCAGAGAACATATGAAAATGAAGTAGGTTGGGAGAGAGTCTGTTTCTTTGGAGTGGGCTCATTAGGTGTTTGCTGATTAGCTTGGCATGCAGAGGCAGGTCAGAAGAATTCTGCTGAACATGAGGTTCCATGCAGGGCCCAACTAAGTTAATGTAGGTTTCTGAACATTTGCCAAGATGCCCTCTGTCAACTCTCGGTAGAAACCCCCTGCAGAAAACCTACTGGCTACCCACTGTGTGCAAAGGTATTTCTCAGTTTGTCACACAAGACCTAAAGGAACGATTGTGGAAAACGCTACCTAAATACTTTATTAAATCTTCCTAACAAAACTCCTAGATGGTTATATTTTCTTATTCAGACAAGTTACTTTTTGATTACAAATATTACATAAGAAAGTTGTTTTATTACAAGAGTAACACAGATGGAAAGTATCTATTGTTTATGTGCTTAATGACAAAACTCCTAAACCTAAATTTGGTGAGGTCCACTGCAATTCTGTGGAAGACAGTAGAGCCTAGGAATTTTTCAGTAGTATTAAAAAATACTAGATAATCTTGTATTTATGGACCCCCACCTACACTTCTTTTTCTTACCACATTCTCACTTTTCCAAAGACTTAAAGTTCTAACAAAAAAATCTTGCTCTGAAGAAATTTCTTTAACAATAAAAGGATCCATTTCAATATCTACAGTAGACACAAACAATGCATTATTTGTCTACCTATAAGCACTAGACATCTGAAAATCAGGGCCCCACAAAAGCATCCTTGATTATCTTAAGATACAAATAAGTTTCTCTTCAGCTGTAGTGTGCTAGTCATTCTTGTATGTTCTAATGCCATTTCTCTTACATTACTTTTTAATGTATCTTCCACTGTATTTAATTCCAGTGTAGTTAATAGACAATAGTATATTCATTTCAGGTGTACAATATAGTGATTCAACAATTCCATTTTTGCTCAGCGTTCCTCTAGATAAGTGTACTCTTAATCCCCTTCACCTATTTCATCCCCCACCCCCTCACTGGTAACCTTTAGTTTGTTCTCGGTAGTTAAGAATCTGTTTTTGGGTTTGTCTTTTTTCTTTGTTCGTTTGTTTTGTTTCTTAAATTCCACATATGAGTGAAATCATATAGTATTTGCCTTTCTCTGACTGGCTTAGCATTATATCCTCTAGATCCTTCATACTGTTGGAAAAGGCAAGATTTCATTCTTTTTTATGGCTGAATAATATTCCATTGTATATACATACCACTTCTTTATCCATGCATCTATTGATGGGCACTTCGGCTGCTTCCATGATGTGGCTACTGTAACAATAATGCTGCAATAAACACAGGGGTGCACATATCCCTTTGAATTAGGGTTTCTGTATTTTTTGGGTAAATGCCCAGTAGTGAGATTACTGGATCAAATGGTAGTTCTATTTTTAACTTTCTGAGGAACCTCCATACTGTCTTCCACAGCGGCTGCACCAGCTTGCATTCCTGCCAACAGTGCATGAGGTTTCCCTTTTCCCCACATCCTCGCCAACTTGTTTCTTGAGTTTTGGATTTTAGCCCTTCTGACAGGTGTGAGGTGGTATCTCATTGTGGTTTTGAATTACATTTCCGTGATGAGTGATGTTGAGCATCTTTTCATGTGTCTCTTGGCCATCTCTATGTCTTCTTCAGAGAAATATCTGTTCATGTCTTCTGTCCATTTTTAAATTGGATTATTTGTGCTTTTTTTGGTGTTGTATAGGTTCTTGATATATTTTGGACGCTCAGCCTTTATCAGATCTGTCATTTGCAAATATTTTCTCCCATTCCGTAGGCTTTTTGTTTTGTTGTTTCCTTTGCTGTGCAAAAGCTTTTAATTTTGATGTAGTTCCAACAGTTTACTTTTGCTTTTGTTTTCTCTCACCTCAGGAGACGTATCTAGAAAGATGTCCTTACAGCCAATGTCAGAGAAATTACTGCTTGTGCTCTCTTCTAGGATTTTTATGGTTTCAAGTCTCACATTGAGGTCCTTAATCCATTTTGAGTTTATTTTTATGTATGATGAAAGAAACTGGTCCAGTTTTGCCAACATCATTTGTTGAAGAGACTTTTTCCCAATGCATATTCTTGCGTCCTTTGTTGACGATTAATTGACCACATAATTGTGGGTTTATTTCTGGGCTCTCCATTCTGTTCCATTGATCGGTGTATCTATTTTTATGCCAGTACCATACTTTTTGATTACCACAGCTTTGTAATACAACTTCAAGTCTGGAATTGTGCCACCTTCAGTTCTGTTCTTTTTAAAAACTGCTTTGGGGGCACCTGGGTGGCTCAGTCGTTGAGTGTCTGCCTTTGGTTCAGGGTCCTGGGATTGAGCCCCATGTCGGGCTCCCTACTCCGCAGGAAGCCTGCTTCTCCCTCTCCCACTCCCGCTGCTTGTGTTCCTGCTCTATCTCTTTGTGTCAATAAATGAATAAAATCTTAAAAAAAAACCAAACTGCTTTGGCAGGAAGCCTGGGTGGCTCAGTCGGGGTCCTGGGATCGACAGGGAGCCTGCTTCTCCCTCTGCCTGCCGCTCCCCCTGCTTGTGCACGCTCTTTCTCTGACAAATAAATAAATAAAATATTAAAAAAAAAAGACTGCTTTGGCTATTGGGGTCTTTTGTGGTTCCATACAAATTTTAGGACTGTTTGTTGTAGTTCCATGAAAAATGTTGTTGGTATTCTGACAGGGATTGAATTAAATCTGTAGATTGCTTTGGGTAGTACAGACATTTTAACTATACTGTTCTTCCAATCCATGAGCATGGAATGTCTTTCCGTTTGCGTCATCTTCAATTTATTCAATGCTTTATAGTTTGCTTAGTACAGGTCTTTCACCATTTTGGCTATATTTATTCCTTGGTATTTTATTATTTTTGGTGTAATTGTAAATGGGATTGTTTTCTTAATTTCTCTTTCTGCTGCTTCATTATTAGTGTATAGAAATGCAATGGATTTCTGTACACTGATTTTGTATCCTGTGAACCTACTGAATTCATTCACCAGTTCTAGTCGTTTTTTGGTGGAGTCCGTGAAAGTTTTACTTCCTTACTAATTTGGATGCCTTTTATTCCTTTCTCTTGTCTGACTGCTGGGACTAGGACTTCCAGTACTATGTTGAATAAAACTTGTCTTATTCCTGACCTCAGAGGAAAAGCTCTGTTTTTCACCATTATGATGTTAGGTGTGAATTTTTCATATAAGGGCTGTATTATGTTAAGGTATGTTCCCTCTAAACCTACTTTGTTGAGGGTTTTTATCACAAATTGATGTGGTCCTTTGTCATATGCTTTTTCTGCATCTGTTGAAATGATCATATGGCTTTTATCCTTTCTCTTATTGATGTGATGTATCATGCTGATTGATTTGCAAATATTAAACCACCCTTGCATCCCTGGAATAAATCCCATTTGATCATGGTGACTGATTTTTTTAAAATGTATTTTTGCATTTGGTTTGCTAATATTTTGTTGAGGATTTTTATGTTTATGTTCTTCAGAGATACTGGCCTGTAGTTTCTTTGTTTTTTGTTTTTTTGTGGTGTCTTTATCTGGTTTTGGTAGGATGTGATACTGGCCTCCTAGAATGAATTTGGAAAGTCTGAGAAGAATAGGTTTTAACTCTTCTTTAAATGTTTGGTAGAATTCACCTGTGAAGCTGTCTCGTCTTGGACTTTTGTTTGTTGGGAGTTATTTGATTACTGATTCAATTTCATTGCTGGTAATCAGTCTGTTCAAATTTTCTGTTTCTTCCTGATTCATTTTTGGGAAGTTATATGTTTCTAGGAATTTATCCATTTCTTCTAGGTTGCCCAGTTTGTTGACACATAATTTTTCATAATGTTCTTACAATCCTTTGTATTTCTGTGGTGTCAGTTGTTATTTCTCCTCTTTTGTTCCTTTTGAGTCTCCCCCTCTCCTTTATGGTGAGTCTGGCTATAGATTTATCAATTTTGTTATCTTCTCAAAGAACCAGCTCTTGATTTCGTTCATCTATAATTTTATAGTTTCTATATCGTTTATTTCAGCTCTAATCTTTATAATTTTTCTTCTGCTGGGTTTCAGTATTGTTTTTTCTTCTTTTTCTAGCTCCTTTAGGTGTAAGGTTAGGTTATTTGAGATTTTTCTTGTTTCTTAATAGGCCAGTATTGCTATAAACTTTCCTCTTAGAACTGCTTTTGCTACTTCCCAAAGATTTTGGACCATTCCATTTTCATTTTGTTTCCATGTACTTTTTTTTACTTCCTCTTTGATTTGTTGGTTGACCCATTCGTTGTTTAGAAACATGTTATATTTGTGCCCTTTTCAGATTTTTTCTTGTGGCTGATTCCTAGTTTCACTGCATTGTGGTTGGAAAAGATGCATGGTAGAACTCTGATCTTTTTGAATTTGAGACTTATTTTGTGGCCTAATATATGATCTATTCTGTTCCAGTGCACTTGAAAAGAATGTGTATTCTGCTATTTTATGATGGAATATTTTGAATATGTCTATTAAAACATCTGGTCCAATGTATCATTCCAAGCCACTGTTTCCTAATTGATTATTAGTTCAGATGATCTGTCCATCGATGTAAGTGGGGTGTTAAAGTTCCCTACTATCATTGTATTACTATCGATTAGTTCCTTTATATTTGTTATTAACCATTTTATGTATTTGGGTGCTCCTATGTTGGGTGCGTAAGTATTTATAATTTTTATGTCTTCTTGTTGAATTTTTCCTTTATTTTTTTTAAAAGTTTGTTTATTTATTTGACAGAGAGAGACACAGCGAGAGAGGGAACACAAGCAGGGGAGTGAGAGAGGGAGAAGCAGGTTTCCCACGGAGCAGGGAGCCCGATGTGGGGCTCGATCCCAGGACCCTGGGATCATGACCTGAGCCGAAGACAGACACTTAACGACTGAGCCACCCAGGCACCCCCAAAATAGACTTTCAAACTATAACAAGAGACACAGACACTATTTAATCATTAAAGGAACAATCTGGGGCACCTGGGTGGCTCAGTCGTTAAGCGTCTGCCTTCGGCTCAGGTCATGATCGCAGGTCCTGGGATCGAGCCCCGCATCGGGCTCCCTGCTCCACGGAAAGCCTGCTTCTCCCTCTCCCACTCCCCCTGCTTGTGTTCCCTTGCTCGCTGTCTCTGTCAAATAAATAAATAAAATCTTTAAAAAAAAAAAGTCTATTTGTCTGATATAAGTATTGCTACCCCAGCTTTCTTTTCACATCCATTTGCATGATAAATGTTTCTGCATCCCCTCTCTTTCAATCTGCATATGTCTTTAGGTCTGAAGTGAGTCTCTTGTAGGCAGCATACAGATTGGTCTTGTTTTTTTTATCCATTCTGTCACAATATTTCTTTTGATTGAGCATTTAGTCCATTTACATTCAGAGGATTAACCGATAGATATGTATTTACTGGCATTCTGTCATTTGTTTTTGTAGATCTTCTGTTTCTTTCTTCCCTTGCTCTCTTCTCTCACCATAAGTTGGCTTTCTTTAGTGATATATTTGGACTTCTCTCTTTTTTTGCATATCTATTACTGGTTTTTGATTTGTGGTTATCATTATGTTTGTATATAACATCTTCTGAACCACATGTCATTTTAGCAGACACTATTTAGCATGTCATTAAGAGATTATGATGACATAGGTCAAATAAATCCTTAGGAGAGATGAAGAATCAAATGGGGAGGATGCTTAAGTATTTTAAAAGATTTGAAAACAACAACAAAGCAAAATCCAACTCAAGCATGAAAGAAATTTTAAGTTTTACTAGGGGTGTAGCAGACTGGCAAACAGAAAAATTATTTAATGTGTAACATGAATCTAAGGGAGCTAGGAATCACTCATTTGGAGAGCACGGATTTGGAGTCCTATCACTGATGGAGAAGGGTCAAGTCCTGTGATCGTTTACCTGGTCATTATGAAACCTACACACATTGGGATATGAGCCCAGTCTCAACTTTCTTTAGTTGGGATGATATAATTATTTCCTCATTTGCTAAGTCTTTTTTAGCCCCCTGGAGTTTAATAAGGTAAATTAATGACACTGACATTTTAATTCAGATTTAGAAAAAATCTGTAGCTATTTGGTATTTTATTGTCCTAGAAGTAATTAGATTAACTTGCCACAGAGTAACAGGTTACCCTTGAATTTCAATTTAAAATATTTAAGAGATCAATTTAGTCTGTGACTTCAGTTGGAAGAGCAAAGACATTCTAATCCTCTAATACTAGACTATTTAAGGAAACAAGCCCCACTGTAAGTTTAATCAAACTTTAAAGTTATTAAAGTACTTAGGGAAGTTTGTTAGATAATTGAGGGTCCTATATAGCAAACAGGATATGTTAAGTTTAAAATTAAGTTTAGCATGTTTAAAATTATATTTGAAGACCTTTAAAAACAATCATTATATAATTGGATTTGTAAACTGGCCTTGAGAATTCAAGGAAGAACTAAGTTTTTGAATTGGCAACTTTAAAAAAATCTAATATTTTGTTAAAAAATAGTCCCTGAATAATGGTTTTTATTCACAAAAGTTATCATCAAGGGATCCAAAAACCAGAAAACAAAAAACAAACATCACTGATATGATATAATCCTAACTGTTGAAAAACGTAAGTAATGGCCTTAAAAAGGTAAAAAGACTTTTGATGATCACCAGAACCATTTGCAAGAAAAATCTCAAGATTTAAGACCGTATCTGCTGAACTTCTTAGTACCCGCGAAATGTTTGTTAAATAAATAACAATCGAAAGAAATAATTGTTAAATGAGGGTGGGGCAAAATACATGAAGATGAGTCAAACTACAAAAACCAAACTATTTTCAGGTTATTTCCTAATGTTGGTAGATTGGTTTTGTACTTATAACAATATATATGTATAGTTGATGATGACATGCAAGGACTGAAAATTCTTAAAAGAGATAGTCAACAATGTTCATTTTATGTTATTAAGATAGGGAAAACAGGCTAGTAATATTTGATAAAAATATAAATCCAGGGGAACCTGGGCGGCTCGGTCAGTTAAGCATCTGCCTTATGCTCAGTCATGATCCCAGGGTCCTGGGATCAAGCCCCGTGTCACGCTCCCTGCTCAGCAGGGGGCCTGCTTCTCCCTCTCCTTCTGCCTGCTGCTCTCCCTGCTTGTGCTCTGTCAAATATTAAAAAAAAAAAAAGGGGGGGGGTGCCTGGGTGGCTCATTCGGTTAAGCGTCTGCCTTTGGCTCAGGTCATGATCCCAGGGACCTGGGATCGAGCCCTGCATCGGGCTCCCTGCTCAGCGGGAAGCCTGCTTTTCCCTCTCCCACTCCCCCCTGCTTGTGTTCCCTCTCTTGCTGTGTCTCTCTGTCAAATAAATAAAATCTTAAAAAAAAAAAAAAAATATATATATATATATATATATATATATGTATGAAGCCAATGGTAAAATGTGAAATAATTTCTGTACTATAACAACCAAAAAAACCCAATTAATCAGAATTCCCTTAGCATTCCAGGCAATTGATATTTTGTTACCAGTTCATGTTACCTGGATAGAATGGTAATGTCTATTTTCACAAATGAGCCCAATAGGTAAGATATATTAGAAAATGGAAACAAAGGACAATCAAGTACACCAAAGGTGGTAAGTTCCCAAATCACAATGTAATTAAAATAGAAACCAATAAAATAAAAAGAAAGCCTCCAGATACTTGGAAATTATACAGTATACTTCTAAATAACCCAAAGCTCAAAGAAAAAATCACAAAGGAAATTATAAGATAAATGATAATGAAAATATAGCATATAAAAATTTGTGAACAGAAAGAAATTTATAGCTAAAAATTTGTGAACAGAAATAAATTTATAGCCTATATGGGAAAGGTAAAAAGATTTAATCAATAATCTAAGCTTCCACTTTAAGCTGAAAAAACACAGGCAAATTAAACCCAATTAACTAGGAGATGGGAAGTATTAGAGATAAAAGCAGCAATCAATGATAGTACAAGTATACCATTAAGAAAAATAAAGGCAAGCTACAGACTAAGAGAAAATATTTGTAAGATATATGTAACAAAAATTTTCTATTTATTATCTAAAGAATTCCTATAACATAGTAAGAAACAACCCAATTTAAAAAATCAGCAGAAGATATCACAAAAAATGTCTGGCAAAATCAGAAATGCAATTAAAACCATGAGATAGTGCTACAAACTCTTAGAAATGTCTATAATGAAAATGATAGACAAAACCAAATGTTGGCAAAAATGTGCGAACAACTGAAATTCTCATACTCTGCTTGTGAGGATGCAAACCTCTGGCAAAGGGTCTGGCAGTTTCTTACAAAGTTAAATGTATAACTACCCTCTTACTCAGCAATTCTACTCATCAGTAGATAGACCAAATGAAAATAAACACCCACAAAAACAGTTATACAAAAATGTGCATAGCATCTTTGTTCACAAAGCTCAACGCTGAAAACCATTCAAGTGTCCACCAACAAGAGAATGGATAAAGAAACTGTGGTATATTCGCACAATGAAATATTACTCACAATAAAAAGCAAATTATGATATATTCAACAACATGGATAAATCTCACAGACATAAGGTTGGCTGGACGCAAGAATATATATTGATTCCATCTGTATGAAATTCTAGAACTAATTGCTGGTGACAAAGATCAGAACAACTGGGAAGGTATACTGATTGGGGAGGGAAACAAACTTTGAGTAGATGTTAATGTTCTATACCATGAGAGTGGTGTGAGTTACATTAATGCACTTATATCAAAGTTAAGATTGGTTCATTTCAATGTATATAAATTTTACATTAAGAAGAGTCTATTAAAAAATAATTGAATTGGGCAGGGAATGGTCTGAGGGATAGATAAAACAAGAATGGCAGTTATACTGCTAATAATTGAAGCTGGTGATGGGTACATGGGGTTCATTATACTGTAACTGTTTACTTTGTGTATGTTTGAGATTTTCCATAATGAAAAGTTAGAAGAAAAAGGAAACAGACTAATTTCTGAGTCTTTTTATTTAATTAAAACAGGACAATCTTATTTACTACCCCAATTAAAATAGGCAATCACCTAAATATGGTTATTTTACATTAGCTAAATTCTAATAAATTTGTTTTCCATACATAAATTTATTAAAGTTATAGCTTTGATTTTTTTCTAATATACAAGCATACAAAACACTTTTATTATTGTTAATTTCCTGGTGACCTAAAAGAAAAAGTTATTCAAGGAAGTATTAAATTTAATAGTTTCTACAAATATGGCCTACTCTTCTTATAGCCAAAAGTATTTCTTTAATTCAAAAGGAACAAATCACACTGGGGAGGGTATGTGCTATGGTGAGCGCTGTGAATTGTGTAAGACTGATGAATCACAGACCTGTACCCCTGAAACAAATAATACATTATATGTTAATAAAAAAAAAAGAAAGAAAAAAAAGGAACAAATCATATTTAATTTGTTAGGGAAAAAAGTCCAGTGAATATGGAAAAGTATTTTTAGATGCAGTGTACAACTAATTGAATTTTTTACTAGTACAGTATGTTTAAAGTAGGAAGTGTAAAAAAACATTCCCAACGAAACTTTTTTGCTATCAAGTGAAGAGGATTCACCTTAATATTTCCAAAGCTTTGAGCTAAACACGTTGTTACGCAAAAAAAATTCCCTCTTGGGTTTTCCAAAGTTCTCTCCCCACAATCAATAACCAGCTAATTTTTATACTCAACCACTGTTCATTCAGATGATGTGTTAAGTTTTATTGTTAAAGTCATCACATGCCAATTTCAGATTATTTGCTATAATGAAGAATAAAGGTAAAAAACTTAAAGCTTTGCAATATATAATGGTTTTTACACATACAAATTTATACTGTTAGTATAGTGCCTAGCATAGAACTTGAATAACAGCTGTTTAATAACTATCTATTGATTTTCTAAGGATGCAGTCATCAACTGATGTTAAGAAGCCCTGAAGGGTGTTGGGCTATAGAAGGGAGAATTACATGGATTAAGGACCAAAAAAAAAAAAAAAAAAAAAAGTAGCAGTTTTAGGTTTTTTTACCAAGGAATTTAGCACGTTTATGGAATCTGAGCTAAGAGAAACTCTAGAAATCAAAGTTCACCTTTTCATTTTACAGATAAGGAAACTGAGTTTCCTCAAAGTTAAAGTGGCTTGATTAAGGGTAGTGAATAGCAGAGTTAGGATTAAAATTAAAACACATGCCTGCTGACTCCTAATCTATAGCTTATCCCTTAAACAACACTAATTTCTTAGTGTCAAAACACAACTCAAATAGTTTTTCTTTATATATTATGTGTAACATTTGCTCACTTGTATATGATTTCAGAATTCTTGTTAACACTGGTCTACTAATTTGTGTCACTGTTTATAAAACCATCTATACTGCCTTCAGATGATTACATCTAGTTTCAGCTGTAATATTCCTAGCCACCACCAGGAGGAGATTTTGTTTCAAAAGCTACAGCCAAAAACCAGACAAACCAATGACAAGAACTAGAACTTTACTCCCAAATCCATCCATTTATTTTATTTTTTTATTCTTTTTTATTATTATGTTAATCACCATACATTACAGCATTAGTTTTTGATGTAGTGTTCCATGATTCATTGTTTGCGTATAACACCCAGTGCTCCATGCAGTACATGCCCTCTTTAATACCCATCACCAGGCTAACCCATCCCCCTACCCCCTCCCCTCTAGAACCCTCAGTTTGTTTTTCAGAGTCCATCGTCTCTCATGGTTCGTCTCCCCCTCCGATTTCCCCCCTTCATTCTTCCCCTCCTGCTTTTTTTTTTTTTTAACATATAATGTATTATTTGTTTCAGAGGTACACGTCTGTGATTTAACAGTCTTACACAATTCACAGTGCTCACCATAGCACATACCCTCCCCAATGTCTATCACCCAGCCACCCCACCCCTCCCACCCCCCACCACTCCAGCAATCCTCCGTTTGTTTCCTGAGATTAAGAATTCCTCATATCAGTGAGGTCATATGATACATGTCTTTCTCTGATTGACTTATTTCGCTCAGCATAATACCCTCCAGTTCCATCCATGTCTTATTTTAAAGTATCACTAACAAGTCACTATGCTAATGGAAACTTCTCCAAATTTTCTGGTTCTTCTAGAGTGTGATACATTCCAAAATTTTATAAAATGTGGTATTGTATATTTGAAGCAGGCTTTAATGGAAAAACTAATTCAAAACAGGTTCAAGAAATGTGCAGAACAATTAAATCTTGCTTACCATTTTTGCTTCTGACTGTACTGGCTGAGGGGAGGAAGGACCTGGAATTCCTGGAACACTAGGCACCATGGTGACTGGTCGAACAAGCTATGCAAAATATATTGAAAAATAATTGCTAGAGAATATATTCAAAATGATTGTGCTATATCTGCACAATGGCTAAAAAATTTGAGAGTTCTGAACCAGAAAACTGTAAATCCCTATTCATCTTCTGTCCTGATTTATCCTTTAAAACTTGTCAATTTCTGAGACACTTGTTTCTCTAATCTTTAATTTTCACCATTTTTTTTAATGGTTTCTTCTTATATAGGACTCATAATAGTCAAAGTAATTGATCAAAATTTCCCAAAGATCTGTCACACTGCCATTTTGGATGTAAAAGGAAAAAATGTCAAAACTTGTGACAATTAGGCATACAAGTAACTTCACAATGAATTTACTCTTCTAAAAACATATATATATATGCAATTTCTAAAATATATAAAGGTTCATTGATATACTAATATACTAAATGATGACAAAGAAAGAACCTAGTTACCTCTAATAATTTCTCTTAAAACAATAATCTGGAACAGATTTTTTCATTTTTTAAAACACCTAATAATATTAACATTGAGTAATTAGTTATTATATAGCTAAAGTATCTCTCTTCTTTCATTTCAGTTTTTTTCATCACATTTACATTTAACAGGATAACCATATAATCTCAAATACAAGGGCAAGAATGTTTCCCCCTTCAAAAATATCCTAGAAAAGAGGAAGTAGTCACCTAATATCTGAGTCCTTATAAAGTCACTCAATGCATTTTTAAAAGCAAAGTTCTGTCTGAAGATGATACATTATCTTATAATTATTCCAATCAATGCTAATTTTCAATACTTAGGTTACTTGGAAGAATGTGTTAATAAAAAAGTAAGTATTTCACATTAATTTTAATAATTTTCCTGGGGTTCTAATTTCATCAAAGTATTGGAAGTTATTGTACGTAGACTTTTAAAAATAATTTTTAAGGGGTGCCTGGGTGGCTCAGTTGGTTAAGTGACTGCCTTCGGCTCAGGTCATGATCCTGGAGTCCCGGGATCGAGTCCTACATCGGGCTCCCTGCTCAGCAGGGAGGCTGCTTCTCCCTCTGACCCTCCCCCCTCTCACACTCTCTCTCTCTCTCTCAAATAATAATAAAATCTTTAAAAAAAATAATTTTTAAGAGCTATGCAATAAATGATTATATTGTACAGATCAGAAATATCTACCTATAAGGTAAAAAAAGAAACTTTTTATTATATGAATGAGTATTAGGGCTTGAGTGAGATTTCTAGGAAGATACAGACTCCGAAAGTGTTATGTTGAAATTACTCAGGTGAAAATAAAAATAACATGTTCTGGAAAATTGTGCTAGATGTTTTAAAAAGTGATCCTAATGATGAAAACCTGAACACTAAGACACATGTGAAGAGTTTGAATAAAATTGTTTTATGAAAAATGAGAAAAGAAAGTATTATTTCTAACTTATTCAAAAGAACGTGCTTTTAAATATTCACTGAATTATTAATTATTGTAAGTAGATATTTAACTTGTCTGTGACTTCCAAAATTTATATATTTAACATGCTCCTCAAGAAACTTCTCTTTTGGATCTTATATCCTGATTTATCTTTCAAAATGGTCAATTTCTCAGAGACATTTGCATTAGCAAAGTGAAGGACTATCTACCGGTTTAGAGTGTTTAGATTTTCACATGCCTGGGCCAGCAAAGGAATGCTGTAAACCCAACCAGACCATACAAGTTCACAAGAGTGTTCTTATGGACAATTCCTACAATAATCGAAATATGGAGTTACTGGACTTGTGTTCTAGTATAAATATCTCCCTAAAGAACGGAAATTTGTGTTAATATTTGAATTCTACAAATCTAGTCAAATTGAAATGGATTAAATAAGGATTAAATTTCTTAATATGAACAATACAAGGAAAACAAAATTTGGGGAGGATGGAAAAACATTTTCTGTAACCAATTATGTTTGTCTTTAATAAAGAGATGAGTAAATACTACTGTAAAGATGAGTAAATACTACTAACCACTAATAAGTTTTTTGTTGGATTCAGTTTCATAAACCAATCAAGCAGCCCTAGGTGTATTTTCTGATTACAAAGATCAGTTTTGCTATGAAGAAAAGATTTAAAGAGTCTAACTCTCAAACTTACTGGGACTGCAGCTGGAACATGCACATTAGAACTCGTAATTGATGCCGGAATAGCAACAGGCATGGTCTGTCCATTAGGAAGATGCAACAGAAGAGGAAATGGGCCTGGTACAGGACTAAGAAAAACAGGAAGGAAAGTTAAAGATAAGAAATCTTTATTAGTCATCTCTAAAAATACAAGCGTATTTTTACTCCTATTATCATATCATTTTAAAATACATTTCCTAGCCACTGCAAAGCAAATTGCAAAATTTTACTATCTTTAATTGTATCTTAAATGCATAATGTATAAAGCAGTGTGGAAAAACAAGAGGGGAAAAAATAGGAAAAGTTATGGTTTTACTTGGGACAATCTCCAATGTTAAATGAGAAAAATTTTTATCAGAAGCTCCTGAGGGGCACCTGACTGGCTCAGTTTATGCAGCATGCGACTCTTGATCATGGGGTTATGAGTATGAGCCCCACCCTGTGTGTAGAAATTCCTTAAAAATAAAATCTTAAGAAAAAGAAAAGCTTGAGAGAGATGTGTAAGAACTGAAAGATATGTCATCTGATGGAGTAATTTTACGTATTCTGTGTGAAACAGCATGAAAATAAGAAACCACTTTAAATTAACATCCAATGTTGATTTGTTTTTAAAATTAAATTTTAGTTGGGGTGCCTGCGTGGCTCAGTTGGTTAAGTGTGTGACTCTTAGATTTTGGTTCAGGTCATGATCTCAGGGGTTGTGAGATCGAGCCTCACGTCAGGCGTCATGCTGAGTGTGGAGCCCACTTAAGATTCTCTCTTCTCTCCTTCTGCCCCCCCAATTAAATTTTAGATATTTATTTTCTAATCTATAATATAAAGAAAAAAAACAACACAAGTTCTTTTCAAAGCATGCAGAATATGATACACACATACACAAACACACACACACACACACACACACACAGACAACTAAGGCCACATTTGAATAATTAAATGCCTGAAGAAAAATTCTGACAAGAAAAACCTAATTCATAAACAGGTCAACGACTGGCCCAAATCATCACTTACACGATTGGCCTGTTAGAGGATGGTGCCTGGGTGATTACAGTACTTGAGGTTGGTGAAGGTACCGCCTGCTGAATAATTACACTTGAGTCAGAACTTGTAAGCAGCACATTGGGAACTTGTAATGATGCTGGACGAACAATAGCTGATGTGGGCTGTGCTGTTTGTGCCAATGGTACCTCCTATTTAATAATGAGACAGAGAAAGGGTGGGATTTAAAAACTGAAGTCTATCCATGTACCTTAGAGTAAACAGAATGTTAACACACTTCTAAAAGCATCCACAGAATAATATCCTCCCACAAAGTAAATTCATGTCTAAAGTTATTTAGAAGAAAATTCTGGAAGTAGCTATAAAGTTTCAAATGCAATGTTCGTATTTTAATTTAAAAACATCTGAGTGGTTTTTTGTTGTTGTTGTTGTTTTCAGTACAACTTGTTTTCCTATCAATCCAGAAATAGGCTGGGCAACTTGGCTATGATTCCATGAGAACTTCTGTAAAAAGTAAAAATATAATCCATTCTCATTGAATGGTAGAGCTTAAAATTTAGGAGAGATTGCCTAGTCCTACTCCATGATTATACTGTAAAAAGAGGAAACAGGTCCAGAGAGACTGGGTTTATGGTTGACACAAATTCAGTAATAGAAATGGTTAAAAAAAATTTTAACACAATACAAATGTTTACTAATCTCAGGCAGCTACCATCCCCCACTACCAATAATTTCTCAGTGTCAAAAGGCCAAGTAATACTGATTAATATCCTGAATGTAAAATAATTATTAGAGTGAAATCTTTCCAAATTAAAGGAAAAGAGAACCTGAGAGTTAGCCAGCACCTTAAACATGGTGTTTTCCCCAGTTTTACAGATTAGGAAGAGATTAAGGGCTTTACCTAGAACTTCTTAACCAGTTAGAGTAAAAACTGAGTCTACTATGTTCTTTGAATTGATCTCTGTGCTGCTTATTATCAAAATCTTATTAAGCTACCTAGGAAGAAAGATCAACTAGTACTATTGGAACTTTACTTATTCAACAAGTTTGAGAATTTATAGCACGCCCTCAAGGGCTACTGGGAAGAGACAATAAGTAAAACAAGAAAATTTCAGATAGTTACAGAGTAATAGTACAACATAATAAATCATGAAAGATTAACTGAGGGAAGGCTGGAGTTGGCTACTTCAGAAAGCAAGTGAGATAAGGTGAGCTTCTTTGCAAAAATGGTGCTGAATGAACTAATACTGGAAAGATAACAAGGGGAGAATTCTATCGAGGGACAGGGAAGAATACTGGGAGTAATGTCTTTGAGGTAGGAAAAAACTTAGAATAATTGATGAACATATTAGAGTGGCATGAGGTGAAGGCTGAATGGGTAGACAAGCTCAGATCAATGAGGCCTTATGAAAGGAGTATTTGTTCTCTTTTTTTTAAGATTTATTTATTTGAGACAGAGAAAGATAAGAGTGTGTGGAGCCTAATGTGGGCTCCAGAACCCTGAAATCATGATGGGAGCCAAAACCAAGAGACACCCAAGAGACTTCACCACCCAGGCGCACTGAGGAGTATTAGTTATCTTAAAAGTAATGGCAAACCACTGAAGGATTTTAAGCAGAAAAGTGATTATAATGTATTAAAAACAAAACAATCTATAGAAAATTAGAGATGGAAACAGAAAGTCCAGTTAGAAGATAACTGTTAATAATCCATGTAAAAGAAGATGATGGCTTGGAATAAAGTGATGACACTGAAGACTGAAGAAGATAAATTAAGGATATTTCAGGAGGTATGTCTGATAAGATTTGCTGTTGCTTTGGTGTGAAGAAAAAGAAGGGGGACGCCTGGGTGGCTCAGTCGGTTGAGCATTTGACTTTGGCTTAGGTGATCAAACAGATCAAGCCCTGCATCAGGCTCCCCGCTCAGCGGGGAGTCTGCTTGGTCCTCTCCCTCTGCCCCCCCACCCTGTGCTCTCTCTCTAAGAAATAAATAAAACCTTTTAAAAAAACAAAGAAAAAGAAGGAATTAAGGATTCTTGGCTTGAGCAACTAGATGGGATGGAGAGAAAATTTACTAAGATAGGGGAGGGTTCCTGTCAGGGAGGAGCAAGATGGGGGAGGAGCAAGATTTTGGAGGAGTAGGAGACCCAAATTTCTTCTGGTCCCAGGAATTCAGCTAGATAATTATCAAACCATTCTGAACACCTATAAACTCAACAGGAGATCGAAGAAAAGAATAGCAACAACCCTCTGAACAGAAAAGCGACCACTTTCTGGAAGGTAGAACTTGCGGAGAAGTGAATCCAAGGCAATATTTGGAAGATAGACCGTGGGGGGAGGGAGCCTCTGTCCGCCGGCTACCCGCAAGTGATAGAGCAGCGGAGCACAAATCAGAACTTTTAGAAGTCTGCTCCTCTGAGGGATGTTGCTCCCGTGGTTAAGTGGGGGGTGGAACCCACACTGGGACAGTGTGGTCTCAGGACCCACGGGGTCACAGAAAGACCAGGGGTGCCTGAGTGCGGCAGAGCTCCCAGGGATCGGAGCAGGGAAGCTGGCTGCAGAGACGGAGCCGAGGCATGGGCTCTCAGCTCGGGGTTGCCATAAACCATGATCCGAGGTATAGTTGGGCCATTGCTCTTCCAGCAGGGACCCAACAAGTGGCACATCCAGGGAGACTCCCCTTCCTCCCCCAGGAAGAGCGGCACAGGAGCGCAACGCAGGAATCTGCTGGGTTTGGAGACTCCAAACGGGGTCGTGTGCCAGAGCTAGAAATGCTCGGTCATAGGCCGGGTGAGCATGGAGTGTGGCCGGAGACCAGGGAAACGGGAGTGACTGACTGCTTTTCTCTGAGGGCTCACTGAGGAGTGGGGCCCCGAGTTCTCAGGCCTGGGGCAGAGACTGGGAGGCCACCATTTTCACTCTCGCCCCCCAAAGCACTACTGAAAGCTTTCAGGGAACAAAAGCTACCGAGAGCAAACCCTAGCAGATTACTTAGTGTGGCTCCCAGCAAGGACGGTGCAATTCCGCCTCCGGCAAAGACATTTGAGAATCAGTGCAACAGGCCCCTCCCCCAGAAGATCAGCAAGAACATCCAGCCAAGACCAAGTTTACTGATCAATGAGAATGGCAAAACCCCAGCGCTAGGGGAACAGAGCACATAGAATTCATGGCTTTTTTCCCATGATGCTTTAGTCTTTCAAAGTTAATTTTTAAAATTCTCTTTATTTTTTTCTTTTTCTATTTTTTTAGTTGAATTTTCTTTTTTCCTTTTCAACCAACATCTTATCAATTCGTTTCTTAAAATCTTTTTTAATTTTTCAGTTTTACAGTCATATTCTATCTCTTCATTGTATTTAACCTTGTTTTCTGTATATATTTTTTCCTTTCTTTAAAATTTTGGGATACAGTTTCTTCTAACAGACCAAAATATACCCTAAATCTAGTGTATGATGTTGTTTTAGTCTCCCACCTGATCACATTCTTTTCTTTCATTGTTTTTCATTCTTTTTTCAAACAACTTATCAATCCTTTTAAAACCTTTTTTAATTTTCATCTTTACAGTCATATTCCATTCCTTCATCGTATTTACCCTTATTTTTGTATATATATAAGCTTTTCCTTCTTTAAAATTTTGGGAGGCAGCTTCTTTGAACAGACCAAAATATGCCCAAAATCTAGTCTGTGGCTCTGATCTATTCACCAGCCTGATCATATTCTTTTTTTTTTTTCCTTTTTCTTTCCCTTTCTTTCCCCCCCGGTTTCAGGTCTCTTCTGATTTGTTTAGTGTATATTTTTCTGGGGTTGTTGTTACCCTGTTAGCATTTTGTTCTCTCATTCATCTATTCTCCTCTAGACAAAATGACAAGACAGAAAAACTCACCTCAAAAAAAAGAACAAGAGGCAGTACCAACTGCCAGGGACCTAATCAATACAGACATTAGTAAGATGTCAGAACCAGAGTTCAAAATGACGATTATAAAGATACTAGCTGGGCTTGAAAAAAGCATAGAATATACCAGAGAATCCCTTTCGGGAGAAATAAAAGAACTAAAACCTAACCAAGTTGAAATCAAAAAGGCTATTAATGAGGTGCAATCAAAAATGGAGGCTCTAACTGCTAGGATAAATGAAGCAGAAGAGAGAATTAGTGATACAGAAGACCAAATGATGGAGAATAAAGAAGCTGAGAAAAAGAGAGATAAACAACTACTGGATCACAAGGGCAGAATTCAAGAGATAAGTGATACCATAAGACGAAACAACATCAGAATAATTGGGATCCCAGAAGAAGAAAGAGAGAGAGGGACAGAAGGTATATTGGAGCAAATTGTAGCAGAGAATTTCCCTAATTTGGGGAAGGAAACAGGCATCAAAATCCAGGAGGCACAGAGAGCCCCCTCTCAAAATCAATGAAAATAGGTCAATACCCCAACATCTAATAGTAAAACTCACAAGTCTCAGAGACAAAGAGAAAATCCTGAAAGCAGCTCGGGACAAGAGGTCTGTAACCTACAATGGTAGAAACATTAGATTGGCAGCAGACCTATCCACAGAGACCTGGCAGGCCAGAAAGGACTGGCATGATATATTCAGAGCACTAAATGAGAAAAACATGCAGCCAAGAATACTATACTCCAGCTAGGCTGTCATTGAAAATAGAAGGAGAGATAAAAAGCTTCCAGGACAAACAAAAACTAAAAGAATTTGCGAACACCAAACCAGCCCTACAAGAGATATTGAAAGGGGTCCTCTAAGCAAAGAAAGAGCCTAAAAGTAACATAGACCAGAAAGGAACAGAGACAATATACAGTAACAGTCACCTTACAGGCAATACAATGACACTAAATTCATATCTTTCAATAGTTACTCTGAATGTAAATGGGCTAAATGCCTCAATCAAAAGACAAAGTGTATCAGATTGGATAAAAAAAACAAGACCCATCGATATGCTGTCTGCAAGAGGCTCATTTTAGACCCAAAGACACTTCCAGATTTAAAGTGAGGGGTTGGAAAACCATTTACCATGCTAATGGACATCAAAAGAAAGCTGGGGTGGCAATCCTAATATCAGACAAATTAGATTTTAAACCAAAGACTATAATAAGAGATGAGGAAGGACACTACATCATACTTAAAGGGTCTATCCAAAAAGAAGATCTAACAATTTTAAATATCTATGCCCCTAACATGGGAGCAGCCAATTATATAAGCTAATTAATAACAAAATCAAAGAAACACATCAACAGTAATACAATAATAGTAGGGGACTTTAACACGCCCCTCACTGAAATGGACAGATCTAAGCAAAAGATCAACAAGGAACTAAAGACCTTAAATGACACACTGGACCAGATGTACTTCACAGATATATTCAGAACATTCCATCCCAAAGCAACAGAATACACACTCTTCTCTAGTGCCCATGGAACACTCTCCAGAATAGACCACATCCTGGGTCACAAATCAGGTCTCAACCAGTACCAAAAGACTGGGATCATTCCCTGCCTATTTTCAGACCACAATGCTTTGAAACTAGAACTCAATCACAAGAGGAAAGTCGGAAAGAACTCAAATACATGGAGGCTAAAGAGCATCCTACTAAAGAATGAATGGGTCAACCAGGAAATTGAAGAATTAAAAAAATTCATGGAAACAAATGAAAATGAAAACACAACTGTTCAAAATCTTTGGGATGCAGCAAAGGTGGTTCTAAGAGGAAAGTATATAGCAATACAAGCCTTTCTCAAGAAATAAGAAAGGTCTCAAGTACACAATCTAACCCTACACCTAAAGGAGTTGGAGAAAGAACAGCAAATAAAGCCTAAGCCCAGCAGGAGAAGAGAATTAATAAAGATCAGAGCAGAAATTAATGAAATAGAAACCAAAAGAACAGTAGAACAGATCAATGAAACTAGGAGCTGGTTCCTTGAAAGAATAAGACTGATAAACCCCTGGCCAGACTTATCAAAAAGAAAAGAGAAATGACCCAAATAAATAAAATCATGAATGAAAGAGGAGAGATCACAACCAACACCAAAGAAATATAAACAATAATAAGAACATATTATGAGCAACCATATGCCAACAAATTAGATAATCTGGAAGAAAAGGATGCATTCCTAGAGATGTATAAAGTACCAAAACTGAACCAGGGAGAAACAGAAAGCCTGAACAGACCCATAACCACTAAGGAAATTGAAGCAGTAATCAAAAATTTCCCAACAAACAAGAGCCCAGGGCCAGATGGCTTCCCAGGGGAACTCTACCAAACATTTAAAGAAGAATTAATACCTATTCTTCTGAAACTGTTCCAAAAAATAGAAATGGAAACTTCCAAACTCATTTTATGAGGCCAGCATTACCTTGATCCCAAAACCAGACAAAGACCCCATCACAAAAAGGAGAACCACAGACCAATATCCCTGATGAACATGGATGCAAAAATTCTCACCAAAACACTAGCCAATAGGATACAACAGTACATTAAAAGGATTATTCACCAGGACCAAGTAGGATTTATTCCTGGGCTGCAAGGTTGGTTCAACATCTGCAAATCAATGTGATACAATAAATTAATAACAGAAAGAACAAGAACCATATGATCCTCTCAATAAATGCAGAAAAAGCATCTATTTGACAAAGTACAGTATCCTTTCTTGATTAAAACTCTTCACAGTGTAAGGACAGAGGGTACATACCTCAATATCATAAAAGCCATCTATGAAAAACCCACAGCAAATATCATTCTCAATGGGGAAAAACTGAAAGCTTTCCCCCTAAGGTCAGGAACACAGCAGGGATGTCCACTATTACCACTGCTGTTCAGCATAGTATTAGAAGTCCTAGCCTCAGCAATCAGACAACAAAAAGAAATAAAAGGCATCTGAAATGACAATGAAGAAGTCAAACTCTCACTCTTTGCAGATGATATGATACTTTATGTGGAAAACCCAAAAGACTCCACCTCAAAACTGCTAGAACTCATACAGGAATTCAGTAAAGTGGCAGGATATAAAATCAATGCACAGAAATCAGTGGCATTTCTATACACCAACAAGACAGAAGAAAGAGAAATTAAGGAGTCGATCCCATTTACAATTGCACCCAAACCATAAGATACCTAGGAATGAATCTAACCAAAGAGGCAAAGGATCTGTACTCAGAAAACTATAAAATACTCATGAAAGAAATTGAGGAAGACACAAAGAAATGGAAAAACGTTCCATGCTCATGGATTGGAAGAACAAATATTGTGAAGATGTCAATGCTACCTAGAGCAATCTACACATTTAATGCAATCCCTATCAAAATACCATCAACTTTTTTCAAAGAAATGGAATAAATAATCCTAAAATTTGTATGGAACCAGAAAAGACCCTGAATAAGCCAGAGGAATGTTGAAAAAGAAAAGCAAAGCCGGTGGCATCACAATTCCGGACTTCAAGCTCTATTACAAAGCTGTCATCATCAAGACAGTACGGTACTGGCACAAAAGCAGACACATAGATCAGTGGAACAGAATAGAGAGCCCAGAAATGGACCCTCAACTCTAGGGTCAACTAATCTTCGACAAAGCAGGAAAGAACGTCCAATGGAAAAAATACAGTCTCTTCAACAAATGGTGTTGGGAAAATTGGACAGCCACATGCAGAAGAATGAAAACTGGATCATTTCCTTACACCACACACAAAAAGAGACTCAAAATGGATGAAAGACCTCAATGTGAGACAGGAATCCATCAAAATCCTTGAGGAGACCACAGGCAGCAACCTCTTTGACCTCAGCTGCAGCAACTTCTCCCTACACACATTGCTAAAGGCAAGGGAAGCAAGGGCAAAAATGAACTATTGGGACTTCATCAAGATTAAAAAGCTTTTGCACAGCAAAGGAAACAGTCAACAAAACCAAAAGACAACAGACAGAATGGGAGAAGATATTTGCAAATGACATATCAGATAAAAGGCTAGTATCCAAATTCTTTAAAGAACTTATTAAACTCAACAACCAAAGAACAAATAATCCAATCAAGAAAAGGGCAGAAGACATGAACAGACATTTCTTCAAAGAAGACAACCAAATAGCCAACAGACACATGAAAAAGTGCTCCAAATCACTCGGCATCAAGGAAATACAAATCAAAACCTCAATAAGATACCACCTCACACCAGTCAGAATGGCTAAAATTAACAAGTCAGGAAATGACAGATGTTGGTGAGGATGTGGAGAAAGGGGACGCCTCTTACACTGTTGGTGGGAATGCAAGCTGGTGCAGCCACTCTGGGAAACAGTATGGAGTTTCCTCAAAAAGTTGAAAATAGAGCTACCCTATGACCCAGCAATTGCACTACTGAGTATTTACCCCAAAGATACAAATGTAGTGATCCAAAGGGGCACGTGCACCCCAATGTTTATAGCAGCAATGTCCACAATAGCCAAACTATGGAAAGAGCCTAGATGTCCATCAACAGATGTGTGTGTGTATATATATATATATATATATATATATATATATCTTGCCAATTCTTATCACTCAATTATGGGCTAAGAGGTGATTTTGGTTGTCTTCCTCATATTTTTTATAATGAGACTCACTTTTATAATTAGGAAATGAGGAAAAAAACCTTCATATATATATATATATATATATATATATATATATATATATATACATACACACACACACACATTGTGTATATGTATATATACACACATTGTGTATATGTATATATACATATACACAATGGAATATTATGCAGCCATCAAAAAGAAAACCGAAATCTTGCCATTTGCAACAACTTGGATGGAATTAGAGGGTATTATGCTAAGTGAAGTTAAGTCAATCAGAAAAAGACAAGTATCATATGATCTCACTGGTATGTGGAATTTAAGAAACAAAACAGAGGATCATAGGGGAAGGGAGGGAAAAATAAAACAAGATGAAATCAGAGGAGACAAACCATAAGAGACAATTAATCATGGGAAACAAACTGAGGGTTGTTGGAGGGGTGGTAGGTGGGAGAATGGGGTAGTTTGGTGATGCAATAGGAGGGCACTTGATATAATGGCACATAGGGGTATATGATATATGAGCCTCATAGGGGAAAGGAGGGAAAAATGAAACAAGATGAAACCAGGTAGGGAGACAAACCATAAGAGACTCTTAATCTCAGGAAACAAACTGAGGGTTGCTGGAGTGGTGGGGGGTGGGAGGGATGGGGTGGCTGGGTGATGGACATTGGGGAGGTTATGTACTATGGTGGGCACTGTGAATTGTGTAAGACTGATGAATCACAGACTTGTACCCCTGAAACAAATAATACATTAATTAAAAAAAATTAAAAAAAAAAAAGGAAAATTTACAAGATAGGGAAAGAATCAAGAGCTCTGACTTAGATATATTAAGTTTAAGATGGTTATTAGATACAGAAAGGGAAATGTCACAATGGGAGTTGGAGATGAATATGGAAATTCAGGAGATATCTTGGTTGATGTAAGTTTGAGAATCATCAGCATTTAGTTGGTTTTTAAAGTTATGAGTATAGATGAGATCACGTATGAAGAAAAGTGAGAAAAAGAAGTGAAGGAAGCCCAGAACAGACTTTTATAACTTGGTGTGACTATGCCCTGCCCACGGGGAGGCTAAAGACAGGAATGCAGGAAGAAGGATTACCCTTGAAAGATGCTAAAGCAGCAGTGAAGAGGGAAAAACTGTTGAGTGTAATGGGACTAGAAAGCTCTTTAGAAAAAAAGATATTTATATCATAGAGTTAACAGCATTTCCTGTAACTGTGATAATGTGGAAATAATCTTTTTGTCCAAAAAGAACAGGATAATTAGATACATTAAGATAATGATAAAGTACAACCATTAAAAATTAGTATTTTGGAAATTTTCTAATGACATGGCAAAGTGTTCATTAATGCTGAATGTCTAAAGCACAATATAAAAGTGAACTAGGATTGGGGCACCTGCCTGCTTTAGTTGGTAGAGTATGCGACTCTTGATTTTGGGGTTGTGAGTTCAAGCCCCATGTTGGGTGTAGAGCTTACTTAAAAAAATTGTTTAAATATTTGTTTTAAATTAAAAAGTAGGGGTGCCTGGGTGGCTCAGTCAGTTAAGGGTCTGCCTTCGGCTCAGGTCATGATCCCAGGGTCCTGGGATCGAGCCCCACATCAGGCTCCCTGCTCAGCAGAGAGTCTGCTTCTCCCTCTCCCCCTCCCCCCCCTTGTGCCCTGTCTCTCCCAAAAATAAAATAAAACAAACAAATAAATAAATAAAATCTTTAAAAAAAATAAAAAGTAAACTAGGCTCTTTCTTTGACTTTTTCTTTGTATCCATCCATCCTTCTAATTATTCACTTATATATGGATATTTGTATAAATGCATGCATATATCTATGAAAAATGTTTCATAATATTAGTAATTCTTATCACTCAATTATGGGCTAAGAGGTGATTTTGGTTGTCTTCCTCATATTTTTTATAATGAGACTCACTTTTATAATTAGGAAATGAGGAAAAAAACCTTCAAAACATCTAAGGTCAAAGCATTAATATGTATTCCTAAGTATGAAGTTACTTTTTCTGCCTTACTTCTAAATTCTTTGCCATGACAGAAGTCCATTAATTCATTTATGGTTTTAGAATAACATAATCTAGAAAAAGACATTGTCAGTGCCTCTTCATTGCGCCACATATTTGTTCATTATAAGTGCTTATGAATAAAAAGTGATCAAGAAATACCCATGGGGCACCTGGGTGGTTAAGCATCCAACTCTTAGATTTCAGCACAGGTCATGATCTCAGGGTTTTGAGATTGAGCCCCGTGTCAGGCTCTGTGCTGGGCGTGCAGCCTGCTTAAGATTCTCTGTCTCCTTCTCCCTCTGCCCCTCCCCACCTGTCTCCCCCTCTCTCTCTCTCCCCATCTCTTAAAAAAAAAAAAAAGAACCACAATAATGGTTACTCAACACACACTATATAGCCCAGGGGGTTCCCAAGTTACCAAGGTATTCAAGATCCAGGAATGAGGCCCTAAACCACCTACAAAAGGCTTGTACTAAGACAGTATCATCATCATCTTAGTTGGTAGTACCAAAGACCCATTGCCAAGAATGAATAACTATTCATGTAGCCCTTAAAAAGCCTAAATAACCTTGGTTCAAGCAATTTTTAGTTGTAAAGAAAAAGCTGTCACTATATAAAAGCGGCAAAGGATAAAATAGCAAAACCCAGAAAAATTAAATTCACTTTATAAATTTATGCAGCCTTAAAAAAAATAAGTTTTATCTAAAATGACTGCTGTTCTCCCCTGTAATTTTTCTGTGTGTAATAAAGAGCCAATTATCTTTAAAGGTGGCAGCTTCTTTCCCTGAAATTTCTAGGAGTATTCACAGGCTTTCACATATAAGACTATTACAACCTGATATTCAATTATGTACAACTTATTACATTAACATTTTAGGTAAATCAAATATTAAACTTTACTTGGGGTACTGTTTTTTTTTACACTAAGTTTTGTGTTTCTCCCAAAAATATAAATTTCTAACCTTTTCATCACTGGTAGTAGACTCTGGGTGAGGTAAAGGACTATCCTGGTGAGTTGTTTCTACAACAGAGGGCTCCTCAATTTTGCTTCTTATGATGGGTGTTGCAAGAGGGGATAAATCTAGAGGCATCTAAAATACAAACGTTAAAGAAAATGTCAGAAGTTCAAAATGTGCCAGTGTATCTAAAATAAGAAAGCAAGAAGTGTAAGCTATGACTATTGTTTTGTTAGAAATACTCTTAATTTCATGGTTAATAACATACTTTTTTAATGTCGTCTTCCGAGGCTTTCTTGAATTCATTCTCAAATGGACTTGCCAACTCATTAAACAAACCCACTTCTTCACAGTTTTTCAAGAATCTTGTTGGTGTTGGGGTCTGATCTGAAATAAATGTCAAGAAGCAATCCCATAGATTTAAATATCATACAGGACCCTGAAATATAGCTAGTAAGTTAACAAATTAGCAGGATTGGTTCAGTCAGCTGTTAATTCTCTCTTTGGAAAGACCTCTTCCTTTAAAGCAAACAAAATTTGGTTAAGTTTTTGTTGCAGTTCAAGATATTTCCTCCAACTTTATGAACCATAAAAGTATGAGAAAAAAGTCCTTCTTGTTCCTTAGTCCAGACCTTCTCTCTTAGTAGAATGACATAAGCATCTTCTACTCAGAGATCAACTATTATCATTATTTAAAGCAGTAAGAATTTTAAAAAATTTACATTATTAAAAATTATGATTGTTTAAAATACATGCAGTTTGGGGAAAACTAGGACAAGAGCATGTATATTCATTCACTCTAGCTTGGACCTTCCACTAGTGTTCATAATCTATTACGAAAGCAAGCTCAAGATAAAACAGAATTTTTAGTAGGTAGACCAAAATACTACAAGGAAGAAAAAGAAGGTTAAAATAAGAGCCCTAAAACAAAACCAAACCAAACAAAACCCTCCTTTATCACTATCCACAGAAGCCAATTTTCGATTTTAATGCATTTTTCAAGCTTGGAACAAGGGGCTATATAAGTTACATATTTATGGAATGTTCTACCTTAATCTCTAGGCAGTAGAGGAACAGTCAACTCTACTTTCTCACAACGTGAAATATTTTAACTATACTTGACTATGTACTCATGCTATGTACATTAACACATGTACTGGTTATGGAATAAATACTAGTTAAGGTCCATGTTGAATGAAAAATAGTATACTTATGGATTTTGCCTATTTGTCTTATTATATGCCAGGCTATTTATTCATATTGATCAGAGCTGGTGGCACACTGAAATTCTATTCACATTTTATGTATTTTAGGGCATCAAGTTATAGGTTTTATCAGGAATCTAGTCTAAGCTAAATAAAAGTACAAGGATGACTCCTGGTTTAAGATTTTATAAAATTAAAATTCATATATTTGTTAAATATTGTGTCCCCAGAACTGGCATTACTTATTATTTCATCTTTGCCCCACATGTATCTCGAGTACTAATATGCTTACTACATATAAATATATTTAACACCAAAATGACCTATATGTCATACACATTAGCTATAATGTAAGCCTATCTCAAACACGACTAGTATTATCTAAATTACTAAAGGGACTCTCTTGTGTCATCATTTTACCTATTAGTCTACAACAGACATACTCACTAAACCCTCAAAAGACTTCTGAAATTTACTACAGCAAGGGCTCAGAGTACACATATCAGCTTAAGTCCATTATAGGTGAATTAGTAAAGTGAATATAAATTTGTCTCCTCTGTTCATAATCAAAGGGTTTGTCTATCTCAGCTCAACAAAAGGCTCCTAATGTGTGGTAAAGGGAGAGGAGAAAAGTCTTACAAATAAAATGCATATGCATAAAACATTGTTATCAGTGATTACCAAAATGATCAGGTGTGAGAAAAGGAAAGTCAATACAGGCACAATTGTTTAAACATGCAGTGGCTTATGGCTATTGATCATCAAATATATACCACACACATCATGCATCATACTTATACAGTAATGCTAAACTACTAATTTCAACATGTTAGTAAAAAAATGGTTAAGTGCTGTGTTTGAATGTGTTCTGTTTTTCTACTACAATAAAGGTAAACCAACAGGAAATTTCTAGAAACCAATCTCAAAACATTTTTGAGTTGAAAAGTTACAGATGTTGGTCTAGGGCAATAAATTTCAGAGAAGCAAAGACCTTATTTATATCCCTAGGAGAGTGAACTGTCCAGGTTGTTGTTACTTTGTCTGACTACTTTTTTGGGTTCCAGCTCTTAATATCTGATGTACAATATTCTAAAGAAGTGCATACCTCACTCTTCTCTGCTTCCTTTTACTTATGGAACTAAAGAAATGCTCAACATGCTCTTTCATTTTTCCTAAGTAGTTTTTGACAAATTACCAACTTTTTGTTAACTCAAATTTTTTCATTACAAAAATTATGATACTGAAAGTACAGGAAAAACCATCTGCCTCATTATCACTATAAAGGCTTGCATATGATAATTTAATCTGTATGTTGGGTAATAATTTCAAAATACTAATAATATTCAGATTTCAGGATTAATTCCAGACTGACAAATAGTATAACCCAAACTTCAAAAGAGAAAATAATAATTTAGGGTTGATTTTGAATACTTATGTGACTCTGTGGTTATGACACAAAAGGGTCTGAAATTTATATAAATATATTATTTTATATAAAACTTTCTTTTCTTATAACAATACTTATAAAATATACAAAATGCAGTAAAACTATGCATATTATGTGTGTGTCCATATACATAGATGTGTGTACATATATATTTAAATACCAAAAAAGGGGCAGCTAATACAGCATGAAAGGACAATAAAACAATGCACGAAATTTTCTCTTTTCACATACTGTGAAAGATAATCATCTGCTTATGTGATACTGTATGTTCACAGGATCAAAACACACACAAAAAGCATTGACTGAATTTAGGTCCCTTTACTGAGAGTATTTTTACTAACACAGATGTTTTAGTCCCAAAAGAAATATCAACAAAATTCTAGTGAACAAGTCTGCTAATTGATCTTTCTCCAACAGGAGGAGCTTGATCATTTCCTCTCTTCCCACAGCACTGCAAACCAGGTGTAAAAAGCTAAAAGAAACATTGACTAAACATCACATTAGTTCAATTATCAATTAAATGTAAACTTTGGAGATGCTATAAATGCTCCCGGGGTTCTAATTAACTTCCACAAAACACTGAAATCTACATTTGAAAACCACACAGAAAAGTGAAATGAATGGTCAGAAGTAAACATGGAAATGTAATGGGTAAAATACATGTTGCCAACATTTACTGTAAATGAAGTAATTGGAGTATCACCAGACTATATTATTTACAGAGAATACACAAAAATTGTGCACATTCCAGGTGAAATATGTATATAAGCTATTAATAAAAGCATATACTAACCAGCCACAATGACACTGTCATTACGTGCTGGACCAAATTTCAGTGTCATCTCATGTTTATGTTTATGGACAGCCAAATGATCCTCGTTGGTAAAACGCTGTGGCAAAAAGTTTTAAAATATAGTTAAGATTTTCAATTTGATCAAATAAGTAAAATGATAAGGAAATTCATTTCCACAACATGTAAAACCACCATTAACAATGAAACAGTTTGTTAACTATAAAAGAATCTACTGTTAGTATAAACATACAAGACTTCAAATAATTATAGAAAACCCATTACCCAAGAATAAGCAATACTGATGTATTAATAAGTCACATAAATCATTTGAGAGCATTTAAAAATTAAACCTGAAGCAAAGAAACTTCATATAAATTTCATTTGGACACTAAAAATAGACCACTATTGTTTTTTTTTGCCATATCATAGAACTATGTATTCCATGGTTCAGTGACTTTTGAAGAAAGTACTGTATTTACACAGACTTCAGGTTACTTACCACTTTTAAAATGAGAATTCTCTTATAAAAATATTACTCCTGGACAAATTAAGTAGTAAATTAGGTTCTTTATGTTACCACATTAAAAAAAAAAGCTTTTTTTATAATCCAGCAAAGAAATAGCAACCAATACAACAAAGCAGTTCATTTTAAAATAATGTCTGACATCAACCTTTATGAAGATGCTCCTTATCAAGCAGCAATTATAACTGAAAATAAGGAGCACTTACATTTTATTTCAGAGCAATAATTATAATGCCAAATTAAGATATAAACTCTCTAACTCTACATCCTTATAAATAGGGATGTTAAAATTATGTATATTTGAACTTGGTTCCCCTAAACTATCCAAATGGGATTCCTGGGGTGCCTGGGTGGCTCATTCGGTTAAGCATCCGACTCTTGATTTCAACTCAGGTCATGATCTCAAGGTCGTGAGATTGAGCCTCGAGTCATTGGGGTGGGGGTGGCTCATGCTCAGCGGGGAGTCTGCTTGAGATTCTCTTTCTCTCCCCCACCCCTCCCCCAGCTTGTGCGTGTGCTTTAAAATAAATAATCTTTAAAAAAACACCAAAGAGATTCCTTCTCTTATAGAAATATTACTCCTGGACAAATTAAGTAAATCAGGTTCTTTATGTTACCATATTTTAAAAAATGCTTCTTATAATCCAGCAAAGAAAGAACAACCAATATGATAACAAAGCAGTTCATTTAAAAATAATCCAGCTCTTTCCCAACCAAGTACTAGCTTTCTATTGCTTTATCATTACAAGAATCCTTCCCAAATTTGGAGGAAGTAGTAGTTGTCTTTTAATAGACTGCTGAATAACAGCTCTTAGAGAATGAACATATGTGTAGAGTTTATAGAATAATGTAGGCATTATTTCATTATTTTCCATTAGAGTTTTAAATATACGTGTATTACATTCCACACTAAAAGTATCTTAAAGCAGGATTCACTTTACATCTAAAGAACCTAACAATGTAGTTTCTCCATGAAGGTAATAATTAAACACTTGTGAATAAACACATTTTGGTAGAGGTCATAATTAACAGATAAGAACCTGGAAAGTTATCTCCTAGGAATTTATTCTACAACTATTCTCTGCTTGGATTGGTTTGACCACAAATATCCAAATCAAAGAGGAACCAGATATAGAATTGTACAAAATGTGAAAATTGTACCAAGATTGATCCTCAGTGAAAAGGAACAGCTAAAAGGGCCCTAAAAAAACATTCAAGATCATATGAATATTAAAAGGGTGAATGCAAGAAATATGAATTTACAAAGTTTAATATATGATCTATAGATCAAATTTACCAAAATGCTATTTATTAAGAGATTTTTGATCATATGATATTATTGATGTACTTGGATAAAATACACTGAAACTGGCACTTGATAATAGATGAGTTTAACCTTAGCTATCACTTGAAATAATTTATTTACCTCTAATAAGAAACTTAAAAAAAAAAAAACAAAAAACGTCAAAGGCCATCTTGTCAAAAGGCAGTCACCAGGAAAAGATATACATATACATATATATATATACAGATATATATATGAATGAATGAAATAAACTTTTTCAACAAATACTTATAAAATAGCTACTACTATATGCTAAGATAAAATTTTTGCAGAATCTATTTGAATTGCTTTCTGAGCCAAATTAAAAAGTTTATTTTAAAAAATAAGTTTTGTAGAAAAATAATGATACTAGTAGTAATAACAATATATTAAACATATTAAATTCATAATTTCTTTCTTCCAGGCAATTTACAACACAACTCCAATGCAAAATACACAGTATTTTGTTAAACAACAAGACTTTGAGCATACAGCTGAGTCAACAATGGGAAAGGCAGTCAAGAAAGGTAGGATGGATAACCATCTCTCTTATAAAGTTAAAAAAAAAAGGGTAACCTGACAGATGGAAGGGAGGTAAACCAATTGCTTTTATAATGAATTGAAGCTCTGATATCTGAGAGATCTGTGTTTCTAAGGCTTGAACACTCACCAGAACTAACTTCCTAAGAAGTCAGTCATTCTGCATTTAATACATGCATTCACATCCATGATATAGATCTTTTTCCTATTTACCAGATTAAATAGGTACAACTAAGTTATAAAGCCATAAAGCCAATAGCTCATTTTACTGCTTCTTTTACTAGTCTGAAGGAATCTATTCAACATCAGGAAGTTACACACACACACATTTACACATGTCCAGTGAAACTTTAGACTAAATAAAATGAATCTTTATCTCCTTTGTAAAACAGCTTATAATGTATAAACATTCTATGTAAGAAATAATTTTCAATGAAAGCATCACCAAAAGCAAAGATATTAACACATAAAATAGAAGAGTTCCAATGTTAAATTAATCTTTCACTAAATTATCACACTTTGTCTCTTTCACCAAATTCAATGGAACATTACTTTAAAACAAATGTGATTAACAGAACTCTTTCTGTGAAATACCTAATAGTGACTGAGGCACATAAAAACATTTTTTAATAGCAAGAAAAAACAGTTAAAATTCTTTGCATTGATTTCTATAGGTCTCTCTCCAAAATAACATTATCAACAAAATGTATTTTAAAAAATTTAAAATTTGAAAATTTAAATTTAAGTGCATTAAAGCTAAAATTCAAATTTGGAATAATATTAATACTTACGACAAAAAAATAACTTGTACCACCACCACCACCAAATTGGTGCTTCTAAAATCAATTCTTATTTGAACTTTCGATTTCTTAGGAAATACTAGTCACAAAAAATTCTGGGAAGTGTAGTTTTTTTAGCTTTCTTGAATTTATAGAAAAATGAGTATCTAATATATCTCCAAAATGTATGTCAAATGAGTCTATTTCTCTATATTGTCCACTATTAGCACCTAGACAAAGCCACCATTATCTCTCACCTGACAGCTGTCAGTCTCTACTCCCCATTTCCACTCTTAGCTCAGTAATGGCTTTCATTGCTCTGTGAATAAAGCCCAAACACTTTATCACAGTCTACAAAGCCCTACAGGGTATGGACTATTTTATTCTACCTGACAGAATCTCTTACTCTTATCCTTGTTGGTCACTATATGCTCCAGCCACAATAGTCGTCTTTCTGTTTTTAAATACACCCAAACCCATTCCCTCCTTAGAAACTTTATATTTGTTGTTCCTTCAGTTTGAAAAACTTCCTCCAGAGCTCTGCTCCTACATTTTCATGTCTTAATTCAAATGTCACCTTATCAGAGAGGCATTCCCTGACAAACCTATCTAAGTAGCACCAACCCTGTAACTTCCTATCTTTACCCCGGTTCAACATCTTTAGATATATATCATGAAAATTAAGATCATAATGAGATACCACTACATCCTCACCATAATGACTAAAATTAAAAGACTATCCAGAACAATCTCAAAAAGGAGAACTAAACTGGTGAACTTACCTTACCTGACTAGAAGCATTACTGTAAAGCTAGAGTAATCAAGACATTGTGGTACTAGCATAAAAGTTGACAGACTGATGAAAGGAACAGAGTAGAAAGCTCAGAAATAGACCTACACTTATACCATAATTTGATTTTCAATAAAGGAGCTGAAGCAAATTAATGGAGAAAGAAAAATCTTTTCAACAAATGATGTTCGAGTATCTGAAAAACCATGTGGAAAAATGAATTCAAGATGAAACAGAGGCCTAAATGAAAAACAAGCTTTCAGGAAAAACAAAGGAGAATAATGCCTTTGTGACTTAAAGGTAGGCAAAGATTTCTTAGACAAGTCACAGAAAGCAACAACCATAAAAGAGAAAAAATTAATACATTAGACTTCATTAAAATTAGATCTGTGGATCAAAAGCTTTTATCATGAAAATTGAGATGCAAACCACAGACTTGGAGAAACTATTTGACAATGGACTGGTATCCAGGATATATAAAGAACTCTTACAAGTTAATAATTAAAAGAAAGACAACCTGACTTTTAAAAACAGCAAAAGATTTGAAGAGATATGTCACAAAAAATAATGCAAATGGCCAATAAGCACATGAACAAGTGCTCATCTTTTCATCAAAGAAATGCAATTTAAAACCACATGACATATCACTATACACACAAGGAAAATGGCTAAAATTAGAAGACTGCCAACACCAAATGTAGGCAAAGAAATGGCACAAGACTCATACACTCCTGGTGGAAAGTGCATCCATTTTGGAAAACAGCTTGGCAATTTCTTCAAAAGTAAATATATATCTAACATATGATCGCATCATTTCATTCCTATGCATTTACCCAAGAGAAAAGAAAGCATGCATCCATACCAAAGACTTGTACACAATTATACCAGCTTTATCTGTAATAAGTAAAAATTGGAAATAAGCCAAATGTCCACAACTGCATAATAATGAAATATTACTCCTCAATGAAAAGGAATTAACTATTGGTCACATAACATGGGGAAATCGCAAATTAATTATAAGGAACAAAAAGTGCCAGACAAAAGTACATACCATATGAATCTACATAAAATTCTAGAAAATGCAAACTAATCTATAGGGACATATGGCAGAGTAGTGTTTTACAAAGGCAGGAGCAGTAACAACTGGGCATGACAAAACTTTTGGGGTGAGGAGTATGTTCTCTATCTTAATTATGGTGATGGTTTTATGAGCATATATACATTAAAACATGAAATTGTGTAAGTATGTGCAGTATATCACTTATACCTCAATTTAAAACATCAACTAAAGAAAACAAGTAAGAACCAATGAAACACTAATGCTTATTTATGATTTATAGTTTGTATATTTAAGTACTCTGTAATTTGGCTACACATTAAATTTATGCTTTCATTTCTTGTGTCTATAGTTATTTTAAAGTTAGAATTATTATAACAGCAACAGATTAATAATTTAATGGCCTGTTAAAAACACTGAAATATTATTTTTTGATACAATGTAGAAAGATTATTTTCTGAAAATGCTTTCATACATGCTCTGAAGATGTTAGACTTAGGTACATTAAGAACATTAATGCATTAGTGACACTGTCAGAGGTAAATATTAGTTAATTTCATAAGAGTTCAGCAAGTAATATAATTTTCAAACAAGATAATGTATATTTGATTTCCAATTAAGCAATTTACAATTATTTTCAACCAATAATGGTCAAATGAAGATACTATTAAGCCCTGGATTTTGTCTAGGTATTCACCTTTCCATTACAAGACTTCTAACTTTTTTTTTTCCATATTAGATTGTGTTTTTAAAAACTCAAATATACTACTGAGGAAAAAAAATTTCTTCCCAAAATTTTTCTGGGTTATTTACATTCTAACTCCAAAATTTTACAAAAAATTGTAGGAGAATCCTTTTAATGACAACATAAACTTTCATCAATGTTTTAATAAATATGAACATACAAAATAATTTAAAGTAATTTATATATTACCTGGCCACATCCAGGGGCAGTGCATAGAAAGGGTTTGTCATCACTCATATTCCACAGGTCCTTGTACTGCCTATAATAAAACATTAAGCAATGGCTTAGTGTTTTATAGTACAGATTTTTATTTATTTGTTTTTAAAGATCATTTATTTTTGAGAGAGAGAGAAAGAGAGAGCGAGCGAGCGTGCGCACCAGCAGGGGGAAGGGCAGAAAGAGAAGCAGACTCCCCGCTGAGCCAGGAGCCCGATGTGGGACTCGATCCGAGGAACCTGGGATCATGACCTGAGCTGAACAGGCAGACACTTAACCAACTGAGCCACCGCGCCCTGACAGTACAGATTTTTAAATAAAGAATAATTTTAAATGTAATATTATATGATTTTCACTAAGCTTATTACTTTTTCTATTTCAGTGTGAAATAAAATACTTTTACTGACATTTTAGCTCTATTTCCCTTCCATCTTTTTATAATGAGTAGACAAATACATGTAACATGCAGATTTTACACTATAGAAAAAAAAGGGTTAGGAACCTTGGGTCTATCAGGCTAAATCTTTCCTGTTCAATAGTTTAAGTGAATAAAGAATGAAATAATTGGAAAATCACACTTTAATGTCCAATGAAATAATGGATCTAGGTCACATGATAAAAACCATTACGAAAAAAAGGTGACGGGAGCTTTATAATGAACTCACAGGTCAATCTTAAAATTAACATCACTAAGAGTGGGACAATTAGACATTATGTGCCACCTGATATGACACAATAGAAAGCATGAGAAGTATTCTTGGGCGGGGGTGAGGTGGTGGGGTAGTGGGGTGTGCGCGCGCGTGTGTGTGTGTTTGTGTGTGGACAGTATGGGGATTCAAACCTGAACTTAATCAAGCATCTCTAGATTCAGCTACAGGAAATACAGGAGAAACCTGTCAACACTATCTGGAAGCAATCAGCCAAATTCTATGACAAAGACCTGGTCACTTCAACAAATAAATGTAATGGAGAACTAAAAAAGAGAAGAGCAGGTGGAAACTGTTATAGATTAAAGGAGATTTAATAAACATACTAACGAGGGGTGCCTGGGTGGCTCAGTTGGTTAAGGGGCTGCCTTAGGCTCAGGTCATGATTCCAGGGTCCTGGGATTGAGTCCTGCATTGGGCTCCCTGCTCTGCAGGGATATCTGCTCTCCCTCTCCCTCTGCCCCTCCCTGTCACTCATGTGCTCACTCTCTCTCTCTCTCTCTCTCTCAAATAAATAAATAAAATCTTTTAAAAAAATAAACATACTAACGAAATGTAAATCCTTTTTGGATCCTGATTTGAACAAAATAACTATAAAAAGAAATTTGTGAGTAAAGATTATTTTCCTATATTTGATTTAGACTTAAAGTTCCCAATCATTCTTTCCAACAACTTGTAGGTTTTAAATTTTATCTTGGCTTTCTTTCTAGAAATTATATATAACAACTGTATTTGGCTCAATTAAAAATCTGGAAACATTGTTCCTTTTTCAACATTAGCTTGTTAACCATTCAAAGCAATGTTTCCCAAAGCATCTTCAACAGGGATGACAAGTTATTATAGAAAAAAGGTATGTAATCAAACAGTTTTGGGAAATGCTGGAGTACATTTTCTTTTATAGGACTTTTCAGAGCCTTTAATATGTTCAAGTGAAATGACTAGAGGAGCACCTAGAATATGGCATTTTTGACACATCCATTTGCTATTCAAAATGCTTTTTCATAGAACATCTCATGGGACTAGTATTATTCGGAACTCTAGAAATCAAACCCTAAAATATGTTTATGTTTGTCATAGTTAAGTGCGTTTTGATGTTCTATTTGGTAATTTAAAGACATAATGGGGGCACCTGGGTAGCTCAGTTGGTTGAGCATCTGCCTTTAGCTCAGGTCATGATCTTGGGGTCCTGGGATCGAGCCCCGCTGTTGGGTTCCCTGCTCAGCAGGGAGTCTGCTTCTCCCTCTCCCTTTGCCCCTTCCCCTGTTTGTGCTCTCTCTCTCAAATAAATAAAATCTTTAAAAAAAAAAAAAGACATAATAGGAGTAGCAGCTAAACTAATATACTGGATAAGTTTTTTTTTTAATTATCGAAAAAAATACTGAAATATTTATCAAGAAATAACTATGAAAATTTTTATGATCTAAAATATGAAAAATTGGTAAACATACCAAATACTGCATACACACCTGGCAGAATTCACATGTAACTTGAATTTCATTAAGTTGAACAACTTATCACGTCCTCTTTTTCATGGCAAGGATACTGAAAAACAAAGTGGTTTCACACTGTTAAAAATAGTTCTGAAACACTACTTGAAACAAAGGAAATAAAAACACCTGAATAATTTTACTCTTTGGACTACTGCCAACCCCAAACCCTGTCACTCTTAAGAATCTTTATAAGAGGTAATACTGCTCCTACAATATGAACACCCATATGAATGCCTTAAACATAGGTATGTATATATCCAACTCCATCACAGAGGGTAAAAGGAGAAAAAACATTTAATTCAGCCTTAGAGCTGTGGTTGAAAGACAGCTATTAAAAGAGTAAAACTCCTGACTTTGGAAGTCTGATGAAAAAGAGGAGACGTAGCATTTTAGAACATCTATTTGGAAAGTTTTTAACTTCTTAAAATATATAGTCAGAGGTGATCAAGTTCTCAGCCCAATTCATCAAAATTCTATTTGTCCTGTAACATAATTGGTCTATATAAGCATCTCCCTCTTCACAGCCTTATAACTTATTTATTTGATATTAGGATTTTTTTTTTAAGATTTATTTATATATTTGACAGAGAGAGAAAGGGAAGGTGAAGAGGAAGACAATATCCAAGCAGACTCCGAGTGCAGAGTTGGACATGGGGCTTGATCTCATGACCCATGAGATCAGAAGCTGATGAGTCGGATGCTTACCCGACTAAGCCACCCATGCGCCGCTGGTATTAGTTTAAGAACAAGTACATGTTGAAACTATCCAGGTCAGTGGCCCATTTTAAAAACTCTGCTGGGGTGCCTGGCTGGCTCAGTTGGAAGAGCATGCGACTCTTGATCTCGGGGTTACAAGTTCTAGCCCTACACTGGGTGTGGAGATTACTAAAAAAATAATAATAAATAATTCTGCAAATACTTCATCTTACATTCACTGAAACTCCATCCAGTGGTGAAGAGTAACTATATGCTTATTCAAATAAGACAGTGATGCATAGAGAAAAAATTATTTTTCATAATTTTGCTTATAAATGTGGTATCAAGAATGTCTTGCTCAGAAAAACTGGACAATTCCTGTGGGGAAATGTATAAATAGCCACAGTTCTGAGTCTTGGAGGTATGGGTAATTTGGTATAGGAGATAGGAAGAAGAAAGTTTTTTCCCTGGTTTCCAGGAAAACTTATCTGGTAGGGTTCTATTCCTCCATTCACATCCAACTTTACCATGCTGTCCGTGAGAAAAGGGAAAAGAACACTAGAATAATCCAAAGGAAATCTATAAAAGTTATGCTTCTGTCATTACCCACAGAATGTGAGCTTAATGAGGGCAAGGAACTTAACTTTGGGTTAACTACCTAAAACAGTGCCTACCTCACAGCAGCATTTACTCATTAAATATTAAGGAATGAATAAATAGCCATATGATATGAACAAATCAAGACTTGTTCAAGACTAAATAAGTTTAGTCTACCTCAAAAAACTCTTCTAAAACCAGTAAGAAAATGCAGTTCATACTGCTATGAAAAATCAAAGCAAAATTTAAATTCAGTTAAGTTCAAGAAACATTTAAACACCAAATATATGCCAAGACATAAAGATGAAAAAACAGTCCCTGCACCTGAGAGACTTTTAGTCTAGCAGAAGAAGGGAATACAGAAATATAATTTCAACTCCTTTGGTAAGAATAAAAGTTAACACACTATGAGAATACACAGGTAGTGCAGGGACCAAACTGAGAGTTCCAGGAATGCTTTCTGAGTGAATCAGCCTGTGGTACCTACCCTTTTCTCTCTCATCTTTTCCACTCCCCCACCACAACTGTCCCCTTTCTCTACAAAAGAAGTTCCTTACCTACACATCAGCCTATTTCCTAGCCAACCAATAAAAATTCCCATTCCTTATTACTATTTTCTAAAACCTAGCTGAGGTAGTTGTAAATACAACAGCTGAAGCACCTTGAGACATAAATGATGGTATTTGTTTTAGGAGGCTTAAATGCTATCTCTTCCTTAAACTGAATCTCAAGCCTCTACATCTAGGTTTATGTCCCTTTTTTTTTAAATAAAGATTTTATTTATTTGAGAGAGAACACAAGTCGGGGAGGGGGGTGCAGAGGGAGAGGGAGAAGCAGACTCCCTGCTGAACGGGGAGCCTGATGCAGGGCTCCATCCCAGGAGCCTGGGATCATGACCTGAACTGAAGGCAGATGCTTAACTGACTGAGCCACCCAGGTGCCCCTATGCTTATCTCCCTTTTACAGCAAGGTTGGAAATATGCTCACAGGGAAAGGAGGCTCTGTTAAACTCTAAGTTGTTGGGAGAATTCAATGACTATAGAGAATTGTTAATATACCACACCACTCTTTGGCAAGCATCCAAACCTATACTGGTAGAAGAATCACTGTCATAAAGAATACCCAAGAGGGTTTTAGACAAAATGGAAAAGTCCTTTGGTGTCTCTAATCTCAGTCTTAACTCTTCTTCTAACAGTCCTTTATCTTCCTTGCCCTCATGATCTGGTGCCATCAGTTTCGTCTTTTCTTCTTTCAATCAACAAATATTTGAGTGTCCACTTGGGCTTGGCACTCTGCCAGATGCTAGCGATGTAGTGGTGAACTAAGATAGGTACCTGCCCTCAAGAAGCTTCCAGGATTGTGAGGGAGTTCACATCAGCTAATCAAGCATGCGGTGCAGACTTCTTTCCAGGTTCCTAAGACAATTCCATGTGTAAACATGTACATGTTCCCCTCAAAATGTTTCTCCATTTCACTGCTCTAAGGCATTTTATTTTAGAACCCCAAGCTTTAAGGTATACTTTGAATGTTGATATACTTTGAATTTTGTTACAACATAGCCAGAGCAAGTTCCACTATTAGGTATCCCATATAAATGATCAGTCTTACATAATTCTAAAAAACCTTTAAGGCAGAAGCTTGGGGTTCAGAAGGAGGTCACTGTTATTTCCTGATAATAATGAACTAAATTATACCCACTGAACTAAGACATAGTAAGGAACTTTAAATTTGCTCCCATAAAAATACAGAAGAGCAAAAAGAAAAAATAAAAGTCACCTAAAATATCATCATTTATTGTTCAACATCCCACAGAGTACATATTCCAGTCTTACTAATGTATGGAGATATGTAGCTTTACAAATTGTAAAAGCAGGGTTACAACTTTCTTTAAAATACAATTACCTAAATTCTGCCACATCATTAAATAGTAATATCATTAAATACTAGATGTCATTTTTAATGGCTATATAGTATTCCATCATACAGGTTATGATATATTTTTAACTAATTCTGTTAGTGGATTTTTTTTTTTTTTGCTTAAACCACTATTATTAGTGGATTTTTATCATCAACAAATATCCTTGATAACAAATCTCTGTGCAATATCTATAATAATTTTCACAGAAGGAATTTCTAGAAATGAAATGAAATTACTAGGTTAAGGAGCCCAGCACCTCTGGCATGTCTTCTAGGGCCAGTGCCATGCGGTGGTGGCCTGGTGGAGCAGGTCAAGCTGGAGGCAGGCACGGAGAGGACCAAGGTCTCCCAAGTGGCTGCAGAGCTTCAGTAGTACTGCATGCAGAATGCCTGCAAGCATACCCTGCTGGTAGATGTTCCACCTGGAAGCAACCCCTTCCAGAAGCCCAGATCCCGTGCTTTATTCTAAAGGCTTGTAGACAAGAAGCTCACTGAGGATGTATTTAACTACAAAGTGATGAATGACTGCTTCTAAATCTCAAGAAAACACTTTTCTCCAGCCAAATGACTTTTAGGTATTTCAGACTTTTCTGGTGGTCTGGTCCTATAGTCAAAATTCTACAGAAACTGATGAGTTTCTATTCAGATAAGGAAACTGGATGAAGGAACAGATCATGTACCTTATATTCTTGATCTAGTCCCAACTAACTAACCTTGACAAATGGGGTCCCAAAGGGTGAATTACTCAAGGTAAGAAATGGGACAATAACATTTTTAATGCTATATTGTGCTTGCCAGCTGGTATGCCTTGCTATACATTATGTATATCAACTATTATAGCTTGCTATTCTACGCCTACCAACAATACAGAAACTTTATGTAAACCACTTCTAAAAAAAGTAGTGTAGAAAGACCCTTTAGGACTTTTAGAATTATTCAACAGACCTATCAAATAAAATCACACATAATATGAGATGCCAAAAAGAAAATAGTAAAGAACACTTCAAGGAACAATGAATAGAAGAAAATGGGAGAAATTAACTCGCAAACCATTTCTTATAACTTAAAATACAAAAGCCAAGCCTCCATAAAAAACATATATAAGGATGTCTTTATGAAAAGCAGCTTAGACAGGCTATTGGGGAGCAGACAGTCCAGAGTGTCACTGCTGGGGAAGAGAGAGAAAATTGTTCATGGGAATGGAGAGTAGCTGGAGGGAAGTAGGAGGCGGCAACCATATGAGGTGAGGGATAGAGATGGTACCAGTCCAGCACAGGATACCAGGGCCCAAGCTGGAGAACATCTACGTGATGAGAAGGAGTGGGCCTGGTGGCAACAGGTGATTCATTATATACACACATAGGGATTGAGAGAATACAAAGATATATCAAGGATGTAGTGGGTAAAGGTAAATTCACACTATAGGTGACGGTAATTGTACAGAATGAATCTTGGTAATCAGATGAAATTTCGAGATACTGGTGTGAACCCACGACTTTCAACAGAGATATAAAGGTACAGAAATAGAGATATGAAGGTATATATGATAATATGTGTGTATATATCTGCATATATGTTCATATATTTCCCTAGCTGTGCCTACTGAGAACACTGATACCCTCAAAGCAATATACCCGCTAGGCACCCAGATCTTGATGTCTAAATACCATTCTTCACCAAAAGGAACCTGGGCTCCTTCAAGAATTGTCTGGCTCCAGGGCTAGGGTAGGGCAAGTACAGGATGGGCCTTGAATATCTTTTGCAAGAAAATAAAGAAGGACTTGGTTATGAATTTGGCCATAAAGTGGTCAAATCTGAACAATTTCAGAATCAAAATAATGATAGTAATGGATCATATTCTGAATAAAGCTGGATTCCATTAATCCATACTGATATAAAAGAAATTCAACATTCGATAAGACAGGACATTTATATCCTCCAAAATATCCCCTGTTAAAATATATTTTAATTACAAAAGTCTGGCAAATATTACCTTACTCAAATGATCCAAGTTAACAAAATCAGAAATAAGGAAAACCAATATCATGTACTCCAATAGGATGCAATGAGAAGGGACATAGCATCACTTCTATGATAGTCATGTCAAAGATACATAAACCTGAATCTAATCATGAAAAATATTACACAGGGCGCCTGGGTGGCTCAGTTGGTTAAGCGACTGCCTTCGGCTCGGGTCATGATCCTGGAGTCCCGGGATCGGGATCGAGTCCCACATCAGGCTCCCTGCTCAGCAGGGAGTCTGCTTCTCCCTCTGACCCTCCTCCCTCTCATGCTCTCTGTCTCTCATTCTCTCTCTCGCAAATAAATAAAATCTTAAAAAAAAAAAAAATTACACAACCCCAAATTGAGGCAAACTCTTCAAAACAACTGGACTTTAATTTTCTAAGGTGCCCAAGTCATCAAACTCAAGGAAAGACTGATGAACTATTTCAGATTAAAAAAGATGAGTGAGACATGACAACTAACTGCAATGTGAATTCGAGACAGAAATCTTTTGCTATAAAAGGACATTATTGGAACAACTGGCAAAACTTAAATGTAATTTGCAGATTAGATGGTAGCAATAGATCAATATCAATTTATTGATTTTCAGGGATGTATTGTGGTTTTGTAGGAAAATGTCTTACTGTAGAAAAGAAAGTATTTGGGGTAATGGGACATCTTGCTGGCAACTCACTCTTAAAAGTTTCTGAACTAAAAAATTAAAAATGGAAAACTTATAGAAGTTCAAATTATAGTCATTTGCACTATAATAATATACTATATAACCATTATATAATTAGTGTTATGTAGTGTTTAGGAGTAGTTATGAGAAAAATACTATACAACATGGATTCTCTAATGATTCTCTGCTTGTTTCTGGTTTATAACTTTCATGTTATTGGATGTCAAAGAGTAAAAAAATCACTTCTATACTGCAAGGTTAAGAGCAAACAGAATCATGACAGAACAATTACCATACCTGAATAAAAACTCAAGAGATGATATCAGACAATTACTTGTCCTATTAGTTCCTTTTTTTAAAATATGGAATGTGTTAAGCAAGATGATCTTTTAGGTCATAATATCAGAATTCAAAATGGCATGGGAATAGTATCATTCAAATGATTCAGCTGATAAAAATACTTGGTGTTGGGACGCCTGGGTGGCTCAGTCAGTTAAGCGGCTGCCTTCAGCTCAAGTCATGGTCCCGGGGTCCTGGGATCAAGTCCCACATCAGGCTCCTTGCTCAGCAGGGAGCCTGCTTCTCCCTCTGCCTTTGCCTCTCCCCCTGCTTGTGCTCTGTCTCTCTCTCTCTCTGACAAATAAATAAAATCCTAAAAAAAAAAAAAATACTTGGCGTTTCTTCAATCTCTATCAGAAACAAGAAAGAAAGAAACCAATTTACTTCATAGAAAATAGGGTGGGTAAATGAAGCTTTAAAAATGGGAGGGAGGGCGCCTGAGTGGCTCAGTCGTTAAGCGTCTGCCTTCAGCTCAGGTCATGATCCCAAGGTCCTGGGATCGAGTCCCACATCGGGCTCCCTGCTCGGCAGGAAGCCCGCTTCTCCCTCTCCCACTCCTCCTGCTTGTGTTCCTGCTCTCGCTGTCTCTCTCTGTCAAATAAATAAATTAAATCTTTAAAATAAATAAATAAATAAATAAAAAATAAAAATAAAAATGGGAGGGAGTGGGGTGCTTGGCTGGCTCGGTCAGTGGAGCATGTGACTCTCGGTCTCATCAAGGTTTTGAGTTTGAGCCCCACGTTGGGTAGAGAGATCACTTAAAAATAAAATCTTTTTTTTTTTTTTTAAGATTTATTTTATTTATTTGACAGAGAGAGACACAGCGAGAGCGGGAACACAAGTAGGGGGAGCAGGGGAGGGAGAAGCAGGCTTCCCGCTGAGCAAGGAGCCCAATGTGGGGCTCGATCACAAGACCTTGGGACCATGACCTGAGCTGAAGGCAGACGCTTAACAACTGAGCCACCCAGGCGCCCATAAAAATAAAATCTTAAAAAAAATGGGAGGGAGCAAGTCAATTTCTGGTGATTAACTTCAAAAATTTCTAGATTCTTTTTTTAATTAAAAAAAAAAATAGTTTAAGTTTTTTTATTTAAGTGATCTCTACACCCTATGTGGACTTGAACTCACAACTCCGAGATCAAAAGTCGAACGCTCTTCCGACTGAGCCAGTCGGGCACCCCAAAAATCTCTGGATTCTAAAATGTTAATTTTACTGACCGTCTAGTTAGCCATAAAACTATAAATGTTATAATTTCTTACCTTTAAAGTATGTACTCAAGTTTCAAAGCAGATTTCTAAAATACGGATAATACTAAATGTTATAGACAATGTATAGCATTCCCAAACACTTCTAATACAACTACTTTATAAAATGTATTTGGAAAATATCTGACTGCCTATTTTGTACCTTATGCCATATTAAGAATAAGAGATATGGACCCTCTTACACTGTTGGTGGGAATGCAACTTGGTACAGCCACTTTGGAAAACAGCGTGGAGGTTCCTCAAAAAATTAAAAACAGAGCTACCCTATGACCCAGCAACTGCACTACTGCGTATTTACCCCAAAGACACAGATGTAGTGAAAAGAAGGGCCATATGCACCCCAATGTTCATAGCAGCAATGTCCACAATAGCCAAACTGTGGAAAGAGCTGAGATGCCCTTCAACAGATGAATGGATAAAGATGTGGTCCCTCTATACAACGGAATATTACTCAGCCATCAGAAAGGAGGAATACCCAACTTTTACATCAACATGGATGGGACTGGAGGAGATTATGCTAAGTGAAATAAGTCAGGCAGAGAAAGTCAATTATCATATGTTTCACTTATTTGTGGAACATAAGGAATAGCATGGAGGACATTAGGAGAAGGAAGGGAAAAATGAAGGGGGGGAAATTGGAGGGAGAGATGAACCATGAGAGACTGGACTCTGAGAAACAAACAGGGTTTTAGAGGGGAGGGGGGAGGGGGAATTGGTTAGCCCAGTGATGGGTATTAAGGAGGGCACATACTGCATGGAGCACTGGGTGTTATACGAAAACAATGGATCATGGATCACCACATCAAAAACCAATGATGTATTGTATGGTGACTAACCTAACATAATAAAATTTAAAAAAAAAAGAGTAAGAGATATGGAAAGAAAAAAAGAATAAGAAATATGGTCCTTGCCCTCAAAATCAGATTAGTAAGAACAAACAAGTATAATTCTGTGATATATATATAATAATAAAGATATACACAGGCACTATGGGAACATAGGGGATTAAGATTATGGAGCTGGTCATCTCTCCTCAGCACCCACACTCCCCTCTTAGACAGCCTGATTACCAGTGAAGGGCAATCCTAGAATATCCATGACCCAGACATACCTGCCTCAGGTGAACCAGGGAGACACGAGGGGAGACACTTAAGTTAAGCCAATCAGATTACCTCTTCAGGAATGTTGTAAAAAGAAAAAAAGCCAAACAAAGGTGCGCAGCAAAGATTCCAAATCATACTCAGGACTGGTAGACATTTACTATCATATTCATACTGATAAGAAATTAATGAAACCCAGAAGAGAGCAGGCACAGAAAAAGAGATGAGAAACCATGCAGCCAAGAAGGAAAGTAGTTTCTGTAATGCCTGCCTATGCTTTCTGTGACTGAATCATGCAAGTCTTATGTATTCTGAGTATGAGCTCTTTTTTTTTTTAACCTGATTTATCCAATTAAGTTTCTAACCCTTAAGACAAGTACATTGCCAAATGTGGAGAGAGGGTCTGGGAAGGCTACTACTGAAGTAGTAGTAGTCTCAAAGGTAGAGGCATCAGGCAGTGAGGGATGATGTTTTTTCAGCAGAGAAGACAGCAAGCATGCAGAATCACAATGAAGTAGAAGTACACTGAGAGATCTTTAAGAACTTCTGATGGCTGAAGCATGGGGATATAAGGCTGAAGGGAAGAGAGATAAGGCCAGAAAGAGAAGCAAATCTTGAAGGGCCTTTATTACCCTGGCAAGGAGTTTGGATTCCACCCTCACCACCCCCATCCCACTGCTACTCTGAAGTTATAAATACAAGCCTGTGCCAAAATGTTGAGCTAAGCAAGTTTTTCACATTTTTAAATGGGCGGGGGTGGGAGGAGAATAAGCAACAGAGACCATATGTGGCCCCTATAAAGTCTAAAATATCCACTATCTGGCCCTTTAAAGAATAAGTGTGCTTAATTATGCTGTAAAAAAATGGAAAGATTTTATGATGCTGAACTAGATAATCAAAGGGAAATTTTTGCAAGATCTAATAGAAGTATGGAGGATGGATTAAAGGCCAACACTATGCATCAGAAAGCCAGTACAAATTACTGCTAAATTCAGAAAAGAGAATGATGATTTGCACACCAACAGTACCCGTCAAAATGAGAGGAAAGGACCAGTTATAAAATAAATGTTTACGATAAGGCCTCAAAAGGCCTCCACACCATTGCATATGGACTGACCCCTGCCTTCTACCCCAGTCTTATGCTACTCCTTAATCCTTTGGCTCTAGTCTCATGCAGGCTTTTAATCCGATCCATCTCTCAGCCTAGAATGCTCTCACTTCCCACCTACCCATCTTTCTTAGTAAACACTGTTCACCCTCCATCCACTATCTCTCTACCCTTAAGTTCAGATCACTCATTTACTTAGTCATTTAGTCAATACATATTTATTGAGTACATGCAAGAGGGCAGGAATTGTGCTAGACTCTAGGGTACAATGATACATAGTCCCTGCCCTCATGGAATTTACATTTTTTTAAAAAAAGATTTATTTATTTTAGAGAGAGAGGGGGGTGGGCACACACACATGTGGGGGGAGGGGCTGAGGGAGAGAGGGAGGGAGGAAGAGAGAGGGAGAGGGAGAGAGAGGGAGAGGGAGAGAGACAGGAAGAAGCAGACTCCCCACTGAATGCGGAGCCTGACACTGGGTTCAATCTCAAAACCCTGAGAGCATGACCTGAGCCGAAATCAAAAGTTGAACACTTAACTGACTGAGCCACCCAGGTGCCCCTGGAATTACATTTTATGGAATACTTCTAACCAAATCAGGATTTGAACATTTAAGTTGGTCAAGCAGCTCAGAAATTATTTAACCTATATATATCAGTGTGCAAGAAAAAGTTTGCCATCCTTTCCTCCTTGAAAAATTCCCTGCTTAAAAATTTTTACTTTTTCAAATACATTATACATATATATTTATTTTCTAAATTTTGTCCAAATTAGAGTAACTGTACATTTACACATGGTTTCTCTTTTGATCTGAACCTTCAGATTTAGGTACAACAGCACAGGCCAATCTGCTTGTGTATCTTGATATATCTGACAAAGTCTATCACTAGACCACCATGTTTTGAAAGATTTTGTATGCCAGATCACATTTAATTTATCAAAAATTTCCTTCCATTTTTAGAAGCTATATCCCCAAACTATAAATGGCTTGGAATGAGAAACCACTGTATTTTATATTTTTAACTTCACCACACTGTGGCTGACACACAGAAGACTTTCAATAAAGGTATATTTGAGGACTATATAACTTCCTATTAATGTTTCTGATCAGTGTGAATAATCACGGAACTAAATTTAGTGGATTTAATTCAATACAAAAGCAAATAAATGTTGGGGCGCCTGGGTGGCTCAGTCGTTAAGCGTCTGCCTTCGGCTCAGGTCATGATTCCAGGGTCCTGGGATCGAGCCCCACATCGGGCTCCCTGCTTGGCGGGAAGCCTGCTTCTCCCTCTCCCACTCCCTCTGCTTGTGTTCCCTCTCTCGCTGTGTCTCTCTCTGTCAAATAAATAAATAAAATCTTTAAAAAAAAAAAAAAAGCAAATAAATGTTGACATTTTAGTTAGCATGTACAGCCTTCAAACGGGCAATACTTTTTGTCCAAAATATTTTTGGACTATAGAAAATACTTCAGGGTGTTTGGCTGGCTCAGTAGGTAGAGCATGTGACTCTTGATCTTGGGGTCATGAGTTTAGGCCCCATATTGGGCGTAGAGCTTACTTAAAAAAAAAAAAAAGAAAATACTTCAAGGAGTAACTCTTGTTACTATCTGTTATAAAATCCTAGAAGAATTGGGACTTTCATATGCGGACCCTTTGCTATAGAGAATTCCCTAGTCAGATAAGTTTAGGAGGCTCTGAGTTAAAATTAAACAATTTGGGACGCCTGGGTGGCTCAGTCAGTTAAGCGTCTGCCTTCAGCTCAGGTCATGATCCCAGGGTCCTGGGATCGAGTACCCTCATCAGGCTCCTTGCTCAGCGGGGAGCCTGCTTCTTCTTCTGCCTGCTGCTCCCCCTGCTTGTGCTCTCTCTCTGACAAATAAAATCTTTCAAAAACAATTAAACAATTTAATATTAAGTCTTCAATGTTCTTTTATTTTTTATTTTATTTTTTGTGGAAGCTTTTATTTATTTATTCGGCAGAGAGAGACACAGCGAGAGAGGGAACACAAGCAGGGGGAGAGGAGAGGGAGAAGCAGGCTATTTTTACTGAATACTATCAATATGGTAGGACACTAGCACCCTGAGGATACTATCTGGAAGCATCTGTTGAACTCAGTAATATTTGAGAGACAATTGGAAAATAAAAAACCACTTTTGCATTAAAAGCTTAAAATCTCTTACCTTTCTAACTGGTGGGCCATGAGCTTTATTCACTGCTGCCAGGAATCCCTTAGCTCTAATCAAGTAAGCAGTGCTTCTCAAGTTTCCATCTGAGTCTCCCTAGGGCAAAGGAAAGGCAGAAAAGAGATTGAACTCCTTACTCTGTGAGATCTGAGGAAATAGGCTCATGCAGTTGAACTCCGACACAAAAATTTTTAAGCATTTACTTTATATTTAAAAATGTATGTGAAGTTTGCCTTTCATTCCATTATTTTCTGATATAAAAATTAAGGTTCCCTCCAAAAGTTTCAATGCTCCAGGAAGATGTTTATCCTGTGGTTGCCTGTAACTCCTAGCAAAATGCCACCTAAAGGTGTAACAGCTTCAAAGACGGAAGTACAGCAGCGGAATCTTGGTGAAAGGAGAAAAATGAAGCTTTTTAATAGAAGGGAGGGGTAGTCATAGATAACTGGTGAAATGGCAGTGCTGAATCTGAGCATCAAAATTCTAAGTGGAGATGATAATATATGTTTTTTTTTCTTTTCTTCCAAGTTTTTATTTAGAGATGAAAATTTTTTGTGCGTCAGTGCTGCACCATACCATCCAGGGGACCCAGTTCATATGCTTTTCATTTGGAAACAGCTTGATTTTTTTATACCTGTATCAGCTGGATTGGGTTCAGCTATGAGTGACAGAAAACTCAAAATTTGTTAACAATAGCTTAAATGATTCAGAAGTTTATTTCTTTCACATAAAAGCACAGGCAATCCCAAACCATGATCATTATGAACCCAGGCTCCTTCTATTTTGTTGTTTTGCCATCCTCAACATGTGGTATCCCCTTCATGGTTTAAAATAACTGCTTAAGGTCTAACCATAACACCTGCTGATCAGACAGCAGGAAGGAGAATGAGAAGATGAGCAATAGTCTCCTATTTAGGAAATTTTCCAACAGCTCACAGGAAACGTCTATTTACATTCCATACACCAGAACTTAAGTCACAACAGCTATACCTAGCTGAGAAATAAATTCTTTATTTCACCATATGCTCAGCTAAAAACTGGAGCATCAATAATAAAGAAAAAGAAGAAAATGAATACTGGTCAACATTTCTGTCATCATACTCTCTCACCCTAAAATATAGGATGGTGGGATACCTTGTAGAAATGTCTTAGCAGTCCACTGAAGGGAGTTTTCAAAAGCAGAAAGTCCTGCCAGTGGCCAAGGAGCAAGACCAGTGTTCATAAAGAACTTCTCTAAATATAAAAGGCCAATCTGTAGGTGACAGAGAAAAAAGAGAAAAATCTGAAGACCAGAATAACAATGCAATAGCAAAGAAACAACCTAAATAAGTTGTAGTTTGGGAGAATAAACTCACATGTGAGGTCCACAAAACTCAGAAATGATTAACACAGGGCCATTATATAAGTAATGGAGTGCCCAAGCGGAGTCTGGGTAATAACCTGGCAGAAAACCAAGTTACCAATTCCATTAGGAAAAGGCAGTAATCCTGGAACAAGATGTTAAAAGGGAAAGTAGACTTTCCTCTACCATTATTTAAGGACTGAACTCTCATTAAGCTGTGTATGAACTTGGGAGATGTCCCTATTGCACAGACTGTTGAAAAGAAGGATTGCACTTTACCTTGAATAAGGCTGGCTGAAACAGTCTTCATGTTTAAAACTTTGATGAGAATACTAGAAGCTGGAAAGACTCTCATTTCAAAGCTGCATCAAAATTCTGTTTTACACAGACTGTTCCTTAAAGGGAAAGCGCCCTGAACAGGATACTTAGCTGTACAAATGTAAAATAAGGACTATAAATGGAACAGCAATTCAAAGGACAAATGCCTCTGTGTAAAGGTTCACATTTTCTAGGTAGAGATAAATTTCTGCAAATTGTTTCTTTCAGGGAAATGTATATTTTTAAGTAGGGCTTAAGATTTTCCTATGGAGTGCTGTGTTCTTATTTTAGCAGTTGCTCACAAAAGACCAGGAACTAACACCCTAGAAAACAGCAAGATGGACTTCTGGTCTTCACTTCAAGAGAAAGGCAACAAGATTAAGCTAGCAAGCTGTACCTGGCCTGGCCTATACAGCTTATGTTTTATGCATGCAATGTTAAGATTATCATCCAGACTTTGAAAGACATTAAACAATATTTTTGTTTGTTTGTTTTTGGGGTTTTTTTGTAACCTGAAACACACAGATGTAAAGAACTTCTCTTTTACCACTGCTACCCTACCCTAGCTACTGTATATGTATTTCTTATACAAGCATATTATTTTATTGTGCCTCACAGATAGTGCATTTTTTATAAACTGAAGGTTTTTGGCAACCTTCACTACATGGAACAACTCTATTGGTGCCAATTTTCCAACAGCATTTGCTCACTTCATGTCTTTGTGTCACCTTTTGGTAATTCTTGCAAATTTCAAACTTCTTCACTATTATTATATTTGTTATGGTGATTTATGATCAGTGATCTTTGATGTTACTATTATAATTGTTTTAGGGTGCCATGGACTACACCCACATAAGACAGCAAACTTAATTGATAAGTGCTGTTTAAGTTCTAACGGTTCCACCTACCAGCTCCTCCCCCATCTCTCTCCCTCTCTTTCTGCTTCCCTGTGCCCTGCGACACAATATTGAAATTAGACCAATTAATGACCCTACAATGGCCTCTAAATGTTCAAGGGAAAGGAAGAGGGGCACATCTCCCACATTAAACCAAAAGCTAGAAATGATTATGCTTGTGAGGAAAGCATGTTGAAAGCCGAGATAGGCCAAAAGCTAGGCCTCTTGACCAAACAGGTAGCCAAGCTGTGAATGCAAAGGTAAACTTCTTGATGGAAATCAAAAGTGCTATTCTAGTGAACATGCAAATGATAAATGAAACAGCCTTACAATTGAAACTTTTGGTGGTATGAATAGATCAAACCAGCTATACATGGCAGAAAACTGTTATTTAAAAAGTGTCTTAAAGGCGCCTGGGTGCCTCAGTCGTTAAGCATCTGCCTTCAGCTCAGGTCATGACTACTTTGATTGATATACATTACCTTAAGCTAAAACCTAATCCAGACTAAGGCCCTAACTCTCCTTAATTCTAAGGCGGCTGAGAGAGGTGAAGAAGCTGCAGAAGAAAAGTTGGAAGCTGGCAGAGCCGGTTCATGAGGTTTAAGGAAAGAAGCCACCTCTATAACATAAAAGTGTAAGATGAGGGGGCACCTGGCTAGCTCCGTCAGTAGAGCATGCAACTCTTGATCTCAGGGTCTTAAGTTCGAGCCCCACACTGGGTGTAGAGATTACTTAAAAATTTTTTTTTTTAAAGTACAAGGTGAAGCAGCAAGTGCTAATATAGAAACTGCAACAAGTTATCTAGAATATCTAGCTAAGATCATTAATGACGGTGGCTACACTAAACAAAAGATTTTCAATGTAGATGAAACAGCCTCAGATCAGAAGAAGATACCCTCTAGGGCTTTCATAGCTAGAAAAAAAGTTCATGTCTGGTTTCAAAGCTTCAAAGAACAGGCTTTCTTGTTAGGGGCTAACACAGCTGGTAACTTTAAGTTGAAGCCAATGCTCCTTGATCATTCTGAAAATCTTAGAGCCCTTAAGAATTACACTCAATCTACTCTGCCTGTGCTCTATAAATGGAACAAAGTCTGAATGACAGCACCTCTGTTTACAACATGGTTTAGTGAATATTGTAAGCCCACTGTTGAGACATGCTGCTCAGAAAAAAAGATTCCTTTCAAAATGTTACTGCTCACTGACAATGCACCTGACACCCAAAAACTTTAATGGAGATGTGTAACAAGATTAATGTTTTCATGCCTGCTAAACACATCTATTCTGCTGCCCATGGATCAAGGAGTAATTCTTTCAAGTCTTATTTAAGAAATACATTTTATAAAACTGTAGCTACTATAGATAGTGATTCCTCTGATGGATCTAGACAAAACTGAAAACCTTCTAAAGAAGATTCACCGTTCTAGATGCCATTAAGAGCATTTGTGATTCATGGGAAGAGGTCAAAATATCAATATTAACAGAGGAGTCTGGAAGAAGTTGATTCCAACTCTCGTGATGATTTTGAGGGGTTCAAGACTTCAGTGGAGGAAGTAAATACAAATGTGGTGGAAACAGCAAGAGAACTAGAAGTGGAACCTAAAGATGTGACTGAATTGCTGCAATCTCATGATAAACTTGAACAAATGAGGAGCTGCTCTTTATGCATGAGCAAAGAAAGTGATTTCTTGAGATGGAATCTACTCCTGGTAAAGATGCTCTGAAGATTATTGAAATGATAGCAAAGGGACGCCTGGGTTGCTCAGTCGGTTGAGTGTCTGCCTTCGGCTCGGGTCATGATCCCAGGGTCCTAGGATTGAGTCCCACGTCGTCGGGCTCTCTGCTCAGTAGGGAGTCTGCTTCTCCCTCTCTGCCTGCCACTCCCCCTGCTTTGTGCTCTGACAAAATCTTAAAAAAAAAAAAATGATAGCAAAGAATTTAGGATATTACATAAAATTAGTTGATAAAGCAGTGATTGGGCTTGAGAGGATTGACTCCAACTTTGAAAGTTCTACCATGGGTAAACTTCATTGATGTTTAAAGAAATTGCCATAGCCACCCCACCTTCAGCAACCACCACCTGATCAGTGAAGAGCCACCATGGGCAAAACCCTACACCAGCAAAAAGATTACAACTGGCTGAAAGCTCAGATGATGGTTAGCGTTTTTTTTTTTTTAGCAATAAAGGATTTTTAAATTAAGATATGTACAGTTTTTTTAAGATATAATATTAGCACACACTTAAAAGACTACCACATAGTGGGGGCACCTGGGTGGCTCAGTCGTTAAGTGTCTGCCTTCAGCTCAGGTCATGGTCCCAGGGTCCTGGGATCGAGCCCCACATCGGGCTCCCTGCTCTGCGGGGGACCTGCTTCTCCCTCTCCCACTCCCCCTGCTTGTGTTCCCTCTCTCGCTGTGTCTCTGTCAAATAAATAAAATCTTAAAAAAAAAAAAGACTACAGCATAGTGAAAACATAAATTTTAAATGCACTAGGAAACCAAAAAAATTCATTCCTCTTGCTTTATTGTGGTCATCAGGAACCTAACCTGCCATATCTCTAAGGTATGCCTGTATTTGGATATAATTAACCTGTGGTTAAGGGGTATGGGCTCTGCGGAAGGAGGCAAACACTGCTAATGGTAAACATTCTGGAAAGCAGATATTGTGTCAAAAAACAAGGCTCAGGGGGCGCCTGGGTGGCTCAGATGGTTAAGCATCTGCCTTCGGCTCGGGTCATGATCTCAGTGTCCTGGGATCGAGTCCCACATCGGGCTCCCTGATCAGTGGGGAGTCTGCTTCTCCCTCTCCCTCTGCCTGTGGCTCCCCCTGCTTGTGCTCTATCTCTCTGACAAAATCTTTAAACAAAAACAAAAACAAGGCTCAGAAAGTAGATATTCATGTGAGAAAGGAACTTGACATAGACTCAGAAGAGTCTATGGGTTTCTGGCCTTGTCGGAGGACAGGAGCTAGGCAGGGAGAGGACAGTCTTTTCAAGGCAGTGTTCAAACAGGTGTATGTATTACTGAAGGTACACTAATGCATTCCAAGGGACACCTGAGCAGGATAAGTTTTAAGAAAATTTTTGTATCTTTAATTTCCCTATGTTTCCTTTCCTAAAAATGGTCTACTTTCCCTAAATCCTCATTCTTCCACAGCTCAAAAGAAACCCATACTTCTCACCCATACCAAATCTCGTTACCCCCAGGTTGTAAAACCTTCATGGAACAAAACAAGGGGATTATTTAAAAAGTGTCTTAAAGGGCGCCTGGGTGGCTCAGTCATTAAGCGTCTGCCTTCAGCTCAGGTCATGATCCCAGGGTCTCGGGATCGAGTACCACATCGGGCTCCCTGTTCCGCGGGAAGCCTGCTTCTCCCTCTCCCACTCCCTCTGCTTGTGTTCCCTCTCTCTCTGTTGAAAAATAAATAAAATCTTAAAAAAAAAACCCAAAAAGCTCACAAAATCTCTCTTAAAAATTAAATAAAATAAAAATAAAAAGTGTCTTAAAGCCTCCCTTAATCCAGGCACCATTTAACCTCAGGCTTGTGTCTTTGCCTGTCTTAGAAGTATTTCTGCTAAAGCACTGTGTTTAAGAATGGCATTTTGCCCTGTGTTTAGGAATGTTCTGAATTCATATATATTGTTTAGTGTGATGACAGGAACAATAAAAACTTTTCATTTAATGATTGCTTCTTCCATTCTCAAAATATTGTCCAAAAATGCACTGTCCCGAGAGAGCTCCATGAAGAGAAGAAATCAATAAGAAACTGAGAAAAGTTCAATTTATATTTATTGCAGAGAAGTATGATAAAGTGATCAATACTTTAAAACACATTAAAATCCACTGGATTCAAATAAAATTAAGTTGAAGAAGAGGAAGTTAAATAGGTTAATAAGAGGAATAATGAAAATTTCCAACTGTTAAAGATGAATTAATTCTAGTCTGTTTTTTTTAATTTTTTTTTTCAAGATTTTATTAATTTGACACAGAGAGACATAGCGAGAGAGGGAACACAAGCAGGGGGAGCGCGAAGAGGGAGAAGCAGGCTTCCCCCCGAGCAGGGAGCCCGATGCGGGGCTCGATCCCAGGACCCTGGGATCATGACCTGAGCTGAAGGCAGATGCTTTAACGACTGAGCCACCCAGGCGCCCCTCTAGTCTGTTTTTTAAAACCAATGATAGCATTAAATCCCTACTGAAATTAGGTACTTATAAAAAAAAGTAGTGTCAGTATCTAGAAAAGCCAGAAATTGTACTTTTTTTCAACTATTTAAACTTAAGATGAAAAATTTTAGGATTCAACTTAGTAATGTGCAAGGGTACAAAGTTTATCAAATTTCTTTTCAGGAGCCCATTAGTGTAGTAGGTAGAATGGTCCCCCAACACACCCAAATCCCTGGAAACTATGAATAGTTATATTATATGGCAAAATGGACTCTGAAGATGTAAAAAGATTACAAATCCTAAAACAGAAAGATTATTCTGGGTTATCCAGGTGGCCCAATCTAATTACAGGAGCCCTTAAGAACAGAAAACTTTCTCTGTCTGGAGTCTCAGAGATTCAGTAGTAGCATAAGTCAAAAATATTAGAAGCATGAGGGAGACCTGACTTGTCATTACTGGAGGGGACAGGACTGAAAGCCTTTCAGCTTCTAAGAGCTGAATAACCATCTAAGTGGTTATCAGTCCAAAAGGAATCTGCATTCAGCCAAGAATCTGAACGAACGCGGAGTGGATTTTTCCCCCAGACACTCTAGCATGGAATACAGCTCAGCCAACAATAAATTTTGGGTTTGTAAGACCCTAAGCAGAAGACCCAGCTGAGCCCACCTGGACTTCTGACCTACAAAAACTGTGAGACAAATTTGTGTTGTTTTAAGATGCAAAATATGTGGTAATTTGTGATGCAGGAATAGGACATTAACAGTGTGAGCAAAAATGTTAAGGTACCCAGGAGGATAGGCTTGTGTCACAAGGCTTCAAGGGCAGCAATACCTTATAGACAAAGAACTCTGTGCTTTAATTTCCTTCTTATATCTTGGTCAAGAGCCACAAAATGCAAAAAGTTATCCTAGAGCAATCCTGGGGTCCTGGGAACATCAGTATGGTCATAGTAACAAAACTTGAACCTAAGAGTTTGAAAACCTGTAACTATGAGCTAGTAACTCCTTTTCAAGGTTAAGGTACCTTTGAGTTTCTATATTAGAAAACTTTTAAATGGTATGATTTCACTATGATCCTCAACAGTAAGAAACAATACACCACTTTAAGTGTTGTCAAAAAGAATAAAGGATAATAATATATACAAAATACATAGTATAGTGCATGGCACTTACATGGTATCTATTATTACAAGTTTTACTGTATTTTACTTGGACATTAAATGTACATTTTCCTAACGCTTAATCAATCCTAATCTTACTACCTTCTTTAAAGCCCCAAACTGAGAACTACATGTTTAATTTTTAAACAAAAGGTTTTTAATCTTTAACCCATGAATTTGATGTTATCCCATAAGGTTATTTGGTATACAATGTTTAGTTCTGTGTAAGGAAATCAAACACCTCAGAAGTGAGAAAAATAGAAGCCCAGCTTTAATGAGGAAAGCAGCTTTTAATTTTGCCCCACTCAGCAGACACGACAGATGTTCTTCACACATATCCCCAATTCCCAAGAGTATATAAGCATTTTGATGAAATTCCTCAAAGTGATGGCACACACAAAGAACACCTCAGACTTTTCCCAATATTGTATTCATGAAAGTATGACTATGTGAGTATTGAGATCAACCCAATATATCAAATATCCTTTAATAAAAATGTAAGTTTTTAAGTTAAACTTCATTTTTTAAGTGAGTCTTAATTATTCCCAGACCTCTAATCCCTAGGTGATATAAGGTAAGCAAGTTCTTGTCTTATAGCCTAAAATTACAACAGAACATTAGAAATATACAAATACAGGGGCACCTAGGTGGCTCAGTCAGTTAGGTGTCCGGCTCTTGGTTTCAGCTTAGGTCGTGTTCTCATGGGTAGTGGGATCCAGCACTGTGTCAGGCTCCACGCTCAGCAGGGAGTCTGCTTGAGGATTCTCTCCTTCCCTCTCCCTCTGCCCTCCCCTACTCAACTACACACTCTCTCTGTCTCTAAAATAAAATAAAATAAATCTAGGGACATCTGGAAGGCTCAGTCGGTTAAGCATCTGCTTTTGGCTCAGGTCATGATCCCAGGGTCCTGGGATCGAGTCCTGCATCAGGCTCCTTGCTCAGCGGGAGCCTGCTTCTCCCTCTGCCTGCCGCTCCCCCTGCTTGTGCATGCACTTTCTCTCTCTGACAAATAAATAAAATCTTAAAAAAATAATCTAAAAAAATACACAAATAAAAAGACCATACAGATTAATGGTTATGAATATGAACAGTGCTAATCCAAATTTTTACTAATAACATCATTTAAGATTTGGTAATCACATCTGTTATATAAAATAATGCCCATAGCATTATTTTCCTAAAGGTAGATGTAAAAAATGTACGTATCTACTATTGTTTTTATTCTAATTGTATTCTTGTATCTTTTATTATTATTGTATTCTTACTAAAAAGTTACCTTTTGTAAAAGTAAAAAGAAAATAGAAATTCACAGTTCACCAAGAATTACAGTAAGTCCTAGTTATCACTGCTATTAAGAGTATATTGATACTAATTTCTCATTATGAATAAAGTACAAATAAGATAGGGTATAGATTATGTATAATTCCTACTGCAACACTAGTAAGCTCCTCTTCCTCTCAAAGTATATAAAAATTAAGTGAAAGAGATATTACTAAATAAGCTTCAATCCAACATCATATGTCAATAATTATTAAAACCTTCTTTACAAATGATAAAAGACACAGTGACTCTCAACACTCTGATTGAGAACTGATGTTACATTAGTTGAATAATCAATGAAGAACTCAAAAGAATATTAGAAGAAGACATACAGATGGCCAGCAGACACATGAAAAGATGCTCATCATCACTTATCATGCAAATGCAAATCAAAACTACGAGGTACCACCTTCACACCCATCAGAAGGGCTAAAATCAACAACACAAGAAATAACAGGTGTTGGTGAGGATGTGGAGAAAAAGGAACACCTGTGCACTGTTCATGCGAATGCAAACTGGTACAGCAACTGGAAACCAGTATGGAGATTCCTCAAAAAGCTAACAGAACTACCTTATGAACCAGCAACTGCACTACTGGGCATTTACCTGAAGAATACGAGAACACTAATTCAAAGAGATACATGCACCCCTATGTTTATAGCGGCATTATTTACAATGGAAGCAGCCCAAGTGTCCATTGATAAATGAACAGATAAAGATGATGTGATACACACATATGCACTGGAAGCAGCGCAAAGTGTCCATTGATAAATGAATGATAAAGATGTGATACACACACACCCACACACACTCACTCACTCAATGGAATATTACTCAGTCATAAAAAAGAATGAAATCTTGCCATTTGCAATGACATGCATGGAACTAGAGAGTATTATGCTAAGTGAAATAAGTCAGAGAAAGACAAATACCATATGATTTCACTTGTATGTGCAATTTAAGAAACAAAACAAACAAGAAAAGGTAAAATAAAATGAGAGAGACAAATCAAGAAACAGACTCTTAATTATAGAGAACTGATGGTTACGGGGGGGGTGTAGAGGGATGGATTAAATAGGTGATGGGGTTTAAGGAGTGCACTTGTAGTGATGAGCACAGGGTTATGTATGTAAGTTATGAATCACTATATCGTACACCTGAAACTAATACTATATGTTAATTAATTAGAATTAAAAAAAGAACAAACATTAGAAATGTGGTATTTTATTTAATCATCTCTTCCATTATGAAAAGGAAGGAATGAAAGGTTTCACCGAAATGTTTCTAGTGGAATTGGTGGAATAGAAGAAAATGATAATTAGATTTTATGGAAATCATACTGTCACAATTTTATCATCTCAAAATATGAGTAATGCTATACTACATGAGTTTTATATAGAAAAAGTCTGACTTGGGGAGAAAGGGAACAAAAAAATAGGAGATACCCTCTCACATGATTTATGAAAATTCTAACATAGTAAGTTGCACCCAAATTATAAATTCCTATGGAAAACTCAACTTTATTGCCAAAGCTACTAAAGAGATGATTGATGTCTTGCCTTCAAGCTACATCACACATACCTGGAAGGGCTATGGTAGATTATTATCATTTCTGAATGTACTTTTTTTTTTTTTTTAAGATTTTATTTATTTATTTGAGAGAGAGAGAATGAGAGAGGGAGAACACATGAGAGGGGATAGGGTCAGAGGGCGAAGCAGACTCCCTGCCGAGCAGGGAGCCCCATGCGGGACTCAATCCAGGGACTCCAGGATCATGACCTGAGCCGAAGGCAGTCGCTTAACCAACTGAGCCGCGCAGGCGCCCTCTGAATGTACTTTAACAATAATTACCACACCATATACTAAGTATTCATTAGTTCCTGACACTGTTTTAAGCGTTCTATATACACTAATTATTTGAACAAAGCTATGAATTAAGTATTATCTTTAAAAATAAGGAAATTGAAGCACAGAGAAGTTATTATTTGCCCAAGGTGATACAGATGATAAGTGGCAGATCCATGACAGTCCGGCTGATAACTACCCTAAAACACTGATTATATACATACTATGTACCAGAAGACAACACAAAGAAAACTCAATCAATGTGGCTATAACGTACACATTCTTCATTTCAAGGATTACCTATTTGTAAACAAATGTCATTATGATTTTTAATAACTCATAAATCCGTAAGTCAAAAAGTAGCTCTTATATAAAAGTAAACTAGCATAAAACATCCAACATGTAAACCATGTAAAACTACACCAAATTTAAGGATTACTGTTACAACACTGTCAAGTTTCAGTAATCTTTATGAGAATCAGTGAAATGAAGAAAATATAAAATATACTTATCTGTCCCAGCACACAGATCACTGGTAGGCAAATAACTACAGATTGATACGGTCTACTAAATAAAACTGCTAAATAATGCAACTTATTCCCATTAATAATTCCTAATTAAGCAATCCTACTTTATTAATCAGCGTAACTCCAAAGTTGGTAAAATTATGATAAAATTGGTGCACTCAGATTCTGACAGTATAGACTTGCTCAATCAACTCTTTGGGGAGGCAAAAATCTGGCAATATAGAAACATTTATATCCTTTGACCTAGTAATGTCATTTGAGATTAGTATCCTACAGAAATAATTCAAAATAAATAAAAAGATATACGCATAGAGATGCTCAATTCAATGTTAAAATGGAAACTGAAAACAATCATTTTCCTGTTGGGCATTTAAAATTGAGGAAATTTTAATGGTCAATTGGTAAACTATCATGTAACCATTATAGATCACCAAGGTTAGACAATATGGGGAAATGCTAAAGCTGTAAAAATAAAACATTAACTGTATCTAATGATAAAATTCTGTCAAAGCTATAATATATATGCAGAAATTAGAAGGTGACAAAAATAATGAAAAGTTATTTGTCAGTAGGGCAAACTTGTAGTTGATTTCTAGTAACACTATTTTAAGTGTTCAGTAAATAGAAACATAGCCCACACACAAGAATTAGAAAAAACAAAGGTATAAAATTGGAAGAACAAAGCTATAAAGTTGGAACGACAAAAGTTTAGATTCAGGTAAGCAAACTGAAGAACATTTAAGGAATTTGTAAATTAAGGTAGTATTATAGATAAAGATACACACTACTAGCCAAAGAACCAAAATATACTTGGTATTTTGCCAACTGGCTTTTTGCCAATTTTAATCATTCCCACCCTGTTTTCCCTACTAATCTTGTTGAGAATCTCTGCGGTAATAAGCTACTACTACTGTTAGGAGAGTTTCTATTCCTTGGGTATTAAGACAGAAAAAAACGAGAATCACTATCTTTGTTTTAAGGTAGAGAATGCAGACATGGGTGAATAAGCCTTGCCCCAAAAGCATTCTATTTACATCCCTTCTTGTTACAAAAAAATGTTTTTAATCACTCTACTACCACTGCCAAAATGCCAAGGGGGGAAAAAAAAAGCATCACTTAAACATACTTAAAAGTGTAAACGAATACACATTTCAAGAGTGTTAAAAATAAATGAAAATAGTATATATAAATACGTGTATCTATAATTATATAATGCAGGACACATTTATAGTAATATATGTAAAATAATTCCAATTATTGTTGGCCATAAAGGTCCACAAACTTCCTTAAATTTTTATGAAATTATATTTTACTCTAACTTTTTCATCTTGAGCTCAAGAAACAGAGCAAAAGAAATAAAATGTTTTGTGGGTTTTCCCCTGGACGTAAATAGTGAATACTATCATTAATACCTCTTAAGAATTACATTAAGAAAACATTCAGTATTTTAGGTAAGTCCCTTAGTCTCAAGGAATAGGTGTGAGTTAAAGGATAAACACAGAAATACTAAGTTAAACTACTGACTACAACAATGCAGATTTGTTGCTTTCCTATAGTACATTTTAATTACAGTGAATAGTATAGCAAGTACTAAATGTATTGATTTTTATAAGGATCAGTTGACTATCCAATTATTATTCAATGGGTTTTTGGAAAGAGAGATTGTATTATCTGCTCAAGATGACACAGATAAGATCTACACATTTGATCTAACATGATCTAACAATTTACCAGCAGAGAACATCTAAATCATTAAAACCCAACTTTTTCAAAACACAAAACTTTAGGTAGGAAAAATGTAGACTATTTCTTCAGACTTAATGCTAGTTATTGTAGACATTTGATGTATAGCATAACATTTTTAAAAATGATATTGATAGCTTTCAAATCCTGAATACCAAGAAAAAGCATTGCTACAAATTATGTTAAAGAGCTGACATAATAACCTTAACATGTACTGTTATTTTAGTTTAAATATATGAAGCAAATACTCCACGTAAATACAGCCATTTCTGGATTACATATTTAATAGATTATGGTAAAGTGCCCCAAAGATGAAATAAACATTCTAATAAAGGTTATTTTAAAAAGAATTTCCAGGAAATGCAATCAGATCTACAGAAGGCATGTGTACCTTAAACACACACACAGTTCCTGAAAGCTCCTTCCTTACTGACAAATACAAACACCTATGTGCTAAATTACAATATAGTTCAAATAAATGAAAATTTAATGGCAGTAATCCTCTCAAAAAAGATAAAACAGGTCTTAGGAAAGCAGCATACGAACCACCATAAATTTGTAAAATTCTTATAAATTACTTTACAAAGACTAGGATTTTTGTTATTCAATTATTGATGACCAAAGATTCAAGAACATCCTTAACTCTAATTCTTTATCTGCAGAAGGGCATCTCTATTTTTTTTTTAACACACTTTACAAAGATGTTCCCGCAGTTCTGAAGTGTTTAAGTGGATTCCTAAAGTCAGTGTAACAAATTTAATTACAAGATGTAATTGCTACTGCATTTGTCTTTCAGGTCACTTAACCCTGTAGGGCTGAATTTTAAACAAGCTTATCACCTTTATAGTTTTGGTACAATAGACCAAGGTTACATGGCTATTTAAGAATTACACCTAGAAAGGCTATTACTGACAGTGCCCGTGGTTTCTTCAAAAAGGACCAAAAGTGCACTCAGAGGAATAGTTTTTGTTTTGATTTCAAATATGTATATTAAACTTACGCATTGTTAGTCTCCATAATTTAAAATTCCTAAGAAATTATAACTTTCACATAATTTAGGTATTAGTCAATAGGGTGAAGGTCCATGAGGTGTAATCCCTTTCATTCCATCATATTCACAGGAGTTTTGCTCTTCGCCTCAACCAGTTTTAAACTCTCCCTTAAGCAAAGGCAATTTTATACTACCTAAGGACACAAAATAGTCCCTAGCTCCTCCGCCTTCTCCTTCCTCTAGCGAGCTAACACAGAAAATACACACATACACACACACAATCTCTCAGCCCTGTTCCCTAGGGCATCAATAAAAAGAACAGGTTATTTCCCTACAGAGGCCCTGCAGTCCATGCAGGGAGGTAAAAAATGGGGGAAAATACCAGAATCAATCTGCACCCACACCTCAGCCCCGCCCCACCGGGAAAAAGTGGGGGGTGGCGGGAGTGTGAGGGGGCAGAAAGGACAGAAAAGGCCGAGACTTTCAGCTCACAGATTCTCCATACCATTTGTTCCATCATGTCCCACCACAGGCAGAGACCCTGACCCTATTTTCTGCTGCGCCTCCCGATCCTCATCCCGGCCACCATCACCTATACACAGTCCCCAACCACTGAGTCCTGGGTGGGGAGACCAGAGCCGGCCCTCTTCCTGCTAATCCAAGGACTGAAGGGGGTCTCCCTGCGCCCTCGCGGACGCGACGTGGAGCCCGGAGACCTCTGAACTAACCAGAGAAGGGGGAAGATAAATCGGGGGGAGGGGTCTAAGAGGAGCCGTTATTCCTTTTTCCTCTTCGTTAGGAAAGCGCGCGAGCGGGGAGGGGCCGGAACAACGAATGCCAGTTACCTAACGGTCCCGCCCGGCCGGTCGGGCTCCCGAAGCAGACGCCACGCGAGCCGCTGAGGTGGCAGTACAGCCTCAGTCGCCCCGAGGGCTAGGCACTGAGGCAGGAGCGCCCGAGGTGATGGGAAGCGGGGGGTGGGGACTACGGTGAGCGACGTCGCCATGTTAGTGCCTTCTTTCTCCATATCCCTACAGTCTCCATCCCTACGGCCTTCTCCCCATCACGACTCACCTTTCCAGGACACTAGTTCATGCTTCTCTCGGTCGCCACGGAGGCCCGACCTCAGCCGTGTTTACAAACTACCCCGGGAGGAAAGGGCTGAACCGCACTTTAAAGGCCACGGGCTCCCACAGGCTTCCGTCCTCTCTCGCGAGATCGGACTGACACCACCCCCCCTTCTCCCCGCCCCACTCCCGGCATCCCCCCTTTCTTCTCGCGCCCCTCCCCTCCACACACACGCCCCTTCTTGCCTCCTTTCCGTCGGAGCGCCTCCGGGTCAGGTGATTCCGTCAGCCTTAAGGGGGAGGGGGCGGTACCTCAGGAGGGCGGGGAAGGAGGGGGCGGGAACCAAAGAACACTCACTAGCTGACGATTGGACAAAGAGCCCGGAGGGCGGGAAGCAGTTCTGGAAGGAGGCGGGACCGCAGAGCCAGAAGAGAGGAGTCTCCGTAAGCCCTGATGAACCCTGCGATTGGCAGGGGCTGGAGACTGGCGTGGGTGTGGGACCCTGTAACAGCTGGATGTTGGGGTCGCGGGAAGGGTTTGACGGTGTGCGGAGAAGTAAGGTGAACTCTGGAAAAGGCTGCGAGTGGCGGGAGAGAAAGCGCGATGAGTCCTCCGAGCTCTGCCACAGGAGCCCGGTATTTTTGTTGCTGTCGCTTCCTGGCCCTGGGTAGGAAGGAGGGCAAAACGTTAGACAGGCGCGCGCCTAAACCCACTTTACTGCCACTCTGAAGCCTGAGACGGGGAGTTTTCGTTAAGCTGAGGTTGAGAAGAGGTGGAGTTTGCAGCAAAGTACCCCCAAGGCCTCTACGCGCCTAAGGCGGGAAAGCAAGATAAGTCGGTTTTGAAAAGAAAAGGAAAAGCCTTTACTTTGGATGGTATTTGTTCGAATTTTCCTTAGCTATAACTGAAACTGATTCTTCCGGCTCCTGAACGCCTGGTACAGTGTAGGATATTAGCATATAATTATGTTCTAAGTAACTTACCAAAAGAAATACAGTGCCCTCCACTATATAACCGTAAGTTAAAACAAACAGTGCAAGGAGTTGTTTATAGGAGAAAATCTTCCATAATAAGGTGTATTCTATTTTATCAGTTTTCTTTTACTTAGTAGTTACAGATTTTAAACATATCAACTTTAATAGAGATAATTTCAAACTTTTAAAATATCAGCAACTCCTTTTTAACATTTACAAAGGACCAAAGGACACCAAATGAGAATATGGAATAGAAATGGATCTTTTCCCATAATACTATTCTACTGCTCACTGGGTTACTACAATGACAAAGAAATGTCTGTCAAGCTTTGAAAGTAGCTGTTTAAAAAAGGATGGCGAAGGGGCGCCTGGGTGGCTCAGTCGTTAAGCATCTGCCTTCGGTTCAGGTCGTAATCCCAGGGTCCTGGGATCGAGCCCCGCGTCGGGCTCCCTGCTCAGTAGGAAGCCTGCTTCTCTCTCTCCCACTCCCCCTGCTGGTGTTCCCCCTCTCGCTGTGTCTCTCTCTGTCAAATAAATAAAATCTTAAAAATAAATAAAAAAGGATGGCGAAGGAAGACCATTTGATTAATTTAACATGAGGGACAAAAGAGACCATATATAATGTTCTGCAATTGAACAGATATACTCCTGAAAACAGAAGAATAGTGCTGAAAATATTTTTTTAATGTTGTTCTATGATTCTTTATATAACAAATATTTCAACGTTAAGTGTGGGGATATTGATTGTTCAATAAATATGCACAATGAAAAGTATGATCAGGGGCTCCTGTGAAAATTTGTTTTAACTATTTTTTAAAAAGCCATTTTTTTCAGTGCCTTGTTTTTTCATCTATTACGTGACTATAAATTATGAATAAAGTTTATGTGTTAATATAAAATGCACTCTCAAACATCCAAATCAAAGTGAAACTGAAATTATTGGAAGATTGTGAGGTATTGTATTTGAAAGTTAGTAAGTGTGCAGTTCAATAATGGTATCTGGCATAAAAGTGAAATTCTGATGGCACTGAACCTTTTACCAGATTTCTGGCCTGTGTACATATATGTGAGCCAACTCACTCTTTTAAAACTAATTTCATTATTCAAAAGACCAGAAAGAAGCCAGAATATTAACACTGTTTACTTCTCAAGTTAAAATGAAAGTACTATCCCTATCTAATATCAGTGACACTGTAGTAGTGTTTGTGTCATGTAGGACTAATTATATCAGTTAAACTTCAGCAGCTCAGATTACTGATTCTGAATATGATGATGGACAAGATGTGCAAATGGCAAATCACAAGTTGTTAGGTCAAGTATATATTCACTAAAACTGCTTCTCTCCAACTCTGAAAATGTCTAATGTGAGGAAAAGAACTATAAATGTTATGGCATTGCAAAAGAAATTTGCATCAATTAGATTTTCTTAAAACAATTATTTTCCATTCACTTTTATCAAAAATTCAAAATTCTTTTCTCCACTTTTGATTCATTTTCAGTTGGCAGTAGATTTGGTTTTAAATTTCTCCTCATCCCTACTTCTCCAGTCTGTTGTCAAGTAGTTAAATATCTACATAATGCACATGTAGAGGAACATGTTATTTTATTTATTTATTTACAATATTTTATTTATTTATTTGATAGAGACACAGCGAGAGAGGGAACACAAGCAGGGGGAGTGGGAGAGGGAGAAGCAGGCTTCCCCCCGAGCAGGGAGCCCGATGCAGGGCTCGAACCCAGGACCCTGGGATCATGACCTGAGCTGAAGGCAGACACTCAACGACTGAGCCACCCAGGCGCCCCAGAGGAACATGTTATTTTAAAGAAAATCTTTCAGGAGCCCTCAAAGAAGAAAGAAGAATTATTTAGTAATATAAATAGTACTATGCTCTGTTGTGAGAATGCAGTTTTAGCTACTTTTCTTTTTTAAAAAGTAAACAAAGTGAGAAAAAAATAAAGGAGATCACAGGGAAAAAACAGGTGGAAAGGCTGCAAATCTGTTCCATACCATGTTGGCAACCTGGTAGTTAGAAAATGTCTTGCTTTATATATTTGTAATTCCACAACAGTTCCTTTACTATAACTTCTACAAATGGAGAAAAAATTCAGCTTAGACAAAATGAATGTAGTTATTATTTTCAGTTCTGATCTTGTGAACTTGTCTCACTCTCCATATCTTAATAAAATACTTTGCTTTTCAATTTTTTTCTCTTTGTCATGCCTCAATATCCCCTAACAGCCCTAAAATTCTCTACAGTCTTCTCTTTTGCAAATGCAGGAAATTTGTTCTGGACCCCTACTTTGCCTGTCTTATCATTCCATATGTACATCTACCCAACTTACTCCTAAGAAAATTAGTGAGGATCTGGTAAACCTCCTCTAAGAACCCAGCATGACTTCTGAATAAAATTGGTATCCCTTAGATACAAGAGGCTATTTGAAGAACACTATTTCTATCACAGAAATGCCCATTATTACATACTGCGAGAAACAATGGAGGCCTCTAATTGCTCTCAAAACCTTCCAAGTGCCACAGAGTGTGTATTTCCACCTTGTTGAGAAGAGTTATTATGTGGTTCTTAATCCATTAATCTGCTATGGTTCTTAAGAATTCAATTAAAACCCTACTCAAGTATATATATTTATATAAGGTATTTAAATATACTAAAATATAAATATGTATATATGACAAATAGAGTGAAAAGGAAGATTTAATTTGTAAGTTTCTGTTATAGCTAAATAAAACACAGCATATTCCAGGGCATCCCTTATGTCTGCCTTGGACTCAGAGAAAGCCTCTGCATTTTCACAGGTATCTTCAAGATGCAGCCTAGTACAGAGTGATGAGATGAGGACAGCATGGCCCTAGACATTTTAGTTGATTTTTTGGTAGCTTCTACCTCATGGTAGATCTTCTTTCCTTCCCCCCGCAACCTAGGGTTTCCCTGCACATCCCTGAAATGGCCTACATAATAGTTAACCTTTCAGCATCTGTTCTCACTATGGGAATTTCCATTCAGAACATTTCAAGTATAAGGAAGGTCCTTGTCCACTTCCCACCCTCAGTCTTTGGGTCTCAAAAGAGTTTGTAATTAATTGAGTGTGGCATTGTGGGGAAAAAATTAGAGGGCTGTATTTATCTTCAAATCATACTTTAGCTTATGCCAGTCTCAGCGAGACCAGTCCAAAGTGAGAATGGAATTTAAAGGCCTACTTTCTATCCTTAGTATCAATGCCTCCTCCTACCTCTCTCTCATCCCACTAACTTGAAAGAGGGTTTATCATCATTATACTTAGCTTTCCACACACTATAAAGTTACCAATACAGGTAGATAGAACCACTCCTAGGGTAAAGAATTTTGTCTGGCATTCCAGTGTCTACCCTTGATGACTCCCCGTAACTAGTCTGTCAACCCGAGGACCACATAATAGCAAAGCCATGAATTCCTCATGCCAGAAACCAAGAAAGGTCTGGTCATATGGACCCTCCCAGGCCATAGACTAATACCTTGCTCTTTCCAGTTACATTCTCACCTTGGAGACAGCCTCTTATGTTAACTGTAAACCTAATGCTCTGTCTCTATAGTTTACTATTCATAAAGTATCAATATTTATTGAGCATGAACATGCCAGGCACTGTTCCTGGCCCTGCAGCTACAACTATAAACAAGACACAGTCCCTTAAGGAGACTTTCATGGGAGAGGAGGCGAGTCACAACACATTTATCAGCAATATAATTTAAACAGTAGTAAGTGCTGTGGAGAAAATAAAGCAGAAATGTGATAACATACAGTAGTATAAGCTTACTCCTTTTGTACAACTTTAGGGGTCTTGAGAGCTAAAGATGTTTTAGATATCTCTGGAGAGGTAGATAAATACTTTGAGTTGTCCTTTAGATAGAAATCTTGAGGGAATAATACTGAGCTGTCCAGCATCTGAGAGACTCAGCCAAACTATGTAACTATTTGAGAAAGCAAACCCTGGGACTCTCCTGTAAGAGGAACAGATCCTGGAATCTCCATGGCTGGGAAATGCTAACTAAATGCTTTTTGTTGAAAAGTAGCCACTGAAAACAACCACGGTCCTCTTAGGAGTCTCTGCCAAGATCAGTTGTGGGATGCTAGCTCATGTTAATAGGTAGAACAATCAAAAGCCCTTGGATTTATGAGTCCCTATTGATCTTAGGTCAATTCTTCTCTTCAATATTTAAGCTCCCTTGAAAAAGAAGCTCTAAGTTACTGAACATCTAAGAGGAGATAGATTACTTGCATCATTCAGGAGAAGGAAATGCAGATTCTTACTAGGAATGTGGGCCAATTTTTAGAGATTATAAACAGACTGATAGCTGAAAGGATGTGACCTAGGGATATAGGGTTACCCTCAATTTACATAACTGTTTCTATAAAGTTGTAAGTGAAATGTCATATTGGAGCCTGTTTTCTCACTGACAGATTATACCAGTGGTTCTATTTTTGATTTTGGGACCCTGCACTCCATAACAACATATTTACATAAATAACATTTAAAAAAAAATAACTGTATTTTCCAAAACAAAAATAGAATGGCATCATATTCACTTTTGTAAATAACTACATCACACTTAATAGTAGCTGCATTTTTGTATCTATTTCTGTATTTGATCTGTTGTATTATGTTGTTTTGGTTGAAGTTCTGATAACAATCTAGCCTCACACAGCTGTGTTAGTGGAAAAGGGAAGACCGTGTGAACCCCCCGAAAGGTTCTAAGGGCCCTCTGCAGTTTTCAGACCACACTTTGAGAATCACTGGATTAGCAGTACATTCCAAAAGGAAGGGGGGAAAAAACTGCCCAATTAATGAGTTGATAGCTTTTTGAAAGATAAGGAGTCTAAGTCAAGGCATGTGGGGAATTGTAGTATTTTAGTACAGTGTTTTAAAAGCTTAATGTATATACAAATCACCTGGGATCCTTCTTAAAATTCAGATTCTGATTCAGAAGATCTGGTGTGAAGCTCTAGAACCTGAATCTCTGACAATGTCCCAAGTGATGCCGACACTGCAGATCCCTGGACTTCACTTTGAGTAGCAATGCTGTAGTATATTGTAATAAACACATCACCAGAAAGCCTATAAAAGAATGCACAGGTGAGCTTGTATGTATGTGTTGTAGGAGCAGAGGGTAGGATAAGGGTGGGTGGAGGGAAAAGAAGAGTATAAATAAACTCAGGCTATCTACCTTCGAAAAATCTGTAAAAATGATGATACCACTTGTAAGTCCTATACTATCACAAGTTTTGACTACTACTTACTAACTATATGTATATCAAAGCAAGCTAAGGCATAATGTTGCTATTGGCAGAGACAGAGTCCAACTGCCATGTTTGTTGAGGCAGAGGAGGATGGTATTAGATCTGAAAAAAAATAATTTTTGGTCCTAATAATGTAAAGAATTTGGCAAGGATTGATGGACTATGTATTTAGGTCTTATGTCCATAATATTTTCAATAGAGTAATACCATGAAATTACCAAATTAATATATGCTCAGCATGTAGAGACTTCAACAACTCATAATTTCAGGTGTAGAAATCACATATTTAGAAGGCTATGCAGAGGATAGTACTGATATTTTCTTCTTCCAAACACTTAACACCCAAACCAAACCACATTGACTAAAATTACCGAATAGAATTTAAAACTTACAGCAGAAGCATGAGTATATATTTTTTTGGTACTCAAATGATATTTCCCATTTATCTATAATCCTTCTTTAAACTTAACTTTAGTGACATTTATCTATAATCCTTCTTTAAACCTAACTTTAGCTGCTCAGCAAATTTTTATCATTCCTTGGACCTACCTTACCTCTAAGAGCTTTTACTCCGAAGTTCTTTACATTTCTTGTCTATTTATTGGCTCTTACTGAAATGGATCTTCAACCGTATTGTGCTCCCTGGACCCTTCACCATCCTATTTTATTTTCATAAAATACACATAACAAAATTTACCATCTTAACCATTTTAAGTATATATTTCAGTGATATTAAATACATTCATAATGAGGGGCGCCTGGCTGGCTTAGTTGGAAGAGCATGTGATTCTTGATCACAGGGTTGTGAATTTGAGCCCCACATTGGGTATAGAGATTAATTAAAAATAAACTTAAAAAAAATACATTCATAATGTTATACAACCATCATTACCATCCATGTCTATAACTCTTTTCATTTTGTAAAACTGAAATTCCATGCCTGTTAAACTAGACCCCTCCCCCATTGTTCCCACCCCAGCCCCCTAGCAACCACAATTCTACTTTTTGTCTCTATGATTTGACTACTCTAACTACCTAAGTGAATCATACAGTAGTTTGTCTTTTTGTGACAGGTATGTTTCACTTAGAATAATGTCCTCAGGGTTCATCCACATTGTGGCATCTATCAGAATTTCTTTCCTTTTAAAGGCTAAACAATATTCTATTGCATGTATATACCACATTTTGCTCCATCCATTGATGGACACTTGGGTTGCTTCCATAGTTTAGTTATAATAGTGAATAATGCTGCTATGAACATGAGTGTACAAATATCTCTTCAAAACCTTGCTTTTAGGGGAACCCTCCTACACAGTTGGTGGGAACGCAAGCTGGTGCAGCCACTCTGGAAAACAGAATGGAGGTTCCTCAAAAGGTTGAAAATAGAGCTACCCTATGACCCAGCAATTGCACTACCAGGTATTTACCCCAAAGATACAAATGTAGTGATCCGAAGGGGCACGTGCACTCCAATGTTTATAACAGCAATGTCCACAATAGCCAAACTATGGAAAGAGCTAAGATGACCATCAACAGATGAATGGATAAAGATGTGGTATATATACATACACACACAATGGAATATTATGCAGCCCTCAAAAAAATGAAATCTTGCCATTTGCAACAACGTGGATGGAACTAGAGGGTATTATGCTAAGCGAAATAAGTCAATCAGAGAAAGACAAGTATCATATGATCTCACTGATATGAGGAATTTGAGAAACAAGACAGAGGATCATAGGGGAAGGGAGGAAAAAATGAAACAAGATGAAAGCAGAGAGGGAGACAAACCATAAGAGACTCTTAATCTCAGGAAACAAACTGAGGGTTGCTGGAGTGGTGGGGGGTGGGAGGGATAGGGTGGCTGGGTGATGGACATTGGGAAGGGTATGTGCTATGGTGAGCACTGTGAAATGTGTAAGACTGATGAATCACAGACCTGTACCCCTGAAACAAATAATACAATGTATGTTAAAAAAAAAAAAAAAAAAGAACATAGTAGGAAGGGAAAAATGAAGGGGAGGAAATTGGAGGGGGAGACAACCATGAGAGACTATGGACTCTGAGTAACAAACTGAGGGTTTTAGAGGGGAGGTGGGTGGGGGAATGGATTAGTCCGGCAATGGGTATTAAGGAGGGCACGTATTGCACGGAGCACTGCGTGTTATATGCAAACAATGCATCATGGATCACTACATCAAAAACTAATGATGTAATGTATGGTGGCTAACATAATAAAATAAAATTAAAAAACAACAAAAAACAAAACCTTGCTTTCAGTTCTTTGGGGTATATACCCATAAGTGGAATTGTTGGATCATATGGCAATTCTATTTTTAACTTTTTGAGGAACCACCATACTGTTTTCCGCAGCTGCTGTACCATTTTTACATTCCTACAAGCAGTGCACAAGGGTTCCAATTCCCCCATATCCTTGCCAACACTTTGTTTTGTTTTGTTTTTCATAGTTGTCATACTCCAGGGTGTGAGGTGGTATCTCACTGTAGCTTTGATTTGCATTTCCCTAATGATTAGCAATGGTGAGCATCTTTTCATGTATTAGTCAGCCATTTGACTATCTTCAGAGAAATGTCTATTTAAGTCCTTTGACCATTTCTAAATTGTATTGTATTTTTGTTGTTGAGTTTTAGGACTTCTCTCCATATTGTGGTATTAATCCCTTATCAGATACAGGATTTGCAAATATTCTCTCCCATTTTGTGGGTTGGTTTTTACTGTTGAGTGTCTTTTATCGCACAAAATTTTAAAACTTTCATGATACTCAGTTTATCTAGTTTTTTTCTTTTGTTGCCTGTGTCTTTGGTGTTGTATCTAAGAAATCATTGCCAAATCCAGTGTCCTGAAGCTTTTGCCCTGTTTTCTTCTAAGAGCTTTGTAATCTTAGTCTTTTTAAGTCTTTGATCAATTGAGTTAATTTTTGTGTATGTTGTTAGGTAAGGGTCCAATTTCATTCTTTTGCATGTTAATATCCAGTTTTCCAGGCACCATTTGTTGAAAAGGCTCTCATTTCCCCCTTGAATGGTCTTGACACTCCTGTCAAAAATTACTGGACTGTATATGCAAGGATTTATTTCTGGGCTCTCTATTCTATTCCATGGTCTTTTGTCTTTATGCCACTGTTTTAATTACTGCAGCTTTGTAGTAAGTTTTGAAATAAGGATGTTCATGCATACATCATTTTTTAAACTTTCTCCACCTATTTAGTTCTTTGATCACCTTTAACGTGGTTGTTTTAGTCTTCCCCTAGGAGATCTGTCATCAGGTCTTCTGCAAGATTTATTTTCCCTTTGAATGGGCCATAATTTCCTGTTTTTTGAATGCCTTTTGATTTTTTGTTGTTGTTGTTGCAAACTGGACATCTGAATAATGTGGTATCTCTGGCAATCAGATTATCCTCCTTCCCTAGGGTTCATTGTTCTGTTATTTTATTATTTTTGATTGTTGTATACTGTCTCTGTGCGAAGGATTAGCTTGATGTGTAAACTTAATGTTTTGTCAGGTCTTCTCTGAGCCTGTGCCTTTTCTTGGGCATGAGTGGTTACTTTCTAATTTTCCCTGTAAATGCAGGTGTTTTTGCATGTCCTAGTCTTTAGCATCTGGCTCCCAAAGGGGGAAAAAGAGAAAAAACAAGGGGGGAAATGGATACCTTCCCCCGGAAGTCACTTCAGCTGGAGGGGAAGGAGCTTGCAACAATGAGGGGAGGGGCAGCAACAATGGCCACCCTCCTCTTTATCTGTACCTCTGTAACCAGAAGTAACAATCAATGATCAAAGAAAGCACTGATAACCAGTATTTGGAGGACAGGGTTCTTTTTGCTTACCCTGGTTCCCGCAAGCTGTGTGGAAGCTGCTCCAAGAAGATGTGCATAGCAGCCTGCCCTGCGGTTGGGGCTGAGGGCTGGTAGCTGCTACTCTATGAAGACCTGAAATTGAAATTAACCCCACTTTACAGTTCAAGCCTTCCTCTGGAAGTTGCAAGCCTTTACTAGACAAGAGTTCCAATATAGTCAAATTAGACAGATTTGGACAGTGCGATTGTTGTCTAGGTGGGAAGAGATTCCTGGTGCTTCCCACTCCATCTTTCCAGAATACCCTTGACCTCCCTCTTTTATTCCAACTTATCACTCCTATTGTGGCTTTACTCATTCCTTACCAGGTTTGAAGCTCAGAGGTTAGCCTGTTTAACAATGCTGTCTGCTTAGAGCTCCTTTGACCTGTCATTTCTTCTCGTCAGTAACCAGCCTTGATAACCCTCACTGCTCTGTTATCAGTTGTGTTAACAAACTTCCCAACATTGCTGGGGAGTCATAAAACTAGGTTGAGACTTACAAGTTCATGTTACCACCCGTAGCTGGGCTCTTCTGCACTTCTGCTGCTCTTAACCTGGAGCTGAGTTCTGCACTTCTTTTGTTCACATCTACTCCATACCACATGTTACCTTTCCTCTTTTCAAGCCCACAAGGCTGAGATTATGCTTCAATTTTGTGCTTTAAATTGTTAACAAAACTTCTCCCAAATCAGCTTTTCCTTTGTCATCCCTGACATAAACATACAAAAAAAAAAAAAAAAAAAAATCAAAGCATGGTCTTTGGAATCAAGGAAGGTCTGAATGTGGATCCCATCTTTGCCACTTAATGGTTATCTGATTTTGGGAATTAACCCTTCTTAAGCCTATTTTTCTGTCCATTTTTTCTCCCCAATTATGCAGGGTTGTCATGAGGACTAAATTACATAAAGTACATAAAATTCCTAGGAAAGGTAGTGGCACTTGTGTGATGCACATCCCGTCCTTCCCCAACTAGTTCCCAAGATCTAGACATCAAATCCTAGATATAATTTTTGCCATCTTTTAAAACATACTGTAGTATTAGAAACAAACTGTTATTGAACCAACTAGCATCCCGAGATGCTAGTGATAAGCAATGCTTTAGCAATTTTTGGCTTTAAAAATATAGCCAATTAAGTTTACTTTTCGGTATTTGGTTTTTGTTACTTTTAAATTTTTAAGATTTTTATTTATTTGACAAAGAGATAGAGCCAGAGAATGCAAGTGGGGGGGGATAGCAGAGGGAGAAGGAGAAGCAGGCTCCCCGATGAGCAGGGAGCCCGCCACAGGGTTCAATCCCAGGACCCTGTAATCATGATCTGAGCAGAAGGCAGACACTCAACCAACAGAACCACCCAGGCACCCCACCTTTTAAAATTTTTTTATTTGATATTTGGTTTCTAATGAGAGCCTTGTTCACACAAGAAACTAGCTGCTAATGAGATTTTCTTCTTAGAAACTCTTTGTTATAGACAATTGCTTGACATGAGACTTAGTGAAAAGCAAAAACCACCCTCAACGCTAGTCTAACAAGGCTTCAGCTTCAAAAAGCTGACACTAGTTATTTGTAGATCCAGCTGTGTAAGACCAGCCAAGTTAGTCCCGGAAGGTAATTCTGCTCCCAGGTATCATAATTCCTGTTACTATCTTAGTTTAATTAATTGTATCTCATAGAAGCTGAAAACACATATTTCTTCTTTATATGAGTAACCAAAAGCCCTACGAATTACAATGTGCAGAATATTATATAAAAGAATTCTCATAAAAATTGACTCATTTTCATCACAGTGCAACTGCTTAGTTTCCTGACTTGTATAGCATCTGCCTGAATGCATAGTCTTCTTTGTGATGATCTAAATTTAGGTTAAGTACAAATCACGGCAAAAATTAAAGTTTTCATCTTTAATGAAATGACCTTGGAAATAACGTACATTTCCATGACACCAATACTACAGTTTTCGGAGTCACAGGAAGATACACAGAATTACATCCGTAATTAATATGAATGCCAACATTTCAAGCAGTAATTTCTGTTACATGGCAAACAAAATCAAGAAAGCAACCATCAAACAAAAGAGACCCATAGCTTCAGACAAGGCAAATCCCAGGATAGCATATGAGAACAGCTGCTGCTTCAGCGAAGGGTTTCTAAAAGAGACACAACACATATAATTGTTACTCTGAAATATTTTCTGAATTCCAATACGTTTGGTAATCACATTACTAGTATGGGATCTTTGTAAACTGGCAAGTCCTGGAAAAGTATTTGCCTAGATCTCTTTTGCTTCTGCCTTTGTTCAATATTCCTTTCTTTTCAATCCTAATCCTATGGAGAAAAGGTAGGAAGTGATCTCTGTATGTCGATATAAATGGTTAGTCTTCATCCATTTTGAGGGGTTTAGACATACTTGCTATTCCCATGAAAGTACATTCTATACCTCTTAAGATCTGATAGTTTAGAAATAAGGTCTTAAATAAAATGGAAATTGATACTTTTATTAAAGACTGTGCTGTTAACTAGTCCCAATATAGCTTAACAATCAAGAGTGCAGACTCTGAAGTCAGAATTAAAATTTCTGACACTTACTAGCTACTTGGGCAATTAGTATAATTTCTGCAAGCTCATCCTTCGTAAGTAAACTAGGGTATATCTCCAAGGGGTATTATGAGGGTTAAGTGAGATCATGCATGCAAAGCCCTCAAAATACAATTCAAGACACAGAGCTGGCACTTAATACAAAGTAGCTCTTACTATTTCACTAGTTTTCTAGGTTTCCAACTATGTCAAGCATGCTCTTAAAGTAGCTTATTTGGTGATAGAAATTACCTGGCATAACCAATGATAAGGCTGCCAAAGACTGTTCCAATACCAGCACCAGAACCAGCCACTCCCACTGTTGCAGCACCTGCACCAATAAATTTGGCAGCAGTATCAATGTCTCTGCTGATTGCACTGGTCTGAAACTCCCTTTGGATTAGCTGAGACACACCATTCTGGGCCCCATTAAATACCGTAGAGCCCTAGAAAAAAGGAAATAAAGGCAAAGGTTAAATCAGTAATCACAGTTAGCTATTTTAATTACTACACTGTCAAATGGTAAGTACTTCTCTATTTTGTGATTTCAAATAGGAGATTGTGTGGCACAGTGGAAAAATCAAGAGCTTAGAGTAATTCCAATGTTGTAGAATAGGGGTAACAATATACCTCACAAGGTTGTTGAAAATTATGAAACAGTGTATTTCAATATGCTTTTTAATAGGGTAGGCTTTTCAATAGCTGTAGCTAGTATGATCTTAAATATAGGCAACTCAAGACTATATACTTAATATACTGGCTTTATTTCTTAGCCAACTCAGCCAAGTTTCATTGGCTTATCCTCTGCACTATTTTTCGCATACAAGGGTGGAAAAAGACTGCCCTTAAACCATTCACTAATGAGGTATTTTGTTTTGTTTTTTACCCTCCCTTTAATTAAAACCGTAAGACTTACTTGGTGGGTTACTTAATTTCTATTATAACTGCTATTACCTCTCCAGTCCTAGCCTCTGGTCGAGATAACACTGATGCAGAAATTGGTCTGTAGGCAACTCTGGATCCAGCTCGGATCTATTAAGGAAAAAAACATTCCAAATATTAAGTTAAGAGTAGATAAGACTTCAATGACTCTTCTTGTACCATGAGTTCTAAAAAAGCCATAAGCAAAAATATCAGAAAGCTCATGACTTTTCTGTATTGTCTCTTATCTTGCTGTCTGGTTATTTTCAGGCCATGAAAGGAATTTTATTTTAAAGTTGCTAATTAAAGTTAAAAGTGTGCTACATAATCTATTTGTAATAATCTTTTTTTTTTTTTAAAGATTTTCTTTATTTTGACAGAGAGATAGCAAGAGCAGGAACACAAGCAAGGGGAGTGGGAGAGGGAGAAGCAGGCTTCCCACCAAGCAGGGAGCCCAATGCAGGGCTCGATCCCAGGACCCTGGGATCATGACCTGAGCTGAAGGCAGACGCTAACGACTGAGCCACCCAGGCGCCCCTGAAAGCATTATTCTTAAAATTTCAATTATTGTAGTGCCACGATTCAGATCAGAAAAAGAGCAATAAACATCCCACATTCTTTGGTAAGTTTAAGTGGACCAACAAGTTTATCAAGTGTTGCTATAAACGTCGTTTAAATTAGCCCCTCATTTAATATGAGGCCCACAACTTCCGAAATATTCCTATATGTCCATTAATTATAAAATACAAAAGCAGTTTAAACAATTCTGTATCAGTGTAAGAATAATCGGTGAAATATCTCACCATAAGGACATACTGAAGTCCAGCGTCTCTGCCCTTGAGTGTCCACTACACTGAGGTCACATAAAATCCCTTCAGAACCTAGACCTGATTCTCCAAGACAAATCCCCCACATCCTACTTCACCTAAAGCTTCCAAAATGGTTATGGAAATAACAGCCAGAGGCAGGAAGAAAGACTTTCGTCTCCTCCACCACCTCTTCCTCCGCCCACACAGGGTGAGGCAAAGTCCCTCCCTCTGCAGCAGCGAGTTTGACCTACAGATGGGCAAGGGAGAACGCTGTTGCGGTGAACTAGGCCTCAGAGGCCCCCCACACGCTTAAGAGCACCTGAACCTTCGCGCCGACCCCAACCCCGCAGAGTACGCTAGGAGGTGGGGGAGGGGGCCGCCCCGGCACTAGGGGCAAGGAGGGTCTGCCCTACAGAGAGTGGGGCCTGACAACTAGGCCTCGGCTGCTCTCCACCACACTAGTGGAGGGGAGAAGCGGAGTGAGTTGCCCCAGGATTAGTAGGAAAGGAAGGAGAGAACACAGAGGGTGAGGGGTGCGCGGTCCCCACAGGTTGGTGTGCCCCGCCCAGAGGTGCCCCATTCAACAACGTGGACGCTCCAGGCCAAGCGGTCCGCCCTCAGCGCCCCGGCCCAGCCTGGACTACGCACCAGAGCGGGGGTGCAGGCGAGCTTGGCGCAGGCGAACATCTTACACTCTTCGGGGCAGGGCGGTTGGAGGACCTGGGTGACGGCCGACGTGGGGTCCACTCCCGCTTCCCTTCTGCGGAGGTAAAGGGGCTTAAGGTCAAGTGCCCTCCCGGGCCTGTCCTTCCCACCCAGGTCCCGCGGGCTCCCGTGCACGCCGTCGGCTTGGGCCCTCGTCCAGCGAGGCTCCAGCTGAATGAATGGGTCCTGACCGGGCGCTGCTCCGCCCCGGCCAGACCCGGCTCTCGCGCCCTCCGCTTACCTTCTCCGGAGGTGACGGCGGCAGCTACGGCGGCAGAGGTCGAAGGAGTGGCGCTAGACGCGCAGGCGCGGTCCGCCTCTTATCCGCGCCGCGGCACCCGGATGGAGAAGGCGGGGAAACGGGGGCAGTAGGGAAGACACTCAAGGTCACTTTGTAACAACTTTATTGGCAACTAGTTGGGAAGGACAACGACAGCCACACAGAGGTGGGCTGGCGGGCAGTGGCTGGTAAAGGAGAGGCAAAAAGAGGAAATTGAAAAGTGGCCCTGGCAGAGAGAACTGAACAGGTTTCTCTTTTGATCTAAGCTGGCCAGAGGATAGTGCGACTTTTTCTTTCAGTTGACACCTTGTGAGATTTGGCCTTTTAATCAGTTGTTACTTCTCTTTACTAGAGGGACCTCCTTCCTGGTCATTCTCCTGCTCTGTGAAATAGGACTCTGTGTGTGCGTGGGGAACGAGTTCATGCACTGCTTGACAGAAGAAATTAGGGTCCCCAGCAAAGCGAACACATTTCTTTGAAGGAATCTGGAAAAGTATTCCAAAAATATGGCTAATCCTTTGAGTGACAGAGGACCTGACCGAGAAGTATTGGGACAAAGGAATGAGCACATGAATAGGTCAAAGAGTTTTGTGACTTTGGGCACAAAGTTGCTTCTTGGTAAAGTGAGGGAGGTAATTTTTCTTCCAGCTGTATGCTTGGAAGAATTAAGGGATGTGATGTATTTAATGGGACTAAAGAAAGTCCGAGTATTTTCAACACCAACCCAACTTTAACACCTGCTTTTGTGCAAATGATTGGACAAATCATTTTCTTTGATGAATACAGAAATGTCTCAGAAAAAATGGCTCTTGGGCGCCTGGGTGGCTCAGATGGCTGAGCGTCTGCCTTCGGCTCAGGTCATGATCTCAGGGTCCTGGGATCGAGTCCCGCATTGGGCTCCCTGCTCCTTGGGAGCCTGCTTCTCCCTCTGCCTCTCTCTCTCTCTCATGAATAAATAAATAAAATCTTTAAAAAAAAAAAAAAATAAATAAATAAAAAAAAAAGAAAGAAAAAATGGCTCTTACTGAACTTCTAGTAGATCCTCAAATTCTGTAAATTTTACTTAGTAGTTCTACTGGAAGTGATACAAGTCAACATAAAAGATTAATCATCTAGTATGCCCAGTTGAAGGGATAGCGGGGGACTGAAATCCCACCCACTTGGCCTAGAGCCTTGGCATGGGACAATGTCCACCCAGAGGATCACCCTTTTTCTAATTAGCACAAAGGTGTGGTATCATCTAGTGGCAACCCTAGGGAGAAGCCCTCAGAATTGAAACATGAAGAATGAATAAGAATTTGTCACTGACCCAACTTCAAATGCAAATGATTCAAAATCATGTGAAAGCTAATCATTTTAGGCTCAATCTTTAGCTGATAAAATAGAGATAATTCATTTGAATTCACATGTGCAGTTTGAAGAGAGATTATTTTCTCAAGCACTCAATTCTTACCTGAAGGATGTAGTATCCTGTGATGTCTAAAGTAGAATAAACAATGCTCTGCATTCATCAGAGTTCTCCGGAGAACCAGCCCAGTAGGAGATTAATTGATTAATTTTTGATTTATCTATTTATTTATTATGAAGAATTAGCACATGTGGTTATGGAAGCTGAGAAGTCCCATGATCTGCATCTCCAAGCTGGAGACCCAGGAAAACCAGTGGTATAATTCAGTTAGAATCTGAAGGCCTGAGAACCAGGGAGGCCACTTGTAATTCCCAGTCTGAATGAGATGAGATGAGATGTCCCAGCTCAATAGTGAGATGGGGGGAAAAGGGCAAATTCTTTCTTCCTCTGCCTTTTGTTCTATTCAGACCCTAAATGGATTGGATGATGCCCACCCAGATTGGGGAGGACAGTCTACTTTATGAGCCCGCTGATTTAAAGGCTAATCTCATCCAGAAACACCTTCACAGACACACCCAGAGAGAACATTTAATTTAGGCACCCCATGGCCAGTCAAATTGACCCAAAATTAACCATCACATATCCCATTCTTCAATAATAGATCCTCATAAGGTACAAACTATCCTAAATGGGTTTGTGTACAGAGATGGTTTAAGGGAGGTTCCTATCTCCTCAGCCATAAATCAGTAGCAGTAACTGTTGAAGAGGAAGAGGAGGCAGGAGAGAAGCTGGGATCCCTAAGAGGATCACTTCCAGGGTGCATATGGGCTAGGTGCCTATGACAGGGAGAGGTTAGGTCTAAGTCCAGGCTCTGACTGTCAATATGTCAGTAAGCAGGCGAACTGGCCTAGAAGAGGCGATGGTAGGTCCTTGGTGAGTTTGATCAGTTGAAGTTTAATTATTTATGAAGAATATTAGTTGTTCAAAGAACAGATAGTGCTACCTGTGAGAACGGCTTGTGTGTGAGTGTGTGTGTGTGTGTGTGACAAAGTGGATCTTCAGTGATACCAACCCATGTTGATAGAGGGTGAATATTTGCACTGAGGAAGGTTGAAGAAAAATGGCACCTTCTGAGAGGAGTAAAGTGAGACCATAAAGATGCAGAGGGGACTTCTTTTGAAGTATTCAATTCTCTCTGTATTTTTTTCTTAAATAGTGGAGATGATCATCTTCTTTTTTTTAAGATTTTATTTATTCATTTATTTGAGAGAGAGAGAGAGGGAAAGAGAGAGTACATGTGTGCATGTGCCAGCAGGAGTGCGAGCTGGGGGAGGGGCAGAGGGAGGGACAAGCAGACTCCACACTGAGCTGGGAGCCCATTGGCGGGGGCGCGGTAGGTGCTGGATCTCATGGGGGGGGGCTGGATCTCATGACCCTGCGATCACAACCTAAGCCAAAATCAAGAGTCGGGCGCTCAACTGACTGAGTCACCCAGGCGCCCTAGAGATGATCATCTTAAGTGATGACATCATAGTTTGGTATTATGTGATAAGCCTGAGTGAAGATGGCATGGAGAAGAAAGGAGTGGGGCGGTACAGAGAAGTATAGAAAATCCTTTTCCCAATGTAAGTGCAATAATCCCTCCTATCCTGCATGCCCCTTTGCAATGTGACTTTGCCACTCATCAAGTAATGGAGTCTGTTTTCCTTCTCCTTAAATCTGGGCTAATCTTATGACTTGCTTTGACCCAGAGAAGTGATTATGTATGACTTCTGGACTAGTAAGAGGTCTCATAGCTTTCATTTTCTCTTTGGAAACCAACCATCACATCAAGAAACATGGGTTAGACTACTAGATAAGACTACTACATAAGAAACCTTCTGGACAGAAAAAAAGTCTCATAAAAGAGAACTGAGGTGCCCTGGACATGTGAGTGAGGCCATGTTGGGTTTTCTAGCTTTAATCAAGCCTTCCCAGCCAATACCACATGGAAGAGAAATGAGCCTTGCCTAAATTCCTGACCCACAGAATCAAGAGCAATGAAAAGGTTATTGTTTGAAGCTACGAAGTTTCAGGGTGGTTTGTTACACAGCAAGAGATAACTGAAACAGAAGATATTGTCTTCAAAATATTCACTCCTTTGAGATCCATGTGGAGGCAGCAGCATTTTTTTTTTTTTTAAGGTAATCTCTACACCCAACTGGGGCTCGAACCCAGGACCCTGAGATCAAGAGCTGCATACTCCACCCACTGCGCCAGCCAGGTGCCCCTTTTTAAATTAATTTTTTTTTTTTAAGTAATCAGGAGGCAGCAGCATCTTAATGTGGGCAATTTCAGTTCAGAATTCCAGGCATAACTCAGAGCAAATCAGATAGAAACACATGTCTTGTGCACTGACTCCCCTTTCCTTGAAATTCTGGGGTGGACTAGGGTTGTTATTGTTAAACTATTGTAAGATAGCTCTAACCTGGACACATGGAAAGATGTTTAAATTATCTGCTTTTGAAAGTTTCCACTTTAATAGCCTGTGAAGTTTTCACCAGCCTTCTCACATTAGTGTGATTTAAAAATATATATATATTATTTGTGGAAATGAAAATCAGAAAAGTAAGTTAAAAATATTCTGGGCTTTGTTATAAAACTATTTCACTTTTCTTATTAAAATTTTGTTTCATATTATTAGCCTTAATTTTCTATCAATTTATCTTTTTTAGGAAAATGAACCTCTAAACCTGTGCTAATGCTACAGAATCATTCAGTCAAGGTGAGCTCCAAATAAATACTGTGTCCCCTCTTTGAACATAGTGAGTATACAAGAAAATGTAAGAGTTTACATTGTAATTGGGGTATATGAAAAATTGAACTGGTATATAAAAAATTGGAGAAAAACACAAATTAGTAACTGTTTTAGGACTATGTTGTGTGGCGTGTGATAAGGGAAACACCTTCAGAAAAGAGATTGGCTTGCTTAGAAAGTGCCTCATTGAGACAGACTTGAGCTCGGATGAGAGAGATGGGCTGATTTGTTTAGAAAACATTTCTTGGGGGGCGCCTGGATGGCTCAGTTGGTTGAGCGTCTACCTTTGGCTCAGGTCATGAACCCAGGGTCCTGGGATTGAGCCCCTCATCAAGGAGCCTGCTTCTCCCTCTCCCTCTGCACCACCCTCCTCCCCCCCCCACGTTCATGTTCTATCGCGTGCTCTCTCTCAAATAAATAAATAAATAACATCTTTTAATAAAAAAAAAAGAAAGAAAATATTTCTTGGTATCCTTTATATAAAATCTAACACTGCCTGTCTAGGCTACTAATCACTTTCTAGTGCAGAAATTTTTGTCCTTAATCTTCATTTTTGACTCCTTTACAAATTATTTAGCTACTTTCATGCCATATAGTGGAATAGAGTATTTACTAAATGACTCCAAAAATTTAGTAAGGAATTAAAAGTAAATGTATCTTTTTATGGACTTTCAGAGGTCCAGATGGTCCAGGCTAAAATTTATATTAAAGAATTACATGAAAACAATACACTAATATATTAAATATTATTCCATCCTTTTTTTTCTGGTAAGATATGCTAGTTATTGAGGAAAAAAACAATTTTATGTCACAGTTGATAATTAATATAGAAAGACTATGTTAGAAGAAAATGAGTAAGTATGTAGATATGAGATCAAGTCCCTCTTTTGCCTCTTGTCCATCAGGCACAGCATAGGGAATATAGTCAATAATATCTTAATAACATGGTAACAGGGTGCCTGGGTGGCTCAGTTGGTTAAGCAACTGCCTTTGGCTCAGGTCATGATCCTGGAGTCCCGGGATCGAGTCTCGCATCGGGCTCCCTGCTCAATGGGGAGTCTGCTTCACCCTCTGACTGTCTCCCTTCTCATGATCTTTCTCACTCTCTCTCTCTAAAATAAATAAATAAAATCTTTAAAAAAAATAACATATGGTAACATACATTTATTGTGGTGAGTCCTGAGGAATGTAGAGACTTGTCGAATCACTATGTTGTACACCTGAAACTAATAAAACATTGTATGTCAACTGTACTTCAATAATAGATAAAAGAGTATGTAAGTTACCCATTTTTCACTTAATTTCACTTAATCTGTATATGGCTAGTTGCCTATACAACATATGTTCTCCTTTTCTTTCTTGGTTATAGAACCCTGTTCAGTTAAAAAATACTGAACTTCCCAGGTCTCCTTATAGTTAAGAATGGTCAGTGATATGTGAGTTAAAGTTACTTGGTATTGCCCCAAAAATGTATACAAAGGGTATAGCTTCAACTGGCTCATTTATTTTTTTCTTTCCCTTTTTTTTTCTGCTTGGAATATGGATCCAATGTCTGGAGGAGAAGCAACGATCTTGTACCCGTGAGAACAGAAACCGAACATTAAGGATGGAGAAGTTGGAAATGAAAAGGAGATTGAGCTCTTAACTTTTTTTTAAGTAACTAGAGCTGCTATTAACTGTCTATTTATGGACTTCATGTTATACAAGAAAAAAAACCCTCTATTTGCTTAAGCCACTGAGGTAATCCTTCTGTTATATGCAGCTGAACACAACACAGACTAATGGGTCTACATCTCTGATGCTTCTTGGTCTTTAGTCTGTGATTGCGGCAGAAATAGCCCTCCTCCCACAGACTTTACATTAATTAGGTCTGTCTTTTTTCCATATTCATGGTATATCTGGTATATCTGATAGGGACCAACTAGGAGACAAAACCATTCTAGTAATTTGACAAAGAAAATTTAATGTAAAGATTGTTAACCAATAAAAGGTATCTACTGAGAAGGAGAGAGTGGATTCTAAGGGGTGCAGAAGTAGCAACTGTCAGAATAGCTACTACCCTTGGCTAAGGAAGAGTGAATAGAGAGGAGGAACTTGGAAATTTAGAGAAGAGGGCATGGCTGTCACAGGAACTTATAGTCAACTTGTGGTGAAGGAACTTGCTGGAGGTACCCAGCCACAAGTGAACCAGGAAGACTGCTGAGGTGCACATAACCAGGCCTCTCTTGCAAACCAACCCACGGGCTCCACACCAAAAGAAAGAAAAGTCGGTTCCTCCAGCTCTGGCCTCACAGAGTCTTTCCATAGCCCTCTCCTAGCAATGCCTAACATTTTGCCAGTTGTCAAAGCAGAAATGCCTGCAGGGTCCAGCTCTAGAATAATGAAGCAAGGCAAAGAAGGATGGATTTGTAGCTGAGAAGTCATAAGTTAATAACTGGCACAGATGGTAAGATTCTCAAGGGCAAGGATAAGGTCTAATTCATATTTATGTCTTCTACAGCACCTAACAGAGTATTAAACATAGTAGTCACTCAATACATTTTTGCTCAATAATATATAAGGGGCTTAGTATATACAAAGTAATTTGCAATAATTTTTTTTGTTCTTCTCTAAGATATTAGTCTCTTTGGACAAGTTAGAATGACCTCTAGAATGCTTTTTCTTTCTAGTATTGCAAAATTCAAACTAAGAGAAACTGAGGAACATTTTTTGGTTTGTGACATGGGTTTGTTCAAACATTTTTATGTGTTTATGAAGGACTCTGGGTTTATACTCTCATGTGCTTAATGAATTCATTGAAAAACCAAAACATTAGCACCCTTTATTGATCCATTCTTTGAGACAACATAATATTGGCAGGAATGGTTCATAAACTGAAGCAGCCTCAAGTGGGAGTTGTGAAGTAGGCAATGTCCATCTGCAGTTCCCTTTTCACTTCTTTTTTCAATGCCTTTGGTCCATCCCGAGCCACTTGCTCTTTCTGCAGGCACCTGGTATCTTCATGGTGACTACTGACTATGCAAGTTTCTCCACGGTGGCACCTACTGAAGCCATCTCTCTCCCAGCAGAGTCCAGCTTCTGAACTCTTACCCATGTAAAATATTCATCTCTTAGTGCTTGCTTCAGCAGCACATATACCAGCATTATAATGATAGAGAAGATTAACATGGTCCCTGTGCAAGGACAACACACAAACTCAAAGATTCCATATTTTTATAGTACGCTACCATTTACCTCAGAAGGCAGGGCGGGGAGATGGTGGTGGATATTAATGCATCTAAGAAGTGGAAGGAATTACAAACGTATTTCCTATATTTAAAAACTAGAAGGTTCACAGATGGTTACCCATGGGAAGAGAAATAGGTTGGAGGGAATAAGAATAGAAGCTAGACTTCTTTGAATTCTACTTTGCTTTGTAGATTTGATTTTGGAAACATGCAAACCATTTATGAAAGTAAATGTTTAAAAAAATCCCCCCAAATTGAAAGTAAATGAAACAAATGAATTTAACTGCATCTAATTGGTATCATAACTACACAGGGTAGATACAGAGAGTTTCTACAGATGGATAAAAAGCTCCTTGATCACTCTGCTTCACGTGCACTGGTCTCTTTGCTCTTCTTCCAACATGCCAACCATATTCCACCTCATAGAGCTGCACATTTGTTCCTTTAGCTTAGACCACCTTTCTGCTGGATATTCACTTGGTTTACAACTCTGCTTTTTTCAAGCCTTTGCTCAAGTCTCTTCTTAAGAGAGGCCTTCCTGAATCCCTTACATATCTTTATCTATCTCCATAACACTTACTGCTACCTGCCATTATTTGTTTGGCTCTCTCATTAGACTGTAAGTCCATGGCAGCAAGGACTTTGTTTTGTTCATTGCTGTATCCACAGAGTCTAGAACATGCTTGGCCCATTAATAGGCACTAAGTACAATGGGGTTGGAGACAATCATTGATAAAATTTATTACATTATCCCCTCTGTGGTACTTGAATTAATTAAACTAAAGGGAAGCATTATTATTATTTTTTAAAGATTTTATTTTTAAGTAATCTCCATACCCAACATGGGACTCGAACCTACAACCCCGAGATCAAAAATCACATGCTCAGGGCGCCTGGGTGGCTCAGTCATTAAGCATCTGTCTTCGGCTCAGGTCATGATCCCAGGGTCCTGGGATCGAGCCCCACATTGGGCTCCCTGCTCAGCGGGAAGCCTGCTTCTCCCTCTCCCACTCTCCCTGCTTGTGCTCCCTCTCTCGCTGTCTCTCTTTCTGTCAAATAAATAAATAAAATCTTAAAAAAAAAAAAATCACATGCTCTACTGACTGAGCCAGCCAGGTGACCCAGGGAAGCATTATTAAATGTTGAATTTCAGTTCTTGGTGATGGGCTTGGATGTAGCCTTACACAATGCTTTTTAAATTATACTTGAACTTTAATCTGTCTATGGAAGGCTATCCCGGTTTTATTTTTTAAAAGGATTTATTTATTTATTTGAGAGAGAGAGAGTGCGTGTGTGAGTGGGGGGAGGGAAAGAGGGAGAGAATCTCAAGTAGATTTTCCACTGAGCCTGGGGCTCAGTATCCCAATCCATGAGATCATGACCTGAGCCAAAATCGCCAAAATCACCAGTTGGGTGCTCAACCGACTAAGGCGCCCAGATGCCCCAGGCTATCCTTGTTTTAAAGCACTATGTGTGTGTATATACCTTATCTATATCTTGGCTGGAGTTTTTTGTATGTGATTGTAAGGCATTATGTCAATTTCACCTATTTTTAAGACAATCAATTACAATTATATGTCCTAGTCTCCTTCAAGAAGTTAAATCCATCTATATTCAATGGAACCAGATATACAGCTTAGCGTTAAGAGATAAGAAGTTTCACAACACTAACAAAATGTTTGAGAGACGTTTGAGAGGACTCTTGCTTATCAAACTTTTCAGCTATTCTAGCCCTGGTGAGGTCTTTAAGGGCCATATTCCTAGCCCTAGAGCCGTATGATGTATACAGGGTCTTATATCAGTTTGGGGAATTATAGGGTTTCCATATGGTACAAGTGTACCATGCTAAGTAATACTTTATTTTTTTTACTTTTGGATTATCATGACTCTGTGGAGCCTGGTAAGACCCACTTCAGAAACAGAAAATAATTAATTTGTGTTTGTTACAGCAACCACAGGAAGCTCATATAGTCAAATTTTTGTCTGATTCCAGGCACAGGTTATCAGCCAATCAAATGAAAGATGCATGGGGACTTAATTTTGGAATTCAGGCAGCTGAACTGCCTGGCATTGTATGGGATGCATCATTCATTATAGATATTAGTTTAGTACAAGGCCAGGGAGATGAGCAGCAGGGGTGTGCTCTGACAAATGATGGCATGATCTTTGAGAGCATAGAAGGTATACCAGCTGGCTGGCTAGGTCATAGGACCCAGCCCATCCTGAGCACCCAAAATTTGGGAGGATAGGAAAAGAGCCAGGTATCCAAGACATGGACACAAGTCTATCAGATGGAAGACTGATATCTCTAGGCAGGCAGAAACAGGAAGCTGATATATAATGTTGCTGAAATGCTGTTGAGCATAAAGCAACAGAACACTTTTGGAACCACACTGACTTCTAGAAGAAGAGCTAGGAATCTCTCTCTAGATTGGCCTCCACATTGCTCTTAGGGTATACAAAACCCTGTAGGAAGAGGGCAGCTAGAAGAGAGTCATCAATGATAGGGTGTTGGCCAGAATGGGAGAAGAGGGAGGGCCAGGAAATGTGAGGCAGTGTCAGTCCAATGATGAGTTAGTTTTGCTGATAGCTTACTAGAGGGTAAAAGTCACAGGCTTCCATATTCACACCTCTTGACTATTCAGGGGTCTTGTCCAGGGACCTACAGGGCAGCAAGTCTCCATGTATTCGTCTCTTTTCTTCCCCCACTGAAACCACTCTATTTAGGCCAATGTCTTGCTAGTATGAGTCTACTCGTACCTAGTCTACTTGTCTTCATCTCTTCTTCAGATTCATGTGTCATTCATTCAACAAACATTTTATTCATTCATTAAACACAATTGTGAGACTGTTTTCCAAAGATATTTCTTTGGTGAAACTCTATAATAAAATACGTACTAATTAATGTAAAATTGAAAGCCTTTTTTCCCCCTGTCCCCTTACCAGTCTGCTACTAAAACCCTCTGGTCTGGCCAAAATGGTCCACTTCCCAGCCTCCAAAAACCATCACATGAAAACCTCTTTGTACCTCTGGCTGCCTTGCTCTGACAAAGTTCACAGAGACCTCTGAAGTCTTCAGTTACACCCTTACATATATCAGCAAAATATATGCTATCCAAATACAGCTGAAGCTTAAAAACAAAATAAATCAGGGTGAGAGATTGCGGGGTAGGTGGAAGGTTAAGAATTAGGACCAAGTCTTCTTAACTGTCTTGGCTTGCTGTTGCAACTGCCAGATTATCTAGACAAACAGCATTACCCTTGAGATCTGCTAATTCCTTCCCATGCTGCAAGTCTGCTTCAGAGTTTTTTAAATTTAATTTGGACCTCTAGCTTGCCAGAATATCAACACTTGGCCTACTTGTCCCATGCTTCAACATCCAATCAACTTTCTCTTAAAGACAAACAGGAAAAATACCACACCAGAACTACCTTTTAAAAATTATATAAGTAATGTATGAACACAGGCTTATAAGTAATCTAAATAATATCAAATTATATAGAGCAAAAACTCTAGCTCTTGTATATTGTCCTCCCCAAATTATTTTCCTTCCCAGAAGGAATCGTTATTAACAATATAGTATAAGGGTGACTGGCTGGCTCAGTTGGTAGAACATGTGATTCTTTTTTAAGATTTTATTTATTTATTTGAGAGAGAGAGACAGAGATAGCGAGAGAGAGCACAGGCAGGGAGAAGAGGGAGAAGCAGGCCCCCGACTGAGCAGGGAGCCCGCCGCAGGGATCTCAGGAACCTGGGATCATGACCCCAGCCGAAGGCAGACACTTAACCAACTGAGCCATCCAGGTGCCACAGAACATGTGATTCTTGACCTCAGGGTCATGAGTTTGAGCCCCACATTGGGTGTGGAGCCTACTTAAAAAAAAAAAGGATAGTATGTGTATATCTTGCCAGATCTTACACTATGTTTTTACATGGAAGTGTATGAATATAGTTTAAAATTTTAATAAAAACTTATATCTTCTTTTTTTAACAAATAGTGCTGGGAAAATTGGATAACTACATGCAAAATAGTTGGACTTTTAACCTTATATAATATACAAAAATTAATTCAAAATGGATTAAAAATCTAAATGTAAGATATAAAACTATAAAACTTTTAGGAGAAAATATAAGGGACAGTCTTTATGACACTGGATTTGGCAATGATTTCTTGGATAGGACACCAAAAGCACAGGCAGCAAAAGAAAAAAATAGATAAATTGGAGTTCATCAAAATTAAAAATTTTGTGCATCAAAGGACAATGTCAAGAGAGTGAAAAGATACCCCACAAAATGGGAGAAAATATTTACAAATCAGATATTTGATAAGGGATTAATATTTAGAATATGTAAAGAACTCTTACAACTACACAATGAAAAACCCCAAACAATCCAATTAAAAAATGGACAAAGGAATTGTCATTTCTCCAACAAGATATACAAATGGTCAATAAGCACATGAAAAGATGCGCAACATCGCCAGTTATGAGGGAAATGCAAATCAAATGAGATAGTACTTCACACCCATTAGAATGGCTATTATTTAAAAAAAGGAAAATAACAACTGTTGGTGAAGATGTAGAAAAACCAGACTGCTTGTGCATTGCTGGTAGGAATGTGACCTGGTGCAGTTGCTGTTGAAGACAGTGTGATGGATGCTCAGAAAGTTAAACATAGAATTACCATATGATCAGCAATTCCACTTCTAGGTATATGCTCAAAAGAATTGAAAGCAGGTACTCAGGCAGACACTTGTACACTAGTGTTCACAGCAGCATTATTCACAGTAGCCAAAGGAGGAAACAACACAAATGTCCACCAATAAATGAATGGATAAGCAAAGTGCGGTATATACACACAACAGAATATTATTCAGCCTTAACATGGAATGAAATTCTGATACATACTATAACAAGGATGAATCTTGGAAACATGCTAAGTGAAATAATGCAAAAGGATAAATATTGTATGATTCTGCTTATATGCTTTATTTATTTGTTTGTTTGTTTAAGATTTTATCTATTTATTTGAGAGAGACCAAGAGTGAGAAAGATCACAGAGGAAGAGGGAGAAGCAGACTCCCCACTGAGTGAGAGCCTGACTCGGGCTCAGTCCTAGGACCCTGGGATCATGACATGCACTGAAGGCAGATGCTTAACCGACTGAGCCACCCAGGCGCCCATATGCTGTATTTAGAATAGGCAAATTTATAGAGACAGAAAATAGAATAGAGGCTACCAGGAGCTGAGGGGAAGGGAAAGGGGGAATTGTGCTCTCTCTCTTTCTCAAATAAATAAATAAAATCTTTATAAAAGATTAAAATGGTAAATTACACATATATTTTTCCATAATAAAAAACAAGTTGTACTTTGATTTTTTTCAATGAACGTATCAGTAGTATTTCAGTTTCAGTAAACACATAGCTACTTCAATCTTTTAAAAATAATGTTTAAGATTTTATAATGGATATTTCAAACACATTCATAAGTAAAGAGAATGGTATGATGATTCCTACCCATCACCCAGCTTCAACAGTTATCAGCACATGGTCAATCTAATTTCTTCTATTCTTCCTCTCAACCACTTCTTTCCCGTCTACTCCATGTTATTTTGAAACAGATTTCAGAAAGCATAACATTTAAATTATGAATGTTTAAGTATGAGTTTCTATAAGGACTCTTTCCTGAAAAACATAGGCACAATACCATTATCATACCTAAAATATCGAACAATAATTTCTTAATATCACCAAATATGCAGCCAGTGTTCAGATATCCCTGATTGCCTCATAATATTAAAATTTGGTTGGTTGAAATGAAGAATCTATACAAGTTCTAGTTATACTATGTCTTTTAAATCTGTTTTAACCTGTAAATTCTCCTTCACTCTTCTTTCAGATTTATTAGTTGAAGAAACTTGGTTGTTTATCATATAGAATTTTCCACATTCTGGATTTTGCTAATTTTATCCTTATGGTGTCATGTTCATCTGAATTCTTTTTTTTTTTTTTAAAGATTTTATTTATTTATTTGAGAGAGAGAGAATGAGAGACAGAGAGCATGAGAGGGAAGAGGGTCAGAGGGAGAAGCAGACCCCCTGCCGAGCAGGGAGCCCGATGCGGGACTCGATCCCAGAACTCCAGGATCATGACCTGAGCCGAAGGCAGTCGCTTAACCAACTGAGCCACCCAGGCGCCCTGAATTCTTTTTTTTTTTTTTAAGATTTTATATATTTATTTGACAGAGAGAGACACAGCGAAAGAGGGAACACAAGCAGGGGGAGAGGGAGAGGGAGAAGCAGGCTTCCCGCTGAGCAGGGAGCCCGATGTGGGGCTCGATCCCAGGACTCTGGGATCATGACCTGAGCTGAAGGCAGATGCTTAACGACTGAGCCACCCAGGCACCCTCATCTGAATTCTATATTTCTTGTAAATTGGTAGATGGATCTAGAGGCTTGGTCAGCTTTTTTTTCTTCTTAAAATACCCTTTACAGGTGGTGTTGGGTACTTCCTATGTGCACCATTTAGGAGATACATAATGTCAGGCTGTCTTTTTTCTGATATTAAAATTGATCAGTGAGGTCAGCCTGATTTATCTATTATAAAGTTCCCCATCAGCTTTTTACTTGATGATTTTAGCAGTCGATGATTATTTCTGAGATCCATTATTCCTTAGGTTTGAAGTATGGTGATATTCTTTTTCTATCATTTCTTATTCATTTATTAGCTGGAATTATTCTACAAAGAAGAACTTTCCCATATCATCTATTTTTGTCACCTTATATTACAGTTAGGACAGAAAAGACAGAATAAATAGTTGATTCTTTTCTCTTTATTTACAGGTTTCAGAATAATGAGTTATATATAATTTAAACCATCAACAAATGAATACCAAGTGATTTATCCTGTAGATTAAGAGTGAGTTATGTGTCTTTAAGGAAATCTGAATGATTTTCTGTCTTTGAAAGAAGCATGGACTAGGTGATTTCTAAGGTCCCGTTGAGCTCTTATAGCTCGTAATTTTTCTTCCTCATGAAAAACATTTATGCCTTAATTCTCAGTTTCAAAAAGAATTAGTTAATATAGTCCAGTAGTCTTTAGAGAGTAGACATTCCTTTAACATATAGCATAATTTGCAATAATTTTGTGGGTTTGTCTCGAAGTACTAGATAGTTACCAGATTTTTTTTTTTTTAAGAGAGGAAGAGAGAAAGTGGGGAGGGGAGTAGCAGAGGGAGAAGTAGAGAGAGAGAATCGTAAGCAGTTTCCATGCCCAGTGCCAAGCCTGACTGGGGCTCATTCTCACAACCCTGAGATCATGACCCTGAGATCATGACCTGAGCTGAAATCAAGAGTCAGACGCTTAACCGACTGAACCACCCAGGTGCCCCTACTAGATATTTTTTGAGAGGACTACTTCACTATCTTCTCAAATTTTTATATAAAAAATTTTAAAGCTAAATTTAGAGTACAGAGAACTACTGTTTACTCTTTGTCCTGATTCACCGATTTTTACCATTTTCTATACTTTTTCATATTCTCCTTCTTATTCTGTCTGTAGATATACACACATGCACACCCAGAGCATATGTATAGTTATCTATATTCATAGACATCTATCTATCATCTGTACACACATACACACAGACATATTACACATTTTTTCTAAACCATTTGAGAGTAGGTTGCATGCATCATGCCCCTTAATATTTCTATGTATATTTCTTAAGAACAAGAAGATGCTCTATATACAAATATTGAATCATTATGCTATATACCAAAACTAATATAATGTGTCAATTATACAACCATGAAAATATATTCTCTTATACAATCACAGTTTACTTATCAATTTCAGGAAATTTAACTCTGATAAAATATTTTTATTCAATCTACAGTCCACATTCCAATTTCATCAGTTGTCCCAGTAAGGTCCTTACAGAATTTTCTCCCTCTAATACAGGATCCAGTCCAAAATTACATATTGCATTCAGTTGTTGTGTCTCATAGCCTGTTATAATCTAGAACATTTCCTTAGCCCTTCTTTGTCTCTCACGACATTAACGGTTTTGAGGAATACAGGTCAACCTCACTCTTTTTCACTGCCATAATCATACACATTGTTCAGTTCTCGGTCATAAGTTATAAATTGCTAATTTAAGCAAGAGATGAATTTAATCAAAAAGGGAATTGGGGAGCTCCTAGAATTTCAAATAATCTCAATAAAAATATTTTACTTTGCATATATAAATCAAACAATATTGTGTATAAGAAAAAATGATAAATGATACTTTATTAAGCACTTATAATGTGCTGGACACTGTCCTTATCCCATTACATGTATTGTCTTATCTAAAACACAGCTCTATTAGGTAAGTACTCTTTCAAATACTCTTAACTCCCATTTTAATAATGAGACAATTGTGGATTATGGAGGTTAATTGGATTGCCCAAGGATACACAATTCATTAGGGGCTAAGAGTTCAAAGTGAAGTTTTGTCTGACACTAAAGTCCATCCCTTTTGTATTCCACACTTTTAAATGGTAGCATAATTCCTGTAAGATATTTGCTTGAAAACAAATGACTTGTGATAATCTGAATCATTAAGTATTGCTTTAGTTGGTAATATGTAATAAGAGATGTATGCTGAAAAACATACATACTTTAATAGCTTTCTTCACCTTTAAAAACACTTCACATACACAACCTAATGAGAGAGGAGCTGACCAGAAAATCCTCAGCATGCACATCAAAATGTACCCACTTGGGGGCACCCACAATGCAGCTTTTCTGCCTGTTTTCCTGCCCAGAAGCTTCAAGCCCTGCAGAGCTGGATGAATTTAGTCTGCTCTCCAGGAATCAGCCAGCCAGATCTGATGTCTCCAAGTTTGGAGAATATCTTACTTACCATGTTGCCCGCACAATAAACTATTATGTGCTATTTAAAACATTAATAATTAGTGCACTTGCTATAGCCCAAATGTGCTAGATATGTTAATAAGATTTAATAACCAAGAACTAAGCATAATTTATTGATTAAAAATGATATATTTGTCCAAAGAAGTTTTTGGATTATTGCCATGCCAAAATTAGGAACATAATAATTAACTAGCGGGGTAAAAATGTGCCATAAAATCAAGCTAAGTATTTTATTTTATTTATTTATTTATTTATTTATTTTAAAGATTTTATTTATTTATTTGACAGATAGAGACATAGCGAGAGAGGGAACACAAGCAGAGGGAGTGGGAGAAGGAGAAGCAGGCTTCCCGCTGAGCAGGGAGAACGATGTGGGGCTCGATCCCAGGACCCTGTGATCATGACCTGAGCCGAAGGCAGACGCTTAACGACTGAGCCACCCAGGCGCCCTGAAACTTAGGTTTTTAATTTGATTTCATGTCCTCCTTTTTTAATATAGACATTTAAACATATAAATACTTCCATATTTATTTGTAACATGTATATTTATATATGAATATAAGCACTGTCTTAACTGATCACATACATTTTCTTTTTTTTTAAGATTTTATTTATTTATTTGACGGAGAGAGACACAGCAAGAGAGGGGACACAAGCAGGGGGAGTGGGAGAGGGAGAAGCAGGCTTCCTGCTGAGGGGCTCGATCCCAGGACCCTGGAATCATGACCTGAGCCGAAGGCAGACGCTTAATGACTGAGCCACCCAGGTGCCCTCAAGCTAAGTATTTTAAATTTATCTTGCATGGGTACTCAACTAGGGCATGCTCTCTGATATGGGTACGACTGGTGATCTCTAGAGCAAGGGAGGCTTCTGCAGGTATTGCTGCTAATGTAACCTCTAGGTCAGTCATGTGGCCTTTAGCTGCGTCACGTAGAGAGATGCCCCTGAAATATACGCCAGAGATGTCACTGACCCAGATGCAGTCTGGCTGCCTGGAAGTGGTTATTATTCTAGAACATAAGGAAAGAAGGTATAGAAAATGAGGTTGTACTGGACATGGCTGTCACAGAGTCTTTTATGCCTACCACCTCTGCCAAAGAGGCAGTTGAAGGTGGCTGTGTTTTGTACCATATGAGTCTGTTTCTCCTATGTATTAGGAGAGAGCCACAATATAAACTGGGGACAGCTTGTGGGGTGGCCTGGCTCAAAAAGCTCTATTTGATGAGGGACAACCAGACTAATCACAGGCTTACTCATGGGAACCTGATTTGGGAACCAAAATATGAGCTGGGTATCAAAAGGAACTGATAAGAAAGGATGTATAGAGGGGGTATAATGTAGAATAGAGGCCAAGATAAAATCTGGGTTAAAAGGAAGCCACACTTTGAAGAAAGTGAGACAATAATTAAGCAGAAGCTATGAGAAGGAGAAAAGACAGAGAAGGAGGATCCAGTTTTTAGTGCAAGGAGTAGCAAGACGTGAGGAGAAGCAGGGAAGGGGGAGGCTGAGGCATGTTTGTGATGGAGTACTTGAGAGGAGTCCTAGCTCTTGCCCCTGAGGGCCCTTGGGTTTCTGAACCTGTCAGGTCTCTGTTCATTGATTGCTATGTGGTCCTGGATCCATCCTGACTCTTATAATAAACAGCCATTACTTGTGGAAACTTGAGGGAATATTTGTCCCCCTGCAACCAAACTAACTAGGATAGGAGTAATATGAGAGAATAATAGTACTGCTTTGAGTCTTAAAAAATTGTGGTAAAATGTACATAACATAAAAGTTACTGCTTTAACCATTTTTGAGTATAGAGTAAGGGGCATTAAGACCATTTGCACTGTTGTGCAACTAACACCACTATCCATCCCCAGAACTTTACCATCTTCCCAAATTCTATACCCATTTTTTTTTTAAATGAGAGCATGTGGGGATCAGGGACATGGTCCAGACCCTGCAAAAAATAGATTGACCAAGACTGGGTGGATTGATAGAGTCCAAGCCAAACAAATGCATTCAAGGCAGATCTGGACCACTGAATAAACCAGAACTGGTGTCCGAAGCCCATTCCTACCAACTGAATTTCTATGACAGAGATTTATGTAGGGGCTGCTGTTTGTCCCTTTTAGGCAAGACTGATGAGAGGAGAGAGAGGCGGCACCCAAATATAGCCATGTTAGGTTCTCTTTAGCACACCAGTGGGATGGAACTGAGCCAGAAGGCTGAACATACTAACTGTCCAACTCTGGGCTTGAGCATGCAAGAACAGAGAATGTGACAACCAGTGTCTTGCTGCAGAGTCTGGAAAAGTTCCATGGCTTTATTGACCAATCCCCTCTTTCAGACCATTCCAAGTAAGGCTAAGTGGGCATCGTCCTGAGAAAATGCAACTTCCCTATATCAGAGACCATCAACCGAACTCTGAATGTGGGACTAGTATGTTTGGTCAGGGAACTCATGCTGAAAGCTGACCTGGAAGAGAGCGTTGTGGCACTTACCACTGGGATTCCATGTTATTCTGCATACTTTGTGTATCCCTGTTACATGCCATTCAGATCCTCTTTTAATGGAACTTATTAGCCCAGCTATTAGGAGTGTTGTCAGCAGACACCTTCAGTTGTCAGCCTCTTCAGCAATTACCTAACAAGAAGAACGGCCTTGCCCAAGGTTATACCCTTTCCAGGGTAGCCCATGTCCAGTGATTGATTAATGGGGAATATAAACACACTGACATCTTGAGACAACTTTGAAAGGCCATTCTAGGGGCGCCTGGGTGGCTCAGTCGTTAAGCGGCTGCCTTCAGCTCAGGTCCTGATCACAGGGTCCTGGGATTGAGCCCCGCATCGGGCTTCCTGCTCCATGGGAAGCCTGCTTCTCCCTCTCCCACTCCCCCTGCTTGTGTTCCCTCTCTCGCTGTGTCTCTGTCAAATAAATTAAAAAAAAAAAAAGACCATTCTAGCTCCAGCACTTCCATAGAGTCAGTTGAGGCAGCTGATTTCTGCCCAATTTTGCTTCTGTCTCTGGTGGTCTGAATGTTTGTGTCTCCCCCAAATTCATATGTTGAAATCCTAACCCCCAAAGACGATGGTATTGGTAGCAGGTATTCGGGAGGCGACGAGGTCATGAGGGTAAAGGCATCATGAATGGGAATAGTGGCCTTATAAAAGATATCCCACAGAGCTCTCTCACCCCTTCCACCATGTGAGGACATAGCAACAAGGTGCCGGCTATGAACCAGGAAGAGGTTCCTCACCAGAACAGGTGACCATGCTGGTGCCTTGATTTTGGACTTCGAGACTTCAGGACTGTGAGAAATAAATTTCTTTTGTTTGTAAGCTACCCAGTTGGTGGTGTTTTGTTATAACAGCCCAAATAGATAGTCCCCTTCCCTCCATAGATTTTCATCTGAAGGGTATTCCTTTAGAAACAACCTTGCCATAGGCCTCAGTTTTACTTTGTTGCTCATTCTTAGTTCTTGTTCTTATGTCTCTCTTCTGGTGACTTGCCTTATGCCCCAGTCATCACACTGGTCCTGCTCTGACTTTGTTCTCAATGTGGGTGCTACTGCCATTTTGGTTTGCATTCATTTGAGGAAATGTAGCAACACTGGCTAAATGCTAGTAGCTTTCTTGAGCTGTGTACAGCCAGAAATGTTTCCAAACATTTCCAAACACCTCCTAGGTTGTTGAGACACCCCAATTAAAAACCACCAAGTCAGAATATTGCTCCAGGACCCAGAGACTTTGTGCTGAACCCAGCCTGGAACCTTGTTCTCTGAGGGCAAAGCATGCCTCACCATGTCCCTGGACTTTGTTGTGCCCTGTTGTGTTCATCTGCTAGAATGGTTGAATGGCCACTCCACTAGGTCCACCTGTTGGAGCCAGGCGAGACCAAGGCAAGGAAGATGAGGCTGAGGGCTAGTAGTAGGTCCACACAACATTATCATTACGCATAACCACTCTTAATAAGAATAGTGACCGCTTAATCACAGCTTACACTGGGCTTTCATACATTAGCCCATTTAATTTTCACAACCACCCTATGAGATAGGAACTATCATTTCTCCACTTGATGGGTAGGGAAACTGAAGTACAACACAATTGAGTTACTGGCCCAGGTCCCACAGCTGGCAGGGGCCAGAACTGAGATGCCGCCACAGGAAGCTGAGTGCACTCAACCTATCACCTCCCTTTCTTTTCAGTGTTCAGTTGGACCTCAACAAAGTCAATAGTAGTGTAAAGGGCCATCATTGTCATCTTACAATAGATGAGTTGCTGAAAAATTGAAGGGAAACCAAATATTTGTCTCATTTTCCACAAATTATATTAAGATTTCATCCATGACCCTGAATTGTCACCAATTCAGAGCTTCCCAACAGTGAATCTGGTGTGTGTGAGATCCTGATCTCTCGCTCTCAGAGTGGCCAGGTGGTCAGCAGCCGCTCCCGTTCGCCCTGCTGGGATGTGCAAATATGATCATGTCTGTGTGTGCCTTCATGTGAAACAGGTAGTGAAAGCACGGACAATTGGTGGATACTTCAAGTTTTTCTACTCTTCCCTTCCTAGTCAAATACTTATACTATTACAACTATGCTAACTATGCTGGGTAAGTTTGAAGCTTAAAGGGGCTTTTTTTTTTTTTCTAAATCTCAGGTTAGACTGAAGCTTACATTTTTGGGTATCAGATCTCCTCCCACCTGGGAAGAAGGCAAGGTTTCAGTATTTGAGAGACAGAGAGGTGTGAGTTACCAGTAGAAGAGACTTTTGAGATACTACATTAGAAGATGTCAAAGTCAATGAGATTGAAAGAGCACACTGAAATCTGAAATCTGGAGCAAACAAATATGGCGCTGTGAGGGAGGGTCATCTTGAAAGTAACTCACAGAGCACATAGGGCTTTGCCTAAAGCTACAGATTACATAAACTTCATCTTATCTAGGGGCTTAAAATAAAGTGGTAGACCAATCAAAGTATTATTTAAGTAAAGATCTATATAAATGTTCTTTCAATAAAGACTTACCTGCGTTTGGTAAGGTCTGAAGTACTTGTCCTCAAAGCTTGTGTGAGGTATTCTGAGTAGTTAGAACAGCTCTTCTCCAACCTTACTGCACATTAGAATCCCCTGGGGAGATTTAAAAACTCTTGAGGCCCAGGCTGCACCCTATCCCAATTAAATAAGAATCTCTGGGCCTAAGATATAGGCATCAGTATTTTTAAAAATATCTCAAGTAGGGGCACCTGGGTAGCTCAGTTGTTAAGTGTCTGCCTTCAGCTCAGGTCATGATCCCAGGGTCCCAGGATAGAGCCCCGCATTGGGTTCCCTGCTCAGTGGGAAGCCTGCTGATCCCTCTCCCACTCCCCCTGCTTATGTTCCCTCTCTTGATGTGTCTCTCTCTGTCAAATAAATAAAATCTTAAAAAAAAAAAAATCTCAAATAATTCAAACACTTGAGAACATGGTTTAGAGCAGTAGTTCTCAAACTTGAGTTGTGCATTAGAATCCCCTGGAGGACTTGTTAAACCCCAGATTGCTGGGCTCTACCCCCAGAGTTTCTGATTCAACAAGTCAGGGGTGGGGCCTGAGAACTTGAATTTCCAGGAGTCAGCCAAATGATGCCAATGCTGCTGGTCCAGGGAACCCCACTCTGAGAACTACTAATTTGGAAAATTAATTTACATATTCATTAATGCCATTTGAAGACCTGTAAGTCATAAATTTTTCGCTGGGCAGCTTAAGTAGATGCAACATCCTTGGAAAGGAATCTAACCACAGTTGTGAGCTCACTGCACACACTGGTTCTTTGGCAGGGTTACATTCATGCCCATCTGTTAGGCTGGCAGCAAGCCCATGAAGAATGCGCTATGCCAATTTCAGCAGGGCATAGGTGCTCACCAAACACGGTTGTAGAGGGGCAGCTTTCATCACACAGCAAGTGCCATTTCTTGGGCCAGGCAATCCTGCTGTTTGCAAACAGCTTCAGCCTGAGGCCACATGCTTCCTTACATCTGTAGATGCTTGAGGAAATGATTAAAAAATAATCAACAATTCTCCCTCAATCTGCCTTAGCGCTGTAATTTGGCATGCAGTGAGGCACTCTCTCTTTGGTGAGCTGGAAGCCATTCCTAAGGACTCTACACATGCAGTGCTTTACAACTGGAAAACGTGGATCGGCCGCATTTGTTTGTTTGTAGATGTCGTGATCTTTTTTATATTTATTTAAATTTATCTTTATTTAAATTTTTAAATTTATTTCTTTTTAGTTTTCTTTTTCTTTATTTTTTTTTAGGTTTTCACTCTATTTCTGAGCTTGGTCCCCCCCCCCACCCCTTTTATCACCGGTTTTCTCAAGTATCTGATTTGATTTTTAAAATATAGAAGAGTCCTATTATAAAGTTAGATTGGTCCTGGGGAAGTTTCTGCACAGAGTTCCAATTACATTATAAATCAATTTCATTGATTATAAATCTAAGTGTATATATTATTTTATTTGTCCCATCATAAAACCTGGGCTATGAGATCTTTGAGCACTTTTAGATTAAAACATTGGTTTTTAGGTTAGAAATTGCTTGAACTTTTTTTTTTTAAGATTTTATTTACTTATTTGAGAGAGTGAGAGAGCGAGAGAGCATGAGCAGAGGGGCAGAAGGAGAAGTAGGCTCTCCACTGAGCAGGGAGCCCGATGTGGGGCTCAATCCCGGGACTCCAGGATCATGACTTGAGCCCAAGACAGATGCTTAACTAACTGAGCCACCCAGGCACCCCTTGTTTGAGCTTTTTAAAATAAATAAATAAAAAGTAAAATACTAAGGAAAGAAATCCGTTGACTCATGAGAAAGAAATTCATTGATTTACAAGACCTGCAAAAATATTATTTTCTTTTAAGAAAGCATACTGATTATGCTGGGACTGGACATGGGAACCTATGGCTGGGAGAATGATTGGGCAAGGAAAAATGAGAAGAGACAGCCCCCTCTCTTTACTATGTTTGGATTTTATATTGGGTTGTCAGGAGTCTGAAGCACTATGTACCCCAAATTCCAGGGGAAAGAACCTCTGGCTGTAAGATCTAAAACAACAGAGCTAAATAATGAATTGTGACTATGGAAAACCCTTTTCATCAGTTATCCCCACTTGGTTGGATGAGGAAAATCACAGGTAAAAGTGAATTCAGAAATGAGAATCAGCTAACATTCCTCATTAGCTACTAAAGCCCTTGAAAGTGTCTAGAAGTTTCTCTCACAATTTCCAGAGAAATTCCAAATCGACCATTTCTCCAACATCTGTATACAAGTACTTTCTCTTGAAGGCAAGTTTTGTAATTAAATTAAAGGAAAAAAAACTTTTTATAATTAAGTGTTATTTACTTTATTAGTAATAATTATTTTTCAAGAAATGTTTTTATTCCTTTTTATCTTCAAGGTTGGATTTGTGACCATATTCAAATAGGATTTGGGGAATGAGCCTATGGTCTCATATAGCATGTACAACATGCTTTGAGAAAATATGATCCAAGAGTCGAGCACACAGCTCAGAAATGGATGAAGAGCTTGGGAAGACAATCTATTCAAAACTTGTGAATCATCTACTCATGAGTTTTATGAGTAGGAAACCAGCACACTAGATATGCTTTTCATACACTTCTCAGGTTAGTACGCAGTTCATAGACTAAATTACTATTCTACGACAACCTTAAAGATTATTTATTTATTTATTCATTCGAGACACAGAGATACAGAGAGAAACAGAGAACATGAGCAGGGGGAGAAGCAGAAGAAGGGGGAGAAGCAGGCCCCCCACTGAGCAGGGAGCCTGATGCGGGGCTCAATCCCAGGACCGTGGGATCATGACCTGAGCCAAAGGCAGACGCTTAACCATCTGAGCCACCCAGGTGCCCCCACGACGACCTTAAAGAAATGTTTCCTTGGAACAGTTTCTAATTATCTGAATAAATCTACCTTGTATACAGAAAGTCTATAGTTAAGAGTTTGTTTCTTGGATTGCCTCTCTCTCTCTTTTTTCCCTTTGCTCATTTGCTTTGTTTCTTAAATTCCACATATGAGTGAAATCATATGGTATGATATATGGTTTTCCATATGTCTTTCTCTGACTGACTTATTTCACTTAGCATGACACTATCTAGCTCCATCCATGTCATTGCAAATGGCAAGATTTCATTCTTTTTTTATGGCTGAGTAATACTCTATTGTATGTAAATACCACATGATGCTCTATATAGAAAACCCAAAAAACTCCATCAAAAAACTGCTAGAACTGATAAATGAATTCAGTGAAGTCCCAGGATATAAAATCAATGTACAGAAATCTGTTGCATTTCTATACACTAATAATGGAGCAGCAGAAGGAGAAATTAAGGAATCAGTCCCATTTATAATTGCACCAAAACCAATAAGATACCTAGGAATAAACCTAACCAAAGGGGTGAAAAACCTATACTCTGAAAACTGTAAAACACTGATGAGGAGCACCTGGGTGGCTCAGTCGGTTAAGCGTCTGACTCTCAATCTCAGTTCAGGTCTTGATCTCAGGGTTGTGAGTTCAAGCCCCACCTTGGGCCCAATGCTGGGCATGGAGCCTACTTAAATAAACAAACAAACAACAACAACAAAAACTGATGAAATAAATTGAAGATGATGCCAAGAAATGGAAAGACATTCCAAGCTCATGGATTGGAAGAACAGATATGGTTAAAATGTCTATACTACCCAAAGCAATCTACACATTTAATGCAATCCCTATAAAAATGCCAATAGCATTTTTCACAGAGCTAGAACAAACAATCCTAAAATTTGTATGGAACCACAAAAGACCCTGAATAGCCAAAACAATCTTAAAAAAGAAAAGCAAAGCTCAGGCATCACAATTCCAGATTTTATGTTATATTACAAAGCTGTAGTGATCAAGACATTATGGTACTGGCACAAAACTAAACACATAGATCAGTAGAACAGAATAGAAACCCCAGAAATGAGCCCACAACTACTGGTCAACTAATCAAAAAAGCAGCAAAGAATATCCAGTGGGAAAAGGGACAGTCTCTTCAACAAATGGTGCTGGGAAAACTGGACAGCAACATGCAAAAGAATGAAACTGGACCACTTTCTTACACCAAACACAAAAATAAATTCAAAATGGATTAAAGACCTAAATGTGAGACAGAAAACCATAGAAACCATAGAGGAGAACACAGGCAGTAATTTTTTGGGCATCAGTTGTAGCAACATCTTTTAGATATGTCTCCAGAGGCAAGGAAAACAAAGGCAAAAATAAACTATTGGGATTTCATCAAAATAAAAAGCTTCTGCACAGTGAAGGAAATAATCAACAAAACCAAAAGGCAACCTACTGAATGGGAGAAGATGTTTGCAAATGACATATCTGATAAAGGGTTAGTATCCAAAATATATAAAGAACTTATACAACTTGACACCCAAGAGACAAAGAATCCAATTAAAAAAATGGTCAGAAAAATAGACATTTTTCCAAAGAAGACATACAGATGGCCAACAGACACATGAAAAGATGCTCAGCATCACTGATCATCAAGGAAATGCCAATCAAAACCACAATCAAAACCACACCTGTCAGAATGTCTAAAATCAACAACATAAGAAATAACAGATGTTGGTGAAGATGTGGAGAAAAAGGAACCCTCATACACTGTTGGTGAGAATGCAAACTGGTGCACCCAATCTGGAAAACAGTATAGAGTTTCCTCAGAAAGTTAAAAATAGATCACTGAGTCTTTTAGAGTGCTCTTAAATTTTGTACTCCAGGTGAGTGCCTCACTTATTTCACTCTAGTCCTGGTGCTGGCTCTGGCTGGATAAAAACTGGGGCAGCTCTGGGTTTTAGGTAGGAGGACAGTTTCTTTGGGACATGGCATAAGTGCAGTTCAGCCCTCACTGCTTTGAATTTCACTGCTTAAGATGCAAATTCCAGGAGGCAAGACCCTGATTGGCCCAGTTTGGATCTGATTCCTCCTCCTCTTGATCTCACTGGCAGATGAGGGTGGGGTCACCTTGTTTGACGGTTTCACCCCAGGGATGCAAGGTTGGCTTATATATAAAAATCAATGAATATAATATACTATATTAATAGAATAAAGGACAAAACCCAGAAGACTATCTCAATAGTCATAAAAAAGCATTTGACAAAACTTGACAACCTTTCATAACAAAAGCACTCAACAAACTAAGAATAGAAGAAAACTTCCTCAAGCTGTTAAAGGGAATCTATGAAAAATTCACAATTAATGTCACACTTGGTGAAAGACTGAATGCTGTTGCCCTAAGAGCAGAAACAAGACAAAAATGTCTACTCTCTCCACTTCTACTTAACATTGTACTAGAAGCTCTAGCTAAGACAATTAGGCAAGATTAAGAAATAAAAGACATCCAGTCTGGAAAGGAAGAGGTAAAAATATCTTAATTTGCAGGCAGTATGATCTTGTATATAGAAAATCCCATGGGATTCACTAACTAACTAATGACTACTCCTATGGGATTCACTAAATAACAAATGAATTCAGCAAGTTGCAAGACATGAGATTAATATACAAATCAATTTTATTTCATATACTAGCAATGGACAATCTGAAAATGAAATTAAGAAAACATTTTCATTTTTAATGGCATCAAAAATTAAAATACTTAAAATAAGTTTAAAAAAATAAATGTCAAATTTGCACATTGAAAACCACAAAATATTGTTGAAAGAAATGAAAGAATATTGCAATAGATAGGAAGACATCCATGCATGTGGATTGGAAGACTTAGCATCGTTAAGAAGACAATACTCCCCAAATTAATCTCCAGATTCAACACAATCCCAATAAAAATTCCAGCCAACTTTTTGCAGTAACTGACAATCTGATCTCAAGAGATATATGAAAATGAAAGAGACTCAGAATAACCAAAGTAGTTCTTAAAAATAGGAATAAAGTTGGACAGTTCACACTTTCTGATTTCAAAGCTACAGCAATCAAGCCAGTGTATTGCCAACATAAGGATAGACTATAGATCAACGGAATAGCATTGAGAATCCAGAAACAAATTTGTACATTTATGATCATTTCATGTTTTGGCAAGGGTGCCCAGACAATTCTGTGCGGAAGAATATTATTTTCAACAAATGGTGCTGGGACAACTGGATATTCACATGGAAAAGAATGAATTTGGATGCATATCTCATGCCATACACACAATTTAACTCAAATTAAATAAAAAAACCTAAATGTAAGCAATAAAATTATAAAACTCTTAGAATAAAACATAGTCATAGATATTCATGACTTTGAATTAGTCAACAGTTTCTTAACTATTACACCAAGGCCCAAGGAACAGAAGAAAAAATAGACAAGTTGGACTTCATCAAAGTTAAAAACTTTTGTGTTTCAAAGGGCACTATCAAAAAGTGAAAAGATAGCCCACAGAATGGAAGAACATATTTGCAAATCATATATCTGATAAGCGTCCAGAATATATATAAAGAACTTTTACAACTCAAGAATAAAAAGACAAATAGTTCAATTAAGAATTGGCAAAGGATTTGAATAGACATTTCTCCAAAGGAGATATACAAATGGCCAATAAGCACATGAAAAGATGCAAAACATCATTAGCCATTAGGGCAATGTGAATCTAAACCACAGTGAGATACCACTTGTTGTGGGTTGAATTGTGTCCCCCAAAAAGATGTGTTGAAGTCCTAACTCTGGTACCTGGGAATATGACTTTATTTGGAAATAGAGTCTTTGCAGACGTAGTCAAGTCAGAATGAGGTCACAATGGATTAGGGTAGGTCCCAATAATATTAGAGAAGAGACACAGAGATACAGTGGAGAATTTCATGTGATTGACAGTCAGAGACTGAAGTGATGCATCTATAAGCCAAGTAATGCTAAGGATGGCTGGCAACACAAGAAACCAAGAGAAAGGTTATGGAATAGCTTTCCCTTAAAGCTTTTAGAGAAAGCATGACCTTGCTGACATTTTGATTTCCGACTTCTAGCCCCCCAAACTAGGAAAGACTAAATGTATGTTATTTTAGATCACTCAGTTTATGGTAATTTGTTGCAGCAGCCCTAGAAAGCTAATATACTCCTTCACTCCCACTAGGATGGCTACAATAAAAAAGATAGGCAATACAAGCGTTGTGGAGTTGTGAAGAAATTGGAACCCTCATATATTGCTAGCGGAAATGTAAAATGGAGCAACCACTGTAGAAAACAGTTTACAGTTCTTCAAAAAGTAACCATATAGAGTTACCATTTAACCCAGCGATTCCACTTTCTAAGTATGTATCCAAGAGAAATGTTAGGTATGTCCACATAAAAACTTGTACATGAATGTTTATAGCAGCATCCTTAATAATAGTCAAAAACTGGGAATAATCCAAATGTCCATCAACGGTTGATTGGATTAACAAAATGTGATGTATCCATATACCGGAATGTTATTTGGCAATGAAAAGGAATGAAGTACTGAGCCATGCTACAAAATGGATGAACCCTGAAAACATTAGGCCAAATGAAAGAATCACAAAAGACCATATACCAAATGATTCCTGTAATATGAAATGTCCAGACTAGGCAAATCCGTGGAGGCAGAAAGTAGATTAATGGTTGCTTAGGGCTGGGGGTGGGGAATGGGGAGTGACTGCTAAGGGGTATGGTGTTTCATTGGAGGCTGATGAAATGTTCTAAAATTAGATACAACTTTGTGACTATACTAAAACCCACTCAAGTGTACCCTTTAAATGGGCGAATTTTATGATATGTGAATTATATCCTAATAAAGCTACTAAAAAAGAATCTGTTCTATGGGTGCTTTTCATTTTAGCTGTGCTGAACTCACTTTGCTGAGTCTGAGATCTCATGCGTGCTGTGCCTGGAATGTTCTTTCCAATTTTATCTACTGGCAAATCCCTATTTATTTTTCAAAGCCCAGCTTGTGCATCACCTCTTCTGTGAAGTGTCTGTCCCCCCAGGAAAGTAAGCACTTCTCTGTATTGCCTCTTCTTGTTTTTAATTGATATATGATTGACATTTAACATTATATTAGCTTCAGGTGTAGAACATAATGATTCAGTATTTGTATATGTTGTGAAATGATCACCACAAAGTCTAGTTAAAAACCACCTATGGTTACATTTTTTCTTCTCATGATGAGTTTTAAGATCTACTCTCTTAATATCCTGCTAAGTGAAATAAGTCAGTCAGGAAAAGACAAATACCATATGATTTCACTCATATGCAGAATTTAAGAAATGAAACAAATGAGCAAAGGGAAAGAGAGAAAGGGAGAGAGAGGCAATCCAAGAAACAGACTTTTTTTTTAAAAGATTTTATTTATTTGACACAGAGAGAGAGAGAGAGAGAAGAGCAGGGGGAGTAGGAGAGGGAGAAACAGGCTCCCCGCCGAGCAGAGAGCCCGATGCGGGACTCGATCCCAGGACCCTGAGATCACGACCTGAGCCGAAGGCAGATGCCCAACTGACTGAGCCACCCAGTCGCCCCAAGAAACAGACTCTTAACTATAGAGAACAAACTGCTGGTTACCAGAGGGGAGGTGGGTGGGGGTTGGGTGAAATAGGTGATTGCCATTAAGGAGGGCACTTGTGATGAGCACCAGGTATTGTATGGAAGTGATGAATTACTATATTGTACACTGTAACTAATATTACACTGTATATTAACTAATTGGAATTTAAGTAAAAACAAAGAATAAAAAAGATCTACTCTCTTAGTAACTTGTTAAAAAAGATGTATTTTAGAGAGGGAGAGAGAGCACATGTGTGCACGCACGAGTAGGGAGAGGGGCAGAGGGAGAGTGAGAGAGAGAATCTCAAGCAGACTCCCTGCTGAGCATGGAGCCAGACACGAGGCTCGACTTGGGGCTCAATCGCATGACCCTGAGATCATGACCTGAGCCAAAATCAAGAGTTGGACACTCAACCAACTGAGCCACCCAGGCTCCCCTCTTTGTAACTTCCAAATATACAATACAGTATTATTAATTATAGTAACCATGCTATATATTACACCCCCAGGAGTTATTTATTTTATAACTGGAGGTTTGTACCTTTTGACTACCTTCACCCATTTTGCCCACCTCCCTACTCTCTGCATCTGGCAGCCACCCATCTGTTCTCTGTATGTATGCATTTGTTTGTTTTAGATTCCACATGTAAGTGAGATCATAGAGTAGTTGTCTGACTTACATCACTTAGCATAACGCCCTCATGAGGGGTGCCTGGGTGGCTCAGTCATTAGGCGTCTGCCTTCGGCTCAGGTCATGGTCCCAGGGTCCTGGGATCGAGCCCCGCATCGGGCTCCCTGCTCAGCGGGAAGCTTGCTTCTCCCTCTCCCACTCCCCCTGCTTGTGTTCCCTCTCTTGCTGTCTCTCTCTGTCAAATAAATAAATAAAATCTTCAAAAAAAAAAAATGCCCTCACGATGTTGCCTCTTGATTTGGTCCTTGTGCATTTCTCACTGTATTGCCGCTTGGTCTTCTTTTTGCTTCTATTTCTCCTCTAGATTGTGTTTCTGCCTGAGGATGAGAAACACTGGCATCTTACCACCATGTATCTCTCCTCAGTGCTTATCACTGTGCCTGCCTCATAGCACGCACTCAGTGCTTGCTGAATCCAATTGATTAATTGGAAAGCATATGGAACAAAGCTCAGGAGTAAACAGTAAAGAAAGGATTCCATAGGTTGTGGTCATGAACAACATCTCCTAATTAGACTGCTAAGAATTTGTAATAACCTGGCATTTGAGCATCTATGGTGATAAAGCTCTCAAATATATTCTTTTATTACCCTAGCTATACTTCCAAAAGCCAGCTAGCTTTTAGCTTTCATTCCCTTTTTCCTCCTCCTCTCCCCAGTCCCTCCCCCCCTTTTTATTCATGAGTCAACATATTCATATTTTTTCCTATTAAAAATTTTTTAATTTTCCACTTTGAGATAATTTCAGCCTCCAAAAAAAGATTGCAAAAATCATTCAAAGAATTCTCATATGCCCTTCACCCAGCTTCCCAAATGTAACATCTTGCGAAACCACTGTACAATGGTTGAAACCAAGAAATTAATGTTTATACGATACTATTAACTAACCTACCACCCTTTTTTTTTTTTTTTAATGATTTACTTATTTTAGAGAGAGAGAGAGAGCACACATGGGAGCAGGGGTGGGGTGGAAGGGCAGAGGGAGAAGAAGAAGGAGAGAAGCAGGCTCCCTGCTGAGCATGGGGTCAGACACGTAGCTCGACATGGGGCTCGATCCCACGACCCTGAGGTCATGACCTGAGCTGAAATCAAGAGTGGGACGCTTAACCGACTGAGCCACCCAGGTGCCCCTAACCTACCAACCTCACTCAGATTTTGCCATTTGTCGCAATAAGGTTATTTTTCTGGTCTAGGATCCAGTATAGGATCAGAGTCATGCCTTCTTAATCTCCTCTACTCTGGGACAGTGTCTCAGTCTTTCATGACCATGACACTTTTTATGGAATATAGGGCAATGGTTTTGAAGAATGTCCCTTAATTTAATAAATGCATTGCAGATACTTTCTGGTAGGCACTGTGCTAGTCTCTGGAATATTTTAGGTTTAGTCTTTGCCCCCAAGAAGCTGGTCTTTTAGGGAAGAGGAACAGAGATGCACAAATTAACAGGCAATTATAATACAGTGTAATAAATGAAATAATGGAGGTAACCACTGAGTATGGACAGGATGTTAGAAGGGGCAACTGACTGTATCTTGGCGGACCTGGAAACACTTCTTGCAAATGATGACATCTAAGCCAAGTGAGCAAGGCAGAAGTTGGGGGCCCGAGAGAGAGGAGTGTTCCGGACAAAATTTAATCCATCAAGTATAGCAGAATACTGCAGTCATTTTAAGGAATAACCTAAATACTCTTTGTAAAAATCTTTATAATCAGGACCACATTTGAACATGTTGAAGAAATCTGCTTTGACCTTTTCTGTCTTGTCAGAATTCATTTAAAAACCCTTGACACGCTGACATTCATCCTTGTACTTTGGTAATTTCAGAAGTTCCGATGATAAAATTAACTTTAAGAAGCACAATAAATGTGAAGCCAAAGAAAAAAGAAAGATTTTTTTATTGAGGTGAATTAATACAAGTAAATTCCGAAGTACATGAGCCTCTGAAGAGAATGATTAAGAGGGGTATAAAATGAAATTAATTTATCAGAGGAACTCTGGCCTTGGTCACTGCCAAGAAGCAATCACATAAATGTCATCATAAAGTTAGACAAAATCATGCAATTGTGTAACCTTTTTGTATCTTGTAATATCCAACAGGAATAGTACCCATTTGAGCACAAGTGTTATAATAGGTTCCATAAGAGATAGTTGGGCAGACTTATTTAAAGCTGGGCATCTGGGACGCCTGGTGGCTCAGTTGGTCATGATTCCAGGGTCCTGGGATCGAGTCCCACATTGGGCTCCTTGCTCAGCAGGGAGCCTGCCTCCCCCTCTGCCTGCCGCTCCTCCTGCTTGTTCTATCTCTCTCTCGCTCTAACAAATTAAAAAAAAAAAAATCTTAAAAAAAAAAAAAGCTGGACATCCGCAGGTTGACTTGTGAACCGGAGTCTATCATCGCTCAGGTTCAAGTGTTTTTGGTTAGGAAGCTTTGGATAAGATTCCTGGTTGTGAATTGGAAACAAATTATTTAAGGATGGGGCTTTGGCAAACTCTACACCTAGAGTATATCTCCTTTCCTTTGCATCTTCTTCCTCCTTCATCTTCTTTCTAGTTCTCAACTTTACTATTAATTAAGAGAAAGCAAATTAACGCCACATTGAGATATCTTTGCACAACCATTAAACTGGAAAACGTTAAAATGCTAGACAATGCTACATGTTGGAAACTACATGGAGAAATGGAAACTGCCCTTTGCTATGGTAGGGCTTAAAATTTTTATATCCATTTTGGAGACCAATTGGGTACTAGTAAGTCTGAAAATTTGCATAATCTCCCAGAGGTAAAAAATTGCAAGACACTTGCCTTCCTAGCCTTCTGTAAAGATGGGATGCAGGTGTTTGATCTAGTCTGCCAAACGGTTGCATCAGCTCCAAACTTTGAAAATGGTGTTAAAAAGTAGGGACCAAGTGGAACCTCTGTAATGAAGGTGGCAGCAGCGATGGTACCCATGTACAATTTTTGGAGGAAGCAGTGACTATAGATCAAGAAACAGCACCAGCATCCGGCATGTGTCGTTTTGGAAATACAAGGGGGCAGTACCTGTGCCTTTAAGCAGAGTACCATTGTCCTCTTTGGGTCAATTCCATGGTGTGATACTAGATAGTTTATTTTCAAGTTGGTTCTCAAGCCCTTCCTGAAATTCTGTAAACTATCTAACATCCTTTAAAAAAATACTTTCCTTGTTTAAATATCCATAATGGTTTTCTGTTGCTTACAACTAAGAGACTTGGAAAGCACTTTGGCAAAATCTATTAAAATAGAGGATATGCATACCTTACAACTCAGCAATTCCTCTACTGCATATATCCTGGAGAACAGCATTGTCCATTAGAAATTTTTATGATGATGGTTATACCATCCAATATGCTAGCCATTAGCCACATGTGGCTATTGACCACTTGAAATGTGGCTAGTTGGCTGAGAAGTTAAAAATTTAATTTTATTTGATTAATTTTAATTGATTTAAATAATTAATTTTTTAAAAAAGATTTTATTTATTTATTTCACACAGAGAGAGAGAGAGCACAAGGAAGCGGAGCAGCAGAGGGAGAGGGAGAAGCAGGCTCCCCGCCGAGCAGGGAGCCTGACGCAGGGCTCGATCCCAGGACCCTGGGATCATGACCTGAGCCGAAGGCAGACGCTTAACGACTGAGCCACCCAGGTGCCCCATGATTTAAATAATTAATTTTTAAAAAGATTTTATTTAGTTACTTGACAGAGAGAGAGAGAGAGCACAAGCAGGGGGAGCAGCAGAGGGAGAGGGGGAAGTGAGCTCTCTGCTGAGCTGGGAACCCGATGCGGGGCTCTATCCCAGGACCCTGGGATCATGACCTGAGCCGAAGGCAGATGCTTAACCAACAGAGCCACCCAGGTGCCCCTAATTAATTTAAATGTAAGTAATCACATGTGGCTAGTGGCTACTTTATTAAACAATACAACTCTAGGAAAAGAAGATTCCCATGTAGAACCCTCCTACACTGTTGGTGGGAATGCAAGCTGGTGAAGTCCCTCTGGAAAAACAGTAAGGAGGTTCCTCAAAAGTTGAAAATAGAGCTACCCTACAACCCAGCAATTGCACTACTGGGTATTTATCCCAAAGATACAAATGTAATGATCTGAAGGGGCACCTGCACCCCAATTCTTATAGCAGCAATGTCCACAATAGCCAAACTATGGAAAGAGCCCAGATGTCCATCGACAGATGAATGGATAAAGAAGATGTGGTATATATATACAATGGGATATTATGCAGCCATCAAAAAATGAAATCTTGCCATTTGCAATGATGTGGATGGAACTAGAGGGTATTATGCTGAGTGAAGTAAGTCAATCAGAGAAAGACAATTATCATATGATCTCACTGATATGTGGAATTTAAGAAACAAAACAGAGGATCATAGGGGAAGACAGGAAAAAATGAAACGACGAAATCAGAGAGGGAGACAAACCATAAAAGACTCTTAATCAGAGGAAACAAACTGAGGGTTGCTGGAGGCGACTGGGGTGGAGGGATGGGGTAACTGGGTGATGGACATTGGGGAGGGTATGTGTTGTAATGAGCACTGAGTATTATGTAAGACTGATGATTCATAGACCTGTACCCCTGAAACAAATAATACATTATATGTTAATTAATTGAATTTAAATAAAAAAAGAGAAAAAAGAAAGAATGGGGAAATTAAGGAGAATGAATAAAAAAAAAAGAAGATGCCCATGTACACAAAGAAGCTCATTGCAGCAATATTTGTAATAATAAATCAGAAATAAGCCATATCCACACATGCAAATACCATAAAGCACTCAAAATAAAGGAATTGAGTTTTTATTACTAACATGGATAAATCTAAAGACCATAATTTGTATTATGATAGATACAGTGTGGTACCATGTTATGTAACACAGAATTAACCTTTACATTGTTTATTGATTTAAAATGTAGCCAAATTAAAAAAGAACAAGAAGGGAAGGCTTCCCACTAAATTCACAAGTGTGTTCCCTCTGGTAAGGGAGGGCAGAGAATTATGGTCTTCGACTTATAAATTCTAAGATCTGTTAATGCGGGGATGAGCATCATCACCTTGTTTTATTATTATTAGAATTTTTATCCATATCTTTAATATTACATATTTAAATATTAAAATGCATGTATCTGTACACACCTTTTATACATTGAGCTACAGACTAACTGGCCTCTTTAGGCCTCTTTCATTCCCAATGGTCTGTCCTTTCAAATCCATTTTCCTCTTCCTCCGTAATAATGGAGATGAGGCTAGCACGAGCCTTCCCATTTCCTAGCCCCCTCTTTCTGCTAGGTGTGGCTGTGTGGTGAAATTCATGCCAACAGAAGGTAGATGGAAGCGATGAGAGCAACTTGTCTCTCCCAAATTCCTGGCCCTGGACTTCTAGGCTCTGCCCTCCTGGTGGCTGGAATGACAACCAAAGTGACCTTGGAAGCTACTGGGAGAGTCTCAGGTTATGTGGAACAGGGCTGCCTGCCTACCTGTGACTATTACCTGAGAGAGAATTAAACTGCCTTGTTTCTTAAGCCTTATTGTTGAGTCTCATTATGGCAGCTCCTTTAGATATGTAATCATCTCTCTCTTTTTTTCACTTACTGTGTTCAAATTATTTTTCTGATACCTGTATTGGCCATGTTGTTAAGGTTCTCTTTACTAAAAGAAGGACTTAGAGTAAGTATAAAATAATAGTAATGTTCACTCCTATTTAGGAGATATAGAAGGTATGGTAAGTTTTTACAACAGCCAGAAATAGGTTCATGAGTGGAAGATAATACAAACAGCATTTTCATTCCAGTTATAATTTACTAAGAATTTCAACCTTTGGAACCTGTGGGCCTGCCTCTAGTTCCAACCTTTCATTCACAACAAAGACACCATGGCCCAATGTTGTATTTGACTTAGGTTACCTGAGAGTTAGGGGCAGAACCTCCTTATTTATTTCCCACTCCATTCCTCACCTCCTACCACTGCCTCCCTTGCTTGGAATGGAACATAAAGATAATTTTATTGATGTACAATGTTTGAATTCTACCCACAGTGATTTATTGAAACATCAGGACAAGATACACGCACACCTGGGAATTTATAAATCTGGGCCACTCTGAATGTTCACTTATACACGTATCAGTGGAATAAACTTCTCAAAGCTAGTTAAAAGTTATGATACATAGTAATAAGTCTGAATATAAATTCTGGTGCACTGACTCAAAAGTAAAAGTGATATTTTTCATGTCGGAAGATGAGAATTCACTTTCCTAAAAGCAAGGTCTCTCCAAATTTTCCATTAAAGTTCCCCAGTGACCAGGAATAGTCTACAACCCTTTGTGTGAGGGGACAGGGTGAGAGAAGGGTTCTGGGCATGAAATCTAAAGCTCTTTCCTCAAGAACAAAATTTCTCTGAAGGGTTGTATTTCACTTTCGAAATTCATGCTGATTTTTGCATGCTACTCTACAACATGGCTTTATTGGTATGAATATAAAAAGAATCTTTTAAATTATCAGTTAAATGTCTTAATTTCCTCTTCAAAATCTTTTTGGAAAGTTGATACCTAATTTGCCTTGTGTTGAATACACTTCCTCATGTCCACAAAGGTATAAGTCTTCCATTTTCTAGTCATAGCTAAAATATTTGGCATAAGAGCACTTGAAATTCTTTATCTCAGAGTATCATTTCCTTCCCCCCCCCCGAAATTCAGGTCAAAGTTGTCTAGAATTCAAATCTTCCTGCAGTAGCTGTTTAAATATTGCACTAACTAAAAATCAGCCAAGGAACTCACAAAAGAAAAGGATGTACAGTATGACACCATATACCTAAAACGTGGGAGAGAGAGGAGAAAAAAATGCGTTCAAACTTAAGTGACCAGCAACTTAATATAGACTGCTGTATGCAGGAGATGTTATATACAAACCAAATGGTAACCACAAATCAATAACCAGAAATTGATATGCAAAAATAAAGAAAAAGGAATCCAAATGTCTCACTAAAGAAAGCCAATTCCTTGTGAGAGAAGAGAGCAAGAGAAGAAAGGAACAGAGAAGAACTATAAAACAACCATATAACAAGTAACAAAATAGTAATCAGTACATACCTACCAATAATTACTTTGAATGTAAATGGACTAAACACTCCAATCAAAAGTCAAAGGGTGATAGAATATATAAAAAAGCAAGACCCAGGGTGCCTGGGTGGCTCAGTTGGTTGAGCGACTGCCTTCCGCTCAGGTCATGGTCCTGGAGTCCTGGGATCGAGTTCCGCATTGGGCTCCTGGCTTGGCGGGGAGCCTGATTCTCCCTCTGACCCTCTCCCCTCTCATGCTGTTTCTCTGTCTCTCTCAAATAAATAAATAAATAAATAAAATCTTTAAAAAAAAAAAAAAGCAAGGGGCGCCTGGGTGGCTCAGTCGTTAAGTGTCTGCCTTCTGCCCAGGTCATGATCCCAGGTCCTGCTCCGCGGGAAGCCTGCTTCTTCCTCTACCACTCCCGCTGCTTGTGTTCCTTCTTGCTGTCTCTCTCTCTGTCAAATAAATAAATAAAATCTTTAAAAAATAAAAAAATAAAAAAAAGCAAGACCCATTTATATGTTGCCTACAGAGACTCATTTTGGACTTAAAGACACATGCAGATTGAGGGACGCCTGGGTGGCTCTGTCAGTTGTCTGACTTTGGCTCAGGTCATGGTCTCAGGGTCCTGGGGTCAAGCCCCACATCAGGCTCCATGTTCAGCGGGGAGTCTGTTTCTCCCTCTTCCTCTGCCCCTTCCCCCACTCGTGCTCTCTCTCACACTCTCTTGAATAAACAAATAAAATCTAAAAAAAAAAAGACTCATACAGATTGAAAGTGAAGGGATGGAGAAGCATGTATCATGCAAATGGATGTGAAAGTGAAAAGAAAGCTGGAGCAGCAATACTTATATTAGACAAAATAGACTTTATAACAAAGACTTTAACAAGAGACAAAGAAGGACACTATAAAATCATAAAGGAGACAATCCAACAAGAAGATATAATGATTGTAAATATTTGTACACCCAACATGGGAGCACCCAAATACATAAAGCAGTTAATAACAAACATAAAGGAAGTAATCAGTAGTAATACAATAATAGTAGGGGACTTTAACACCCAATTACATCAATGAACAGATCATCCAAACAGAAAACCAACAAGGAAACAGTGGCTTTGAATGACACACGGGATCAGATGGATCTAACAGATATATTCAGAATATTCCATCCTAAAACAGCAGAATCCATATTCTTTTCAAGTGCACATGGAACATGCTCTAGAATAGATCACATATTAGGCCACAAAATAAGTCTCAACAAATTAAAAAAGATCAAAGTTATACCATGTATCTTTTCTGACCACAATGTAGTGAAACCAGAAATCAACCAAAAGACAAAATCTGAAAAGGGCACAAATACATGGAGTTTAAGTAACATGCTACTAAACAATGAATGGGTAAACCAACAAATCGAAGAGGAAATAAAAAAATACATGGAAACAAATGAAAATGAAAACACAATGGCCCCAGATCTTTGGGATGTAGCAAGAGCTGTTCTAAGAGGGAAGTTTATAGCAATACAGGCCTCCCTCAAGCAGAAAGAAAAATCTCAAATAAAAAACTTAACCTACCTTGCACCCGAAGGAACCAGAAAAGGAACAAACAAAACCCAAGATCAGTAAAAGGAAAGAAATAATAAGATCAGAGTAGAAATAAATGAAATAGAAACTAAAAAAACAACAGAATAGATAAAACCAAAAGCTGGTTCTTTGAAAAGAACCAAAAATGGTTCTTTGAAAAGATGAGCAAAATTAATAAAACTTTACCCAGACTCATAAAAGAGAGAGAGAGAGAGGACTCCAATAAACAAAATCAGAAATGAAAGAGGAGAAATAATAACCAACACCACAGAAATACAAAACAAACAAACAAACAAAACAAACAAAAAAACAACTACAGACGAATATCTCTGAAGAACATATGTGAAAAAAATCCTCAATAAAATATTAGCAAACTGAATTCAAAAGTACATTAAAAAAATCATAAATTACAATCAAGTGAGATTTATTCCAGAGACGCAAGGGTGGTTCAGTATTTGTAAATTAATCAACATGATACATCACATCAACAAGAGAAAGGATAAAAACCATTAGGTCATTTCAATAGATGCAGAAGAAGCATTTGGCAAAGTACAACATCCATTCATGATAAAAACCCTCAACAAGGTAGGTTTAGAGGGAACATACCTCAACAGAATAAAGCCATATATGAAAAACCCACAGCTAATATCATACTCTATGGTGAAACACTCAGAGTTTTTCTCCTAAGATCAGGAATAAGATAGGGATATCTACTCTCACCACTTTTATTCAACATTATACTGGAAGTCCTAGCCACAACATTCAAACCAAGAAAAAAGAATGAAAGGCATTCATATTGGTAAGGAAGAAGTAAAACTTTTACTATTTGCAGATGACACGACAGTATATATAGAAAACCCTAAAGACTCCACCAAAAAACAACCAGAACTGATGAATGAATTCAGGGTTGCAGTATATAAAATCAATATACAGAAATCCATTGCATTTCTATACACTAGTCATGAATCAGCAGGAAGAAAAATTAAGAAAACAATCCCATTTACAGTTGCACCAAAATAATAAAATACCTAGGAATAAACTTAACCAAAGCGATGAAAGACTTATACTCTGAAAACTATAAAACATTGATGAAAACAATTGCAGATGACACAAACAAACGGAAAGATATTCCATGCTCATGGATTGGAAGAACAAATATTGTTAAAATGTCCATACTACCCAAAGCAATCTACAGATTCAATGCAGAATCTATCAAAATACCAACAGCATTTTTCACAGACTAGAACAAACTATCTTAAAATTTGTATGGAACCACAAAAGACCCTGAATAGACAAAGTAATCTTGAAGAACAAAACTGGAGGTATTACAATCCATATAGCAAGATATACTACAAAACTGTATTAATCAAAACAATATGGTACCGGCACAGAAACAGACACATAGATCACTGGAAAGACTAGAGCCCAGAAATAAACCCAGATTAAATCGTCAATTAATCTTTGAGAAAGACAAGAATATACATGGGAAAAAGTCTCTTCAAGAAATGGTGTTGGGAAAACTGGACAGCTACCTGCAAAGGAATGAAACTGAATGATTTTCTTACACCATAAACGAAAATAAACTCAAAACGGATTAAAGACCTAAATGTGAGACCTGAAACTATAAAAGTCCTAGAAGTGAGCTCAGGCAGTAATTTCTTTGACATTGGTCATAGCAACATCTTTCTAGATATGTCTCCTGAGGCAAGGGAAACACAAGCAAAAATAAATTATTGCGACTACATCTGGGGCGCCTGGGTGGCTCAATTGGTTAAGCATCTGCCTTCAGCTCAGGTCATGATCCCAGGGTCCTGGGATCGAGCCCCATGTTGGCTTCCTGCTCAGTGGGAGCTTGCTTCTCCCTCTCCTCCCTACGTGTGCTCTCTCTATCTCTGTCACTATCTCTCTCTCTCTCTCAAATAAATAAATAAAATCTAAAAAAAAATTATTGGGACTACATCAAAATAAAAAGCTTCTGCACAGCAAAGGAAACAATCATACCGAATGGGAGAAGATATTTGCAAAGGACACATCTGATACAGGGTTAGTATCCAAAATATATAAAGAACTTATACAACGCGTCACCAAAAGAACAAATAATCCAATCAAAAATGGTCAGAAGACATGAACAGATATTTCTCCAAAGAAGACATACAGATGGCCAACGGAAACGTGAAAAGATGTTCAACATCATTCATCATTAGGGAAATGCAAATCAAAACCACAATGAGATCTCACCTCACACCTGTAAGAATAGCTAAAATCAAAAACACAAGAAACAAGTGTTGGTGAAGATGTGGAGAAAAAGGAACCCTCATGCACTGTTGGTGGGAATGCAAACTGGTGCAGCCACTGTGGAAAACAGTATGGAGGTTCCTCAAAAATTAAGAATAGAATCACCATATGACCCTGTAATTTTACTACTGGGTATTTATCCAAAGAATAAGAAAGCACGAATTCAAAAAGATATGTGCACCCCTATGTTCATCACAGCATTATTTACAATAGTCATATATACAATGAAATATTACTCAGCCATAAAAAAGAATGAAATCTTGCAAGTTGCAACAACACAGATAGACCTAGAAAGTATAACGCTAAGTGAAGAAAGTCAGTCAAACAGACAAATACCATGATTTTACTCATATGTGGAATTTAAGAAACAAATGAACAAAGGAGAAAAGAGACAAACCAAAAAACAGACTCTTAACTATAGAGAACAAAGAGATGGTTGCCAGACGGGAGGTGGGGGGTGATGGGTGAAACTGGTGAAGGGGATTAAGAGTACACTTATTGTGATGAGCACTGAATAATGTATAGAATTGTAGAATCACTCTTGTATACCTGAAACTAATATAACACCATACTGGAATTAAAAGAAAAAAGAAAAACACTGGGACTAACTATGCTCCTATGAGAGTCTAGGAACTTTTTTTTTTTCCTTTTGGCAGGGGGCAGGAGTGGGAGAAGAGGCTCACTTACACTTTGTAGAATACATTACACTTTTGGGTAGAATATGGGCAATAGAACATTAGGGCTAACAGGGATGCTAGAGATTATTTAATACATGGCATTGATTCATAGATGAAGAAATAAAAGCCCAGATAGATTATGGTCCTTGCTCCAAACTACAGAACTGGACAAATACTAACACTTATTTTTTTCCTTGGTTAATAGTTGGGATATGTTTTGCTCATACTCTAGATTGCTATCACCTATAGAATGCACAGTGGCTATTCATTGCTTCTCAGATCACCAAGAAGTTGTGGAACATTTTTCACTTTTTAACTCTTCAAGGTGGTCAATTAGTATACACTTTGGTAGATGATTTTAGAATCCTTTTGCATCTGAAATGCTATTTAAAATCAGCATCATCTGAAGATAACACCAAATAACATTTCTGAATCATAAGAAATTAATTAAGTAGAAATAACATGCCATTCCATAATTCAAAGAACTAGAGCAGGGGTTGGCAAAATTTTTCAGTAAAGGCCACAGAGTAAATATTTCAGGCTTTGCAGTTCATATAGTCTCTGTTAAAACCACTCAACAATGCCATTGTAGTGTGAAAGCAGTCATAAACAATATGCAAAAGAATGAGCGTGACTATGTTCCAATAAAACATTATTTACCAAAACAAGTAGCGTGCTGAACTTGGCCTTCAGGCTGCAGTTTGCAGACCCCTGCCCTGGAGTCCTGAATTTTATAGGCTTTAAGTGGAGTGTATATTTAAAGTCACCCAGAATGCTTGCTCTAAAAATGCTGTTAATCTTTTGTTTGGTTAGTTTTATTTATTTTTTAAATAGCTCCTACATATTTTAATAAATCTAATGTAAATCTAAGTGACAGGATCCTTCTAGAGATATATGTGTGGCCTGGTAAGAATCATGTCATATGACTGATTTCAGTTACCTCATCTGAAAAATGGCATATCATCTATCCTTATGTAGTTGCTAATTTCTGAACTGGCCAGCTCAGGAATGTTAGTAGGACGCACAAAAAACACAAAGGGCGTACTATTTATTTAGAGATGAATTTGTTATATCTATCTGGTTTTTTGTTTCATTCCTTAAGAATGCCAAGTTCTGGGCACCCAGCTGGCTCAGTTGGAGGAATGTGCGACTCTTGGTCTCCGGGTTGTGAGTGAAGCCCCACGTTGGGTGTAGAGATTGCTTAAAAATAAAATCTTAAAAAAAAAAAAAGAATGCCAAGTTTCTATCCTAGCCTCTTGTGTGGCCTTCTATGAGTTACCTCAGCTTCTTTATCTGAATCATAAAGAATGATGCTCACTCACATCTTACGGGTGTGGTAAGGGAACCTCTCCAGATATGCCAGATGTCATTTATCTAGCACTTACATGCTATGGGAGCTGGACATGTCCACACACTTTAATTGTTGTATGCTGATGACTGCCAGGCCTCACAGTCTTGTGGCTTTCCATCAAACAACCTGAGAAGGGAGATAAAAAGGAAAGAAAACTAACAAAAACAGAAAAGGAAAGACAATAAAATGTAAGGATAATGGCTGAGTGGGTAATGGCAGGCAACATCTTTAGCTACCATGAAAAGTATTAAGCCAATGTGTTTGTTGAATTCATTTTGTTGGTGGTCACTTTGTGTTCATTTCTGAACATCCAGCAGTTAGCTAAGTAAACACACATGACTGATGAAAGAAGAAAGGGAACTATTTTTATAGGGACCATTAAACTTTAACTACCATCTGGCAGGGAATGATTAGAGAAGATCAAAATTAAGGCAGTCAACACAAATGCTGTGTGAATACCTCAGGGAATTAACATGGATAAAGACAGTGAACTTGTGGTTAAATAAAGAGACAGACATGAGAGGGAAGTGGTGAACACATCCTTTATAGCTTTAGACCTCATGGTCACATTCATTGCCAAAAGAGCTCAAAGAGGGGAGAAATAACAAGGAGACCATGAGAAAATCTGAAACACCTGGAAATAATCAGATGCTCTGCTCCAATCATAAAAAAGAAAGTTAAAGAACTACACAGGACCACATCATTTGGGCTTCCTCCCTACCCAGGAAGGAAATGTTTATGGGAGAGGTGTGTTGAAATTGGCAGATAGTTAATATTCAGATTAGCCTAGTACTTAATAGTAGGAAATGGTCGTATATACTGCTGGGAAAAAAACGTAAGGAACTATATCCTTGTGAACACGAAAGACTCCATAATTTCTGGGAATCACTGTTTTCCCACTAATTAAACAGTCACCCTGCAGGTAGTTTGAGAGAGAACAGGAAAAAGGGAGGGTTGGCCTTCCTCTTTCAGGGCGTACTTCTGCCTTCCATCACTGATAGCACAGTACTTAACCCCAGGGCAGCTTCGCCCCATTGAAAGCACACATAAAAGCTTCTTAGAGAAAGCTACTTGTTTTGTTTTGTTTTGTACTTTGTATTCGGATGGATTCAGAAGGCCAAACTTCTGAACATCTGAAAGAGGAATCCTGACGGGAGAGCTATGTTGGTTGTTCAGTCTGTTCTCCATTCTGAAGAAGCTCCATGTGGGGCAAGTCTAGAGCCCTGAACGAACGAACGAACTAACTAACTTTCTTTTCTTTTTCTTTCCTTCTTTCTCTTCCATCCTTCCCTTTCTTTCTTGAAATACAGTTGACACATAACATTACACAAACTTAAGGTGTTGATCTGATACATTTATATATCATAATATGATTGCTATTGAAGTGATAGTTACATAATTATCATTTTCTTTTTTATGGTGGGAATAATGAGCAAGCTTGATGATGATAATGGAACATTGTTGTCCACATTCACTTTGATTATTGGAGTGATCAAGACAGGCTTGGAACAAATGAGCTGAAGCTAGTTTGTCCCAGGCATGGCAATGAAAATATCCTGAGGCAAAAGGGAGGAAGGACGTGTTACCTAGGGCAGTGTACATGGAAATTCACCATGCACAGTCTTTCCCTCTCTGGTTTCTTCTTATTTAAGGGCTTAACTCTATCAGGTAGTGTGCAAAGTGCGTTTCCATCCTTTATCTCATTGATCGTCAATACAATTTTATGAGGTATGCATTATGATCCCATTGTACAGAGGAGAAAACTGAGAACCAAGACAGTGAGAGGTTAAGTAACTGGTCCAAAGATAAGGCCACGTGGTTAAGAAATGTTGGTGCAAGAACTTAAACCCAGCTTTTGATCTTTTTTTCTTTTTAAAGATTTTATTTATTTGACGGAGAGACACAGAGAGAGAGGGAACACAAGCAGGGGGAGTGGAAGAGGGAGAAGCAGGCTTCCCGCGGAGGAGGGAGCCCGAAGCGGGGCTCGATCTCAGGACCCTGGGATCATGACCTGAGCCAAAGGCAGAAGCCTAATGAAGGAGCCACCCAGGCGTCCCTGCACCACTCTTGCTCTTATGCTCTTAGCCACCATGAGACAAATGTCCCTCCTATGCTCTGCGGCACCCAAACCCTCATGCCAGTTCCTCAGTATTACGACCTCCACACTTTCCCTTTCTTGAATGATGGTGGGCTCAACTTCCTGTTAGGGTCAGAGGCTTAGAAATAATAGATACAGCCTAGTAAAGTATTGTTTCAACTAGCCACGATCCTCCTGCAGCAGGGGCCAGAGGCCCCCCTGCACAGTAAGGGAGGCCGAGCCAGGGAGGTCTGGGCATATCACTGCCAAAGGGCCGGTAGATTTGGCCCAGGCCCTTTCTAGGGCTTTTGCAAAAGAGAATCAATGAGAAATAAAACGCCTGAATTTTTTTCAAACTTTGAATAACGTTTGGTATACCCTGGCAGTGCTTTATAAGAACATTTCCTTCGTTCCTTATTTTTAGAATAAAATAGAGTAAAATTCTATTTTAATCAAAATTCAAATAATGGCACAACTCATGCACCTACCCTATGTGCAAGAAAATGCAGTGTTAAAAGTAAGAAAATTCAAAGGTGTGCCAGAAACCTCATCATTAACGCACTTCCTTCTGCCTTTGTACTTCTGGAATCTCTAAACATCTGGTGATTTTACCATCAGGAAACAGTGCAGTGTCCATCTGTTAAATCAGGCTTTCGCTTCATTCACCTGGGAGGATCAACCAGATGTGGGCATCGTTTACATTATTAATGATTTCAGTCTTCCCTTTGTACATGCCCTGTGAGGGCACAGTGTGAGGTAGTCTATAAATCACTAACAAGTGAAAAAGTCATATTTTACTTTAATTTAGGCAGCATAAAGAAGCAGAACACTTTTTTTTAAAGTCAGAGCATAAATCATAAGCATCTATTTAAGTTTTTGCCACCAGAAGACTTTTGACTCCTTCTCTTTGACAGAAAGACCATCACAAACATTACCTCAACATTCACACGTGCAGATGTCTCTTGATGTGTAGGCAGTGGATGCTCAGTGACTCCTGCAAAGATATTCCCTGGATCTCTCATTTGGTGGCAGTCTATATGATCTTTACAACTTATTTATAAATAGCTTCATACGAGATTTCAGTCCATAGTGTTCCTATCCCGTCATAGTTATTAGTCATGCCCACATGTTACAACGTCGCTGTGACAAAGCACTGACTTCAATGGGCGTCGGTGGCCTGAGACAGCATGGCATCATTACGACAAGTGCAGGCTCTGTCCATTATGACACTGGGGCCTTTGGCAAGTTACTCAGTCCCTCCAAGCCTCAGTTCTTCCTCTGTAAAGTGGGGATGATGACGATAATAGTATCTACTTTACAGAATTGTGTTCAGGATTAAATATGACCGGCTGTATGGCTGCCTGACACATAGTAAGAACTCAGCAAAGTTAGCAATTACTAAATGGTAAGACACTGTGAGCAACCTACTTATAAAAAACCTTTCTCAGCAAAATTGAGCAGAAGGTACAGTTTTCCCATATACTCCCTGTTCCCACGCATTCACAGCCTCCCTCATTATCATCACCCCCTCCCAGAAGCACGTTTGTTACAATTGATGAACCTACACTGACATATCACTATGACCCAAAGTCCACAGTTTACCTTAGGGTTCACTCTGGGTGTTGTACACTCTATGGACTTGGGACAAATGTATGACATGTATCCATCATTACGGTATCATACAGTGTAATTTCACTGCCCTAAAAAAACCTCTGCTCTTCCTATTCATCCCTCCCTTCTCCCTAGTCCTGGCAATCACTGATCTTTTTACTCTCTCCATAGTTTTGCCTTTTCCAGAATGTCATATAGTTGGAATCATACAATATGTAGCCTTTTCAGATTGGCTGCTTTCACTTAGCAATATACATTTAAGTCTTCTCCGTGTCTTTTCCTGGCTTGACAGCTAATTTCTTGTTAGCACTGAATAGTATTCCATTGTCTGGACGTGCCACAGTTTATTTGTCCAATTCACCTACAGGATATTTTGGTTGCTTCCAACTTTTGACACTTGTGAATAAAGCTGCTATAAACATCTGTGTGCATGTATTTGTGTGGACATACTGAGGAGTGCAATTGTTGGATCATATGGTAAAAGTATGTTTAGTTTTGTACGAATCTGCCAAACTATCCTCCAAAGTGGATGTACCATTTTGCATTCCCCCCAGCAATAAATGAGAGCTCTGCTCAATTTTGCTGTGAACCTAAAACTTCTCTAAAAAATTAAGTCTACTAAAAACTTAAAGAAAGCCTTTCTCTTGACAAAATGTTTTCTGTTACCTGTTTTCTTTCTTTTTTAAAAGATTTTATTTATTTATTTGACAGCACACACAAGCAGGGGGAAGGGGAGAGGGAGAAGCAGGCTCCCCACTAAGCAGGGATGCCCAGGCTCGATCCCAGGGCCCTAAGATCATAATCTGAGTCGAAGGCAGATGTTTAACTGCCTGAGCCACCCAGGCGCCCTCTTTTCTTTCATGATCTGGATCCGTAGTCCTGCTGTCATGGACATGGCCAGCTTAGTCTTTCAAGGTTTCTGGTTCTCTGAATGTGTTGGTAAAAATTACTCAGAGAAAGATTATGATGCTTGTGAAATCTAGAGGTATTAATGTCAAGAAGTAACACCATCTTCTCAGCAGCTATTTACCCAGAGCTCCCTGCATGCTAGGTGCCTACCAGGGGCTGGAATATATGGCGTCGGTCAAGTCAGTAAAGCGGCATTAGATAATTCCCAACCTTCACTACTGGAACTCTGAGATATAGCTTGCATCCTAAATTTGTAAACAAATTACATGAGTCTGGTAGAAATATAAGCTTCTCCATATTTTCTTCACGAGGGTAACTTAGTCTAGAAAATCACATTTAGCAGTTAGAATCAACCCATGTTGTTTCCAACCTCTGAGAAGCATAGAAACCGAGCAGTGAACATCTAAAACCAACACGAAAAATGTGAAAAGCCACCAGGCTTCCTTACCCTAGCTTGTGTTGTACTGATGACTGCCATACGGACCTGCAGACACACCTCATCGGCCTTCAGCATTTTCTCTTTTCCCTTTCCCTCCCCTTTCCCTGACTGTGATCCATCCCAATCTTGCCCTCATCCCGCTCTTGCCCCCCATTCCAGGGGCACACCTGGGACACTTGCCATCTCTTGGCAGCTTCCCCAGGGCTAGGTTAAGAGTTTTTAAGAGTTAATGTGGGAACCTCCCTCTATTTCCCTCTTTCCAGAACCCCTCTTTTCCCTCGGGATTCCCTCTCCCATCCCTACTTTTTTTTTTTTTTAAAGATTTTATTTATTTATTTGAGACAGAGAGAATGAGAGAGAGAGAGCACACGAGAGGGGGGAGGGTCAGAGGGAGAAGCAGGCTCCCCGCTGAGCAGGGAGCCCGATGCGGGACCCGATCCAGGGACTCCAGGATCATGACCTGAGCCAAAGGCAGTCGCTTAACCAACTGAGCCACCCAGGCGCCCCTCCCATCCCTACTTCTTACACCCTAGCTCCTTCTCGTGGTTCAGATTGCCGCCACTTCTCACCGTTCACTCCTTGGTGGTGCCTACGGCTTGTAATTTAGAGCCTGGAAGCACCAACTCCTCTCTGGCAGGAAAGGAAAAGGGAAAAGACAGAGTCTCTGTTCCCTTCCAGGGCTGCAGCCAGAGGAAATGCATCACTAGTATCTCTGCTCCACTTTCTGAACTCGTTTTCCAAAAAAGGTTGAATCAAGCTGTGGTTATTTTTTTAGTGTTTGTTGATTCCACGTTTCACCCATATTTGATGCTAAAGGGAGTTCTGTGCTGACCTGAGACATACTGATTCACAAGTCAATGTCAGAAACATGACTCTTCATTAAACACACATACTAGTGCTGGGGAATAGAACAAGAATCTGCTTGACTATTCACCAACAATGTTTTAATCCAGATTTTTCTATATTGCGAGATCTTCACTTGATCTGACTCATAATCTATCAATCTAATAACATATTACTTTATAGAGGCTTCTAAAATTGGCACTGGATTAAAACATCTGCCCAACTATGAATTGGCCTTTGTTTTTGCATGTGGGTTAGTTGAGAGGGAAAAGATACAGAGAAAAATCTAAAGATTGAGTGTTGTCAGGTTAGGGTCCTGAGTGTCTGCAGGTTCTTCTGACTCTCTTATGTTTGGGTCATAATCCATTTTGGGGGGCTTTCCAGATGCCCTTCCAATATTCCCCAAATCCAGAATTTCACCCCCACCCCCAATCATGTCAAATACGTTTCTGTTTACATAGCTAAAAATTGAACATGGATTAAAGCACTAAGAAAGAACATGGAGAATATTAGTCAGAATACTGTTTATATTTCTTTATTGTAAAGGATAATCATTTACGGATACAGAAACACATCTTTTTTTGGCTTACTAAGCTTGTTTTATTTTATTTATTTTTAAAATTTTAATTCTAGGATAGTTACAGTGTTGTATTAGTTTCAGATGTACAATATAGTGATTCAACAATTCCATACATTAATCAGTGCTCTTAATCTTAACTCTTAATCCCCTTTGCCTATTTTACCCATCCTCCCACCCACTTCCCCTCTGGTAACCATCAGTTTGTTCTCTAGAGTTAAGAGTCCATTTTTTGGTTTGTCTCTTTTTTCTTTGTTTGTTTTTTTTCTTAACTTTCACATATGAGTGAAATCATACCGTATTTGTCTTTCTCTGACTGACTTAATTCATTCAGCATTACATTCTCTAGGTCCATTCATGTTGTTGCAACTGGCATGATTTCATTCTTTTTTATGACTGAATAATGTCCATTATGTATATATATATATATATACATATATATATATATATATATATACATATATATATATATATATATATATATATATACCACATCTTCTTTATCTATTCATCTATAAGTGGATACTTGGGCTACTTCCATAATATAACTATTGTAAATAATGCTGCAATAAACATAGGCGTGCACATATTCTTTCGAATTAGTGTTTTCGTGTTCTTTGGGTAAATACCCAGTAGTGGAATTACTGGATCATATGGTGATTCTATTTTTAATTTTTGAGGAACCACAGTGGTTGCACAGTTTGCAATGGTGCACCAGGTTTCCTTTTTCTCCACATCATCACAAACACTTGTTGTTTCTTGTGTTTTTGATGTTAGCCATTCTGACAGGTATGAGGTGAGATCTCATTGTGGTTTTGATTTGCATTTCCCTGATGATGAATGATGCTGAGCATCTTTTCACGTGTCTGTTGGCCATCTGTAAGTCTTCTTTGGAGAAATGTCTGTTCATGTCTTCTGACCATTTTTTAATTGGATTATTTGTTCTTTTGGTGATGAGTTGTGTAAGTTCTTTATGTATTTTGGATACTAACCCTGTATCAGATGTGTCATTTGCAAATATGTTCCCCCAATTCAGTATGATTGTTTCCTTTGCTGTGCAGAAGGTTTTTATTTTGCTGTCATTTATTTTTGCTTTTGTTTCTCTTGCCTCAGGAGACATGTCTAGAAAGGTGTTGTTATGGCTGGTGTCAGAGAAATTACAGCCTGTGTCCTCTCTAGGATTTTTATGGTTTCAGATCTCATATTTAGGTCTTTAATCCATTCTGAGTTTATTTTTGTGAATGGTGTAAGAAAGTAGACACACCAATATCTTAATTATAAATATTAGTGAGTGGAAATATTACTTGGCTCCTAATATTTAATTTATAATTTCATTATGTAAAGTTCAAATATACTGGTATTAAATGACAAACACTGACTTACAAAACATAATTCAGATTTAGTGAATAACTAAAACTGGAAACAGAATTTCAAATAGGATACAAATTCATATTTGAAATTTTTTCCTCCATTTGTATAGATACAAAGATGAGAATGTCAATGTATCTTACATGTTAACCAGAAATAAACTACTAGTAGAATGGCATTGAACATACTTGGAATTTTTAAGGACTTGATTTTCATATATTAAGTAGACATTCATTTTCTTGCAAAATCAGCCTCTACTCCAAGATGTAACAGAAAAAGCAAAAAAGAAGATAGGAACCCATTCAAACATGGTAATTTCTATGTCCTAACAAATTTATAAAAGCAAATATTGACGATTTTTAAAAACAGAGAATTATGGGTCATAAGAAGGTACCATTTTTTGGAAAATGATAATATAATTTTTTGAGTACCTACTCTCTGCTAGGCATGATGCTGAAGCTTCACATTCATTAATTTTGTCATTTTGTATAACTCTTCAAGATCAGCAATTTTCTCCAGAAAATCCGATGCTCAAGGAAATAAAAAAATTGGATATAGCTTATAAATATTACACAGAGTTTGGTTAGCAGCACAGTGCTTACTTGCCTTGGAGTTTACTCTCCATCTGCATTTATAGCTTCCCTTGAAGTCAAAATGAAGAGAGCTGCTCCAAAAGCATGGACAATTGCAAATGCCTCCTCACTTGTCTTTCCCCTTCCAGTATTAGCAACCTTCAGTCCATTTAGCACACAGCCAATTGGAGAGAGAACTTTTATATTTTAAATATTTTATTTATTTATTTATTTGAGAGAGAGAGAGTGAGCACATGGGTGGGGGGGAGGGGTAGAGGGGGTAGAGGGAGAAGCAGACTCCTGGCTGAGTGGGGAGATGAGGGGCTGGATTCCAGGACCCTGAGATCATGACCTGAGTTGAAGGTGGACGCTTAACCAACTAAGCTACCCAGGCGCCCCCTAGAGTGAGGTCTTTTAAACACATGTCACTCCCTTGCTTTTCAAAGGCTTCTCATTGCACTTCAGAAAACCCAAATTAATAAGCCTTGCATGATCTGACCCCAGCCCCTCTCCAACATGATTGCCCCCACCCTGCTCCTCACCTGCTTTGTCTCAGCCACATGGCCTTCTGTGGGTTCTGGGAACACCCAGGAATCCTTGAGCACATTCCTACTATTCCTACTTCCTGGAAAGCTCTGGGCACTTCTCATCTTACAGACTATAGCTTGTATGTTACCCCAGAGGGGTCCTCTAGGCTTAATTGTCACTGCTTCCTACTTGTTTCCTTCACAGCATGGACCATAATCTGTAGTTGCATATTCATTTGTTTATCTTTGGTCTCTCCCACAGACTAACCTACCCAACGGCAGGAGTACATACATATGTATACTTAGTGCCTGGCATACAGTAGGAGCTCAATAAGTGCTTACGGAAAGGATGAATGGATTTAAGAATGATAGGAGCCTGACTAGGAAACAAAATTTGCTAGAACAATGCCTAGACCTTATATGTCTTCAGGAAAGCAGAGAGGGACTAGGCTATGTACATGGGCCTAACTTGATGGGTGACTCTGTATGAATTCTTAAACCTTATACTGGGAAACAACTCATTACACTGACCCAGATGAAGGTAGTAAAAGTATTTATATCCTTCATAGAACTGTTGTCTGATTTAACCAACTAATTGTTATGTAGTACATTTAGATATTTTTATTCATCATTTTATTCATATTTTATTATTAAAATCTCAATATTTTGAAAAGTTAGGGAACTAGATCCCAAATGTCTTATGCTAACTTTCTTTCAGCCCTGTCTGTGCCCCAAGAGCCCAAAGGCTGTGACAAAAAAACATTCTGCATAGAACGTTTACACGCTTGATGTAGTACATGGCAGTTGCTAAGGCAGAAAGCCAGAGGTAATGAGCACTGAGAGAATTATGTGCAGATCTTCCTTGCAGCACTTCCCAACTGTAATTGAACTATCCCCTCCTGATCCTTCAGGTGCTATCAGGATGATTTTCTGCAGACTTCAAGAAAATCCCTAAAGGGCCAAAGATACTTTCTTGATGTTACAATCCTTATTTCAAGGGAAGTTAAATGTTTGGCTCCTAAGTATTTTAATAAGTTACAAGAAAAAAGGAAATTCTAAGTTGAGATCTCCTCCCCCTCTCCCCGCCAGATATGAAGAAATAGATCTTTATACTTATTTATTGTCAAGGTAAAAGAAATATATAATATTCAGAGTTATAAAAAAATGGGAAGTGGAAATTCAGTCTTCCAATTTAAAGCCACAACATATTCGTGATTCATATTTTTTTCACTTGTTCTTTTGAAGCAGTGGTAGAAAGGAATTAATATTCTATTAAAGAAAAAGTGCAGTATCAGCATATGAGCCCATCTGAGACCCTTTTGACAATAAGCAATCTCTGCATCTCTAGCAATGGGATACATACACCTATTTAAACATGGAAACCTGGCTTCCTCTCACAAATGAGACCTATAAATTTCACTCAAACTATAAGAGTGGCTATAAGAAGGCCTGAAAGCTATGTCTCTGTCATAACCTACACTTGTCTCAGACATTCTCTTAGGTCTATAGGTTTTTTTTTTTTTTTTAAACAAGAGAATTGTTTAATTCTTCTGCAAGTGGTCCCCATAATACCAAGAGTGTAGACACCATTTAGTACTTGTGGCATTAGCAAAGAGCTCAAGCACAAAATAAACAGTGATAAAAATTCCTTCTCTCCTCTCATCTCCTAGAGTTGACTTAAGTAGAGTAAGGATACCCTACCTACCCGCACTCTCTTTGCATTTCGGCTCTGTTTGCAATTTGTTCTTTCTTTATGTATACTAAAAAAATATTAGCTTTCTAAAGATACAGCTCACTCGTGTATCAGTTTATAGGCAAAATTCACTAAGAATAATAATGGCCACCATTTTTTGAGATATTACTATGTACCAAGTACTTTATAGTTACTTCGTTCAACCTGTATCACCATTTCCTCTAATGTAGGTACTATTCTTATTTTACACATGAAACATAGGTGTGAAGAAACTCAAGATCCTACTGTTGGTTAGGGCTGAGACCCAGTGTTAAATTCAGTTTATCTGGCTCTGAAAACTGGGTGCTTAGCCACTACAAGATTCTACTACTTAATCATCCTATAAGTTTCTGCCTTTTTTTTCTAGAATAAAAGATAAGGGTGCCTGGGTGGCTCAGTTGGTTAAGTGACTGCCTTCGGCTCAGGTCATGATCCCGGAATCCTGGGATCGGGTCCCCACATCGGGCTCCCGGCTCAGCGGGGAGCCTGCTTCTCCCTCTGACCCTCTCCCCTCTCATGCTGTTTCTCTCTCTCTCTCTCTCAAATAAATAAAATCTTAAAAAAAATAGAATAAAAGATAAAAAGGAAAAAAAACCCAAACATTTTTCTCACACAAGGATAGGTTTTTATTGACATCCCTTCCTGTGTTAAAATGTAATGGCACTTTGGTCCCAATGCCAGTCAAGTATTCATTTTTTCCGTTTCTTTATCCTATTCATATTAAAAATGCATTTGATCTAAAAAAAGACACTTAATTTGATCTTTTTTTTCAGATTCTTACCAAATTATAACCTGCCCACATTCAAAATGGTCAGATGTTCCTTCAGTTACTTAATATTTTCATAAGTTCAGTTATTCTAAAGAAGTAGCTTCCAACTTGTGGGTCTTAGTTTGAGGAGCCCTTGGAGTTACTGTGAAAGGTGTGTGAGTGGATATTGAATTTGTGTCTCCTACCTATTTGTACTGCCACCTTCTAAATAAATGAGATGTTATGATTGATTAAATGCAGGTTAATTTAAAATTAAATTAATTATTAAGCTGGCAGTGGCTTGTCATCGCTCTGTAGCTTTCTAATCAGCAGGTACTAAAAGTTCAAGGACTCGCAGCAAAGGATCTTCATTAAGAAGGTGGAGACCTGGTTTCAAATGGTCACTTTGAGATGCTCTAAATTCTCTAAATAAACATTTTCAAATGTTTGCTTAAAGATTCTCTAAGATATCCATTCAAAATTAGAAATTTCTCTCAGGACACTGTCTTTGAAGAATATTTCCATTTTTGTTGGGCTCAACGTTTCAAGAGAGAATCAAAGAAACACAGGAACCATGACTTCATCAAATCAAGGTTATATTTATAGAGAGAAAAATGGGACTATACAGTATTGAAAGGTTGATTGGCAGAAGGTATTGGATATGGCTTTAGTTTTAACCATGCTTTATCACTTTGGGAGGACAACTGGTCACCAAGCACGTAACTCTGAGTCTCCATTTCATGCTCTTGTTAGATTGCTCCAATATCAAAAGGAGAAACTCTTCCTTCACTCCCACCGCTGCTGGATGCTGCCCAGGAGGGGTGGGGACACAGCCTTCCTGTGTCAAAGTACAAGTAGAGCAGAAGAACCTGCACTGGAGGCCGTGTGGAAGGGGCGCTGCATGGATAAGTGGATGCTGGTTAAATGGGCTGCCAACTCTGGCTGTTCCCTCCTGGCGAGGCCCTCGTCTGGGCCTCTGAAGCTAGGTTTGCACTCAGGTGTGCAGGAAGAGACTTGACCTCCCCTCCCTAGAGTAAAGTTCCTCAGGGCTCTCTGTCTCTGGGTTTGTGATGGCCCCATCTAAGCCACGTGGTAGAGTTAGCAGGCAATATAGGCTCTTTAGCTTATAATGCACTAGAAAGTGGACATTTCAATATTCTCTCTGATATTATGACTAGACTAGACATGAATTTGTGTGTGTGTGTGTGTGTGTGTTTTACAATTTTACAATTCTTTCTTTCCCTGGACACGAGTGGTCATTTGATTTGTATCTGGTATACATAAAATGCTGTTCTGGATGTCAATATACCCACCTCTAGCAATATTTTTCTTCCCAGGTAACCAAGCTTGTGGAATGTGTATAAAAATAAGAGGAAATAGACTATAAAAGAGGTGCCAAGTAACTTTCTCAGGATTAAAGTGGATGAACTTTGGCCTGATTTATTTTTATTTCTTAGATGGTTTTTTTGGTTTTCTTCTACTTCCTTGGTTGTGGTATTCTGAAGAATGAAGTAATCAGGTATATGAAATAATGCTGAAGTGTTACTATACTTTTGAAAGCACAGTTAGGTCCATTTTCTCAATTGTTGACAAGATCCAGGAAATAACACAGTTTTGTACATGTGTGTATCTAAAGGTCAGGTAGAACAGATTTCATTCCAATTAAGAGTTATTCAAGTAGAATTTGTGAGGTAGAAGATGACAATTCTATCCATCGGTGTTACCTAACATTGAAATGTAGTTGAAATTGAGGTGATTTCATGGTAGGCTTTCCTAGAGGCAAAATGCTTGCTAATATTTCTATTCAGAAAAATATTGTTTTTGCAATTGAATGGATTTTATATCTGTAAAAACATAATAATTTCATATTTCTGGTCTTTATTTCTTATTTTAAGATATAACTAGCATCTATTCTATAATAAAATAGACTTTTTTTTTTGCTATGGAAACAGTAATTTTATATATCTTTTTTAAGATGCAGGTAGTATCTTTTCTATAATAAAATAGATATTTTTGCATTTTTATTCAACTCGAAGAACAAGTATAAATCTTTAGAACCGACTTCTGTACCAAAACATTTTTTTTAATGAAAAGTTGTCAATTGTAGTAGTTAACAAGGATAAAATTGCAGGTGTCTTTATGTTCCAGCATATAAGCTTAGGTTGAGCATTCCACTGTCATGTCACTGCTGTTCTCTGTAACCTTGATAGATCGCCCCTATAAATATCTCTTGGGGTAAAAAGTAATTTAATCTGTGGATCTGTATATTACCTCCTCATGAACATCCTATCAATTGTGCCAGAGTGCTTTCATGATATGCACTCAACTGAAACCATCAAACCTATTTCACTGAGGATTGTTAGTTAGACCAGAATCTTTGGTCTCAGCTCTGTCATTAAACTTTGCTAAAAGGTTGTTCACTTATGCATGGAAAAAAAAACTAAGTTCGTGATTTGGTTTTGAAAGACTCTGCCTTATAGGCCTGGGTGACTCCTGAGAACTAGAATATTCATTTGTTTTTATCTTGAGGTTGACCCAGTTAGAACCCAGGTTACATTTCTGTACAATTGTGTAACTCTTATCACTTCCCAAATGATCTTGGAACTCAGTCATGAGAACACAGCCCACCCTTCTTGCACCAACAGAGTGGAGAATGATAAAATGTCCCCCACTTTGACAGTTCTCTTTTCTCTCTTCTATTTCTTTGCCAGGACACTTAGTTGAAAATTGTCTACAGCTCTCAGAATATTTGGGTTCATGAAGAGGTGATCTGAATAGGTGATTGTGAAGCATAAATATGGATAGGCAATTCAAGACAACATGGTTAATGAAAAAACTAGATAATTTAAATAATTTTCTTGATGCCTTTTTATTAAATAGCTCTCTCGAGAGACCTCAGACCTTTTTAGAAGAGCTGAAGGCTCTTTTCCACTAACTAGTGTGTAATTTGGGGCCAATCGTTTAACCTCTCTGACCTCAGTTACTTTGCCTGTTAAGTAGGGATAATTGTATTTGCTCTATCTCTAGGGTTTTAGGGATAAAATGTGATGATAAATGTGAAAGTGCTTTTCAAAGTTAAAACAGTACCATATACACAAATACTCAGACTCAAAGGATTGCAGGTTGAATATATTTTTTCCAAATTGCCATGTATTTTTATGTATTATGTTGAGGTATTATGGCCCAGAAAGTAATTGTTTTATTGGATGGTATGTGGGGTGTGTATTTATGTTGTACAGGTTTTATATAGGAGAGGATAAAGTAGGTTGGGTAGCTACTAAATCTTCAGTATGTCTCTATTAAGTGTTCCATTTCTGCTTATGAAAGCTGTTGGTAATCATTTGTATAAGTGATGTTATAAATTACTCTGTATAACTCTGGCAAATATTTATTTTAATACAAAATAGTTCAATTTTCTGTGATGAAAACACTAATTAATTCAACCACAAAAATACCGCTTAATCTTTAGTGGGAAAACTGGCTAGCTGTAAACCAAAAAATTTGGTTTTATTACATAAGTGTCCAACGATAAATTTAGCTTTAATGTAAAAGGCAAAATTGTAGAAATAGTGATATTACCCTCATTCTTAAGTTTTCTGTGAATTTGTTGTCTTTCACTACCAGCAGAGGGAGCCTGAGAATTAAATCGTGTCAAGATGGCTTTGTTAATTCTTTTGAATTTACACATTTAGCTCATAATAAAAGAAATAAAAACCCATCACAGATTAATGGAAAGCCATCGCACTTGGATTAGGCTGTAGATGAGCATTTGATTCCAGACTACTGATTATAATGAGCTTCAATAGACTAGGAATATCTATAACTTGCTTCCACTCACCCCACCAAAGCATCAGCTGCAAACGTCCACAATCTAACAAAGTTAATAATATCTCAATGCACAATTTATTTGACAGGACATCAGAAAGGATGCACTCCTCAAAATATAATTTTATCAAATACACAGCAACAGTATTATGAAGTGTTCTCATTGACTACATTACTTCCACACGAGAAATGGAACGCACACACATGTGGTGTAATCAGTTTTTCCTCCTTTCAATGTATTTCATGATATAAATTTTATTTTATTTTATTTTAAAGATTTTATTTATTTATTTGACAGGGAGAGACACAGCGAGAGAGGGAACACAAGCAGGGGGAGTGGGAGAGGGAGAAGCAGGCTTCCCGCGGAGCAGGGAGCCCGATGCAGGGCTCGATCCCAGGACCCTGGGATCATGACCTGAGCCGAAGGCAGAAGCTTAACGACTGAGCCTCCCAGGCGCCCCTTATTTTATTTTTTTTTAAATAGAAGAAGAGAATAAGGTAATCTGAATGGAAAATAATGATGAAATCCCAGCATTTATGGCTCAACAAAAAGTTTATGTATAGTTTCTCATTGAAAAATAAAAGGTTTTCCAAACTTCAAGGAAAAAACCTATCAGAGAGCACATTTTCATTGCTTTATTTCCCTTAGATGACAGTGCAATGCAATTGTGTATTTTATGCACCTGTGACTAAAGAAACCTACTGGAATTTGATATTACCTAGCGACTCTCATTTTAATAATGATACTGTAGTAGTGGTGTAACCGCTAATCTAGCATCAAAAATCCACCTTTCTCGGAATCAAGACATTTACAAGCATGCATCTCTGCCTTCAAAGAGCTTATCTATTACAGATGGAAATTCAATAATGATCGATTCCCTTCCTCACGCTAAAGAAGTCACTTTGGCAAACATTTATCGAGTGGCTATTACGAGCCAGCCACTGTGCACAATGCAGAAGTACAGATGTGAATCAGAAAGCATTGTTGCTCATAATCAAGAGGCCAAGGTTGACAAGCAACCCAAGAACGACAAGGCAAGGCGGTACATACGGTAATAAAGACAACACTGCTGGGCTTTAAGATTACTGAAGGCAGGGAACATCTTTGTAACCCCAATACCAAGCACAGTATTTTGCATATAGTTAGTGCTCAATAAATACGTAGTGAATTGGTTAACAACACACGGAGTGTGATAGCAAAGCATCTTCTTGGTAAACAAGTTCATTTTCCCCACTGCTTCCCCTTCCCATCGCTGTAGTCCTCTTTTCCCCTAGTTCTCACAATGTGGGGGATAGCCATGCTTTCTTCTGATACAGCATAGCAGTTGTGTTGTATAATAACTGGTGCTTGATTCTTTGCTATTCCCTGGACTTTGTATTTGCTATTCTCTATCCTGCGATATCTTGGAATCCATAAGATGAATGTAATAATAACAACAACAAAAAAACCCCCACCCAAACCCACAATAAAGAGAAGTGATGGGCATTCTGTTAAGTACCATATAGAATTATCTCACTTGAACCTTAAAATAGCTGTCATTATTGTTTTTTTCAGGAGAGGGATCTTATGCACAGAAAAATAACTTGGATAATAAGTGGAGCTCATATTTGAATCTAGGACTCTGACTTCCTGCTCTGAATGACTGCACTATATTGTCTGTTTATTTAGGTTGCTTAGAGGCCATTTGAATTAGTAGTGAAAATACTTTCTTGGAAGAGACGGTCTACTTCCTCCAAGAATACTATAAATAAATTGCTTTTAATGCATAAGATATATTTAAGCTATAGAAGTTATTTTATAAATACTGTAAAATATTTAGGTTATAGAAGCACAAATGAATCACAACTGATAATTCTTTCTAAGCAACATGTTTCTTTTAAAACTGAGGAAGGAAGAATTCAATTTTTATAATAGGCAAAACACCTTCAAATGTATCTTCAGATGCTCAACAGACCCCAAAGACTCCCCAGAACTGGACCACAGTGCAGTCTGCTGTGGAATGCTTTGCAGCTTTGTTTTCCCAACTAGACTCATTAGCAGTGCCAGGTGGTAATAACTATCCAACTGATTCCTACTAGTACAAAAAAACCTGCCTAAGATCACCATGGACTCTTTCTTTCCCCCATTCTCGGCTTCATTTCTGACCTGATGCACTTTTGGAAAATAATTATGCATGGCAGGAAGTTGCCATACAACAGAGAAGGATTGTTGTGTCCTGGGATTATATAGGAGCTCAGATCAAATACTTTTTATTGTGCAAAGAATTGAAAAACACGGTTTTCACCAGCATAGCACAGTGAAATCTATTTCTTGCTTTTTTTCTTTCCTGTTCATTTCATCATTAAAGACTCAACGCAGGAAATTATTTACTAATTTGGGAAAATGTTAGCACTGGTGTTTAGCATTCGGCAACATCACGTAGATTCTAGAAACAAAAATAGCTCCAGAGTCTGTTCAAGCAAACTGGAATAAAAGAGTGGACCTTTTAAAGTTGTCTTTTTTTCACCCATTATACATCATGACTCAACAGGTAGAAATACAAAGTGGTATGGGAAAGCAGTTAGTATTTAGTTAGGCATTCTCTATCTAGGAAGAATTTTTAGTCAGTTAAATTTTGTTCCTGCTTCAGTTTTTGTTAAAAAGAGGAAGATAACAAAGGGACATAAATGAGGATATGTTTTGAAAAAGTAACTGCCTGCCACCTTCCAAAGAAGACATAGTCAGCCAAATTCCTAGACCTGTGCTACCTAAGACGGTAGCCACTAAGTCACACGTGGCACTTGAAATGTGGCTAGTCCAAATGGAGATGTGAAGTCTAAAACGCATGTTAGATTTCAGAAACTGAATGTGAATAAAGAAGATAAAATATCTTAGCAATAATTTTTTATATAGGTTACAGTGTGAAAAGATATTTTGGGTATATGAAGTTCAATAAAATATATTATTAAAATTAATTTCACTTGTTTCTTGTTACTTTTTAAAAGATTTATTTATTTATTTGAGAGAGAGAGAGAAAGAGAGAGCAGGGGAGGGGCAGAAGGAGAGGGAGAGGGAACCCAAGCAGACTTGGTGCTCAGCACAGAGCCTGAGGTGGGGTTCGATCTCATGACCCTGAGATCACCAGCTGAGCTGAAACAAAGAGTTGGATGCTTAACCGACTGCACCACCCAGGCACCCATTTCTTGTTACTTTTTAAAAAATGAGGCTACTATAAGACTTAAAATTACCTAAATGAGTTGTATGATATTTCTATTGGACAATACAGTCCTAGGCTATTATTTTGAGATATCATTGTCCTGAGAACTGACCATGAGTAACAGCAAGATCTTCAATCACAGAATTAAAACTTAATTCAAAAGCCTTTTGAAAAGCAACTTGGAGATACATATTAAGATACTTAAATGTATCTCAACTCTTTTGAGCAGGAATTTCTATTTCTAGCCATATAACCTAGCAATTCCATTCCTAGGTATATACCCAAGAGAAATGAAAACATATGTACACACAGAAACTGGTACACAAATGCTTATAGCAGCATTATTTACAATAGCCCAAAGTGGAAACAACCTAGTTGCCCATCAACTAAAAGAATGGATAAATAAAATGTGGTATATCCACACAATGGAGTATTATTCAGCTATAAAAAGGAAAGCAGTATGGATACATGCTACAATATGGATGAACCTTGAAAACATTATGCTAAGGAAAAGAAGCCATTTGCAAAAGACCACATATTACGTGATTCCATTCATATGGAATGTCCAGAATAGGGAAGTCTATATAGATAGAGAGTAGAATAGTGGTTGCCTAGGGCTGGTGAGAGGTGGATGTTGGGTGAGGAGTAGGGAGGTGATAGCTAAAGGGTATAGGATTTCTTTTTGGGGTAATAAAAATGTTCTAAAACTGGCTGTGGTAATTTTGCATGGATCTGTGACTATATGAAAAATAATTGTATCCTTTAAATGAGTGAATTACATAGTATGTGAACTATACTCAATAAAAAGATGTTCAAAAATTTATTCCTGGGAAATCAAAGTTAAGAAAATAATCTTAAATAAATTAGAAAATCCCTTTTATTTATAAAGTTGTGTGCTATTGCATTACATATAATAGTGAAAAATTTAAAACAACCCAAATGTCCAAATAGAGGAGTAGCTAAATAATTTATGGTATAGTCTCATCATGGAATGCAGATATTAAAATGATGAGTATAAGCAAATTCTTGTAAGAGCTTGTAATAATGTGAGAAAATTTCCGTTTTTTACGGTTAAGTGAAAAAAGACCTACTGTGATATATATTATTTGCATAATACCATAACAATAAAAATGCCTAGAAAAAAAACTAGGAGGAAATACTGGCCCCAAAATATTAGTAATATTTGGGTTGGGGGGATATGTGAGAATTTTTCCTCTTCATAATTTATTTTTCATATTTTTTATAATCAATTTTTAAATTGAAATCCAATAAATCCTATTTTTAAGATGACTTTTATGCTTTAATCGCCAAGAGAGGAGAGCAGATAGATTTTTATAAGATCCAAAGACAGAAGTTGGAACAAGGCAGAATTTGTTTGAAACCTTCAATAAACCTTCAGTTAACCAAAACATTAAATTAATTATCCTGTTAATTGAACACCACTGTCCTTGTTATGTAAACACGAAGATAATTCACCATATTGAGGTGATAATTAAATTAAAAAGGATGGCACGGTGGCATTGACTGTTACTTTATTCCGTTGATTGAGACCCTGGAACCCAAATTCTATCCCCTCCTATCTTCTCTGAAGTTTTCTTTTATTCCCATGCCCACAGGGAGGAAAGAAGAAAACCCCCTGCTCCTTTCCAAAATGAATTTTCTGTGTATGTTCTCCCTGCTGCAAATTTTGTCATGTATTTGCAAACATGTTCACTTTTGCAAACTTGTCCCCTCTTTTCTGAAGAAACCCTTCCTTGGCCCCACTCTGGTTCCACTTCAGGTTTTCCTCTCTCCTCCCCCTCATTATGCCAGGCCTCCATTTTCTTCCCCACTTGGCAGTCTGGGTGGTATTGCAATGACCCTAGTCAAATAGCTCTCTGGAATATTTATTATCCGCTCTCACCAAACCTCATGACTTCTCTGTGCAGTCTGTCTGCACTAGGATTCTAGACCACTAACATTCTCCCCGCCATCCAGGCTGTTGCCATCTACTGCCCATTCATGTTTTACCCGACCTTCAGACCCTGGTAACCAACTTCTTGCCAGAGATTTCTCAGATTCTGGTAGGCAAAAATAACTCTCACTTGGTCCTATGTGGGTGACAGCAAGGGCTGGGTCTTATTTACCTTGTTCCTATCCGGCAGAAAGTTCTCAGCATAGCAGATAATGCTTGATGCATGCCCACAGCATCAGGGGGGCTGACGAGACAAGGGACATTGAGCTTTTTCATCTCCTTTTGGTGGTGTTCAAACATTTTCCTAGAAGCTGAGCATTTCTGACTATTCCTAAAATAGACTTCTAGAGCTAAGAAAGAGCTGGTTTAAAGTTCTCATTTATAGATAATGGACTGAAAGCCCAGTGGCATTGAAGCCACGCAGTTGGTCTTCAACAGAATCGGAACCAAAACTCAGGCCATCTGGCTCCCAAGTCAAATCACTACTCCCCTTTCCTTGCCTATCTTGTGCTTCTGTTGTCTAAAGGTTTCAGAACTGACTTTTGTAACCTCCTCACAGAAGTCCCCCAAGAAACAAAACAACCTACTATGGACGCGACTGTCCTCCCTAGTCTGTGCACTCAAGATTTTAATTCACATTGAATATCCCTTTTGTACCAAATAGAGTGACTAGCTGTCCTGATCTGCCCCAGACTGAGGGGTTTCCCAGGATGTAGGACTTGCAGTGCTCAAGGAAAGAGTCCCAGGCAAACCAGGACTATTGGCCACTCTTATCAGGCATTCTACTCAACAATTTAATATGTCTTTTTAAATGACAGCCCCGCGAATAGGCATTCTCATTCCCATTTTATACATAAGGAAGACCGAGGATTAAAGAGGTTAAATGATTTGTCCAAGGATATGCAGTTTATAAATGTCAGAGTCAAGATTAAACCCCAGATTTGTTTAACTATAAGCTCATGATCTCTCCCCTACTTTCCAATCGGAAGTGTGGGTGCTTTACAGCTGTTAAAATCTGCACAGGGAAAGATAACTCTGTGAAATACTTAGTTTAAAAATTGATTTATTATAGGCTAGTTTCGTTGAGGTGTTGCTAATTTGCATGATTGACACATAAGGAGAAGAAAAGCAGCTGCTTAAAATGCATAAATTATTTGTAAGTGATAATGAGCCAGGTAAAATTTAAATTACACAGTCTCAATCCATTTAGTCTTCCCTTCCTCTAGTGGGAGGTGGGGTGGATGGGAGACAAACCTGACATTTATTTACATGTCTAGAAAAAAATGAATCCAGTTAATTTTATTAAGCTACGTTTGAATCGAAGACAGTGCACTCCAGTCAAATTAGTATAGAGCAAAGTGAGGAGAAATATTAGTACTTTGATGGTGGTTGGGTTAGTAGTTTGACAAATGAGATAGTTTGATAAATGAGAGCTTGGTTTTCTTCCTTTCTCTAATTCCAAGATCAATTTATTAATTCATTCTTTTCTTTCTTTAGGAAAAAAGCAGTCATTATAGTTAAATACTCTTTTAAAAAATTAGATGTTTAAATTTTTTATAAAAAGATAATACATTCAAGTGGTTAAGAGAAAAGCATAAAAAGTCTATTCAATGAAGAGTCTTCCTTCCAACCTCAAGCCACACCACACAGTTGTTTCCCTCGACACAACTGATCACCACTCTTCATTTCCTGTGTGTACTTGCAGAGCTAGTTAATCACATGCAAGCAAATACTCCTTCTCCTTCCACAAAAATCGTAGCGTATTAAGGACATTATTCTGTATGTGGATTTTCTTTTAAACACAATCACACATCTGACGATAAATCAGTAGATAAAAAGCGTCCTTATTCTGTTTCATGGCCACATAATATTCCACTCTATGAATGTACCATATTTCTTAAACTAGTTCCCTGCTGATAGTACATACATCACTTAACAATTTTTAATTTATCAAATAATACATTCACATGTTTAAAAATTATATATATGGATATATATTAGCATCTTTTATTCATTCATGTCTTCCATTCACCCCAGTTCTCCCACCTCACCACACATACACCCAGATAAAAATGTTACTAGTTTTAGATACAGCTTTCAGTTTCCTTATGCTTAGAGAAGTAAATACAAATGTATATCCTTATTTTTTCTCCTTCTATAGCCTCCTTTATACACTATCCTGTGTTGTGAGTTTTTCATAGGAGTACGTAGTGAGTGTCCTCATTTTTTGTTTAACTGTATAATTTTTTTTTTTTTTATAAAGTTACTGATGAATAAGGGGAGGGAGGGAAGGAAATTTTTTTTTGTTTTTATTTTTTTATTTATTTTTAATTTTTTAAATTTATTTGACAGACAGAGAGATACAGCGAGAGAGGGAACACAAGCAGGGGGAGTGGGAGAGGGAGAAGCAGGCTTCCCGTGGAGCAGAGAGCCCGATGTGGGGCTCGATCCCAGGACCCCGGGATCATGACCTGAGCTGAAGGCAGACGTTTAACGACTAAGCCACCCAAGCACCCCCAACTGTATAATCTTTTATTGTGTGGGTATACCAAATTGTATTCAACCAGTCCTCGATTAATTAATGGTCATCGCCTACTCTTTTGCCTATTCAAATGCCCTGTGGCTCAACATCCTGTGACTATCGTCTGGACAGATAATTTAAGGTATGCGCTGAACTGCTTCTTTTCTTAAGAAATTTTCTCATTAAGGGTTAAATATTAGTGCTGAATTTTTTGTTATTCTACACATGGCAGAAACCTCTTACCTTAAGCACCATAAATAGTCTCTCTGAATATTATTGAAATGCTGTTGCTACCACAATGAGGAATTACAGAAAACGCAGCGGCAATGATTACATTACTCTTCCCTATTGATTGAGCTGTTGCCGCCGATCCTGCGCGTGAGTGTGCTGAGAATGCCTGAGAACAACTGACAGTACCCAAGGAATTTGTTTTTAATCTTTCTTTCTTTTGGGTGTGGAGAGGGTGCAGTGCGGAATGTGGAATTTGGAAGCCTCGGATGTTCACTGATCTTTAAAATGTTCCCTGACTAGGATCCAAAATGATAATTTCCAATGATCCCTAATTAATTACTTCAAGAGCTGGAGTTTTATATCACCAAATAATACGGAATATAGATAAATCTTGTTTTAGATTTATTTTAATGCAAACAGTTTGCATATCACATACAATATTCTAAAATCCTTCGTATGCAAGAGACATTAGAAGGCTTTTATTTAAAAGGCTAAACATAAATTATGGTAAAGTGGCTTTGGCTCTAAGATGGTTTAAATGGAAACAATCCAGTGGGGGGCAGGAAAATTAGTCTACTTTTCGAAAATAGAGGCATGTTTTGCAATAAAATAGGGCAGACTGCTATTCCATAGAGGATCTTTAATTCTAATGTATATGTACAACAGTGTCTCCATCAGACATAGCTGGGCAGCATAAAGTAAAAAGAAATAGCATTGAAATATAGCAATAATTATTTAGTTTTCACATCAGGAGGAGTTTGGGGGATGTAAATTTTGTTACTCAAGATAGAACTCATAGATTTAAAAATTTAAAGAATAAGGATTTAGGCTTCCGAGACCGTATGACATTTTGGCACCTGATGGGCAAGGGGGTGTAGTGGTTAAGGTACTGTCTGCAGGACAGTCCAGACCCGTGAAATTCATAGCCAGCATGGGCATGCATTCCAGTTCCAAGGTTTTGTTAGCTCCGGATCGATTCCTAAGCCTCTGCTTCTCCATCCACCATGTGGGGTGGTTGTGACAAACTCCATGCCTGCCTATTTCAAACTCTCAACAAGTGGCAGCTTTCACAGCTTAGTCACTACACCAGGCACTTCTCCAAAGCTCTTGATTCTCACCTCTGATTTGCCTCATCTTGGGGGCAGGTTCTGGTGTCACACTGGGGTGTCAGATGGCGGCTTGGGAAATGATCATGAAGGCCTGAGTTCTGGGAAGCCACATCTCTCTCTCCACCCCTTTGAATGTCCCAGGGCTGATTTTGTGAGCAGTAGGCCAAGGGCTGAGGATGGGGAAGGCTTAGTAACTGCTTGAAAGCCTCCCTATCTGATGACTGCTGTGCTAGGGCCCTGGCTCTTTTTGTCCCCAATCACAGCACTGCTGTTGGAGGGTTACTTCGATTGGGTGAAGCTCATACTGTGGGGTAAAGAACGTAAACTCCATACTATGCATTGAAACTCCTCTTCTATATCTGTCCATATATTTTTGAGCACCCAGAAGAAATGGTGAGAAACTAATGATCAGTTTACAGCAATTTAAAAGGGTGCTTTTCATGTCTAATTCCTACATTCTAAAGTAGCTATACAGTAACCTGTCAAGCATTTTCTTATTTCTTTAATGCAAGTAATAAAGAATGGGGAAAAATAGGGTAATGAAATCAAAGCTGTATTTTGACCAGTTTGTATATGTATTATGAAGAATTCATAAGCTATCAAAAGCATCTATGATACAGAAGAATCAAAACCGTATTTAAAGAGTATGCCCTTCAGAAAAGGTCAAAGAAAGCCAAGCCTATGGTTTAGAAATGGTAACAATGTACAGATTCAATGAGAAGTTTTAGGTCAGGGCTGATTTTTAAAAACATCTGAAAAGCAAATCAAGTCTAAATAAACATTGGAAATAAACAACACACAAGTATATATGGGTCTGAAATTTTTCTTGCATTTATAATCCTCGATCTGCAGGAGAACGGCCGCATTTTCAGTCACTATTTATCCTAGGTAGATATTAGGCACTTAATGAATAAATGATGAATAAATGCATTAATTAGTGAACTGGAATAATGTCAGTGTCTAAAAACTTGTGACAAATTACAACATTTACAATATTTTCAATGTGATAATAGCAAGATGCAGATCTACATCTTGAATGTCAAATGTCTCATGGTTGAGTGATAAATCTAAAAATAAGACAAAAGAATTCTCCAGTACTTAAGGAAAAAACCATAAATGTCATCCATAAATCTGTTGCCTTTATAAAAATGCAGACTTTTGATTAAATATGTAACAAAAGATAGGTCTCATGACCATGTTACTCACAATTAGTTAATAATTTGCAGCAAGGGGCAGTGAGTTAATGTGTCATTAGTAATATTCAAACACACCAAAACCTAAGCTGAAAACCTAGAATAGCTGTATTTGAGGTCAAGTAATTATACTAATCCTTCCCCTAATTTTTTTGCCATTTTCTTATTTTAAGAGCAAAAATAGAAACAAAAAATACGTATTTTTAAGTAGTGCAATTAGTTCATTTGCTTTATTATCTGGAGATCTTATAAAGTAATATTTTATTCGGAGTGATTCTTGCAAGCTATTTGAAATTAAACATTTTCTCTGCACCTGTAAAAATGTGTAAATGATGAAGCTGGCAGCATGATGATCGCTTTACAGAGAAGCATTTCCTTCATCATCTTCAAGGTCATTCAGATTTATGATCTAATCACCCATGGCTCTTTAACAGGATGCATTTGAATCTGATTAAAGAAAAAACAAATAGCGGTATAGATTTATTAATAAAATGTGCCTGAGTGTCTCACTGATGTATACCTCTTTCCACATATGAGGAGTTAAAATTCACAATAAAAGAAGGGAGTTTCTGGGGATTTAATCTCAAATGTTTCAGCTTCTGAGTTGCTTCAGGAGTTGCTGCCTGTGTATTGGTGTGTGTGGATTGTGAAGGGCTATCTGTTTCCCCCTCTTTCTCTTCGGGGTTTAATTACTTCACCTACATCCTAATTCAGGTAACTCATAAAGCTTAGCCTTTGTTGTAGGTCCAACAGCTGTCTTATGTCAGTAGCAAGTGAAATGTTCACAAAGTACCGGAATGCTGCAAGACGGTTTATAGCGGTGCAATAAAAGGTAAATTGAATTTACAAAGATGCATTTGTCACTGATTAAAAACTTACAAAGTTAATTGGAAACACTGTGGAGGTGTTACCACACAACTCGAGGTGTAATGGGTGGTTCTAATTCAGCCTGGAGGGGAGTTGCGGGTCCCATTATGGTCTCCCATAGTAAGATGCCCGGCGACGCGCTCCAGTTTAAGTAGCAAATCAACACAATAAAGATCTCGAATATTTGTAATAGGAGGGGAGTGTAAATTTACTCACATTTATTCTCGAGAATAGCTAAAGGAAAAAACCTTCAGTGTTACAAAAATGCTAAGTGTGCTGATCACATGGCTTCCCCCAAGAAAACATACTGAAAGTTTTTTATTTTCTCCATCTGCAACTTTTCTTATTTTTCTGATAGTTACACTGGCGGCACCACTGCAAGAAGCGTATCAGTTGGGAAGGGAAAAAGCAGACTGAAATGGCCAGCAATCTGAAGTTAGCAGAACCCTCCCTTGGGACCATGGCGAATTATCTCCACATAATTCACTTAACCTTTGGCATTTGGGGACTTGGGAAACTGAATGTATTTCTAAACTTGAGGCTTTTAATTGCTGGTTTTAGTGTCACTGGTCCAGCTCAGTTGGAGAGATGATGATTGAAAAACAGTTCTAGGAGGCTTTTCACCTCTGGTGCGCATCCTGGATATAATTAAGTTGGTGGCCTGGGGTGGCCTTTACATTTCTGCAGACAGAAGTGAACAGTTAAGCCCCAAGTGATGGGCCTTATGTGGACATTCTGTGTGTGCCTTGACTAGACTAGGTGTATGTGAAGAGATTAAAAGGAAAAACACTGAGATAACTAAACCAAGTAATCATCTTCAGTAAACTCATTACATCAAATAACTAGTACCAAATTATCAGAGTCACAGAATTTTTTGGCTGGAGTCTTAGAGATCATATGTTTAAATTCAAATCGCATGTATTGAAGTTTATGCATATTTTTATTTCCATATAATTTATATTCTCTACTTTCCAATACTCTAGTAGTATTTACCAGACGTGTTTTTGATGTTAGAGATGGTACTGATAATGGCATTTTTATATGTGTTTCATTTGTTACCTCTGATGGATGGGCAAAGTTTTAAGTCTGATGGATTCCTTTCATCAACAAAGGAGACCATATAGCCCCACAAATCTATTTCTTTTAAACTAGTGTTTACTTACACAGTGCTTACTATGTGCTAAGTGCTTTTTGTATTTAACCCCATTTAATCCTCACAACAATGCTCTAAAATAGGTGCTATCATTATCCCCATTGTACAGATGAGGAAACTGAGCTTCTAAGATGTTAGGTAACTTGCTCAGGTAAGCACTGGAGCCAGAGTTCCCATCTTGTACTGTCCAGTTATAGAGGAAGCGCTCTCTGCTATGTGGCCTCATTACCACTGAATCTGGAGGTCAGAGCCCTATTGTTAATATGCAGAGACGACATATTAACTTGACCTTTGCTGGTTCCCTAGGATTGGGGACTGACATCAGTAATGAATTGAATAGTAGGAGCAAAAGTGGAGCTCATTTCTAAGACGTAATGTGCTATTGTGGAAAGTGCACAGAATTTGGTATTTGAGTCCGAAACTTCCCTAATAGGCTTCCACTGACCTGGATAAGGCAAATTCTTGAAACCTCAACTTCTTTATCCATAAAATGGGGGATAATACACCTTATGGTGGTTGTGAGGGTTAAATGGGACAAACACTAGGTAAACAGTAAAATTCTATTTAAATATTAATTACGATTTTTCTTCAACTTCATATAATATTATTTTTAGGCTTTTCACCAAAATCTCTTATAAAATAGTTGCACTCACAAGCTGCTTGATAAACTTACTTGAGTTCACTTGGAAGGAGCACTGAATAGCACAGAACACCAATCCTAGGAGGACTCATTGGCCCTTTGCCGTTACCTGTTTTGTTCAGAATATTCCTTAGGTGTTAGGAATAGGTAATGTATGTAACTCTCAGGAAATTGTCTTCCTGAATGATTCGTATGCAGTGTTCAAGGAACCAATCATTTTGCAACCACAGAAAAACTTGAAGATAGAGGAAGATGGCAAGTTAAAAACCCTGAAAGTTTGCAGAATTTCATTAGACTTCTTTGAAAAATCAGAAATGCATCATTATGGAAGGGAACTTAGAAGAATGTTAATTATTTCATCGTTTGGGCGTGTAAAAAGTGGCTCAGCCATAGGCACCCAGGAATGTGCCCCAATCAGCAGGCAGTTCCATTTACCCTTTAATTCCTCCCATTAAGCGTCTGTCTTTCTTTTTATCTCGTATCTGTGGCTTATTGAATTTTCTAAAGCCTTTGTTTATAAAATTGTCCTTTTATTGATGCTGCTTATTAAGTAAATATAGTTGCAACACAAATCCATTATTATATTTACAAGATATCAACTATTCACTGTCATCAACTCTTGGCACCCATCTCTAACCAGACACAAGTACAATCTGAATGATTTCAATCTACAGATAAATTAAAGAAACAAATTGTAACTCTACTTCTTTTTCTCACCAGCTTTTGGTGAAAGAGTCAAAATGTAAAATGGCCAAAAGAGTGAAATTCACAAACTTAATGATCACTTCTTAAAATCTCTGAGGTTGAGACCAACTACCCCATGAAGTATAGATTACTATTATCCCATTCTTTTTTATAATAAGGAAATCAAGGTTTTAAGAGACTTGTCTAAGATCAGTGGAAGCGGGTCAGAGAAGACCCTGGGGTTTACGTAACAAGTCCTTTCACAGAAGGGCTCACAGGGATGTTTCTGCCACAAAGGATAAGGACTCTTCAATACAAGCAAATTTGTATTCTAATCTTTGAGCCCACGGAAGTAGCATCACCTTCCACAAACAAACTCAAATTTATTTATAAATATGTATCAAAAACAATTCCATATTTTAAAAGCATTTATCTCAACACACCCTTCTTTTGAAAATATGAGGAGGCAAGTAGAAATATATAAAGTGAATTGTGGTTTAAGAGGAAAAGTTTGAACAACAAAAATACTGGAATAAATGAGAGGTCACTTTCCTTTGTTTCTAAGTAGGGTATTTCCTCTGACCTTGAAGAGTAACCTCTACTTTAAGGCTCAGATCTATAAGATTTCAAGACTTGCATGAAACATGAATGACTTCAGAATGACATTTAAATGGTCACACAGCCTCTTCTGGCTAAGGATTTCAAAATATTTATGAAGAAATGAACCTGCATGTTATATTACTATTAGGAGGTATTGGTAATATGCACATATTACCCAAATTATGCCATCTACAGGCAGAGGAACTGAGCAGCTGAAAGATATCAAATCTCGTGTCTAAGGCAAGGGTCTTCCTTCTCACTGGGCTCTATAGTACTAAGTTCCTGTTCACAGAGTTAAAATTTTATGTTAGATAGCATGGAATCATCACTGAATGTAGAAGTTAGAGTTTAGATACCAATAAAAATGATTAGCTGTGTAATTCTGACAGTCTTATAACCTCTCTAGGCTTAGCTTGCTCATCTTTAAAATGTATATTTATAGGAGAGAGAACTGGGAAGGAAGGAAGATATGTCAACTCAACATTTCCAAACTCTGTCCCAAGGAACACTAGCATTGTATGCTGGGGCCAGAAGCTTGTGAGACAGCGGGTGCCATGTTGGCAGTTTGAAATTGACCATGGTGAGAATTTATACCATGGAAACACAGGTAAATGCTACAAATCGGGCCCCTCCCTTTCCCAAAAGTTGTTAAACATTTGCCATTACATCACGAATGTTCATAGATACTCTTTGCATTAAGAGTTCTACAGTCAAATAGGTTTTGGAAACACAAGGTTTTACAAAGTTAAACAGGTCCTTTCTCTTTCTCCATCCTTCTGTCCTTCCTTCTCTCTTCCTTCTTCTCACCCTCCCTCTTTCCTTTTCTCCTTCCTTCCTTCTCTTGTCCTGACAAGTAATGTGATTCTTAAGGACACGAGCAAGAGATATACAGCACCTCACATTACAAAACTTTATAAAAATGCTCTTCAGACATACCTCTTAATCCTTAAATTCCAGTCCTCACTGGGAATGGATCAAATCTTTTCCTATTTCTCTTCTCTTTCTCCACTTTCTCTGAGATCTAGATCTTCATTTCTTTTTCAGTTAGCATGCTATATATTTTTGTATAAAGTAATAAATATATATTTAGAGAATAAAATATGAAAGCCCCACCCCCTTATACCAGGTTTTTCTTTTTCTTACTATAGGTCTGCCAAGACTTTATATGCTAATGTGCACTGTGAGAGGACATTTCAAACTTTATTTGAATACAGAAACTGCTTCCCTAAACACCTATTAACATGTTGAAGTACATGGATTTTTTTTGGAAGGAAGTTTCAGAAATAATGAAGTAATGGATTTCAAAGAAGTCTTTGAGCTGAAAAATTATACTAAGTGTATGATTTTATTTTTATTTTTTTTAAGATTTTATTTATTTATTTGACAGAGAGAGACACAGCGAGAGAGGGAACACAAGCAGGGGGAGTGGGAGAGGGAGAAGCCGGCTTCCTGCGGAGCAAGGAGCCTGATGTGGGGCTTGATCCCAGGACCCTGGGATCACAACCTGAGCTGAAGGCAGAGGCTTAACGACTGAGCCACCCAGGCACCCCTAAGTGTATGATTTTAAAGATTGCTATTATTTCAGATGTAGGATGAACTACATGGTGTGTACAGGTCGTAGGTTTTGGATAAGCTTTTGAAACAAGGACTAATGATTCTGTCGACTTACTTTGAGAATGGTAAAGAGTCACATTGTTTTCAAGTATTGAAATGTTCAGATTCCTTTTATGTTTATCTAGAGATAGGATAGGTATAAAAGGTTTTGTGAAACTTCAAGAAATGTTATGCTGTTGCCCTAATCCAAAATGTTCTAGAAATGGAACATGTGTAGTACCTTTTGAAGTAGAAAATCAATGACAATTCTCAGAAAGAACTAAGTGTATTTAAGCATCTATGTACAGTTATATACTGATGAGGAGATAGACGGATGGATGGAGAGATATAAATATAGTTTCAAGAAATTTGGGATCCATGAATTCTGTTTAAAGTTTGGTTTTTACCTCAACAGATCCTGTTCACTAAATTTACATGATTTCTATGCTACGTTTGCAAGTTCATGCCCACTGCTTCAACTAGTGTTAAGGGATGTTATAAGATTCTAATGCCTCATGAAAAATTTATCCAATTAACTCTTTTGATTTATTGTCAGAGATCTTAAGATAAATTGTAGTTACTGAAAACAGTTCATTTGTCTGTGAAATATGGTATCATTATGAAGTATAATATAAGTGACTGATCCAGTGCCTTGCCTTGCTCATACCGAGTTCATGCTACTAGAGTTCTTGTTAGGTTGAATTAGTATATGGATTCTGATAATTGCTATTAAAATCAGGTGAGATGTTAAAAGACCAAAGTAAAGCAAAAGGCCACGGGAGATGGCAACATGGATTAAAGGAATTATTGAACTCTTATTCCAGAACATAGGGATAAATCTTAAAGATTGCCTTCTTTAAACTCACCCTGTATCTTATTGAAGAGAGCAATAAAAACTTCTGTCTGGTCTCAGTGTGTTAAAGCTACTGCTGAAAGGGTGTGAGACTGAAGGGATCCAGCGGTGAGTTGTAAGTGACACATGCATGAACCTGTTCACAATTAACCTTTTTCTCCCTCTCAGAATTCACAAGGGACTTGGCCCACAGGAAGCCGGAGTTAGCTTTCTTCTCCTTTCAGTGAGGAGAAAATGCGTTTTGCAGAAAATACTCCCTGTTCACCATATCAGAGATCACTTGGAGAATAAGTTAATGTCACATCACCATCCACAGGTTAGCTAAGTGTTGAAAGAAGTTGGTATGGATAGAGGCTGGGAAGACTTACTCTTAAGAGTGTAAAGCCTGAATAATGTCAAAATGCAAGCAAACTGAACAGCGAAAATAGAGATATTATAAACAACCCCTGTCAGAAGCAAAGATAAGCCAGGGGGACTATTTCTGAATATTCCTCAGGGACAGATTATAAATTCTTGCTTCCTTGGAGGAAGACTATCCAGGAAATGCCTGTGATACAGGAATGGTCCATTTTTATTTTGTCTTCTTTTTCCCAAAAAACAGATACTCTCAGCTCGGGGGGTGGTGGGAGTTCTTCTCCCATGAAAGTAGAACTGCTTTTAGGAAAAGAAAGAGCAAATGCTGAAATGAGGTGAATTCATGTTAGTAGTAGGTTGACATTATTCTTTGAAAACCCCATGCAATTTTGTGAACTATTGTATACCTAGTATCCAACACACATTAGGCAAACATTACATTTTTGCTGAGTAAATATGAACTAATGAATACATGAATGACTTTTTTTAAAAAAACATAGGTAGATAGAGGGGCGCCTGGGTGGCTCAGTAGTTAAGCGTCTGCCTTCGGCTCAGGTCATGATCCCAGGGTCCTGGGATCGAGCCCCGCATCGGGCTCCCTGCTCCGCGGGAAGCCTGCTTCTCCCTCTCCCACTCCCCCTGCTTGTGTTCCCTCTCTCGCTGTGTCTCTCTCTGTCAGATAAGTAAATAAAATCTTTAAAAAAACCCACAAAAACATAGGTAGATAAAGAGGTCAGTGAGCAAATATAAAAAAGGGAGCTAGGTACCTTTATATATCCAACACAAACTGATACATTCAATTTTCTTTCTGGCAAATTAATATTACTATTCTTTATAATAATCACATAGTTCCATATGTTTAGCTAACACTTGTGATCTTATTGTATTCTTCACCTCTATGCCGAAACTCTTATTTTCACCAGTGATGGGAATTAACTCTCGTACCATAAGAGTGTTGGAGAAATCTATCTTCAAGGGATAACCCTCATAGCAGAACCAGGTTAATGTGGGGAGAAGCCCCCACCCAAAAGAGTCTGTAAGCACTAGGCCTACCTCTCCATACCCCCACTGACTGTCCAGTTACCTTTTATCACTTCTCCACGTCCCACTTCCTATTTGGAACCTTTGCTCTTGTGTCTGAGAGCTGTGAGGATGTGGTTCTCAAGCCCCTTTGCCCCGTGCCATCCTCTTGACTGTGCATTCTACAGCAGGAAGACCAGGTCCACACTCAGCTTCACTGTCAGCCCCAGATCCTAGAATGTCAGCCGTGGCTAAAAACCTAGCCCTTCTGTCCTTGGAGGGAAGATCAGACTTGGTTCCCAGTTTCCTCAAGGGGATTTAACTAGCTCATTTCAAGGTCATGTTTAGATACAACAGTCTATGAATTTTGATTTTTTTTTAATGTTAAAGTATCTTTTTAAAATTTTTTATTGTTATGTTAATCACCATACATTACATCATTAGTTTTTGATGTAGTGTTCCATGATTCATTGTTTGTGCATAACACTCAGTGCTCCATGCAGAACGTGCCCTCTTTAATACCCATCACCGGGCTAACCCATCCTCCCACCCCCCTCCCCTCTAGAACCCTCAGTTTGTTTTTCAGAGTCCATCGTCTCTCATGGCTCATCTCCCCCTCTGATTTCCCCCTCTTCATTCTTCCCCTCCTGTTATCTTTTTTTTTTTCCTTAACATATATTGCATTATTTGTTTCAGAGGTACAGATCTGTGATTCAACAGTCTTGCACAATTCACAGTGCTCACCATAGCACATACCCTCCCCAGTGTCTATCACCCAGCCACCCCATCCCTCCCACCCCACCCCCCACTCCAGCAACCCTCAGTTTGTTTCCTGAGATTAAGAATTCCTCATATCAGTGAGGTCATATGATACATGTCTTTCTCTGATTGACTTATTTCGCTCAGCATAACACCCTCCAGTTCCATCCACGTCATTGCAAATGGCAAGATCTCATTCCCTTTGATGGCTGCATAATATTCCATTGTATATATATACCACATCTTCTTTATCCATTCATCTGTCAATGGACATCTTGGCTCTTTCCACAGTTTGGCTATTGTGGACATTGCTGCTATAAACATTGGGGTGCACGTACCCCTTCAGATCCCTATTTTTTTTAAAAGATTATTTAAATCTTTAAATTTAAAGAGCAGGGAGCCTGATGCAGGGCTCGATCCCAGGACTCCGGGATCATGACCTGAGCCAAAGGCAGATGCTTAACCGACTGAGCCACCCAGGCACCCCTACAAATTCTATAATAGAAACTTTTTAAGGTTTCTTGATTGTAAATTTCTGGACAAGTTCAAAGTTCAAGCTGAAATTTTTTCGCTTGTACCATAAGCACACATTTGGGTCTTCTTGTTTGAAAATCTCAAACTGACATTGAGTTTGGGTCTGAAGATGTGCCCTCTTGTTTTTGCCAGATGCCAGCACCATGGTTCTATCAACCCTGTGTGGAGAACTAGGAGTCTAAAAAGCTACAGCCGGGTGCACCCTGTGGGTGCAGATTAACCCCAAAAATGGCTTCAGCCCTTTACTGCTTCTGTAATTCCAGGCCACTCTCGTCTATCCTAGGGCTTCACCAATCACTTTGAGGTCAGCGATTCAAGAAAGCCCTGTCCGGGTCCACCCTGGGTGACCCCAATACTCCATTTTCTGCCTGATGCTCCCATTACCAATTTCTCCTCCAACTTCCACAACATTCTCTCAGCTATAGAACCCACAAACTTAGAGGTCATCTTTTACTCTTTGTCTTCCTTTTATCCAGTCAGTCACTGGTTCCTGTCTTTCCTGCCTCTGATTCCTCTATTCATTTCACAGCAGTTACTGTGTCCCTTCTGTAGGGCACTAGGCACTGTATCAGGGACAGGGCATAGGAGGGGCTCTGGGTTCTTGTACATCTTGCCCCTTCCACTCTAGTCCCTCGGTTCCCGTTCCCATCTACCTGGGACTAAGGCGACGCTGGACTGATGTTGATCTTTTAATCCAGTTTACATATGGGACTACCCGATCAGTCTTCTAAAACACAGAGATGACCAGGTCATGTCTTTGCTCAGCAAACTCTCAATGGCCCCCAGTTCCCTATCATAACACAGCCCGTTGTAGAAGGAGCACTGAGCTAGGAGAGCTAGGAGTCTGCAGGTTGAGTCCTGGAGTAGCAGCAAGCTACAACCGAAGCCGAGTAGGTTCCGAATCCTGGCTCTGTCCACAGCTCACTGTCTGATGCAGGATTCTTTTCTGGACCTCTGTTTCTTTATCAGTAATGAGGCAGAGGGGATGGGTATCAGGTGCGGTGAAGAGAGACACAGCGAGAGCAGGAACACAAACAGGGGGAGTGGGAGAGGGAGAAGCAGGCTTCCCGCCGAGCAGGGAGCCCGACGTGAGGCTTGATCCCAGGACCCTGGGATCATGACCTGAGCCGAAGGCAGACGCTTAACGGCTGAGCCACCCAGGCGCCCCGGAAGAGCTCCTTTGTTTGACCCCAGAAGGAGATGGTTCCATCATTCTCTGCTGCCTTCTTTCCAATGTGAACATAGTTACCAGCGCAGCCGGTAGCCATGGCCCAGATGAGGCTCGGCCCAGAGCTGGCCCTGGTGTGTCAGAAAGGGGAGAATTAGGAACGGTAAGGCTGACTCTGTTGTTTCATTCATCAAAAACGCTTAGAGTTTAAAACTTCAAACATGAACACGTCTTCTGGTGCTAAATGAATGTTAGAGCCGGTTGGAAAACGATTAGTCTCTTCCAGGTGGGGCTGCGGCCACGGACTCTCGCAGGGGCCTCTCTGCAGCGCCCAGCTCAGGAGGACTGGTGATGGTTCTCGCTGTTGCCAAGAGGTTTTCGGCCTTCCTCTGCCAAGGCCGTCTTTCTAGCATGTGACATTCAGGGGACAGCAGTGGCAAATTTGGTGCCTTTGGAGCACTGATATTTAAGAGTAGCTATTTCTACACATGAAGCAAATATGGTTGTGAATATATTTGGATTTATATTAGAACAAAATCATATGTTCCCAGAACAGACGTATGCAAGCTCGTTGATTTTTTCTCCCCTCTTTGATGGTTCTATGACAAATTTGTTGTTGAGTTATGGTCATCACAGCTACATAAAGAACAGCAAGGGAAAATGATAGCCCATCATATATTACCATGATGTGCCCGTGTTATTCGGGTGATTATACAGATTCTAGAGGTATATCATATTGACTACCAGCCCGAGTCTTACCCACTGCTGTGCCCCCTCTGTGACCTCACAGCTACCCAGTCTTCCCTGCTGGCTTCATGGGGACCTTGTGCGTGCAGAGAAGAGTTAGATGGGAGAGATAATGAGAACTACTTTTCAATCTTATTACATTTATAATTATGTACTCGAATTTCACTTAGAGAATAGCAATTTGTAGCTTTGTGTTAGGTGCCTATTAGATAGTTTACATAGTTTTGGGTGATTTCCTTGTAAAATGATGTCTTATAAAACCATGTCCAAATTATTTAGAAAATAGTTATTAATTTCTTAGCAGATTATACTTTGCTAGATCATTTTTTTGTGGCCATTATGTACATATGAATAAAATAGCTTGCAGGAATTTTGCATTTGCCCTGCATTTTTCATTAATCTGGCTTTAAAAGACAGAACTTAGACTATCCTTTAAAAAGATTTTAATCTAGATAGGTCTTGCCCCTACCCTGAGCTACTTTTCTCCCCAAATAGGGTATTATCGCTTTCTTAAGTTGATATTTATAAAGTACTTAGAATAGTACCTGACACATGGTATTAAGTAAAAGAAATAAATAACTATAAAAATAATGAAAAACAAAAACCTCAGCAGCATTTGGGAGGAAAATTCCAATAACTTTGGCATTATCCATAGCTCATGTGTGAAAGTACAGTAATTTTAGGACGTACCTTAGAGAAGATTTTAAACCAGATAAAAGTCAATATCGATGTTTAAAAAATACATTAAATTTACTTTACACATTCATGTTTATTGTAGAAAATATATACAAATACAGATAAAAATTCCACTACCCAGAAACAACCACCTTAATGTTTTGTACTTTTTTCCAGAATTCCCTTTCTGTATATATACTGTACATATATAAGTATTTAAAAATATAAATGTGCAGGAGCTATGTTTTATGATCTGCATTAATAGGTATACATGTTTTAAATAAATTTTGGGGGGTGTCTCTTTTTCTCATTCATTCAAGGGTTTAATGAATCCCTACAAAGCACTTTAAATGATTGCCGTGTTGATAAGCAAGTGACGGCCCTGAGCTCTCTGCCCTTAGGTGTTTTGTTTTTTAAATTTTTTTCTTTTTAAAGATTTTATTTATTTGACAGAGAGACACAGCAAGAGAGGGAACACAAGCAGGGGGAGTGGGAGAGGGAGAAGCAGACTCCCCGCTGAGCAGGAGCCCGACGCGGGGCTCGATCCCAGGACCCTGAGATCATGACCCGAGCCGAAGGCAGATGCCCAACGACTGAGGTACCCAGGCGCCCCTGCCCTTACGTGTTTTATGCTGTCTGGTCCTTGTAACAACTAAGAGTAGCTACTTGTCCATCCACATTACAGAGAACATTGATCTGAGGATCAGGCCAAGGAACTGAGCAAGGCCACACAGCTGGAATTCGAATCCACCGTGCTCTAAATCACTGGACTTCCATGTTAGATATCTCCATGGAGTAAGATAATAAATTATGTTGATAATATTAAGGGCAACATCTTCATAAAAAAGCCACATAAATCAATTATCATGAGCCACAACCTATATTCAACCCATTTCCTGCGCTTTGGTCCTACTTGTGGTTCGACTTGCTGGCTGAGATTTCCAGGGCATGAACACTGAAAGATCTGCAGTTTTATCAGGTCCCCATTCTAATCAACTGTGTGACCCTAACACAAGTCATTGTCCTTCTCTTGGTTTCTTTTTTATTGTCCGTAACAAGAGGGGATTGAGTCATGTTATTTATTCACCCACAGTTTATTGAACATGTTTGAAAAGACAAGTTAGGCAGCTGTATAAGAAAAGGAATAAGATATCCTTTCCTCAGTGAGCTCCCCTCACTGTAGTAGAATAAAGGCTGCTGGGCTTCAGTAAGCTGTGTGCTTGGACAGACGTGCCAGCGAGCACAGGGTTGGTGGAGCCCAGGGAAAGGAGAAACCCCTCCTCCAGCCCTTCCAGCTCTGAATCTGACACTCTACAATGACTGGCCTTGATTCAGGCCCTCTCTTCTCCATCCTTTTAAATGTAACTCACCTCAAGTTACATGTGTGTTTACTGAAGCTTTCAATATTTCAAAAATAAGTGGGTGTTGAAGCTTTCAAAATAAAGTAGGTTAGCTCACTTAAACACTTTGATAATTGCCATGACAATGTAATGCCAACCATTTGGCTTCTTCTTTGAGGGCAGGATAAAAGCTTTAAATGTGTTTTTGCATTAGTTTATTACAGGTTAAGAAGTGATTTGGACTTTACAAAATTAAGAAGTCCATCATTCATTCTCATTCCACTGAAAAATAAAGGCAAGGTATGTAAAGATGGAACTCACTCCATACAAAAATGGGTATTTGTGGTTTTTCTTTGTAAGTAATGCTGGAAGGTCTGGAGATAAATTGTTGGAAATAAAAACCACACACGTTATATTTCTTAGTAAAATATTTGTAAAGGGAAAAAGTCCAAACCTTATTTTGTTAAAGTAAATTAAAAGGGAGATTTCTAAAGAAATCTCTATAACCTATTTATTTTGTTTTATTTATGTGCTGTCTCATCCTACAAAGAGATCATCTGTAACCTTGTTTTTTAGTCAAATAAAATTGTAAATCCTTCTTATTGGTGTAGGAAGTAAAAATTTGCATATTGGATTCTTAAATATTGCTGCCAAAATATTCATAACCTATTGATTTTAGGACATTTTACATCCCATGAGTTTCCAAGTATAGGCTTCAATACTTTGACAAATAAGGTAACCAAATTTTCATTTATTTAATGTAGAATTACTGCTAAAAAAGTAGTATGATTAATCCACAGCTATAGCATATTCAGTGGTGAAAACCTGAAAGCTTGTCCTCAAAGATCAGGAACAAGACAAAGATATCGTTCTACTCTCACTAGTTTTAGTCAACATAGTACTGGAAGTCCTAACCACAACAATACAATCAGACAGAAAAGGCATCCAAATTGGTAATGAAGTAAAACTGTCACTATTTGCAGAGGACATGATATTATACATAGAAAACCCTAAAGACTTCATTAAAAATATATTAGAATAAATGAATTCAGTAAAGTTTCAGATACAAAATAAACATACAGAAATCTGTTTCTACATGGTAATAACAAAGTAGCAAACAAATAAAAAAATACTATTTACAATTGTATCAAAAAGAATAAAATGCGTAGGAATAAATTTAACGAAAGAGGTGAAAGACATGTACTCTGAAAACTATAAGACACTGATGAAAGTAATCGAAGGCAACACACAAAAAATGGAAAAATATACCATGCTCGTGGATTGGAATATTGTTAAAATGTCCATACTACCCAAAGCCATCTACGGATTCAATGCAATCCCTATCAATACCAATAGTATTTCTCAGAGAGCTAGAATAATACTTAAATTTGTATGGAACCACCAAAGACCCCGAACAGCCAAAGCAATCTTGAGAAAGAACAAAGCTGGAGGTATCACAATCCCAGATTTCAAGCTATACTATAAAGGTATGGTAATCAAACAGTATGGTATTGCCACAAAAATAGACACATAAATCAATGGAACAGAATAGAGACCCCAGAAACAAACTCATACCATCAGTTAATCTATGACAAAGAAGGCAAGAATATACAATGGGGAAAAGACAGTCTCTTTATTTTTTTTTATAGCCTTTTCTTTTTTATTATGTTATGTTAATCACCATACATTACATCATTAGTTTTTGATGTAGTGTTCCATGATTCATTGTTTGCGTATAACACCCAGTGCTCCATGCAGAATGTGCCCTCTTTAATACCCATCACCAGGCTAACCCATCCTCCCACCCCCCTCCCCTCTAGAACCCTCAGTTTGTTTTTCAGGGTCCATAGTCTCTCATGGTTCGTCTCCCCCTCCGATTTCTCCCCCTTCATTCTTCCCCTCCTGCTATCTTTTAAAAAAAATTTTTTTTTTTACATATAATGTATTATTTGCTTCAGAGGTACAGATCTGTGATTCAACAGTCTTGCACGCTTCAGAGCGCTCACCATAGCACATACCCTCCCCAATGTCCATCACCCAGCCACCCCATCCCTCCCACCCCCCACCACTCCAGCAACCCTCAGTTTGTTTCCTGAGATTAAGAATTCCTCGTATCAGTGAGGTCATATGATACATGAAAAGACAGTCTCTTTAATAAATTATGGTCGGAAAACCAGACTGCCACATGCAAAAGAATGAAATTGGACCATTTTCATACACCATCCAGAAAAACAAATTTAAAATGAATTAAAGACCGAAATGTGAGATGTGAAGCCATAAAAGTCCTTAAAAGAAAACATAAGGCAGTAATATGTTGAACATCAACCTTAGCAATATTTTGGGGGGGGATTTATCTTCCCAGGCAAGGGAAACAAGAGCAAAAATAAATAATGGGACTACATCAAAGTAAAAAGGCTTTTGCACAGCAAAGGAAACAATCAATAAAGCAAAAAGGCAACCTACTAAATAGGAGAAGATATTTGCAAATATTTCTGAAAAGGGGTTAATATCCAAATATATAAAAACTCATACAACACCAAAAAAAAATCTGATTTTAAAAAGGGCAGAGGATCTGAATAGACATTTTTCCAAAGAAGACACAGAGATGGCCAACAGATGCATGAAAATATGCTCAACATCACTCATCAGGGAAATATGAATCAAAACCACATACTCCTTCACATCTGTCAGAATGGCTAAAATAAAAAAGACAAGAAGTAAAGTTTTGGTGAGGATGTGGAGAAAAGGGAACCTTGTGCACTGTTGGTGGGAATATAAACTGGGGTAGCCACTCTGGAAGGCGGTGTGGAGGCTCTTAAAAAAAAAAAGAAAGAAAGAAATACCATATGATCCAGTAATTCTACTTTGGGGACTTACCTGAAGAAAACAAAAACACTAATTTGAAAAGATACATGCACCCCTATGTTAATTGCACCATTATTGTTAGAAGGTGGAGGAGGGTCAGTAAAGTCTTCTCCGGACTGAGAAGCCACTTCAGACTGAAGAATGAAGCAAGCCACTCCACACTGTTTACAGTTTTCTTCGGGGTAACTTACTGACAGGCGGCATCTGGCGATAATCCAGGCGCGTGGAGACCGTTCTCCCGCAGTTATCCTCCGAGCCTTTCTCCGCACAGTCTGGACCGTAACCGTCAGGTTTTATAAAGTGAGGCGCATGGTGGTGACGTCACAGGGTAGTTATCTAAGGTGGCGCCATGTGTGCGCCGGAGGATCTCTACTAGTTATCTAAAGTAGACCCTTCTGTGTGCCGGTCATTTCTAGTAGTTATCTAAACTGGTGCCTTCTGTGCACCACTCTAGGGACGGTCAGAAGCAGGCCTCCACATCCCCATCAGGGTGCACATTAACCTCCAGGGGGCCTGGACCTCACAGCCTTGACGGAAGCCACTGCTGAGGCGTGAACAAGATGGAGGGCCAAACGTGGATTCAGCGCGGTAGCACTCCTATAAGTATTTATGGGAGCTACCTAAATATTCAGCAATAGACGAATGAATAGAGGAGATGTGGTATATTTATGCAATGGTCACACGGGTCACAGCTCATTAATTAAATTTGATTCTGAGCGGCAAAGTTCTTCAATAAACTTTCGGTGCAGTATCTTTCTGGTTCGAGCTTGAAGAATATTCACACTACTTGTGATCATGCAGAGAAGACAAATGTTAACTTGTGATTCTTTGAGTGCCTTTTCCTCAGGTGCTGCATGTAATTTAGATTCTGATTGGTAGATGGAGGGGAATGTGGGTCACAGATGGCTCCAGAATAATCGATAGTATATATAGAGATAAGAGAAACCACTCATCTCCTTTTTTGGATAAAGGCGTTATTTGCCCAAACCATTAATTTTCTAGGTGTTTTTAAAGACTACAAAACCTCTTTCGATTTAGGCAAAAAAGATGGTATCCCCTCGGTTAGACTGTTCTACCACTCTCAGCTTCCTGATTTTATAGCTGAGTTTGCCTCTTAATTTTTCACAGCTGGGGCGTCTTTGCTCAGGGGAGACTTTCCTGGCTCATGCCAGTCAGAATGCTATTATTTCTGAACAATTAAAACATAATCCACATTTTCTCTAATCAACAAACCTCGATTATAATGGAAGATTTGGCAATATTTTAAAACCGGAACGGCTCTGAGCTGCTGGGTCCCAGGAAGCCAATGAGAGATGGGTGGCTGGATCAGCTGACATGGAGCCTGGCAGTAAAAGAAGAACTTAAGGGGGTGAGAGGAGTGGAGATAAAGGTGAAAACATTTTTATTAGTTGGCAATCCATCATTTTAAGGAAGAGAGAGCCCCAAAGAACAATGGAACTCTGCACATACAGTGAATTTGGCTAAAGAAACAAATGTTACTCTACAATGGGGTTGTCAGTTGACAACACCTATTTATTGAACACAGTGTAGAGCACTGTACTAGGCATTATGCCAGGGCTTAAATTACAGACACTCTCAGATTCACACCCCCTCCTTCCTGTAACTCGGAGAGAAGGGAAACAGGGAAGAGATGTCTGTTTCCTCCCTTTCCGTAAGGTTCATGCTGTAGGTAATTACATATTCTATGAAATAATGTTCTGCCATGACAGTGTTTCTTCACACTAACATCCTGTTAAGGAAAGGGGACTCTTTCCTGACTAGCACGTTAATACAGCCTCGTAAATTGCAGTTACCATTTGCACAGGATGAAACAACAAGGATAAAAGAACACTGCTCGTGCTAAGACAAGGATCCGTTTGAGTTTCTTCTGGTCTCTTTTAATATAGGCCACTCCCTGCCCTCCCCTTCCCCGTTCCACTTCCCCACCGGTAGCCTTACTGCCCCCCCAATCCTTGTTTGGAACTGCCACCTGCCCCCTCACCCCATGACTTGGTTTTTCTTCATTCGCAGGAGCATAGAGCCACTGGCAAAAAAAAAAAAAAAAAAAAAGTAAGGAAGCAAGTGGGGAGAATAAAGAATCCTGAGCAGGTGGTTTAAGCCATGGTGCAGAATCTTCCCTCCTCACCCCCGTTCAGTTAACCAGAGCTTCTTTAGATACAAGTAGGTTCTGGGGGTGGGGTGGGGTGGGGTGTGGTACAGGGCAGCTCTTCAGAGTGCTCAGCCTTTTACTCACTTTCACAAAGTATTTAAGGAAATCAACATCTGACTCGGCTCAGATGCTTTGATGCTGATGCAGAAAAAATGCAAAGATGCACAGGTGCTGGTGCAGAAGAGAAGGCAAACGCTACCAGGACAGGAAGAACGTGCAGGAGAAGGTGCTGGAATGCCCCCACCTCAGCCCTTCTGCTCTCTACTTGCTTGCTAGAACTGCCACCTCTCTGGGCACTTTAGATCCCAATAGCTTCCTCCCGTGTTGGGAGGTGTCTACATTTGATCTTACTATGTTGTTATGGACTGAACTGCATCCTCTGCAAATTCATAAGGTGAACCCCTAACCCTCAGTGCTTCAGAATATGACTGCATTTGGAGATAGTGCCTTTAAAGTGGTGATTAAGTGAAAATGAGGCCCTTAGGATCAGTCCTAATCCAATCAGACTCGTGTCCGTAAAAGAAGAGAAAAATCACACAGAGACAGCAGGGATGCTAGTGCACAGAGGATAATGTGAGGACAGGGCAAGAAAGTGGCTATCTATATAAGCCAAGCCCATGGAGGCCTCAGGAGAAACCAATCTTGCTAACATCTAAATCTTTGACTTCCAGCCTCCAGAACTGTAAGAAAATAAATTCGTGTTGCTGAAGTCACCTACTCTGTGGTCTTTCGTTATAGCAGCCCTAGCAAACGAATACGTACACGATGGAGCCATGGATGAGAAAGACACTCATTTCTCGGAAGTACGTATCGAGTCCATCCATTGGTATAGAGCCCCTACTTTCTTGAGTGCTTCCCATGTGCCTGGTACCATGCCAAGCACTTTTTCTGCATTATCTCGTTTAACTGTTAAGCCAAATCGTCTGAAACCCTTTGGAAGTCAGACACATCTAAGAAATTCAATATTGTAGTGAAGCTCTTTTTTTTTTTTTTCTGTACGAATTTTGATTTTTTTTTAACTTTTAAAAAAATTTAAATTCAGTAATTAACATATAGTATATCACCCAGTTGGCCCCTCCCCTCCAGCAACCCTCAGTTTGTTTCCAATGATTAAGAGTCTCTTATGGTTTGTTGTAGTGAAGCTCTTTTGAAGAAAACTTAAAAATAATATATTTCTCTTACCTAATCTATTTATTTATTTGAGAGAGAGCACACGAGCTGGGGGTGGTGGTGGGTGGGTGGGCAGAGGGAGAAGCAGATTCCCCACTGAGCAGGGAGCCTGACATGGGGCTGGATCCTGTGCCTCCAGGATCATGACCTGAGCTGAAGGCAGACACTTAACTGACTGAGCCACCCAGGCGCCCCCAAATAATGTATTTATCTCATAATTCATTATGGTCTGTCAAATTACAAGATAGTTTTGATCTAAGGACTACTGACAATTTAATTTTACCAAAATCATTACACCAGATCACATCTTTAGTAGTGGCTTCTAGATGGGAACCAGTTTTTCAATGCCATCTTTGGGGGAAAACCAGAGTAGAAAACATATCTATAAATAATAATTAATTGCTATAAATTACTTGGAAAGGGAAAAATGTCAAGTTGATAAAACAAATATTATTGACCCATGAGTTTACAACTATATACTAATTTAGTACCTGGCTTATTTCTTAAAGACCTGGCACATTTCTTGTTCTTTTCTCCTATTATATGTACATAGTGCTTCAATATCCAAGCAGAAAAGATGCATGTACTGTCTCAGTCTTTGCTATCTAATTAAAAACTTTTTATGCATAGCAATTTTACCACTTTGCATTATCACCAGAACTCATTTCTCATGGAAAAAAAATTAGCATCAGTTTAAAAGAATATTTCTTTAATCACCAGTTCTGATTGTCGGTAGTACCATTTTGTAGATAGTTTTTAGCTGACTAACAAATCTTTTATTTTATTGGCTGTCTCATTTTGTTCTCTTTCATATTTCACATTTATGGTCTATTCAGACATTCTCCTGTTTTGTTAAGTAGGAATCTGTGTGGTCTTTGATGTAAGACATAATTTATTTGACAAGGAAATATGAGTCTGTGCCCTGAATCTACATTTAACTGATGGATTGAGAAATTTAAAAATTGCAACAAGATAGACTCTCCCCCAGATTGCCATACTACTAGCATTTTGCTAATCTATTTGGCAGTGAATTTACATAGCCTATATGTATGTCTATATATGAATATATAGAGATTCACAGGCATGCTACTGTACCCAAATGCTTTCATTAATAAAAAAAAAAGGAGTCTCATTTTATTAGTCATTGACGATTCCTATGGAAAAATTTTAAAGAATTTCTGAAATTAGAATCAAGATATTTATTTTATTTTATCTTTATATAGATAGTTATAGCTTTATAAAGTGAGCCATAATGTCTTCAAATCTATGCTGCTCATTCCTCAGCCCAGTAAATGGAAGTTCTGTTAGCATTTCAAGATTTATATATTTCATACGTTCTCCCAAGTCTATGTCCCAGTTCTGGTAATTGGAAACTTACTTGCAGCTCATTCCCTCTGCTCAAACTGCTTGTCAATTAACCTTTGCAAAATGAAAGTTTCAAAAAATACGACTTTCGTATTTCAATCATGTTCATTTTCAATCATCTCAAAATGTAGAAATTAAATAACACTCGGGGGTCTGCAATGCTTTTTACATATCATTTAAGGTTTGAAACCTCTCTTTGGTGTTCAAATATGACTACTATTTATATGCAATGGATGAGATTAAGTGGTTAAAATTACTTCTGCTGGGTATCTCCCTACTTTGTTTGTAGGTATGAACAAAATACAAAGTATGCCCAAAGCATTTTTCATAAACATGCACCATTTCCATTGATGTTTTTGACTGCTATCTAGGACACACTTGGCCATACTAAGCATTGGGAAAGAAAACAAGGGTCCTACTGTAATATCTGAAATTTACACTTTCATGAACTTACACAGAGTTGTTGCCCATCCTAAAGTGTGGACTATATGAGGGGGAAAAAAATCTAACAATGCCTAAGAATAACAGGAGTGAAAATCAGGAAAAAAGTCAAATGCTACAGGAGAACAAGATGGGCAGTCACTGGCAGGTTGAAAACGACTACTGAGACCGTGGTTTAGGGAGAGTTTGGAGGAACTATCTCCAAGCTACGAGAGAGAGGGGAGAGGTCTATCATCCAGTCCAGGCATGTTTAATAGGGTTTACTCTTATGCAAGGTATTGTGGTTTTACAGATATGTATCAGACCCTGATTTTCTCACTTGAGTAGCCCCTTCTACTTACTCCCACTGCATCCCCCCCATCCTGGGTTGCTTGATTGTTTTCAAATCCTTGTTTCTTCCCTGTTTAATTCATTTTACTAATCTGGTAGGGAAAAACATGCATCACCATAAATGCCACAACCCTAATATTCATCCCTGAGGAGCATGGTGAAAACATGGCCTCCTGTCAGAGTTGAAGGCAATCCTTCATGCTCTGGGGAACATCTTTCCCCCCACCGCCAAAGATTTATTTATATATTTTAGAGAGAGCGAGCGAGTGAGCACAAGCAGGAGGCGCAGAGGGAGAGGGAGAGAGAATTTGAAGCAGACTCTGCACTGAGTGCGGAGCTGGATTTGGGGCTCCATCCTTGACTCTGAGATCATGACCTGAGCCAAAACCAAGAGTCAGACACTTAACTGACTGAGACACCCGGGCACCCTTAACGCTACTCATTTAAAAAGACTTCTTTCCTTTCTTTTTTTCTTTTCTTTTTTTTTTTTTTTAAAGATTTATTTATTTGAGAGAGAGACAGAGCACATGAGAGGGGGAAGGGTCAGAGGGAGAAGCAGACTCTCTGCTGAGCAGGGAGCCCGATGCGGGACTCGATCCCGGGACTCCAGGATCATGACCTGAGCCGAAGGCAGTCGCTTAACCAACTGAGCCACCCAGGCACCCCTCTTTTCTTTTTTTTTTTAAGTAATCTCTACGCCCAAAGCAGGCCTTGAACTCACTGTCCCAAGATCAAGAGTCCCATGCTCTACCGACTGAGCCAGCCAGGTGCCCCAGCCCTCTTTCTCATTCATCATTGAATGTTAGCAGAATTCAAATCCAGTGATTCTTTTTTACTTCGACAACATGTAAAGTCATATGGGTTTTTAGAGTCTAATTGAACTGGATTTGAATCTGGGCATTACTGCTTACTGTGTAACTTTGGGCAGGTTTAATTCTCCTCTTTGAGTCTTAATTTCCTCATCTGTAAAACTCACTTTGCAGAATTATGTAAACAGAAATAAAACATTGAGCATAAGCTTGACACAAAGTAGATGGCCAGCAAGTGCTGTTTTCTTTCTTTATTTTTTTAAAATTTTGTAATTTAAGAAAAATTTTAAATTTTATTTTTAATTATTTATCATTATTTATTTTATTATTTTTATTTTTTATCTTTCTAAGTGCTATTTTCTTAAAAGCAACATAGGACAGGGGTTAAGGACATAGACATTGAAGCCAGACGGCCTGGATTCATAGTTCCAGCTCTGTCACTTATGTGCTATGTGACATGGACAAGTGACCTAACCTCTTGGTGTGATAATAATAATTGACTTCCTAGGGTTTTTGTTAGGATTAAGTGAGTTAATATCTATAAAGTGCTCAGAACGGTGTCTGATATCTGGTAAGCATTATTTCAGTATGAAGTACTATTATTTTCCTCTTCTTTCTTAAAGATGTGACCCTGATTTCATGAGTATAATCATGCTGAGAGAGGACTTCAAACACCTCCATTGTGACTTCAGTCTGTACTTTCTATGTGATTAAGTTCTTTCCAGCTTATCTCTTAACTCAAGCAAAAGACCCAGTGGGCAAAGCGTCCCATGATGGGGACCAAAACTACCCCCTCAAGCAATAAGACGGTGCTGAGCCAGCGAGACCCTGCATGACTGCCTCCAAGACAATGACCGAGCTGACCTTTACTGCCCACCTGCATATACCCACCAATCTGTGTCTCACATTTTCTTCATATAAACCTAGAAGTTTCTTCAGCACTTTAGAGATAGTCTTTGAATGTTAGTCTGCTGTCTCCCCGGTGTTGGTCTTGCTAAAATAAATTCCTTTCTTGTTTCACCACCACTCATCTCTCTGCCTTTCACTTTTGTAAGTGGCAAGTGGCCGAATTTGGTCTGGTTGGGACCCCTGGAGCCAGGTGCTCTTTCACCCCTGTGCCCCAGTTACAATGGTTTTTCAATGGCTGTAACCAAAGTTGGGCTGGGGATCTGTTGGTCAAAAACAGCTTTCCTTAGTTGCTCTTTCAAGCAGTGCTCTGGTGATTGCACTTTAACTTTTCCTGAGAGAAGAAAAACATGGAGGTGTTGGGGAGGAAGAAAATTTACTCTGTCCAAGATTCTTCTATCTGGACTAAGCATTAAATTTACATGAGATAGATTGACAGGAGAAAATAAAATTTAATTTCCTGTATCCATACAGACATGAATCTCCAAAGACAAGCAAAATGAGGTATATATGTCATCCTGAGCAAAGAAGAGAGGTAGGGGTCTATGGATATAAAGGGGAGGAAGGCCATTAGCAGGAAGGTGAGAAGAGATGTTTGGAGAACAAATGTTGCCTGTTATAAAGACCAGTTTCTTAGGTAAAAAGGAATCTCTTTTAAGAGCTCTCTTCTTGGTACAGGCTGTCTTTTCCAATGTATATTTAGGCAGGTGAGGGAGGTAAAGAGCTTTTCCTAAATCTGCTGGGTTTTGATTGCTTTTAACTCAAGATAATCTTCTGGCCAAAGTGGCCCATTTGGGGCAGCCCGCCCTTGGCCCCTACAGAGGGTGCATTCTACCTGCTTTGAGCTCTGAATTAGGGAGATGGCAGCCCTCTAGGGCACTGGGTGAATTGGTTGGCTATCGTTCACAACCATTCTTACTCATATAGGAATCCAGGAAACCAAGCTGAGGTTAAGGAAAGGAAAGCCCATGAGTGAAACTCTGAGCCCCAAATTCTATATTTGATCAGCACTCAGAGGTGTGAAAGGAGAGATTGCTAATTATTTCAGCAATGAAATAAGCAATAGTCAACCTCATTTATTTATGTGAGCTGGAATTGAGAGTCAAATGAAATCCTTGTGGAAAGTCAATTGAGAAAAAATTCAAGATCAGTTTTCTTTTTTTATAAGTAAAAAAAGAGACCATTTAAAAATATTAACAGTGAGGCTTATATTCAGCTTGAAGAGACTGACATGAAGGTATGGGGATTCACCAGGCAACTTCTGGGGCTGGTGATACATAAATTACACAGCCTCTTATGAACACAAATTCAAGATAAAGTAATGTATACAGCACAAAGCTTTGGAATTCTAACTTGTTCTCATTATATCTTGCTTGTGTATCGGTGTGATGAAAGCACTTGATTTTTCTTTTATCATTTCATCTTTTCATCCTTCATCAGTAGCCTGTTAATCTTTACTCATTGCTATAAACAAAGGCAATGTCTTTACTTCATAAAACCAATACCTTTTTGGCGGTGATTTTATTTTAGACCTAGTTTTGGTTTATGATGAATTGCTGAATGGCGTGATTTCCTCACACCCCTTTTTGCTAACCTTTCTTGACAGCTTCTGGATTGCTCTACCTAGTAATTTGCTCCATAATAATGGCTACTGTGAGATGTCTCCTAACTATTTCCTTTATTTTTAACAAGGATTCTTAACACCCTCTGTAGGTGACAATATGCAATTACAGATATAAAGTGTCCCCCAGGGGATGGCCCCTCACAGATGCCACTAGGATTTTTGTAGTGCAACTGTTAAATGTAATGAAAACAAAGAATCAGATTCTCCAAACATCCAGCTCAAATAAAATTTTAATTAAAAGTTATGAAGGCATTTTATTGATTAACAATCTTAGTAATTAAAGAGTGTGGTTGACATTTTTTTCTAGTTGGATTTGTTCTTCCTTTGAGATCTCTAATTGTTGTATGGTTTTACATTTATTGATAACTCTGTTTGATGAATGCAGATGCCACCTTTTACAGCCGTCGTTGACAGAGTAATCATATTGTGAGAAACACCAGGCTTATGTAGTAACAGCTGTTGCAGTTACCCATGCTGACATCCATTGGGGAAATGTGTTTGCTGCTATCATGGGTCCACGATAAATGGAAGGTGCAATAAAGCACAAGCTAACATTTTGAATATCCTTACAACTCTAGGAACTTTATTGCATATTACAAGCACTTTGATCTCTGTCCAGTACTTAAGTCTTAATTATCAGACTAATTGCACAGACTATGTTCATTTTCAGTGGTAATCCTTTTGTGATTAGCTTCTGTGTTCAATAACTGACTTATCCTTTAATTAAAAGGACTATTAACCTTAAGGCTGATGCTGTGTCTTGGGATTAACCCATACAGAGTTAATGTTTAATATCACTGTAAAAGCTTTTGCTGAAAGGTGTAGCATAAAAATGTGTAGAGGGAAAGCCATGAAATGTATCTCACTTTTCTGATGTGCAAAAAACCTCTGCTAAAGGTGAGGGTTTTAATGAAGTCTCCTTGTAGGTTAAATTTCCTAAGGGCCTACCTAACTGTACAGCCACTGGATTAACCATTTGAACCCTGTGCTCATTTACAGGAAGAGAGTGCTTACTTTAGGACAAGAAAGAGTTTTATCTCAGTTTTCAAAATCATTATATGTGTACGTGATCAGGGTACTTAGCTGCCAGTGGTCCAGAATAGAGAATTTCTTCCCTCCCCCCCCTTTTTTTTAACTCCTAAAGCTAAAAGTTTTTTGATATTTTTATGGAAAGGTTCACAGCGGCTTGGAAAGAGATGTAACGGTGGCACATTTATCCAAGTTCTGAGCAGTTTGTGGTCAAAGTGGGTAAAACTTAGTTCACCGGTAACTAGTGAAACAATTAAGGAGCAGGTGCAGGGAGACTCGGCACTGCAGAGTGGAAAGCTGGCCAAAAAGCCAGATGTGGCTGCTCCAAGTACTCTATTCCTTCTTCACTTTGGCATCTGGGTTTTGCAATGAACATTTTTCCCGAGCATGTCCCATGGCATGGACTCTATTGCTGCGCTGGTCACTTAGGACGAGGATGAGAAATGGTTTCTCTCATTCCTCCCTCTCTTGCTTATATCCTTGGCTCCCAAAGGAAGAGGCCCTTCATTGATTCCTCACCCCTGGTGTGTCTTCACATGGAAAATGCAGGCTGCTGGGACTAAGGAGCTGTGGGAATGCCTCCATTCTCAGGCTCCTGGGCTAGTGGGCAATCCGGTACATTCTGTTCTGTCTCATCTTCCAGACTTTACTTCCTCTATTAGTAATGTGAAGACTAGCCAGACAAGAATTTTTTTTCAGTGGTGCATGTTTTTCAGGAATTTGGCTATAACATGAAATATTTACCAAATGAGCATTGCCATCTGCCAGGGGGTTCCATGGTGAACAAGAGGGAAAGATCCCTCCCCCCCCCCACCGAAGCTCAGAGTCAAGCTAGTGGCTTGGTCACTCCTTCCAGCCCACCATGCTCATTGCTGGGGGGTGGTAGCATAGCAAGGGGATTAACTATGCCCTGAATAGACTGTATTCTTTCTAGCTTTAGAATTCACTGAGTATTTTGTTCTGAACGATGACTGAAGAGTTTGCATATGATGAGTGGGGTTGGTAAAACTGGACCAGTGTTTGTGAGGAGGGAGTCGACCCGGGTGTCGACCCATCGGCTGCCAGCTGGGTGACTATAAACAAGTTACTTCCCTCTTTGGATCTTGATTTCCTCAGCTGTAAAATGGGGATAACACCGGTGTGGTAAGGGACAAATGAGAAGACACACATACAGCGTTTAGCACAATACCTGATGTATAAGTGTTTAATAAATGGTGGCTACAGTTTCCCAGATTTAAGTTTTCTGTATCTTGAGAGACCTTCTGGTAGCTAAGATGTTTGGGGGGAATATATTATATACAGTGATTATGATGATAATCATTATAACCCTGGTATGCCGTCACTTCTTTGACCCTTGTAAAAGCACTGTGAAGTAGACTACTTTACTGATGATGAAACCGAAGCTTGAAGGAGGTATGTGTCTTGCTCAGGCTTCCATGTTATAAATGAGGGACTAAAAATCAAACCAGACTCTGGTGGCTCTGTGGCTAGCCATTCTATCAGAGTAGAGGGAGCCACTTGAATCAGGAGCTTTCATTCTTTTTCAGGTTTTCCTACCAAATCACAGCTCAATCATTTACCTCCTTTTCCCTCAAGGCATTAAGCTTTTTCTAAATAGAGTATTTTAAAGGTGTCTATTAATTATACATCCAACGTATAAAATCCATGGTAATTTCTCATAATTAAAGGATGCGTTTATATTTGTAAAACTCAAACCCTGCTGCCAATATGCATTTTAAAATATATTTCCAAAGAGCTTACAAAGTAAATCTGTATTTAGTATAAAAATTCTAATTATGCATTTACTTTCAAGAGCAAGTCTGCATTAATTATATGAGGTTAATTTATGTCAATTATGATTTATCAAAGCTCAAAATGCCTTGGATGGAAGCAACAAGTGAAAAATCATAATATTACAATTAATGTTAAAATAGAGCTAGGGCTCTGTTATCCATATTCTATTGTTGAAGGAGGACATGTGAAGGAGCGTCAGTACATTGTTCGTAAAGGGAAATGGACTGGCAAAACACTGAGTAGAACCAAACATGTCTAAGACAATATTTTAAGATAACTTACTGGCCCTAACCACTTTGAGGTTGGGGGTAAGAGGATGGCATATACTGACACATGTACATAGGAAAATGGCTGGTAGTTTTATTCTACAAGCTAAATATGTGTGTATCACTTTAATTTCTGCTTATTATCTATAGATGAAGATACTTTGTATGTGTTTTTAAAATAAGTTGCAGTTGCAGTTTCCGTAGTAAACAACCTATCTCAAATAGTACAGGAACTTAGACACAATTAGGCTCTTTAGTTACAAAAAAAAAAACTATCTAGGAATGACTCTTAAATATAAAGGGCTATTAAATAATGAATTATATTTTATGTGATGTCCAAAGATTTTTTTGTGTGTGCCTGGAGGTGAATCTCTTATTTACATTTTCTTAGTGTTCAAATTCTACTTAAGTGGTATGATTCAAGAATTTCAATTTGTTGAAATATAAACTGCTATCACAGAGCTCTGTACTCCAATCACTGCTATCATGGGCTTTATCTTTCTATTTCCTGCATACTGAGCTGCCTTGATAACAGCTCCCACTGATTCTCAACCTTCTCAGTCACTTTTAGTTATTAAAAGAGTCTCATTTTGGTTATTAAAATTTAGTTCCTTTTATTTAAAAATTTTAATCTCCTATTTGATCTTAAGCATTCATCTTCCTTCAGTACAGATTAGTCTTGGGACTCCAGCAGCTTGGAGTGTGTGTGTGTGTGTGTGTGTGTGTGCGCGCGCGCGTGCGCCCCTGTCTTTGTTGCATGATTTGCTCCATCATACACCTCTCTCTCTTCTCTGTTTCTTACTGCTCTGGTGTAGGGGCAAGGAAGAACAAGAGAACAAAACCATTTCCTTGTAACTCCATGCTCAGAGTCTTTGTTGTAGTTGCATGCATGCCCATCTCAAGACTGATGCTGTCCTTTCCGCTGGTTCTTGCTCTTTTTCTGTGATGGATCACCATCCAAATGCTGGCTCTGTAGTGCAGGTGCTGTGGGATGCTTTGATGGGTTCTTCGGCGGGCTGGACAGATACCTCCCCCTAAAAAGTCCCCTGTTAAGAGTCAGAGAGCCCTCTGCGTTCCTACTCTGTCTCAGCCCTCATCTCAGACTGTCGACCCCAGGGATGGTGCTCAGGGGTGGACCAGCCAGGGAGCCTTTGAAAACTGTCCCTTCTATCTTTTCAGTACACTGTCCGATGCCGTTGAGAACATCTCTAATTACTGACTGGCATCAGCAGGATGTTCCAAGCCTGTTCTGATATTTTCCTGCCTCAGAATATAGAATCATCACCCTGAAACGAGCTTTGATTCTTTGTAGTAAAGATAATATTAGAGACTAAAATCTGAGTACCCTGGGTGTGCATGAAGTTGAGTTGGTAGTGGGTAAAAATACTGCTTTCTTTCTTGGACACGTTTAGTGGTAGAGCTGGAAAAACGTTTCTCTTGAAGATCAGGTGTTACGTTGTTTTTTCAAGGTAATTCAATCTTATTTTAAAATTTTGTTTTAACATAAATATTATAAATCTATTTTCTCTATCACATCCTTACTGAAAAATTTCACTTTTCAAATAAGCTGTGATTTTGTTAGTTTTTTTTTTAGGAATTTTTATTGTCTTGATCCTCATCATTCTGTAATCAATTTATTGACATAATGAAGGATATTTTAAAAAATTGTATAAGAGAAAATAATAGAGTAATATTTATGTAATACATATGATATAATACATGTATAAGTCTATAATAAATATTTTATGACAAACTATTTATTTGGAGATTTATTTAATCAGACTTAAGTGGAAAACAATCTGATAATCAGGAGAGTTCTGATGAACTTACTTGATCCTTCAAGATTTTCTGGGGCGCCTGGCTGACTCACTCAGAAGAGCAGGTGACTCTTGATCTCTGGGGTCGTGAGTTTGAGCCCCACGTTGGGTATAGAGATCACTTAAATAAATAAAACTTCAAAAAAAGGTTTCTTACTGTTACAGACACGAATGGTGAAGAATTTATTGTAAACTCACTTTATTTTAGATGGTGGGTGATGGACAGAACTGAGGACCTAATCCTCAACTTTTCACCCCTCTGCTGCATTCCAGCCGCATGAATGGAGCTCCATAAATGGAAGAATTTCAAGTGGTCATCATCACAGTTGACCTTTGGCTATTTCAGTGGTGAGACAGAACTAAATCTTAATGAATGCTACCTCACAGCAATGTAGCCTAGTTATTTCTGTTTTCAGAATGTTTTTTCTTTTTTACATTCCTGTCACCATCACCTCACCCAGGTATTTGTCAACATCTAGCTTCAGCTGCTGTTGCACTAGTTTTATCTACAAATGCACCAATTTTGTTTTTGACTCTGATGAGTTAAATTTACCCATCTGCTGAGGAGTTTTATAAAATTGCAGCAAATATATTCCTTTCCAGGATTTCTAAATCTTTAAAAAATATTCCTGTGCTTGAATGATACTTCCTTGTTTTTATTTTATAATATCCTGTTGTTTTAAAAGAAAGCATTTCTGAGGATCTTCAATGTTTTTTTTAGATTGTGCCATTGTTTCCATTTCCAAAATAAAAGTGAATTCTTCTGTGCTTTGAGTTTGTTGACTGTTTTTGATGGGGTGAATTTTCTTTATGTGCTTTGAAATTTTCATTTGCAAACCCATTTTGGGTGGAAACGTCTGGATTTTATCTGTGTTTGTTTTCTTCCTGAGCTCATCCTTTCTTGTTTAATGATTTTGTAGCTGTCTTTCGGAGGCGAGTCCAGAACCAGATCTTACATTACATGAGCAGCTTACAGTGTTGCTCTGAGGAGATATTCCCTGGCAGACCCAGGACTTTAGGCTGCATTCCTGGTGGGGCAGCCCCATCCCAGCCTACTGGTCTTCCTCCCCTGGGAAATGTTCTGTCTTCACACCCGTCATGAGTTTAGTTTGCCTCCTGTTTCTCATCCATGGAGAGATTTATCTTGATTTTGAGTGTAACAGTGTCTTTTAAAGAGTTTCTCTTCTTATTTTATCTGTTGTTGTTTTTCTGCTGTTATCTGTTTATATTTTGAGGTCACAGTGGTAGTGGTTGTGAGGTGGGACTGACGGGTGTTTGTAGGAACTATTCTACCTTCTTACCCAGAAATCTCTACACTTAAGTTCATAATTGGCATCCTTGTCTCCATTCCTCTCTCCATTTTCATTCATACTTTATGCTACTGCAAAATTCAAATTATTAAGGCATCAATTTTGATCCCCACATCATACTTCTTAAAAAACTTTTAGTGGTTCTCTACTGGCTGTCAATAAAAAATGCTCTAATGTTTCATAGTTACATATAACATTGACTGTTGGTTTCAAATTGCAGAATTATCCCTTAACTTGATAATTTTTTATTAGAATAACTTTCACAGGCCAATTTTTTTTCCATTTAAAAGTCAGGATCTTTATAAAAATTAGTTGTTAGTTAATACCAAGGAAAGACAAATATTTTGTTTCTGGTTTTTGCCAGTATACTTTTCAATGGGCTCTGATTATTTTTCCACCCTAATGCATTCGACAGTAATACATATTAATAACAGTGATAATAATACATAGTAGTAGTACTGTATTTTACTCTACATAAAGATGATTAGATCTACCACTGCTTATTTTCTACTATTGGGGATGTATTGATATTGATTCATTCATACCTTATCAGCCACATATACAAGATATACATATACAAGGATTAGGGAAGCAGCCTATATGATGGATCAAATCGAAGTTAAGGGTTTAAATGAGATCTCCTGGCTTTGAATTCGTTTATATGTTGTCCTAGGCCAGGGTTTCTGCACCTTGTGGTAGTCAGTGAAAACATGGTGCTGTACCTAGAAAAGCCACTGGAGTTTGCTTGATGACAGAGATGTCCCCATGTGGCTTTGCCTCATAGGGAGAGGGTGTCTGGGTGGAATCACAGCCATCTGGGGTTTGGCCCTAAACTTTTCAGGTTCACAGATATACGGACAGGTTTCAGTATATGGAGAATTTTTCAGGCTGAGGGGGACTGATGTACTTTAAGGAAGACCTAGGCAGCTTGGCATTGTGGTAAGAGCACAGTATTGCAGGCAAATAGATGATGTGAATATGAATCATGGCTCTGCCACTTACTTCAGTGCTTAGTTTCAATTTTATCATTTCTACAATGGAAATAGGTAAGAGGTTTTTTTTTTTTTTTACCTTTTAGGGTTGTAAAAATTAGAGATAATATACATAAGTAAAGCATGCAATAACTAGGCTGCATCCTTGCTCTGTAGGACCCTTGCACTCCATGACCCAAATTACAGGTAACTTATTGAAAGGAAAGGTCCAGAAGCTGTGCTCTCATTGGCTCTGGGCTATGTTTTAGGTTTTGTCTCTTTTCCTCTTCTCCTGTCTAGATTGCTCGTATTCTGCCTCTTTCTCTTCATACTTGATTTTCTCTCTCTGCCTAACTATAGACTATTCATTGGATATTCTTGGATCTTTAATTTTCTGTGTTCTTGAGATATCATTTTAGAATACATGCCCTCCCCTTATTACCTCCTCAAACCATCTCCAAGCACGCAGCCTTTGGACAAGGGATATCTCTCCTGGCCAGAGCTCTTGGAGTACCCATCTCCAGTCTACGCCCAGGAGGCTGGGCCCCCACGTGTCCACCTGTGGGAGAAAGGAGGGGAAAAGCAGATATCCAGTGTTACGTAGGAGCTGTAAAAATGGTTGTGATGCTATGCTTAAAAAATTACGTATAAACCGGAATGCCAATTTATTATTTCACAATGGGGGCTGCCCTTCCAGTGGTTGATTTTGTGTTCATTATCCAGTGCACTCTTTTCTTCTTATTAAGATACTTGAGAAACTGGATTTGTATTCAAAGGTTGCGGGGTGAGCAGAGAGCCAGGTAAAGGCTGGATTATGGCCAAGCCTAGGAGGAAATAATCAGTCTCTGTAGGCTCCCTTGCTAATCCCACTGTTAGCGCAAGGCTGAGAACCCATTAGACATTTGTTAAGGGCTCAATTGATGGTCTGCTCCTGTTTGTAAGTCTGGCCCACACAGAGTGGGATTGAAACAGTTCGACAGTAAGACCTGGGTGGCTTCAGCCGGAGGGATGCTTGGTGGTGTGACACAGGAAGTGTTCTAGTCAATGATTTCTACACCGTGGAGGAGACTTTTTCTGGTTGTACGTAGCCTGGTATCCTGTCAGAAAGCCAGGGTGGTCCATATAATCTCCCTCACCATTGGAACACAAAGGAGAGTTGATGGCATGCAGAGAGAAGGGAACCACGTTTGCGTACGAGGTGGCAAGTGTCACTGGCAGCAACCTACCGAGAAGGGGAACTTGCTAAAGTTCTAGCTTGTATGGATGTGTGCCGGGCAAAGGAGAAACAGCAGCAGCAAGAACGATAGCAGCCCTGCATATCAGACAGCTCACTTCTCTCCTGCTGGTGTTCTCCAGGTTCCTGCTGCCCCGTCCTTTTACAAAATATGCTTTGTGAACCCCCAGTCTGACCATGTGTCATCTCTGCTCCTGCGTCCCAAACTGCTGTACTCATGTAGCTGCCTGCATTGGCGTCCCTGTAAACGTATGATTTCCCACATGAATAGGCCCCTTTGAGACACAAGGCAATATTTGTATCCTCCCAGGCCCACTCTCTCTCTCCCAGTCCTCACAGCATGGACAACCCCTCTCCTGTCGCTGTATGGTTGGTTCTATCAACATATTTACTTGCCTGGAGCTGCTCATGAAGAGGGAGCCCTTTTCCCTTCCAAGGTTAATCCCTTGCTTTTGCTTCCCTTCCATTGTTTCTTTCTCAATCTCAATCTCTCTATCATCTATCTATCTGTCACTTATTTCTAAAAGAACTACCCCCCCCACCCCCCGCCCACTGCATCTTCCTCACAGACTATAAACATGCTTAGGTCTTTAATCTGAAAAACAGAAACAAAGAACAAAAGCCTCTCCCTCTGCTTTGCTTTCTCCTTCTCTTCTCTTTCTAACTTCCCAGACTGTTGCAATTGGCTTTTACTCTCATTATTTCCTGGAAATTAATTCTTTGAATTTTCCAATAATTTCCGTCTTTTCAAAGTCAGTGGAATTTTTTTTTTTATTCTTCTTATTTGACTTATGGAAACATAAGACTGTGATCATCCATTTTTGAAACCCTTTCTTTGGTTTTTACAGAGGGAGGAGCAGAAAGGGGGCCTTTGGTGGGGATGGGGGAGCTGAGACCCGATTACGTTGCATATTGATATATATTTATTAATGGTAGGGGCCCTGGCATTTCTTTTTCCAGAAAGTTGTGAACCCCCTTTGGATGATTCTAGAGGTTTCCCCAATACTAGTTTCTCATCCCATTTTAGCCTCCTTTGGACGACTGCTTTTCCCTGGTTGGCTCCTTAAGTGTGGTGCTATAGAGGTTTGCTTTTTGCCCTGTTCTATCTTTATGTGCCCCCTCATTCACTTGTATTGGCTCCAGCATTAACCTTGTGCTGTCAGCTTCCCAGTCTGCCCCTCCAGCTCACAACTCTCTTGAACTCTAGGCCGAAATATTTAACTGATTTTTGGATCTCTCCACCTATAAGTCCCACTGGCATCTTAAACTCAATACACTCTAAACTTCTCTCCCTCACCTGTCTCAGACCATCTTTTTTTTTTTTTTTTTTTTAAGATTCCATTTATTTATTTGAGAGAGGGAGAGATAGCGAGAGAGAGAGAGCATGAGCAGGGAGGAGAGGGAGAAGCAGGCTCCCTGCTGAGCAAGGAGCCTGACGTTGGGCTTGATCTGAGGACCCTGGGATCATGACCTGAGCTGAAGGCAGACGCTTAACTGCCTGAGCCACCCAGATGCCCCGTGTCTCAGACCATCTTGATGCCTCATCTACTCAGTTATTTAGGTCAGAGACTTGGGGATGATTCTTGACTCTTTCCACTCTCACTCCATTTAACTTCTCCCTGCGATGAGAATCTGGCCAGTCCCCATGCTTTTTCCTATCGCTCCATTACCACTGACTCAGTGCAGGCCTTTGTCATTGAGTGTCTGACAGGATCCCAGAGAAAGGGCTTTGTGTATAGTATTTATTATTTTAATTATGAATATAGATTATAAATATTATGGCCACATTAATTACATATATTGCTTTAAAGACCTATTGTACCACTTTTTCCTCAGGGCTTTTGATTAGCACAGTGATTACTGGAACATATCATACATAAGGAGGGCTCTTAACCAAAGAGATTTATGATCAAATTTTGATTATCTCAATCGGGAGGCCAAGGAAAACACAGGGGATGGGAAGAGTGAAACGTCCCTAAAACCTCATGTTGGGCAACAGCTTCAATCCTCTTTTGCTCTGAATATTTTATCAGCACAGGCAACATTTGAGGAGGCTGTTATTGGCTTGAATTTCTACTTCTTGAACACTCCAGACCAGATGAGGAATGAAGTAGCTAAGTGACCACAACTCTCAGTCAAGGTAAGAAGAAGAAGCAAAAATCCCAGATAATTCACAAACTAGGTAGACGTCTACATGTTCCAGTGAGAGGGAAATCAAGACTCGGGACGGATCCATCTCAGTGCTTTTATCCCACTTAGTGCTTATCTCACTAAGTGGCATGTTGATGACTGAGTTTCTGGGTTGCAGTTCTAAGATTTTAAACTCCTCCTTTGTAGTTGCTTTCCTTGTTACTCTTTCTATTTTGGTTACTTGTTCCATGAGGGGAGATGCTGTCCCAACAGCTTTGACTCTGGCCATAATGTCAGGAGCCTGAGGCAAGATGAGACAAGGTCGGAAAAGGAAATAGCATTTATTATGGAACAAGGGCCAGCCATGGCAATCAGCTAAGTGAATACGATATTGTGGTGGTCCAGAAGCTAATCTCCAGCGGACACCTTGATCTCAAGTGCATGGAAATGGAGAGCAAAAAGTAGCCTTTAAGAGCTGCTTTATCCATCAACATCTCAGGCTTTCTGATCTCAGGTTGATAAGCTTGGTGTAGGCATTAAACCAGTCTCTGCCATCTCTCTCCTGGCACCTTTCATGATTTCTTACTGGTGACCCCAGTAATCTGGGTGTGAGCTCTCTTCACGTACCTGCTCTTTTATGCAACCGCCCAACAGAAATGCCTCCAGGTTTACTGATTTCTCCGCTCCCTTAAAATCAGATGACAAATACTACATTTGAGACCTGTCTTTATTTAGTATTTTGTTTGTTTATATTCTGGCAGAATAGTCACAGAAAGGGTCCCACAATGTGGAAGAAACTGCTGTATTGCATTTTCAAGGCATGGTATTGATTGCCACAGAATCAGTTAAATTGCTGTGTGAATAATGATTGGCACTGGCCTTAACCCTTTTGGCTAAAATTGCTTATTTGTCATCCTGGCTCGTGGAAGAGATAAACAATTGCTTGCTGATGATCTGACGGATCAACTGTGAGTATCATTTGGCATGTCAGATGAGAGCTAATTTAATGAGCTTCGGTTCCTGCCAATTACCTGGGAACAAATCCCTCCACGAGCTAGTCTGTACATCATCAAAATGTTTAACCAAATTCTCACTCGTGGCAGGTAAGATGATTGGGTGTTTGATTAGTCAACATGCTGTCAATATTATCTTGCATGCATTTGTCCTGTCTACTTACCCAATCACTTTCATTCTTTAACAATGACAAATTATAATAGGTCGTCATCCAATTCTTTATCTTAAATTACTCTGCTCAGTATGGATACTAACTGTAAAACCAGAACAGCCCCCCACGTGGGCAGGTTGCATTGTAGACCAGCTTGCCTCTCTTCCTCCTCTCAAATTAGCTTCCCTCAAGCGAGAATTCAGTGCCCTCTCGGGTTACCTCAGGAGTGTGAGCTTCTCCAGTAATGGGTGGCAAGGTTGCCCCAGCTGCAGTTTGCTATAACAGGGTCTAATTCTCCAAACCATGGCTGCAGCCTTGTGCTGTTGTAAAAGCCTTTTGGCATGGAGGTGTTTTCTCTCTTTTTCAGTGTTGGCATGATCAGAAAGTTGACAGGGGTCCCAGCCCCTCTCGCACAGTAGAAAGCTGAGTCCACACTGGAAAGTCTTCAGCTCTAGCAACAGGCACATCAGCGACCGGGACCATCTTTCATTCCTACCCCAGGCTTCTTGCCAGCTCTCTGTTAATCGGCATGGCTTCTCCAGGGCCAAGGTCTGCCACACGGAAACTTTCCTTCTTCTTTAGGGGAAGGTGTGTGGGCAGTGCAGTTGGAATCCAGTCTGCCACATGTGGGTCAAGTTCAGGGCCCCACCTGGACAAGTATCTGGGGTGTGGGAGCTGTTCCTTATTCCTTCCCTCTATTTTAAATGCTGGCTGGGCAGGGACAAGTGTTCTGTCCCCTGTGGCTTCTAGTGCAGTGCCTTGCTCACATGCTCAATACATATTTGTCGGATTAAATTTAAATAAACCCGCTGCAGCAGGACACACTGCTTGATACTTGTAATCATCACCCACCATTCAAGAAAGGGCAATGTCAAGAGGAGGTGGAGGCTTACGTGCCCCTCCAATGTGCTGTACCTCTAGACACAAGGCTATCTAATGAATGTGCCACCCTAAATCCTGGTCTTGCTCGTGGCACATTTGGCCAGGATCCCGTTTCCCTTCTGCAGCCCCAGGCAATCTCCTCTACCTTCTTCGAAGTATTCAATTCAGCCTGATTCTTTTCAACAAACTCATATTTTACATGGGATATACTGTTGAATGAAATATCGACTCTGCTCTCGAGGAATCCACAGTTTTCCCGGCTGTGTGACCTTAAGAGAATTATTGAAACTTTCTGTGCTTCAGTTTCCTCATCTATAATCCGGCTATAGCAATAGCACATACCTCAAGGGGTTGTCATGGAGGCTATATAGATTAAAAGTATAATGCACTTAAAAGTGTCTGACACACAGAAAGCATGTAATAAATGTTATTTATTACAATTCTTCAGGTCAGCACCACAGTGATGATAATCTGGCTGCTGTCTAAGCCCTTCCTCTTCCTACTGCCCCTCCCCCCCCTCTGATTTTCCATGGTTCTCTGATTCTTCATGTGATAATGTTTGAAAGTGATAGACCCTGTGGGTAGAGCGGTGTGTGCTGGCTGCAGTGGACCTGGAATTATGCGGGTGTGATGCAAAAGCTCAGGCTACTGCTTTATTTTCTGCAATTTTGGTTCACAGTGGGGCCAGCTCAGCACTACGGGGGTTTCCAATGACAGTATCAGGTAGGCGATATGAGCTGCACTTCCTCACAGTGTTTCCAAATTGAGGTTTTCAAAGCTTTAAGTTGATTATCGATATACTTATCTTGAGAAATTATGCATTTGGAATATTGCTTTGGAAGTTCTGCCTGAGTGCCTTCTGGAATGTTCTTTATTCTCAGCATCTCCCTGCTGTGGACTTACCTTCTGGATTAAATTGCTTTTTGACAAGGTTTTCTAATATATCACCAATTACACTCTTCGGGAGGATCTAAGTGAGATCTGTTTTTTATTGAGGTCAGCTCCATTGTTTTAGAAGGATCAATTATATTACTATTATTTGAAAACAAAACAAACCCCCGCAACCCTTTGCCATGAAGTTCATGGAACTCTGGCACTGAAAATGCAGACAATAGTCCTAAGTGATAGGGTTGTGGTTTCTGATGGTATGATCTGACGCCATTGTTCTCAGCAGGAAGAGGGGCTGTGCCAGGCACCCTCTCACCCTGTCCTGCAGGAGCACATGGAGGAGCATACTCAGTCCCGAAGATTCCAGAATGGGTGTATTCTCCATTCCCGCTGAGAGGCAGTGGTTTGTAAATATTGTGAGAAACCCAGAATGAAAAGGTTAAACTAGTACATTTTGGCTGGATGAGGATTAATTAGGAGATGATTTGCAAGGACGATTATTTGTGTGCTCAATTTACTGACCTTTCCCCCCACCCTCCCCTGTCTAGGATGAAGCTCGGTGCTCTGTGCTCATTATCCTTAAATGTTTTCTTTTCTCTGTGTCATCACCCCATTCATTTTATCTGGTACTTTTAAAATGCAGTAATTTGGAGCAGTAAGCTTCATTGATTCTTGGGAATAGAACATTTAGTAGGCACAGCTATGCAGGCCTTAGGAAAAGTCTTTATGATCATTGGGAGCTCTCTGGCACTAAGATTGGGTTCCTGGTCCAGGTTGGCAAGGATCCCAGCAGATGCCCTCCAGTGCTCTGTGGGCAGTAGGTATGTCTGAAAGCCTCACAAACAAGTTTTAAAATCAAATTTAATTACCACTTCGCTAATTTTTTGGTTATTTAGGAACAGCGATCTATTTTGTTGATTAACTTGGTTAATTTTGTTGGTTACCCAGAGTCCTTTTTCATTTATTTCTGTTTTCTTTGTCAGCCTTTGGACCAATTGTTACTTTGTTGCTGCTCTTGTCAACTTTAAAAGTAAAATAATTATTTTACTAGCAAAATGAATTTATTCGGGAACAACAGAGGAAGGGCAACTTGGGCAAGCAAACAAAGGTGATTCATAGGCAAACCGTGAGAACAAAGGAGAGGGACTTGCTTTTATAGAAGAGAGGAGGAAACCGGGGAGGGTGGCTTTGAACAAAAGTTCATTGGAGAAGAACAAGAGTTTGAAGTTGTGGCAGTTTCTCATTGGCTACAAGCGGTGGTTAGTCCACTGTTGCCGGGGCAGGCATGGATCTTCCTTCTTTTTCTTAAAAGCAGATGAAATTTCTATGTAAAAAATGTCCTCCCTTGCCAAGACAGTTCTGTTCTTCCTTCTCTCTCCGGGTTATGCCTGCGGCAAGGAGTGGCATTGTGTGAGAGCGCCCCCTTCCGGGCTTCCCGACTCCATTTTGATAGAGGCTTCCTTTATTTATTTATTTTCACCTGTCCAGGGGCGGACTGTGGGGCGGATTTCAGGGTGGGGCCTGCGCATTCTGACTGCCTAACTCTGCTTTGTCTGAGCTTCCTCCCAAACTCAGGTTCTCCTGCCTCCAAGCCCCTTAGGTCACCACTGCGGCCGACAAGAGCTGGGTAGGAGGTTCATGTGAGGATGGGGAACTTGAGCAGGAGGGGCAGGCTGGCCAGGCAATTCTGTGGGGTCTAGTATGAGGTTGTTGATGGAAGAAGTATGGAAGGAGAAGGCCCCTCTTTGGTGCTCTTGTGTCCTGAGTTGTGGAGTCCAGGGCAGTGAGAAGGTAAGGATGAGGGTGGTTCAAAGGCGAAAGCACAGGAGGTCTTATTTGATCTCTGGCTCTTTCACTCGAAATCTTTCTGTTTCTCGGCCTTTATCATCTAATGATTTGAAAAAAAGGAAGTTTGACCTCAAAAAACCGAGGAAACAGAGCTTATTGGACTGTTGGACATCTTTCCTCCATTTGGTTCTGGATAGAAATTCTGGTTAAAAAAATATGAGAGGGCAAGAGGAGCTACAAATAAGGACTAAGGCGAGAATCTGTGGTTTTGTTTGTGTTTTATCGCTCTCCATCTATTCTACTTTAAGCAAACTTTAATTTAAAAATGCAAATCTTGATTTAAAAAAGACACGATTTAAGAATTTGAAAAAAATGTGTGTAAAAACGTTCATCGTATTTTAGAACACAATCCCTTGGTGTGTTATAAGTATGAATTAATTATGGAGGAAACCATTTACATACAACTTCTCAAGAGCACATCTGACCGTGGGAAGTGCACTACCTCAGTGCGGACAGTAAGGGTGGGCTGCCCTGAAGGTTTGCCCAAGCCCCTTAGCTCGTGTAGATGTTCAGTAACTACCGAACCCTAATCAGGATGTCTTGACTTTTTGGACTGCTCTGCATTGCTGAATTTTAAATTGCTAGTTGCTGACAAGGCAAAGTTGAAGGTGAGGGGCAAGTCTCAGTATCAGCAGGAACTGGATGAGCTTGGATAGGACAAGAAAGATGCAGTTTCCAGGGCTTTGACATTTCATTCTCTTGTTATATAGCAGCTATAAAAAAGTCACTAGCATTTTCCTGTCTTCCTTACTGATCCAGACCAGCAAGAGGAGAAATGAGGGTCCCAGTCTCATGCCTAATTTGGTAGCTTACCTGGTGAAAGGAGCTATGAGATGCCCGCAGCAATAGGGCTCGTGTCAGCAGCTCACCCAAGCAGAAGCCCCCCCGGAGGCGATGGAGATGCGGAAGCGCTTCATGTGAAGGTCGCTCTCCTGAAAAACCCAGTATGAGTGATTACTGAAGGCCATTTCTGAAGTTATTTCTATAATGTGCATTTGCTGAAAATGGAAGAAAATGAAAGATGCTAATGTTCGAATATCATGAAACTCGATATCATACACATCAGGACATTTCACATTTAACTTAATGAGTCACCCAAGTGTTCACTGACCAGTTGCTTTCTTAAACTTGGAGACTAATTGTTTTTCTTATGCAGGAGTCTGCTCTGTACGTGGCTTTTCCCCCTTAATATGTAGGATATTACGACACTGAAAATATTACTGATGCAGATTTTATTCCCAGACCATTGAGTCTATTTAGATATGTCATACTCATAAAAGCTCATGTTTATTGAAGAGGGTTATTAAATTTACTGTAAGATTTCATAAAGACCCTTTTAGGTGAAAAATGCAGGTAGAATGGTTTGAGTGGATGCTTTATAAACCTTTTATGAGTCAAAAAAAGTTCTAAATGCAAATGTCTTTCGTGGAAAGTAAAAGTAATTTGTTTTTCTCATTAGGTGCCACATAGTCAGCTAACGTGAGGATGACAGATTTTGAGATCTATGAAATCAGAGCCAGCTTTCTTTAACAGAGGACTGCTAGCTGCTTACCTTCTCTATCAAAATGAGCATTCCATTCTAAGGTTAGGTACAGATATATAAATGTCTGCCTGGTTTGGGAATGGTTCTGTTGGAGCCCTAGATATATTATTGAGAGGATTGCAGTACATTTAGTTTAACACACACACACACGCTTATGCGCGCGCATGCACGCACGCACACACACAGTTACAGAATACACTGTAATTAAAGATATTCATCACTATGTTCATTTGAACTGGTACAATAAGTGTATCTCACACTGTTTCTCTTCATTACTATGCAAGACCAGAGCTTATATTTCTTGATTTGGAATGATGCCAGAGAGTCATTTCAATATTTGAGCTTTATACATTATTATTAATCATGATGATGATGTACTTTTCAATATTCATGGGATTTCGCAACAATTTTTATTAGCCGTTTCTCTTAACAGCTGAATCAGGTCGAGAAAAATTACTACTACTCTTGCAGGTGAAGAAACAGAGGCCCAGAGAGATACATGACTTCTGGGTCACACACACGGATCATCGGCATAGCTGGTATGAAAACCCGCCGTCTTGTATTTGTACATTCTGGCACTGGGGTTCTTCTCACAAATTCGCTTTTTTTTTGAGAATAAATTTTCATATTAGAAGGTTGAGATATATTTGGGAAGCTTAAAAAATACCGAGTAACACGGTGTTGGGCACATATAGGTTTTCAATAAATATTAGCTAAAGAAATGTATAAATATCCATTGGTGGTTCAAAGCATAGGATTTTAAAAATAATGCTTTGTTTGTGTAAAAGTAACATATTTTGAGTTAATTAATGGTAATTGGAATAGGACACCAGTTAGCGGGTAAGTTGGATATATTGCCTGTTTCAGAGTTAAGTGATAAATCACTGCAGGATAATAATGAGAGCATATGTCTCCAACAGCTTTTCAGTAAAGGTGTGATGCTCTAAACGTAAACTAGTGGACCAAAGAGATAGTGAAGATTTATTTGCTCTCTGTTGGCAGAAATAGATTTCTTTCCTTAGCCTAATAATGAGAATGCATTAAAAATGTTTATACAATAACCTCAGTTAAAATTATAAAAAAATGTACCTATAATTAAAATGCCTACAAACCCCAAAGGGCCATCTCAGCCTTAATATCATCGAGACAGATTGCATCCCACGAACTTAGCTGTTCCCTGTATATGGCGGAAATGTAACAATGGTAATGCCATGTAGCTTGTGGCCACTGAGGAGACAAGCGCATTATCCCATTGGTTAATCTGTATCCATCAGTGTCTTTGTGTTTCACTCTCATATTGCTTTTGAAATGTCTGGATCTAGTGTCTTGACAAATTCTAAGTTAGGAGGTTTAAGTATAGTTTGCTCAGTTTTTATTCAAAAAGTATATAACATTCTAAATGTTCTTTCTTTAAAATTATGTTGTGCAGTTCTATCACTGTTCAAAGAAAGTGTCTAATCCATAGGGGAATGCTGAGCTCTGTGGTATCTTTGCTCATTGCTTCCTACTATAATGACCAGGCAAGCTGGATGCTGTCCATGTCATCGAAGGAGAGCAGGATAGACATTTGTCTCTGTTTTTACTTTTAATCTTTATTGAAATATAACAACATACAATGTTATATTAGTTTCAACATTTGTCTCCATTTTTAGACTATCAGATCATTCATCATGGGACCCACTTTTTCACACTTCTTGGATTTTGAATAATTTAGTAAAATTAAGCCAATTTGCAGTTTGTTTTTAAAGGTCTTATCATAGGGAGTCCTGGGAATCATAATTCTAAGCCTAACACAACCTGCACTTATGCAATGAAAATGTTTTCTAACTAGACTTGACTGTTTGGATCCAATTCTGACCCTTTGCCCTATTTGAATCACCTTTGGCAGTCAAAGAAGCGGAGAAGGGAGGAACTCTGGACCAAACAACATAGCCTTTTTATGCCTGAAGGTCTGATGGATCCAGGGTGCTTGAGATAGTCCTGTGTTTCTGGGAGCAATGTTGTGGTATAGCCTCATGATGAATTTGGGGATTCACTCAGCAAATGCTTATTGTGTGTGAGGCACAGCACCGAATCTGCTAAGGCCTCAGAAAAGAATCCTTATAACTAGCATCAGCTGTACTCTCGTTAATTAAATATGTTGACCTGGGTTTGGGGGTGGCCTGAACCTAAAATCCTGGAGGAGAGATCGCACTCCAATGACACTGGCAGCTTGGGAAGAGCCACATTGAAATGAGGCAGCAGGGGTCACCCATAAAACAGGCATAATAACAGCACTCTGTGTATCATGTTCAGTAAAATATTGGGCAAAAGAATGTATCCGGGCTTGTGTGACAGCAGAGTCTACTTGTCCCCGTCACCATATCATCTGCTTTGCCAGCAATACATTTCCAATGACTGAGCACATTATGCACAGTAGGTGGGATTAGAATGTTTTCAGGAATCTTTAATGCCTTCCTATCTTGTGAATGGTTTCCTTAGGCAAATACTGATTTTAAAACATGTGCTTCCTTAAGAGTACACTTACTGTGATAAGCACAGTGTAAGATACAGAATTGTTGAATTACTCTATTGTACACCTAAAACTAATATAACTATGTTAATTATACTGGAATTAAAATGTAAAAATATGTGCTTCTTAAATACACAGTTGTTTAAGGGGCAGTCACGTTAAATGGGTACTGCAACTTTAGTGTTTGTTGCTTAACCATTGTCTCTTCCTCCCCTGCACCCCACCCATGCTCAAAAGAAGAGAGAAACAAAAGCATATTGACACACAAAGAAAACAAAAACCAAACTCCCCAAATGGTTTGGGTCACTTACTCTTGCAAAGACTTGTGGCAATTCTCAAATCCGGAATCACTATTAACTAAAAGGAAGTTTTGCACCTCTCCCCAACCCTCCCACCCCCGACTATTTGCATAGTTGTAAATAACAGAAAATCAGACACTTGCAGTAAAATTGCTTTTCTTTTTTGGGGGGGCGGAGGGGCAGAGGGAGAGGGAGAGAGAGAATCCCAAACAGGCTCCACACCCAGTGCAGAGCCCATCACGGGGCTCGATCTCACCAACCTGAGATCATGACCTGAGCCGAAATCAAGAGCCTGATGCTTAACCGACTGAGCCACCCAGGTGCCCCAGTAAAATTACTCTTTTAATTTTCAAAGTCTGCAAATTGTAGGGAAGGCTCTTTGCTATTGTGGTTTTAACATTACAAAGATCGAGTGAAGAATAATGGCAACAACCATAGCAGTAATGATAGCTAATACATAATGATCACGTGCTGTGTGCTAGTTACTTTTCTGAGGGCTTTTATGTATTTGCTCATTGAATACAAGTAACTGTGAAGTAGGTAGTACATTTAGCCCCATTTTATGGATGAGCACACTGAGGGACAGAGGGGTTTAGTAATTGTCTAAGATCTCATAGCTAGTAAGCGACAGAGCTGTGTTATGGGCCCAGGCAGTCTGGCTCCAGACTTTGCATTCTTAAATACTCAACTCTTCATACGCTTTTTTTGTAAAATCATTCAAGTACCTTGTCTGGCTTATGTTTTACTAATCTGGTAGCTCACCAAGAGAAAACATCTACATGCATACTTGTTTCTTTTGGGCTTAATCTTTCTTGCTTAAAAATGTCTCTTTTTGAAGCCATGCACATGGCAAGAAATTAGAACTGTGCAAAGAATCCAGTGTAAAGGAAGTCTCTCACCCAGTTGTGTTCCCTTTCACTCTCCCTAGCCGGAGGCAAACATTGTCCCCAGTTGCTTGTGTATCCTAGAGATATTCTGTGCACATACGAGCTTATATTTCAAATCACTTTAAAAAAGTGGTTGAAGTTTCTGAACAGACAGTTTTACACAACAGCCTACTCACCTCAGTGACTCCAAATGTGTCCCAGAAAACCAAGAGACCCAGACACTTAGATAATCATATTCAGTTGGGCATATTGGCTGGGACACTCAAGTTTCTGCTGTCCCCAGCTTATGGGAAGCACAGTTAAGAAGGTTATAAATATGACATGTTTAGTCTATTGGGACCCAGGGAGACACTGTGCTCAGAACCCTTGGCCATTTGCTACTTAGAGCACCACCGAGGAGTGTCAGCAGAATGTGCTTCAAAGACAGTCTGTCCCAGAAGAAACACAGACCTTTTTTCCAGTGGGGACACCAAATCCTAGTTAAGATGAGGATGTGTCATACTTACCTGGCAGGAGAGATACCATCATCATGAAGGTGGTTTTCTCAGGGCAAGGCTTATCCAGTGCAAAAAGGGGATGCTGACCTCTGCAGTTTCCCCAACTGTGGGAAACTCAACTGCATAATTTGGGGTGGAGGACTGTGTTCACACTTCCAAAAAAAAAAAAAAAGATGATGGTCTATGTGTACAAATCAAGTTAAAAATATGGGAATTTAAAAAACAACTGTTTGTTTAAAAAAAAGTGTATTTTCATTGATCTAGCAAGCACACTTCTAGAAATTTATCCAAAGACTTAGCTACATGGTTGTTCATGACAACCATTTGGGAATAAACCAAAATAACCCACAACTGAGGCTTGGTTAAATAAATTACATTAACTGAACAGAGAGTCACCTAACCATTAAGAAAATGAAAAGAATATTAAGTGATATAAAAAGTTGTTTACAATACATAGCTAAGTAGAAAGAGCAATATGTAGAGAAGGATGTATACAGAACCACATTATTTATTGGATATGGGGAGTGTAATACGAGAGAGACCATGGGCGAGAGCTAGCGGAATGATTTACAAAAATATTAACCTTTTCTAGGTGGCAATAAGGCAATTTTAATGGATGCTTTTCAGTGTGTCTTTAAAATCTAAAAAACTTAACAGTGAATACTTTGCAGCTGTATTGAAAACAAAAGACTTTTTAAAAAAAGTTTAAGAATAATTGATGAGCTCTTCAAGAAACCAGTTGTAGATTATTTACTAACCATTTATTTAAACAGCTTTTTCTTGGTTATAATCTAATATTTTTTTCAAACATCTGCTAGCTTGTCTCTCTCCTACCTTTGAAATTGAACCCCTTCATGATCCACTGATTAAAATAATGTGTGACCCCTTCACAGTGTCTTCGGACTATTATCTGGCAGGCAATTATTGTTTTTAATTTAGATGTGTTGCCTGAGCTTTGTTGAACAGACCCCAGACTCTTTCGGTTTGGACCTGCTGATAATAGTCAGAGCGAACATTCACAGGACTTTCACCTGTCCCTTGAACTGGGCGAAGCATTTTACTAGTGCGCTCTCACCGAATCTCTAAGGGGCACGGACTACCACTGTGTTCTCTTTACAGATGCAGAAACTGAGGCTCCAAGAGGTTAAGTAACATGCCCAAGGTTATAGAGTGGATAAAGTGGAAGAGCCATTATGCCACTACTTGGGCTCTTAATCAGTATAAAAAGCTATCTTGCCACTTATAAGACTGCCATCTCAGATTTGATGATTGGAGGTTTTTAAAGCATCTTATAAATCCCATTTTGTAGACAATGAAATTGAGCCAGGAAGTGGGTGATGTGTACGTGCTCAGAAAGATAATCCATGGAAAGGCAGATACAATCCAGCATCCCCTGGGTCTTGTCTCTGCATTTAGTGCTAACTCACTTTTCAGGAGAATGTAAACCAGCCCGGTGTCCTGCATGGCACTGTGATGACATAAGGGGAATGTGATTTTTGAGCCACTCAATAATGGAAGAGATGGAAGTCTTCCCACCTCATCTTGCTTATTACTGATTGTGCACACAACACCCGCCCATCAAGATCATTTTCAAAAGATGATTACTTCAGTGTGCCCAGGCCTGCAGGACATAAGTACATGGGCAGTGGTGGTAAGAGCTATAATTATTCTTAATGGGAAAATATGCAGGTAATGACTTGGATGATCATGTATCTGTAATGTATGAGTTCCAAAGCCCAATGAAGTAATTAAGCAATCTGCAAACATGCAGGGGAAAAAAGCCGGAAATGAAAAAGAACTAGAATAATGTTCCTTTTGAATAACTGGCAAACTTTCTGAAAGAGGAGTCATAAACAGAAGAGCTCTTTCTAATCGATCTGTCCGTCTATCTACCTGTCCATCCTTCCACCATCTTGCTTGCCTGGTCTTACAGGCAAATATTTTTTCATCTTAGAGTACTAAGTATTTGTCAGGAGCCAGTTTTTCCAAGTTATTGGCTCAAAGGACAGTATTTGTTCTTTCTGGAATGTGAATTTGCATATACCTTTACCCTTATTGAGTGCATTCACTTATCTGAGTCCCTCTCTTGCTCAAGAACAATCGCAGGAGCAAGCAGGAATAGTCCCCACAGATTGGAAGCTCTGAGTGTGAATTCTACCTCCTCTACTCCATGGTTGACCTTGGTAATCACGCTCTTCTTTAGGGTGATGATTCTTACCTCATGGGCAGGGTTCTAGGAGAAAGTGCTCCATTGTGACTGAGCTGTGAGCTGTGTACCTATCAAGTGTAGCCGTTATTATTATTAGAGTAGGTTTCTTTTTCCTACTTCGTGAATGAAGAATGTGAGGCACAGTGATTTGTCCCAAGGCATAGAACTGGTTGGAGGCAGAAAACTCAGATTTTCTGCTTGTTTTGAGTTCAAGGTGGTGTGTTCTCAAAAACAGAGAGAGAGAAAAAAAGAAAAAAGGAAAAGGAGAGGGTTTGGTGGTTGATCTTGGGGATGTGATAAGCCTAGAGTTGGTCTGAGCATCAGTAATAAAAGATTTTCTAACAATAGGCTCTTTCAAATGGTGGGTGTAGAGAAACTATTTGTAAACATGGAAACCAGTCCAATCAAAGGGGGTACTTTTGAGGAATACTAAACCAATATATGAGTCTTCTGAAGGATTTATAGAGTAAAAGGCAGAGAGGAAATGGCCAGATTAGGGCTGTCTAGGGAGCAATTAGCAGCACTTACCAACTATTAAAGCACTTTGTCCTTAGAGAAAACAACAGAAATTCAGAGAGAAAGGGCTTTTTTTCCCTCCCCCTTTGAAAATGCAGGCTCTCTGATTGCAGGCTTAAAGCAAAAGTGTTGCTGTGAAGTTTGCAAGAGGTTGTCCTATGATTAATTCATGCTGTAGCTTTTAAGTTTCTGTATAGTAGTATCTTGGGTTATGATTTTATCACTGTCACTAACAAAGCAGCTTCAGGCCAAGTCAGGATTTTAAGCTGGGAGACCTTGAAGAGCCCACAGAAAATGTGGACGGATGTTAGTGGTGGCCCAGTAGGTGGCAGCCTCCCCTCTGAGTTAATGCTTCGCTGTTCCCTAGCAAGAGACTTGGGAGCAGGTGGGCAGGGGGAAGCTTCTGGCTTTAAAAAAAAAAAAAGTCTGCTTTTTTTTTTTTAAGGTGCACTGGGGAGAATGGCAAATAAGGAAGGTATGGTATTAAAACTTTTTCCTCTCCTATTCATATTGGATAATTACTTGCTGGCTTCTACATACATTTAGATAAAGTGCTTCTGATTTAAGGTTGGGTTGTTTTGTATGATGCCGTGCTAAAATGCTACATGTTTCTCTCACTATTGAATATTCTTATTATTTTGTTAACATTTTGTAAAAGATACTGGCTTTCTTTAAATAAAAAGGCAAGTAAATATACTACATGCACAGATATAAACTTAGTTTTTTGGGGGAAAAGAGTTTTATTAGTGTTTCATTCAATCTGGGTGAAAAAAAATCATGAACCACCCTCCCTCCCCTACCAAGCACCTGTGAGCACTGACCTATGCTTTGTGGTTGCAGTCACTCCTTTGGAGCCTGGTGTCCTTACATTTCATTCTGGTGCTCACACTGTCCATCATCTCATTCCTGCTCCATCCCTTGTTGTTCCTGGGCGAGGTTGGCTACTTCCTCTGTTGCATCTGAAGTTGCAGGTCCAGCCTCTTAGGCTACAGGTCTCTATATTTCTTGGATAAGGAAAAGGAAAGAAGCAGAGAGAGAGAGTGTGTGTGTGGGGGGGGTGGGGGGTGGCCGGAGGTGGCAAGGAGAAGAGCTAACATTCACTGATTCCTTATTTTGTACACTGTACTAGTTACAAATATTATCTCATGTAATTCTGAAATGAGGGGACTGGAGGCCATGGGAATGGGATTGATATTGTCTCCACTTCAGGATGAGGAAAATGAAGGCTCAAAGAGATTACGTAACTTGCCCCTGGTTACTCAGCTGGTAAGAGCCAGGATATGAGATAAAAGCTTTATGTCAGGGATGTTCAAATTTATTTCTAATTCCCCCACTCTATTGGCATTTACCCTCGGGCTATGTTGAACAAGTGCTTTGTCAGCAAGACAAACCTATTGTGAATCCTTTTGCCTTAGTATGATACATGCATTTCATCTTCTTCAAATTAAAAGCCTTTAAGAACCAGAAATATGCAGTCCTGGCTCTCAACTTGAACCTAAGCTACTTGTACACTAGAATTCAGACTTGTGTGGGCATCTCTAGAGGACCTAGTCAGTTAATCTTTAAGGGTTCATTTGCATGAGGAGGAGGAGCCCAAATTTGGACAAAGACATGCCTAGAGATTGGAGAAGGGTTAGCAAGAAGTCTGTTTCTTAGGATCATTCAGCTCAGTCAGAGTGATGGAAATTAGTTATTAAAAATAAAATCTGAAAGAGTCATTTGAAAACTCAGTAAGACATGTGGAGCCCTCTATACTGGGGACTCATGTTATAAAGGAGGTCAGAAAGGTGTGGAGGAGAAATGTTTCTTCATCTCAGCCCCGTCCAAATGTACAGCATCAGCCATATCAGTTTTGACTTTGACTCTTTGGAGTGTCATTAGCAAATGAGAATGGGTGGCCTTATCTTGGTGAATGTGTTACAGGGAGAGAAATGTTTCATAATTGTTATTGTGGTGATGAATCAGGGAAACCCCAGTTATCCAAAGAAGAAATAACGGCCGAATGCTTTGTGTTGAGTTTGGGATTTTGAGGCAGAGGGCTCTGGGCATAGTCTCAAATTATACCACGAGGGCAGCTCTTACTTGATTTACTCAAAAGGCAACTCTGGTTCTCACCCATTTAATGGGTCTCTTGAGGTGAGATTCATGAGGAGGTAATGAGCAGACAAGAAATCTTGCTTAATTAGGTCTTCAGTTGATATTAACATGATATTAACATGATCTGTATTCCCTTTTATTCCCCTTTCCTGCCATCTAACCCATTTCTGAAGGGCAGAGTAATTAGTAGAAAAAAAGGGACAGACCTCATTGAGGCTTAGTGATGGAAATATGGGTAATGCTTTTCCAAAAATAACTTCCAGAGGGAAGAGGACATGATTGTTTTTGCCTTCAAGCATTTGAAGACCTATTTTATGAAAGAGGCATCGTACTTATTTTGTATGCCTCAAGAGGTAGAACTTGGACCACTCAGTAAAAGTTATAGGGAGGGAGATGTTAGCTCAATCAATGTAAGGGAGAATTAGAGACTGTCAAAGCAATGCAGAGGTGGAATGGGCTGCTTTAAAAGAGAGTGAATTTTCTGCCATTGGAGATGTCCAAGCAGAGATCAGAAGCCTCCTGGTGGGGTTATCCTAGAAAGAGGGAATAGGAAGGGTAAGAGTAGCTGACCTTTAATGTTCTTTCCAACCTTGAGATTCTGAGAGTCTATGATCATATAACTAGACTGCCTGGATTTTACTGAACCTAGTAAAAGTATTTTTTTAAGAGTAAAAAACCTTTTCCGATGACTGTAGGAAGTAGTCCAAACAAAACAAGAAAGCTTAAGCTTCCTTGACCCTTGAGTTTAACATAGGAGGACCTCAATTCCCCTATTTCATGGGATGAAAATTACATAAGTCTGCCCAGTGATGTGATCCTGCTTCTGAGAGTAATTACCTTGCCTCCATTCTATTGTTGCATTATTCTGGAGAAAAGATGAGTTGCTTTACTGATAATCCATTCACAACAAGTATTTTGTGAGTTTTTGTAGCATTTACTTAAGATTTAGAAGTTACAGGGTGGAAATTTCATTGTATAACTCACATCCTTTCTTCATTTCCTGCCTGTACTACTCTTTCTTTTTCCTTTCTTAAACAAGGAAATTCTTCATGTAGATCAGTTCTGTGAACACTTAAGTTTTTTGAGATTTGATCTTCTGATCTGTATTAGGATAGGTGACATATTAACTCTAAAATCTTACCGGCTTCTACAACAAAAGTTTTTTCCCCATTTTTTTAAAAGATTTTATTTATTTATTTTGATATATATAGAGAGAGACAGAGACAAGAGAGACAGAGAGAGAGGGAACACAAGCAGGGGGAGAGGGAGAAACAGGCCTCCCGCCGAGCAGGGAGCCCGATGCAGGGCTCCATCCCAGGACCCTGGGATCATGACCTGAGCCAAAGGCAGACGCTTAACGACTGAGCCACACAGGCGCCCCTTTCCCCATTTTTGGTCGATGTCCAATATGGGTCATCAAGGAGCTCTGCTCCATAGAGCCACTCAGGAACTCAGGCTGACAGAGACTCCACCATTTCAACATGTAAACTCCTATATGCCTCTACTTCAAAGCAACACATGATGTCACCTCCAAAGCCCATTGGCCAGAAGATGGCCCACCTGGTTCCACCAATTTTGAGGGGCTAGGAAATACAGGGAAACCATAGCAGAGTTAGTAAGCATTACTGTTTCTGCCTCCTACTCAAACTTTCCCAGCCAAGATGGCTCCCTCCTCAAAAGGAATTCTCATAACTCTTACTAAAAGAATGGTGTTTTACCTTTGACTTTCCTATTCTCAAGTTAATTTTGCCACAACTCAGCAATAACTTCTGAGGTAGCTCTTTCAATTAGGAAGGTAAGAACTCTGCTTGGCTGAGGTTAATATTATGTTTGTTGCCCAGCTTAATGGGCACTATTTAAAAAGTTTAGAAGAAGCCATAACGATTCAAATGCAATACATTAGCTTCGAGTCACAATTTATTTCTGGTTTAGAAAGAAAGTTATTATGGGGATATGGACTTTATTCTCTCAGCTTTAATATGCCTGTATTTTTTGAGCCAAGGTAGTCTTTAATAGCATTAACCCAGTCTTTAATAGCATTGGTTTGCATGTCAATATTTCTACTATTTGAGAATGGATTGTTTACTGCTAGTGAAAGATGCCTGAGGATTTTCATTACTTCTGACAAAGTTGATGGTAAAAGGGAAATATTCTAATCTAAGTTTTAATAGTTTCCCAAATTTGGTTTATCTTTTCAGAAACTGCAATGTACTCTGGAAAGCTCAGGTTTTGGATTTTTGCTCCGTCTTGGCAGGTGTTTATGGTTATGGAATGTACTCTGCCTCTCAGTTTTTGAGAACTGCTATTCTGGTCCATGATGCTGGTTAGGGTGTTCTGTCAGTGAGGCATTTTGTTCCCCGCTTAAAAAAATGGCTTCTAATTTAGGCTGGCCTTCCCTTGTGTACTCTTATGCACATTTTGGGTAAACTTTTCTGAAAGATAAACTTGTGCATGGGCAGGGTGCCTCAGGCAATTCCTATAAAGTGGTTAATGTCAACACAAGTGAGACATTATCTTAGGAACATATGCTTCTCAAAATGCCATATTCATGCCAAAAACCAAACACATAGTTTACTAAAGCAATCAACCTGATAAAATCAAACAAAGCAAGAGCACCCACCAAATAAAAAATGTGGTAAAAGCATTTTTAATATTGTTTTAGTCATTAATGTGGATGGTCTCTGACCCTGGCCTTTCTGCCAATGAGGGCTCTAAGACCTAGATGGGGAAGAGACTCATCCAAGAGCACCGTGAGAATTCCAAGGGTCAAATGTGGGTTTTGTGTTGATGGACAATGAAAAAATGGTGCCCCAGAAAATCCCAAGTGTGGGGGTGATGAGGAGGCTGAGAGACAAAGAATCAAGCAGACTCCTGCATGGTTACTCATTGATTCCTTCGCTTAAACATGCATGCAATTTTTACCAAGTATCAGATGCTGTGGCAGGTGCTGGAGAAAGAACCAAGAACAAGAAAAAAAAATCTCTGGGGGCACCTGGGTGGCTCAGTCGTTAAGCGTCTGCCTTTGGCTCAGGTCATGATCCCAGGGTCCTGGGATTGAGCCCCGTATTGGGCTCCCTGCTCAGCGGGAAGCCTGCTTCTCCCTCCCCCACTCCCCCTGCTTGTGTTCCCTCTCTCGCTGTGTCTCTCTCTGTCAAATAAATAAAATCTTTAAAAAAAAAAAATCTGTCGTTAAGGGACTTGCTCTCTGTTTTTCTAATACCAAATCAAATTTTATCACTTATTTAGGACGAGTCTTCTGGACAAATAGACATACCTCTTTACAGGTTCCAGGCTCTATAGACTGATCTCCTCCAAATATGTTCCCAACTTTTGCCTGAAATGTTTATCATAATATTGATATTTCTGCATTATACCATATGCCTTCTCTTAAAATTGAGAAAGGTTATCTTGGAAAAAACATTATGCTACCAATTAATTTATAAATTATTTGCATAATGCAAGATCCTGAGCAGAAGGCACAAAGGCTTGGTAGTGTGGGTATTGACAGGGGAGGGAAAAGTTAAGAGCAGGAGGATGTAGGGGCCCTGTGGATATGGTGAGCTGTACCTGAGATGAGAGGAGGGTCTTAAGGGGAGCTGGAGGGGCAGAAAAGCTCCAGTTAGAGGGTTCAAATGGTTTTTAATGAGAAGACAAATTCCAGATATGTGGATAGGGATAAGGGAAGCAACAGAGGATGCTGAGGCCCCAGACACCAGCAATAGTAGGAAGCCACTGTCCCCTGTTATCACAGGGAGGACACAGTGTTACAAGAGCCCACTAGAAGTCAGAGCCTCAACAGAGGGACCCCTGGGCAAGAGCTATTATAGTAGAGGGCACGCCACTGTCAACTCAGTGACTCAGAGGAAGGAGGGAGAGAAAAAGAAATACCTGGACTCCTTCTTCTTATACCCTCTGACCTTTTGCTTTGTAGGAAACTCAAATTGGTCAGATCTAACGAGAACTATCAAGGGAACCCAAGTGATGTCATCCAGAAAAGCCAGCTTCCTGAAGCAGAGAGCTGGGTGGAGAAGGGAAGAGAGTGGATCTGAATTGGGGGCAAATGGGGAATCACCAGGACACACTTAGGACAAAGAAGAAAACCAACTTCCCAACACATGTGGAAGTACAGAATAGAATAACTCCCCATCTACCCATAACCTAGCTTCAATAATTATATTTCATATTTGGTGGAATGAAATATACTTTATGTTTTATTGTTTGAAAGAATCTAATTCCCTATATTAAATCTCTTACTGAGTGAAAAACGCAGCAGTTTGTTGGATTGTATCTTACTGAAAGCCATGTTCTACACTAGCTATCCTCTTCTTTGAAGAAGCTGGAAAGCTAAAAGCTGTATCTCTTAGGTTGCATTGCAGCTAGGATTCTGCATGTGAGTTATGTTCAGCCTTCCAAGTGGACTTACATGCAATTTGGAAGGCAGACATTAGGTGGCAGCTATGTCCCTGTAGTGGAGGACAAAAGTTCTACCAGTGCCAAGTGAAGGCAGTGGTTAGACTCCATGTTCTGCTGTGGGGATGCTCATTTCCTGGGAGTGAGGACTTGGGTAGCATGGCAGCCCCAGTAGCTGAAACACCTTTGTATCATGTTGATGGTGTCAGGAACTTGTGACTCAGTCTAATAGAGGCTCCCTGACTTTTACCCTTTGAACCTTTCCAGTGCTTGAAACAACCCAATTCCTTGTATTAAATCTCTTTGAAAAACTTGGAACAGTTCCGGTTTGTTGCACCAAATCCTGATCCTCATGCTAGCTCAGTCCACTTATGGAACTTAATTCAGTTCTGAAGAATGTTGTGAACTCTTAGAATTTACGTGAAAAGAGATGGGATTCTGTTGAAACCCAAGAAGCATTGTTTGGAGCAGTAAGTGATAGTCTTGAAATTAAAAAAAAGGCAACGGGAGAATTAATTTCCAAATGATTAGGCAGTATTATTTAATAAAATGCTCACAGGGTCCCTCAGGAATGGTATGTTCTGGAGGTAATGATGGATCAGTTGCAGAAGGGCAAGAATGGAACCAGGAGGTCTCAGGTTCAAGGGGTGTGGTCTGGGGGACACATCAGACTGGATGGGTGGTGGAGTTTGACAGTTTCTATGTAGCATCACTGAATAGGTTACCTGCTGGCTTGAATCAATGATGAAAGTCATGTGACGAAAGCGTTCCCATCACATCGCTACCAGTGTGGATTTGCCAAGGTGGGTTTGACTGAGGCACTAGGCAGGGCCTCAGACTCACCCACAGCACAATGAGCTATATGCTGGCTGGCCCCAAGGCAGGTCTCCATAATGACCCCATGACAACTCAAGGCAGGAATCAGCATTTTCTTAAATTGATCATAAAGGATCCATTTCACCAAAGCATCCTGTGAAAATTTTACTGAAGGTTTCATAGGAGAGACTGAAGATGTGATTTACATTGCATATGCTAGAGTATTTCACAAAAAATCCATTTAGACTTATCTCTTTTCCCAAGTCTTTCATTTGGCCAGTAACTAGAAAAGTGTCTTCTCTCTCACTTTCTCTATGCAAGTCATATTCTTGGCAAGTCTATCACAGATATGGTGAACACTTTTGGAGGTGACAGAAAAGGGCTGGGACAGCTTATGACAGCAGTAGATTCCTGACACCAGATTAGAATGAGCTCTCCAATCATCTCTTCTAGCATCTCTAATCTGTGAGGGTAATGCTGGGACCTTTCTGAGTTTCTCTCTCTCCTTGTGAACAGAGATAATGGCATTTTATTCTCATCTCCTTCCCTATCTCTATTCTTGTTAGATTATCAGGAAACCATTTTCCATTTCCTGACAATAAGAAAGTGGATAACTGCAGTTTCCTTTTCTCTAACTGCTTCAGTGGTTTTTGTAGGTGAAAAATCATACTTAGGTGTCAGCTCCTATAGTCCTGGAGACTCGCAGTTCAACCTGTCAGCAGCCACGGGCAATCATTTCCTCACGTAACTGCCACATTAAAACACTTAAGTAATATAGCAGAGAAGGGTCTGCTAAAAATGAAATGACATAAGCACTATAGTATTGGGGGCCATGTTTTCACACGCGTTTTCTTACTTAATTCACGCAACCCACCTTATGTATTATCAGCCATGTTTCCCAGTTGAAGAATCTGAGCAGAAGTTCATTCATTTGTCTGGGCCACAGAGCTCATAAAGAGCGAAACTTAAAATCCATCTCAGGTCCGAGTTAGAAGTGTGTGTGTGTGTGTGTGTGTGTGTGTGTGTGTGTGTGTGTGTTGGGGGGCCAGGGAAGAGATGGGACAATCACAGCCCTCCAGCACAGTCTTCAGCAGGGATCCCCTTCAACAGCCAAACTGAAAGGAAAATGCTAGTCTCACCCTGTGGTTGAGACCGTGTTGGAAAAACAAAGGGGGAAGCGGTGAACTGAGACTATGAAATGTGTAGAGAAAGTAATCCATTTCAAGTAAATAATCACTTCAGTGTAATCTTCAATTATTATAAAATTGGTGCTTGTGCATTGGAGAAAATTAGAAAATACAGATAAAAATAAGAAAATGGAAGCATGTTCTCACCACCCAGGGGTTACCCTGGTTTCCACCTTAATCAGATGTACTTCCAGGTCAACACATGAACGTGTATATGTATGTGTGTGTTTTTAACAGAAGGAGATCATATTATACAGATTGTTTTGTAACCAGATTCTTTCAGTTAACAATTTTCATATTTCTTTGACAACAAATTTGCTTGCTGGCCTCCCCACTAAACCACGTGTTATGTGTGATGATCCCCACCTCTGCCTGGTGCCCTGTTTCCTCGCCTGCTTTCTTCCAGAATCTGGCTGTTTTTTTTTTTCACAGTAGCATTTTATCTGTGACCAAAATTTGTCATCTCTTCTTCTAACTATAAAGTAAAATGTGGGGCACCTCGGTGGCTCAGTCCGTTAAGTGGCTGACTCTTGGTTTCGGCTGGGGTCATGATCTCATGGATCATGAGATCAAGCCCCACCTTGGGCTCCACGGTCAGCAGAGAGTCTGCTTAAAGATTCTCTCCCTCTCCCTCCCCCATTCACTCTATCTCTATAAGTAAATAAATCTTTAAGAAAACAAAATTCTGCCTCTGTTTATATAGTTTCTGAAGTCACAGTTCTGTTTAATGGTAATTAATGTGGGAAATGAGGACTCAGGGTGCCCCAAGATCTGACATGGCTTCTGGATCATTATCAAAAAGAGATTCATGTATATCATGGTTATTTGGGTATCAGAGGTTAGAGTAATGATTCCAGTATTGCATGTATTTGAACGACAACATCCTGCTAACTTTCTTACATTAGTTCTTGAAGGGCTGAGCTATGTCTTGTTGCGTGGGACAAGGTTGTCTCTGGAAGGTGAAGTAAACACAGGGTCATTAATTGGTCTTGCTGGTATTCTACTTTGTACAGCATCTTTGGAGCATTGTTTTTCTCCCTCAAACTTAGCACCCTGCTTTGTTATGCTTTATTGATTGAAAAAACTACCTCCAAAAATGTTGTGGGGTTGATGGGACAATTTCCTATGGAAATTTATTTTCACGTTAAACATAACACATATCCCAACTGGGGGTCACCATGCCAAATAAACAGTGTGCTGACAATATACTAATTGACAGTTGATGCTGTTTATTGTGTTATCAAATATTTAGTGATATTTTATTGAACTATTATGAAGCTTGTTAACTAATCTTGCAATTTTTTCTTGGAGCCTTCCCATTTTATTGCATTCCAATTCTTTATGAATTAACAAGGATAATAATACTAGGTATAAGAGGGGATAATAAGACCTATATAGTGCGGAGTTTCCTAATGAGTAAACTCAGGTGTTAGATGCAAGATGTTTAATGTGCATCGGGTTAGAGAAGGCAATAAATGTTATCAGTAAAAGAAAAAAAAAAAGGACTAAACAGCATGGGGGAGGCCTCTGGTCTACAGAGTGGAAGATTAGGGTTTTGACCTTGGGTCCTAGGAGTCCAAGGTCAGTGCTCTTTGCCGCACTACCTAGCGTTTTACTGCTGTCTGCTCTTTAACTCCATCTCTACAAATGAGTGCTTCATAAAATGCAAAGTGTTGAAATACATTCTTGTGGGAGACTGTGAAACTACCTTCCACGATGTTGTAAAGACTTGATATGTTTTTGGATCTGGAGTAGTTTGGGTAATCTTGCATGTTGGGTGTGGTAGACCAGATGGGCTATAAGTCATGAGATTTCTCTCCGTCCCTCCCAGATCTTCCTGTCTGTTAAACGTGACCTAAAACTCAACCAAATGAGAAACCTGTCTTATTGGGGGCTGAACAGATACTGTCTCATTCTCCCTCCCCAGAAACCCTTTTCCCTTGACCCTGCACAGCTTTAGGGAGTAGGTAACATTTCACAAGTAAAGATGTGGCTGAAAAGGAACACCTAGCAAAAAGGATTGAATGATTTTGTCTCTTTGACAAAATTCAGAGGACTGAGAAGCCACAAAATAAGAGAACCAAAAAAAGCGATTCTAATCTAGACTAATGTATGTTGTTTAGTATTTACTTCTGTCAGTACATTAATCATGTCTTATTATGCTTCACGCTAAAGTTATATTAAAAAAGCCCTAATGATAACATTGATGCATTGTCCTTTGTTGTGAGTATGAAGACTTAATTTGATGAATAGAAGTTAAGAAAATGTTTAATCTTCCATTATAGTATAATGATTGAGATTCATCCATCTGCTCCACAATAATAATAATTTATCATGAATGAGAGCATGCTTATAAAATTATGGAGGCATATAACAGAAATAGGGTTTGTTTTTAATTCAAAAATTTTGACCTTACCCTCTTTTAACTGACCTATGCTTTTAAGATTATTCATTATACTCCAGATTCCCCCCACCTATAATTTTCAACATGCTCATTAATTCTTCTTGGAGGGACTGGAAAATAGAAAAGGATGGGTACTTGTAAACATCTCAAGCACCAAACTTCCTCATTTCTGTCTATTTAGCAGCGTTGTACCCATTTCTCTATTTCCTTTCTCTCCCATTTAGTGTCCTTAAAGGTTTTATACAGAAAATTTGAATGTTGGTTTTTTTTTATCCAGCTAACCTTGACCTGATGTTTTGAATTAGAGGTTAAGTTTCTTAAAGTTGGAGTTGACTACAAAGAAGATGTGAGGGCATGGTTGGAGTAAGCCAGGGTAACAAAGCTACATTTTTCATTGTGCAATCTATTCTTTATGTTTTCATTTTAACCTGGAGAAGGCACAGGTGGGGTGAGTGGCGGACAGTCCTACACAACTATTTTGGCGAATTTAGTGTCTGTACTAAGAGGAAGTTCTCTCCTCAAGCTTAGGTGGAACCAAGAGATGGAAACACTTGACAGAGTTGTTAATGATCTAGATGGAGGAACCAACAGCTCCTTCGTAAATTCACTAATGAAATTAGATGGAGAGGTGTCAGGGCATCCATGTGGAGGGTGAAAATACGTGAGAGGAATGAGATCCGTTGGCAGAGGAGCGATTCTTTCTGGATATTGATGATTTAATTTATCTTGGGAATAACTTTCGGTTCTCTAAACAAGTGGATGTGAGTGTAGAAAGTACTTATTAGGAAAAAAGTATTTCTTCCGAAATCCAAGCTATACCAGGATTGGAGGATGAAAAATGTTAATATCACAAAGGAGTCTATATGGCAATGGAATGCAAGGGAAAGGCCAACTGACCTGCTGGCTGCATTAGGAGAGCCACAGAAGAGGGTATATGTACAAAAAGTTCAGGGAATTAAAGAAATTCAAACACACAATTAAAAAAAAAAAACCCCTATATCCTACACGTTTGAACCTTTTTGTCAATTGATGTAGTTCTCTAAGGTTTTTAATATCAGAAGAGGCCTCAATGGCATCTTATGGTCCTTTCTAGGTCTAAGAATCTATTTCTATCACACAGGATTATAGTCCACTGTGACACTTCTGCCCTAATGTCATTAGTGATTGACAAATTGTAGCCTAGTGTTGTGCCTAGCTTAGTCAGTCTTTTGAATGTTGATATTTTTGAAATCTCTGGTGTTGCAATAATAATAAGACGTAAGTTTTGTCAGATCTTTAATGTCAGATACATGCAAGGAATTTACACCACAATAGGGTTGTGTATCCCTTGCCATGTGGGCCAAGAATGCCATAGAATTTGTGCAAGACAGGGCATGTGTTTTGTGGGGCCCTTGGACTCCTGCCAGGGAACTTTGGGGAAATCAAGAAGCTAGCCCCACTATGTCTTACTTTCTGGGATATAATGGGCTCAGGCAGCCTTTTTTTCCAGTCCTGATTCTAATCACCTTACCCATCTCTCCATGGCAGAGAGGGAAATCCAAAGACTTCACAGACTTGGAACAAACTCCAAACCTGGCAACCTACCATACAAATACAACCATTTCTAAATTCATTCCTCCCAGGGTATAGAGAAGTGCTTTTAAGAAATGACATCCTAAAGAAAGAGGAGTCTCTATGAGCCACAGTAAACTGGGGAAAGTAACTTGAATTTGAGAAAGCAGATCTGAGGTTAAACCAATACATGTATTCTACCAAACAGCTAGCAAAACAACTGAAAAGCAACTAGAAACAATCTGAATTGACTACATTAATGAATTAGCATGTAGTAATACATGTTTATTGTGATAGAAGGCTGCAGTCCTATGAAAAATAAAGAACTAATAAAATGCACAAGAGTAAAGTCAAAATAACCAGAAGAGCTCCCAGCGGAGGCTGAGCTGGTTAATCCCCATTCACTATGGCTCTTCCCAAGTACCTTAGTGGGAGCAAACTGCCAGGAGAGCATTCTTCCCTTGTACTTCTTTGGTAAACCAGAGAACTAGTTTACCAATAAAAGTTGCTAAATGCAAATGATAAAAGTGTGTGGCCTGGAGAAACTCTTCCAGGTAGATGAACTAGCTTATGGTGATTCATTGAAAAGAGAAACAGTGGGCACATTATCTCTGGGATTATTCACTGGGATTTGAAACCGGAGCTAAAGTCTATTCTTAACCACTGCATTATACTGCGCCTTCTTTAAAGCATTGTTTACTGCTTCTTTCCTGCTTTTGTACAAATAGAAAGCATGCAGCTGTACATTTCAATGCGAGTGACCACTCCCAATTGGTTCCGTTATCTTCTAACCATTTTAATAAACCAACTCCTCAGAAAAAATGGTTAAAAAGGTCATCATATCCTGTTTACTTTAACAGATAAAATATAATTTTAGCAATGCTCTTTCGATGTAAACATAAAAACATTGAAAGCGTAAATAAACTGTCAGACCAACCAAATAATAATTATTTTGACATTAAACAAGATATCCATCTGCTTTCCCAAATAAACAATCTCTGATGGCCTCTAAAAGACAGCAAAACCAGGAAGCATTCAGGGCACTAATGTATGCTCTGTATGGGGATAAAAGAAGCAAATGTTGGTGGATCAAAGGGGGCCCTGAGCAATGAGGAACATAACACTCATCTCAAATTAAACAGCCATCTCCATGATGTGATGCAGAGTTGTCTACCCCACTTTCTTTAGCAGCTGGAAGAGGAGAAGCAGTATTTCGGGGAGAAAGAGAATCCAGGAGGAGGGCAGAGATGGCTGGGGTAGGGGCAGAGAGGGGGAAATAGAGAAAGGACAGAGGAGACCATTTTTGAATTCAGGCTCCTCCCGTGCTCCATGGAAAGGGTAAGTTCCTAGGGCTTCCCGTTCCAGTATGATGGCACTTACAGTCCTTTACCTTAACCTGTGGCTGCTTGTGTTCTGGAGCAGTGCTATTTAAAATGCTGGGGAGTCTTTGAGACTGTGCTGAAAATATTGGGGCATCTATAGAGAAAAATGCAGACCCGTCCATGCAAACATTTGCGCATGTCAGGAGACACAAAGATTTGCTGAGGTCCACCCACGTACTCCAGGCCACTTCTGCTTCATAGATCCCAGGAAAACAACCCCATTTTTAGAAATTGTTCAACCAATCAAATAGTGTTGAATAAGCACCTAAAGTGTGCTTGGTACTAGGTGGATACAAAAGAAAAGTCAAATGCTATTCCTCCTACTAAGAGCTTATGAATTTAAGGCTGATTTTCAAGACAAACCCACAAAACACATAGAGGTTGATTAAATACCAGTCTGAAGTAAATCATAATAGCAAACCTTTGCACTTACTGGGGGAACTGCTTTCAATACAGCGTCAGGGGTTCTCCGACTTCAGCGGGCATCAGAATCACCTGGGAGCTTGTTAAAGCACAGATTGCGGGGCCTGGCCCCCAAATTTTCTGATTTAGTAAGTGTGGGGTGAAGCAGAATTTGCATTTCTAGTTCCCAGAGGACATGCTGTTGTCTGTGAGGCCGTACTTTACAAACCAGCGTATTAACGCAAGCCTCGCAGAAATCCTATGCTGTAGATTCTGTTATTCTCCCCAATTTATAGATGAGGAAGCCAGAGGCCAGAGAAGTGAAATAACTTGTTCAAGGTTGCACAGCTGATAAGAGGCAGAGCCAGAATTGAAACGCAGGCAGTTTGGTTCCAAAGCAGGGATCCGTAAACTTTCTCAAAGGGCCACGTGATAATTCCGTGATGCTTTAGGCTGGCAGGCCTTGCCAGGTGCCTTTTGTAACTACTCAACTCTGCTGTTTGTAGTGCAAAAGCAAACATAAACAATACTTACATGAATGGGCACAACTGTGTTCCAATAAAACTTTAATTACGAAAACTGGTGCCTGGCACGTGGTCTATTGCTTGCTGACCACTGCTCTGGAGGCTTATGTTTCTTTTTTTTAAGGATTTTATTTATTTATTTGACAGAGAGAGACAGTGAGAGAGGGAACACAAGCAGGGGGGAATGGGAGAGGGAGAAGCAGGCTCCCCGCCGAGCAGGGAGCCCGATGTGGGGCTCGATCCCAGGACCCCGGGATCATGACCTGAGCCAAAGGCAGATGCTTAATGACTGAGCCACCCAGGCGCCCCTGGAGTCTTATGCTTTTTAAGCCTTAAATGTAAAATGGCAACATCAATAGCACTAACCTCACAAGACCATTAAAGAAAAAAGCCAACAATGCCTGCTCAGTGCTTAGCACAGTGCCTGACATATAATGAATCAAAACCGATTTGCCCTCATTATAATTTCTGAGAATTCCCAGTGTCACAAATAAGTGCTTCCCTTTAGAAATCATCAAGCCTAGCCGTCTGCGGGGTAGGGCCCTTGGCCCAGCACGGTGGGGGGTTGAAGGGAAGCCTCCCGGCACTCAGGGGGCTTCCAGATTCCGCTGCCTGGTCTGGGGAGGGAGAGCACCCCAGGTGTGAGGGAGGCAGGCATGAGAACCTTCTGCAGCTGTCACTCAAATTCTGTCTATTCAGCACGATAGTTCCCTTATACTTAGTTTCCTTATCTAGAAGATGGGGATAATAGTACCTCTCACATGGAATTGTTCTGAGGATTTGAGTGTAAAACACTGAAAACAGGGTCTGGCATATGGTAAGTGCTAAACGTTATTTTCGTGATTGTAATAATTTGGTATCACCCTCCTAAAACCCCTGTGAAGTAGTGGGAAGAGCAGGTTGTGATTATCTGTATTTTCCAGGCAAGGAAACGGAGGTGTAGTGGCATCTGATGTTCTTTTCTCCCCACGCTTGTGCAGCTCTGGAAGTAAGAGCTGCTGACCTGCGGTTCATGGCTCTTTTCTCTGGCCTGGGACCAAGGTGACATTTTCTCTTTAAGCTCAAAGCCCTTTGGGAAACTCCTAGTAGGGTCTTCTAGGATCACTTTCCTAACCCGACGGTCCCCTTTCTCTAAGTGTGAATCTTCTTGTAGCAAAACCCGGCTGCCCCAGTTCCCTGTGGCGTGGAGGAGACTCAGCGGACGGCTGGGCTTCTGGGTGTGTTCATAAGCATCTGGGACTCGGGATGTGAATTAAATTGAGCAGAAGAATGCTTCAGCTTTCTTCACCCTCTGCCGGGGGGGAGGAACAGGGGCCAAGGCTGGCAGAGAAGGAGGGGACTTGTGTGATGCCAGCCCGGGGACTTGAGGCTTCCTGCTAGATGTTAACATTAATGCGGGACGCTCGCGTGGCGCTTGCCGATCGTGAGCACTTTCCCGTGGATCATCTCGTCATTCCTCCTGAGAAGCCTGTGAATTAACTGATGCTGTGCGCGTTAGGAGATGGAGGCTCAGATGTTAAGTGGAGCGCCCAGGATGATCCTGCAGTCAAGCAGGGCCTGGCGCCGAGCATGGGAATTAACATGGGAACGGATGGGCCGGAGGGAGAAGGGTCTGAGGTCCTGGGTGATGGGAAGAGCTTTTTCCAGAAGCAGGGAAGCCGCAGGGCCCCGCCCTGGGAAGAGCAGAGGGTAGGAGGCCAACTGCCCTTAATAGGGCCTACTTTGTACTCAGGGGATGCTGAGACTGCCCTATGCCTCGTCTGCACGAGGAAGCTTTATGGGATCAGGGAACAGAACGGGGGTGGGGGGGGTGGCTCCACTTTCTTTTCCTTTAAGGAAGGAGGGAGGGGAAAACCCAAACTCTGGGTAGATTCAAAATCTCAGACAGGTGCAAAATAGCTCTCTCTGCTGGCTGTTTCTAGTAGTGGGAGCAGACCAAACCAGCCGCCCAAATAGTTCACTGTCAGGAGATCCCTGAGAGGGAGAAGATGCCAAACAAGCCGTGTTCTTCCAGATCCTCTTCTTCCTGGGTATGGAAGCTGTCACACCTGTCATTTCTCTATGGACAGACTTGTGTCTCTCTCTCTCTCACACACACAGCCACACACCCCTATATACCTACTATTTATTTTGCTCTTTATGCCAGGGACTTTATAGTCATTATTTCATGTAAGTTTTGAGGCATTATAAAACCCACTTAATAATTCAGGGCTGTTCAGAGACATTAAGGAAGTTTACCAGTCATGGAACTTGTTAGTGGTAGAGCCTGGATTCAAACTTAAGTGTGACTTCAAATCGCAAGCTCTTCCCCACGTGCTCTTACTGACCATCATGGGATGCTTTGCTATTCGTGTTCCCAGCCCTGCTGCTCACTGATAGGCCATTGTCTAGCACAGTGCTGATGCGTCAGGGTCTCAAAGATACATTAAAAATACAGACCCTAGTCAACCATTTTAGAAACATCAAATCAAAACTTCTGAGTGTGAGGCCCATGCATCTCGGTCTCACAAAATTCTTCCCAGGCAATGCTGATGCAGAAAGCTCAGTCCAGGACCGTGAATGGGCTTTTGTAATCCACTGCTCTGGTGCTTTTAATTCTTCCGCCCTGTCTGATCTTTAACTTCATTTGCTTTTGAGAAAGAACACACAGAAGTAAAGAGAGAGAGAGCCTCAGGAAGTCTGCTGGCTGATCTCTGAGGTTCAGCTCTGCCCCACAGAGCAGGGAGAGGACACATTGGTTGGGGACTTCCTCTGGGCAAGTTCCTATGCGGGGTGTGCTGATCGAATTGAGGGGGCTACTTTGAAAGTGTTAGCCCACAACTGAAGAGAAGAGGGGAAAAACAGGAGGCTCAGGGCATAAAAGAGGCTGCTTCTCCAAGGAAACACAGAACCGAGAGAACAGCTTAAACTAAGCCTGTGGGCAGAGAAGGATAGTGAGCACGTCAGATTTACTAGTTAGGATGTTGTTGGCTGCCATAACTGTGAGAACCCAAACATATAATGGCTCAGATCTAACAGTTTATTTCTCACCCAGACAACAAACCAAGGCACATGGTTCAGGTTGGTAGGTGGCTCTCTTCCATGAGCTGATTCAAGGACCCAGCCTATTTCCATCTTGTGGCTCGGTTATCCCCTGGGGCCTCACTGTCTTCTGCATCCAGCCCGTGGAAGGAGACCAAGAGGGTGGAGGACACACACCTACTTGTTGAAGGCCTTAGACTTACAGCCATATTCTTGGAGACCTTGACTATACACCTACTCCTAACTAAAGGAGAACATGGAAATACAGTTTCTCTGTGTGCCCAGAAAGGAGAAGAACCTGATAGCTATGTTCAGCCAGTCTCTGCTACCTTGTGTGACAGACCCATGGCCTCCAAGCCTGTGGTTAGAAGAGAATCCTATTGATGGCAAGAAGGTAAAAGAGAAAGGACTCTGGATCAGTGCTTAGAACTTCAACCTTGTCTAAACTATTCAAGTAATAAGAGACCTGATGTGTGTTACATATCAAGGAAATTCTGCTGGAACTCCAGTGGTGGAAGATGGCATAGAAAAGGAAACAGAAGGAAGTGACTAGTGCACAACGTTGCCAACCAAACAAGCCAGGAAACTGTGCCTGTGTTCCAAGGCCACATGGAGAACTCGGCTGAGACCATTCAGTAATTTAACAATAATGGAATTCCCTTTCCCTGTGTCTTGTACCAGGTTATAGCAACTATACAACTTGGATTGGTTTAAACAATAAGGAAAGTTATTGGCTTACAAAATGATTATGCATGGTTACGGGGTGGTGTTCAGACAAGGGCTGATCTTAAAAGCTAGTCATCGATGTCAGGAAGATTTCAATTTCTTTTGTTTCTCTGCTCTATCTTCCTTTTCATTTGCTAAATAATTACATTTGTAAAAAAAGTTTCAACCATTTATTTCACAAAAAGAACACTTAATACCAAACATGTCAGAAGGACAGAATCTCAGAATGAAGAATAATCCTTTAAATTGAATACATCTAACTTTATGAAAAGTCATTACATTGTTCTAATCTTTTCCCTACTTTTAGCTTGAATTGGTGGCACTGTCATCATGGATGAGCATGTGTCCATGACTTGCACGTAACATTGGGACAGATGTTGCCCCTCACCAAATGTGAGATAGTCTAGTGCTCTCCGTGGGCTCAGGAGACTCTTGATTGAAGTGTATGTCTTTCCTCTGTCCTACTAGGGAAAGGCAGATTTGCCTGAACCTTCCCATATAGCTCCAGAATATACTTCACCCACCCCAACATACAACCTCCGTATCTGCAACATCATGACCCAGCCTCCCTGTCTTTTCCTCAAAATCCAAGCCAAATGATTTAGTGTTGATTCTATTCTGAAAAGTCAAACTATAAAATTCCATTATTGGATTTTTTTTACCCAAATACCAGGCCCATATTCTAGTTTGTTGACCAGCATATTAATATCTATATTTAGGTTAGAAAAAATTAATTGTATTAGTACAGACTTGGGAGTACCTATTTTCACACAGATTTATATGAAAAAAGTCCAGGGAATTTGGTTGATGACATCTCATATGGGGCAAAGAGTGAAGAGGTTCCTAGCCTGGCTTACATTAATAGATGGGGCCCAGGTCACAGTAGATAATCATTTCCCTATTCTGTCACTGGAGAGTCTTGTTCAGTTCTGGGCAATTATTTTAACAGGACCATTCACCAACTGCAGTGATTTCTGAAAAGAGTGGGTAAGATGGGAAAAGTCTGAGCACCAAGTCACATGGAAAATTGCTGAATGAACTGAAGATTTTTATCTTGGAGAAGAAAAAATCAGGACAAGTCCAATAACAGAGCACCTTGGAACTGAGGTGCTTTTAGTGTTACTTTGAATACTTTCTGGGGGCAAACTAGACCAATGGGGAAAAGTTATAGAAAGTTAAACTTAAGTCAAAACTATAAAGAAAAATTTCCTACTCATTACAGTTTTCTGACAGGGAAATGGGCTCTTTAGGGAAAGAGGTGAGTTTCCTGTTAAGAATAGTGCAGAAGGGCTCCAGCAACCCAAGATGCCGAAAGGGAAGAAGGTGAAGGGGAAGAAGGTGGCCCTGGCCCCTGCTGTCGTGAAGAAGCAGGAGGCCAAGAAGGTGGTCAATCCCCTGTTTGAGAAGAGGCCCAAGAATTTTGGCATCAGACAGGACATCCAGCCCAAAAGGGACCTCACCCGCTTTGTCAAATGGCCCCCCTACATCCGGCTGCAACAGCAAAGGGCTATTCTCTATAAACGTCTAAAAGTGCCTCCCGCAATTAACCAGTTCACCCAGGCCTTGGATCACCAGACAGCTACTCAACTGCTTAAGCTGGCCCACAAGTACAGACCAGAGACAAAGCAGGAGAAGAAGCAGAGATTGTTGGCCCGGGGCCAAGAAGAAAGCTGCGGGCAAAGGGGATGTCCCCACTAAGAGGCCACCTGTCCTTCAAGCTGGGGTTAACACTGTCACCACCTTGGTGGAAAAACAAGAAGCCTCAGCTGGTAGTGATTGCACATGATGTGGATCCCATTGAGCTGGTGGTTTTCCCGCCTGCCCTGTGTCGTAAGATGGGGGTTCCCTACTGCATTATCAAGGGGAAGGCCAGGCTGGGGCATCTGGTCCACAGGAAGACCTGCACCACTGTCGCCTTCACACAGGTCAACTCAGAAGACAAAGGAGCTCTGGCAAAGCTGGTGGAAGCCATCAGGACCAACTACAATGACAGATACGATGAGATCCGCCGCCACTTGGGAGGCAACGTCCTGGGTCCGAAGTCTGTGGCTCGCATCGCCAAGCTGGAAAAGGCAAAGGCTAAAGAACTGGCCACCAAACTGGGCTGAGTGGACACTGTTGAATTTTCTGTACATAAAAGTAATAAAATGTTGTCTTTCAAAAAAAAAAAAAAAAAAGAATAGTGCAGAAGGGACCCTTGCTTGAATGGTACCTTCTAGTGTTGACATTTTCTGAAAGGGCATTGGATTTTGGGAAAAAGCAGGCTCTATGCAGGAGCAGAATAAACTTTCCCAGGAGATGGAAGGTGATCTAAGACACTGAATAAAATGTAAACACTAGGAATAAAAACAATGCATCTTCACTGTTTGCAGGCCACTGATGGCAAGTTTGATTGCCTTAGCTCCTGCTGTTCCATCCCCTAACAGGCCCTTCCTTTAAGTAGTGCATATTTATTTATTTTTAAAGATTTTATTTATTTATTTTGAGATAAAGAGAGTGAGCACACAGAGGGGGAGGGGCAGAGGGAGAGGGAGATTCCACACTGAGCACCAGAGCCCAATGTGGGGCTCTATATATGACCCTGAGATCATGACCTGAACTAAAATCAAGAGTCAGACCCTTAGGGGCGCCTGGGTGGCTCAGTCATTAAGCGTCTGCCTTCGGCTCAGGTCATGATCCCAGGGTCCTGGGATTGAGCCCCGCATTGGGCTCCCTGCTCCGCGGGAAGCCTGCTTCTCCCTCTCCTGCTCCCCCTGCTTGTGTTCCCTCTCTCCCTGTGTCTCTCCCTGTCAAATAAATAAAATCTTAAAAAAAAAAAAAAAAAGAGTCGGACCCTTAACCAACTGAGCCACCCAGGTACCCCAAGTAGTGCATATTTAAATCCCATTCAGCCTCTCTAAGACTTCCCTGATTCCCAGGCTGGAGGGCCTTCTTCCTTTGAATTTCTATAGCAAGTTGTATGTGACTGTTTATTTATTTATTTTTTTAAGTTATTTTAAGGCTTTCAATAGAAAGCAATACAGACTTATTATAAGGAGAAAATACAGCCCTGCAGGCAAATTCAAATATTTCACTCTACTATTCCACTACTTCAAAGCTGTGTCATAATGGGAAATGTACTTCAACTCCCTGTTTGTCTCTTTTTTGCAGATGGGGCATAAAAATATACCTATTTCATAGGGTTTCTGAGAGATTAAATAAGTTAAATATATAAAACACCCCAAATAGTGCCTCATTAGATGTCACTATTCTAAAAATAACAATTATTGTTAGAAAAATAAAAAGAAAGTCACCCATAACTTCACCACCCAAACACAATCAAATTTACTGTTTTTCCCTACTTTTTCTTTGACATAATTTGACCATGTTGCAAATACAATTTTGTCCTCATTTTTTACTTAATATTAAAACATAAGCATTTTCTTAGCTTATTAAAACTCTTCATGAACCTTAACCTAAAGGTCTATTTGATGTTTTACCATATGGCAATGCCACGACTTATTAATAATTATTTTCATATTTTGTAAGTTATTTTCTATAGAGAGGTTGTTTGCAATCTTGATTATTATAAATCATGCTGTGATGGATGTTCTTCCTGTGTTATCTTTTTTTCCCCCCAGCACATTCACTTTCTCTACCGTTAGTGTGAGTTTCTGGAGGCCAGGGGCCAAAGTATGGCTTCTGGAATATAAGTAAGGACATTTCCTTTCATCTGGATACTGATTTGCTATGTCATGTGTCAAAGACCATTGGGCAAAATTAAAAGTGAATTAGTGAAATTATCATTGAAATTCTGATTGAAGAAGTATGAAGGGTTTGGAGGATTAAAAAGGGTGAGAAAATGAGATCTGGAAAAATGAAAATAACTGGTGAACCACATATGTTCCAACTTCTAGGCAGGGAGACATAGTGTCATCCCCATAAGGAACAGAAACTGATAATAAAGAACTTTGATCTTTCATTAGATTTAACATTTTCAGGCTGATTTTAAAGCTATGGCAGTCTGTTTGCAAAGACTGGAATCTGAAATTTGCTTCCCATCCTGATCTGTAGTATATGAGCTGACATTTTTTCTTTTCAAAAAGCATGTCCCTTCTTCTCCTAGAAAGAATAATATAGTAATATCTTGACATTGAGCAGTCCTTACCCTTATTTCCAGAGACCCTGCATTTCCAGCCCTGTATTTTCACCATTCATTTCAACTCTAGGTTTGTTGGAGATACCTTGCCTTGTGAAGTTAATGTACCTCTGAAAGCTAGTGTGCAAATAGCCTTTGGCAAATCCAAACGTTTGAAAAGTACACACTGGGCAACGTTTTTTTTTAAGAAAATGAAAAAGTTGGCCATTTTGTTAAGCAACTAGTCAATGCTGTAGTTTATCTTCTGAGTATAATGTTTGTATTTTACACACCTCTTATATGTAAATGGCCTCTGTAGGTAATAATCTTCTTTGATTTTGTTTCCAATGACATCTTTCTTCCTGGTCATTTGTAGTTGTCATCTGTTAAGCTAGTGGATGGGATGACTGGCTTGTTAACCATGGGTTCCCCTCTCTTCCCTCCAGACCCATGGCCCTCACCCAGTCCTCTTCCTTGTAGGCCTTTGGGAGGGTTAGGGTGGAGGGTGACTCCTCCCTTCCACCCACAGTGGTACCCATTTTGGGATCAGAAATTTCCTAGACTTGACACCACACACTCCACCCTGGATTCCAGTGGAGTGCAACTGAGGGGCTGGGGGATTTGGACTCTGAACCTGGGTCAAAATCATTCATGACCCCATCATATGGATCAGATCAGTTGGCTAGATGGAAGGCTATCTTGTGTCCAGTCTCTTGTGCTGAAGTTTTAGTCCAGAAGAGGGCAGTATAGGTGGGGAATCACAACCCTAGAATTCGCGTCTGGGCTCCCTCAGGGAACAGGGAGGTCATCACAAGGCTGGGCCCTTAGTCTCTGGGTGAGAACTCAATCCATTTAGCATGATCACAATACAAGATATACAGAAAATATGGAAACAAAAGAAAAGAGAATAAAATAAGAGACGTATTGGAAAAACCATGCTACCAAGGGAAAGAAGAATTCAAGATAAAATAGGAGGAACATTTTGAATTCAGAGTTGAGAAAGTGAGAAAGGTAAAAACCTTATTGGTGCAAACAGTGAGCCTTTGTGATCCCATCTAAAAATGACCCCAGCATGCTAAATCACATTTTGTTTTATGTTAGGTAGTCACAAGAGTGGAGGTAAAATTTAATGTATTAAGCAATCAGTGTGGTAGAGACTGATAATTGGCCTCCAATAGCAATTAGTTCTTCTATAGCAATAGGAGCTCTAATTTTTAGCTGGGTGTGTGATTTCCCAGGATAAAGACCCTATTTCCTAACCTCCCCTGTAGCCAGCTACAAAGCCAGGTCGTGTGAATAAGTTCTGGTAAATGAAAGTGAGCAAAAGGGATGTGTGCACCTTTGAGGTTACACTGTAAGCAGGGAGGGGCAGGTCCTCCCTGACCTCTTTCCCCTTCCTGCTGGTTGGATACTGTGGTGATAGTGATGACGTATCTTGAACTTTGGACTATGGGGTCCTTGAGATGGCAGAGCAACAATAGGGAAGGAGCCTGTGCCTTGTCCCCATGGAGACGTCATATCCTTACTGGACAGCTAACCCTACACTGTTACAAGTTACACGAGAAATTAATGTTTCTCTAGCTTTAGGCACTGTAATTGTGGGTTTATGTTGTAGCAGCTGAGTCTATACTCCAGCTAATGTACAGTGAAACCAATCTCGAGGCCCAGAAATGCTTTGAAATCATTTCAGAATCACATATCTTTATTTATCCTCTGATTTCTTTCCCTGAAAGGATGTATGCTTGTCTTTAAACACTAACATCATAGGTACTCTAATCTACTTGACTTTTTTTAAAAGATTTTAAAAATTTATTTGACAGAGAGAGAGACAGCGAGAGAGGGAACACAAGCAGGGGGAGTGGGAGAGGGAGAAGCAGGCTCCCCGCTGAGCAGAGAGCCCGATGTGGGGCTTGATCCTAGGACCCCGGGATCATGACCTGAGCTGAAGGCAGATGCTTAATGACTGAGCCACCCAGGTTCCCCACTACTTGACATTTTTTTTTAAAATAAACTTCATTTTTCAGAAGTTTTACAGAAAAATTTATTAGAAAATTTATTAGAAGATAGTACACAGAATTCCTATATATCTCACACTTAGTTTCTCCATCTTATATTCATATGATATATTTGTTACAATTAATGAAACAGTATGAACACATTGTTATTAACTAAAGTCTATAGTTTTTTCAGATTTCCTTAATTTTTTACTTAATGTCCTTTTTATGTTCCAGGATCCCATCCAAGACACCACATTACATTTAGTTATCTTGTCTCAGGCTCTTCTTGGCTGTGACAGTTTCTCAGACTTTCCCTGGTTTTGATGACCTCAAAAGTTCTGAAGAGTACTGATCAGGTTTTTGTAGAATGACCCAGAGTTGGGATTTGTCTGATGTTCTTCTCATGATAAGACTGAGGTTATGTGTTTTGGGGAGGGAGATCACAGGGGTAAGATATCATATTCATCACGTCATGTCAATGTTCATGTTGACATTGATGACCTGGCTACTGTAGTGTTTATCAGGTTTCTGATAAAGTTACTTTTTTCCTCTCTTGCCATAGTGTCCTCTTTGGGAGGAAGTCACTATGTGTAGTCTATGCCTAAGGAATAAGCAGATATGCTTCACTTCTTGGAGGGTTGAGTATCTGTATAAATTATTTGGAATTCTTCCACACAGGAGATTTGTTTATTATCTCCTATTTAGTTATTTAATCAATTATTCAATTATTTATTTATGCCAGGATGGATTCATGGATATTTATTTTATACTTTGAGTTATAATCCAATATTATTTAATCAATTATTCAATTATTTATTTATGCCAGGATGGATTCATGGATATTTATTTTATACTTTGAGTTATAATCCAATATTTCTTTATATTGTACTTCAAACTGTTCCAGCTTTGGCCATTGGGAGCTCTTTCAGTTGGCTACTCTGTCCCTTTGGCATACCCATCATTGTGGGGTTTTTCCTACTGCTTTTCCTTACTTTCTGGTACTCCAGGCTCATCTTGTATATTTCTGTCTCAGTTCTAGTATCAGCCATTTCTCTTTCTCTTCCTTTTTTTTTTTTTTTTTGGAGAATGTTATTAGAAACCAAAATCTGGGTGCTAGGTGTGCTTACTCTAATCTACTTTTTTTTTTGAGAGAGAGAGAAAGAGAGCAAGAGTGTGTGCACAAGCAGAAGAAGGGGAGGAGGGAGAGGGAGAGAGAAAATCTTAAGCAGGCTCCATGTCCAGCATGGAGCCCAATGTAGAGCTTGATCTCACGACCCTGAGATCATCACCTGAGCCAAAATCAACAGTCAGACGCTTAACTGACTGAGCTACCCAGGCACCCCTGCTGTAACCTACTTTTGATTGCAAAGGTTTGGTATTTTGGTACACTATGAAAATGCATTAGCATTTTGGTTTAGGCCAGACTCCAGAGTTCCTAATTTAATAGGTTTGGGGTGGAGCCTGAGAATTTGCATTTCTAATAAGCCCCGGGTAATGCTGATGCTTCTGATTCAGGAACCACATTTGGAAAATCATTCCATTGTGGGTCAAATGGGGTTTTGAGATCAACCCTGGGAACCAATGCATCCCAAGTTTCAAGCTACTGACATGCACAAAGTTTCTTCTAGAATTTATGCTGCTAGGTGTTAGTTGATGTAATTGGATTTACTTACCCTGGATCATTTACCATAGGAAAGTGTACAGCTAATGGAGGACATGACAAAAAGATTAAAAACAAGTCAAATTAGAGTTTTCCAAACTCATTGCTTATAAACCAGGAATCCAAATTATGCCTCAGTTTTTCAACTAAAAATGGAGAATCTGGTAAGTTTCTCCATTGGAGAGAGAAAAATGGAAGGAGAGATGCTGTCTATGGGTTTATTGGTAGAAAAGGAATTTTCCCTCTTTATTCTCAGGTGTTGGGTTGCTATCAAATGAAAGATACTAATTTTTTTTCCAGTTAGGTCTCCCTTGAGTAGATCTAACTTTACCCCAGATGCCCAGTAAGGAATTAGGTAGAAGGAAGAAGAGGATTGGTTATTTTTATTATTTATATTTCTAATATAATTTTATTATTCATATTATTAATTATATAAGTGGTCACTTTTACAAGAATATGCAATGGGAAAAAGAAAATCTCTTTAACAAATTATGTTGGGAAAACTGGACAGCTACATGCAGAAGAATGAAACTGAGCCACTTTCTTATACCATACACAAAAATAAACTCAAAATGGATTAAGGACCTTAATGTGAGACCTGAAACCATACAAATCCTAGAAGGGAGCACAGGCAATAATTTCTCTGACATTGGCTGTAACAACATTTTTCTAGATATGTCCCCTGAGGTAAGGGACACAAAAGCAAAAATAAACTACTGTGGCTACATCAAAATAAAAAGCTTCTGCATAGTGAAGGAAACTATCAACAAAACTAAAAGACAGGGTGCCTGGGTGGCTCAGATGGTTAAGCATCTGCCTTCAGCTCAGGTCATGATCTCCAAGTGTCGGGATCGAGCCCCATGTCAGGCTCCCAGCTCTGTGAGGAGTCTGCTTTTCCCTCTCCATTTGCCTCTCCCCCTGCTTGTGCTCTCTCTCTCTCTCTCTGTCACTCTCTGTCTCAAATGAATAAATAAAATCTTAAAAAAAAAAACCCTAAAAGACAATCTATTGAATGGGAGAAGAGATTTTCAAATGACATATCTAATAAAGGCTTAGTATCCAAAATATATGAAGAACTTACACAACTCAATACCAAAAAAACACAAATAATCCAATTAAAAATGGGCAGAAGACATGAACAGACATTTCATCAAAGAAGACATACAGATCGCCAACAGACACATGAAAAGATATTCAACATCATTCATCATCAGGGAAATTCAAGTCAACCACAATGAGATCTCACCTCACACCTGTCAGAATGGCTAAAATAAAAACGCAAGAAACAACAATGTTGGCAAGGATAGGGAGAAAGGGAAACCCTCATGCTCTGTTGGTAGGAATGCAAACTGGTACAGCCACTCTGGAAAACATGGAAGTTCCTCAAAAATTAAGAACAGAATCACCATATGATCCAGTAATCCCACTACTGGGCATTTACTTGAAAAATATGAAAACACTAATTTGAAAAGATATATGCACCCCTATGTTTATTGCAGCATTATTTATAATAGTCAGATTATGGAAGCAGCCCAAGTGTCCATTGATTGATGAATGGATAAAGAAGATAAAGAAAAATGGATAAAGTATGAATAAAGAAGATGTGGTGTGTGTATGCACACACATACACACACACACAAGAATATTATTCAGTCATGAAAAAGAATGAAATCTGGTCATTTGCAACAACACGGATGGACCTAGAGAGTATAATACTAAGAGAGATAAGTCTGTCAGAGAAAGACAAATAAATACTACATGATTTCACTCACACATGGAATTTAAGAAATGAAACAAATGAACAAAGGGAAAAAAGGAGACAAACCAAGAAACAGACTCTTAACTATAGAGAACAAACAGATGGTTACCTGAGGGGAGGTGGGTGGGAGGATGGGTGAAATAGGTGATGGAGATCAAGAGTACACTTATCTGAATGAGCACTGAATAATATATAGAATTGTTGAATCACTGTATTGTACACCTGAAACTAATTTAACATTGTATGTTAACTGTACCAGAATTTTTTTAAAAAGTGGTTATCCTTATATATCTACTGTATCTGTAGATTTCTAATGCCTTAAAGGAGCTCTAATGCTTTAAAGAAAATTGCTGGAAACCTTGAAGTGTTCTAAATGGGAGAATCCAGGAATGGGGCAAGAATAAAACTAACATTTATAGATGGTTGTTATTATTTAGTGCAGGCTAAACTTCTATAATCAATAGACCCCAAAATGTAATGCCTCTAACAAAATAAAAATTTGTTCTTGCTCACACAACAGTGTAGACCGGGTATTCCAGGATGCTGGGGTGGCTTGTGGTAGGGGAAGGAATGGGAGTAGGAAGAATGGATGGCTTTGGTCCACACAGTTATTAGGGACGTAGGGTGCCATGCTCAGTGTGTGGCTTCAAAGTCTGTTTGAGATTGTGCCAGCCCATGGACCAATTGCTGTGACAGGGGAATGGGATCTTGTTTGACTCAGCCTAGACCAAATCATCACTGGGATGGGAAGTCTTCTGGGGAGTGCTGAGTAGACATGAACAATCTTTACTATAAGATCCTTATTCTTACCCAAACTTCCTTCGCAGAAACACTTGTAAACTATACATTTGTATCTTCATGTAAATTAACACATGGAGACAGTATTTTTTTCAAACTTAAAATCTTAGTTCTTTATCTGTGGTAAAGGATGTATTCATGATGAGGAAGTTCAAGGACCGGACCCAGCAGATGGAAGCTGGTACTTGAGGTTGAAATGGATTTATGGGAGCTGCTAGGAGCTCAGGAAAGTAACACGGTGTAGACAGATGGACCTGCGTTTGAGCCCTGGCTTAGTAACTGAGTAGGTTTGTGACCTTGGGCAAGTTGCTTAAATTCTCTGGGCCTCAGTTTTCTTGTGTATAAAATAGTGAGAATTTCAGGGAGAGATGAACCATGAGAGACAATGGACTCTGAAAAACAAACTGAGGGTTCTAGAGGGGAGGGGGGTGGGAGGATGGGTTAGCCTGATGATGGGTATTCAAGAGGGCACGTTCTGCATGGAGCACTGGGTGTTATATGCAAACAATGAATCATGGAACACTACATCAAAAACTAATGATGTAATGTATGGTGATTAACATAACATAATAAAAAAAATAATGAGAATTTCAGCTTCCTTGTGAAGTATTAGGAGTGAGATAAAATATATATAGTGCCCAATAAATGCAGATTCTCTTTCCTAAAATCACATGTCAAATATGGCCACCATTCCTCCTACATATAAGGCTACCTCTCATTACCAAGAATATGTATTAATACATCTTTCCTGACAGTCCCAAAACAGATCTATCCTGTTAAATTTGAACAATTTATAACAACACTTTAAATGGCTCTCATCTTGAGAGAAGTAATCTTTCCAATGTTCTCATAGGATATGGATAATTTGGGTAATGTCAAATTGGAACTTCTTCCTCTTTCTATCATATCCCTGTTTTGTCTTCATCTTTCCCCTTAGCTAACAAAAAGATCAAAATTAATTAAATCTTTCAATGTATCAGCATAGCTCTTAGAGTAAGTGTTAAGATAAGGACACTGAACTTTTCCACATGATTGTAGCTCTATAACCTGAACATAGATTTAATGTCATAAGCTTTTAGCCTCTGGGAGGTTAATTACTGCACCAAATGCTCCTAGGCTGACAGGGTTTCTTACCTGAAGAGTGGGAATATGAGTGCCATTTTATGGGGGTTATCTGAAAGCAGCTGAGCAGGACTCTGAACAGGCATGAGGATTTAGGGGGTGTTCACACCCTGGGCAATCTCCTCATGCAGACTCTGGTTGGTCCATGGGTCTGGACAAACCACCATTAGAAAGGGGTGGAGGGGATAATGGCGATTGCCACTTCCTAGCCCCCCGGGTAATAGTGGTAAGCATTGAGGCTGGTGAGCTTGCTGTGAGGAAGGGAATATGTTGCTATACCAAGCTCTCTTGCCATTTTTCTCATTTAGAACCTGAGTGTTTTAGTTTTCTTTGAAGAAGAAGGCTTGGGTTTATAACTGGAAACATGTCTTTTAATCTTACACGATGTGGATGCTACTTTAACTCATCTACGTGCTTATGAAGCAGAAGTTCTGGGTTCTGCTCTCCCAGCTGTGGACAGCCACTTCATGAGGACATGTTGGCTTTCTCATTTGACAGATGATGAAACAAAATTGACAAAAGTTGATGATTTTTGAAGTCGTTATAATCTGTTCCTGCCAACTGTCTGCACTCTACCTGGCCTACACATGCTGCATTCTCATACAATGCATTTCATTTCTATTGACAAATGTTGACTCTTTTAGGAACCTGATGCAAAGAAAGAGCTGATGTGCATTCTGGTCAGTATCCATTTCCTGTTTTCATGGCTTACTGACTTCAAATAAAGATGCAAAATGAGCTTGGAAGGAACAATGCACATCCGATCACATTACCACTAACAAGGCTTTCACAATCACAAACATTTCTAGGTACCATTTAAGAAGCAATTTATATCAGTGATCTCAAACCCTGCCAGATTTCAGGACAGCCAAAAAAGCTGGATGTCCTCTGAAGTTTGTGGGCATGGGATGTGACTAACCAGAAATACGTCAGTTACAGTAGATCAGACCTCAAATCTGAATGACTGTAGGTTTCTGCAAATGCTCTTTACTGGCAAGAAGGTGGCTTCTTTGAACGTGTTAAGAGTCCTACAACCAGAGGCAGATTTACTCTGAAGCCAAGTAAAACCTAGCAATGTGGTTTCATGGTTGTGATTTTGAAAAAATTTGCAAAAAAAAATAAAAAATAAAAATAAAATAAAATAACATGGTCCGTTTCCACTCTGACTTCCTATTGCACCTCCTCTTGAATTGGGTGGTGTTGAAATGGCTGTAGGGATTTTTGGGTTCTGGCAAGGGGAAGTTGAATTGGGGATGCATTTATTTTGGGTTTAGAGGGATAGAGTTATGTGGTTTGCAGTTGCTCCTGTGTATAGTTATTTTTAGCCATCTGGTGAAAGAATGACTTCTAAGAATACTTCTGCTGCCCACTGGGCTGACACATCCAGCTTTGTGAAATATTGACTTCAGGGATAGAAGTAGCATCACGATATGGATGTGCCCTGCAGTGTCTGACACAAATAGCTGCTGGGTGGTGGAGAAGGAGCATGATTAGAGATGTGTTTTATAAAGTTAGATGTGAGGGGTGTGTGGGTGGCTCAGTAGGTTAAGCTCCTGTCTTCGGCTCAGGTCATGATCCCGGGGTCCTGGGATCGAGCCCCCGTGTCGGGCTCCCTGCTCAGCAGGGAGTCTGCTTCTTCCTCTGCCCCTCCCCCTTCTCATGCTTACTCTCTCTGTCTCTGTCTCTCAAACAAATAAATAAAATCTTAAAAAACATAAAAAGCTAGATGTGCAAATTTTTGAAGGGAGGGTTTGCTTTTCATTAAAGCCTAGTCAGAATGGAAGTTCTCCCTGTCGGCATTATTCTCGATAATGCTGCATACAATTATAACTGTACCATACATTTTCTCTTTTGATGGGAATTCAAATTTATGAGGATTACCATGTGGTAAGGCAGCGTCTGTACCAGTACTACTCCGTGTCCGGACATCTGTAGGCGAGGCTGCATGCTCTACCCATCCCAGAATGTTGCATTGTCCCTTTAACGGACTAGTGTACGTTCCTCTACTAAAATCTGGTGCTTCCAGATGAAAAGGCACACAAAGCTGGTACTGTTTTAGCAAACAGCCAGAAAAAAATCAAGAAACAAAACTACATATATTTAACATATGTGATATAAGAGTAATTTGATTTACATTGTGATTATACCTCAATATAGTAAGAGTGACAATTTAAAAAATATATTTTAATTTTATGTATGTCTTAAGATTAATATTTTGTAACTTTTCAGAATATGTGGACAAAAATACAGGAAAGATAGAAGTATATCATAAAGTCAATTATAAATATATATGTATTTTTCTGGATTTTATGATGTTTGTGATGTTGGATTATACACTTTGACTTTATTAAAGAAGGCCCCTGAAATTGTAAAAAGCTCAGGTCCCCCAAACCTGGATTTACCACTGTTTGCAATGTGGGAAGATGTATGATAGTCCCAGTTACATGTGGCTTACAGTATTCTATCTCTTAAATCCTAGGTTGAAATTTTTTATATTTAATACATTTGGTATTCTAAAGAATTAGAAATGAAGAACAGCAGAAAAATTATCCTCCTATCTCCACATCCCTAACACCTTATAAAAAGTCAACTCTAGAGTCTATTTGTTAAGTTTCTAGATCCCTCTTTCCCTATAGCTGCCTTCAGGGGAGAGTACTCTTTCTTGGCATCCCTGAAGCCAGGGAGGGTGGTGTTCATCTTGCTCTCTCATGCTATTTCTAGACAATTACTCTTCCGCCATCTTGTAAAAGCTCCTCCTCTTTTGAGGTTCATTCTACCTACTATGTCCTCTCCTTCATGTCATTACTGAGCTTTCTACTTACTCCCTCATAATCATCAGACTCCTGGCTCAACCCATGGTGTGTCTAGGATGTTTCAACGGCCATATGACATACTCAGCAACCTAGCTGTATTAGTTAATGTGGCATCTGCAATATACTATCTCAAATTTGGTGGTTTATGATAACAGAAATTTATTCTTTCACAGTCCTGGAGGCCAGAAGCCTGAAATCAGCATCACTGGGCTGAAATCAAGGTGGCCGGGGTGTCGGCGGGGCCACACTTCCCCTGAAGGTTTTAGGGGAGAATCTGTTTCTTTCCTCTTCCAGCTGCCAGTGGCTGCCGGCATCCCTAGGCTTGTGGCCACATGGTCCCAATCTCTGCCTTTGTGGTCATATTGCCTTCTCCTCTTCTGAGTGTGTAAAATCTCTTTGCCTCCTCTGACAAGGACATATGTGATGGCATTTAGGACTCACTCATATAATCTAGGATAATCTCTTCATCTCAAGATCCTTAATCACACCTTCAAGACCCTATTGCCCCCTTTTGCCATATAAGGTGACATTCACAGGTTCCAGGGAATAGGATGTGGATAAATTTGGGGGGCCATTTTTCAGCCCATCACACTAGCATTGCATTTCCTGCATATTGTCATCTCCACATTCCTCTGTCTCTGTTCCAGTTCAGCTACCCAATTCCTGGACAACATACTCTGAGGACCGTCATAACCCAGAACTGCTCCACGTTACAAGGCTGACCACAGCCTCCTCCCTTCTCTGCCTCACCCCTACTTCTCCCACATCTGCACTCTGGTTGCTGAAATCCTCAATTTCCTCCCAATCTTTTGACTCCCTCTGGCTTTTCCTCCTCCTTCCTACCTAGTCTAGATGCTCCAGCTGATTGAACCTTGAACTTTTCTCTCTCTATAACCCCTGATTACTTGCCTCCTTTCAGGCGACTGCTCCAGAAAATCCTCAAGCCTGGACTCACATGACTGGGGACATGCTTGGCTTCTATCCTTGGTCTGCAGGGTCCTCCTGGAAGGTAAGTCACAGAGCCACACTGACTCCACTCTGGTCTTGGCACCCTGCTTCTGCTCCATCTGCAGTGTTCTCTTTCCTCTTTTTCTCTGTCTGCTGACTAGTCTTTCTCAGAATATGTTCTGTGGATCTGTTCTATCAGAATCTCCTGAAGCGCTTGTGAAAAGTGATTCCTCGGTCCTACCCCAGACCTATTAGATCAGAATCTTTGGGGAGGAGTTTGGGAAGTTTCATTTTCAACAAGTCCCCACACGTGAGTTTTTTTTCCCCTCTCAGTCTATATTTGTTCTCAGGTGTTTTTCTGTCCAGGACTTTCTAGTACATTAACACCAGTAGTTAAATAGGAAAGAATTTAGTACGCATTGGTAAAACACCCCTCCCACGTTCCCTGAGTGTCCCTGACCTCCTCTGGAGACACATGGATCTCCCTGTGGCGTGGCATCTAAGGAGTTACCCATCCCTGTTCTGATGGTGGGGTGAGGGCCCTTGCCATGCTATTTAAATATTGTGAATACACCCTTACTCTCTGCCCTTCCTTGACATTGCCCTTTTCCAACTACTGTCTCTCCTTTCTCTTCCTTTTCTAATATAATTGTTAAAGATGTATCAATCAAAAAATAAAGTAAAAAAGAAAAATAAACCAAAAAATCCCAAACAAAACAAAAAAATTATGAGAGCAGACAAGAGAAAGTACTCTGGCTAACCCAGGAGAAGAGGGTTTTAACACGGAATTATCAAAAGGGTTAGAGAGAGGACTCAGGGAGCTAAGATGGCACCCAACACTCTGGTGGTGATCCAGAGGCAGGGAGTTCTGCTTCACCCCCAATGCCTGATCAAAGAACATAAGGTTGGAAAAGGGAGTGTTACTGATACTGATTTGCCACCTTGGCAAGAACTCCAGGAGATGGTGCAAACTCACTTCTAGGATGGCTCCTAAGCATAGAAGTAGCAATGGCCTACACTAAGTGAGATGTGGTATCAGAATTGCCATGACAGAGGATGGAAAAAGGGGTTGAAGGGCTCAGAGGAGTCAGGATGCTGGAGTGGATATACTGTGAAAGGTTAGAAAACACCCTATGATTACGTTAAGGCTCAAAGGATGCAGTATTTAGCAAGACCATGCAGAATTCACTGGTGGGAGGGGTGTAAGCATCACCAAGAAGTCTGGTGATGGCTCTCCTCTGGAGGCCAGTGTTGATGGTAGGAGACGCTGCCACAGAACCAGGTACCTTGGTAGCAAAATCTTAGACCATAAAACAATAGAGCCCAGGTGGCAGTGATTAACCTCTAGGAGCCAGGTGGACACACTTATAATGAATAGCAAGTACGAAAGGGAGAGGGGTTGCTAATCTGTAGAGTACTGGATGGTTAATAGAACACAGCATTTCTAGGGACAAAATAGATGAGCAGTGACAAGAGTACTAAATCTGTACCATCAAAATAAATCAAGGATGGATGGTGTATTAACTTCTTAGGGCTGCTGTAATAAAACCACAAACTGGGTGCATTAAAACAACAGAAATTTATTTTCTCAAAAGTTCTGGAGGCTAAAAGTCTGAAATCAAGGTGTTGTCAAGGTTGATTCTTTCTGGAAGCTTTGAGGGAGAATCTCTTTCATTCTTCTCTCTTAGCTACTGGTGGTTTCCAGGAATCTTTGGTGTTCCTTGGCTTGTTGATGTATCACTTCAATATCTACCTCTGTTGTCACATGGCATCCTCTCTGTATGTCTCCACTTTCACATGGTGTTCTCTCTGTGTGTCTGAGTCCAAATTTCCCTCCTCTTATAAGGACACCAGTCATTGGATTAAGGCCTCACACTGGTACAGTATGATCTCATCTTAACTTGATTACATCTACAAAGACCCTATTTGCAAATAAGGTCACTTTCTGAGGTTCCAGGTGGGCATAAATTTTGGGGGTATAGTATTCAATCCAGTAAGGACAGTCAGAAGGCTGAGAGAAGTTTTCATAACAAAAGTCACAATCCTTTTCCCATTTTTTAGACCTGAGCTAGTTTTGGGGTCTGGAGCATATTGGCTGAAGGAATGATCCTGCAACACCTCAGAAGGTGTACACAATAATGATCCTCCTAGTCCTTCCTTAAAGGGGTCTACTATCATTCACCTGGGTAACTAAGCACGGAGCACCTAAACATTTCAAGAATTATTGGACACAGAATCTTAGTTGACATATATACCTGGAGCCCCTGAGCATCATCATGGGCCTCCTGTTAGAGTGTGGGCATACTGGAGCCAGGTAATAAATGAGTGGAGTTCTTGCCATGGTGGGTAGGTTGGGTCTGGTTCACAGTGGGCAAATTGGGTCTGCAGATCCATCTGGTGGTCATTTTCCAGGTCCCTGAATGTATAGTTGGGAAAAACATACTTGGTTGTGACCCTGTATGGAATCTTTGGCTAACTGAGTCTCCACATGGTGCCATTTGGAGACCAATAAGCCATTTGCTGGGAAGTTGACTGCATTGGATCCCTTCCATACTTAAAGGGATAGTGATTCATTCAGACAGGAATAGACACATATTCTGGGTATGGATTTGCTTTTCCTGCCTCCAGGACCTCTTCTATCACCACTATTTGGGAGGCTTATTAAAAGTTTGATTCACTGGTATGAGGTCATACATACTAAGACATCAAGGGACCCACTTTTCAGCAAAGGTGTGGAAGAGGATCCATGACCATAAGATTCACTCATCTTATTACGTATTGCACTACTCTGGTGACCTGATAGAACATTGGAACAGACTGCTAAAGGCACAGCAAAAGTGCCAGCTTGGAGGTAATACTTTCGAGGGTGGTGCCATCCTCCAGGACACAGTGTATCAAAGAACACTATATGTGTTCTTTGGAATCAAAGAACTTTATATGTGGCTCCATCCCCAATAGGAAGAATACATTGGACTGAGAACTGTAGTATGGCAGCAGACCCCACTTACCTTCATTTTCAATGAACTACTTAGGGAATTTGTGCTTCTCATCTCCACAAGTCTGGACTCGGCAGGGTTAGAGATTGTGGTCCCCATAGGGGGAACAATTCTACTAGGAAGGGTCTACAAGGAAGAGTCTCATTGAACTACAAACTATGGCTACTACCTGAGCCCTTTGGCCTTCTGCTGTCCAAGAAAAAGAAGGGGGGGGGGGTCATTGGCCCTAACCATCAGGTGGTGGCAGACTGCAGTTACACAATGGGGGTGAGAGTAAAATGTTGGCCTCAGGTGATCCATTTGAGTGCCTCCTGGTGTTCACTAGATCAGAATTGATAGTAAGTGGACAAGTGCAGCAACCTTGGCCTGAGAAGGGCATAGTGACCGTTGCTGAGATATTTCAGGGATGAGTTCTTGGTCACATCACTAGGGAAGCCACAGAGACTAGCAAAGGTGGTAGATGAGAGTGGGGAAGCAAATTTAGAATGAGTAATGAAGGAGGGAAATGATGAAGATCAGCTGTGGCCCCAAGACCAGCTGCAAGAATGGGGTGTAACTCATTCTACTACTTCCTCTCAGATTTTGCTCAGAAGAGAGGTCCATTGGAATATTTTTAAAAAAGATTTATTTATTTTAGGGGGGAGGGGCAAAGGGAGAGGGAGAGAGAATCTCAAGCAGACTCCCTGCATGGAGCCCCACATGGTGCTCAATCTCACGACCCTGAGATCATGACCTGAGCCAAAATCAAGAGATGGCCCCTTAACTGACTGAGCCACCCAGGCGCCCCTCCACTGGAATCTTAAAAATCATTGTTTTTCTTTTAACTTTATCAGGATGATAAATGAATTCTTTATTTGTTGTCTAGCAATAACTAGAAATATTAAATTTTATCTTCTAATTTTTCTCCCTGCCACTAACCCCCCTCACATCACATTCCTCTTGAAGTTGGGAATATCTGCAACAAGCAGCAGGGAGTAGTGATGGTGTAAGTCTTGTGTTTTCTTCTCCAGAGGGATTTGTTTTTGAGTATCAGCTCATATAGACATTTCTGTTGCCAAATGGGACAAGGGAGAGATGGCAGCGCATCAAAGGTTGGCCTCCCCCAGCCTGGAGCTCTAAAAGTCAGTTGACTCAGGAGGGCTAGTGATAGCTGGGTCCAGGCCTTTTAAAAGACAACAACCCAAGGAGAGGCAACATAGAAATGACAGCTTGCACAATGGGAGGGAGATCTGTTTATACTGATTTTGGAGTGCTGGGGGACTTCTCCGTGAACAAAGGAGCTGGCCGTTGCCATTTTCCTCCACTGCTGCCCAGCATCAACACAGAGCCACCTGCGGGAGGCTGTCCTGCACAGATACTTGCTACCTAACCTGCTAGGGGTGTGTCCCGCCCACAAGTTCTCCTGAGGACTTGCCTACTCCAAGCCTGCTGACCTCCACCCCGGGCTCAGCACAAATTTCGTTAATGCTGTGCATGCCCCACCCAGCCACTGCCTCTACAAGCATTGCCTCGGCGGCCACTGCTCTTCAGGGGATCTGGTCTAGGACTAGTGGCTCAGTAGATTTTGCTACCACCACCGCCTGGCCCCTGAGCTCTTCTGCAGTCACCCCTCCTCAGAGCCAGCCTGCCTGGGTCTCAATAACATCACAGAGAGCAAGCACAGCCCACAACAGGCAAAGAGTCAGTGCAGACATCTATACTGAAAGGAAAAGTGACTCAAACACAATAGCAAGATACAAGCAACACACATAGGAGACTTCCTTGAAGTGCCAGGTTCTGGGGAACAGGGGACACTGCACTGCAGGGCACTACAGGACCTCTTCTTCATAAAGCCATTACTTTTAAGAGCAGTAGATGTAGCTGACTTTCCTAACACACAGAAACAAACACAGAGAGGTGTACAAAATGAGGAGACCAAGAAATATGTCTCAAATGAAAGAACAAGACAAAATTACAGCAGGAGAGAGATTTAAGCAAAAGAGAAATAAGTAATATGCCTGATACAGAATTTAAAGTAATTAGCATAAAGATACTCACTGGACTTCCACCAAAGGGTGGAAGACTTCAGTGAGACCCTCAACAAAGAGATAAAAAATAACATATCAGAGATGAGAACCCAATAAACGAAATTAAAAATACAATAGATGGAATAAATGGTAGGATACAGGAAGCAGAGGCACGTATCAGTGACCTGGGGGATAGAGTCATGGAAAGCAATCAAGCTGAACAGGTGAGAGACAAACAAATACTACATAATCAGAAGAGACTTAGAGAACTCAGTGACTCCATCAAGCATAATAACATTTGCATTGTAGGGATCCCAGAAGCAGAAGAAAGAGAAAAGGGGGCAGAAAATGTGTTTAAAGAAGTAATAACTGAAATCTTCCCAAATCTGGGGAGGGAAACAGAAATCCAGATTCAGGAGGCACAGAGATTCTCCAACAAATTCAACCCAAGGAGGTCCACACCAAGACACATAGTAATTAAAATGGCAAAAAATAGAGATAAAGGAAGAATTTTAAATTTTAAAGTTTGCAAGAGAAAAGAATACAGTTACATACAAAGGAAACCCCATTAGGCTATCAGCTGATTTTTTAGTGGAAACTTTGCAGGCCAGATGGGAGTGGCATGATGTATTCAAAGTGCTGAAAGGGAAAAAAATCTACAGCCAAGAATACTCTATCCAGCAAGGCGATCATTCAGAATAGAGGGAGAGATAAGGAGTTTCCCAGACAAACAAAAGTTGAAAATCACAGCCCTACCAGAAACGTTAAGGGGGACTCTGTGAGTGGAAAACAAAAACCATAAGTAAGAGTAAGAAAAATAGGAAGCACAAAAGAAAAACAATAATAACAAAAACAACAAAAACTGTATCTGTAAAAACCAGTCAATAGAAGAGCAAAATGAAAGAATGTAAAATATGATACCAAATATCTGAAATGTGGAAGGGAGAGGAGTAAAGAATGAGTTCAAAATTAAGTGACCATCAGTTTAATACAGATTGCTTTATGCAGAAGATGTTCTATATAAACGTAATGGTAACCACAAATCAAAACATGGTAATAGATATGCAAAAAATAAAGAGTAAGTAATCTAAGTATATTACTAAAGAAAACCAGCAAACAATGAAAAAGAGAAAGAGAAGAAAGGATCAGAAAAAAACTACAAAAGCAAGTACAAAACAAGTAACAAAATGGCTATAAATACATATCTATACTTACTTTGAACATAAATGGACTAAATGCTCCAATCAAAAGACATAGGATGTCAAAGTGGATAAGAAAACAACACTCATTTATATGCTGCCTATAAGAGACTCATTTCAGACCAAAAGACACTTGCAGATTAAAAGTGAGGGGATGGAGAAACATTTACCATGCAAATGAATGTCAAAAGAAAGCTAGAGTAGCAATACTTTTATGGGACTAAATAGACTTTAAATCAAAGTCTGTAGAAAGAGACAAAGAAGGACATATATAATAATAAAGGGGACAATCCAACAAGAAGATATAGCAATTATAAATATATATGCACCCGGCATGGGAGCACCCAAATACATAAAACAGTTAATAACAAACATAAAGAACTAATCGATAGCCATACAATAATAGTAGGGGACTTTAACACCTCATTTACATAGATGGACAGATCATCCAAACAGAAAATAAACAAGAAAACAGTGACCTTGAGGGACACATTGGAGCAGATGGATTTAACAGATATATTCAGAACATTCCATCATAATACAGCAGGATACATATTCTTTTCAAGTGTACATAGGACATTCTCTAGAATAGAATACATATTAGGCCACAAAACAAGCCTCAATAAATTAAAAAAGACTGAAGTCATACCATGCATCTTTTCTGACCACAACACTATGAAGTAGAAATCAACCATAAGAAGAAACCTGGAAAGTCCACAAATACATGGAGGTTAAATCACATGCTACTAAACAATGCATGGGTCAACCAAGCAATCAAAGAAGAAATAAAAGAGCACATGGAACAAACAAAAATGAAAACACAATGGTCCAAAATCTTTGGGATGAGGCAAAAGCAGTTCTAAAAGGGAAATTTATAGCAATACTGCAAGAAGCAAGAAAAATCTTGGGGTGCCTGGGTGGTGCAGTCAGTTAAGCATCCAACTCTTGGTTTCAGCTCAGGTCATGATCTCAGGGTCGTAAGATCGAGCCCTGTGTGGGGCTCTGCACTCAGTGCGGAGTCTGCTAAATTTCTCTCTCCCTTTCCCTGTACCCCTCCCCCAGCTCTTTCTTTCTAAAATAAATAAATAAATCTTAAAAAAAAAAAAAAGAAGAAAAATCTCAAACAACCTAACCTTAGGAGCTAAGAAAAGAACAAACAAAACCCAAACCCAGCAGAAGGAAGGAAATAATAAAGATTAGAACAGAAATAAATGATATAGAAACTAAAAAAAACCCAACCAAACAAACACCAAAAAAACCCCCAATAGAACAGATCAATGAAACCAGGAGCTGGTTCTTTGAAAAGATCAACACAATTGATAAACCTCTAGCCTCTAGCCAGGCTCATTAAAAGAGAGAGAGAGAGAGAGAGAGAAAGGATTCAAATAAGCATGGGAAAGAATGAAACTGGACCACTTTCTTACACCATACACAAAAATAAATTAAAAATGGATTAAGACCTAAATGTGAGACCTGAAACTGTAAAAGTCCTAGAAGAGAGCACAGGCAGTAGTTTCTTTGACATTGGCCACAGCAACATCTTTCTAGATATGTCTCCTGAGGCAGGGAAAACAAAAGCAAAAGCAAACTATTGGGACCACATCAAAATAAAAAGCTTCTGCCCAGCAAAGGAAACTATCAACAAAACTAAAAGACAATCTACAGACTGGGAGAAGATATTTGTAAATCGCATATCTGATAAAGGCTTAGTATCCAAAATATATAAAGAACTTATACAACTCAACACCCCCAAAACAAATAATCCAATTAAAAATGGCCAGAAGAAATGGACATTTTTCCAAAGAAGACATCCAGATGGCTAACAGACACATGAAAAGATGCTCGACATCACTCGCTTCAGGGAAATGCAAATCAAAACCATGATGAGATATCATCTCACACCTGTCAGAATGACTAAAATCAAAAACACAAGAAACAAGTGTTGGCGAGAATGTGGAGAAAAAGGAACCCTCGTGCACTGTTAATGAGAATGCAAACTGGTGCAGCCACTGTGGAAAAGAGTATGGAGTTTCCTCAGAAAGTTAAAAATAGAACTACCCTACAATCCAGTAATTGCACTACTAGGTATTTATCCAAAAATTATAAAAATACTAATTCAAAGGCATACGTGTACCCTTACATTTATAGTAGCATTATTTATAGCCAAATTTTGGAAGCAGCTCAAGTGGCCATCAATAGATAAATGGATAAAGAAGTGGTATGTATATACAACAGAATATTATTGAGCCATAAAAAAGAATGAACTCTTGCCATTTGCAGTGACATGGATGGAGCTAGAGAGTATTATGCTAAGTGAAATAAGTCAGAGAAAGACAAATACCACATGATTCCACTCATATGTGGAATTTAAGAGACAACAACAACAAAAATGAGCAAAGGAAAAAAAGAGAGCAAGAGAGAGACAAACCAAGAAACAGACTCTTAACTATAGAGAACACACTGATGGTGACCAGGGGTGAGGTGGATGGGGGGGATGGGTGAAACAGGTGATGGGGATTAAGGAGGGCACTTGTGATGAGCACGGGGTGTTGTATGGAAGTGTTGAATCTCTATATTGTACACCTGAAACTCAGATAACACTGTATGTTAACTCTATACTGGGATTTAAAATTAAATTAAATAATAATTTAAAAAAAGCTGGTCTCCCCCTCCCAGTTTTTGGAGGGTATTCTGCCTTGTTTGGCACTGTAAGCCCAGTGTGTATTGAGTCTTGTACTTAGGAGTCTGTGCTGATGTGACTGTCCCTGAGGCTGCCTGGCAAAGCCAAAAGATGGCATTCAAAATACACGTAAGGACTTTTTACCAGAGTTAGGTAGGAAAACTGCCTACATCTCTGGGATTATATACACCACAAAAGCTGGGCTGGAAGCCAGAAGATTCCAGTGGACCAGCCAATTGCCACAGTCAGAGCAAATATCAGATATTATCCTGCAGGGACCAGCCCCGGGGATGGAGGTCAGTGGCTGTCCAGTGACACCATTGGCTAAGAGATCTTTCAGTTCTCTCCACCACCTGTCACCTCTCCTCACTGCCATCATCTGGTGACCAGAGGAGAGGTGGGGAGGAGAGACTGACTGGAGATGATGTTAGATACTGTCCTGAAACTGGGCTGATAACATCATTTTTAGCTGAAAAATCATTTTATTGCACCAACTGTATCTTAAATTAGTGGGGTTAAGTTTTCCACAATTAGCAGAAATAGAGACTTGGAATCCAGATTATACAGTTAAGAAATAAAGAATGTTTCATCCTCTTCCCTAGTTATACTAACTTATATCTATTTGTAATGTTTGCTTATGAAATACAACCTGCAAAATTCAGGTAGGTCACTTGTAGTCCCACTAACTGAAGATAACGGCATTAACAATAACACGAAAATGCAGTCTATTTCTCCAAAACAATCTTGAGAAAGAAAGACAAAGTCGAAGGCCTCATACTTCCTGGTTTCCAAACATATTACAAAACTGCAGGAATCAAAACAGTATGGTACTGACATAGAGCCAGATGTATAGATTCATGGAACAGAACAGAGAGCTCAGAAATAAACCCTCATGTATATGGTCAAATGATCTTCAAATGGTTATGTGCCAGAGCTACAAATGAGGAATGGATAGTCTTCATCAAGTGATGCTGGGAAACTGGATATCCACATGCAAAAGAATGAAGTTGGGCCCTTACCTTACCCCACATATAAAAATTAATTCAAAATGGATTAAAAACCTAAAGACAAGACCCTGAACATATTACAAAACTGCTAGGAGAAAATATAGGGGAATAGCTTCGTGACATTGGTCTTACCAATGATTTCTTGGATATGACACCAAAAGTACAGGCAAGAAAATAAAAAATAGGCAAATGGAACTACATCAACTTAAAAAACTTCTTTGAAGCAAAGGAAACAATCAACAGATTGAAAAAGCGACCATTGGAATGGGAGAAAATATTTGCAAACCATGTATCTGATAGGGGGTTAATATACAGATATATAAAGAACTCCTACAACTCACCAACAAAACCCAAACAATCCAATTAAAAATGAACAAAGGACTTAAATAGACATTTCTCCAAAAAGAACATCCAAATGGTCAACAAGCTCAGGAAAAGATTCACAGCATCACTAATCATCGAGAAAGTGCACATCAAAACAACAATGAAATATCACCTCAGTATAAAAAACCCAGAAAAATAACGAGTATCTTCAAGAAGTGTGGTATATACACAAAATGGAATATTATTCAGCCTTTCAAAAGAAGGAAATTCTGTCATATGCTACAATATGGATGAACTCTTGGAATATCATTCTAAGTGAAATAAGCCAGTCAAAGAAGGACAAATACTGCATAATTCCACTTATATGAGATGTCTAAATTGGACTCTTAAACAGGAGAAGAGTGATTGCTAGGGGCTGGGGGTAGGGGAATGGGAGGAGTCATTCAATGAGTATAGAGTTTCAGTTTTGCAAGATGAAAAATTCCTGGAGATCTGTTGCACAACAATGTGTGTTTAGTCAATACTACTGTACTGTACACTTAAAAATAGTTAAAATGGGAAATTGTATGTTTTGTGTTTTTTACCACAATAAAAAACATATTCTTTTAGCCTTTTTTTTTAGCATATAGTCTTTCTTTTAATAACCATCAATTATATTTACTTGGACTTGTGGCTTTATTTGCAAATCCTGCCTGAGGAAGACAAATATTTTTGATTGTTGATTTATTATTCCTAGAAATGAGGTTCTTGTGATCCTCATTAAATTGTGTGGTGGCCAGACCCCCAAAAGCAAATGATCCATTTAAGAGCTACTAAATAATAGTCTGCAACATCTTTCTAAATAACAACTAACCCCGATTAGTTGCAGTCAATATTTATTAAGTGTCAACAGCTGTCCTGAGAGCATGATACATACAGTCTCATTTGATTTCCATAACAACTCTGGGAAACAGGCCCTTGTTACCCTAATTTTACTCCTGGTAAAACTGAGGCTCAAAGAGGTTACCTAACTCGCCCAAGGTTGTGTAGTTTGTAACTTGCAGAGGCTAGATTCACTGATACCTAGTTTTAAAATAAATTATCCAGGGAGGAAGTATTATTAAATACTTTGGCTTAATAGCTTAATGGGAATAATCAAAAGAAGAAACTTCTAAGAAGACACGGAGTGTGGCTAATTTCATCAACCCATTTGAGAGCCTTGGATGTTTGCCTCTTTCCTCAGAATATGTATCAGAATCAGAAAGTGATTATTATTTCATTCTCTTTGCACAGACCTGGCTTACAGTTTGGGGAGACAGCATGGGACTTCTGCAGACTTGCGTGTACGTGACCATTTCATCTATATGGTAAGCTATCAGTACAACTGTTCTAGTTTCTAACTTAACAAAGAGTCAAACATAAGCCGAAGAACCATTTCCCCTGACTTCGTGGTCATCTGGGTATTGCAGGGAACTGGTGGGAGGGATGGCAGAACAAAGTATGAGGATCTTAGATACTTCGCAGCATTGGGTGAGAGAGTGTAGGGATCGTTTCCTGCCCCTGGTAGACCAGGAAGCCAAAGAGTTGCTGTATTTTAAAAACTTCTCCTTGGTACCCCTCTACATCCAGCAGTATTGGATCCTCCTCTGGCTGCCACTCAGCTTGGGGTGGGACCTGGGGACCAGCAAATCCATGGACAAGAAGACGGGTAAAAGGGAAACCCAAGGAAAGAAGAGAAGCCATTGTTTTTGGATTGGGCCAGCCCACTCAGGAGCACCTAAGCTTCTTCGATCTGGATGAATAAGGGCTTTTAAGAGTTCATAATAAATGGATTGTGACTCTTTATTCCTTTCTATAATTATGTAAGTTGCCTTAACAGGGCTTAAAACAGATAATTCAGTTCAGTCTGGCATCTTGGTCTTGGCACTGTGTGATGCTATAGAAGAGCAAGTCACCTTTCCTCTCCCGAGCTCCAACCTTTCCGTGAAAGAAAAACTGCGTGAATTCCCAGCCCCTCCCACGAGACTGAAATGCCCCCAGCCAGGAAGGTTAATCATTTTCTAAGAGGAAATTTGACTAGAGGGTGAAAATATTTCATGGTCTTATCATGTTACACCCATTCTACCCCCTTTCTGGAAGTATTAGGGATGGGAGAAAAGTCAAAAAGACTTAACGCTTTTATGCCCTATTACCATTCCAGGTGAAGTCTGGGGCGGGGGCGGGCAGGATGAATCGGTCGAAATGGATCCATACACTCGGGGCTCATCTTTCTGGGGGCCATGTGAGAACTGCTGCCCTTGGTTGTTTTTACAGCGGTGCTTCTCTCTGACTCAGCCTTACTCTATGCCAATAAGAATAGCCTGGAAATACAATTAACGTCTTTGTGTTTAAGACATTTCATTTCAAAATGACTGGGTATACCAACAGTTATGGCACTGAAATCATTAAAATCATGCAAATGCTTAAAGTGTATAGGCCTGGGAGATTATAGTTTCATTAGAGAAAAGGCTATAAAGTTAGACCTAGGTAATTACCTTTCCCATTAATGCTAGAAAATTCTGTGCTCCACTGAGAAGTGATCGTGGTGCATCGTGCCTTCTGTGCTTTTACATTCAAACTGCGGGGGCCTTTAGTTCCTCAGCACAAACTGCAAAGAAGCCGCAGCAGCTTTCCAGGTGTACTTTGCAAATTGGGGTTTAAATGTGGAACACATCAAATTAAAATTCAATATTAATTATTTTGTCTTGCTAGGAGTCTGAGTGGTTTAAAGCAGCAAGGGTAATTGTCTAATTCATTGTGTGTGTCTACAGCGAACTTAATCATTATGTCAGCTTCCTAATAAAAGGTTATTATAGAAACAAAGATCCCAATTTTACATATGGTAGGCAAGGGAGGATTCGAAGAGCGGGTCTCTAAGGTAGACTTGAGGATCTTGACAAATGATGCCCATGCTGTGATCAGATACTTAACAAGAAATCTCGTTATTAACTAGGCCTGTACAGATAATTAGCACTTGAGCTTCAAATTTTAAATCTGGCTTGAGATGTATAATTTATCAAAAGCCTTAGCTTGCTGTCAAAGTCCGATAATAAGGTAGTGTTATTGATGAATTGAGATTAAGAGCAGATTGAAGAGAAAATTAGGCCACTGGTTAGCCTGAAAGGTCTGATTTCAATATTTACAGTACTAATTTGGTATTATTTTGGTAAATGGATGTGGTCCCCAAGTGCTGCATGGTATAAAAGAGTAAACTATGCATCATTATTCTAACAGAAAAAGTATTGTTTACTGTGTACTGGATTTTGCAGCACTAGCAGTCTGGTTAATAGGCTGCTTTATAAGATGAGTGTACCTGCTTTTTTATTGCATGCATTTATTATAACCCATTCAGCACCTAGGGCTTTTAGTGAAAATTAGAAAATGTAGCTTCTTTACATTAAAAATGATATTACATTAGACTAATTGCCACAGAGCCTGTCTTCCTGATTTAACTCACTTTCATTTATCTCTTGGCATTGTCTTCCCAAACACTCTTGCCACTGGAATGTAGATAACTATCATTTTATATATTCAAGCTACATAAAATGAGCAATCTTTTTTTAATGATCTCGGGTAGCACTTCATCGCAAACGATCTTGGCGGGGGGTGGGGGAAGGAATGAGATGTACAATAAACCATCTATCTGTAGTGTCTCTTGGCTTTGAAGCATATTCCGAGGACACTTATGTGACCCTTTGCAAGTTAAATCTTCTTGATGCATGTAATAAAATGTTGTTTGGGGCAATAGCTGATTTCCAAAATTATATTAGGCATAACATAAGGCTGTGGCAAATTGTCTCCCTATGTTTTCCTTGCTCGAGCTCACAAATGGGATTGGAAAGTGTTGGAGTGTTTTATTGTATATCATATCAGGTATTAATAGACAGTATACTGCACCATAATAGATCTAGATGTAGCTCATAGCAATATCTGCCCATGAAATAATAAAGCACAGGACTGCTGGTTTCCAGAAAATGGCTCGAAAATCCCTTGTCACATGTTATTGGCAGTCTCCAGCTGTCCAGTGGGGTGTGCCAAGTCACAGCAGGACCTGCGGACTGTTTGCATTGAATGGTGGCACAGAGCTTTCTGGTGATTTTCCTTGTATACTGTGCACTTGCAGACAAGCAGGCTTTCTGAAACTCAGCAGGAGCGTTTCAGTGTTTATGCTGAGGTGGTTAGCTAGTTGGCAAATTGCTATTATTCAGAAATGTGTGGCAGAGGAAAATGTATTGCATTACATTTTCTATCAATATCATCTTAATGCTGACCAATAACAGGCCTCCACTCAAGCTGACTTTTATCTTAGGTGTGATTAGATTGAGTGGAATTTAGCGGAGACATTTTCTTGGGACGGGGAAGAGGGTTTTTTGCCCCGTGCCAGCAGCATCTCCCCTAAGCTACCCCCATCTCGACTCAGCAATGTCTCCCCCCCTGCCCCCCACAGCTCCTGAAATAACATTAGTTTCGCCTTCTGCTTTTAGAAGAAAAAGATTTGGTGTTTCAGCTGTTCCAATATATGTTGACTACTGACTAATGGATATTTATTCCACTTTATTGCTTTCTACAGGCAAAACTCAAACAAAAGGAATTGGATTTTGCTAATAGCAATGAGCGGCATTGGCATTTTTTTGACAGTAGTAAGGATGATAATGACCCCACCCACGGAGAGAGGACTTATAGCTTTTCAAACCCCTTTTACACACATCATCCCCCTTGATTCTAGTGTCTGACACAGGCAGAGGAGGGATTATAATGCCCTCTGCTAGGGGGGGAAGAAAACAAGGAAAGAGGTTACAGAACTAGCATATGGCAGAGCTGGGAACGTTTTATTCTTTGAACTTTCTGACTTTCACGCTCGGTCCTTTTCTCTGAATAAAGAAGTGGCATTCTTTATAATCCTATTTCTTTTTTATTATTAAAGTTTGCAGGAGTACAGTCTCCACAGGGCATTCATCCCGCATCTCTCAGAGTTTGATAAAACAGCTGTCGAGAGCCCAGAGAGTGGGTAGAAGTGTTTGACTTCAAGTCTGTTCTTTGTGGGATCACTATGTAACTGCAGGTATGCATTCTAGCGCTGTACTTGGTGGGGCATCGCCCAATAGCCCACGAAGGTGCCACAGAGTGTAGCCTCACCTACTCTGTATTAAAAACCATCGATCAGTTATTAACTTCAGATCAGGTAGTGCATTTGTTTCAAGAAAATCACCTTTTTTTTTTTTAACCCATTCAGGGAAGGTGGTGACAGAGACAACAGTGCTGGAATTAGAACTCAAGGGTTTCCTTCTCTGATGTCTACATTACTGGGCCCCGTAGCTTTCTGACCTTTTAAAAATTCCAGCCTGCCACCCCACTACAGTCCCACACTCAGAACTCGATGCCAGGGATGCTTTCTTCAGTGCTGGTGCTCTGAGGCCACAGTCACTTGGGAACTTTGGGGGGGAGGAGGAGATAAGTGTGTTTCTTAAAAAGAGAGCTCCCTCCTCAAACATCCCCCCTTGCGAGCTTCGGTCTGAGGGGCTCTGTCTAAGCTTGTAAATAAGCCATCCTGAGCAGTTGCATGCAGCAGAGTACAAATATTTTCTTCCATTTCAAATAGGATTAGGAACTCATCACGAATAAATTACACACGCATGTGGGACAGGTTGTTACACTGGCAAAGGAATAAATGATCATCAATGATTACAAGGTGTGAACAGGAATTCGTATTTACATTGAGCTCATAGATACCAGGTTTTTATGCTCCACGCCCAGGCTCTCTCCTGTGCTAGGTGCATCAGCTAAAGGTGAGGAAAGGACTATGTTCTGAAGAGGAGGGTCTGTGCGCATGCGCGCGTGTGTTTTGAGGGGGCAAAGAAGGGGAGGAGGGACGGTGGGAGAATTAGCAATTTAGTTTGCAAAGAAAAATAATGGAGAAGAAGACAAGTATGAAAATGTTAATAAAACAAACAACAAAGTAGTCAAGAACTTACTGTGTAAATTTTTGAAGTATTTTGTCCTATTAGCAGTATTTTTGTTTAATAAGATGTCTTATGTTAATATGCCAGTTAAAGGATATGGATGGTTCAAGTCTCAGCTCAAAGACATTTTTCATCTGGCAAGTGATGAGTTTGCTTTTTCAGAACAGTGTGGACAGGGTAGAAGTTTTGAATATTTTTAGAGCAAATATTTAAAATAAATAGTTATCAGGGGCGCCTGGGTGGCTCAGTCGTTAAGCGTCTGCCTTCAGCTCAGGTCATGATCCCAGGGTCCTGGGATCGAGCCCTGTATCGGGCTCCTTGCTCGGCGGGAAGCCTGCTTCTCCCTCTCCCACTCCCCCTGCTTGTGTTCCCTCTCTCGCTGTGTCTCTCTCTGTCAAATAAATAAATAAAAATCTTTAATAAAAATAAATAAATAAATAAATAGTTATCACATTCACGTTGCCATGATTCTTTAAAAAATTTGTTTTAAAAGTAGATAGAAAATAAAGAGGAGCTCTGTGAATTGTGTAAGACTGATGAATCACAGACCTGTACCTCTGAAACAAATAATACATTATATGTTAAAAAAAAAAGAAAAGAAGAAGATAGTAGGAAGGGAAAAATGAAGGGGAGGAAATCGGAGGGGAAGATGAACCATGAGAGACTATGGACTCTGAGAAACAAACTGAGGGTTCTAGAGGGGAGGGGGATGGGGGGGATGGGTTAGCCCAGTGATGGGTATTAAGGAGGGCATGTTTTGAATGGAACACTGGGTGTTATACGCAAACAATGAATCATGGGACACTACATCAAAAACTAATGATGTAATGTCTGGTGATTAACATAACATAATAAAATAAAATTAAAAAAAAAAAAGGAAAATAAAGAGGAAAAATGCCAGGCAACGTTTACAAAACAGCATTCTCAGATAATCCCCCCATCCCAAATGAATGAAGATTTATGGTACCTTTAGCATCATATAACACCTTTTGTATTATAGTTAATAATAGAAACTCTAACTATTTCATCTTTTAATCTGTCAAGCTAATTACAATATACACATTGAAAAATTCATCTAAGATGTTTGAGAGGTAATCATTTTTCTCATCATAAATAAAGTTGTCCTTTATAATTTGAAACAAAAATTTTACTTTAAGCATTCAGAGGTTCCAAACTAGTACCTTTTAATTTAAATTAAGCAAGTTACCTTTTGAGGGTCCTGCAAAAGCCTAGTTATTTATTAAATTCTATCACAGAAATATTTAAAAGCAATACAATATTGTTTTTAAAGTTGGACATATGAAGTGTATAATTTACTACCTAACTCTCAGAGAGATTGGGACATTGTGGCTGCTTCGCTGTATTTGATCAATAGGTACTTCTATAACGGCAATGCTGCATTTACCCCTGGTGTCTATTCTCTACTGAAAATGAATTGCCCTAAAATTACAGGAGGTCACATAGTGTTTTTCTTGTCATCTGTACTGCCTTCTTATTTAGGGATGTCGTCATACAAACAGAAAGTACAGTAAACACACACGTTTGCTTTCACAAACTGATTAATCAGTATGCAAAAATTGTCAGCGTCGTCGCTTTTGGCTCTGCTAGAGCCCAAAGGAGCAGAGCAGAAGCCGACCCAGTTTCTGTTCGTTCACTGCCCGTGTCTCACCAATAGGGGTCTCCAGTGTACCACAGAACTATTTACAACCCCTCCATTATGATTATTTACAGTATGCTGTACAGGAAGACAGAAGCAAAGGGGCAGAACAGATTTATATGGGCTGGGGCTGATAACTGGATTTATTCAAGGAGCGAAAGGGTGACGTCACAAGTTATAAGTGATGAGGAGACGCACCGACATGTTTAGGTTTGGTGTGAGAACACCTTTAACCTAACTGTGTAGACCCAGTCTGACTGTTCCTCAAACAGAGAAAAGAATATTCAGGCAGCTACATTGGTGTTTCCAAATATTTAAATATGGGTCTTTGTTCAGATGAAGCACCCAAAAGAGCGAGTAATTTCTCGATTCTCACTGGAACCTTTTGGAAATGAGCTGACACTGTCTAAATATCAACCCTGAAACTGGTTCATAACAATATCTTATAAAGTTATTTGTATTTAGTGAGATTGTAGGTGTTTAAACTTATCTTTCCTCACTTTTAAAAAATAGATAATTAGGGTAAGGAAACCCAGGAAGCACAATTACAATTTAACCATAATTGAATATAAAGTTTAGGCCATATTTAGAAGTAGCAATACAGGTTCATGATATGTAAAGCATGTCATAACATACTTTCTTCTTATGCATCACAGAATTCCTTTGTGCCATCCATTCTGTGAAAAATTAGTTTTTAAAACCCTTGGGTAACAAATTAAGACATTTCTGGAGTTTGGGGGTTAGCTCCATTTGAGTAGAAGGCAACAGAGAGTCAAAATGCCTTTCTGATCCATCATTTATTCATTCAACAAACTTTTACCCAGGTCATGCTTTGTGAAGTTACTGAGTACCTAAAGGAAAATGTCTCTCTTCAGGGAGTGCCGTCTAGTAAATGATAAAGAAGAAAGAATTTTAATAGAAAAGGAAGGAGCTAGCATTGAGGTAAAAGTATGGTATTGTGAGAGGGAAGAAGACTAATCAATTAATTCTGAGGGAAGGAGTTGAGTGTGCTCAAAAGATGAGCAGGCCTTCGAGATGAATTTGAATGAAGATTAGGATTGTGATGGTCAGTGTTGGGGAAAAGAACATTCCATGTGCAAAGACTTGGAGGTTATTCATGGAATGACAAGTCATGGGCAGAAATGGAGTAAACTTTATGAGATGTGTTGGCTTGTTCTTCCTGAGAAGGGAGAAGAGGTGAAGCTCTAAAGGATAAAGACAATCTAGGTGAAGGTCAATTGAATTTAGAGTTCAAGGTTGTGATGGAGAGGAAGAGAACCCAGGTATACATAGAATATCAAGTTCCGGGAACCAGAGGCAGGAAGCTTAGATGGATTGTCAAAAATGACCCCATTGGAATGAAGCACATAGCTGTGTGAAGGCTGATTCAGTAAAACCCCATGTCACCAGCACCACTGTGATCTATTTCATTTTCCCACATTTAGGTGTGGCCACTTTGCTTCATTCGGGTTTGGAAACAGGACACTGACTATAATCCATTTGTGTCACCCTAACTAGCTGGATGAGTTAGTTAGGAGTTAGTCTCTTCAGTCTTCCCCAGATTAATCTCTTATCTATAAAATGAGAGATTGTATCAGGTTATAGCTGAGGTCCCCACCAACTCTTAAGGATCTTGTGTATCAAAATAAGTCTGAACACATAGTTAGGTGTATCCCACAAGACAAAGGAGCTGAGAAGAGCTGCATATTTTAGAGGAAATACCACTAAGGATACTTAAGAAATGCTCTCATTGCTCATGTGAGAAAAACCACTGAGGAATAACATGACCAAAGAGCCCCAGTTCAGAAAACAATACTGCAAGATGTGAAAATAAGATGCAGACATTAGAGATGAACGTTGTGGAAAATTCTAAGCTCCCTGAGATCATCTGAGTAACTGTAGCAAAACTGCATTTGGGCAAAACTGGTTGCTTATAGAACTTCTGTCAGTGAGCCTTTTGATTCAGCCAAAATTAAGTTGCTAATATAGGGAAATGAATGAGGGTGGAGTGACTAATTCTAACCCGAGGGATCACAGAAGTTTTCCCAGAAGAGATAACACTTGGGCCCTCCCGCTAATAATGAACTGTGAGTCTATAGGTGGAAAGTGGACAGAAAGGCACTTTGAGTGAAAGGACAGCATAACCAGAAAATAATCAGAACCACAGAGACTTCTTGGGGTTGACAAGTTACATTCAGAAGTAGAGGAAATCTACTTGGTTGGATAGATAACAAAGGAGAAGATTTTTCTCACTCAGTATTGGCTAGGCAAATGGTCTTCCTTATGAGCCAGTTATCGTTCTGTAACATCTCTGAAATTCTTGGGTCTTAAATGATAGAATGGCACCAAGATGGTGAGACACAACGACAAACAGAATTTGCAATCTAATAACCTTTCAAGTTGAAAAATGGCTAGGAATATTTGGGACAACACTTAACAGGAATATATATATATATATATATATATATATATATATATATATATATAGGTTATGTAGGTGGGAAAAGAAAAGAAACCTCAAATGAAATTTAGAAAATGATTCGTTGTGTACATCAGACAGGAAATGATCTGGGGTTATAAAGTTGAACACAAATCAATAGTATAGTTATATACATTCTAGGGGCCATGCGTTGGGGTCTCCTAAAAGGTGAGGGAGCTTTGAAAGAAGATTCTTTTGCTATGCCATCCCAAATTCTTGAGTTCGAGGTATAAGATAGACAACAGTACTTACCAATTTCTACTCTTTGGTAAACACTGTTGTGGAGAAATATGGATATAAAGCTGTTATAAGTTTGCAATTCAATTTGTTTAAGCCAACATTGATTGTAAATTCAACACAGTGTTTAGTCTGGAATGGGGGTGAGGTTAAGGAATGGTATAAGACAAGAAAGAAATAGATACTATGCATTAGGTTATCTTTCAGTTTATGCAAAGTAGGGAGATATAAATAAATGAAAGTATCAAAAATGATTAAGGGCATAGAAAATAGGTCCCCTGAAAGAATATTATACTCATTGTGATTATATAACTTAGAGAGAGGAGAACAAAATTCTGACTCAGTTACACTCTATAGAAGGGATTTTAATAAAACTAGTGATCGATTTTAGCTCTTCACCTGATTAGATTTAACTTGCAACATCCTCAAATTACAGAATTACAGACATTGAAGTTAGTTGAAAGAATGCTGATTTTATTAGTGGAAATGATTATTAAGTACAGGAATTGGCCCAGGACAATTCTTGGATGTCAGACTGACTCACTGAATTTTAGCTCTTCCACTCAGGAGCTGTGTACTTAACTTCTCTGAGCAAAATGACCTAACTTCTCAGGGCCTCCATATTTTTATCAGTGAGATAGAGATCAAGAACGGTTTTCAGCTCAGAAGAAGTTGTAAGGATTAAATGTATTAACAAAACGGCAGGACTCAACAATTCTGAAACATAATAAATGCTCAATAACAATCAGCTCCTATTACTATTACTTGAGCATAATTGGTGTGTTCATTGCATATCTATTGATTGATTATCCACAGCTAGTGCTGCCAGATTTTTATCGGAGTATTTTAAAAAATTAAGGCAATCATTTTTCTTGGCATGGCTTAGAGCCTTGCTGGAATTGTATACCATCTTGGTAACAGTTGTCTTTTCTTAAACAGTCGTGCAGTAGACGTGCACCAAATACTTCTAGATGTTATAAGGCAAAATTAAATAACAAAACGCATTTGACAACTCAGCGTGGAAACAGGTTCTGATAATTAATTGAAGGCACGGGATGCATTTGATGGGCAGCTGTACATTTCCAATTGCCAAACAGGCAGAGAGACAACTGTCCCAAAAGCTGAGGACGTTTTGAAACTGGAGCCCAGCCCCATAGTCAGTGACAATGTACAGTGGTTGATGAGTTAGTTCTAGAGGCTTCTGAATTTTAATGATGCTGGAGATGATATTGTGTGTCCTTCAGCTTGTTAGAGTGACACCAGCACTCCATAAATCATAATACCTGTGTATTGTAAAATCAATGGCAAAGTGCTATCTCAGCGCTAACCCTTAATAAGTTTTTCAGCGCTCTAACAGCTTAAACTTTGCCGTAATGCTATTGGGCCTGTAGGTTAGGATCAGAGCATGCTTAATTTGTTTTGTAATAGAGACTTTTCACTAATGAAGGACCGATTAGTTAAGCTTTGGTTGCCACTCTGGTGAGCAGTTGGCAGAACGGCCTCTGCAATTAAACTCGTGGATCTCTGTCCTGAAGCAAAAAAGCAGGCTTAAACAGTCAATAAATGTTAATCCAGTCACAACCTGTCTCTGCCTTTGAAGGCTGCCCATGAGGGTTTTTTTTTTTTTCCCACATCACATTTTTTTTCATCTTGTTTTAAATGTGGTGGTCCCCATGGAGTCGGGATGTGGCGTACATGACCTCCCATGGTTCTGTAATAAGATCTGGCATGCTAACAACATTGTCTACAGATCTGTCATCTATAGGTCTGTCTTCCCCCCCACCCCCATCTCCTCGTCTCTTTATCCAAGGTTGAAGAATAAATGAGCAACTGAAACACATGAGACCTCCAGAAGAAATTGGCTAAATATGTATGCAAAAAGGAGGGTGTGCTTTGTGTTGTTGCTAAGACATATATTATGGTCTCTCTCTCCCAGGTCGGCATGGTGTAGGAAAGCCTTTTCCTTATTTGCTTTTATTGCAGTGAATGTGGGTTGTAATCATCACATCAGTGCTAGGAAGTGAGAGCTCAGGGCAGAGCCAGCAAGCAAAATGAAACTTCAAAATAATTTCCAGGGTGGGAGGGGTGGGAAAAACGGGAGGTGGGGGAGGAAGAAGAAAACACTGGGAAATAAAAAACCCCCTCAAAACTATATAATACTCACCATGTTATCTGTGTTCTCAAGCAAAATTCCAGGTATTTTCCCATTGTTTTTTATTATTCTTTCACACAAGAGAGAGGAGTGAAGGCTGACAGCAGGAGAGGAAAGTAGCCAATACAGACTTGTGGATGAATGAAAGAGTGTGGTTTGAAAATGTAAATGTCTTCTGTTGGATCCAGGACCACATGCTTGGGGAATTAGTGACATTTGTTTATTTCTTTCCTCTAAGTAGAAGCTTGCATTCCGCAGGGCATGCATGGAGTCCATTTTACTTTATGTAATTTAGCCTGTACTCCTGATTGGAGGATTCAAAGTTGTGGAGAAACATGATGCAGAGGAGAGCGAGTGGGTGAGAACACAGAAAGTTAGTTTTCTAGGAGTCACTGGTCTAGCATGGCAGTACTGAAAAATGATACAGCGAACAAATCAAAATAGTGCAAGTCCAAACAGGGAGGTGTCGAATTTAACTTGTCCTTAACCTGCGTTTTGTAGATCTGTTATTTGGTTGGCACTTAATTCAGCATACTAGCAATTTATGATAAAATGTGATCTTTTAAAATAAGGTGAATTAGTACTCACCAGAGTCTCAATCTAATTATGCTTTTCAAACTTTCTAAAGCTGAAGGGCTCTTTTATGTAGGTCTTCTTCCTGGAATGCAAACACTTGGATAAGATCTGATAGCTTAGGAGCAGGCAGGAATGAATCGTGTCCCTATGAACTCATTTGTTTTAGAAGAACCCCCAGTGATTCCTCCGCGATTCACTGGTTTTTCAGAGAAGAGTTTCAAAGCAATGCTATAGAATATACACAAATATATTAACCCTGCCTTAATAAAGGCAGGCCCTTTCAATTATTCAATTACTCAGTCAACAATATTTATTGAGTGTTTACTATGTACTCCTTACCATGCCAGGTACAGAAGAAACAATGAAAAATAAGACAAGCTTGGTCTCTGCTCTTGGTCCTATGCTCATTGTTGGGAAATCTAACATATACAAAGAAATACATTTAAAGTAAAAAAAAACCCAACAAAATCCAACACAAATATATTGATCAGAAGCACTGAAGGCAGAGAATAATTAGCATTACTCAAGTAATTTATGACCCTAATCGACATTGAGCCACATGCTGCAAGCCTGAGTTAATGGTGTCTTTCTGAGCTCTCATTCTGGAAAAAGCACCATGTCAGATACTGTGGATAATTGTCAAGAATGTTAAAGATACGCAGCTCTCAAACTTTATAATTTTATCTTTCTCCCTCAAGAATGTAAGATGGAACATATATGTCAGAAAATTTGTAATCAATTAAAGCAATGTAATATACATAAACTATACATAGACCTCATTTCCTCATTTTACATTACGTTTTGCTGAACTGTTGGTTGTTAAGTAGAATCATTTGAAATGCACGATTTAAAGGAATCCTGCTGTGATTCCTTTTACCAAGAAGAGGAGGATCTTTTTAGTGTGGACAAATTACTGCAAATTTCCTGTCCTCTAAGTCTGAATTTTGGTCAGTTGGGTTTCCTAAATAGAGCCGAATGGACAGATGTGTGTACACGCATGTACAGAGTCTCTTAGTGAGTCTGAGTAACCAAAGAGGCAGGAAATGCAAATTGACCCTCCCAGGGAATTTTTAGGCAGAATTGACTCTGCAGCCAGTGGTCAGTGAGGGTCACTTTCTCCTGGAGGTGGCTTATTCCCCATGCTACCGAATAGCCACAAGCCAAGGACAGTCGTTCTGAGTTAGTGGCAGGGAGTAAGCAGGAATGGAGAGGAGAAAATCAATATCATCATCAATGTTGTTTAACATTTCTTTGTTAAGTTTTGCAGGCTAACAAATATTTTTACAACTCTTTTGTTCCCTAGTCTGGTTAACCAAGAAACAAACCCGGAAGGAAAGGGGTTCTGTTCTCAAGCTTCTGGGAGGGAACTTGCTGTTCCCTTTGACCAATTAAAGGCCATTAAAAGCATGCGGCTTTTCCCTCAAGGCTCTAATTTAAATAGATAGAAGCAAGGATGTCCCTGATGGAGATGGTCCTTACTTCTTTTGTTTATGTATGGATGGCACAAATTTCATCCCTGTGGTGAGAGATGCAGCCGGATAGAGGACAGGTGATGTTGAAATGGAAAGGAAGGTGGGTTCAAGGCAGGAGCCTCCTCGGCCCCTTGGCCCTTCCCCACTGCCTCTTGCCACCCAGGGCAGCACTCAACAGGACCAAGAGTCAGTCCTTGAGCGGGTTGGGGGCTACCCAGTCATTCTTCCCAGTATATGTAATATGAACGGACAGAAGGATTTCTCATGGGACATGGTCTCCAAAGAAGCAAACGCAGCTTGTGAAATAGATAGGTATAGCTTAGTGGTAAATTGCAAAGAAGCATAAAATTATCTTTCTCAAGGCCAAGGCCCTGAAGCTAAACAGACAGCACAGCCACAGTGTATCTCAGTAAACTGAGACCCAGTTTCAGATCTCTGTAAGAGTGCCCACATGACTTTCTGGATGAGCCTCTTCTGCAGACGATTCAGAAACTTGCGTTTAATTCTCAATTGCATACATCTGTCTTAACAGTTCTCTTGGAAAGGCCCTTTGCATTTCTCTGCCGGAGGCTGTCCGACCCTTCACCAGTTGGGGTTCCCACGAGAGGAGTGCATACGGGGAATCTGGTGCTTTGGAAACCAAACCCTATTCTCCCCATTTTCGTTGGGATTAGACACTTCTGCTGACAATAAGCCAGGCTAATTGGAGAATTCTTTGGGTAGAAATGGAAGAAATGACCAAAGCCATAGTTGCCCCGGTGAAATGAGTTAATGGGAGGAAAGAAAGTCAACTGTTCAGTAAATTACAGCAAGCGGAGTATAGCTTTTGAGGCCTGACACACTGTGTTTGAGTATCTGCTTTGCCATTTAACTTTGTGACTCTGGTTAAACCTATTTAACCTCCTGGAGCCTTATTTTCATGAGATTGCTGTGAAATTTTATTGAAAATGCATATATAAAGCACCTAAAACGGGGCGGGCACCAGAATCGCTGCACTAGACATATTGATTTCTCCCATCCTTTTACTTTCTTTTTGGTCTTCTGCAAAACTCAGATACTCATGCTGCTTTAACCTTTTAAGACGAAATGTCTACAAACAAGACAAAACCGTAATTAGCAAGGGTAAAATGAAACCAAAGGGAAAGCGAGGATGTTTAATTTTATCTGTATGTAGGGCGTCCTACAATCAGTCTAGGCATTTGTGCATTCCCCATTTCTTCTTGCCAAGATGTCATTTGTAAGCATTAACGGGTAATGGAAAACACGGTTATCGTTGCAAAGCTTTGCTTTCAGTGAGCCCTGCTCATGTTTAGGTTTTACTCCATAATATGATGGTGGTTAACGTGTGCTAATCATGAAAAACCATTAATACCCCTATGATTGAAAGCATTGTACACTCTTTATTTCCAAATTGATTTGAGCCATGCTAAGTCCTAGACCCATACTGTGAAACAAAAGTAATTGTGTGGCAAGCAATAGTTTTTCCTAAGCTCCAATAACTCAAATATTTTCATTAAAATACACAGCACCCTAGACTTATTTGATGCCTGGAAAGTGCATTTATTTTTTCCTTTTTATTTTTAAACAAAGCAAGGAGCTCAAAACATCAGAAATAATGAAAGCAGCATATTTTTATTGCTCTGTTCTTACAAGAACTGATTTTTAATGAAATTTAGTTTAAAACAAAAAATCTTGTTCCTGTGTTGAACCTTTTTTTTGCGTGGTGCATTCCAGCCTGGGGCTATCTTTTATTGGCCAAGTTATAAACCCCAGAAAAGGGGTTTTATAGTGGAAATGCTGACAGAACCCGCATAGTGCTACTGGGTGCCTCTGTAATTAGTCTGAAATCCTGAGAGCTGAATTCCATAATATGTGGCCTGGACTGTAGCGAGATTACAGTGTGGGCCAAACCCTCAAGCTTAACTGGGCGTTTCATGCGCAATCAGGGCTTCATATAGACTATGGTGGAGCCTTTTACAGTTGTAAAATGCTAGTACTTGTAAGCAAGAGAAATCTTTATTGGTCCTCTTACTTATTTAAATGTTAAATAGGGCTGTTTGGATATTTTTTGATAATCGAGGCGTCCCAGGCATGCATACCCTACTTTGCAGATAGTGAGCTCCTACCCACGTCTGGACAGTTGGATCTCTAGGGATTCGTTTTAGCACTTCTTTAAACACCTTCCATAAAGCCAACTTCTATTTGTGCTCAAGCGTTTGGTGCTAATGTTGACAGAGAAACATCCTGCCGGGGCACTAAGGTACGTGAACAACAGGACACATCGAGCTTTACGTGCGTGCGCGCGCGCGCACACACACACACGTTCCCCATTTTGCCTTGTCGCCCTCTGTTCCCTGCCCCCACCCTGACTAGCCTTGTCGAGGCCCTCTGTTGGCCTGGAATGACTACACGCGCTCCTACTTTCAGGGTACAGGTCTGATAACACCTATTTCTCTTGCAGCTGCAGAACCTCGTGAAAAGATCCCTCAGCCGGGGTGCTTGGGTCTGGACTTAAGCCAGGCAAGCTCTCCCCGCCTCAGAAAAAATAAAGTACCAGCTTCAGTAAACAAGGGATTGTACATTAGCCAGGCCCACCACTTGTGAAAGAGCCTTCCCCCTTCCTCCACTGTGACCTTGACTTCCCTCTTCTTTCTCCTTCATCTTGTGGTTGGTTGGGTTCCTCCCACCATGGGTTTCAGTCTCCTGACATGTTCTGCCATGTTCAAGGGGTTAGGGGACACACACTGAACAAGGCTTCTACAGCTATCGGTTATTGTCTAAGAGGTGATGTCCCCAAAGTAAAAGACTATGATAACAAAATGTCTGAAAGACTAGAGGTTCTCAGAAGTATCATCCTGAACTGCAACATCCTGAACTGCCTTTTGGCTGAAGGCTCCGTAGGCACAGCATTGGTCACACAGAAAACTTTGAGAACATTTACTGAAACTGTGACAACCACGCTGTCTTTCTCCTGGTATTCCATCCCTTGGCATAGTATTTTTGATCCAGAAATTACTCCTTAGCCATTTTCAGGGCATATAGTGTAAGATGACAGCATATCTGTGATTGAAATTACCTCCTTAAAATAATCCTAAAAGCAATGGCAACCACACCTTTTTTTTACCCCTCTTTTTTGTTTAGGTGAGGTGCATGGTGAAGGAGTTAGTATGCTTACACTCAGCTAACATGAGTTCCAATACAATATTAAAAATAAATTATGTATTAATTATAAATCTATAATGAAAATAAATTATGTAGTACTTATGTACATTTATAAATTGGACATTTCATAGGAGAAAAATCTTGCAGAGTAAAGTCATAAATTTGATCAGCAAAAAATGAAGTTGGCTTGTTCTCTTTCTTTTCTTCTGTGAGAGGGCTACTTCTAGTACGACCCAGTGATTAGTCCTATTAAGATTTTGGAGAATATAATTTGGCAAACTTCATCTTGGACTTCTCCAAGTCCATTTTGATTACAAATATTTTGCTAAGTGATAGACCATGGGTTAGACCATGTACACTGCTTTGGGGTTTGGAAAATACATGATCATTCTGCCCACAGTCCAACAAGCTGTTCAAAAAAGTAGATGATCACCTCCTGGGGTGTGGGGGTGTTGGAACGTTGGAGAGAGAAAAACTCAAAGCAAGCCCTTGCAATTATTTATGCAACTATATTTGCCTGAGTGAAAAAGCGTTCTAAGGAAGAAATCCTTGAGTGAAATAAATGATAATAAGACTAGTCAACTGTCTAGGACTTAGCTGATTGGACATGCAACGAAGTACTGAGACCCTAGGAAAGGCACACCAGTGGACCCATTCAACTGCAGAGGGAAACAGTTTACTCACAAAGAGGACAGACAACTTGACAGGCTGATTTTCTTACCGTTTGCACAGAAGGTAAAGAATCAAAAATAGTCAAGGCACATTTGAAGATTAGAAGGGAGAATACATCCTAGAAGACATCAAAGCTTCTTATAAAGTTATAGTCATTAAGACATTGGGGGTATTGTTTAAAAGACAGATAAATGGACCAATGAAACAGAACAGAAAGCCCCAAAATAGACATATGGGCATTAAGCAGTTGGCAGAGATGGCATGAGATTACAGTGGCATAACAACTTAAAAAATGTTGCTTGGACAAATAGATATACAAGTAGAAATGTAGATTTCTTATCTTATACCATATACAAAAATACATGTAAAATGTGTGATAAGGAGGGCACCTGGGTGGCTCAGATGTTAAGCGTCTGCCTTCGGCTCAGGTCATGATCCCGGGGTCCTGGGATCGAGCCCCATATCGGGCTCCCCGGTCCGCGAGAAGCCTGCTTCTCCCCCTCCCACTCTCCCTGCTTGTGTTCCCTCTCTCGCTGTGTCTCTCTCTGTCAAATAAACAAAATCTTTAAAGAAAAAAAAATGTGTGATAAGGAAAAAATTAAACTTTTAGGATTAAATATGGAAAATATCTACATAAAATGGGATAGAGAAGGATTTGTGAAATACAAAGTGCAAACCATGATGAAAAAGACTGATGAATTAGACTAAATTAAATATGTAAACTTAGAAATGAGCTGTGGACTAGATATTTGCAATACATCTAACTGAAAAAAGATTAGACTCTGTGTGTGTGTGTGTGTGTGTGTGTGTGTTACAAACATTTATTTTAAGTGCTGGCCCTGTAAATCTCTCCCTCTGGAGAGAATCTGGCAATATCTACTACAGTTCAAGTCAAGCATATTCCATAACCCAGCAATCCTTAGTCTAACTATATACAGTAAAGAACTTTTGTTTGTGTATATAAGGAGTCACGTGGACTATTCAGTGCAGAATGAAATGGTAAAGAATCGGAAACACCAGAAATGTCTATCAATGATGAAAGAGAAAAATAAATTGTAAAATCATAAAATGGAGTAACAGTGTACAGTGGTTAAAGTGAATGAATTAGATCTACATGTATCTCCATGGCTACATCTCAGAAACATATAGTTAAGTGAAAAAAACAGTTTGCAAAGAATATATACTATATATACACTTTAAAACTATTAATAACAATTTTTAAAATTCACTAGGTACTTCTGTTTTATTATGGATATATGGCTATGTTGCAAAGTATAATGATAAAGTAATGAAGGTTACATTACATCTTCCAGATAGTGGTTTCCTCTGGGGAGCAAACAGGGAGAAGAGTTAAGTCCATATAGTTTTATAAATTTCTATTTGTATTTTCAATCTCATCCTCTTAATATTTTCATTTTATGTATAATTTACAATGTACATAGGTTATTAGTGTAGTAAAACACAAGTAGTATTAATATTTAGGCAATCATGTTTTGCAGTGATATACAATCATATCACAAAATGTTTTCGAGATGCCTTTTTTCACTTACATGTAAACAACTTTTTAGATTAGCAAATCATTTTCCTCAATATCATTTATTTAACTACTACCCTTTTTGGTTAGACTTTTTGTAATATTTTAAGTAACATATTTCTTCTGATTATAAAAATAATATTCATTGCAGAAAATATAAAAATTAGAAAGGAAATTTTAAATCGCTCATAATCCCACCACTCAAAGAAAATCAAGACTAATATATTCGTGTGTATATTCTTCCATTCTTGTGTGTTTGTATATTTAGAGCATACAGACTATAAGTCTAACTTTGGAAAAACTGTTAAAAACCTGCATGTACCGTTTTGCCTTTTTTTAACTTAATATTTTCTCATAAGCATTTCTCCATATCAATAAATATTCTTTAAAAACTTAAATTTTAATGGTTGTTCAGTTTCCATCAAATAGACCATAAGTTGTTTAACCAGGCCTATATTGTTGGACACTGATGATATTTCCAATTTGTCACTATCATAAATAGCGCTGCAATAAACACTCTCATATAGAAGTTGTGGTGCGCCTTAGTGATTATGTCCTCATAATAGACTTTGAGTCCAAGGATAAGAATTTTTTAAGCTCTTAATACATATTGCCAAATTGCTTTCCAGAAAGAATCAGACAGTATTTTACCCTTACACATAAAAGATATGGGGATATATAAAAGACATTAAAAGTTTTATTTTCATATAATCTAAGTGTGCATATTAATTCATGGAATGAATCTGTTCCTGAATTTGACAGAAGAATCTATGCTTGTGATTTAATTTGCTTTGAAATCCATGAATAGAAGTAGTTCTTATAAGAATAAAATGTTTTCTTAATTGATACATTGGTTATCTAACTTGATAAATGTCCTTTTAAGGCACACTGTAAACCAGAAGGGAAAAAATTGACTGTTACTTTTGTGGTAAAAAAAAAATGAATAAATCTGGAAATACTATAAATTTACATGTAAATTATTAAGGGTGCCTCAAAAAATAGAGAAAAAATATACTTGGAAGAGGAAAAGATTCGATGCTTTTTAAATAATATGTACCATAATTGGAGCTTATTTATAAAACATTTTCATTATTAAAACCAAAACATATGGTTGTTTTTCATGAGAGCTGGCAAGTGTTTTTATTGCTTTATAAAAAATTATTGAATTATGCTCTATAAATCTAATCGGCATATAGATTTTTAATGGTATATATTCTCTTTCATTAACTTAGAGCTGTTTTCTATAAATACCAAATAGTGGTTAAACCTCAAAATGAGGGACTACAAGGTTAAATCTAGGTGTTTAAAATTTAGATAAATCAAATTTTAAAATATACTTTTAGAACATATTCTAGGTCCTTTAGGATTTTTACGGCAGGCTCATTTGAGTGATTTCTAAAGGAATGCTTTATTCCAACTGCCACTTTGAATAAAAATACTAACCCTCAGAAAAACAAAGACAGGGATGTTAAGTAGTTTTTAATTTCAGAAGTCAATAAAGGTCAGGGCTCTCTGGCCACAAAAATGGGTTATTTACTGTGTTCATTCTTTTTACCATCCAAACAGATATGAAATTTCACAGATACGTTCTGCCAGTCTCAATCCAAGAAGGAAGAATCTCATGGACATAACGACAAAAGCTGTCACAGCTGCTCTGTGGAATGTGAAAACAAACCAAAGGTAAATGGTATTTTGTTGAAGTTTGGAATTTGGTTCCAAATAGCTCAACTCTAAAGGTTCAGTCTATTAAAATAGTTTTTGTCTGTGTCATTTCCTGCCTTCCAGGAATGGACTCTGAGCTCCTCCAGAGATCAGTGGCAGCTGCCCCCTCAGGCCTCTTTGGGGTGACTGAGGTATGAAGGCTCATATGCTAGGGGGATAGACAGTGGATGGGACACTCTTCTTGGAGGTCCTAGTCGCAGCTGCTAGGTCCTAGAAGATCAGTGGGTATCACATCTGTTCCAGGGGTAAAATAAGAATATGGTAGTTACTGAGTTTAACTCATGATGACTTTTATTGTTGAGAGAGAAGAGTGAGAGAAAGAAGTTAAAAGAGCAAGTTTTAGGCAGACCCAAAGAGGAATTCTTTCTTTTTTAGATTATTTATTTATTTGTCAGAGAGAGAGAGAGAGAGAGAGAGCACAAGCAGGGGGAACGGCAGGCAGAGGGAGAGGGAGAAGCAGGCTCCCCACTGAGCAAGGAGCCCGATGCAGGACTCAATCCCAGGACCCTGGGATCATGACCTGAGCTGAAGGTAGACACTTAACTCACTGAACCACCCAGGTCATCCTCCAAAGATGAATTCTTAAATGATGAATCCAAATCCCCAATATACTGAATAGTAAGAGTAGGTGAATAAGCCCAGATTTCTTTTTATTTTCCAGAAACAAATTATAATTTGGTTTCTTTAGGGTGCTGATTAATTCATTAATTAGTGTATACTGATTGCTTATTATGTGCTCAATATATGCAAGTGAGGTAAAGGGGTACAAGCCATAGTTTTCTGCATAAAAGGAGTCTTAATCTATTTGGGGGCCTTACGGCATAGGGAAAAATAAGACCAAAAGATGGCAGCCTTCTTTTAAAGCTGGTAGCGCCATAGGAACTCGTTCAGCTAATGATGTCTATGGGTCGTTAGGCCACTCGGGCCCATTCTATTGATCATTAAGCCAACTAGCTCAGACGGTTGGACATTCAGAAGACACAGTGACACATCCTCAACAGAGTCACTGTGATTTTAGTGCTAGGAAGGAGCGGGGAGGCATATAGCCTAATGGTCAAGGGCTTTGGCCCTGGAGTTAGACTAGAAACAAGCTCAAGTGCGTCACTACTGTCCTAGCTATATACTTTGGGCAAGTGACCTAAACACCCTGAGCCACAGTTTTCCCATCTGTAGGATGAGGCATCGAGCTCATAGTGTTGCCGTAAGGATGAAAGGAACAGTACATGAGAATGCCTAGGACATAAATATGGGATTTCCTTGAGTCTAAGCTGTTAGCAGTTGGACAATGTACCTTTGGTCGAATAACAGCTTTGGAGACAAGAGAAGAAACATTCGATTAAATACAAACATTAAAACGAAACCTGCTAACGGCATGTATTTATGTACCTCCTTCTTTTTTTTTTTTTTTTTTAAAGATTTTATTTATTTATTTGACAGGGAGAGACAGCCAGAGAGAGAACACAAGCAGGGTAAGTGGGAGAGAGAGAAGCAGGCCTCCCGCCGAGCAGGGAGCCCGATATGGGGCTCGATCCCAGGACCCCGGGATCATGACCCGAGCCGAAGGCAGACGCTTAACGACTGAGCCACCCAGGCGCCCCTTATGTACCTCCTTCTTATACTCTAAGTTTGCAACTTAGCTTTCTCCATATTGAGATAAAGAGCCTTTTAAATCACTTTTGGTAATCAGTAGTTCTGTGTATGAGGCAAGACAGTGACATGTGGCTTTCTGTAGCTGATACTTGTGACCTGGATCTTGTTAGCACCTTAGGACTAATAATCTAATTTTTGAGGGTTATGGAAGAAAACTATATTTTCTTCTGCATGTCCTGTTTGGTTAAACCTGCAGCGTTTTCTGCTTAGCTGAAAGAAATTTTAAGTAGCTTTTCTTGAAAGTCAGATGGAATCTCCTGACAGACAGGTATCTGGTTCTTGAGACACCCTTATGATGCTTGAATCAGTCACACCACCCTCTCTAAGTTTTGGTCATTCTTAAATGTCACCGCTAGATTTGGCGAGTTTGATTGCCTTTCGTCATACTGCCAAGCACAAGACAAGCATCCTTCTGTGTTCCCAGTAACTTTTCCTTTCAGTGCTGCTTCACAATGTAATCTTGTTAAAAGATATTTTCAGGACAGTTCAAGATACACATTTGAATAAAATTCATCCACTTGTGGTGCTATCAATGTAAATCACTTAATTGAGATGATAATCAGATACACGAATACTTCCTAAGCAAGCCTGCTTTCACATACACCCATGGAATAAAACTACTTGCCTAGAAGCCAGCAGGTTTCTTAAGTCTCCCTCCTTCGAAAATGTTCCTCTTCAAGGGGAGGAAGTGGTAGAGATCAGGCGGCGATCGGGCAGAGGAGGCGGCATGTCCAACAGCACAGACACGGGGACGTTGGAACCGTTCAATGTGGGGGGAGCACAGGGTGTTGCTGGGCAATCACAATGGATTCAGAGGCTCGAACACATTGGTTAAGACACGGGCTTGCCACTCATAGTAATTTGGGATGCGACAGCTTGAGAATCTACAAAAAGTTCCCTAGCAAATCTTGTCAAAGTTGTGGACACAGACGAGAGGGGCCTCTGGGCCAGAGCGCCTCAGACAGCTTGTCCACATGGCCAAGAAGCCACCAAGGCTATTGTGGACAAGTCTCTGTCTTCTCCCATTCATCTGTGATTAAGTTTGGCAGGGAAGTTTTAGAAATAGGACAAGCAACTCAGAGTTAGAGAACTAAAAGTAAGTAGGCTTAGGTGAGGGATAAACATATTTACAGATGTGGAATTGCAGCTTTTAAGATAATATGAAAGTGTTTAGGAATTAAACTTTCTCTTATTCCTTCTCACTGTTAGGTAGTAGAAATGCAGCTATCTAAAAAATCTTGCACTGTAAAAAAGCACCTAGATGAAGAGCCCATGGAGCACAGACATGCCTTTCCTAAGATCTCACCCTTGCCGTAAGCATAATGGTGACACGTCTGCTACCCTAGTCCAGCCACGCAGCATGGCTCGCTGGGTGTAGCCACAGAGCCTGGCCGGAAGGAGAAGGAGAGGCCGTCGCTGCATTTGCCTTGCAATTTTAACCTTGTTTCAATGGTAGAAATGTTTTACCTTCCAACATTCCCACACTCCAATTCCAATTCTCATCAGAGAAGAGAATTTGTTGTCTGAAATGTGGAGATCCCTGCAATGTGAGGAGTTAACCTATAGAATCTGGGCAGGTCTCAACAGTGAGTGGAGTTTTATTCCACCAAGATGGGAAAGAAAAGAACATTAATGCAACTGGTTTGCAAAGGTGACCCTGGGTTTGCTCACTTATCCAAGGAACCCTGGATATCATGCTGGGAACATTTTCTGTTCCCCTCCAGAGACAATGACTTTGGAATTAAGATGCTTTTTGTATATATGAGTTTAAAAGGTCACCCAGAATACCAATAAGAACAAATAAATTTACAGCATGCTGGGATTTCCCCTGAATTTTACAACCTTGGGATACAGCGGAGCTCTACCTTAGTGTAGTGTTGGGTTGGAAAACATATGTTTAATATTTAAGCAAATACGTAAGTGTAATGAAGCATTGATGTACATATCTTCTGAAATTTATTCATAACATGAAACCATGATGAGTTCTATTTTCCCTCTTCGCTAAGCCATTTGTTCTTTATTCAAGAAATATAAACGACTGACACAATCGTAAATATAGAGGCTTTACGGAGATGTAGACCTCAAAGCCAAGAAACAAAAGGGGGTAACACCTGAACAAGCAATGATGAAACTGTGATTTTCTATTTGAAGTGGAGACAATAGGATGACAAACAAAATGGGTTCAAGACTAAAACGATAGGCCGTAGAACATCAGAATTTTTTATGAAAAACACGTTCAGCGCATACAGATAGAGCCATATAGTTCTTAGAAGCATCAGTAGAGAATGTTTATGGAAGTGCTCATAAACTATAAAGCATTATACAAATATGTGATTATTTATATTACTATGACATTTTAAAATAAGAAAGAAAATACTTTGTAACTAATGTGCTGTGTATGAGGTGTGTTCCACTCACATGTCATTTAGGATTTAACTTAGACTGATCCTTCAGTGCTCTGTGGGAACTTTTCAGTCTTATTATGGTTTTGATGGTTTATGCATTTCTAATTATTACTACTTCTATCATCTATCCCTGAGAAAGATAAAGGCATAAAATTATGACAGGAAGGTGACATGAGGCACACTTTTAAGATGAAAAGGGAAAAAAAGAAGTAGGAATATAGGCTAGAAAAACAGAATTGGGAACAGAAAACTAAAATTTAAAATAATTTATCATTCAATGAATTCAATCAAATTTTTTATTGGGTTAAATGCCAGGCATTGTTAGGGCCTGGGCATCCAGAAATGAAGACAGGATATTAAATGTTCACTGTTGTTTTGAGTTCCTTGAAGGAAAATGATACTTATCTGAAGCAAACAGAATTAACTATGACCAGCATTGAGTATCTTGACTAATATGTTTTCTTGTAGAAGGGATTCTTTCAGCTTCATGTGTGACCTTGAGATAGCCAGAGGTAATGTTTTCACATGAGATGTGACATGTTGGGTCACTGGTCAAATGGTTGATCATGTGTCAGTAGCAGTACTTAGGGGTAATTTTATAGGCTTTTTTCTCCATCATGTCAAAAAATATACAGTATTGAGAAATACACAGCATCATTTATTTTGAAAAATGGACAACCCTATCCTAGTCAATGAACTGAAGGAGTGGCATCAGGAATTTAATGGTGGCTTACTGGAGGACGAGGAGCTATGACAGAAGTCATTCATTTAGGAGAGTCACAGAACAAATGGGGAGTGGAACGCTGTTGTCATTGGTCTAGGGTTGTGAAACATGCTTACTACAGCCAAGCTGCATTGATAAGAGTTGAGGAACACTCACCTGGCCATTGATCTATAAATTCGGGAAAGACGATTTTATTCAGCCGAGTTGTGAATGTCAAATGTTGTCAAGTCCCTGTCTGGGTAGCCGAGTTTCAGAAAAGCAACTAGAAGGGGCAGAGAGCCTAGTACAGAGGGAGTATGTGTCTGCCTAGGAGATGGCTGATGTGTTGGCATCCACAATGGCATGGAATGGCATTTGTTACCTTGGTGGATTTACACGGCCCAGAGACCGATTCTGTTTTATAAGTATAAAAGCTTGATTTTTATTGGCACACCAAGAATGGATTCATCTCTCAGGACTAAGCTCATGGTAATCAAGCTCATGAGACTGATGTATAAAACCATAACTTCTAATTTTCTACTTAATTAGTAGTGGAAATATATTTGTTCCGGGAATGAATCTATTCCGAGTCTGGAAGATAGACTTAATTTTACCCTCTAGACAATCAAATTGTGGTCAGAAGGTGACTTAGTAAATGTCAAAACAAAACAAAGAAAGTCCAAAGAATTAAAAGTTTAATTATGTCAGATTAACATAACTTGACGCATAAACTTACAATAGAAATGGCCTTGCCCAAAGTTCTGAAAATCCAAAGTCCTTGGCCTGAAGCTCTCCTGCCACGAACAGAGCCATTTAATTATCTCTGAGATATTTCATTTTCTTTGCTTCCACTCTTAACCAAACCCCTCTGATTTATAAACGGTCAGGTGGTGGAGAGTTGCAAGAGGATCAGATATTATGTTCTAGAGGAAAAATTTAGTACCCTGGAAAACACCCGAGGAACTATTATGTCACTTGGAAATGATTTTGTTAGCACTCCCCAATGCCCCTGAGTCACTCTGACCACATAGGTCAGGCAGCAGCTGGTGAATGGATTAGACAGTGGTGCTCTAGAATTGATATCGAGACCGGGATTGGTACTGACGAAGAATCCTGACCTGTGTGCCCCATGCGATCATGCCTTCAGTCAGGAAGACACTTAAGGCTCAAGTTAGGAAAAAAAAAAAGAAAAGAAAATTTAAAGCAGAAGCCGAAGTTGTGATGGGAAAAGATTATGGAATAAAGAGAGAGTCTGTAACCATTAATAAAAAGTCAGGAGTCTCAGTAGAAAAAGTGTCTTCCAAAGGGATATTCTTTGGTTTTTGGCCAAGCCTCTCTTCCAACTCTTTCCTTAGCCTGTTCCATCTCTGCCCTGCAGTCCAGAACCCTCCCCGCAGTGGCCAACATCGGGCTTTCTCCTTGTACCTCACTGTACCAAGTGAGAGAAGCTGATTTGTAAAAATGGCTTTTTGAAACTAGAACAATGAACCTCGAGGAAGAATGTTAGGGGAAGATGCTGTCTTTTTGGAAAGCTTTTAGGCCAAACCACTAAGAGCTCCAGGAAGGAAGTTTTCCTTTTGAAAAATCTTCCTTAAAAAAAAAAAGAAAAGGCTTCCCTCCTGCGTGTTCACCCTGAAGCCCTGAAGTAGATCTTCCAGGCACCTCGAAGATGTCAGCCAGCAGATTATATCTAATGAATGCTGGCAGAGACCAGCAGCCTAGGAGGAACTGACTTCAGGAATCAGAGACGGGGCTAAATTAGCCCAAATGCTAAGCAGGCCCTATTGTTATTATGCATACGAAGCACTGGGGTTTGGAATTTCCCTTCCAGAAGCATATTTTATTGTATTATCTCTCTAATAGAGTTCAAGTTTGTTCTCTCCTGCTCCATCTTTCTTCCAAACCATGAATACAGGGGACTGCTGCCCCACAGAATGACAGGGACAGGGGAGCAAATAGAGTTGACAGAATTAAAGCTGGAGGGCAGGATGGATTACAGGATGAATATGTATAGTCAGGCAGTGATTTACTCTTATTTAGTTGAATATCATCTCATTAGGATAGGAAGTGGGAGAGGGAGGAAGATATTCTTAGGCATTTATTACTAATTAATCTTCTTTCCTTCCTTCCTCCCTCCCTTCCTTCTTCCTTCCTTCCCCTCTTCCTTACTTTGGTACTGGACAGGATCTTATGGAAGTATTAAATTCAATTTTAAGTCCTTAGTTAAAAAAAAAAAAAAAAGATGTGGAAAATTCAAAGAAAGTTCCTAAGAGACTTGTTGAAAAAGTGTCTTCCTAAGCGTAGAGAAGGCCTCTGCTTTTCACATTCTCTACTGACATCAACAGAGCTGCCATTCTCTATGAGCTAGTTCTGAGTCATTTTCAACTCTCTTTTCTTTATATTTCAGTTCCAATTCCTCCAATTCCTACTGAAACTTCCATTTCTTTAATTTGGCCCTATCTGTTCACTTTCCCCGTCCTAATTATCCTGTCTAGAAATTACTACAATGGTAACTGAGCTTGTCAGTGGTAACTGCTTCTGGTCTGTAGGTCTCTGTTTGCCCCAACCTCAACCTCAAACATCATTTTTATTACACCACTTTTTTGAGAGAGCTCCTTTTTGTGCCTTGGGTAAATGAAGTATTTAAGCATGTCACCATCTTCAAAATTAATTCATAGGTATTATTTCTAGTCACCATAGATGTTCTGTGGTCCCCAAAGAAGATGCACTTCCAGAACTGGGGGGTAAGATCATGAGGAATCATGGTAACTAGAATAAAGAAGTCACATAACAAAACGTGTTTAGTGGCCTTTGGAAATCGTCCTGAAACAACTCACCTTGTAAGGAGAATTGCAAATATATTACTGATAAGATTGGAGTAGCTCCCCTAAATACCTCAGTCTAAAATGGAATAAAGGTAAAATAAGATGCAGTCTTAGAGTATAACATGAAAAAACATAGTGAGAGATTGGTAACTTGGAACAGAGACATTAAATGAAAAGATGGTCAGCGATTCTGTCCCAGATGCCCCACGTGGCTGGTATGTGTACTCGGTCTGATACGTTCTCGGCTAGAGATTGGGATTGGGTATGTGTTTTAGTACGGGGTAGAAATATCCCTCAAGGACATTCAGTTCCCTTTGCTTTCATTCTGAGTAGGCCACATGACTTTATGCCTAATAAAATCATAAGAGATTCATTATGAACTGGGAACCAATTTATTGATTTTTTTGGTTGGAGCTACACGGTCGTTGACTCCGGGGTGGGGGAAACACCTACGTTGTGCATGCCCCGCTCACTCTGAGTGAGCACGTGCACTCAAAGGGCTAGGGTGAAGTTTAGCACCCCCAGGAATTGAGCACTTGCAGACGGATCAAACTCAGATGAAGTAAGAAAATTACATTTAAGAAACTGAAACTGAAAATGCCGACCTCAAGGCAAACTCTTTGCTCAGGAAGCCCACATACCTCGAAGTCAAGCAATCCTTAAGGACCCCAATGCTGGTTCTCAACTTTTATGTTCAGAGCACCTGGGTGGCACAGTCGGGGTTAAGCAACTGGCTATTGATTTCTCCTCAGGTCATGATCTTGGTGTCGGGAGATCAAGCCCGAGAGGGGCTCCCCACTCAGCAGGGAATCTGCTGGAGATTCTCTCTCCCCTCTCCCCCTGCCCCTCCCCCTGCTCGTGCTCTTGCTCTCTCTCTCAAAATAAATAAATCTTTTTAAAAAATAAGCCTTTATGTTCATAAATATGACCGGGGGAGCGAATTAAAAATGCAGACTTTTGGCCCCACCCCCAAGGATTCTGAGGCTGTTGGTTCACCGTCTTTACTTTGGGAAACACTGCTTGATATAAATCCTTAAGTCTAGCTACAACTGTTCGGTATTTTTCTGTCTACAGAGCACTCATTTCTGAGGACGTAGCTTTGCGTGGGGCTGTATGTGAACGTGCCCTAGCTCAGGAATGGCAGACGTGAGACAGGAGTGTTGCAGCTTTCCGCTTGGCTCCATGGCAGACACCCATAGTTTATGCCAACACTTTTGCCTACTGAGTTCTGCTACGGTCTCGAATCCTTCTCAGTACCTGTTCCCAGAGACCACAACCAATGGATAGGATGTGGCATGGAGTCAAGCCAGTTTGCTTTCCTTGTTCTCCATCGGTGGATTGCAAACCTGCTGTGAGAAAAAGCGCTCAGACTCGACCTTTGGCCCACGACAGGTGCTTGGCCTATTGCCTGGCACAGAGGAGGGGACCAGCATTTCTTCTCTTTCTCTTCACTTGTTAGGGAATACTCGAGATCTCCTAATCCTTGGCCTGCAACTGAGTAAATATCTTAATGAAACACTGTGAAGTCCTTCTGGTGTTCGTCTCTCTGTGTGATTCTGGCCATCCCCAGGGTGACTGAGAAGAGGGCCCTTCAATCACGCGTTCTGTTCGGGAGGACAATTTCCACGCCAGCGAGTTACCTTTGTTCGACAGAACATAATCACTTCAGAATTTAAATCTATAATAGGATATACAAGATAACATCAGAAATGGCCCCTAAGGGTGGGCTCTGAAAAAACCCCACAGTCCTCAGCTATGGATTTTCTACCTAGCTTTCTTTTTGAACCCTGGGAAAGTTCCTTTGTGGGTCTATGTTCTCCCTTTTATACTGATAATCATGTAGAACCATTAGTACAGAGGATGATTTGGTTTTTGAGTAGCGAGACTTTCTGTGATTGGAAACGTTAGAATTTAATAAATAATTGAAATCCCAAGCTTATTATTATTTTAGAAAAGCACAACTTCATGGAGGTCAGTGAGATAAAACTATTCCTATCATAGGAAGTTGGAATTTGCTAAATAAACCACACACCTCTCTTCATGTGTCAGACAACATTTGCCAACATGGCAGAAGACCTATGGTGCCTGATGGGTTCGGGATTCTGACGAATTGTGGTGAATGCACTGTGGGGGAAACTCTCTATACATCACCCTCAGAAGATCCTGCCGCCGAGGTGCTGGACCTGCCCACCACCCTGTGCCTCTCCTTCCCCTCCGTCTGCAGTTAGTCTGTTCCACTCTGTATTTCCACCGTCTGCCAGATCTCGGTCTTAATGGATCAAGCGATTTGTCTTACTTTGGGATGTCCTGCCAGTCACGCAAGTGCCTGACACAGTGCTGGGACACAAAAGGTAAGTGTGGCAAATATTTCATGAATTATTCATGGATTTTTAGAGCCTTTCACGGTCCAAGAGCTAGAAAGTGGCCTCATACATCCAAGCCAGGGTGACAGAGATTTCTTTCATGATGACTTATGATAAAAAGGCAACATTTTCTATCCATTGATACCAAATACCTTCATATACCTAGCACACACACATGCCCCGACATTATTTTCATTTAGCAAAGTAAAAATAAAATTTCCTCTCAAAATATCTGGTAGAGGATATGTTCTCAGTAGTTTTGTTCACCATCTACAATTACTTTCTATGCACAGTGGACATAATTCCACTTGGGAATAGGATACTCTTTCCTATCTCAGTTCAGCCTGATTGAATGCATTTATTTTGGAAGGTCACATGGCCAATCTTTTCTTAAAAAACAAAAACATCAAACAATCCAACAAAATAATTTATTAGAATCTCGTTATTAATTCTTAGTCATTCTGATACCAGGTCTCGTTTGTTCTCAGCCTCATCATGAATTTAAGAGAAATAAAAAATGGGGTGCCTGGGTGGCTCAGTCAGTTAAGTGTCTGCCTTTGGCTCAGGTCATGATCCCAGGGTCCTGAGATCAAGTCCCACGGGGAGCCTGCTTCTACCTCTCCCTCTGCCCTACCCGCCCCTCATGTTCTCTCTCTCATATAAATAAATAAAATCTTAAAAAAAATAAGAGAAATAAAAAACGAGAGGAATAAGTGTGTAGTTCAAAAGCTTTTTGAAATGAAATTTGATTTGTAGGAGCAGTGAATCTTGATGTTCTAGAACTGCTCGTGGCCACAGCAGTCAGCAAATCCAACTCCATCATTTTGTAAATGTAGAAACTGAAAAATCAGATTAAGAAAATTATTGGTTGCTCCAGAGCTTGTTGCTGTCATGCTCTGAACTACATGGTCTCTTCACCCTCATCCCCTTAACATAAATGGAAATAAATACCAGAATTTCTACTTTTTCATCATTATTGGTTAAATGTTTCTACATCCTTAGGAAGCAGAGGTGAAGCCTAAGTGTCTCTCTTAATCTTAACGCATCCAAACTGGGAATTTCTTGATTATCAGAATTTTTTTTTTTTTTTTTTAAAGATTTTATTTATTTATTTGACAGAGAGAGACATAGCGAGAGAGGGAACACAAGCAGGGGGAGTGGGAGAGGGAGAAGCAGGCTTCCCGCAGAGCAGGGAGCCCGACGTGGGACTCGATCCCAGGACCCTGGAATCATGACCTGAGCCGAAGGCAGTCGCTTAACCAACTGAGCCACCCAGGCGCCCGATTATCAGAATTTTTTTAAACCTCAATTAAATGAGATCACATACGAAAAGCATTCAGGACAACATTTGGCAGATAGTAGATGCTCAATAAAGGTTTTTTTTTTTTTTTTTTTCACTCTTTGGGGTGCCTGACTGACTCTGTCTGTAGAGCATCTGATTCCTGATCTCAGGGTCATGCATTCAAGCCCCACGTTGAGCTTGGAGCCTCCTTAAAAAAAAAAAAAGAAAAGGATTTTTTTTTTTTTTTACTCCTCTTTCTGCCTCAGTTCCAGTTCAGACATTTGGCATTTATTCTTTTCAATAGTTGTACATTTAAAACAATGTTATTGGAACAGCAGATATATCCTTTCTTCCCCTATGATATTGTTTTGAAGGCCATTTATATCAGACAAAACCAGGTAGGGGGTAGAGGATGAGGTCTGGGACTCACAAGGTTTTGAGCAAGATTCTCCGAGACCCAGTGGCACAGGGTGTGAGTGACTCTTGTAGTTGCGAGACTGGGTTATAATTTGTGTGGAAGCTACATGGGTTTTCAGCAGCAGGTTTTGTACATAACAGGGAGTTTCTGGATCTTGTTAGCTCAGGGCAAAAAGTCATGCTTTGGAGCAGTTACCCCAGCAGGAGGAGAAAAGATGATGGTTGGTAATTACATCAGTTTTGCACTGTTGAGCAGATGTTCTTGCAGATAGATTTTGGCTGGCATTTTCAGACTATCACTGGTGATTCTCAGGATAGTGTCAGAGCTGCTGCAAGTGGAGGGGACTGCAGGTGTGTAGAACATTGTGCAGAGGAGGGCGAAGGAACCAGACAGCAGGCTGGAGGTTAAAAAGCACCTCCTAAAGAGGGCTTTGTGAGATTTGCTTGGAGATGATAGTTTTGTTCGACTGGATTGTTAGATCGAATGTGTATCTGGTAATGTAGTTCACTGTTTAACTTTGAGAGCAATTTGGTAGTCCCTCAGTGTTTTTTAAAAAAGTATTTCTTTTTAAAGTTAGGGATAATTTAGAAAACAGTTGAGGGAGCTAGCTGAACTTTGATTAGAACATAAAATTAATGAGCAAGATCAAAACCCATAGTGGGTAATGGAAAAGAATGACCCAAGCATGTTCACAAGAAATGCTACCCATTTGGCTAGAAATTCTGTCCAACTTCAAATCAGCTGAAATCAGCTAGTGAACAATGAGACACCACTGGACAGCCTCTTTCTCCCTTGGCTTCAAAATCTTCTCAAATTTATCCTGTTTATTTTTTCATACTGATTTAAGTTCCTTCTCTCTATGCTTTGGGACTTAAAAGTACACTCTTAGCAGTAGATCTTAGAACCTTTGTTTGTTGGTGTCATAAGTAACTGTAAAGTCTTCTCTATATGGAGTGATGAGAATATTTTTTAGCTTACTGACAGCCAGGCAACATTAAGTGAGAGATATACTCTAATACATGGGTAATTGCATTGGAATCTCTACCATTTCATTTTCCTGGGCCACAGAAACATTTTAAACACCGCCAGTTTATTGTCATGGGCTCTTCTGGGCAAATGATCCCAAAAGGAAGCAAGGAAGCAACGCAGGAAGGCAGGAAGGCAGGGGACTCTATCTAGGGTGGCAGCATTGGAGGTGGGGAGAGTGGGTGAATGGGAGGGCCTGGTACAGCATTTCATGGAAACTAGTGCTTCATAGCCACTAGAATGGGTAAGTCAATGGATAAATGAAATGACATGAGGTTCTAGGAAAGTCATACTGGTTACAGCACTGTCAAAAGAATCCTCTTACACAGAGGTCCTATGTGCTTCGGTGTGTGCCTTTGGGGAAACAGATGCTCTATTGCTTTGTGAAGCAAACATTGAGTCTCAGAATCGATTGGTAGGAGCAGAAGGAGAGCCACTTTGCCCACTTCTGTGGCTCTCAAAAGAAGACCCTGCACCTCTTCCTCTCATTCTTGGTTTACCACCAGCTTACATTTGGCTTTTGTGAGTAGTGAGCTACTTTCATCTTGCTAATCATTCTGTGATGTTTATTTTTCTTCCTTTACAGTATCTCTAATTCTACTTCTCTACAAAATGGGATCACAGGTAGTTACTGTAATGTAACTGGATTTTTTTTTTCAATTAACAAAATATCAGAGGCATATTTTCACATATCAGATGGTCTGCTGCAGTGATATTTTAGTGGCTATATAGAGCATTCCATTGTTAGAGATAAACCATAGTTGCTGGGCCTTCAGGTTTTTTTTTTTTTTTTTCAGTATTTTGTTATAGACTATGCTGCCATGAGCATTTTTTTTTTTTTTTTGGCTATATCTTTGCCACATCCATAATTCTTTCCTTAAGATAATTTATATAAAAGTGAGTCAAAAGGTGGGATGATCCTTAAGTGGCAAACTTCAAGCACAAAGGCAAGTGATGGAGAGATGTTTGGGAAATGTCAGGATTTTCTGGTGTTTCCTCCCCACCCCTGCCAAAATGCCATCTAGGCCTGGGATAATTCTGGGCAAAATAGTGAAGTGGGAGGTAAAGATTTTTTTCTCCGATTGCTTTCAAGCTCCTTTTTTGTTCTCTTTCCTCTCTTCAAAAACCCACTTTCTCCTTTTCCAAAGCAGTGTATTTTAAGTTATAAAGTTATGAAACTTATTCTAGGAAAGGATCCAGTAAGTCCATTAGTTAAGATCTAAATGACTGATATGCCATTATTTACAATTACCTTAGGGATGAAACCTCTGTTTTGGTAAATCAGAAGAATGAACATGCAAGTGTGGGGTTGGGACATCCGCTTGAGAGGTTAACAAAAAACCCTTCTGAATGTCCTGACATTAAACCTTATAGGCAGATATTCACTCGCAGGGAGGAGGCCACGCGTCATACCTGAGATTATGGATCTGTTAGGTGCTTGGCCTTAATGATTATCTCCATGTTATCTCATAAGAACTATATACTCCACTCATACAGTAAAGGGATCTCATTTAATTCTAGTTCTTAGGAGTTTACAGAAGAATTATTCTCGTGAATAATCATGACCTCTGAAAATGAACTTTAACACCAACTGAAGGTAGTTGTTAATGGGAAAAGGTCACTTGAGGTAAATTTATATAAAATGAAGACTCAAATTTCATAGTATTTTTTTGGTCAAATATAGGAAATTCTAGCTTAAAAATGAAACCAAAATTATAAAAACAAACGTATTTTCTCTTACGTCTGACCACCTTCAGATCATACTGGCAAACTCTATGTCAATTCTAAAAACGAAGGACCAGGCGACAGTTGATTTTTGGTGTAATTTTTCTGATGACCCTGGGACAACATGACTCAGTGTCTTTTATGGTTTGACCTTTTCAGTGTAAATGTGAAGTCAGTTTCCAAAGGCCTCTTTTTATTCTTGGATACTTAAATCATTGTCTTTTGAAATGCCTATTGCACTGTCTATTCTTAGCTGGTCCAACTTGGCCAAATCGTCCCTTGTCAATGGCTTTGCTTTGTGACTTGAGCAGTTCCAGACTAATGTGGAGAGGGCACTTATTTTTGAAGAAGTCAATTCATTAGTGAATATGTTCATGTTCTGGTGACTTTTGCTTTCCTACTCAACCTTATAACTGTAGGGATTCAAGCAATTAATGCTTGGTTAATGAGCAACACCCTGTTCTCAATTTCTTGGCAGACATTAAGTGTCGGGATATTTGTGTTAAGGAGTAAAGGGTCATTCGTGCCATTCCACAGATATGTAAACTGAGGTAAAGATGACACTAATTTACAGTCAGAAAGGCAAAATGTGGAATGGTACAGGTTCTCTCTGAATTTTGTACCTACCCACAACCCCGCTCCATTCCCTACATTGAGAAGGCTTATTTAAAAGTGATGTTGCTGGCAAGTGGGAATTTGACCATTAAGAAAAATACTATCTTTGCCCTGGCCTATCCCATAATAAACTGAATGACAGAAAAACAAATGTCACTTATTAGAACATTGAGGTTTACTGTTCAAGTGATTAACTAAGAATCATTTGTATGATTAAATGCTGGAAAATAATTTGCTTTCCCTATGAACCTATAGCTTAGATCTCATTACTCAGAAGTGCTGCATACTAGTTGAAGCAAATTAACATTCAAACACTTTCTGGAGTGGCTGCTAATCACAGGCTGTTAATTACTGTCATTACATTAGGCTGCAGCAGAGACTACCCAAAGAATCATTCTCATGATCTTGGTATTTGAAAGTGATCTTCACCAATAAAAACACATGTCAGACATACAGAAATTGCAAATTGCAGAAATTGCTGACGGGGTTGAAAATTCCGCTGACTATAAGTACCCATGCAGTGATGGATGCATTCTTGACACAGTTTCAGTGTTTGGACTTAGGAAATAATGAGTATCAATGTCCTAGCAAGGGAATATGCAAAGATGAAGGAGCCCTTTTGTATCCTTAATTAAGGAAAGTAGTAGCAGAACTCGTTCACAGATAAGTGACTGTACATAATAATCATGTATTTATGTAAGGGACTGCTATGCTATATTACTGTAGTGGCAATTAGATTTTCACAAAGTCGTTTTAATAAAAGGCATACTTACATAATAAATAAACAAAACTGCTCATTTTCATAATAAATAAACAAAACCTCCCTAATTATACACTGGCTTAAAATAAAATGTTCTGCAATGCTAAGTTAAACATATAGACTCTAGCTGCCTGCAGCAGTGTGCCCCAAATCTTTTTCCACCCCACCGTCTCGGTCGCCCCGGGAACTCTGCTAAACAGGGAAAGAGTAGCTGTACATTTTGCTTGATCTGCATAAGGGAGGAATCATTTGAGAATTTGGAGGTCAAAACTTCTGGTATCTGCCAACCTGACTTCCTTCATTGCCCAGAAATTTTGCTGTCCACCCTGTGGCTGCCAATAATTGGGATCACCACAGTGCCCGGATGGTGAGAACTCAGGTGACCAGCGCATGTATGGGCTCGGCAGGCAATCCTCTTCATTAGCAACACTACATGAGGAAGGCCCAGGCTGCGGGCCTTCGAGGAGCCATGCATAGGGCCCCGGGTTCTGGCTTCTCGTTCAACAAATATGTATTAAATACCTTCCTTGTAGAAAACATTGTACTGGGTGTTGTGGGAACACAAAGATGAATTAGAGATGGATCTTGCCATCAAAGAACTCCCAGCTTAGTACGAAATGATCATCTTATCAGTGTAAGCCTCTGGTCCCAGGGGGCAGAATGGGAGATTTTGGATGGATCTAGGCAATCCTCCTCTGATCCTGTAACTGGATCACCTCAGAGGACTTGCTCTACCACCTCTGAGTGTGGTTACATCAGTACCAGTGGAATCCCTGTCCCGAAGTTCACAGGTAGGACACTCTCTCCTAAGGACTAAGATGCATCCATGGCTATACATTTATTCAGTGTTTGCTATGTGCCAGCTCCCGGGGATTTGAAAATGAACATGATATATGTGATTCTGCACAGAACTTGCAATCTGGTGGGGAATATAGATAAGTAGACAGGCACTACCACTTTCTGGTAGAAATACCTCTGGCATGCCATGAGAGCACAAGAGAAGGACCCGCAGACTTGAAACGACACATTGACTGGGATTTAAGGGAAAACTAGCAGTGAATGGTGGGAGTTTGGGCATTGGGGGTGGGTGGGGTATTGCAGTATGGTGAGTTGCGGGAACCCAGCAAAGTTCAGTATGACTAATTTATAGAAGGCAAGGATATGGGAGCAATGAAGTCTGATACTGGAGAAGTAAGGCTTGTAAACAATAGGAATGAATTTAAGAATTTAAGATTTATCCCGAGTATTTCCTAAGGTAAGCTATTGATTTTTTTATTTTTAATTTTTTATAAAGATTTTATTGATTTATTTGTCAGAGAGAGAGAGAGAGAAAGAGAGCACAAGCAGGGAGAACAGCAGAGGGAGAAGCAGGCTCCCCACTGAGCAGGGAGCATATGGGACTGGATCCCAGGACCCTGGGATCATGACCTGAGCCGAAGGCAGATGCTTAACTGACTGAGCCACCCAGGTGTCCCGCTATTGATATTTTAAAACAGGGAACAGCATGATCAAGTTTGTGTTTAAAAAAACAAAACAAAACACTTTATATTTGTCCAGAGAAGGAGTTGGAAAGGGGCAAGAGAGAGCAGGTAGGATGCTATTGCAGCGTCTGCCCGGCTTGGGTGATGAGCTAGCTGCGGAGGTGGAGCTTGATTGGATAGTAAGTGCGTGCGCATGAGTGCGTGCGTGCTTGTGACTGGCTGTGTTGAAGAAGAGAAAAAAGTGAAGGATGACTCCCAGGTTACTGGGGTGATGGTGTTCCCGTTCCTAATATAAGGAACACAGTAGGCTGGGGTGGGGGAAGGTTAGTGATGAGTTTGTCTTGAATGTTGATTGTGTAGTCTACTTGAAGGACTTCCGAGTGGAAATGTCTAGTAAATAGTTGGAGATGGAAGTCTGGGGCTCAGGAAAAAGAGTCAGTGTGAAGCCTAGTCCTTGCTGGTGTCCTTTGTGTTTATTTGCTTTTAGTTGCTTGGTTTCACTCCATTTCATCAACAGAGGCAGAGATTAAAGTCGGTGTTTTACTCAACAGTATTTCTCTCCCAGCATGTGTACTTACCTCTTAATTATCTTGCTTTATGTATTATTAAATATAGGAAATTGTGCTCAGATATCATGAGCTTAATTTAAACTGACAGAAGCAAAAGACATTACAAATTAAAGTTGCTATGTTTCCCTTTAATGCCTTTACCGTTTCCATTTATTAAAAGAAAATTTAAAATGAGAAGTGCTTGTGTTCTTTTCTGGAAGATGTTTCTGGGATCTATCCAACCTTGAGGCAAGTTCTTCACATGGTGTCAAAAAGGAGTACTGTCATACAGACACAAATCAGCTTTGGGTGGATTTATGATACGCACTCCCCTCTGACAGAAGTGGGACCATGTTTAGCCATAAGAAAACACTGAGAGGGGCTCAGAAACCGGGTTTGTTTTTGGGTTTCAGTCTACAGCTGGTCCACTGGTGCTCTTGCCATTTCTTTCTCCATTAAGGTGCTTTCAGTATTCAACTCCATGCCAAACCAGTGACGGGAATTTTTAGCAAGGCTAGCTTTCCTGGGAAAGCTGGGGGAGTTAAGTGAGTGGGGGTGAGGGGGTCACCAATATCTGCCTGCCGGCAAATAAGAGGAAGGGGTTACTCCCCTCAGAGCAGTCTCATGAACACGTGAGACACCACAAACCACACGGCACAAACTCACCCACTAACACAGGTGCTATTTCAAGATTGGAAGCATCGTCTCCCTATCACCAGCACAAGAAGAAGAAGAAGCCATGATGCCATTTGTCTGCTCAATCAAGAGATAGGTTTCCCTTGGCAGAACTCTACTTTGCAGAAGCTCCCAGACTTACAGGCAGCAATGGCATATACTCTCACTTGACAGGAGAATCTCAGCCCACTTTGTAGGATCACAGTAGCTGCCTCCTCAGTCTTTCCCTTCCCATGAACTCCTGTAAATACATCTGGTGGCCACTGGCCAGAGCTAAGCTAACAGCTTGCTGAAGGATCACCCTGATTAACACAGAGCCATGAGGCATCTCCATGCCGAGATCCTTTGGCCACTCTGCGTGCGAGCCTCTCCCCAACTCCCAGCATTTTTCCAAACAGAGGTGAAATCTGGCTTCAATGAATCTGAAAATCAGCAGTATTCAACTGGACTCAGATGATGGCTGACTGAAGTCTCTAGGGGTTATTTGCAGGAGACAGAGCTCAGTGGTGGGGTCTGTGGAGGTTTGGAAAATGAGGGCATATGGAAGGGTGCCATCCTCAGGATGTGGCATGTCTTTCCTAAAAACAAGGACCTTCTTTACATGACCAAAGTACAATTGCCAATAGCAGCAATTAATAACAATTAATAACATTAAATACAATACTCTTATCTAATTTATAGTCCTATGGAAATTTTTGTCATTTCCCTCTTGCTCTACCCTGGGTTCCAAGCCAGGATCACCAAGTGCATTTAGTTGCCACTTCTAACCTTAGTTTCTTTTCATTTGCAACAGTGCCTCAGCCTTATTTGTCTTTTACAGCCTTGGAGTTTTGAAGTGAACAGGCCAGCTGTTTTTCAGAATGTCCCTAAATTTGGATTTATCCAATGTGCCCTCATGATTAGATTCAGATTATGTGTTTTTGGCAGGGATACCACTCAAGTCACATTGTGCCCTTCTTAGCAAATCATACCGAGAATCACAAGATGCCAATTTCTCCCAGTATCAGTGATGTAAACTTCAATACTTTTGTTCAGGTGGTGCCTACCAGGTTTCCCCTTGTAAAATTGCTAATTTTCCCTTTATAATTTATACACAGTTTGTAGAGGGATACTTAGAGACTAAATATCTTATGCTTCATCATAATTTTACTCATTACTTTTAGCATTTATTGATAATTCTTGCTCAAACCTATTATTACTATGATGGTTACAAATGGTGATTTTTAACTCAATTTTTCTACATTTATAAGTTTGCATTCTACTGTAAAGATGAGCTTTTCCTTCTGCCTCATTTACTTTTTATTCATTCATTTGTTCAAATCAATATGAACTCTAGACTCTCATAGATTTCATTATTTATTATTCATTATTATTTTGATGCTCAAATTGTCCTAGATTTGGCCATTTGGAACCCCTTCAAGCTGGCTTCTCTATCTTTTGTGACATGTCTGCATTATATTTCAGTCACTTCCTTATTTTCTGACCCCCAAATTATTCTAGATTTGTATGTCTTGTATTTTCTTTACCCCATTTTGCCAAGGAGATCCAGTTTCTTTTAGTGTAAACTGTTACTTAGTAAGCAAACCTGAGCATACATAATATTTTAAATAAATAGAATAAATAAAGAAGAATATAACCATGTGTTTTTTCTTACCTACAAGTGATTTACTTGTGGAAAGAATTATGGGGAATTATGGCAACAGCCATAAAAACATGCCTCCAAGATGGAGTCAGCCAGGCAGTTAACTCTGTGTTGGGGAGGCTTGATGTAGATGGAGGGTGAAAACTTGAAAGTCTAAATGACTTGTCGCCTCTTTATCTTTTGAAGATGTCAAGAAGGAAGAAACAATTCAATAATTTCCACATCAACTCTCTTTTCTTCTTTCCTAGCTGGTGGAGTTGCTAAACTTACCCGAAGCTAAACTTAGCTGCACAAAGGCATAGAAAAATGTGTTCCATATAAATGAGCAACACATAGAAGAAACTTTGCATAAAGGGGTGACAAGTAAGGCAAACCTCTGTATTTATTAATTCATTTTATATGTGGAGAAACTGAGGTTCATGGAGATTATATAATTTGCTCAAGACCAGATAGCTAGTGTCAGAAAGAGGAGTTGTGCCTTGTTTTGCCAATTTCTAAGTTCCCGTATTACGCAACTTTGCCCAATTTGTCTTCAACATTTAATTAAGTATCATTATTTTTAAGATACATTCCCAAGAGCCCTCCAGATTGGACTTGGTTTGGGGGGGGGGCCTTTATTTTTTAGCTGTTTAGCTCTCTAGTCCTTAAAATAATAGCAAGAGCTAATATCTCTAGAAAATTTCCTATGTGTTTATATGTTATCTTATTAAACCTCCAACAACTCTATGAAATGACTATCATCATCAACATCATCATCACCATCATCACCACCATCATCATCATCATCATCCCATTTATAACTGAGGGAACCAAGGCTTACAGCAAGTTAAATAACTTGTTCACAGAAAAAGCCTGTCAGTGGAGGAACTCAGATTTGAACCTGGGTAGCGTGGCTCTAAGCCTACATTTTTTAACCACTGTGCTCTATCAGAACCCATTAAGGGTGTGGGAGTATTCCCAGTGTTCCAATTGTTCTGCAACACATGCCAATTGGCTATGCCTAGGCTTCCTTATACCAACATGCTTCCAGTGCTGGAATCAGCCTTTCCCCCTTCATGTATTAATTAACTCTCAACTAACCAGATAAATTAAGAAAGCAACAGCGAGATAGCTCACAAGTCATGGATACTGCTTTGGAGTGTACAGTGATATTCTCCCCAGTAGATGCTGCCTTTTAAATCTGTCCCTGACAATAATATTTACTCTTATTGAGGGGAAATAGCTGTAGAGTTGTTGGTTGAATGTGACATAGCAAATTAGTATTAGGATATTATTCCAGAGAAACTACCAAGTAGAAAGTATACTTATAGACAATTCAGAGGTCACCACATTACAGAAATCCAGCAAAGACCAAGTCCTCTGACCATGAAAAGCTGGAGTCAGGAAAGAGGCTAACATGGTGGTTACAAATGTGGGCTCCGGAGTTAGACCAGTCATGTCTGAATCCTGGCTTTGCCTGTTCCTAGCTGTGTGATTTTGAACAACTTACTTAACCTTTCCTTGTCTCAGGTTCTTTGACATAATATTCTTCTATAACACTTTTGCTTCATCTATTTTCTTCTCTCCACCCTCTGCCTGGGTAGAAAACTACTGATCCGAAGAATTGTTTGGAAAAACTATATATTCTTTGTAATGTTTGCTGCTATAATCAACACATCCAATAATGTATAATGGCTCAAACATTATACCTGTTTGCTTCTGGTCCCTGTAAAGCTCAAATGGGTCTTCCTAATTGGTAGTTATTCAGAGACTTAAGCTCCTTCCAGCTTGTGGCTTTACCATCTCAGTCTTGACTTCCAAGGTTACTGTTTGTGTGCATCAAGCTGGTAGGACGGGACCGAGCATGGAGAATGCATCTGAGAAGTTTTTACGAGCTAGGCTTGGAAGTGGCTTGTGCCACTTCTGTTCACATTCCATGGGCTGGATCTGAGCCACGTGGCTGTACTAAAGCACAAGTAAGATTGGAAGATGCAGTCCAGCTGTGTGACCAGGAAGACGAGAAAATGGGTCTGGTGAAGAGCTAGTCCATCTCTGATAAACGTTGGTAGCAAAAATTAAGTTTAGGACAGAGCTTCAGGCTTGCAATTTGTATTGTTTTAACAAAGTCATGAACACAGTTCTGCACCTCTTTTGTTCTGGTTCTAGCCCTTCAGGTTGTACCTGCTGATCAGTCCACCTGATCTGAGTCTTGAAGTGCTAAAATGAAATTTCACTATGGACATTTTCATCAAGCAAATGTGACATTGTGTAAACTCTGCAAAAATTTGATCTAATACCAGTGATGGTATAGATGGTAAAGACTGGCACATTAACATAATATTACCATTACCAGAGTGTACAGAGGCCATTGTGAAAACTCTACTGCACAAACAGCCCATTGAGAGAAGTTAAATTTTGTATACTCCAGTGAGCATAAAATACATGGTTACATTTGACTCTAATATGTGTTAATTATGAAAATCAGCTCCAAGCAAAGAAAGCCATAATAATTAAAAACCATCTTTTCATCTTTAAAAAGCCTCCCTCCCTAAAGTATTTATGTATTCTAATGAAACAAAAATAGTTATGGCAAAGCCTAAATAATAACCTCTATAAAGTAGTATATACACACACTCCATAATATGTAATTACGTTGCATTTAAATAGCAACCAACATAGAACAAATTCATTTAGTGAACAGCAACAAAATAGATAATAGATTATGAATGCTGCTACTTCCTTTATTGTTTCTTTCTAGTTTCTGGTATATATAAGTTACGAAAAAAGTGCTGCTTTGGCATGATTCTCACCCTGCCTTGTGTATTTAAAATTTCAAAAGCTGAGATACTGGCCCTAGGACATCAAATAGGATTGATTTCACATGTTAATTCCTGTGGCTGCTTGGAACATTGCATAAAATTGCATGACTCTGTCCAAACGCACTGGGGAGAGTGCCATGATCAATTAGTGATGTCTGCCCAGGCATAGCAATAGAGAGTGGTGATATTCTTGTCAAATGTTTCCAAGCATGGTTACGTAGTCATTAAATAGACCAGAGATAAAAGAAAAAGAGTATAAGAAAAGGTCAATTTGGGTCCTTCTATTGGATCCAAAGTATATCCTTTCAATTTTAGGAACCAATAGGGTAAGGGAGACAAATCCCAGAGCCCAAAGCAACAAGTAGTGCATAAAGTCACTTAAGCTGCTTTTTTTTGTTTGGTTGGTTTTTGTCTATTAGTTTTGTTTCCCCAGGCTATCACAAATGTAGTTGAGTCACCATAATGTAGCAATTTTTAATAACTTTGAGTCACATATCTTAAATCTCTGGTTCTATAAATAAACACACACAAAAACCCTATGTGGGGAATGATTATTCAATATCAAGGGAAAAAAATTAAGATAGTCCCCTTTTTCCAGATTGAGAAACAAAAAGGAATTTGCATATAAAAACCTAAAATAAACTTCTGATTTAGAGAAAATGTTAACAACTGCAAGTTTTCTCTCCCATTTACATGGAAATTCATAATGGAACTTCCTTTAGAATCAAGGCATTTCTGGGGCAGAGCCAGACGTGATTTCAGTCTTCAGGGATTCAGAGCAGACAACCCTTCCTTATCACTTAGAGGAAAGAAGGCATGCATTTGTTTACTTGTTTGTTTCTTATTGTTTGTTTGCTGTATTTGTTGAATTTCATCCTAAATGACTCACTCCTTCGTGCACCTCTAACCTCCTACCTCTTTCCCCGAATGAATCATCTTTGCCTTGAAGTAAGCTCTTTGCTGCATGCAGTTTGACAAATTGCATTTATCTGGATGATCTCATGTTTCTAATATGTCTGCACATCCACTGGCTCCAAGACCTCCCTTTCCAAAACAGAAGGTTTCCCTGGCACACAGCCCTGCCTACTCGCTCTAATACCGATCTCCTGCTGACCTTAAAGCTTAAGCTGTAGAAAGCTAATTTTCATTGATTTGTTTAGTATTTTCACTGTCCCATGTAAACATATCCCCAGCTGCTTTATTTCTGAAAGGAGAAATTACTCCCTCCTTCCCTCCCACTTGAACCTACATTTTAAATTATATTTAAATGAACTAGAACAGATTTGGAACACAGATATGGAATGGTTTCTACACAATTGACTGAAAAAGAGGGATTTTATTGTCACATATTCTTAAGTCCTGCTATTCTTTATTTTTACAACTTCATAGTGATCTACAAAACTCAAGTTCTGATTTTTCTCTATGTCACACAGCAGCTGAGTTCTTTTCCTGTTGTGGAGGGGAAGACTTGTGCTAGATCTCTTTTACTCAACCCTAAGAAGTGGTGTAAATGAGTTTTAAACTTTATCTTCTCCACATGGATAAGAATAAATGATGACGCTATGAGGACAAGTTACTGGTGATAATTATAAACTTGTTGGTAGATTTCAAATGTTCTGTAACATTTTAATTTCCTCTACCACAATCCCAGCCTTTTCCCCACAGCACGACTACAACAGGCTATTCTTCTGTCATTGTCAGTCACTCAGAGACCAAAAGATAACTAAAAATTCTCAGACCCCTACCGAAAATTTGAGAGCCTATACCTAGACAACGTGGAGGAGATAGGACTTGTCATAGATCAACGGAGAAGGGCTATTATTACACAGTGCCCTGCCCTGGTTAAGCACTGGGCAGAAATTTCTCCCTGATTGTCCTGTTTCGATTTTAATGTGTGTGTGTTTGTGTGTGTGTGTGTGTGTGTATGTATTAGAATATATCTTAATATATATTAAGTATATGAGTATTATGTATATTAGTATTAGTATCTTAGTATATTAATATTATCTATATTAGAATATTATATTAATATATGTTTTAATATTTAATACTTTAAATATACATATATTTTTAATTTCTCTTCACTACTGAACAAAGCTCCAATTGCCTTCCCAAATTAAATCTGCTTTTGAATAATTGATTTTATTTAATTGCCTATTATTTACCAGTTTGTTTTTTATTGATAATTTGATTTGCTGCAGGAGTAGGGACCTCTGTGGGGCAGGAGGTGTAACCATCTGCAGAAGTGCTAAAGAGAGACCAATTGAAGAGCCAAGGATGAGCTAGAGATCAACCAGCAAATGGTCAGCGGCAAAACAGATGGGAGGCCTTTATCATCTCCGGGCACTTTCCAAACATACAAATCAATAATAATTAAAGCAGATTATGAAAAGGCAATACTGGATAGTTAAATCTTTGGACTTGATTTAAACGGAGCTAAATGCTTTCACATGGAAATTTACTCCATGGAGAGGGTTCAAAGCTTGCCAGAGAGAATAATTTAAGGCTGTAGATTGGGTTAAGGCTTGGAAGCACAGCTAATACTTTTTCATAGTCATAAATTATATATACATATATACACACATCTATGTATACATACATGTATGTTTATGTGTGTATATATTTCTGGTATATATGGATTGTGAAATGTGTGTGTGTGTGTGTGTGTGTGTGTGTGTGTGTACATTCTAGAAATCAGCACAAGATCAACTTTGGATTGTTTTTGGGGATATTGGTAAGCCCTTTCCTGTCCACCCCTAATGTGATAGCTATTGCTGGACCCTTGGAGAACTCTGGAGCTAGAGCTCAAAGCTAATTGCTGACCTCACAGAAAGTCTCAAGGAAACTAAAAAACAAAAACACGAAACTAAACAAAAATAAATTACTTATCTGGGCTGATGCCCTGCAACAGGGTTTAAGCAGCATAATAAAGATGCATTACTGTCCTAATATCTTGGCAAGATGTAAGGAATTTTCCCCAAAGATTATGCAAATTCCAATTTCCTGACACTATGTAACTTCCATGTCTGTGGGAAAACCAGTCTTTCAGTGAAGGCCATCAAGGGGGAAAGAACGAAAAGGCCTGGCGAATCAGTGTCTGGGCTGATGAGGTTTGGAAAGCCATGTGGCAGATGCTGCTTGTAGAGAGGTTGAGCAGTTGGAGGAGTCTGCAGCGGTTAGAAAGGCGAGAAAGCTCCGTCAAATTCCATGTAGCCATTCTGCCTCTCAGCAGCAGGGACCCTGAAGGCCACACAGGGAAGGGCAGAATGCCCACCACTTCCGGGAGAGGTAGAGCGTCTACACAGAACTGGGGCCCGGGGCAAAGCAATGGTGCTGGTGGGGAGACTCTGGAAGAAGGGAAAGCCTCACTCAACAGCTGGTAAACAAGCAGGGCTTGCCCAAGGCACCACTGGGTTTTGGTTCACGTGGCCCCACCCCGCCTTCCGAGACTTCTCTTCATCCCTGCTTGCTGGCCGGTGGCCTCCAGCCCATTCTCTCCTCTCCCCCCAGTTTTCTGTCTTCTCAGGTTATCCCACGCACTGCTGAGCACATGATCTTTCTGCAAAGTCTGCCCAAGCAAGAGTTAGTCTCTTGCGTCCCGGTGCATCCCTGGCTCCTAGAGCCTTTATCGCTCTACCCTACCATGATCTGTGAACACATCTGCCGTCCCCACCCCCAAGTAACTTCCAGAAAGCCAGGGGTGGCCTCATATACACCTCTATATGCCCAGGGCTCACTGCTGAGTCTGTGCTCCCGTGGTCATTCCCATTTCAGGAAATGGCTGATCCCAGGAATCATTCTAGATTCCCTCCTTTTCCTCGGGAGCTCTTTTGTGCTCTGGCACAGAGTTCAAGATATAGACCTGCATCATCTAAACCGGTGGTTCTCAGCTCCGCCTGTGCATTAGAAACACTTAAGAAATTAAGAACATTAAAAAAAAATACTGATGCTCTGTCCCCACACCAGACTACTTCAGTATGGGGCAGGGGGTGAGGTACTAAAAAACAAAACAAACAAATGAAAGCTTCTTAAACCTGATTCTAATGTGCAGACAGCATTGAGGAACCTGGACTCAGGTGCTACATTAGAGATGTGAAACTCTCCAGCCCTCAACCTGTGCCTGGCTGCCGGCTTCCCTCTGGCCCACTTCTCATCTGATGACCATCCACTGCCCCATTTATGCTCTTCTAGTACTTGTGGCTGTCTTCATCTGCTGCTGCGCTTCTAGATGCCATCTAGGGAGTGCTTACTCTGAACAAGACACAGTGCAAAGCACTATGTTATCTCATTGAGTCTTCTCAGGAATTCAATGGGGGAAGGGCTAATATCATACCCATTAGTCAGATGAAGAAACTGAGGCTTAGGGAGGTTAAATAATTGACCCAAGATGAAAAATCTGGGATAAGAACTCAGGTTTTCCCTTTTTTTGCAGTTCTCTCTTTTAACCGCTCTACTAACTCATCTCAATTTTACCCATTTGGGGCTTCTAGTATCTACTCCTAGTGACTTCCCCAGCCTTCCAAATGGTTTGTCTTCCTCATTCAATTAGCCTCAGCTATTGCCCCTGACTCCCAAGGACCCCTTCAGTGTACTTCTCCGTGTGCATTAAAACAATGTAATACCAGCATCTATGATTTGTAGCGAATATTGCACAAAATGAATAAGTTATTTTGGCAGAACCCACTATGGCTTTTTAAATACAGGGAAGCTTTAAGTCAGTTACTTTCGATTTGATGTCCTTTTGGAGGCTATTCATGGGCTTCCCCCCCCCCCCCGCCAAAAAAAAATAAAAGCTCTTGGGATAACCTGTTTGCTGTGGATTTAGAAAGGCTGAAAGGCCATCTTGTACCCTTGCTCTTGGGATGCCATCCTCGGAGGTTAGCGAGAGAGGCACTCCTCAGAGCTGCAGCAGCCTTGGCTTTCAGAAGCGGCATGGTCTGCATGACCCCAATTCCTTTCCTAGATGGAGTTGTTTTAGTTTTAAAAATTGCTGCTGGCATTGAAAAAAGGTGAAGTGAGAACGTGGAACTGATCTACAAATAACTATAGCTTTGTTCCGAGGTTCCCAAGGACACATGAATATCAACACAAAGCCAATACTGGAGGGTTCAACCCAAGTTCATCCCTTTAAAAGACATGGGTGGCTTATTTTTCCACCTTCTGCTCTACCTAGTCCCTCAGCTCTCACCAGGTGGCCTCATACTTGCACTTCCCAGGCTACTGAAGCCTTATTCCTTCCCAGCCCAGGCCCAGCTCCGTTCCTTCCCTTTTCTCTCTGGGAGGCTTGTTTGCTCTGGAGCCTGTAATCTGTGAATAATCTGTGTTGTGTGAATTATGGAAGCTGAACATAAAGGATGTGCTTAGAAAGTTCTGAGATGTGTGAGCTTAGTCGCTGCCACTATGGTTCACTTTGGGTCCCAGCTGCAAAAAATCAACCAACCAACCAAACAAAACCCCCCCAAACTGGGGGAGTAGGGAATGGTGACTGGACAGGGAACGAACATGCTAGCAGGCCCTCATGGCTCATCTTCTTCAGGGCAGCACAAGCAGTATCTTATTTAGATGTCCCCTTAAGACCTACTATAGCTTCCTATGCCTAAGCCTGCCACAGCATGCATTCAGGACTGAGGACCACTAGTTTACCAGTTTGAATCAGGTGTTCAGGTGAAAGTGAGTTGTTTGGAGCTACAAAGGGGATTCCTACAGTTTGCCACAGTTGTCACAGTGCCCTATTGTCTCCTGATGTCAGTGTGAACCCCAACTGCCCTTGAAGCACCACATGTGCCCAAGATTGCTTCCTCCTGGCCCACTTCATTCATGGGCCTCCCCCCACTAGGCATCTGCTCCTTGAGCACATAAGAGCATGGACTAGGGATTTCTTGTAGAGAACTCAATCCAATGTGTAATGTCTGATCAATGAATACGTGGAATATAAGGGAGCAGGATGACATAAATAGAAGAATTATCAACCCATTGAAACTGACCCAGAATTGACCTATATGTTAGAATTAGCATAAGAAGACATTAAAACAGTCATAACTGTATTTCATATGTTCAAAAAGTAAGTAGAGACAAGATAAATAGAAAAAAGATGCCAACTGAACTTCCAGAGATGAAAACTACAATGTCTGAAATGGAAAATAACCTTGGGAGCAATTAAGAGCAGATTAGACACTGTTGAAGAAAAGATGAGTGAACTTGAAGGCATAGCTACAAAAACTATCCCAAATGAAACATGCAGAGCAAAGAGGATCCAGAAAAATTAAAAGAGCATCAGTGAGCTGTGGGACTACTTCAAGCAGCATAATACATATAATAGTGGAATACCCAAGAGAGAGAAGAAAGGGGGAGAGGAAGAAAAAGAAAAATATTTGAAGAAAAAAATGGCTGAAAAATTTCCAAATTTGATGAAAAAGACTCACATACCTAGGAACCTCAATGAATAAGAAGAACAAGAAACATGAAGAAAACGACACCAAGGCATAATATAATAAAATTGCTCAAAATTAGTGATAAAGAGAAAATCTTAAAAGCAGCCAGACAAAAAAGATACTTTATGGATAGAGGAACAAATAAAAAACTTACAGCAGATTTCTTGTGAGAAACAATGCAAACAGGAAGACAGCAGGGCAACATCTTTAAAGTTCTGGAAAAAAACTCAAACCTGCCAGCTAAAACTAAACCTGTGAAAAATCTTTTAAAAATGAAAGTGAAGTAAAGAACTTTTAGACATACAAAAGCTGAAACAGTTCATCACCCACAGTTCAGCACCCGACTCTTGATTTTGACTCAGGTCCCCCCTCAGGGTTGTGAGACTAAGCCCCATGTTGGGCTCTGTGCTCAGCACAGAGTCTGCTTGTTCCTCTCCCTCTGCCCCTCGCCCCACTCGTGCACTCTCTTTTGCATGCTCTCTCAAATAAATAAATAAAGTCTTAAAAAAAAATCTGGCCAGGGATACAGTGTGGAATCCAAAGGCAAAATATCCTTACCAGCCAATGGCAAAATATTCTCACTTCAAATGAGTGACTTGTATGATATGTGAATTATGTCTCAATGAAGAAGCTGTTTTAAAAATATTTAAGGAAGAAATAATACTAATTCTGTATGAGAAATGAAAACCACATGAGACCATTATCCTTTGTAAGTATAGATGCAAAAATTCTGAACAAAATGTTAGCAAATCAATTCAATAACATATAAAAGGATAATAGACCATGATCAGTTGGGTTTCTCCCAGGAATGCAGGGTTAGTTTAACATTAGAAAACCAATCACCATATAAAAAACTTAAAAAGAACCCCACATGATCATCTTAATAGACATAAAATATCCTTTGACCAAATCCAACATTCATATCCCATAAAAACTTTAAGCAAACTAGGAAGGGAAGGGAACTTCCTTAACCTGATAAAAGGCATCTACAAAAAACCTACAGCTAATATCATATTTATTGATAAAGACTTAATCCTCTCCCCTTATGGTCAAGAACAAGACTGGAATGTCTGCATTTGCCACTTGTATTCAACACTGAAGTGAACGTTTTAGCCAGTGCAATCAGTCAAGAAAAAGTCAAGAAAAAGATATAAAAGGCATCCCAATTGAAAAAAGAAGAAATAAAATTATCCTCATTTACAAGCCATGTTATTGTTTAACACAATCTAATGGAATTTACAAAATTATTGGTTAGAACCAATAATTGAATTTAGCAATATTGTAAGATATAAGATCAATATATAAAAATCAGTTGTATTTTTACATACTAACAATAAAGATTCAGAAGTCTCAAGTGATAACAATAATTTAATTCATTGATGTTAAAAAACAATAATATTTATAATGGACAAAATTTATAATTGATATCTTTAGGATATATTTAGGATAAATACAAAAAGATGTATTTAGGATAAACATGAAAAGACGCAGTATCTGTACCCTGAAAACTACAAAAATATTACTGAGAGGAAATAAGGAAGACCTAAATAAGTGAAGAAAGTTACCTTGTTTATGGGTTAGAAGACTCAATATTGTTAAAATGTTACTTTTTCCAAATTGGTCCATAGATTCAATACAATCCCAATAAAAATATCAGCTTGCTTTCTTATTAATAGTGACAAAAAGTGTCTAACATTTGTTTGGAAATGGAAATGACCTAGAATAGGCAAAGTAAGTTAGAAAAAGAAAAGAGTCGGAGGACTAACGGTGCCACTTATCAAGACCTGCAATTACAGAGCTAAAGGAATCCAAACAGTGTAGTGTTGATGTAAAATAGACAAACAGATCAATGGAACAGAAGAGTCCAGAAAATAGGTTTTTGACAAGTGAACAGAGTATTTGAACAGACACCTCACTGAAGAAGATATATAGATGGCAAATAAGCACATGAAAAAATGCTTAATATCATTAGTCATTAGGGAAATGAAAATTAAAACCACAGTGAGATATTGCTATACTTCTATCAAAATGGCTAAAATTAAAACAACTGACCATGTCAAGTGTTGGTCAGGATGTGGAGGAACTGGAACTCTCATACACTGCTGGCGGGAGTATAAAAAGATATGACCACTTGGGAAAACAATTTGGCAGTGTGCTGCAGCCATTGTATTCCTAGGAATTTAACCAGTCGAAAGAAAACATACGTACATTCCAAGACATCTATGGATGTTTGTAAGCAGTTTTATTTGTAACTGCCAAAACCTGAAAACAAGCCAAATGTCCATCACCAGGTGAATTGGATAAATAAACTGTGGTGTATACATATAATGGAATGTTACTTGATAATAAAAAGGAAGGAGTTACTGATAAATGCAAAAACATGGATGAGTCTTAAAATCATACTTAGTGAAAGAAACCAGATACACACAAAAAAAGAGTACATACTGAATGTGTCTATTCTTGCAAGACTCTAGAAAATGCAAACGTGACAGAAAATGTTTTAGGGGTTGCCTGGGAAGGAGGAACAGGGAAGTGTGGGAAGGAGTGCTGACAAATGGGCATAGGGAAATTTGGGGGTGATGGATATGCTCTCTACCTTGATGGTTAAGATGGCTTCACAGGTTAAGATGGTTAAGATGTACATATGTCAAACTTATCACAGTGTATATTTAAATAGTGCAGTTTTCTGTATCTCAATTATACCTCAATAGAGCTGCTTTTGAAAAGTGATTTTAAAAGTTGGTAGAATAAGGAAAGGCTGGAAACAAATGCACCTTTGACCCTGATGTCCACGGTAGATGTCTGAGTTTCCTTGGATCCCAACTGTGCAGCATCCCAGGAGGCCCCGGTGCCCCTGCTCTACTGCAGCCCCCACCTGAGCTGCTCCATTCCAGCTCACTCTGCACTTACTTGTCTGACACTTAAAGGATTTATAAGGAACTGTGAATGAATAGCCCATTAAGTGACTCATAAAAGTGATTTGTATAAGAATAGCTTCTCAAGTCGCAGGAAGGTGGGCAGTGGCAAATTGACAAAGTTTCTTGCTCCTGGTCTCAGCCCAGAAGGTCTTGGCAGTTTGGGGGTAGCGTGAGAAAGCTAGGAAGTGGCACATCAAACCTAACCAAGACTAAGTCATATTTATAGCCCTTTGTGGTCAATTCGCAATCAGGTGGTCAACTGTGGTTTGTAATGAAAAGTTCTAGCTGCCATGTGTACATGTCAGACATTCATTCTCATAGTGGCAGTCTTTTTAAAAAGTAAATTGTAAGCATTTACACTGCATCTAATTCAGACTGGAATGTTGTGTCACTGTTCTCACTTTAGAGAGTGTTCAATGCCATGCCGTTACCTGGTGGCCAAGTCTGGTGGTCTTAAGGGAAGGCCGTCCCACTGTGCTCCACAAACAGCCAGCCACTTGCTGAGCAGCCTTGAATGTGAAAGACATAAAAGCAATGTTAACTTGTAGAATAGTAACTTAACAGCATGGAACTTGGGGACATACAAGTCTGGACTGATTTGAAAATAGGGTTAATTACATAAAACCAATCATGACCAATATATCCCAAACTATTTCTTGAGTGGACACTTTATTTTTAGCTGGGAGAAAAAAATGAGTGTTCTCATAATAGGCACACTATTTCTCCTAACTGTTTGACTTACATTTTCTTTCCTTCCTTCCTTCCTTCCTTCCTTCCTTCCTTCCTTCCTTCCTTCCTTCCTTCTTCCTTTCTTTCTCTCTTTCTCTCTCTCTTTTCCTTCCTTCCTTCTTTTTAATAACTAACATGAAAATATCACATATGTTCCTATTCTGCGCAGGGCTCTGCCTTCGCAGCACAAACAGGTTTTCTGCAAGAGCGAGTGTCGCTGTCTGTGATAGCGGGCTGCCTGCTGCAGTGTTTACCTTCTCGGGGGCTGCCTGGCTATTGTCGAGCCAGTTGAAATGATTCATGGGTCTGACAGATGTCTGGTACAGCTGGATGTGTCCTTGATTATCCCAAAAGTCTGGACAGCACTGTCATTCACCATTGCCCAAATTATCTTTGTATTGACTGTGGAACCCTCTGTGACAGTACCGTAATGGCTAATTACCCAGGATACCTTTGGTACTCACTTCATAATGGTTTAGTGGAAAAAGAAAAAGACTGTAGGAAAATGAGGAAAAAAAAAAAAAAAACCATACTGATAAAATAACATCCCATTCTTTGCAAAGAACGCGGACTCTGGTGTGAAACAGAATATATATTTATTTGATATGGTGCAGCTTATGCTAATGAAATCCAGGGCCACAATAGTGGAAGCAGAGATTTCTCATCAAACACATAAGGAGGAAATAAAATGTAAAGAACCTTGACAGTGATAAATTATGGACAATAGAAGGAGCTATTAGCTGTGAGAGAATTGTATGTATAACATACTTGAAAAAGGAATGACGAGTGGCCATTTGCCTGCCTCATATGTTGCAGGAGGAGAAAAAAACATGTTCTGTTTAGCAAATAACCTCCCCAGAAATAGAGAAGAGGGAGGGAGAAAGGAGGGGCTCCTTAGTAAAGCTGCCCGAAGGAACAAGAACTGAAAGCTGAGGTTTCATTTTTTTCCCCATAATGCCATAAATTAGCACATTTTGACAAACATAGCTCCCACAAAGCAGATATATATTAGGGGAAAAAAAGATAAGGGAATAGAGGGTACAAAATCCCATTTTGACTTTTAGTGAAGATGATGAGATCCCAGGAGGGCAGACAAAGCAGATTGGGAACAGCTTTTCACACAAAGAATACAGTAATTTGCCACGTCCTGTCCAGGCTGTGTTTGAATGTCACTCCTGTCTTAATTACCGGGCTAACAAAGCTATTCTGTTATTCTGGAATCTCCACCACAGTTCCTGCAATGCAAGACGGCAACCGGGAAGCATTGCTCATGCATCGTTACTAAGAGAGTAGGTGAGGCAGGAGGCTTCTGAGGGAGTGGGAGCCGGGTGCCTTCTGGAAAACTAGCCTCTCACTGGTGCTCGGGTTTTGGAGCGTGTGGATTGGCAGAGCGGGATGTTTCAGCTCGTATTGAGGTCTGGGACCACGGTGCTTCTGCTCCACATGCCCTTTGGGTGAGATGAAGTGAAGATTGTCCCACCTTTCCACTCCTTGTCAACCTCATGCCAAGTAACCCGTAACACATCAGACATAGCCCATCTGACCACAAAGCTTTGGTTACTGAAACTCTAACTCATTGAAATGTCCTTTTCACTGAAGATAAAACAAGAAAGTACGTCTCATTTCAATCCATTGCTGAAATCAGTTCAAAAACCTGTCATGCCACTCTTCTGGGTATTTCTCGGGTCATTCTTCAATGTTTTGGAGACACCCTGATAATTCTCACCCAGGAGCATGGTGGTGGTTTAGGGGAGGAAGGTGCGGGAGTTTGTGCTGCACGTACCCTGAGCTCTGGCTGATGACCAGCCTGGAGGGTGACCATTTAGATACAGACTGGCACGTCTGTATCCTCTTGTACCCATCGTATCGCCCTTCTTCAAAAGAACTTGTATTGAGCAGTTTAGTTCATCCTGGGCTCTGGTTAGTTGACCTGTTTTTGTATTTAAAAAGAAGCCTGCTACATTTCAAAAACATTCAGATGGTATTTTTATGTTTCCCTTTTTTAGGATTTTGGAGTGATACCATGATGATACAGTATAGCAAACACAGGAAAATGAAACATAAATCTTTAGTTCTCTGCCCATTCCCATTGAACAGCAGTTATCTGTCTTTTATATTCACATCAGTAAAATGATTAAACAAAGACCATTTTCTGATCACATTTAATCTACAATAATTAGGATTTTATTTGGAGAAGATGGACATTGACATCAGAGTATTCTACAAAGTATCAGAATGATTATTTTGTTAAATCATTTGGTTAAATCAAAAGAATAGAAAAGAAATAAGAATGATTTACCAAAAAGAATCTAAGAAAGGGAAGATTTCAAGGATATAAAGCCTGGCTTGTCTTTCAGACAGAGGTGCCATTTGTCCTAAGACAAAGCATGACAAAAGTAGCTAGAATGTCAAATTCTAGGTATAATGTGAAGTGTGTGTTAGAATTTCTTCTCAAAAGGTAATAATGGTTTCAGGCTCCAAAACCCCTGCTTACGTGAATAGGATTTAGGTAAGAAATGAAAGGAGGGTCTGAAAATAAAGCAGGTAGGCAAAGCTTGAAGAGAGGCATATCTATTATAAGCTGATAATAGAAATTATCTGTTAAGCTGGGTTTTGAATTATTTAATAACTATATTAAAAATATGTCATGTCATCACACAATTGTTTGTTTCTCCTTACAAATGTGATGCATAACTTAAAATTAAAAGTATAACCTTTTAAAATGCCTTCAATTATAATGACTGCTCTGAAAGGTTGAAAACTCAAAATTGAAACCAGAAAAAAGTAGAGAAAACATTCTGAGGTACTGTTATGAAATAAAAGTACTGTCTTATAACTAAAATCATAAACATGTATATTTATAATGGCCGGCCTAAAACTAATTACTGTGGATGTAAGGCACACATGTTTTATTCACTAACTCTAACTCAGTGACAATGACGGACCAAAATTCTAGAAGGTGAGGAAAATCATCATAAAAGGAAGGAGAAAAGAAAAAGGCAGTTCTGTATGCTGACTTAACAATTTGCCATGAAAGATCTGAAAGCATTTCCTGGGTGCGATTGCTAGTCAGTTAAGTTACAAATAAAAACCTACGGCACAGAAAAATCTAGGAGGAGCTGCAAACTCAGATACACACATGGGCCAGGCCCCAGGCAGGAATGTAATGGCCTGGTGGGGATGTGGCAAACTGGAGCGTGTCCAAACTAAAGAGAGTACTTCCGTGAATTATTGCCATGTGGGAATGCAAGCCTAATTTTGCCAGATCTCTTACCTTTTTGGGAAAACCTGAAAATCCAGATGTTTAGAGATTATGAGTCCCTGTGGCCTCACAAGCTCCTAGCCTGCACGAGTTTGCCGAGCATAGGGGAGAGAGCTGGGTTGAGGCACCTACTGCATTCTGGCCATTCAATAGATAGAAAGAAACGCAGAGAGTAGAACACTGTTTGACATTAGGTAATACACGGTTGATGACAACATGGTGCTTACGTGTGTATAGTTTAGTTCAGTTAATAGCACTTCTCATATCTTATACCATCTAATTCACATGGTCGAAGAGTTGAAGGTCTTTCTACACTGCCCATTTATAGGTTCCCCATCTCACAGTGGCCGCTGCCTAGGTTTTCCTTCCCAAGCCTCTTCACCTAGAAGACCCAACTTATTCTCCAAGGCTCTGAGAAAACTTCCATCAGGCCTCTAACTGGGCCGGGACCTTGTGTCATGGCCCCAGGACCTCTTCTTTGCAGCACTGTCATAAACACGAATACGTAATTGTTATTGTTGGTGTTCCCGACTAGACTCTAAGCATCACGAGGACAGAGAACTATATCTGTACTCTCAGCGTCCACTTCAATGTCCAGTGTGTATTTATAATAATATATGTTGGCAGAAAAAGAGACACTTTAAGGAGTCACATAAAAATTTACGTATGTGTCCAAAGATTACTCTTGTCATTCAAAATCCTCTCTGGAGAGTCTAAATGAGAACTATATTTTATCTACTGTCAGGTAGACTTGTTACATATTTCTGAGAGTCCTTCTGAAGTTCCTCTGTTGAGTTGGAGACTCCTTAATTTTTCTGGGGTTCCTGTTTCTCTTTTTCTGATAGGTATAAATCATGGAGCCTTCCTTAAAATGGCCATTTAGAACAAATGTTCTGCTTTGTCCAGACAACAGAAAGGATGAGAAATACTAATTGTGGTAGGTTGTAAAAAGAGCCACAAATTGTTTCTGTCTCTTTATCCATGCCCTCAGATGGTCCCCTCACACAAGTCTTGGCTATGTGACTTGTTCTGGCCAATGTAACAATTCACATATGATGCAAGCAGAGACTCAGGTACTAGGAAATATTCTCTTTTGCTGCTCTTGGAAACCCTGTGACCCCCATCATGTAAACAGGCTGGGCTGCTGAGGATATGCAGACCAATTATCCCATTACTCCAGCCAGTAGCCTGCTGACAAACATGTGATTTTGGTCATCCCCGACTAACCAGTCTCCAGGTGGCCTACCATCTGACTGCGGTTGTATCAGTAAACCCAGGTGAGCCCAGCCTCTGTCGCTGGACCACAGAATTGTGAGTTAATAAATAATTGTTGTTTTAAGCTACAAAGTTTTGGGATGGTTTGTTATGTAGCAAAAAGTAACTGAGACACTATTTTTCAGGGTTGTGGTGCTTTTTCAACAAGACTAGACTGAAAAATTTGAATATCAATCCTCCCCCCGCCCCCTGCCCCCTACTCCACCTATGAACTATTACTATTAGCTTCAATAAAGCAGAAGCCAAGCAACATGGGAGAGCCGCCGATAGAGATAGGGAATGTGACCGGAAGGGACAGAGTTCAATGCTCTTCTCCCAATAGCCCTTCTCTAGGTCTCATTAACACCAGTGTGAGCAGCAGATCTGACAGTGAGGAAAGAGGAAGAGAGTGGGTGGTGGTGAGTTAAGCCGCTGGTAAATCTTGTACAGAGAAAATGAAAGAACCTACTGTACTGGCATTAGATCACAATATCCTTATTATATTAAAAAAATCCAGTTAAAATTTCTAGCCCCGGAAGGCTAAAGAATGAAGCCAAGCAAATATGGGGACTATGCAGTGTATCATTTTAATGTAGAGAAAACATACCCATTAGATGTGTAAGCTTGCCTTTGTTTGAGGCCTTTAAGCCTTTCTTAGCATTTTTAGGAAAACACATTGAAAGTAAACATTTGTTACTTTCTAAAATGCTGCTCTGGAATTTTTATGTTTTTGTGCTGAATCTTGACATAGTAATTTAAAACAGCAAGAACCACACAAAATGCAGCTTGTCGTTGCAGAGTTGGGGTAGAATAGGGTGCATGTTTACCGAGTGCTTTCTATTTGTGGGGCTTCATCTCATTTAATCTTTGCAACCCACCCTGTGAAGATTGTTTTATCTTTATTAAACAGATGAAGAAACGGAGTTTCCAAGAGGTTAAATAACTTGGCCAATGGTACACAGTAATTAGTAAGATTATAAATGATAGACATAGACACCAAATCTGAATCCACTGGCCATGTTGCCTCAGCCAGTGTATAGTACTTTAGCATTAGTGATAATAATGATTATTTTTATCAAGCCCTTATTATTTGACTTTTTTCATTAGAAAATAATAGCTGGAAATTATTGAGAGTATATACGCCAATAATGGTCTAAGCACTTTACACATAATAAAAAATTTAATCCTCACAAAACCCTATGAGGTAGGTATATTTATTGTCTCCATTTTCGAGATAATGAAACCAAGGCATAAAGAGGTTAATTTGCCCAAAGTGGCATAAGAAGCGAGGGATGAAGCAGATATTACATTTAGATCTGTCAAAGCCCAAAGATACTACATTAAATCTGTTTGGGCTTTCTGTTAAACCACACATCTTCACTTTTATGCTTCTCCTGAAATAATGTGATATATTTTGGACTCATTACTATAACATCTGCTAGAGCACTGGGTCTCCAAAAGGAATGGTGATTGGTCACCACTTAGAAATTCTCAAAGAAACCATCCCCCTGGAATATATGTTCTGTAAGATTAGCTCCTGTCTATCTTGTTCCAAGGATTGAATCCCTCTCAGGGAGCACAGTGCTGGCCTATGGTAGGAGCTCAATTCACATATGCAGCATGAATCCAGTTCTACTCTACAAGCAGTGGAGAGGACATAACACTAGACAGCCCTTTGGGCTCTTTGGTAGATTTGGTAGATAGATACTATATTTGTTTCCTGGGACTTCTGTAACAAAGTACCACAATCTGGGTGGTTTAAAACAACAGAAGTTTGGGGCACCTGAGTGGCTCAGCTGGTTAAGTGTCTGATTCACAACTCAGGTTGTGATCTTAGGGTCGTGGGATCAAGCCCTGAGTCAGTCTCCACGCTCAGCGTGGAGTCGTTTTGAGAATCTCTCCATGTCCCTCTGTCCCTCCCCCTGTCCGTGTTCTCTCTCTTTCTGCCTCTCTATATAAATAAATAGAATCTTAAAAACAAAAAACCCCAGAAATTTATCCTTTCCCAGTTCTGGAGACTTAGAAATCTTGAAATCAAGCTTTTGGCAAGGCCATGCGCTCTCTGAAAGCTTTAGGGAAGGAGCTTTCCTTACCTTCTTCTTTGCCTTTTCCACAAACCAAGCAATGCCAAGCAATGCTGCTGACATTCCTTGGCTTATGGCAGCACAATTCCAATCTCTGCCTCCCTCTGCCCACAGCTGTCTTCCCTCTGCGTATGCCCGTGTCCAAATTTCCCTTTTTATAAGCATACCAATCATACTGGGTTCAGGCCCAAACTCAAATCCAGTGTGACCGCATCTTAACTTGCTCACAACTGCAGAGACCCTATTTCCAAATAAAGTCACATTCACAGGTTCCAGGTGGATGTGAACTTCAGGGAGGGAGAACTCTTCAGCCCAGAGTAGATAGTTTAGGAATTTAAAATAGGTTGACGCTTGCAGGGCCAAACATAAGAAGAGGCAGGGCCAAGCACCCCTGGTCCAGACTGGGAAGGGTCTCACCACCCCCAACAAACAACAGCCCCAAACTCCTTTTGGCATGGGCTTGATTTTTAATTTCAAACACCTAGGGAGGCAAAATATGGTAGACTCTATCAGCTGTGATATCTTACTGTAAATAAATCTCTCCGAGAGCCAATGTGGATGACAGAGAAAGAAAGAAAAAGCAGAAAAACTAAGGGAAGGAAGCAGGAGGTTGTAGGGAAACACCACTGGACAAGGAGAAAAGGGGCAGAGCTGCCAGATGCCGAAAGTCTGGGTGGATCCATGCAAGGATCAAAGAGACAAGAACCTTAGAACAAAAAGCAGCTGGAAGAAGAGCGCTTTCTGTTAGTCATTGGCAGAGGCATCTGATTATAGGCACCAAGACTCTTCACTCTCCAGGAAATGGTGTAGAGGCAGGACCTCTGAAATGTTACAGAAAAAGCAAGGAAGCCACTTGGAATGAGTGCAGGAGAGTTAAGGGCGTAAGGCAAGAGGATATGAGTCTTTAAAAAAATTCATGAGTTTCCTTAGGCAAGATGTTATGTGTTTTCCTATATCTTCCCATCTAATGCCAGGCACCCATTGGAGGGTCTGCATCACTAGCAGTTCAGACACCGTACTTACTGTGCTTGGGAAGTCGAAAAGGAATGTGAAATAATCCTGCTCTGCAGCTCTCCCAGCCGGGGTGAAGAATCGATACCTAGTAAGCTTCACTGGGCCAGTGCCGTGGCCCCAGGGGCTATGGGAGAGGAGAGGGGGCATGACTGGCCCTGAGGAGAGGCTGGGAGGGGCAACTTCTCTTGATCGGTGGTCTCTGCAGGTCTCTCCAGGGGGTGACAGAAAGAACATGGGTGAGGAGTTGGACCACCTGTGTGGCCTTGGGTAAGTTACTCACCCTGTCTGATTTTCCACCAAAAAAAAACAAGTGAAAATATTCACACAGCACCACCATTCTGGGCACATAGTACAAGCTTGAAAATTGCCATTCTCTTTTGCTTTCCTTGATTGTTGAATTCATTCTTCAGATAAACCTCTTCTGTGATTGAAGTTTCTTGAGCTGAGTTCAGAAATGTTCATCTTCAGCATAACTTCATTTGCTTTGTAAGTACCCTCGATTCAGCTGGGGCCCAAAGTTTCATTATGATTTTAATTTCAGGACCCAAACTGGGTCCTTGGCAGAGGGGGAGTGAAGTATGCCTTCTATACCTTCGCGAGCAGACGGCTGTGAGGGGTTAAATTGTGATAAACGCATAGCTTTCTATGCGCTTCCCAGTTCAGTTCTGCTGTTGTGTATTGCAGGATTTATTTTAAATGCTCCATTTTAGAGGAAAGTGTCTCTTTTGCATTTGGATATTTTTGTACAGGGCAATGGGGTAGGGCTGTGGGCGCAGACTGCGAGGCAGTCCCCCAGGTAAATCTGGTGATACTGTTAATGAAGAGTTTAAAAAAATGCTAATTAAGCTCTTTATTTAACCACTCCAAACTCTCCTCAGGATGGTTACAATAGCAATGATTAAAAGTTGCAAAGGTATTGTAAACTTCTCTGGGGGGTATTTTTTTCAATAATGCAAATGATCTCTCCAGCTCTTGTAACATCATTTAAAAATGAATTTTGATTACTTCTGAGCTTGTAAGAAAACTGGAATCATAAATGTGCTCATTTCCCACAATGAAGGGGGACAGGGAAAGAGAAGAGCAAAAGAATACATCACATTTCTAAGTAAGCAGTCACAAAAGACCTTTAAATAACTCAACTTCCTACCATATTTTATTATCGTCTCTCAGTTTTACAGCATTATCTACCATAGAAATGCAGGAAGATTTGTAAAACACTATAGCATTTAAGTCATTACATTTTATAGCTAATTTCTAATGTGGATTTGATTTTTTATGAGCAGAAAAAGAATCTAATTTGCATTAGTGACAGTAACTAGAGAAATTTAACACCTGGCCCTGGTTGTACCAGAAATTGAATATTAGGTACTTGGGTGCTAAAAACCCATTCAGATCTTCAAGGGGGATTTTTCATGTATTTATGTGCTGCTCTCATGTTTATCATTATAAAACTGTTCATATTATGATGGAAAAAAAATCTCACTGCCTACGAAAATTCTGGATATACATTTTTCATCCTCTGTAGGAGAAACAGAATTATTTCCCCATTAGCAAGAACACACCCTAAAAAAAGCACCACCATTCCACTCGTCTAAAAAATACCACAGCAGTCTGCGTGAGAAGCGCTTTGATTCCTGCTGGCCTTTCCCATCTCCCTTCCCCGCAACCCCCCCCACCCTGCCAGTGCTGCTTCCCCAAGCCCCCCTCTATTTTTTCTCTTCCTCACTTCTCCTCCTAAGCCCCCTCCATGTCGCTGTTTCCCAGGGAGAAGCTTGGGTGCAGTGTATCCAGGCAAAATTAAACCTCTGCTAAGAAGATCACATTGTTGTTACACAAGCAATCCATATGTTTATAAAGTGTAGAAAATTAGGAACCGCAAAAGAGGCGAAGCCGGTGTTAAATGATATGGGAAGTGACACTTTACATAGCCAGTTACAATTAACACATTGATGGCATTTTGCTGGCTCCTTGCAGTGATAATGCTGTTGTCAAATGTGTTTAGTGCACCAAATCTCCTGGAGCCTTCAGCCAGGCAGCGAGCTTTTGACAGATTGAAGGTTCGGAGATAGGCTATCATGACAGATGGAAACTGGCACCGATGTTCAGCTTTCGCCGATCACAGGGGACCTGCCCCCCTTATTCTGCAGGGCTCGGCTCTGCAACCTTCCCCCTTCTGATGAAAGCAGGGGATGGCATTGTTAAATAGTGCATCTGTGTGAGTTAGACTCCTCTGATGAAAGCATAAGGCAGACGCGCCGCGAAGCAAAAGACAACCTCTGCTCTAACTGCATTTTAGATAGACTGGAGGAAGACCCCAGGGAGCTGGGAGAAAACTTTGGCAAATTTCAGACAAAAATGGAAAAAAGTCCACCTATTAATTTCTTCTCCTCAAAGAACATAAAAATAGACCTCTGATGATAAAAATCCCAATTAATGACTGTCATAAATAGCAAGCAATCTAGCAAGCTAGCAATCTTTATGGAGTTGTGTGCATGTGCTTTTCTTCTCTTATGCTCATTTTCTTGTTATTACTCAATTAATTCCCAAACAGTCCAAGGAAATCTGTGAGGAGGTACCCAGGGGCAGTTGTGAATAGTCAACTTGACGGAAACTAATTCAATTACTCCAAGACACTCTTCTTGAGATTGGGCTGGGTTCTTGAATGTAGGTTTTAAAATCCAGGGTAGGGGCGGACAGAGCTTTACACAGCTGGGCATAAAAGGGCAGATAATATAGTTAATTAACCTTTCACCCTCTCCCACCAACCTCCTTTTAAGGAAAAGCATTAGTCATTTTATTTCAAACGCCCATCTATTTTAAAGGCTTTCACTTCAGCTCCTGCAGTTCTTTCTTCCTCTCGCTGACAAATTCCTCTTTAATTTTCTTAAAGTGGCTGAAGAGCCCTCTTTCTTTCAGTCTTAATCTTCAATTCTGCTCTTGCCCATACAGGTTGGGAACAGCCAGTCCTGCAGCCCATTTGAGGTATGATAATCAGCTGATTAGCTAGTGGAGTCGTTTTCCCTGAGGCTCTTTTGTGTGAAAAATCCTCACACTCAATTGACGTGTGGACATCATAAAGCTGATGAAATGCAATTGTAATGAACAAGAGGGAGCGGCGTCTGCAGCCATCTAAATGAAGGACCCTTCCCTCTTGCCATGCTAATTCAGAAAATCTGCTCTTAACGTGTACTCCCCACGGATTCCAAATCGAGGCACATCTCCATGAATGCATATTCAAGAAGTGAATTAGCCTCGGTGGCAAGTGAGTGCCTAGCCTGGCCAGACTGATTCTAATTTCAAGACAGATTATACCGTATCAGCTGTGGTAATGATCTGACAGTTCATTTGTGACGAGAGTCCTACAGGCAGGTTTACTGCATGGACAGACACAGGTGCATAGAGAGAGCAAGCAAAACCTCTCGAACAAGACCAAAGGTTGTTTTACTGTCAGATTATTTCAGCCAAAATAGCCCGATGAAGGAGAAAAGAGGTAGTGCATTAAAAAAAAAAAAAAAAAAACCCAAAACAAAACCCACTCATCTGCCCTCATATTTTAAACCCTGGTTGTAATGGTGGCCAATGGATGTTCCCTGCCCTATTATTATGGGGTCATGTCATTAAATTAGGAAGAAAGAGGTGAGATCTCCCACCCACACCCCTTTTCAGAAAACTACATTACTTGCTAAGAAATTTCCAAGCGAATGAAACTTGGCATACAAGATTTTTTTTTCTAAATTGAATTTCACATGAATCAGTTTGTAGGAAGAAAAAGTCTGCAGTATTAGGGAGAGAAGCCGTTCATTTCCATGGCCAGCTCTGTGACAGTTGCTAATACAAGATGACAGGTTTGTTCATCACGATTTTGGCTCACCTTTGGGTTTTCTGTACTATTCTTTCTATTAATACATGTTAATTAATGATGGTAAGGAGTGCCTGCCTTTATATCGAAAAGCTCAAAGCACTTTCCAGACATTGATTTATCTTTGAGAGTTAGAAAGAGGGCAGGCATTAGCATGTTATTTTTACGGAGGTTGGAAGGGAAGGGTGGTGATGAGTGACTCGTGCAAGGTCACACGGCAAGCCGGTCCCAGAGCTCTGCCTTGAACTCCTTCTCACCTCCCTCCACAGCTTCAGACACAGAAAATACTCCAGGGAAAGGTGTTGCTAATCCAACATTAAGGAGACTCCTTCATAAGCATTGCTAATAAACACAGCACATGCCTTAAAAGCAAATGAACAAGACAAGCTTAATAAGGACTGTTGTTACTACCGGGCAAGCTACCCAGGATCTGCACGGTTCACACGAGGTCCTTGTCAAGGAGCCACGCTTCCGAGATTACAAGAGCCACTCCTCGGTCTCTTTCTGCTTCTCTTCAGCACTCACACTGACCTTGATCTATAGCCTTTCAATTCAGTCTAACTCAGTAATAGTGCGGCGTGTGCCTGTAGACATGATCATAGATTATTTTGCTTCCTTCAGTAGGTTTGGGGGCACAATTTGGGGAGGCTGATAAGAGCTGTCATTGTTCAGCCTGGTGCTCTGGTGATCAGGAGTTAACCAGCAGATCCCTGGCTGTCTGCTGTGGGCAAAGCAGGATGGTAGGTGCTTCAGGGAGCTAAGAGGAATGAGATCAGTTCGCACCCTATGGCAAAAGTGCCTAACACTCAAGTGCAGGAAAGGCAGAGATGCATGTAAGCAAACAAACCAAACTTGAAAGCATAAGCCTCATTCCAACTGTGCCAAGACACCCGGGCAGACCCCGATTCACCAACTGGCTGTTTTCCAAAATCTGCTTGTAAATCAGTGGTTTCAAACTCACCATGCGTTTTCCCACCGGAAGCTGACTTCTAACTGGTGGGTAGGCTCTCAGGCCAGCTGCTAAACCCATATCTAACCCATAGCATAGCTGACTGCACTATTAATAGTACACATACACATGACTGAAAAACGACATTGCACTAAAGGCCGCATTTGGGCTCTGAGATCAGTGGCTCGTGCCCAACCACCTGCTATTTACCATCCGGGGACCCTGCACAGGCTACTTCACCTCTCTGAGCCTCAACCTTCTCTGTAAAAGGGGTTGATAATAGTACTTACTTCATAAAATTGTGTTAGCGGTATTACAGGAGATGAGACCCAGAGCAGAATACCTGACCTGATCTATAGTAAGTGCTCAATAAATGCGAGGTAGGACTAATGGGATCGTAAATATTTAATCTTTGAGCTTCTGTTTCTCAAACTCATTGCTAACATTCCTCATGCCCCATTCCAATGCTATGAAGACAGCTGTGTGTGTCTGCATTTTGTTGTTCAAAAAGGGCCCTTCCTCATTTGCTTAAGAGAAGGTTTTATAGCCTAAGGGTTAAGAGTCAGATTCTGAAGCCAGGATGGGTTCGGGTTTTGCCCCTGCTGCTTACTCAGCCTAGTGACCTTGGGCATGTTACATAATCTCTCTGTGCCTCATCTGTAAAATGGGGATATTATTAGTCCATCGCTCATAGGGCTGTTGTAAGGATTAAGCAAGTTATCCTGTGCAAAGTGCCACGCTTGTGAGCACAATACAATGTAGCTATAATAAGGATACCATGGCCCGTCATTGGCAGTGACAAATGGTCAGGAAACCATGGCCCGGCTGGAGATTAATGACTGTCTTCAGGTGACAGTTAGTAATGATTTGGGACTCTAGGTTGCTCTCCTAATCCCTAGTCTCGTGCTCTCTCTAGATCACACTTCTCCCTCTACCACATACCTAGGAGGTACCCCGGAGTGTGAGCTAGCGGTTCGTGAGTACCCAGTGGGTGTCCAGCGCTGGGCTGATTTCCGTAGAGATCCCTTAGAAAAGAGAAGTTATGCTCCAGACTCTAAGCCAAGAGTTGGCAAACTCTGGCCACGGGCCCAATCAGACTGCTACTTGTTTCTGTATGGCCTTTGAGCTAAGGCTGGGTTTTGTATTTTTAAACGGTTGAAAACAATCCAAAAGAAGAGTATTTTACGACACATGATTTTATTAATTTATTAAATTAAATGAAATTCATTAAATTAAATGAAATTTGTATCAGTCTCTGAAATGACGTTTTATTGTAACAGAGTCATACGTATCGTCCACTGGTGCTTCTGGGCTATAGCTGCAGAGACGACTGATCGTAACAAACACCATGTGGCCCACAGAGCCTAAATTGTCCACGATCTGGCCCTTTATGAGAAAGGTTGCCGCCCGCTGGTCTAAACGCAAGATGGATTCTGCCTGGCTATGGCAGAGAGGGATGAGGCGGTTCAGTGATCTAACTCAAGGTATAAACACCAAGCCTCACACTGGCTGAGATGAGACTGTAATCGCCTCCCACAACCTGCGTAAGGTTTTAATATGATGCTCGGCAAAGTGTTAGAGGCAGAGAAGTGTAGTGGTTGAACCCACAGCCTCAGGAACCAGGCTGCCTGGGTCCAATCCCAATTCCATGACTTGCCAGTTAGATGACCTTAGTCAAGTTATTTACAAGACCAGTGCTCTAACCCCTGAGCTATGGAGCCTAGTCAAGTTATTTAATTTTTCCCGAGTCACTGCTTCCTTATCTATACGATGGGATTAAGGATTACATGACTTTTTACACGGGAAGCAACTTGAAGTGTGCTCTGCACGTTGCCAGCCCCGTGCTAGTATTCACCGTTGTTATTTTTGAAATCTCATGGCTCTTTGGAAGACAAGAGAAGGATGCCCTCCTCAGAGCAATGGGCCATGCATGTGTCTGCCCAAGCTCCCTGCGCTCACTGTCGCTCTGGACCAGCACCCACTCATTCCTCAGGCCAGCGCAAATGTCTGCATCTTTCCTGCTAAACTTTCCTTGAGTTGTTTGCTTCTTCCTGCTTCCATAGAACATTGTACATCCCTCCTTTAAGGCTTATGTTGAATAAGAAATTTTGTATACATTTTTGCTCATATTAGATGGTGAGCTCCTGGAAGGAAAAATTTCTCATCTTTGTCACCACAGTGCCCAGTATGTGGACTATATGATAAGCAGTAGTATCAGTAAATATTTGGTAAATTAGAGAATGAGTAATAGGCCAGAAAACTGCAGGGTTGAGAAGTCTCTAAGTTTTTTTTTGTTTTTTGTTTGTTTGTTTATTGTGTGAAAGCCTTCTAAGTGTGGCAATTACTTTATCCCTTCAAGGTACAAGCTTGTGATGCAATTAGAAATTTTGAGCCTTGGGGCTCATGAGTCGCTCAGTCGGTTAAGCATCCGACTTTTGATTTCGGCTCAGGTCATGGGATCAAGTCCCGTGTTGGGCTCCATGCTGGGCACGGAGCCTGCTTAAGATTCTCTCTCTCCCTCTCCCTCTGCCTGCCCCCCCCCACTCATGTGCTCTCTCTAAAAAAAGAAAAGAAAAAGAAATTTTGAGGCTTAAAATAAGAGATACATGGAGACTTCTACTCACTAAATTTAGAAATAACAGAAATTTTTGGTCTTGGAGAAGCTTTGTATGAGTAGGCCCAGATACCCTAAGTGACTATATGATCTTAGGGCACTCACTGACTTTGGACTTTCATGTATCACTGAAAAACAAGGAAAATGCACAATAGATAATCACCAAGGCCTCTTCCATTCCCTAAACTATGATATCTGCCTCTCCCAGAAAATTTACCAAATTTTGCTCACTTGTGAGTAGGGCTTCCAGCTAATGCTGGTAGGTAAGCTACTTAAGTTTACTGAACCTGAGTTTGGGAAATAAAGAGGAATGTGATCACTGAATAGACACATAAGAATGTGAGGCAAAGGGCGCCTGGGTGGCTCAGTCGTTAAGCGTTTGCCTTCGGCTCAGGTCATGGTCCCAGGGTCCTGGGATCGAGCCCCGCATCGGGCTCCCTGCTCGGCGGGAAGCCTGCTTCTCCCTCTCCCTCTCCCCCTGCTTGTGTTCCCTCTCTCGCTGTGTCTTTCTCTGTCAAATAAATAAAATCTTAAAAAAAAAAAAAAAGAATGTGAGGCAAAACGTGAATATATAAAGGAGGCTGGGGCTGCACCACGACAGGTGGGGGGCTGTGCTGAGGAATCTGGGCTCGAGTGAGAGTAGACAGTAGGAGGCTATGGTGGGTGTTAAGAAGTGGGGGGATGTGACCAACTTCTCGTTTTAGAGTAAGAGCTCCGGCCGCAGTGTGGAAACTGGGTTGGAGGGGAGAAAGAGAGCTAATGCACAACAGTGCCAGAGGAGGCTAAGAGGGGTGTTGAAGAGGCTGGATTTTATATTTGGGAATTTAGATAAAGGTGTGCACCTGTGCAGATGAAATTTACATGATAGGCAGCAAGAGAGGATATTTATGGTCAACTTTTATTTCTTGTGATATATATTCTGAATTAAGAAAAAGTCTTGGACTTACATATTTGTGGGCTCATATTGGAGCCAATATAGGGTAGTGGCCAAAAGCTTAGACTCTACATTTCACTCTAAATTCTTAATTAGCTCTGAGATCTTGGGTAGCTCATTTTACCTCTTTAAGCCTTAATTTCCTTGGCTGTACCTCCCAAGGTCATGGGGAGGATTAATGGCAGGACGCATATTAAGGTGCATATCCGGGGCCTGGTAAGCTGCATGTAGTAGATTAATGTTGGCTATTATCACTAGAGAGCTTTGGTGCTTTGGGTTCGCTCCAGCTGCAATCTCCTCAAACCTTCCAACGATGTTTTCATTCTAGAGAGATACATTTAGAAGACTCGGGCTTAGGCTGTTTTGCCAGAACTGGATTTTTCAAAAACCAGATGATGAAAATAAAAGTTAAAAGCCACTATTATAATAAGAGCTTAATCCTTAGAATCCCAGAAACAATTAAATGAAGCTATTTGGTTAAGTTAAATGCTGTTCTTTGAAATGAGCTTCAATGCACGGCTCACTACTCCAAGGTTCCAGAGAACTCCCGTCGCCTGCTTGGGAAGCCACACACAAGGTCAGTATTGATAGCTCACGCTTCAGTGAGTATATCAATTTAAAGCTTCATCAGTGATTCTCACTCATCTGCAGCCCTGCATGGCTGTTGTCTTGTAAGAACGGGGTGACTCACGAACCTATTAAGTAACTTCTTCACTTGTGCTCTAATGAGCCTATTGTTTCCCTGCAAGAACACAAACACCTGAGAACAAGCCACAGATAAGAGGGTGCACATTTCAGCGGTGCCTTACCTAGAGGCCATTTGTGTTTTGATTCTCTGTGCTTCCCAATTGCTTTGCCAGCCTAGTCCGGCCCACGTTTGATAACAAGTCCTGAGTAGGGCTGTCAGGGTCCCCCCCCCCCCCGTCCACTTCAAAGGGCGCGGATCACAGCTGACTCATCTGCCGTGTAGGGCACATGTGTAGAATTTGCATAGGAGACACTTGCTTATCTCCTGCCCACTCCCTGACACCGACAAGTGTCTCTGCAGTGAAGGCGGCCACCCTCCCCTTCCTAGGTCCACGCTGCATATGCAGGGGATGAGCCTGCTGCAGTGGAGAGAGCACAGAGCCCAGCCACAAGGAGGGCATCCTGGGGAAGTCAGCCAAGAAGTTCTCCTCACAGCCTGACTCAGGCAGGTTCTGGCCCCGTTTCTCTGCTACCATAATTCAAACTGAGTGTCCCCAGGTCCTCTATACATAGTATCATTGGTGAGAGATGAAAGATTGAGATCAGGCCCAACACTCTCCATGAAGGGGATAGTGGTTAAAAAAAAAAAAATATATATATATATATATATGTATATATATATATAACTTACACTTGGCACTCTTTGTTTAGGGAACAAACTTGATAAGGTTTATGGGCAGGGATTGGAAGATGACAGAAAACAGGTAAACTGTTCTATGTCAGAGATGAGGAGGAATCTGGGAGTGGAAAAGGGCAAAGAGGAGAGCAGATAGGAAGGGGGAGAGAGCCAGCCCCAGGAGGAAGGCTGGAGCCGACTCAGAAAGAGAGTCATCGAGAAGTCTTCTGTGGAAGGGTGACCAGAGGATTTTTAAGAATACCAAATGCTCAGCTTTAAGTGTTTTGCCTAGCTCATCTCTCCAAAGTTTGAGAAGTTGCTTGAGTTCCATCATTAAGGCAACGGGCTGGAGTCCTCAGAGTCTGGAGGAGGGGAGAATAAGCAGACGGAAGAGAAGAGCCCACAAGACAAGAAGTGAGTAAAATCAAGAGGAGCCAAAAGTGGCCATGGGACATAAGCCCCTGGGAAGCATCTAGAACTTCCACAGGATGTGGGATGGAAAGCTAGAGGGACTTTCATTAACATTTTAAGTACAGAGTAGCCTCAGCTGAGACCGGGTTCCATATACTGCAGTAAATGGCGTCCATCTGTCACTAATGGCTTCTAACCCATTGATTCTCTGTGTCGGTTTTCATGTATCTGGTCTTCAGTAAGTTTTCTTTGTGAAGATTGACCCATACTTGGGCCTTGAAAAATAAACTGGGTCAAACAGAATGTTGGGAAAATAGGAGTTATAATAACCAGGGCTTCTTAAGCTTACTGGAACTCATTTCCTGCTTTGTATCCTCCATATGGCCATTACGGGGATGGGATGGCAACTGCCCCTTGGGGGTAATAAGACCCCCCCCCCATTACCGGAGGGCTGAAGCAGAGGTTGAGTGACCAGTTGAGAGCTGTGCGGAGGATTCATGTGTCGGGTAGAAGCTGGACAGAAAGGGCTTCGGGCACTTTAAACATTGAGCTTCCATTATCACCTAGGGGAGGACTTAAAACTTTCAGAGAAGTTAAAAATATCCCAAATGTCTGTGGCTGTTTCTAAAGAATGTATATTTAGCCTTTTCTCCAGCTCTAGGTTAATCTGTTCCAGCTTATGCTAATTATGTTCTCATTATTTGGAGGAAGGAAAGAAGACTTGGACCCTCTCCAAGGGGTGGGGGTGGCAAGCTGCTCATGCTGTATGCTGGCAAAAGGGAGGCTTTGGCATGGTGAGGGACTGAATATCCACAGGACTGGGGAGCTGCGAGGGACCTTGTGGTCCGTGCTTGGATCCCATGGCAATGTGGAGGGCTCTGAGGCCACCCCACACCTGTTTGCAGAGGTTTAGATTGGGGTGGCTGGGGCTGAACCAGAACCACTGACCTCTGCAGGGTTTCTTCTGTGGGTCTAAGTAACAGTAGCGGCCTGAGGAGCTAGGAGGTGTGAGACACGAGGGTGTCCCTTCCTTAGTAGGAGCACAGCCAGGATTTCTCTTGATAATCTACCATTCTCTCTCTCTTGTTGAACAGTCATTGCAGATAGGGATGAGGCAGGGAGTCACAGTTTGCTCACGTCGCCACTCAGACGTGCAGGGAAAATGCACTTTTAAAATTTGGCTCTTCAAATTGAAGACTGATTTCTTTTCTCCATGAACCCCAGCTCAGAGTATCAGGGAAAAAATATTTTTCAGCTCACTCCAGTTTAAAGCTTGGTCTGATACAATAATTTGCAAGTAAATTGTTCTATCTCCTTCTCTCCCTCATGTGGCTTCTAGATGAGTGTATGTGACCGCAGGGCAAGGAGGAAGACAGGCCCTCGGTTTCCCACGGTGGCTGGCTCAGCCCCAGCAGGACCCACGCCCACCTAGCCCCGTGCAGCGTGCTGGCAGGTACAGGTGTAGCTTACGGTGTGGTCACGCTCCTGGTCATGCGCCTGGTTCGGGTACGCGGGTACCCCTGCCCCTCCTGGCTCTAGCTTGCTTCAGGACTCTGCAGCTATTTCCACCAGCTCTTGGGCAGGCCCAGGTTGGGGGGCTGGACTTAGTCAATAAAAATACAGGGCATCAAACTGTGGAAAGAACCAAGATGTCCATCAACAGATGAAGGGATAAAGAAGATGTGGTGTATATCTGTCTATATCTATATCTATATATACACACTGGAATATTATGCAGCCATCAGAAAAACGAAAGCTTGCCATTTGCAACGATGTGGATAGAACTGGAGGGTGTTATGCTAAGCGAAATAAGTCAATCAGAGAAAGACATGTATCATATCATCTCACTGATATGAGGAATTCTTAATCTCAGGAAACAAACTGAGGGTTGCTGGAGTGGGGGGGGTGGGAGGGGTGGGGTGGCTGGTGATAGACATGAGGGAGGGTATGTGCTATGGTGAGCGCTGTGAATTGTGTAAGACTGATAAATCACAGACCTGTACCCCTGAAACAAATAATACATTATATGTTAAGAAAAAAAAAACATAGTAGGAAGGGAAAAATGAAGGGGGGGAAATCGGAGGGGGAGATGAACCATGAGAGACTATGGACTCTGAGAAACAAACTGGGGGTTCTAGAGGGAAGGGGGGTGAGGGGATGGGTTAGCCTGGTGATGGGTATTAGAGAGGGCACGTATTGAATGGAGCACTGGGTGTTATATGCAAACAATGCATCATGGAACACTACATCAAGAACTAATGATGTAATGTATGGTGATTAACATAATAAAATAAAATTTAAAAAAATACAGGGCATCTACTTAAACAGGAATTTCAGATAAACAATGTCTAATTTTTTTTCAGCATGAAGTCCGTCCCAAATATTACATGTAATATTATTTGTCGTTTATCTGATATTCAAATGTAACTGGGCATCCTGTATTTTATCCAGCTACCCTCCTCCCAGGTCCAGTATCCTCAGCCACAATGACTGTGGCTCCTGATGAGGGAGTCCTTTTGGCCAGTTCAGCAGCTGCTTCAGGAGCCTTCTGTGTTTTTCATAAGGCACAGGCTAACATCTAGCTACCTTCTGTGCCCAAAGGAGTCAGGGATTCCCTGGGGGAGCTGAACCCTGGCCCTTTCTGGCTAAACAACTATGCTAGGCTGCCATTTCTCTCCTGAGGTGGCCACTCTGCAGGGTGCATTGGGCAGGAGCTTCTTCCGCCCCTGGTGTGACCACCCTCCCCACATATCTCTCATCCTCTTCACCAAATTCCCCAGGCAAGAAGAAGTGAGATTCTCTTTTATTTCCTCTAGGTCATATCCTTCCTCCCACAGTAGAGCACACATGCTTCGTGCCTGGCTGCCATAGTAGAGAGAATATTTTCTTGGCACTAAAGGAGGGCTCAGCGACCTTCATTCTCCAGTCTTGGTTCTGGTTATATGAAAAGGAGAACTAGAGGAATGTAGAAAGCACCCACTCAAGGAAATAACCTGGCTTGCATGGTTGTTGTTTTGCTACGCGTTCCTATATTGAATGACGAACTTTTTTTTTTTTTTCCTTTTCCTTACATTCCTTCTGTCTCAATCCTGTTCTCCCCCTGTGTCAAAGGATATCACCACCTGACTGCAGAGAAGATCGTGAGCTCAGGGAGGCTACAGAAAAGATCACACTGATAATTTTTCACAATGTCTCCTCCCTGTATTCACTTCATGAGGTACTGGCCGACATAGATGCTTCTATTCTGAGCGGGCCACCTTCTCCTCCCACTACTGAAAGGCTTGTTGTGATATGAACTTCCATTATGAGAGAAGTTGACTTTGTCTCCTGAAACCTTCAGGAGACTAATTAATTTCTGGGCAATAAAATATTTAAGTTTTTTTTATTGAATTATGACATTTCTCAAAGACACAGAAAGATAAATGAAATAAAATCGCAGCATGCAGGCACCTGCCATCTAGATAAGATTCTTGAGATAGGATCTTATAAACTTCAGGTTTATAAAAATAGCAATCAATTTTAAAAGATATGAAAAATTATCTGCAGCCTTTTGTTCACTGTCAAAATATCTTCTCTATATTTTTCTAGTATTTTAGGCTGCAGGTTGTGCCTCTCTGAAGTAAATAATCTAGCTACCAGGATAAAATTACATTATTTGATAGAACACAATTGGGACATGTAAAGAAGGGAAATAGTGTATACAGGATGAATTCCATTTTTGACTTCCTGAAATGCCATTTGTACGTTGAGCATTGGGGAGAAGAATATGGAATTCTGTTAGTTTGAAAATAAAATCATTGCCTGCTCCAGGTAATCTGGGTCTCCGCTGGCCTCCTTGTCTTCCTTCTGCTTCGCCTAAGTGGACCCATTGCTCCAATACGGGTTATTACAAGAAGTGAACTTTGTAAGACCGTTTACATAACCGATCATTTCTGCATTCTCAAGTACATGTTTTTAACTGCCCATGTGTCACACGGTTTCTTCTTTAGTTCATAAAATATTTCAGGGAGAAGTTAAATGGGAGGGCTATCCGATGCAATCTCCTCCTGGAGCTTCCGAAAGAGGTGGCGTGATCTGTCCTCTGGCCAGTAGGGGGCAGAGCTGTGTCCAGACGGCACAGCCCATGCTCTTCCGTCACCTGCTGCACCACACCACCTCCCTTCTGCTGATTAAGAAAAACAACCCACCATACATTCTGGTATCAAGAATGTCGTAAAGTTTAAATTGGCCTATCTTGTAATTAACTACATTTTAAGGGTTTGGAGGTGGGCTAAGCACCCCGCTTCAGCATATTAACTGTTTCACAAGGAGGAAGGGGAATTTAAACAGAAGACAAAAAGGGAAAACATGTTCTTTATTTGGTGGCAATGAAATCTGTTGCAATGTTATTGGATTATAACGGCCCCAATTTTTATCTAGAATCTGTGCCTCTGGAAACACAACCCTTAAAAATGAATAAAAATAATTTTCATGGACTTTTTAGGTTAACCTCATAATAATGGTATAGAAAAGTTACCTATCCGTGGTTCTTTTATATACATTGGGTTTTTTTTTTTTTTTTTGCAAAGTCTTTTCTGAGAAATACTTATTTTCTGTATCACCTTTGTTTCTGTAGAAAGATCCAAACTCTTTACATTTGGATTTAAAACTCTCCATTATCTGATTATATTTCCAAGGACATGGATTACTTTTTTTTTTTTTTTTTTTTTTGCCTCCTGCTTCCAAATTGGACCACCTAACACAGCTTCACTGTTGTTGGTTGGACTTTTGTTTATGATTTACTGATGTTCCAAACTCGACTCCTATTTCTAAAAGCACCTCGAACGCTTCTTGCTTCATGAAGCTTTTCCCTAGCTCAATTTCTACATCTACCCTCTGCAGAATGAATCTTTACATCCTTAGTGTTCCCATAGTATGTTATTTATACTTCTAATACACTAAATAAATAACTGGCTTGTGGAAAAGTCGCCACTTTGTCAGATGCATTTTGCTTAATTATTTCACTTAATTATAGCTCATGGAACATTCTGCATTATTACTTGGCTCAGCATTTAGCTCTTTCACTGGAATGTAAGAACCTTAACCGTGAACTTTAATGTCCTATTTGTTTTTGTGTAATCCACTGTATTGTTTTGCACAAGGTAAGGGTCCCAGATATTTATTGGCACTGAATGGATAGTGCAGTCCATGCTGACCAGAAGGGACTGAATTCCTAAATGTCGATACATTGTTCCTTGTCCTCAGATGAAGGCTCTGGTCCTGACCCAGCCGGCACTGCTCGCCTCAAATCCCACCTCTGACTTTGAAGTCTGCAAGCCACCTCACAACATTAATAGGCAAAGCTGTGACTTGCTGGGTAATAACACATTGCCTCGGAATAATCATTTTCAAATGAATCAACAACAGCAGCTATTTGCCTGATCTAATTAGCATCACCTTTTTTTGAGCAAGCGGAAAAAGGTTGGCATATTCTGTATGATGCAACACGCAGCAAATTATATAGACAAGGCAACATCACAGGGTCAGGCACTCACCTCCGTGGCTGAAGGCTTCCTGGCAGTCTCCCTCCCCCCACCCCCCTTTCTCCACTAGCTCAATAAATGGCTTGCATCATTTCAAGGATGAGAACGGGGAGGAAATCCTTAACTTGAAATCTGGCCTAAAGATGGTTTCTGTATTTAAGGAGACTCGCTTCACAGGGGCATTGCAAGAACAAAGGTGACATTCTCTTCACATTCAAGAATATTTGGGAAGTAATTTAACCTGAATGAGAAGTTAACTCCGCTTATTTACCTGGGAGGAACGTCAAGCAGAACAGTGTTACCCTCTTGTCCATCCTAAGAGTTAAGAGGCAAGGCTTTTGTTTCTATAGCCTAGGCCGCGGATATTGTGGGGTGGGGGGGCTTGAAGGGAAGACAGACGGAAGGGATGGCTCCATCTTTAGGCAGAATAAGAACCTGAAGGAGGATGTGTGTACAGGGAGCACAGTCTGCTAATCGCTGAACATAGTGCTCCTTCACTTGGAAGGCATAGTGGCACCTTGGATTGAGGACAGCTGACCGAGGTTTTGGGGAGGGAACTCTAAGGCAGTGATATGCTAGAGCCAGCTTGTCAAAGCACATCTCTTCCCAAATGGCATCATGGTAGACTGACAACTGGCCTTTCTCCATGTCTTCAGGACCGTGTAAGACCCCCAGACTCCCGAGAGACCCTAAGATGAGGAAGGGCCCTCTATGCCATCTGAAACTGAATGCTCTATCCACCCTGGTGAGGTCGAAGCCAGATAGAATTTGGTTTCAAAAAAAATAAAATGTGGGCTTTAGAGCCAGACTTCTTGTATTCATAAATCCGGACCTGCCGCTTGCGAGGTGTGCCTCACTAGGTGGGCAAGTGCCTCCGTTGCCTCATCTTTAGCACGGGAAAAGTGTGTCGTCTATCAGGTTGCTGTGAGGTACGAGGGCTTCACACATGTGAAGCCTTTAGAGGAGGGCTTGGCACAGATTAACCACCATCGAAGTGTTCCTTCTCATCGTCGCTGCGCAGGGGGTGCGCTGGAGCATATTCATACACGCTGCATTGATAGTTCTATTATTCTCTGTGTGTCCTTGGTTTCCTGTCCTCTTCCACGCTGTTGATTTTCGATGGCTTACTCTTGGACGGTAGGTGTCAGCGTCTACACCTCTTTATGTTTGCCTTCACATTGCCTCTGTGCCCTCATAACCCTTCCTGTTACCGCGAGTGGTGAACACGTCCATTTCGTAACTCCTCATTCTGTGCCCTCCACCCCCAGGTCCTGACACATAGCAGAAGCACACCACACACAGTTTTTAGGTTGAATGGAATCTGGATCTGTTGTAGGGGTTCAGCAGAGAATGCAGGCTTTAGTCAAGGCTTTCTGATGGGGTCGATGGTAAAAGAAACAATCACCGTCATCTATTAAAGGGTTTGAAATACTGTGGCTCCTCAGTCAAGAGGAAACCAGCCCTGAAGGAAGTCGCTGCCAGAAGATCACGTGGATCTTTAGAAGCAGAATTGGCTCCCTGCTCCGTTCTCCAGGTTAGAGAACAGCGCGTGCTTCTGTCTGCAGAGGGAGCAGCCCAAGGCCAAAAGACCTTTGCCAAAGCAAGGATTCAGAGGGTTGCCCCAGGAACCAGATTTTGGGGGCAGGGGACAGCTGTTTCATAGTATGCAGAGATTTCAGTGGGGCCTGAATTTGTCAACTAGGGCAGCCAGAGACCTCTTCTCTCCTCCTGTGGTTCTAGGAAAGCACCCAGCCGAAAGACCCATTTCCTCAATGCACAGGGTGTTTCTATGAACTTCATGGCTTAACAGTTAACCAAGTATCCTCGTAACAGCTAAGTTCTCTCTGCTTAACAAATAAGAACAAACTGCATTGGGAAAGACAAAGGCTACATAGCAGGGGTTGGTTTTCTGAATTAATACTCCAGTATTCATAGTACCTTGGTACTTAGTATGTCACTCTGTTCAGCCCGTGCAGGAGTCTCAGGAGAGACACGAGAAGGAAGCTGCGGGTGGAAGAGGCGCTGACTGACGTGTCCGAGGACAGACAGCGGACCACGACCACCCAAGGCTTTGAACCCTTCTTTGCGACCCCAAGTGCCTTATCATTCCCTCTAAACGTGAACAGTTTCAAAGTCAAAGAATGGTCCAACTTGGGCCACAAAGGAATAGGAGTAAATAAACAGGACGACTGAGGCCGAAATAAATTCACTTAACTCTTAAATAATGGCCACAGGAAGGAGTTCAAAACCAACACTTTGATTTTTAAAAATGTGAATCTCTGGCTATCAAGGTTAAAACCACGGCACCTACAAGGCCAGGGTGAAGGGGAAAAAAAGGAAAACGCTGCGTAAAATTAGCAAAAGAAAGAGGACCATTAAAACAGCAGGAAGGAATAAAACCCAGAAAGCATGAAATAAGATGAAATCAGTCGGTTGGCTCCAACTCCAGTTCTGACTGTGGGGAGAGGCCCGGCTCCCCTTCTCCAGGGTAAGTATAAATCTAGACAAAGTGACAGAGAAAGGTTAGAAGTAAAAGGCAGAGCGAGGAGTTATCTGAAAAACGCAGGTAAAGGCGGCCAAGGACACGGCATCATTAATAGCAAATGTTGTAGAAATCAAAGGAAAAACAAAGCATTAAGCAGAGGACAGCTTTTAAATGAAGGTTAGAGTCTCCAGTGAAGATATAACAGAGGTGAGCCTTAGGCACAAGAGTGGGGAAGGACATTAAAATGCCATCTTCAAAACCTAACTTATCAAGCAGGCTCAAACTATAATGTCGTTTAGCCCAACCTCCCAAACCACAGATCCTGCTGCTTTAGCGACATTATTTGAGACCCTTGGCCAACATATCCTCCTGCCCTGGGGGCCCAAACCCTACAAACAGTTCCAAGGGGTTTATTTGCTTCCTTCCACTCCCCTTCTCCGTGACGCCTGTAAACACACCGCACAATTACAAAGTCGCAGCCGCACGCAATATTGGAGCAGAGACACCCCGTTAAATCCGTTCCTGACAGCTGCGAGCCCCTTTTAAATTTCAATTATAAGATCAACAACTGTAACCGCTAGCAGACCGTTACCACCCAGGGTTCAGGGAGTTCTGGGGGTGGCGCGAGCCACCTGGAGAAAGGAGGCCTGCTGAGAGAGCCCCCTGATCTCCTCACCTGGCCAAACCTGCCTCCACCCCTGAAGGACAAACCCAAGAGCAAACCTGGAAGGCTCACACCCCAAGCAAACCCGAGGCCTGGGGCTGGAGCCTGTATCAGCAGTCGGGCCGGCTCCCTGACTGCTCCCCATTTTCTTTCCTTTCCCCGTGCCGGAACTTGGAAACCAGCCTCACACTGGAAGTTAGGAAAGACAAAGACGCCGGATTCCCTGCTAGTTCTCAACTCAACGAACTACTCCCCAAGTTCAGCTGCTCTGGCTCTTTGCAGACAAGAGCGTGGTGTGGTCCCCCAGCAAGTGCAGCCGGCAGGTGCCCCCTTGGCCCATGGCTCTGGTCCCCCGTGGGAGGACGCACGCACACAACGGTGCCGCTGGGCTCCCGGGGCCTTCATCCATGACCACAGCAAATGGGGATGTTACCTGGTTCACGCCAGTCTCCACCTGTGTCCATGCCTGCTGGGTCATTAGCCAGACCCAGCTCCCGACAATTCCCAAGGTCAGCAGCTGAAAAAGCACGCTTCCACGCGGGGCCTTGCTTCCTAGAATCTCTCCGCCCATCCAAATCCACCCCAGGTTCCTTGCTTTTAGGACTTAAATTAGACTGACTCTCATCCCGGGAAGACTGCCCTGAGTTTTCTAGTGTAAAGTCCATTTAGCAAATATTTATTGAGCTTCTGCAGAGATCTGGATTCTTTATCTTCAAGGTCCTTAGAACTTGCGGATAGAAAATTAATTATCCATGACCTTACCTTTTGGTTACTGTTGTAAAGTCCAGATGTGTATATCTCTTTCAGAAATCACACATCGGAAAGTGTTGCATTCCAAAGGCTTTATACATCTTCCCCCAGAGCTGATTCGGCCATTTGCAGACCTTCCTCAAGAGAACAGCCTGTTATTGCCATGTTCGCTTCAAACCCCGGCCACCCATATTCGTTCCCTTGAGAACTCTGAAAAGCCACCTTTCACAGATTAGGACTTTTATAAAGAAGTCTCACTAATTAGCCTGGCTCCCCAAGCCTCGGATCTAAAAGAATCTGGTTTAAGAGGAATGTAAAGGGACATGAAATGTTTTTAAATTTTCGCAGTTTCTCAGGCATTCTTCTTGACTCTACGCATGCTCTTGACCTGTAAGAACACCATGGAGCCAATACTGGTAGCCGTGGTTGAGATAAACTGAAGAGAATATAGTTGGGATGGTGTGTCTTTGAAATTAAGTTTGAAGAAATCACTTCAATGTTAGCACTCAGATATTTTCTTGCGAAATTTATGTTTATGGTAAAGCATTTGCAAATTTGTGTGTGTGTGTGTGTGTGTGAGAGAGACATCGAAGCCAGATGCACTGTCACACAGCACTCCTCCAATGACCCCGGGAAGCCCTTTACCGTCTTTGTGAGAATATGCCTAGCGCATTTTATATTACTCCAAGCATTTGCTTTCACAGGACCTAAACTTTTAAACCAGTATCTTTCTTTCAGTGCTTGAAATTCACACTCGCCTGGAAGATGACGTGTGACGTTCCACAAAAGATGTCCTTATTCAGCTCTAGTCTGTATATCAATATTTTGTTAATGAGATGTTTTTTTAAAAGAAGTGTTTAAACTTCTAATTAAAAAAAGTCTTTATCTGTATCTGACAAACAACAGCTCATCTTAAATCTTATTTCTTGTTAAAAAAAAACTGAAGTATTTTGGCAATAAAGATTTGAAATTCAAATTTGATAAAAATGGATTGATAATGATTATCTCCCAGAGAAGCAAGAGTTCTTGTGTATTAGATAAGTAGCTATTAGTAATACAGTGCAACAACCTGTCAGCTACAATTCTGAAACTCCAAAAACTTTAAAGTTTGGGGAACTTATTTGGCAGCAAAACCTGACCCAAACCAATTCAAGGCTACTAGTATCTTGAATTGTTCTACTTTTTGTGAATATTGGTAGGTTTCCCTGCAGAAATATTAATGTGCTGATTATAGAGTGCCGCCCCACACCCTGTTGGGGATGTTACATGAGTTCATCCACCATGTTCCCTTCCTAAGCTGTAGATAATTTGAAATTTTGAAACATATCTTGTCCAGAGGTTTTAGATAAAGGATTTTGAGCCCGTAAAATCATACTGTAGTGGGTGCCATTATATTTTTCTTCAGGGTTTGACCTCACCATTTGTTCTTATGGTAAGATCCCATCTATCCACACACAATTTTTATATAAAATTTGCCCGTGGTTGCAAAAGAGAATGGGGTCTAGTCCGTGGAAAGAATTTTCTTGCCAGTTTCCCCCGATCTCTGTAACTATCGGGTGTCTTACCCACATCCTCAGTTCAGCTCGACAGCACTGCTTGCCCACTCTGTCCGGGCTGTGTGCTGGTGCCATCAGGAACGCAGACGTTAAGATACTGCCAGCTACGTACAGCAATTCTGGTTGCGGGAGGGGGGCAGTTAGACAGGTAAATACTACTCATCTGTAGTGACAGGTTGAATGTCATAAAGGGCAGAATTAAAAACAGAATGCTAAGGGATCAAAGAGGAAGAGTAATGCATGTTAAGGGAGGCTTCACAGAGGAGGTGACAGTTGAGCTTATGCATTTGTGCCTTTTCTAGGATGTTAAAGTTTTCACATGCAAAAGAAGGGAGAGATGCTATTCCAAAGACTTTCACTGGTCAGAAAAGCCCTGACCTTTACTACTTTTTTTTTTTTTTTAAGATGCTAGTATATAATAAACGAAAGAAAAAAATTCAAAGCAGGTTTACAAAAATTGAGGTATAAGGTTTACTTTGAATGCCCTTTGCATGAAAAATGCCATGCAATACGAAATCATGGGATAAGTGTGTTAGATTGCAAAAACATGTTTATGTCTAGTCTTCTAGAGGAGTGGTCTGGTTTAGTGACGTATAATGGACACCATCTTTGAATCCCATCAGTTATCCCTGTGACTGAATGTATTGACTTATTTGGCGATGAGATAAATGTCTAGGCATCAGAGCCCCTATGAAAGTGAGATCAGTAGGAGATAAAAACTTCTGAGCCCCCTGGCATCTGTCGCCTGCCTTCCCCCACCCCCAAGCTTGTTAAGCCTATGATGGTTTGGAGGGATCCAGGCAAAGGAGAGAGCATGGACAGAGGCACCGATGTATTCCTGTGTAGCTGTATTCTGGGGGAAGATGCATCGGCCCTACCAAGTTACGCGCAGCTTTGTGAACAAGCTTTGCTTTCTTTCACTTTTGTGCCTTTTCATACGCGGACCACTCCCTACACAGAATATTTGGCACCAATCCCAACATCATCCAAGAGAAGAATAAATTGATCTCTCTCTTGTCCTCATTAGACCTGAATGTTAACTATAGAAATTATCACGCTGTATTGTGGTAATTCCAACGCGTGTGTGTGTGTGTGTGCCCCATTGAGGGTATGAGCCCTTTATATTCCAAGGAACTATCAGAGTGGCTGACGCATCATAGCTCTCAGCAAGTTACATGAGTGTGTAAAAGACAGGTTGAGGCCAGATGGTGGAGTGTCTTCGATGTCGAGTGGAAGAAGCTTCGATTTTAATTTGCACATGTATCATTCCGGATATGACGGATTATACTGCAGTAACAAGCAACTCCCAAGTTTCAGTGATTTAACACCAAGTTTCTTTCCTGCTCATATCACATGTCCACTGAAGGTTGGCAGGAGGGCTCTGCTCCTTGTAATCACTCGAACATCCTGGCTGATGGAGGCTTCATCTTGATGTGTGTTTCTAATGATCACCAGAGCAGAGTGGCAAATCACATGCTGCGTCTTAAAGAGTCTGCCCTTTGTCATTTCCACCCATGTTGCTAGACCAAAGCGATTCACACAGTCATACCTCATTTCAAAGGGGGAGAGAAAGAACAATCCTATTCTGGAAGATCAAGAGCCAGACTTCTCAGGTCAAGAGTACTAATGGCAACTTCAGTGGGGAACAGGGAGTCCTATGAGATTCTTAACAACAACAACAAGCAATATATGGTTGAACTAATAGATAGAGTGTGAAAGAGCACATAGATGATCTGAAATTGGGTGCCAGGGGAAAGTGAGCTGGGAGACACACTGGACCAGCGGAGAGCTAGAAGGTTAGGGTTCTCTGAGCAGTCCTTGCATGGCACTGTGTGCTCATATTAAGCAAGATACTTATTCTGGCTTTGCTTCAGTACCTCCAAGGGGAAAAGAGATACAGTGATGGTAAAGTAGACAGCCTTCCTGTTAGTCTCAGGGTTAATGAAAGTTGGGGGAGGAGGTACTCAACTCCCTGTTTTCTATTCAGTTCTGAGGAGAGCTGCCTCTTCAACAAAACGAACATTTTTTTGAGTTCACAGTACATTTCCACAGCGACAAATTTTGCCAAGCTCACCAAAATTTGAGCTAAACCTGAATAATAAGTTGACTATGTATTTTATGAATTGGATGCACATCCTGCCGGGTTTTCCAAGTGGTTCTGACAACAGAATCCCTCATCTACAATACCCATCCACAGCCCTCATCTATAGCTCCGTTGTTGTTCTGAGGATAATATATTGATTGAGCCTCTTTCGATGGTGTTCTTTCCATGCTTCTCACATGAGGAAGAATTACTGCTGTTTTCCCCAAGGGACCTAAAACGACTGCATTTTTACACACGTTATTTACTGTATACATTCTAATATCAACATGGTCAATTCATTTATAATCTTTTTAACATGCCTTAGAGAATAAAAAGTCTGTTCTTAATGTTTGTAGGGGGAGGCTCTTATTTTCTTTTGTATGTAAGTTTTACTTTGCAACCCATTAATTGATCTTGTGTCCATAAATAGTTAACATTAACTATGCACAATTAGCATATGATAATGTATGACACATGTTTCAAGTGACTATTAGCATAATTATACTGAATATTATTGCATTCAGCTACGTAGGTCCACTCACAATATGATGGATGGTATGTTCATCTCTACTGAAGCCATTTACCTGGCCCAGAGTGGTGATTTTAAAATAAACACAGAGGGAAATAAATGCACGTAAGTTAAATACTGTTAAGCACGAAGGAGTATTTCCAAGTAGTAAGAGCTGAAGGGCAGCTGACCGGTTCTTTGGCTTTTAGCTAGAAGATTATTTTAGATCCATATTGTAGGATTTTAGAGCTCAGCTCTAAAATCCTTCGGAACTCAAAGGCTGTTTTATGTAAAGTGTTCTGACAGGCAAAACGATTCCTTTTTAAACATAATTCACCTCTGCTCTGCAGGCTTATTGTGGAGAACAGAAACATCCACACGTAGTAACAAACAACTATTTTTTACACATGCAGAATTGAAAGTGCATAAGTAGAAGAGAAACCCTCCTGCATTGTAGTGTTGGTCCAGAAGCACTAGGAGAAATCCAGCAAGAGAAATAAGGCTCAGGTCAATCCTCTCACCCGCTAGAATTATTAACAAGAGTTTACCTGTCTTTTCAAATGTTCTTTCATTAGAGCTTTTGAGTTTTCTATTCAAGTAAAATAAGATAAACGAATAGGCTATGATTGAACTTTCACTTTCTAGTTAAGAATTCACTATTTGAAAAGTCTATTAGCCTCCAAAAACGAGACTTCCTTTAAAAAGAACCACAAAAGCCCACAGTAAAGATGACCTTACGTTTCCCATTGTGAGCATAGCAAATGAGTCTATCCTGACTTGTCATGCAAACCAGTTTTTGTACCTGGACTTGATCCTGCTATTAGTGTAACTGGGAAAGGCTCATTCTGCTCCCCGCCCCTCTTTCCCTGTGTGTCCTCCCATTAACTTTGAGGGACCCATCTTGAGAGCTCTTGGCTGGTTTCTATTTTAAGAACCTAGTTCAGCCATTATAATTAGTCCCCAGTTTGTCTGGAATCCTGTCAGGCATTCAAAAGATTCCAAAGATCTTAAACAAGTCCTTCTCCAATTTTTCCACTGAAACATCTCTAATGGCAGAGGAAAGTCAATTCATCTTTGGGGGCCTGGGGCCCTAACTCAAAATGGGAAATGTCTTTGAAGCATTTCTTTTGCCATAAAGTTCTGTATACATGTTGTATTTCCCTGTGTAGCACATCTGACTTATTTTTGTAACCCAAAATCTTAATGTTCTAAATTAGGTATCAGTGAGTAGATATGTATATCATGTATGTATATGCACAGGCAGAAAAATTTACAGAATAGTGTGATTCCGTTTATATATTTGTGTAAAACATTTGAACATCTTTGTACGGAGCTGGTCCTGGGCAAAGTTTACTTTCCACAGGAATGCACTAATTTTTTTTTTTTGCACCAAGTGTGAATTAGTGCAAATCTAAAACAACAAATATAATCCGATTTTGAGAGTAAGAAACAGGCTTTCCTCAGGTTGCAGCTGTGGTAAACCTGACCAGATAGAAACAGATCTTGCTTTTTCAGCTTTTGAGTTGGAGAATTGTACAAGCTTTACACTAGAAGAAAAGATAGATTCTACTGTGCTGCACAAATTAGGAATTCTTTCTGTAGTGCTTGTGCTGAATGGTTATATAGACTAATTTTGAATAATTCCATCAGATACCTTGGTATAATTTGTGGTAGAAGGCTCAGGACACATAAGAGAGGATTAAAAGGCAAACAAAGATATCCCCTCTTCCCACAGTCTAGAGAACTAGAGGGTCTTTCTCAAGTTAAGTTGAATCCACCTAATGGTTCTTTTTTCTAAAATGCATTTCTAAGAATCCATCTGTTCCCTATTCTTGGTGACAGCCTCTGAACCAGGTGAAGGCAGGCTTTGCATTTCTCCTTAGTCTTCGCTAGATTAAGCAGAACCATTACCTTCAAGTATTCCTCAAAGCACGCAGTTTCCTTTGGAGGCTCAGAAGTTTAAAACTTGCCGCCAATGATTGCAACCTTCTAAATAAGGTTTTACCATCACAGAGAATAATGATTGTCACTCTATATTTGGGGCTCTAGCTCAAAATGGGAAATTTCTTATGAGTCATTTATTTTATCATAAAGCTTCCTATGCATTTTGTATTAGCATGCATAACACATCGGGATTTTATTACAAATCGATATTTTAAATTACTAATCATCAAGTAAACTGGATGGTTCAAAAAACCCCATGGCCCCCATCGCTCGGAATGTCCCCTCGCACACTGCCACCATACCATCCTAAATGGTGTGTTTTCAGAAGCAGTTGTCAAACAATTGTTGCAATGTTGTCCTTAAAGTTCTCTAAGTACAATGTCATTCTCTTAATCATCCAAACACTTGATAAACATTTGTTCACCACTCTATCCAAGGCCCTGGGATACCTTGAGAGCCTGACAATCTCAGTTCCTGCCTTCCCAGAATTTACTGTCAAAAGAGGGATTCAGACAAGTAAACAGGCAATCCCGAGGTAGTGTGTGAGACGCTGGGATGGGCCAGAGGACCCAAAAGGCGCTCACCTAACAGATGCTTGGGGGTCAGAGGAGGCTTCCTGGAGGAAGTGATACCTAAGTCCTGATTGGAGGGACCAGTGAGAATGAGCAGGTCCTGGGGGAGGGAAGGGAAGGGAAGGCGTGTTGGAGCTGCATGAGCTCAGTCCCAGGGACAAAAGCAAGCATGGCCCACGCGGGGACTGGAAGAAGGGCAGTATACAGCCGCTGCAGCTGGGGGTGAGGAGGGTTAAGGTTTGCTGTTTGGGAAGATAACTGGGGCCAGAACATGAAAGACCTTGAAAAGCTTGGTAATAAGTTTAGACTTAGTTCTAAAGGTCAGGAGAATCCACTAAAAGCTTTGAAGCCAGGAACAGATTGGAAGTGGTCCACGAGACTGGAGGCACGGAGGCCAGCCTTAGGCATTGATTTTTATTTTCTGAGCTTCAATTTCTCATCTTTGAAATGAGGACAATAGCACATATCTCAAGGATTGCTAGGAGATTTAAATGGAATATTAGGAAAAAAAGTAGCTAGATCGGGGTCTGGCATATATTAGGAGGCCAGTAACACACCCTGACCCCTCACAGGTCTGTGCTGTCATGCTTGTATTAGCATAACATGCTGGTAACTGACTTGATATTGAATCACCGAAAGATCCTTTAACTATAACAAGGCCCATATGACCGTTCAGTGAATGACCGTGCCTATCAGCCAAAGGGCAATTGATGTCCTTGTGCAAGTTATTAGAACTGTGAGCCACAGTTTGGGGACTGCTGGAAGCAACAGCTTGGATGTTTTTCCTTAGTCTTCTGTCCTCTTAGCACGTGTGTTACTTTTCATATTTACTCTTTTCTTTAGAGCTCATAGATCGTGTTTTTATGATTGCTCGATTTTTGCTACCATATAAACCATATCCATGGTAGAGTGGAGAAAAAGGGAGGGAGAGGGAAAGAGAGGAAGAGGGGCTGAGAGAGGGAGAGAGCCAGCGGAAGTGGTGGTAGCCGGACAAGCACAACTGAAGAATGACACTAGGTCTCTGTGCATGCGATGGAGGATAAAACTTCCCTTTAGAGAGTGGAAAACCTTATGCCAATCAAAAATAAACAGTGACACAAAACACTAACCTATTGATAGTTGAAACCATATTAGCAATATGCATACTTCAAATGTCCATTTTGAAGGAAATTGTCTTGGGGGTGTGGTTTTCCACAGAGCTATACAAGTAGATTTATATTTGTCTTCATTATTTTACCAAGTAAATTTACATAGTAAAACCATGCAGTAGCAACTCTATTATTCTCGATATTACTTAAAAAGATAATCTGGCCATGGGGCGCCTGTGTGACTCAGTTGGTTGAGCATCTGACTTGATTTTAGCTCAGGTCATGATCTCGGATAGTGCGATCGAGCCCCATGTCAGGGTCCCTACTCAGTGCAGAGTCTGCTTCTCTGTCTCCCTCTGCCCCTTCCCCATCCATGTGCTCTCTCCCATGCTTGCTCATGTGCACTCTAATAAATAAATAAAATCTTAAAAAAAAAATCTGGCTAGCGGATACAGTCTGGAATCCAATGGCAAAATATTCTCACCAGCCAGGGATTCTTCTAAGGGACCTCTCACTATAGGCAACTCTGAAGTCATACCAAGATGGAAGGAGCAAAATGATTTCTATCCAGGACCCAGTGGGGAGGTGGAGAAAACAACATGGATGCAAAATTCTGGGATCTTTCATTCACAGTAATAGGCAAATTATTTAATAGAGGTCTAGGGATTTAGCAGAAACCACCTGGCGCTTAAAGCAGAGACTGATGCACAGAGAAAACCATTATATTCTGCGGAGTTATAAGGTTAGTGATTGTGAGTCAAGATTTGACATTTATTTTATTTTTCACATTCCATGAGCAGAATTGGTACCATATGGCAACTAACCATTGAGAGGTTAAAAAAAAAAATCACCAGATGATAAATTTCTGCTTTTAAAATATAAGTGGATTAAAATGCTTTGGGCTTCTCTTTGTTTTTAGAATACTCCACCTTCCTTTTTCCTTTTCTTTCCCTGAGAAGCTCACCATGTAAGATCAATCACCTAGAAGACACTTAATAATGAGATGGCAGTGTTATTATGTGTATATGTAAGTTACAAGCTTGGATTTCCTAGTGGAAAGGGAAGGCCTTCACTGAAAATCCAGATTCAACATTTCTTTATAAGGGATCACTCACTTTTTTTCTCATTCTCCTGAAGCTTTAGCTAAGGAAAACCAAGCATTCTCTTTAAAATTTTAACTGGTATTCTCTTCATCATTTTATTAAAAATTACTGTTTCTACTTAAAGGTGCCCCAAATATCCTCCCTCTCCCTTAGTGCCCCAATTATGCCATTAGAGTTTTATTCCTTTAGCTAAAGACTAAATGGCTTGCTACAATACAAATATCCGCATGAAAGGGGTAGCAATTCGTTTTTTGTACTAGACAGGGACTCACGGATCTAATGTAGAAAAGGAAACTGAGGGCCCCCAAATTATTAGGCACATCGTGGCCGAAGGACAACGATCTGAGCTAAAAAGCAGCAGAAGAGGGAGACCGGCCCTGCCAACATAGATAAGCTGCCACCCAGGGATTTGGCTGAGCTCAGCTGCAGGTGGTTCCAGGCAGGTGGTTCCTTTTATCTCTATGGTGTGACTATTTGCAGGCAACAGTGCTAGAGGATCTGGACAGCAACCAGTGGGAAAGCGTTTCCTGGCTGACCGGAAACAGACCCAGAGGGTAGTCACAGGCAATCTGGAAAATCACACCGCCGTTCCCTCCTTGAATGGATTTCTGCAGAAGCAACAGAGCACAGAAATGGAAATGGCAGTAGCCGGAGCAAACAAAGCTACTGAATTTGTAGTGCAGGCATAGTGTGCGTGCTTGAAGAGGGCAACTTTGATGATGGAGCTGAGGAACTCTTATTATAGCAGCCAAAACCAAGAAGTGACAAGAGAATCCAGGTGAAAACCTGAGTGGGGCACATTAGCCGGGCAGCCCGAGCTAAAGACCTCCCTAAGCCCCGGGAGGTGGGCTCCAGAGTTAACACTCCGAATGCATTTGAGTTAACCCTTGTAAGCGAATATTCCCAGTGATACCCAACATTGATTGAGCACTGCAGCGGTGCTATATTAAGCTTGTCTCGGTTAATTTTCATAATAACCTGGGCATAATTATCCTCATTTTGCAGACGAGGACACTGGGACTTAGAGCTAACTAGTTCACCCCAAATTTCAGAGATAAGCAACTGTATTCACTTATTTACTAGCATTAGTAAGCCACAGACTGAGAGGCTTTCCTCACTGTTGTATAAGCTAGAAGTCCACGATCATGGTTTCGTCAGTTTGGTTTCCTCTGAGGCCTCTCTCCTGGGCTTCTAAATGGTCTGTAGATGGCCATTTTCTCTCTGTGTCTGTGTCCTGATCTCTTCTTAAAAGGACACCTCAGAATGAGATTAGCCCCCCCCCAATAACCTCATTTTACCTCAATAGCCTTTCTAAAGATCCTATCTCCAAATACAGTCACATTCTGAGGGACTGGGGGTTAGGACTTCAACATATGAACTTTAGGGGGATACAACTCAACCCCTAAGAGCAATGCTTTTTCAGGTAGATATAGGTTTACCATAGATAAACATGATTGAGTTACAATAGTACTATTACCTCAGCCAACGCGAGGCAGAAACCACTCTAGGTACCTCAAAGCAAGACATTTGTGACAAGGAAATGGTTACATAGGTGACCGAAGAGCAAAGAAGCCCAAAAGAGACAACGTAGGGATAAATAAGCACAGGAAGATATTCGTTCTCCTAGTGTTGGGGGGATAAGGATTGGTGTCCCTGGAGCAGCCTGAGATTTGGGGCCACCCAATGGCTCTGACCCATGGTTGGCCGGACCAGGAGGAGCTGGGATGACAGAGGGAAGTTCTGGTTTGGCACGTGATGATGCCAGCTGGGACAGAGAGGAGGCGAGATGTCTTGGATGCCTCTGGTTGGACCTCCCCCCAGCCCAGAGGGCACGAGAACCTCAGAGATGTAGTGTCTTTAACGGCCTGCAGTATCGAGCAGTGCAGGGCAAGGGCAAGGGCAAGGCACGATTCTGAGAGCAAACAGCCAACCACCAACATAACTGCAGAGTTTACTTCACAGGTGGGACATGATGGTTCTCATCCCGTGGTTTTATGAGCCTTCTCATGTCACCACCTAAATTCCTCCAACTGCTGTGAAGCAGCAATACCTGAGTTGTTCAGACCTGGTTTAAGGCCAGGATGCGAGCGTTTGCTTGGAGAGATCAGAAAAGCCCTACGCTTTGCCCTGATGGACGGTCGCCTTCCTAGTTTTGCCTGGGATGAGTTTTGCCCAGGAGATTGTTCTCTAAATGAGCAAATGCTTGCAAAGAGCTCTGTGACTGTGAAAAATGTGACTTATCTGACAATCGCTTGGTTCACTTGCTACCTGTCTCTTGCAGTTTTTTCTTTCGACTGCAGTTCCTTAAGAGAGGGACAGATCTTTGCAGGAATCTGTGGCTCCCAGCAGCATTAGGATTGATCATAACATCTAGTGGAGCCCTTTGTGGAAGGGGACCTGACGGAAGGGGGAATACACATTTCACGTGGCTAGAATCTTCTGCAGCAGTGAACAGGAGAGCGAGGCATGGGATGTCAGACATGTTAACAGAATCATTTAGAGCCACTTGTTTTCTATGCAGAGACTTTTTCAAGACCCGGGCTGTTTTGCCTGCCTAATGTACTCTGCATTTTCTGCATCAGACCCCACTGCATGGTTAATGACACAAGTTGGAAGAAGCTTGGGGACTGTGCCAGTAGAAACAGGCGCTAACCTTGTCAAAGCAGAAAGAGACGACATACTCAGGGTATGGAGAGGCACTCGGTTCCTAAGCCCCTAAAGCAACTGGGAAGCAAGAGATTTGAAGTGGACACACTTACCCCATGATCGGGTTTCTCTGAAGGCAGCAGATATCAATCATCTCTCCTAAAAGTGCAGACCAGCAGAGGACTAATTCTGAGTCATTTAATGAGACAGCAGGTAATAGTGGCAGTGGAGTGGGGCTAAGTAGCCATGTGCACAGCCGGGCGCAGACCCGGTCGCCTCTCTCGGCCCGCACTCCTACGTAGAAAAGGGGTGTGTGTCAGAGGGACAGCTGATGAAACCCCTTCAAATGGAGGTACATTCATTAGTAAATATAATTCAGCTGTAGAGACACTGCCTCACACATACACACCAAGCAATACTGTACTCATGGGATCACTATTAATGACCCCAAACCATAATGATTTAAAACAGGTGACTCAGTCTCCACAGGTGTAATTCCTTGCTTCTTGGTGGGCCTTGGCTGGTCAGGGGCTCAGCCTATGTCTAGCAACCTCCCCTGCTACCTCTTGCCATCATCCCTGACTCTAAACACCATTTTGGCAAGGGGTGTATCTACATTTGTAATTGTTTTATCCCCAGCATCCAGCACGGAACCTGGCACACGGTGGGACAAATTAATCTCTAGGATACTCTGAGTTTGCACATAAAATGTTTGAAGTAGTTTGCCATCATATATAATGAATATTGTGGTTGGAATTATTTTACTTTCTTAACAAAATTATAATGTGAATAATCAGCTGCACTGAATCAATTCTCAAGTTCTGGTCCCAGATTTTTTGGAGGAGGGGGTATTTAATTATAAATGGGAATCTGGGTAAGAGGCTCAGGTTTGGAGTGTTCCAGAGTTCCGTGGAGGCCACACCACCTTATTCTTCAATTTAGGACATCTGGGAATGGTTGATATGTAAAATGGTTTTCAAACGTGGCTGCTCATTGGAATTATCTGGGGAGCTTTAACACTTCTGATGCCTCGGTCCTGGGATTCTAACATAATTAGTTTGAGGTACCGCTTGGGCATTGGGGGGGGGGTTTAAAATTTTCCCAGATGATTCTAATATGCAGCCAAGTTACCAACCAAAGTAAGACTCTTCTCTTCTGCAGAGATGGATACTTAATGTTACTGATGATGAGTCTCAAGTGACTTAATCCATTTATTTTCTTAAGTCCCCAACAAAGGGAGATGGGTTCCATCCTCCATGGAAGTCACTGTTTCTCCTGAACACTGTATTTGGCAGATTGGTGGCAGACATCACAGAACCTGTTTTGTTTCCTTCTTTATAATGGACACCTCCCATTTTATGCTTTGGGTTCTCTCCATCGTTCACCCCACCCCCCTTATCCCTAGCTCTCCACTAGCTTTAGAGTGGAACATAATCCCCCATTCATCGCTCCATCTCGTGGGCTGCCAAGAGCATTTGGTTTTTAAGGAGTTTCATACTAATTACTATGAGGAAACTGGTATAGAGCAATGAAACATAGGGAAGTTACCAAGATTCCAGAATTTCTAACCATCTGGATAGTGGCTGTCTCTTCTGGAGCTCATGCCCTTCCCCTCTGAGACAGTGACTGGAAGCTGGGGCCTACCAAACCTTTACCCTGACTTTCAATTTCTTTTCCTCTCAGAGGAAGAACATGACAAGATAACCCCCAGCCCCCACCACTGCTGCAGCGTCCAAGCAGGTAACAGGTGGCTCCTGGTCCTAAGTGAGCTGTTTTGCTTGCCTGAGACCCTCCAGCCTATAGGACGGGTACCCACTTTACTGCCTTTATTGTGTCAGCCTGGGCACTAACCTCTTTTAAAACATTGCCTCTGTGGAAAAAAATGTGTTTCAAATTGTAAACAACTCACATGCAAATGCACTTTTTGGAATTCAACCTGTTTGCAAGTTGGAGACAGCTGATACTTATAACGCAGTAAACTTTACTCAAAGGAAAGAACTCATAATATGAATTAACCCATTGTTTCAGCCTTAAGCAGTAAATAATAGTAGCAATAAAACCAAGGTGCTGGAAAGTTTCAGAAGGTCAATTGGGAGCATAATGCGTGGCATTATTGTGTTCTAGCATAAGCTACAGCTTGCTTTTGAGGTGATTGCCAAGACCCGAGGAGGTGCCTGGGCCTCAGAATTCGCATGAGTTTGGAATACAAGCATAGAGCCCTTACTAGGAGCCAAACACGTATTAGATATAATTTAATCTTTTTAAAAAAATTTTTATTGTTATGTTAATCACCATACATTACATCATTAATTTTTGATGTAGTGTTCCATGATTCATTGTTTGCATATAACACCCAGTGCTCCATGCAGAACGTGCCCTCTTTAATACCCATCACCAGGCTAACCCATCCTCCCACCCCCCTCCCCTCTAGAACCCTCAGTTTGTTTTTCAGAGTCAATCGTCTCTTATGGTTTGTCTCCCCTTCCGATTTCCCCCCCTTCATTCTTCCCCTCCTGCTATCTTCTTTTTTTTTTTTCCTTAACATATATTGCATTATTTGTTTCAGAGGTACAGATCTGTGATTCAACAGTCTTGCACACTTCACAGCACTCACCATAGCACATACTCTCCCAATGTCTATCACTCAGCCACCCCATCCCTCCCACCCCACCCCCCACTCCAGCAACCCTCAGTTTGTTTCCTGAGATTAAGAATTCCTCATATCAGTGAGGTCATATGATACATGTCTTTCTCTGATTGACTTATTTCGCTCAGCATAACACCCTCCAGTTCCATCCACATCGTTGCAAATGGCAAGATCTCATTCCTTTTGATGGCTGCATAATATTCCATTGTATATATATACCACATCTTCTTTATCCATTCATCTGTTGATGGACATCCGGGCTCTTTACACAGTTTGGCCATTGTGGACATTGCTGCTATAAACATCGGGGTGCACGTACCCCTTCGGATCCCTACATTTGTATCTTTGGGGTAAATACCCAGTAGTGCAATTGCTGGATCGTATGGTAGCTCTATTTTCAACTTTTTGAAGAACCTCTATACTGTTTTCCAGAGTGGCTGCACCAGCTTGCATTCCCACCAACAGTGTAGGAGGGTTCCCCTTTCTCCGCATCCCCGCCAACATCTGTCGTTTCCTGACTTGTTAATTTTAGCCATTCTGACTGGTGTGAGGTGGTATCTCATTGAGGTTTTGATTTGGATTTCTCTGATGCCAAGCGATGTTGAGCACATTTTCATGTGTCTGTTGGCCATTTGGATGTCTTCTTTGGAAAAATGTCTGTTCGTAGATATAATTTAATCTTCACCACAACCCCAAGGATTAGTCTCTATTATTACCCATATTTTATAGATGGGTAAACTGAGACACAGAGAAGTGACATAGCTTTCTTCTAGCATAGAGCTCATGAATGTCTAAGCTATGACTTTCATTAGGCGACATGACCGCTGAGTCAGCACACTTCACCATGTGCGGGTCCCAAGAGTCGGGTAAAGGAGGCTGTCTGAGTCATATATTATACCTAAAGATGAAGTTAAAAAACAAAAAGAGGACAGACACTGCCTTGGCCTGGGCAGTTGTCTGTGCCAACACTCTCAGAGGGCGAAGGATCTTGTGTGAGTGCATGCATGCATTTGGAAGGGCACATGGCATATTTAACTGTAAATGTATTGAAGGATTGGGCTTTGGATGCCTTGATTGTCAGATTTCCACAACACTATTCTTGCTCAGGCCTGAGGGCCCTAACAGGGAAGTCCCTAGAGTCTAGACCTTCCTTCTTGTGGTCTTAAAAACAATGGTTTTGTCTACTTAGGGCTCCATAAAATACAGTCAGCTTTGCCTTTTATGAATTTCCAATGTCATTTTTCAAATTTGCTTTCCTCTTAGAGAAAATCCTTTTTTAAGAAAAGATTATCAAACCTCTAATGGCTAAACATGTATATTCTGGAAGTATTAGTAATTTTACCCAAAACAAATGGTGAATAAATACTTTATAAGTCTCTTGAATAAAGAATCCCAGTTCTTAATTTTGGGAATAGTTTTTATTATTTGTGAAGATTCAGCTATGCCTCTCCTAGGAATAGGTTGTACATTTCCCTGGCCTTGGGGCAATAGGATAATCACTGGTCCATTAAAATAAGCGTCAATGCACCATAAACTAGTATAGTTTTTATTGGAGGGCAAGGAATGAAGTATGAGTAAGATGCACCACAGTGTGAATAAAACATATTAGGGACCAAGGAGCTATGGATTTAAATTTCCACAATTTTAACCCACAGTTCTCTAGTGCAACAATCTGTGAAGACAGGAGGCATTTCCATAACTCTGTTGGTGGCACGCTTGACCCGAACCAATGTGATGCTGTTTGTGGTCCCTGAAAACCCTTTTTCAAGTGCCTATACATATGCTTTGCTTTAGAAATTTTAATGTGTTTGATTACTGAGTGGTGCCCAGGTCCTGCTGTAGATGTCATAAAATAGACAGTGTATACACAGTATTAATTTTTTTAGTGGCAAAATTCTAAATTCTGAAAAACATGAGGCTCCAAGGACTTTAGATACAAGATTGTAGACCTTTTCAAAAAGGAGCATTTGACTGACATATAAATTCAGCAAAACACATCACTTAATCTGCTTTTTAAAATTCATCCATCACTGTGGCGCCTGGCTGGCTCAGTCGGTTAAGCGTCTGACTCTTGATTTCGGCTCAGGTCATGATCTCAGGGTCGTGGGATTGAGCCCCGTGTCGGGCTGCGCACTGGTTGTGGAGCCTGCTTAAGAGTCTCTCTCCCTCTCCCTCTGCCTCCTTCCTCCCTCTCCCTCTTTAAATAAGTAAATAAATAAGTAAATAATAAAATAAAATTCATTCATCAATTTAATTAACAAGTATTTATTGAATTTTAAGGCTGACGACATAACTGTGGTTAAAACTAGAAACAATCTAATGAGAAAGGCAAAGCATTTAATTGTCGCACATAGGACTACAGACACACAAAGTCGGTTAAAGACTCAAAAGGACTTTTGCTATCACCCAGCCTACAAAATACATGTTTAAACAACTTTTAAGCTGATTGTGTGGCATCAAGTTTCCACGGTGCTGGAGCTAAAACGTAAATACACTTCAATGTAGATGCAGTGCTTCGTTGCTTCAAAGTAGATGTGTATGAAACAAGGATGTGTGTGCCGACCCACAACATGGAAGTGTGAGGTAGTGGAAGGAATGCCATTTGCTCAAAAGAAAGAAAGAGGGCAAATATACTGAATTCTACCAGGCATGGCTGGAATTCGGAGTATTTATTTCAATGTCTAGTTAATAGTGTGTGTGCGTAACTTGTTTAACATTTGCAACTGCATGCAATATATGCCCATCAATCCTGTAAAATAGGTTATAGATGTGATAGCTGAGGCTCAGAGAGGTCATGTAATTTGCCCAAGTCACATAACTAACAAGTGGCCGAGCCCTAAATTGAACACGATACTGCTCCTGGATGCTCAGTGTCCGTTCACATGTGGGGCATGCGTCAGTGGGGACTAAGGTGGTGGGGACAGCACGGGACAGTGAAAGAACTCTGGATTTGTAGCCCGGGGAACTGGGTTCAAGTTCTGATTTTACCACTAACTAGTTCTGTGATTTTGAGCCTTACCTGTAAAATACAGATGAATAATTACTTCTTCTCTGGGTGGCTGTGAGGGCTGAATGTATAGCCATTAGACTGGCACAATTAAACATCTGAAAACAGTGTTGATAAAGATACAGAATGATGGGAATGCTATCCATACACTATGGGTAGGAGTGTAAACTGGTAAACCTTTGGGAAATAGTTTGGCATTATCTTGTTAAACTGAATATGATCATCACTCCATGACCCAGAAAATCCACAAAAACAGAATCTTGTGCACACGTACACCAGCATATGTGTATAAGAATGGTTTTCTGTAGCATTATTTGTAATAGCTGCAACCTGGAAACAAGCCAAATGTCTACCGACAGGAGAATGGATATATCAGTTGTGGAATATTCACACTGTGGAACATAAGAAAATAGTGAAAGTGAATGAACTTTAGTAAATGAACTTAAAAAAAAAACCATGGTTAACTTTTAAATCCACTGTTGAGGGAAAAAAAAGCAATTCTCAGAAGAACACATACAGTGTGCTACCATTTTTTGTAAAGGAATAAAACAAGCAAATTAAAAACATCTTGTTTAGAAATAGAGCCATGTGAGGTCAAATTATTTTCGAATAAGAAGGGGATAATAAACTCAGAATTCAGATTGTAGTGACCCTTGTGGGGGGTAAGGTGTAGCTGGGTGTGTGTGGGCGGTGCTCTGAGATAAGCACATTCATAGATTTAACATTATGAATGATGTTCTGGTTCCTCTACTCAATGGTGGGGTCACAGATGTCAATTATTAAAAATTATTTTTCAGAACATATGTATTACACGTCATCTTTTTGTGAACATCAAATGCTACGTAGTGCCCATTAAAAAGCCCTATATAGTGCAACTCTAGGTCTTTTGAAGAATTCTACCCCCTTCTCCCCCTGTCCTCAGCATCTTGTCTAGAAGTAGACACACACAGTAGATGCCCAGGAGGGATTTATCACTTAAACTAATAATACTTGGCTAAAAAGAAATTTAAAAGATAACAATATTCATAAAGTGCTTTGCAAATGAAGAATGCGATACATACAATAGGTATGATTAAAAGTGAAAACTTACGGTAATACCATTTAGTTCCCACTCTCTCAAGACTGAATTGCTTTAATTAATGATCTTGCGAGGAAATGCCTGCCAGCACTTGCACTGCAGATGCCTAAAGCCCTCCAACCCACTAGTTTCTGATGGAACACCGAAGTTAGGAGTTTATTTCCAACCTGTTTCTTCTCTTCCTTTTTAAGAGTAGAGCGAATGTTTTCTTTTGTCGTGGTTGGGGGTGTTGGCAGTGCAAGGAATACTTGTCAGTCTGAAAATACTGAAAATGACGAGGAAAGAAGAAACACACACTCTTCTTCAAAAACACTTTTCTCCATTCCAGCGGGAAAAACCCAAGGTGGCTGTTAAGGCGATCCACATTATTTAGCAACAAAGAGGAAAGATCTAAGTGTGCAGTATGCAAAGGCAAATAGCGTGCGTTTATCCTTAGGTGTTGTGTGTTACCTAAACTTTGTCATTCACCCATGACGCAAAGCGTGATGAGAAGATGACTCTTCATTTTTCCCACTCATGGCCCGCTCTCTGTGATGTTATTATTTCCTCTTTTATTTAGATTTTAAATGTATCCTCAGCTCAACCTCTTTATTTTTGACCATCTCTTTGCCCTGCACATCTGGACATCGCTCCTTTCTCCAGAATGAAGAGGGAGAACTCAGATAGAAATTCTTTGTATGACTATCAAATAACAATTAGAGTTTTGTGTGTGTGTGTGCCTTTCAATGCCGTACTGTATTTTCCTTCCTCCAAGCTGAGGCAGCCCTGAAGTGCGGTTATAAGTCTGTTTACACCTCCCAGATATCAAATTGACTTGCTAATGGTAACTCTTCCTTGGTATCCATGGGTTACTGTGTCATGTGATTTGACATCAAGTACAGACAGTGCTGATTAGGAGCATCCAGCTCTGTCCATCTCCGTGCATCACTGAACCATCTGGTCATTTATTCACTAATAAGCCCCTAATGGCCCAAATATTCACCGGCCTGTCATTGTGACATGGCATAAAATGCCTACATCTTTCAACTCGCTTTGACATGTTGCTTGTTTCACATCAAAACCCGTCATTTACAGGAAAAGAGCTCAGAGGGGTAAAAACTTGACCTAATCTGCAGTGTTAACACAAAGACAGAGGCTTGGTATCTAGTAGCCTGACGGAAAGCATGTAAATGGGCAGGAATTCATTTTGTACATTTTTTTTTCCATTCTCATTTTACAACATTCTTTAAGTTTGGTATCATTCCTAATATGGGATTTTATGTGGGCTCTGCGTCGAAATATCTATTCTGTATCTGTTTAAATAGTAAAGAGTGCTTTAAAAGGAAAGAGCTTTCTGGAGACATGGAGCTTGCCTGCTTACATTTAAATGGGTAGGGAAAAAAATAATACAATATGGATCCAAAAAGCCAGTGTCTGTGATTCTCAGAAGACTATGGTTTGTTATTTTAACACTCTTATTCTCCATCCTTCTCCAGCTTAATATGATGCTTTTACACATTATATCTGGATATCATAGGAAATGTGAGATTATCCATGTTTGGAGCATTTGATACGATCACCAGGGCAATAATGAAAGGTTGTAATCCTTACTTTCAGTCACAACCAGTAGGAAAGAGAGGCCAAAACTCTGCAAACAGACTGGCATAAGCAGAGTTAAGATAATAAAAATTAGAAGGGGTTAAGGAGGGGGAAATGCAGCATTCTAGCACATTCAGTGCTGTTGAAATCTTGGTCCTTAAGTGGAATGAAAACATCTTATAACTGAGGTTCACTAGCTGATTTTAAGTGGTTCATATTTTACCGACATTATTGAAATGGACATTTTTCTCAAAAATCTCCCTACCCCATGTGTCTCCTTTTATTATCTTGATTTAAAAAAAAAAGTTTCTAAAACTCACATGCTGACATAATTTAGGTGTCAAACATCATTTTCCCCATTGTCTTCCCTCACCCTTCACTGAGGCCCAGTACCCCACCTATCCTCCACATCAGTAGGCTGAGAGAACATAGCACCGTTCTGAAGATTTCTCATGGCCCTAGCAAAGGGGGGCTGGTGGTGGCATAGAAGGCCGATCTAGGGCTTTCCAATTTGGCACAAAAGGTGGCATGGACACACTGGTTTATTTGCAGCTGGCTGGCTTTCTTTGTGGGCACAGCAGAGCCTGGATATAGTGCGGTTGGTCCCAAAAAACCCATTTGAAGGTCGGCTCACACACCTGTTGGGCCCAACTGACCTAGAGTTGGGCCCAAACCAGCACCCCTTTGTTCCTATTTGCTTCCCATGGGAGGAAGCCAGAACCAGAGCCTCCTCTGAAGGATGACAAGCAAGGTAAAACTCACCAATGAGCCTTCGCAAGTGCTCTCTCCAGTCTGGTTTTCTGATTTATTGATGTAGACCTTTTCAAAAAGAGCAGCTCTCAATGCTGATTTGAAAATAACCCAAATGCACTAACTGCCTCAGCAGCAGCTTTTCAAAATTTAATTTTCTTTGCCCCTCTATTCAGACACAGTCGACTATGTTGGTCGTTAACTTCCTCATCCTCTTGTGACCACTCATTCTCCCTTTGTAGCTTTATGAAAGTTTCCGCACAGATAATGCTCAGTCTTTGTATCACTCTACAAGACCACAGCAAAGCCTCTACACTGTGAACCCACAGTTTTACAATGAAGGGAAACTCAAAAGTCTCCTTTTTCTTTTGGGATCTAATATTCCTGATTCCTGGGATACTCCTCACTTAAAATATTCCTTCCTGTCATGCCCTTAATCAACCTTGCATGAAACCAACCTCAAGGCTTAGTGCTTTGTTCAGACAACTCACATTTATTTGTTTACCCATTCAGTTGACAGACACGAATTGAGCATCCAGCATTTTTCTAGACACCAGGGATGCAAAGATGACTAACATGATACTCCAGCCCTTAAGGAGCTTACAGTGTAGTAGTTTTTTCAGGATATGGGATTTGGGTGCAGGTGGGCAGACATCAATAAATGAGGGTTATTGGGGAAGACAAAGTTGGGAATTACCAAGGCTTGGTCATGCAGAAACAAGTTAACTACAAAACAATAAAAGAAGAGAGAACAGTTGGAGGTAGGATGGGACTATAGAGGAGGGTGGAATACCTGGGTGCTCTTGAACCTTCATCCTCTTGTACACAAGGACCCACATAGCCCACTCAGTCACCTCCCAACTTTCTCTCCCTCCTGTTCATAGCCTTTCCTCTCAGCACCAGTAAGGGAAAAGTGTCTTCAAAATAGAAAAGTATTTTAGCATGGAAGGGAAAGAGAAGGAAAGAGGGAGGGAGAAAAGAGGGGGGAGGGGAGGGGAAGGAGGAGGACAATAACAACAGAGAGGTAAGGAGGGAGGGAAACTCTTGGAGGAGTGCCAAGCCCTCTGAACCCTAAAGCCTCTGAATTAAATATCTCAAAGTCCCTTACCTTACAACAATAATCAGTGGCTTTTCCCAGCAGGTGCTCATTGGCCAGCCCTATGCTGGGTTTACCGGGATAGGAGGAAGGCCTAGCATAGGAGACGAGCTCCTCCCTTCTCTGTCTCATCATACGCACACCCTTTCACCTCTCCTCAGTCCTTTCTAATATCTATTCATTTACCTTTCTCTTGATCTCCCATCCATATTTTCCTCCATGATGTGTCCTCCATGCTTTTCTGAAGAGTTGGGGATGGATGGGAGGGGTGCCTCAGTCCTTTCTAGTATCTATTCATTTACCTTTCTCTTGATCTCCCATCCATATTTTCCTACATGATGTGTCCTCCATGCTTTTCTGAAGAGTTGGGGACGGGTGGGGAGGGGTGCCATCAGAAGGGTTATGTCCTTGGCTCTGTTCTTCCAGCCAGGGGGAAGGATTAGAGAGTCATTCATCAGTGGGATTCCAAGATTCTCACAAGATTGCTGGGGTTACAAAAGTGATTACTAGAATGCACTATTTTGTTTGTTTGTTTGTTATTCCTGATACATAGGACAATAAGTGACTAGGAGTCAGGAGATCTATTTTGTTCATCTAAGTGTCTGATTGTGAGTGGCTGGTCATTGTCCTCCCATTGGACTGCCTAGGTGTTTGGAGAACCACTAATACAACATTCCTGTGAAACCTTTTACATTTCAGAAAACTTACAGAAAACAGAAACTGAAATCGTGGGTACACACAATAAGGTTATCTAAGTAAATAAAAAGAAATCCGATTTCTTTTTTTTTACTCAGGTAAATACATAATATAAAATTTACCATTTTTACCATTTTTAAGTGTATAACTCAGTGGCATTAATTATAATCACAGTGTTGTGCTGCCATCACCACTATCTATTTCTAGAACCTTTCATCACCGTAAACAGAAACTCTATATCCATTAAGCAATAGTTCCCCATTATTCCCTCCCCCTAGCCCCTGATAACCTCTAATCTACTTTCTGTCTCTATAAATTTGCCTGTTCTTGGTGTTTCACATAATTGGAATCCTACAGCATTTGTCCTTTTGCATCTGGTTTGTTTTACTCAGTGTAATGTTTTCAAGATCCACCTATGTTGTATTGTGTATCAGAACTTCATTCATATTTATGGCCTAATAATATTCCATTGTTTGTATAGATCACATTTTGTTTGCCAATTCATTTGCTGATGAACACTTGGGTTGTGTCCACCCAATTTCTTTGATTTTGTTTAGAAGATTATCGAATGATGCTACTCAAAACTGGGGGGCGGGGGGCGGGGGAAAGAGGCATCACCTAATTAGAAAGGCAATAGAGGATATAAAGAACTTGGGTCCTAGTGTTAGACTTGGGTTCCAATCCTGTGACCTTCCTACCAAATGCCCAATTTTACACTTACCTTGGGTAAGTCAACATCATCTCTCTGCTCATTAATTTCTTCATTTTTAAAATGGGAATCATAATACCTATTCCACTGAGTTCTTGTGAGACTGAAACACAATAATGTAAAGCACTTTGTACATTTCTGGCATATAGTTAGCAGTCAATAAATAGAAGACATTTTTCTTTCTTAAGTGAGATCTGAAAGGTGAGCATCTCTCACAATATGGGGTTTAGAGGAGGTAATTAAAGAACAATAAAGGAGAGCTTCACTGATGAAAAGTTTGGGAACTATTGAGGCTTAGTGGTCTCTAAGGTTGTTTCTAAGCTCTAAAGTTCTATAATTTGGTTAAATTTTCAGCTGGCCTCCAATGACCTAGAGGAAAGAAATAAAATGCATTAAAAAATCAGAGAGGCAAGTTCTATTGCATCATTGACTCCTCTGGAACTGCCTTTAGCATATGATTTAGAGGCAGTGAACAAGCAGATTGCCTTAAGATTAACATCATTAAAACAAATTTGTGAATGCCCATCTATTTGTGTGGTACTTACCAAAGCACTGTTTGTAGATCCATTCATTCACTCTGTGCTAATTATTGAAAGTTAGCTCAAAGTCTCTCTTCCAGAGGGACTCTCCGTTGGGTGAAAAACATGATAAGTTAAGGAATCATGCAAAGCGAAATATGATGAAAATCAAATGAGTAGAAAAGAAAATAATTCCTCTAGGATCTCAGAGAAAGACTGGTTTATTGGAATAAGATTTGTGAAGGATGCCAGACATTATGAGTACCTTGAAAATAGGGTGGGATTTGGAAAGACAGAGATGACAGTATGAGTACTCAAAATGGAGCTAGGGTAAAAAAAATGCATAAAAATAGAAATGAACAGAAATATATTTAAAGGACTATAAAAGTAAGAAATCATGACAGTTAAGAGGATGGAATTTGAAATTTACTTAATATCCATTAAAAATTTTTATTGATCATGTGGGTCGGGTACTGAGTTAAGCACTGGAGAGTAGAAACAGTCCTTACCTTTGCAGAATTTACAGTCTATGTCTATTGGCATAGACAGAACTATAGGCAACTGTATCTCCACCAATTAATAGCTACTTGAACACGAACAAGTCACTTAATTTTTGGTAATTCTTAGTTTCCTCATCTACATAATGAGGATGGTAATAGCTCTACAAGGTTCCTGTGAGGATTAAATGAGATGATGAGTTTGAAGCACTTAACATAGTGCCTAACATACAGTAAGCCCTCACTAAATGTTCGCTGCTGTTGCTTGGTGTGATGGTGGTGGTGGTAATCGTAGTAGGACCACTTGGAGAGACGGGGAGAGATTGTGTTGGCAATAGTGGGGATTGTAGTTGGAAATGGAATTTTGGCCAAATCCATGAAGTCACTTCAATGTCTGACCAAAGACTTTGGATTTTATCTTTAGGCAATGGACAACCACTGAGGATTTTTGAGCAAGGAAGTAAAATGGCAACACTAAGCAGAACAGATTTGGATTGGGGGCATGGAAAAAGAACAAAGATAAATGAGTCTGTTAGGATATCATGGCAAGCAAAGCTGCAATGGACAAGAGAAGTGAAAATGGAAATTAATAAAACTCTAAGTTTTCCAAGTTCGGTTAACTGAAAAGGGATGCTGGTATGATGGGATCAAGCAGGAGAGTAACAAATTTGATTTTACAAATTGTCAGATTTGAAGAAATCCAAAAACATTCAATTGGAAATAGTCATCAGTTAACTGACCATACAGATTTGAGGTTTGGAAGAAGTTAAGAACTAGAAATATAGTTTTGTGAATCATTTAAACAGAGATGATAGCCAAATAGATGACTTCTCCAAGACAGAGTGAATATGGGTAAATGACTGAAATCTAATGAAACCTTGGGAAAGATCCGCAGTGAAGCATAGGATGAGAAAGAACCAGCGTAAACCTGGTCAGTGTAGGAAGAAAATCACCATCACAGAGGTCAAGGGAAGAGAAATTTGAGGGAAGGTGGAAGTGGGCACTTCTATCATCTCACTCTGTTAGAGTTCAGTGAAATGGAGGCGAGTCTCCTGAAGGCAACCGCAGAGGCTGCTTGCTGTGCCTGGTGGTGCCACTTGCAGGGTCTCCTGTGTTAATGGTACCCTAATGAGAAAAAGCAAATATGAATAAAGTAAAGCATCATTAGGAATGGAGTAGCCTGTGATGATCTAGACAACCCCACCTTCTTTGAAGGTCTGGGGAACAGTTTGAGAGAGTTTTGTGCAGAGAATTAAAGGATAAGATCAAAAAAAGACTGACTTGGGTTATAAATAGAAGTTGATTATACCAAGTGTGTGAACTTAAGATTTTCTTAGGTAATGCGTATCAGTTGTTTTTGCCACCACTGTGGCTGTGGTCAGGGAAAATAAACTGTACATTCAAGAATCCACATTGTTTAACCTATACCACCTGGTAGCCAATGCTGTATGAAAAGAAAACCATAGCTGGGAATAATAGAGCTTTTGTGAACTAGCTTGGCTTAGGAGCAGCAGGGAGCTTGCTGTCTGGATTGCTCTCTCTACCTCTTGCTGTGACAGAGAGTCAAGCTTGCCAAAGCAAATTAGCTTAGGACACTGGTTCTTAAACTTGAGTGGACATCAGAAACACCTGGAGTGCTTTTTAAAACACAGATTGCTAAGTCCAACCTACCAGAGTTTCTGACATAGTAGGGGTGTGGTGAGGCTCAAGAATATGCATTCCTAACATGGTCCAAGGTGCTGCTGCTGCTGCTGGTCCTGGCATTACACTTAGAGAAGCACTGGCTTAGGTAGAAGAAGGAGATAACATTTACGGCTACAAAAAAGTCAAGGAAAGTGAAAACTAAGAAAAAGCAACTCATTGGCTTTAATAATTGCCTTTTGGTAACTTTTGAGATGGAATTTATTAGAATTTTAAAAATTACAAAGAGCTTCCAGTTCAGAACTGGTGAAGAAATAAGAGTAACACATGTATACTGTTGTACAGTAAGTCAGTTTCACATTAGGTACATAATTCTAGTGGGAAATTAAAAAAAAAAAGTTATCCATTGAATCAAACTTGAATATGTCATTCATTCACTCATTCATTTGTTCAACTTATTCATTTATTTAGTATCCAATATGTGCTAGGCACTGTGTTAGACTCTGAGTGATCACAATAGACATTGTCCCTGACATTTTGCTGAACTTAAGTTAGAGGGAATTTAGGAAAAAAAATAAGCAAATAAGCATAAGTACTCATATGAGAAGTACAGACTTCAGGGAGCTCATATAAAGAGCATCCAAATAGCAACATTTAGGGAAGCTTCCTAGAGTAAATAATAATGAAACGGAGCATTGAAGGTATGTGGGATTATCCAGTAGAAAGTTGGGGGGATTGGTCTGGAGAGGAGGGCAGGGGAAACGAGTGCAATAATCCAGAGGCAAGATGAGGATGTCAAGTTTAAGAGGCCCAATGAACCATCTTTAACCAAGATGGTTAGAGTACATAGGCATAAGGTCTGAATAAGGCTGGGGCTGAGGGTAAATCATGTAAAGCATCACAGACCATGTCAAAAATCTCAGACTTTATATGAAGAGCAACTGGGAGCCATTACAAAGAAAACCAAAAACCAAAACACAAAACAAAAACAACCAGTGTTTTGAAGATATAATTCATATACCATATGATTCACCTACTCATAGTGCACACTTAATGGTTTTTAGTATATTCAGCGTTGTCCAACCACCAACACAATCAATTTTAGAATAATTTCATCATCCCCCAAAGAAACCCTGTACCCACTAATAGTCACTACCCATTTCCCTCCAACACTCCTAGTCCTAGACAGCCACTAATCTATGTTCTGCCTCTACAAATAGAATCCCACAACATGTGGTCTTTCATTGAGATGCTTGAAGCCAGGGAGTGGCACCCTTAGATTGGCTGAATAGGAAAATCAATCTGGGTGGCATGCATAGCCTGGATTAGATGGGGGGAGAGGATGGTGAGCCTAGAAGCAGAGAGACCCATTAGGGAGTTGTAGAAGGAGTCAGATGAGAGAATCTGGTAGCCTGGACCAGGGCAGTGATTGTAGCGATGGAGAAAAGGTAGTATTGCTGGGCTTGGGGTATGATATATGAGGGAGAGTGAGCAGAAAGAGATGACTCTCAAGTGTCATCCTTGACAGTGGGTAGATGGTGGTGCTTGTCACTGAGATGGGATCCCTCATGAGAAGGTCAGGTCTGTGATGAGATGGGGAAGATGATGGGTCAGTGTTTACTATGATACACCACTGCCCACACTTAGGATGGGATCAGCGTGTCATAACCACGGTGACACAGATCCTTAGGAAAAGAGGAAGATGGTATTTTTTCAGTCTTTCATACAATCCCAGAAAGACCAAAGCAGCTTATATACAGATTTCATACTGATTCAATAAAATTAAAAGTTTATTTAAATTTTAATGGAAGTATATTGGTATCAAAGGGGAAAATTTAACCACTTTGCCTTGAATAATTTTGCTGTGTCAATAATTTGTCACCTTTCAACATCAAAACCAAAGGTCCTTCAGACCACATGGGCTTTGTGAGGCTATAGAGTGTATTCCCTTGGCCCTGGTGAGGAATTCACCTGAATTAAATCAAAGAAATGGGGACTGATTACAGAGTCAATTTTCAATTACCTGTACTAATAGAGCAGTGGTGTGGGTAATCCCAAACTGTGGTTAACCAAAAATCATTTATATTTGCTTTTGGACTGCATTATTTAAACTATTTATAGCAGTTGGGATCCTAACTATATTTTTCTTTTGTGATGACTAGCATTAATTTGCACCCTCCCCCCGAATTTCACGTGAATTTTTGGCAAATGGAAGCAGCCCAAATACGAGAAATGAGAAAGATATATCATTTGGGGAGTTTATATGTCCTGCACATCATCTACAAATTTAATAATTCACATATATAGATTATTGTAAAGGTCTGCAAGGATAGAGATTACAAATCTCCCTTGATAACCCATTTCTCCATTTAAGAACATTTACCATTGGGAAATGATTTTCCAATGCTAATCTCGATCCTTCTGCTGAAATACAAACTGATCGTTCCTTCTTTCCTCAGTGGGGAAAAAATGAATAAACAAGTCCTGTCCTCTGTGGACTTGACTCTGATAATGCTGAAAACTCCTCTTGACTTGTCTCTTTTTCAAGTGGAACCAGCCCCATTCTATTTGTGTGCCTTATTTCCTAGCCAATCATGAGCGGCTCCCAGAAATCAAAAATCATTAAAAACCATGAAGAATGTAACATTTTCTGAGAAACAAAATAATCTGCACTTCACCAATAAAAACCAAAAAGATTCTGTAATAAGGAATCAGTGAAGAAATCTTACCTGATTTTTTTTTTTAATAGAGAAAATAGGACTAAAGAAGCACAAAGGAGAAAATTGAAAGCACCTGTGATTCCAGCAGCTGGAGGTAACCACTGGTTCTCTGAATCCTCAGACATCCACCACAGCCCTCAGCGACTGGAAGAACTTTGCAGGGCAGGCATTCTAGGCAAGACCACTCTATTACGTATTATAATGATTAAAAGCTACACCCTCATTTAGAACCTGATGACCTAGATAGAGTCACATGGAAACCACAGACTCCTTTGGTGCCTTTAGTCCAAAGTCTACACTAAAAGCAGGTGAGACAGCCTCCTTGGCCTATCTCCATGGGGCACATACCCCCTCTCACTCCTGTGCCTCAAGACCAGGTGTGATCCACAGAGCAGCGGCTCTGGCATCTTCTGGGAACTTGCTAGAGTTGCGCAATCTCAGGCCCAGCTCAGACCTAACCTAATCAGAATTTGTGTTTGATCGCGATCCCCAGGCGTGACTAGATGTGGACTCAGTGGTATGGCTGCTCAGTTGAGAAGCCTTGCTAGAGCTTATCGATTGGCTGGTGAGTGAAGGCAAACAATAAGCAAAGAAGAGCACAAGGAAGAACATGAGGAAGAAGAGAAATTCTTGGCAAGGCCTCGAGCTGAGCTGCTCCAGGTGGCTCTGCCCTGGGCCTTCCTGAGTAGGAGGCCTTTCTCATCTTATTGCACCAAGCGCACCTCAAAACATCGAGAAATGAGTTCAAGATTAAGTCATGGTCAAGAGCCAAGATGTCCATCGATAGATGAATGGATAAAGAAGATGTGGTATATATATACAATGGAATATTATGCAGCCATCAAAAGGAATGAGATCTTGCCATTTGCAACGACGTGGATGGAACTGGAGGGTATTATGCTGAGCGAAATAAGTCAATCAGAGAAAGACATGTATCATATGACCTCACTGATATGAGGAATTCTTAATCTCAGGAAACAAACTGAGGGTTGCTGGAGTGGGGGGTGGGGTGGGAGGGATGGGGTGACTGGGTGATGGACACCGGGGAGGGTATATGCTCTGGTAAGCGCTGTGAATTGTGCAAGACTGTTGAATCTCAGATCTGTACCTCTGAAACAAATAATGTAATATATGTTAAGAAAAAAAAAAAAGAAGGTAGCAGGAGGGGAAGAATGAAGGGGGGGAAATCGGAGGGGTAGACGAACCATGAGAGACGATGGACTCTGAAAAACAAACTGAGGGTTCTAGAGGGGAGGGGGGTGGGAGGATGGGTTAGCCTGGTGATGGGTATTGAGGAGGGCACATTCTGCATGGAGCACTGGGTGTTATGCACAAACAATGAATCATGGAACACTACATCTAAAACTAATGATGTAATGTATGGGGATTAACATAACAATAAAAACATTAAAAAAAAAAAAGTTTAAGTCATGGTCCACAGAAACTGGTTTAAACACTTCCTTCCTTGCTTTGAAGAACAACCCTTTGGTACCAGGGCCCAGCATACATCCTCTGGCCTCTAATGAGTTAGACTCCTTTAGGGGAAGGAATGGCACCAGGGTATGAGGGGTCTTGGGCACCCCCTAGAGGCTAACAGAGGGGCCTGCACGCTAGGTCTCTTCTGTTCAGATGTCATACTTGGTGCTTGGGTCTATCAGAGGTTTGCAATAAAGAAGCACAGTGTCAACATCTCCATGTCTACCTCTAGCCCACTTCACTGTCACTGTTTCTCTTGCCTCCCTCCTTCCCTGCCATGTAAATGAAATTACTCTCTTTGCTAGTTTTTTAGTTTTTTCCCCTCTTCCTTTGTTCTTTCCTGTACTCCTCTGTTTTCTGACAACAGGAACGACAGCAGTTGCAACAAGACTTCACTTTGGCAGGAAATGGAAATAAACCTTGGATTGGGGGACAGGAAGGTTGGAAAGAGGGAAGGCCAGAAAACTGATTCCCACATACACACATATCCAAGCAGACACGTGTGTGCACATGATTATACTTCTTTTCCTTCAAAACTTGGATCATACCAAATTGTTTTATATCCATTTTTGTACTTAACAATACTTTATAAGCCATTTCCCCAGCTCAGTAAATATTCCTATAAAACATGTTTAATAGTCTCATAGTATTCCAATGTGAACACATCACAGATCATTCAGTGAGTCCCCTATTGTTGGGCATTCAGGTTGTCTCCCACTTCTTTCATGTTCATAAGTAATGCTGCAATGAACATCCTTGTACATAAATCTGTTCCCACATCTCTGGTTATTCTTTCAGGGTAAATTTTGTTTGACTTTGATAACAACAATAAACAACCTGACCTTGGATTGAAGTATCTTTGTTTGTCCTGTACTCAATCATATTATGGCTTTTCTCCAAAAGAAAACACATGGTAGGGTCTGAATGTCAGGTTTTTAATAAGCAGGTTTCACAAGATTGACTCTCTTGCACTTACCTGAAATTTCAGCCACAGTGAAGTGAAGTAAAAAAATGTCTGCATTCTAAAACTCACCTAGGACAAATTTACTCCAGAGTATCTCAGGATTGGGACATACTGCAGTATGGTGACTCTCAACTCAAAAGGTGGCATTCTATCTTATGCCACTTCCATAAACTCTGCTCTTCCAGAAGGCCTAATGCTCATTATTTAGGTTGAAACATTGACCACAAATTTGCAAAGGCTCTTTGTGGTCCCAAACCTTCTTTATTTGGAAGCATAGAGAGAAGGAGAGTGATTAAATTATCAGTATGTAATCTTCATGTGCACAAAGCCATTAACAGCAATAATAACCATCCTTTATAGAGAATGTACCATGTGCCAGGTACTGTACTGAGCACTTTACAACCAGTACTAATTGTCTAGTGTTGCATAACAAAGTGATCCTAAATTTAGCAGCTTAAAACAACATTTATTGTCGTGGTTTTGGTGGGTCGGGAATTTTGGTGTGACTAAGTGCCTCTCTTAGGCTAAAATCAAGATATCTACTCTATTACCTTAAGACTCAACTGGGAATATATACATCTAAACTCACTCATGTGGTTGTTGGCCCGACTCCATTCATCCTGAACTGTTGGACCAAGGGCCTCAGTTCCTTGCTGGTTGTTGGCTGGGGGCCCCCCTCAGTGGCTTGCCCTTAGGTCTCTCATAGACAGTTCACAACATGAGAGCTGGCTTTCATCAAAGTGAGCAAGAAAGGGCAAGCAAGACAGTAGTAAGAGTCTTTTTATAAATAAATCCTGGAAGTGACTCCACTTTTGCAATATTTTGTCCACTAGAAGAGAGTCACTTGGTTCAGTCCATACTCAGGAGGAGCACATGAATCCCAAGAGATGGGGGTCTTTGGGAACGATCTTGGAGGCTGCTACCACACAACGATTATCTTATTAATTCAAACAACGCCTCTTTGAAGTAGACACTGCTAATCCCCATTTATGGATAAGAAAATAAGCACCCATAGCCAGTTAAGTGAAGAGTTTGGGATTCAAACTTCTTTCTCTGACTTCAACACACATCTGCTTGTTCCCTGCACTATGCTCTCAGTAGGATGCTTTATCCGTAAAGGCCACAGGGTCCTAGATAGTTCAGTAGAGATTTGAGTCAACTCAGCCTCTTCGGTTTACTCTGGCACTCTTGATGTATTTTCTCACTATCTTCCAATGTTTAAGTGAAATTGCTCAGCTTACACTAATAAGAGAGGGTAGCATAACCCAAGGGTGTTAGGTTGTAGATGGAAGATCCAGGGTTGTTCAGATGCCTACCTTTTGGGGGGTTCTGGTGAAAGTTAACTGGCTTCCAAATCTCTACCCAGAATTCTTGTACATCTTTTTCATTCTCGGCTCTACATTGCATATGAGCATTGAAGATGATTTGTAAGATAAATATCATTGGGGAAAAATCCCCACGGTCAAGAATTAAACACATATGCGTGGTTCTCAGCACGTTCTCTAGGAGTTGTCTATTCATTTTCCCTAACCAGTGGAGCTATAAATCTGGCCTGTGCTCAGCACACTGTATGTATTTTGCTTTATGAAGGCATAAATCACCAAGATACAATTTGTGTTTGATTTTTTGGACACTTAATTTGCTTAAATGTTCAGCAGTTCATAGACGTAAATTGTGCTGGGCATAGCTCCAAGTGGAGTAAGCTGAGAGCAAGAAGCTATACATATTAGGATGTAATTCAGAAGAAAAATCATCTTGGCTAGTCAAGTAAGTCCTCTTTATAAGTTACTTATAAATAATTTTTCTCCATAGGCAATATAAACACTTAGTAAATACTTCTAGGGGAGAGAGCATTGTAGTAAATTAAAAGAAACCACACACATAATATGCTTCTAGGAGCATATTCTATGAGTGATGAGCAAGGGATGTGCTGTACCTGTCTGGCATAAGGTGCCCATATAAAAAGTGACCATATCGAATATTATGCAGCCATCAAAAGGAATGAGATCTTGCCATTTGCAACGACGTGGATGGAACTGGAGGGTATTATGCTGAGCGAAATAAGTCAATCAGAGAAAGACATGTATCATATGACCTCACTGATAAGAGGAATTCTTAATCTCAGGAAACAAACTGAGGGTTGCTGGAGTGGTGGGGGGTGGGAGGGATGGGGTGGCTGGGTGATAGACATTGGGGAGGGTATGTGCTATGGTGAGCGCTGTGAATTGTGCAAGACTGTTGAATCACAGATCTGTACCTCTGAAACAAATAATACATTATATGTTAAAAAAAAAAAAAAGAAGATAGCAGGAAGGGAAGAATGAAGGGGGGAAAATCAGAAGGGGAGACGAACCATGAGAGATGATGGACTCTGAGAAACAAACTGAGGGTTCTAGAGGGGAGGGGGGTGGGAGGATGGGTTAGCCTGGTGATAGGTATTAAGGAGGGCACGTTCTGCATGGAGCACTGGGTGTTATGCACAAACAGTGAATCATGGAACACTACATCAAAAACTAATGATGTGATGTATGGTGATTAACATAACAATAAAAAATTTTTAAAAAGTGACCATATCGATGGATTATGGTTTCGTGTTAGAAGAATGCCTCATTGAGAACCAAGATATGGATTTTCACCCCGTCTGCCACTAACTAAATGTGTGACTTGAGCAAGTCATTTAACTTCTCTGTGCCTCAGTGTTCTCATCTGGAAATGAGGGGTTGGATTAAATCATTTTTTCATTCCCCTCCAGTTCTAAAATGCTGTGGTTCTAAATACTTACCAGGCACCTACGAAACATCTGTCTCGGTGCCATGGAGAAGGTGGTGGAAAATAAGAAGCAGCCGGGGAACAAAACACGAGGAAGTTTTGAAAATTATATACCAGTAGAAGAGCTGCTTAAGAGTTTGAGTGTGATACCAGAGAGAAATCTGTATCAATTTATAGAGGCTGGTGTTTGCCAAAGCACGCAGCAACGCCTCTGGTACAGTGCCCTGGGCAGGAATACCTAAGGTGGCCCTGGGAGCTGCCTTGGAATGGCCCCCACCATAAGCCAGCTGGGATTGTGGAGTGGCTCCTTCTACTCGAGGATGAGGCTGCACCCGAACTTCTCAACTTCCCATGGGATTGATGACTTCTTTTCCCTGGAAGGAATGGATGCAACTTCCCATATATGCTGGGCCACTGGTTTTCCCAGACAACTCCTGGAAATAGCTGGTCCCCCAATCCTAGTCTGTCAGGTTTGCTCTCATGCTTGCCTTTCAAGAAGGAAGAACAACAAGAGGGAGGGTCCCTCCACTCACCACAGGCCCATTGCGTGTCTGGCAGAACCTGCCCCAACACCTCTGTGTGAGACAATGTGTATAACCGTGTTTCTTCTCGCTGACCCTTAGATATGAATTTCCCCAACAAAATCTATCTCGTAAATGCAGTGGTTTTCAAACTTTTGCATGCGTCAGAATGGAGCACTTAACAGATAAATTGCAGGGTCCTGCCCCCAGAATTTCTGGTTCAGTATGCCTGGAGTGGGCCTGAGAATTTGCATTTTCAACAAATTTCCAATGCTGCTTCTCCAAGGGCCCACATTTTGAGAATCCATGCCATATGACATTATAGAATTTGTCCTGAACTCTATTGCAAGACAACTGGTAATAGGCAAGATCATTGAAAGGGGTGCCTGGGTGGCTCAGTCGTTAAGCGCCTGCCTTTGGCTCAGGTCATGATCCTGGGGTCCTGGGATTGAGTCCCACATCGGGCTCCCTGCTTGGCGGGAAGGCTGCTTCTCCCTCTCCCACTCCCCCTGCTTGTGTTACCTCCCTTGCTATGTCTCAGTCAAATAAATAAATAAAATCTTTAAAAAAAAAAAAAAAAAGAAAGTGCTCCTGGATAAAAACTTTTTGAACTTAAATAGTTATATGTTTATGTTAATGTGTATTAACGTGTTTTTGCCAGAGGCTGATTTTTCCATTTATAGCACCAATATCAAGTTAACTTTAAATATATTTAAATTGAGTTAAAGAAAATGTCTAAGTATTCCTATAAATCATAGAAGAGGTGGTATATCATAACAAAGTCTGTGAAGGTGGTAATAGAAATTTGGGTGATTTTGGGAAACACTGGCATAAACAATGAACGCAATAGAAATTGCTAAAGCAGAACTATTGGATCAGACTAGGAAGAGTGGCTCTGTAGAGGATGGCACTTGAGGTGAGTCTTAATGTGGATGGATATAGATAAGCCAAGAGGCAGTGAGAATGAGAGCAGGTGGATGGAAGGGTCTGGAAAAAGCCATAAGATGCATGTATGCATGCCTATGTCAAACAGTGAGTTGAACAGAAAAAAAAAAAAAAACAACTCTGCCTAGCCTGGTGTTTGGTGTGTAAGACAACAAACAACCATTATAGCGGATTTCCATTCTTGACTTGTTATTCTGGTAATGGACATGGGCCGTAATCAGTCATCAGCCCTCATTTTGAGAGTCTAGGGCTTAATAGGCATTTTGTTCACTTTGTTTTCACTTGCCACTTGCCTACCTTTATTTGGCGAGTCTACTAAGGCAGGGTTTATGGCTCTAGGTTTCTTACTGGATCATCTTTACAGGTCAGCAGCCCAAAGGAAGACACTTACAGACTGATAGCTCTGTATGGCCAGTCTGGTAAACCATCAGATGCTACTTCAGAGACCTCTTAAGAATATAACTGTTTCTGTTTTCAATTAGCTGAGCTTGCACATTTGAAAATTGCCGCTAGAAGAGGATGCCATGAAGAAGTGACCATGTAGCCCATTTCATTTTGCTAGACTGTAATTTAATCTTCAGAAATAATAAGTTGTTGTTATAGCTGAATATAAACTAAAAGTGTTATTTGCCATTTTCCACGAACTTGTCATATAAAGAGCAATAAAACCATTCTACCATTGATGCATCATGCAAATTCATTTTGTTCCCATAATGTCCTACAATGAGAGGGCATTTTTGGGCCCCATGCAGGTCACAAACAGGCATTTGGAAACCATTTGTTCTGCTGTGCCTTATAAATGGTCATTGAATTGCTACTTTTAAAAACAAATGCCGAAGACTAACAATTTGGTAAAGGACTTATGAAATTGCTTTTAAGAAAATTCCATTGTCCTGACAATCAAAGATTGTTTGCTCTACTGAGGCAACAGTGTACGGAAAACAAAACAAAACAAAACAACAAAACAGAATCACAAAAACTTGTAGAGCCTTCTGTGACTCTCTTGACTACTTACGACGGGAGACCACTGGTCCTCAATCAGGCTCATGCAGAGGGATGGTTAACCTCTAGATGGCTGGACCCCATCCCGGAGTTTCTGATTCAGTAGGTGTTGGTAGGGATCGAGTATTACATTTCTATGACGTTCTCAGGTGGTGTGGATGCTGCTCGTATGGGGATTGCACTTGGGTAACCACGGACTTAGAGGCTCCTGTCTCCCCCCTCTGTGCCATCTGATCTGGCCATGACAAATTTGTAGCTCCTAAGCAACCCCATACTCTACAATCCTTCTGTTCGATTGTCTTCCTCCTCTTTATCTGCATGTCAAAATCCTACTTATTCTTCCAGGCTTGTTTTAGGGTAACCTCTTTTGAGAAACCTCTTCTGACCTCCAGTTAGAATGCAGTGTGCCCGGCCTGTGGTTTATCTATCTAGCATTACAGATCTACCATAGGATTACAGTGATTCCTCTACAAGTGTAGATTTTCTGCTATTGTGACTTGTGAGCTCCTTGAGGAGTTGTATCTCAGTTTTTTTTAATCCCCAATTCCTTGCACACACTAGATACTAAGTAAAGTTTCCTGAATAAATGAATTAAAATCTTTAATAACCTATGAAATTTAATGCAAATCCAATGTAGAGGAAGTACAGCACTGTGCTTAAGCACACAGGCTTTTGGGGTCAGAGACAGACCCGGGTAGGTATCTGAGCTGTGGGACAGTGGGCAAATCACTTAACCACTATGAGTCACAACTACCTTATCTGTAAATTGATGACAACTCAAGTGTTCATTAGGAGGATGAAATGAGAGTATGCAGGTGGAGTATGGAGCATAACGGATCACAGAAATGCTAAACCAATTATCATCATGATTATTAGTGGTTAGTATATAAATCAAATTTACATGCTGATTTTCAGAGAAAACATAGATTTTGGTTACTATTGTCTTCATTAATACGGTACTTTGCACGTGCAGACTTTTGTATGGTGTTTCTGGTAATTTAGATAACTGGATGGCTATTCAAACATGAAATTGCTTACTAATCCCATTCTGGCCACTATTCCCATTTAGGCCAGAATTACTCCTTCATAATTTTTTAGTTTTTTAATGCCTGCAGTGTGCCCACCACACGATGCTAGTTCAAAGCAGTATCTAGTCCCTGCCCTCAGGAAGCTCAGAGCGCAGCAGGGAGCCTGACATTAAACACATCATTAATGAATTAAAGAAATTCAACTGTGATCAGTACTGAGGCAAAGGTAGCAAATGTTAATTTGTATGTTCCCTTCCTGTATAACTCCCTCCTCCTCAACTGGGCTCTGAAGCTTTGTCTGTAACAATCCACACAGCTCAATTTCATCCCCTGAATCTCCCACATCCCAGAGGCTGAATCTAGGAAGTCTTTCCTCACTAAGCGCAAAAAGCCAGACCCATTTTGACTCAGTAAATGGATGACATGTTTTGGGCAAGGCTTTCCCTGGAATGTGCTGGGCCTGTCTGGATCCAGTGACTGGGTAAGGGAGACTTTGATAGGAAAAAGTCAAAACAGGCTGTACTGAAAGGAAGAAGTGGGGAACGATGATCTTATCTTTGTGTCTAAAGAATGAGAAGCATAATTGTTTTCGTTTTTGTTGGTCTGGCTTTATTTTGTTTGTTTTGTTCTTGGTGGATAAGAGCCAAAGGAGAGAGCTCTCTCCTTATTTCTTTGCAAGGTCTCTGCTCAGCACCAAGAAGTTGTGCAGACCACTCTAAGAGCAGGCCTGTGGCCTCACGTGGTTCTTCCCAGCTGGAGATGGCTGGTTATGACCCACGTGGGGAGACCTGTCCTTCATAGTCCTTCACAGATGGGGCTGTCTGACAGCTGATTGGCAGGGCGCCCCGTTCAGGAGGTGGAAAATCATGTAGGACTGTTTAAAATCAACTCATGAGGGCGCCTGGGTGGCTCAGCTGGTTAAGCGACTGCCTTCGGCTCAGGTCATGATCCTGGAGTCCCTGGATCGAGTCCCGCATCGGGCTCCCTACTCGGCAGGGAGTCTGCTTCTCCCTCTGACCCTCCCCCGTCTCATGTGCTCTCTCTCATTCTCTCTGTCTCAAATAAATAAATAAAATCTTTAAAAATAAAAAAATAAAATAAAATAAAATCAACTCATGAAATCAGACTGAATGAATGAAGAACAAAATCCCTGCCAAGTGGGAACTTTGCCAATCTCTGTCTTCCAAGTGACCCAAACAAAGTTGCGGTATTTGTATAATTTTCTAGCCCAAGACAAGTGTTATCAGTGTTTTGCTCTGTGAAGCTCAAGCCCAGGGAAAGTGGACTTCAGCATTTCTATATGCCTTCTTTCAAAACACTACTGATGTTTCTTTAGGGATTTTACCCCTATCTTAACATGTGTTATGTGTATGTTTTATGTGGTGATAGCTCCCTGTGGTAACTGTGGTTAGTGATTATAAAGAAGAGTTGGGTAAGCTACATTAGTATTTCAACACATTTTCTGATCATGATATGTTCTACCTGCTCCATGAAATTACCAACAAATAGAAAGTAGAAAATTTGAAAATCCTCTATTATTCCATCTCCCAGAGCTAACCATTATAACGGATTCAAAAATTTTGGTAGAATTTATTTAATAGAGTTTTAGATAAAATGGCAATAATGCAGTGTATATAATGTGTGTGTACTTGTGTGTGTGTGTGTGTGTAGTCTTTTTCTTTTTTGTTAAGTTTTCTTTAAGAAACATAATTTCAATGGCTAAAAACATTTCACTGTATGAAACTACTTAAGTATTTTTGAAAGTAAAAAATAAGCTGGAATTCAGCCAAACTTCTCTTTCCTTAAGACAGCGGTGAAAGTGCGCCAGGTACAATTCATTGTGGAATCCTAGGCTTCTGGAGCTGGGAAGGACCTCCAAGGTCATGCATGAACGTGAGAAGGCTCCAGAGAAACGCGTGAATTTAGTTATCTCTTTCTCAGTGGTATAACCATTATAGCAACCAATTTTGTTTCAGTACTAAAGGTAATTAACCCTGGTGGTAGCCAAAACCTTTTTTGTATCTTGCATTGATGGGTGACTGATTTTAAGCAAATGTACATTTATCCCAGATAGAAATCCTAATTAGGAATTTTGCCTAAAGAAGTTCAGGTTTGTGAACATTTTACAACGAAGCAATTACTACCAAACAGTGAAAGAGGAACCATGGGTTATTTCTCATTAGACCTTTCCTTCAAAGTTTGAGAAATTTGAATTCATACTAAAATTTAATTATAAAAGTATCTCATAACTTCCACAGTTACTTCCTTCCCTGATAGGAACTGCCTGAAACTCTACTTTCGCAAACATGCCTATGATTTTCTATTATCCTACAAACCTCACCACCACTTTGTATACCTTTTATTATATGGTTTGCTGAGAGAAAGCAAAGTAATAGAAACAATTTCCATGCAATCTGAAGCAGGTTCATTCCACCTCCTTGAAATCAGTCTCGTGTAAAGAGCTACAGGCCCAAGGAAGTTTTTATTGAAAAAATGTTGGATCTATCTGCATGAGAGTGATATTTAATAGTATTAATTAGACATTATAATTAATATTAATTTTAACTGTATTATAATTAATAGAATTAATTGAATTGGTATTAAATATCTTAGTAATATTAATAACTTATAGGTAGATATGAATGTCATTAAATAACAATAATTCACACGATAATATTATTGCTCAGTGGTCCTAAGTATTATCACATTTACTGTCACAATGAACTGGAGAGGTCTGGAATTTGTGTTTGTCCAGTTCTTCATGAAGAAAGCTGTGGAAGATGAAGGGAGAGTTTAAGGCATTTTTAAATCTTCTGAGGAGGAAATCTCAGCCTCCCAATCCTGACCAGCTGTTTATCAGACCACGTGGCCTCATGGGTGGGGCAGATGAACGAGTTTCATTTTTTTTTTTTTCTTTAAAGGCATGAAACATACTCAGGAATATCATTTGAAACCTTTGCTCTCTTTTAAGAGTTTAATATCAAATTTACTCTTAGGGGTAGTATTTTTTTTTTCTACTGCGAAGGTAAGGCTGGACAGATATCTTCATGTTCCACTCAGCCGTATTGTTGGGTAAGAAGGGTGGGCAGCTTTACTGAATTATTCTGTAACAACTCCAGCCTAACATTTGATGTCTAATCTGCACCAGGTACCCATGTATCCATATGTTAGTCTAAGTGGATGAGGAGCATTCGATTTTAACTCCACAAAGTGGCTCCTCTTTGGGGGTGTTCTTTCCTTACCCTTTCTCCTTAATGTTGTTCAAGGTTTTGTCCTTGGTCCTCCTCTTTCTTTCCACTTTCTCTGTTTGGTGAATCAACATCTCTCAAAGCATCAGTGATCCCCCAATGTAGGTGATTTAAAACTCTGTAATTTCAGCTTAGTTCTCTCTGTATGGTACAGAGCTTGCTCCTGGTATTTCAGACTCAGTATTTCCTGAATTGAACTTTTCTTCCTTAAACTTGCTTCTCCTGGCTTCTCCATTTCTATAAATGGCTCAGCCATTCTCCCAGTCACTCCCTCTTGATAGAGGTCTTTGAGATCTTTGACTCTCTCCTCTCCTTCGTCCTCTACCTCCTGCCCATTCTGCTTTCATAGTCTCTCCCAAGTCTGTTTTGTTTTCCTTCACCACAATTCCAGTTGAACCACACCAGGGGTTTTCAATAGTGGCTGCACTTTAGATCATGTAGTGAGCTCCAACAACAATAAAATCAGGTCAGCAACCCGTCCCAGACCAACTGAATCAGTAGCTTTGAGGGAGGAACCCAGATTTCAGTATTTTTTAAAACCTCCTCAGGGGAGTATAATGTGAACACATTCTTGATAACCCCTGAGTCAGATTCTTTGTATACATTTTCCCCACCTTCTACTTCTCTTGCTCTTCCTCTACATATCTGCCTGAGTATTAATTTCCTATTGTCTTGATCTGTAAGGGCAGTAACTTGCTTAAGTGCTTTTCATGTCTCCCCACCATTGCCTTCAGAGTAAAATCATGTATCTTATCCTAGTCATGGAATTCTTCTAGAACTTGGCTTGTACTTCCCAGCCTTGTTTCATGTTAGTTCTCTCCATATTCTATAAGCATTTGCCAAAATAAGCATGATCTACATGGCCTTACCTCATTTCTTTGCTCATTATGTTCTCCCTTTCTGAATGGATTTCCATAATCTTTGCGTATCACTTCAGATGCTTTCAGCAGCAGGTTACAGAATATCCAACTAAAAGTTGCCTAATGAATAAAAAATTCTTACTGCATGTAAAAAAAAGTTTAAAAGTAGGGAGTTCTGGGATTGGTTATGTCTAGGATGAAAATTTGCTTATCTGTGATTCTCTTGCTTTCTCCCCACATACCAAGATGGTGGCCACAACTCCAAGCATCACATCCTTGGGAGATAATGTTCAAGCCAGGAAGGAAGACAGTTTCTGTTCATTTTTTTAAAAAATCAAAATATAAAATTTTTCCCAAGGGCCCCCTAGCTGACTTTTCTTCAGTGCTGTTAGCCAACCTTGAGTTAAAAGACCACATTCTTGCTTCAAGGAAGACTGGAAAAGTGAATATTTGGCATTGTCAGTCTCCACACCGGGAGGCTGGCTCTCCTAGGAAAGAAGTGAATTGGGAAGGCAACCAACACAAGGAGAGACAAACACCAGGGTCTCCCATATTTTGTCTTTTGAAATACATTAGTACTTCTTCTGAAGTTCGATTCAAACGCCTCCTCCATGAAGCCTTTCCCGAATCTCTGACCAGGCAGAAGTCTCTTCTCTCTGAATGCCTGCGGTATTTTTGTTTAAATCTCTCTTCTTGATCTTTATGTGCTTCAGGTTTTTGTAACATTTGTGTAGGTGTCTTATTTCTCATATTGAATTATAAGCTCCTTGAGGGTGGGGGCCATGCCTCAGTCATCTTGGTATTACCTGTATACCAAGTCAACTGAATAATAAATGATATTCTGGCATTTACTGCCTTCACGTTGTTCAGCTAGTGGCCTTTTCAAACTTGTTCCCAGTACTCGTGTTAGGTGGCCAGTTAACCAATGGAGATCAAGTTAGAGTGATATCAAGGATCTGATTGATGTCTTCTTCCCTGGCTATTTCCCTTCTACCCAGTCATCTGAGTGGAGTGGTCTCCTCTTTGCCATTTCTGCCAGTTTCGGACAAAGCAGATTCAGTAGTAATAAACTAGTTGTCACCCTCTGAGCACCTCTAGCTAATTTCTAGTAAAATATTTGAAGTTCTTTGCTTAGAGCCTGAGGCTGACCAGGCTGGAATACATGCTGCCTATAGGACTAATGAGGAAAGTCCCACCAGGGGGTAATTCACCCCCACTGAGCCTCTCCAGGAAGAGTCAGCCCAGCAGAGAAGGGTGCTACATCTTCACCTGCATGGGGAGGTGCCGGCTTCAAAGACCGGACTCTGACAGGAAAACGGATAGAAACTCGTGGAAGGAGGGAGCAGGGAGGCAAGGCGGGCTCATTAAAAGAACAGTAATAATAACCATTTTCAAAGCTTTATTTCTTTGAGAGTGAAAGGACGGGGATTTCATTGGCCTGAAATGCATGAAGCTTGGTTGCTTTCAACCACCACCGTGGTGCTTCAGCACAACCCACGGGGAGTGTTTTGTGTAGCAGCTTCTGGGAAGGAGGGCACTGACTCAGACCCTTCTCTGCTTCAACTTTCTTCTGAGGAGTCATTTTCTGAGACCCTCTCCTTTTCCGCTTGGGCTAGCTGGGGGCACAGATGATTGTTCCCATTACAGCACAAATAGTGATTGCCACCTGAGATCTGTCTTCTCTGGTGCCTGAGGGACAGGGTCAGGGCTGAATGAGGGAAACAGGATTCATGCTTGGCTCAGGGCCAAGTTACAAGGATTTTGCAAGAACAGGGCTTAGCTGGGTGAACTTGGAACCTTAGATGAACCCAAGGAAACTCTTGAATGAGTAACCCAAATGCACCACGGGAGGATGCCAATATTGGAAATAGTCTCCAAAAGTCAATTCCAGCCAAAGGCAGCAAAACAAAATGTATTCACCCTTCAATAATTTTACTGAATGATGAATATGCATGAGGTTCTGGACTAAGCACTATACATACATCATCTAATTTTATATTTGGAATAGCCTTGAGGTTGTTACCATTAGATCTGTTTTACAGATGAGGGAACTGAGATTGGAAAATTTGTCCATGGTTCTTGAACTTTAGTGGGCATCAGAATCACCTGGAAGCTTTGTTAAAACACAGGTTTCTGAGGTTCCTCTCTGCCTGACTTGTCTTGGAACTGGAACATTGGCTTTGGTACTCGAACTACAACATCAGTTCTTCCTGGGTGTCTAGCCTGCTGGCCTCCAAGGGGGAAGCACATCATCGGGTCCCCCGGGGCTCCAGCTTGCTGACTCACCCTGCAGATCTTGGAACCTTGTCAGCCTCCACAGTCATGTGAGCCAATTCCTTGTAATAAATCTCCTCTCTCTCTCTAAACATCCTATTGATTCTGTTTCTCTGGAGAACCCCAACTAATACAAATTTTCTGAGTCAGGAGGTCTGGGACCAGGCCTGAGAACATGCATTTCTAGAGTTCCCAACTGATGCTGATACTATTGATTCAGAGACCACACCTTGACAACCTCTGCCTTAAGTTAAGGAAGGTAAACGACCTTCCTTTGTAATTCCCCCAACCCAGATCCTATTGCCCATGTTCTCCCAAGAGGCTCAACTTTCTCTAAACACACATTTAATTTGCTGTGTACATGAGATGAATGAGATGCAGGCCTTTCCTTCAAAGTGCTCACAGTCCATAGCTGACAGCAGGAGACAGAACACGATGCGTAATGAGAAACTCTACAGAGTTCAGTGAAGGCGAAAAAGAGAGTTTGCCTGAGGGCAGAGGATGTCCAAAATCTGCACGTGGAAGGAAGACCTGGGCAGGAGATGAGGGATATGAGGGACCAAAGCTCAGAAAAGTGTGGCCAGTCCCTTCTCGCATCTCATTTCTTTTCTGTTCAACCTAGTTTCTCTCAGCTCTGCTGGGGCTGATGGCTCCAGTTGGCGCTTTCTGCATCGACCCTGAGGCATGTGGGTCCCCTCCCCAACAGCTCTGTGCCCCACACTTGGTCTGCTCAGGCCCATCCAGGAGACACTCAGGAGGAACATTCTGCCGAGCCCCTTGCTCGTCAGTTGTTCTGGGGATTGAAAGAGGCTCCGCGAGCTTTACAACCAGTGAAAATTGTCGCCAGCTTCACAATTCTGGCCAGCATGTCTATGCTTTGAAGTCTGGTTGCTGCCTTTTACAATTCTATTTTTAAAATGTATTAAAGATGTTTAAACGTGGCAGAGACTTCCAATAAAAGCCAGGCTGCTTGAGAATCAGGATGCTGGTCTCAATTTACAGTGCTTGTTAAATAATAGGATACCCATGTCAAAGGGGCTCCACAAAACTGACCCCCTAGTTCTCATGGAACCCGAGCTCACTGCCCAGTACCTCTGAGAGGTTATCAGACCCTCTATCTATCCCCCGTTTATGCCACGAGAGCACCTTTTAACACAAAGTGATTGATTTTTTGTTTGAATTGGTCACTAAAATAAAGGCACTCAATGAAAACAGGAAAAGGTCTCTAATAAAATATTTCGGCGTAAATTTTGGCTAAAAATCAAGCAAGGGCTAATAGGTAGCTCCCATTGTTCCACAAGGCCTGGCTCCCTGAAGAGGAGTCTAGGGTCATGCTATACACCCCAAGAATCACAACCCTGAACATCATTTGGGGGCCAATCTTTGATAGTCCATTTTATCTTGAGGACTTTATTAGACCCTTCAGGAGGCTACTAAAAAAATAAGACATGGTTCCTGAGCTACACCCTCCCCATCACCATCCACCCTCAAGTTACTCAAAGAACATTGTTGCCTCCAGGTTCAGTCTTGTCTACATTTCCTCATCCTTGTTGCTATTGCCCTTGGTTCAGGTCTCTGCTTGTGTGCCAAACAGGGTGGGTTGGTTTAACCCACACCTACTACTACAACCATTTTTCAGTGTCTCCTTATACTTTAGAGTCTGGAAAGCTAAAATTCCTATTCCCAGACTCTCTTGAAGTTAGCAGTAGCCATGTGGCATAGTATGGCCCGTAAAGTGTAAACCAGAGTTGGCTCGGGATTTCTGGGATGCTCTTGCTTTCCTGAAACAAGCACGGACACTTCCTTCTTCCCATTCTTTCCTCCTGGCTACTGCCTGAAATGTGATATGCCAGCTAGATCTGGAAGCGCCGTCTTGTGACTATAAGAGAAATGCCCGGAGAAATGTGGAGTCTTTGGCTCTGCCATCTTGAGCTATGAACCAATGGCTGCAATGGCTGACTTTTGGACTTTTTATGGAAGAAAAATTAAAATTCTAATTTGTTTAAGCTATTATTTTTCAGTTCTTTATTACTTAAAGCCACGGATACTTTCTAGCTGAGCTATTACATGGGCTCAGAGTGATCAAATTACTTGCTTGAGCACACACAGCTGCTAAATAGCAGAACCATGATTCAATCTGGTAGATATCAGGCTAACTTTAAAACTTATCTCCACTGAATTTTCTTCTGTGAATTCCTTACATAGTGTCTAGCTGGAATGATAATATTTTTTTTCTTTCGTTCAGGAGAAGATAACTTCTGAAATCTGCTACAGCAATTAGTGGATATGGCAAGTTCCCCTGCAACTTGTTCTGGGACAGTCACTGGAAAGACTCCTCACAATGATGTAACTGTTGAGAAATTGGGCCTTGCTGCACCAGAGGGAGAGTAATAGGCCCCTCCTGTGGCTTGACAAAGGCAGCCCCTCCAAATAAGAACCTGGTGTGTAGATCTGATCATTGTGGGAAAAATGAGGACATTTCCATAGACATCAAGAAGGCTTGTAAAAGGAAAATGGCATTGCCAACTCTACCATGTTCCCAGCTCTTTTGAGATTCAACATCTTTAGATGCTTCTGCCAGATTCAGTCTCAACTGAGGTCTACTGGTAGAAGAAGAAAGTGAAGACCACCTAAGAGGGAAATACCCAATCTAGAGTAGGACTCCTGGCTCATGGGCAACACCTAGACTCAGAGAAGGGCTAGTTCTGGTACAGTGTAGACCTGTTTTGAAATTAAGAGCTGAACATATCACTGTGAACCAATTTTTATTATCCCAAGCACTGATAAGTTCTGTACACCAATCTGAACCAGCAAGAGAAACACTGCACAAAGATGTATCAGGGCACGGGACCAACAACAGCAGGGAGTCATTTTCAAGCTGCCTTGTCTGGAAACCCAGTCTGATTCTCCAACTGCTCTCCAAGAGGCATCCAGAAGCAGGGCTAGGCCTCTTCTATTGATATCTAATAATCTAAAGATTATAAAGATTAAATAGATATCTTTAGAATGAGAGAATATCTGGGGTTCTTAGACAATGTGGAAGGATGACCCTGATAGATCCTGGATTCTTGTTACTCTGATGAATGGGAGAATCAATCTATTCTATTTGAAGACTACAAGATGTGATCAAGTTTGTGTTCTTAGCTAGTGAACTAGGTCATAACAGCTGCACAAGTAATAGAGTTAACGGATAGAAATCAAGAAAATATTGTAACTGGGGCACCCCAGTGACTCAGTCAGTTAAGCATCTGACTTGATTTTGGCTCAGGGTGTGATCTCAGGATGGTGAGATTGAGCCCTGACTCTGTACTGGGCATGAGCCTGTTTAAGATTCTCTCTTCCTCTGCCCCTCCCCCCTTTACCCCCTTCCACTGATGCACTGATGCTTGCGTGTGCATGCTCTCTCTAAAAAAAAAAAAAAAAAAGAAACTAAAAGAAAAGAGAAGAAAATATTATAACTGAGATGACCAAAATATGGGTACCTAAATGGCTGGACATTATTAGTGAAGTGTAAAAATCTACTTGAATTCAGAGCATAATGAGTCAGCTAACTTGTATTTCAAAGACTTCTTTTATGTTGGATTTTTCCTCCAATGGTCAAGAGTCTCCATAATCAAGAAAGAGTGGGTCACTAGGAAAGTCTGTATTGTTTTCAGTTCCATGTTATTCAATGTGACTTTATAAGCCAATAAATATTCATGCCGGCTAGAGTAAAAAATAGTATTAACCTGGAATGTGTAGGAGGGAAGCTTTGGCTTTAAGGCTAATGACTTTTACATTATTTTATCAAGATCTGGAAATCTTGGATCATTCTGAATCATAGTATTGGAGAGTCAACATTGTTATATTAAGAATATAAATTGCATATACAGGAGAGTGGCAGATGAGCCCAGCAAGGGTAGATTAGATGACTTGATGGGTGTTTGGCATTGTTGGTAATATCAGTAATAGTAAACATTTAGAATTCTACTAACAGTGCCAGATTTAGAGTTCCAGTTTTAGAAATCTATCCCAGATATGTAAGGAAAAAACTGAACTATAACCATCTTAAAATTCTCCAAAAGGCCTTAAGTTGTTAACTCCAAGCAGGAATCCAAAAACATACACACCAGCTTCATTTCATGAGAGTGCCTCCAGAGTCAACTGGGCATGGAGGGACCTAATGGGTTTGAACAATTATGAAGTTGTACCAGGCCCTCTGCTAAGGACTTCATATTCCTTTATTTAATCTCCCCAATAACCACATGAAATAGGTGCTATTATTATCTTTATATTATATGAGGAAATGAAGGCACGAAGAATTTCATGGATTGCCCCAAATCACACCATCTCTAAGAATCAAAGTTAAGATTAAATTCTGATCATCTCTGTCAAAGTACCTGGTTAAGTTGTACGTACCCAGTACCATCCTCCATCTTCTTATTTCCTCCTCTCCCCTCCTCCCTTCAGATACTTCTCAATCGGGATTAAGGAATCATCCATAATCCACACTTTGAAGCCTGAATTGTAGAGGAAAATTTCCAGGCATATATGGTTTCCCTGACATTCCTATTATAGTGTCTCAAAGAAAATATCTGCTGAAATTTTGATGATTGGTCTTTATCATATGGTAGGAAATCCATTGCATCTCTACCACTATTGCAGTTTCCTTGAGGTAGGGCCTTACTAATCTTGAATTTCCTTAGGAACTGACAAACGGCCTTTCTAGAAGACACTTGACAAATGTGCTGAATTTAATGATTGATACAAGGTATAGACAAAGCAGGAAATCAAGTGAGCTTGATGTTGGCCAGGGCCCTTCTCAGGCAAAGGGTCACAGATAAACTCTGGGGACCTTGCCTGCCGGGAGACATGCTGATGGTTGTTTCCATGTCCTCACAATGGGAAGACAGCTTTGCATCAATCGTAACTTTCATCAGATGGAAGTGAGAATTTGGAATTTTTGAAGAGAGTGCATTAAATTACTTCCACAAATTTAGTTTTACTTGATCATAATGTAATAGCATTAAATTGTTACATAGAAAAGCACTCTGCTTTTCACGGTTATATTAGTTTCTTTTTTTTTCTTTTATTTGAATGCCAGTATAGCTAACATACAGTGTTATGTTAGTTTCAGGTGTACAATATAGTGATTTGACAATTGCATACACAGTTATTAGTTTTTTAATTCCTGCCATAACAAATTCTTTTTATATAAAATGGATTCATGGAAATGTAGCATTTTGTGTCAAGCTTCTTTCACTTAGCATATTTTCAAGGTTCATCCATATCATAGCATGGATTAATAGTTCATTCATTTTTATGGCTGAATAATATTTCATTGTATGGACATACCATTATTTTGTTTATCCATTCGTTAGTTGATGGGACATTTGGGTTGTTTTCATATTTTAACTGTTATGAATAATGCTGGTATGAACATTTGTTCTCTTTGAACCCACTTGTGTCTTTGAATCTAAAGTGTGTCTCTTTTAGACAGCATGTAGTTGGATCATGCTATTTTTCAACCATTCTGCCAATATCTGCTTTTTAATTAGTTTGATCCTTCACATTGAATGTAATTATTGGTAAAGAGGATTTATGTTTGTTATTTTCTTATTTGTTCTCCATCTTATGTCTTTTTTGTTTCTATATTCCTCCATTACTGTCTTCTTTTGTGTTAAATATTTTCTATATATGTTTAAAGTTATTTTCTTAGTGATTGCCCTGGGGATTACAATTAACATCTTAATTTATAACAATCTAGGTCTGACTAATACCAACATAAATGACAAAACCTTTGCTCCAAATAGCTCCATTACTCCTCTCCTTGATACTGATTTGTTACAAATTACATCTTCATACATGTTGTGCCCATCAACATCGATTTATAACAATTGATTTACGAAGTTGTCTTTTAAATCAGATAGGGGAAAAAAAGTAGTGAGAAACACAAAGTACTTTATTACAGTCTTTTATATTTGCCTATATAGTTACCTTTACTAGTGTTCTTTATTTCTTCAGGTTAAATTGAGTTACCATCTAGTGTCCTTTTATTTCAACCAGAAGAATTTCCTTCTCCCTTTCTTGTAAGGCAGACCTGCTATCAAAACACTCTCTCAGTTTTTATCAATAACAATAGACTCAGTTATTTGTTTATTTAGAAATTCTTAGTTTTGGTTTGTCTATTATTTATCCTTTTTTTTTTATTTTCTTATCTTAATTTATCTTATTTTCTCCTTCATTTTTATAGAATAGTTTTATTGGATATGAAATTCTTGATTAACAGCTTTTTTTTCCCCTTCAGCAGTGCATATTTTACCCCACTGCCTTTTGGATTCCATGCTTTCTGATGAGAAATCAGCTGCTAATTGTATTAATGACCACTTACACATAATAAGTCACTTCTCTCTTGCTGCTTTCAAGATCTTCTCTTTGCCTTTGAAGAATTTGTTTATTAGGCACGAATCTCTTGAGTTTATTCTAGCTGGAATTCATTGAACATCTTGGATTTATAGATTAATACTTCTCATCAAATTTGGGAAGCTTCCTGCTATTATTTATTCACATATTCTTTCTACCCCTTTCTCCTTATTTTCTTCTGAGACTATCATTATGTGTATGTTTCTTTGCTTCATGATGTTCTAGCAGTTTCTGAGGCTTTGGTCACTTTTTAAAATTCATTTTTCTTTCTGTTCTTCAGACTGGATAATCTCAATTGATCTGTATTCAAGTTTGCTGATTCTTTCTTCTGTCTGCCCAAATCTGGTGTTGAGTCCCTCTTGTGAATTTTCCATTTTTTATACTTTTAAACCCCAGAATTTCTATTTTTTCATTTTTATAATTTCTATCTCTTCATTAATATTATGTATTTAGTGAGATATTGTTCTTATACTTTTAATTTTTTAGACATGGTTTACTTTAGTTTTTTGAATATATTTAAATGCCTGACTTAAAGTCTTTGTATAATAAGTCCAACATCTGAGTTTTTTCAGAGACAGTTTCTATTGATTGCTTTTTTGTTGTTGTTGCTGTACATTGGTCATACCTTTTTGTTTCTTTGCATGTATTTTAATTTTTACTTGAAAACTGGACATTTTATGTACTATATTGTTCTCTAGAAATCAGATTTTTCCCTCTCTCCAGGGCTTGTTGATGTTGCTGCTTGATGTAGTTGTTGTCATCTGTTTAGTGACATCTGAATTATTCTGTAAAGTCTATGTTATTTGTCACGTGTGGCTATTGAAATCTCTGCTCAGTTTTCTCAGTGGTCAGCTAATGACTGGAGAGAGATTTTCTTAAATGTCTAGAACAACAAGACTTTCCATCTTTGCTGAGGGCTCTGCATGGGTTTGGGGCATATCTTTAACACTGAGCCAGGCAGTTGACAACTCTGCCTTAGCCTTCATTTCCTGCCTGTGCAGACCCTCAAGGTTAGCCGGAAATGTGTGGTTAGGGCCTTCTCAGGTTGTTGCTGAGCATGTGCACAGTCCTATACTTGTACAGGGACTTCTAGGACTCCCAGGAATGTGTTGGAGCTTTTCAAAGTCCTAATGACATTTCATTGCCCTTTTAAGCATCCATTAGGGAGGGTTGGACCAGGTCCCACCTGCCTATCTCTTTGCTCCTCTTTTCTTCTTCATCTTACTTTCATGGCTTAGCATTATCCCCTCAGCCCCAACTTGTCATAGTGGGACTGGCTCTGTTCTCTCTGGGATACAAATTCCAGGTGGCCTCTGCCTTCTTCTGGACATCATGCCCAGCAGACTAGTGCCTTCAGCGTGGATGACTGCATGTGTCTCTGTTTGGTTTTGATCTGCAGATATTTGTTGTGCTTTTTTAAATGTCATGCATTTTTAAGTATATTTTATCTGTTATGTTTGGGATGTTGGCAAGGGAAGATGAGGGACAAATCATGAAATTATGATGTCATATTGACTACAAGGTCTCTGAGTTTTTCAAGGTTTGTCTCCTATATCAGTAATTTAATTTTCTGCAAGTTGTTGTGCTTACTCCCCAAAAGGGAATTTTAATTCTATCATTGTTCTTTCCATTTCCATGAAAGCTGATTTTATTTTATCATCTTCTTTGTGATCTTAAGATGCTCTCTCCTCATAGATTTTTGTTCCTGTTTTATAGAAGCTTTATTCTCCTTCTCCTCTTTCCTCATTCCCTTCTTCTAAATCTTTTCATCTCCTTATCCTCTTCTTTCTCCTCATTCTTCTTTCTTTTTAAAACAAATTTAGCGGAAAGGAGTTTGCTTCTGACTCTGGGAGTAAATTATCTCCATAGGTCTGATCTTTAACTTGATCATCCAAATTGCATTTTTTACTGATATTTTGTAATAATCTTTTCAATGGCCTCATGTAGCTTTTTCTGTTCATTCGACCTTAAACAAGAAGAAATCTTCCAGGTTTGGTGTTTGTCAACAGTTTGGTTATTTAGAAAACATTTGGCTCCATTGTTAGCCCCTGTGGAGCTGAATATGCACAACTAGACCAATTTCTACTGTTAAACATTCATCTTGTCTGGCAATGCTGGGCACATACAGGATCTTTTTCTTTCTCCATTTCCCAATTCTTTTATACTCTTAAGATATTTAACACATTAAAAAACTATTTAAAAGAAAAGGCTTCTGGTATTCTTTTTCTTGCTCTGATCCGTAAACTTTATTATTATTATTTTTTGTGTACTGTGCGTTCAAACATGCAAAGCACCACTTCCAGTCTTCCTTAATTTTCACTAATCATTTTCTAGAAGTTGAAGTCTCAAAATACACATCAGGGAAAGTGGACAGGAGTACAGCACACCAGTTGACTTCAAAAGTGGCATCCATTTAATGAAGGGATGGCTGCTGAGTGTTTTGATTGGTGTAGTTTTTTAGTTTCTCAGCCACAGGGCAGACAGATGGAGAGGAATATATTATTTCCCTATTTACCTTTTTGATGGCAGGTGTCACTGGTTTTCAGCTGCATAGCACTGCCAGGTCCTCAGTTTTGTTTTTCACTGTAGCATTATTGGGGGGGGGGGGACACAGGTTTGAGGATATTATTCCCACATGCTAGAAATAATCATCATTATCTTTCCTAATATTTGGGAAGTGTTATAAATTTTAGTCCTTTTTCGGTCTCTTCATGGATAATCTTAGAGAAATGTTGGGAGAAGACAGATCAGAACTGAAGCCATTTTAAATCAAAGTCATATAGACAAATCCGAATTTCTAAGAGCAGATTCTGGTTTCTTGGTGGTGGTCCTGGGGTTTTGTTGTGTTCTCAGATCTTAAAGATTCCTATGATCTAAACACACTCAGACTTTTAACTTTCCATCTGTATAGGACCCCCAAGATGTTCTATGTGGGAAAAACTTTGGAAGTTAACTTTTTGAGAAGAAGTTGGAAGAGTGAATTTGGGAGTCTAAAAACGAAGCTTGAAATTTTTTCACGAATTTTAAAATTATGAGCTTCACCAGCTAGTGATGTTTAAACTCTTTCACAACTGGTAGACGTGAATGTCAGAATGAGGAATCGGAATGGACGCTGGGCAGAATGCCTGGACAGGGACCTGGGGCCCTGATAGGCCACATTGATTCTTTTGTTGCTGGATCATGAGGAGGCTGAAGGAGTCATGAGGGAGGGGCCGGAGAGGCGGATGAGGGAGGGAGGGAGGATGCACTTCTCAGGGTGCAGAGCAGTGCCTATTTTCCAGTATAGAAGTATGTCAAAATATTAACAGCTGGTGTGCTGGTCGTGGTCCACAGAAGCTGAACGTCAGCCCCAGCCCTGGATTCTAAGCACTGTGTGGACAGGGACCACACTCCCTTGCTCACTGAATTATCCTCAGATCCTCCCTCAGCACCCGTCTTATAATAAGGAAATAATATGTATGGAATAAATAAGCAAATAGGCACCAAATAAATATGCACATAAGGATACGCCTCACCCAAATGAGAGTTCATAGTGACAGTGGGAGACACTGTCCTATCAATAAAACAGGATTATGACGATATGTGCCCCCCTGCCCTTTTTTTTATTTCATAGAGAGAACTCTGAAATGACACTTAGGAAACACAATCCATTTACGGTCCTTAGGAGAAAAGCCTGCTGAATAAATTCTGGGTGTCGGGGTTGACACGGCGCCTGGCACCTGTGGGAACCAGTGCCGTCAAGAACAGCAGTGATGGGGGCGCCTGGGTGGCTCAGTTGGTTAAGCGACTGCCTTCGGCTCAGGTCATGATCCTGGAGTCCCGGGATCGAGTCCCGCATCGGGCTCCCTGCTCGGCAGGGAGTCTGCTTCTCCCTCTGACCCTCCCCTGTCTCATGTGCTCTCTCTCATTCTCTCTCTCTCTCAAATAAATAAATAAAATCTTAAAAAAAAAAAAAAAAAAAGAACAGCAGTGATGATAATCATGGTGTTATTGTTGCACTTGCTAACACACTTTTCAGCCAGAGTTAATAAGCAAAGCAGTCGTCTGAATATTACCATTCATTTTCTTCTGGAAAATATTTTCCATGCCTCTGGATGCAATGAAGAGTGAACCAAAGGCAGGCAAGCACCCCTTTCAGGCGTGGCCTGGTTTACACCCAGCCCTCCCTCACTGCCTACTGCCCACCCCCACCCGGCCACGCAAACGACACCATTAATATGCAACTTTGGGAAATGCCCCCCAGGCCCAAGCGAACACACCCCGGAAAGAAATTCCTTAACCGCCCAAAGAAATTTCCTTAACCGGTGGTGCACTGGCCTTGGAGAATCGACCGGCTTCTGTGTGCTCCTCAGCGTTCCCCGTTCCCCATTCGCCCACAGTCTAACCGGCCCATATGGGCAATCATAGCACTTCATTGTCCAGTAGCATCATTACAATATTGTTATCATCTGAGCTGGAGTCTGACACTTTCTCTAAGACCTTTCAAATAACCCCTTTACTAGGCTTCAGTACCAAACCATTCAGGGCAAATCTCTGCTTTGTGCTTGTCAGCCTTAATAGCCTGGATGTCACTTGAGCCTGTAAAAAGTGCCTGCTCCTCAGCTGTCAGTCAGTCCTGGTGGTGTCAGCGGAGAGCGTGGCTGGAGCTGGCTGGATTAGAGGGTAGTTACCATAGCTGTCAGATTACTGACAGCCTGACACCCACACTTCCAACTTCCTCTTACTGTATTTGGTTTCTGTTGAGCTCTCTGGACCTTTCTTAAGGTGGATCCCTCTGTTGGAAACAGATCATAATTTGGCGAGCATCTTCCGAAGTTGGGCTCTTTTCTCCCCTGTTACGATTTGCAGAAAGCTTCTTATTTTGAGCAGCTTTTATATCTCAGTGAATATTTTTAACCCCATTTCAGCAAAAGATTTCTTTATACTTTCCAAGTTTATGGAAACTCTGTGGGTGTGCATGTGTGGTGTGTTTCAATTGCATCGTCCTAATTAGTCAAAGATATATCAACTCGACTGAAATGTTCCCTCTTAACTCTTCCTCATCTACAATATTTTCATCTTCCTCTTCCACCATACCTTCGTTCGACCCTTTGTGCTAGACAGGAAGCTCCGTTTGAGGACGTGTGTGTGTGCACACGCACCGGTGTTGGGAGGCGGGGGTGTATACACAAGTGTTGACTTCTCTATGAATGCGGATATATATTCAGACCTAATGAAAGGCAGTCAGCTAACGGCTGAGGCAGGAAGAACAAATTGGCAACTCTCCAAACCATGCCTTAGTTAATATTCACCTTGAATATAGCCAATTAGTGAATGAAGTGTCTCTCCCTCCTTCCCTTTCTCCCTCTTTCCAGTTTTCATTTCCTCCTTTTCTTCCTCCTCCTCTTTTTTCCCCTCCTTTCCTCCCTTGCACACTTGGTCAGTGTTTACCATCTTGCAGTTTTCACGCCGGACACCAGACACACAAAAGCGAATGTGTCTACACCTTTGTCCCAAGTTCACAACTGCCTGTTCACCTTCCTCAGGTACGTTTGAATTTCACAGGCTTTTCTTTCGGACCAGGGAGGAGATATTAATTAACACTTTCCTTTACTTAGGCAATAATCAAGGCTGATTTGCTTTTCTGAAACCAGGCTTTGGGACCAGAAATGCAACTTCTGCACAATCCTGAATTTGCTTACTGTTTAAACTGGCTACAAGGATTAAACTTGAGTCCTCAATTGTGAGAGCAGCTTCTAGCTATGTGCACAGGCACATGACAGTGGAGGCTGTGTGGTTGTAGGGGCAAGAAAGCACTAGGCTTCAGAGGACCCACCTGTACTGGGAAAGTTACCTCATCCGGTTGAACCTCAGTTATCCTTTCTCGAAACTGGGCATAGTGATGCTATCTGCCGATCTCATCAGTTTGGTCTATAGTCCATATGTGACTGACCATACATATGAAAGCACTTTCCCAGCTGCAAGGTACCAGAGGCGCAAATTGTGATCATAGTAAGTATTACTCTCTATGGTTATGTATCGGGTTGAAATCGGCACTAGCTTATTTAGATTATTTTACTTATTCTTATTTCCTTGGCCACACATATTTTGCTTTTATTTTTCTAGCATGTAACCGCAGGGCTAAAAAAAATGCTCCCCTGTAAAAATAATAGATTACGTATTATTAAACTTATGAACTCACACTCACATCAGGAGCCTTTAGTTGGTCCTCCCTGGTCCTGACTGTGCTTTTAAGAGTGTTGTGGCTTTTTAAGACCATTGTCGTTTTCAATGAGCCTAGCAAAATGGTTCAAATTAAAGTGAGTCCATACCTACCTCAATTGCTAGGAAATTTCGTACTCCTTACAGGTCCAGAAACTTGACAGAATAAAGATCAAGCCAGAGACAGAAAAATGTAGTAAACATATGAGAAAGGCAGGGGGTGGGTGAGGGGGTATAAGAACTTTATGTTTTCAGTGCCAAAGCCAAAGACATATTTTTTCCAGCACTTCCTCCCCATTCCAACAAAAAAAAATTTTTAAATAAAAAGACCCTTATATTTCACCCTATTAAATGTTGGAAAACAGCCTTTCAGTATTATTTACAAGCATCCAGAAGTTTTAAATTCAACAACTCTGCCACATTCTCGCTTTGCTCTAACACACATTCTTTATGCTGGGTGCTGTTGAGCTTGTCTGCCCGGTGCCACAATAACCATGCCTTCCATTCTTCAACTCAGGCAGTGAAAAACAGCACATCCAACAAATCATAAGTGGGTTGTGAAAACGTTTCATTTGCAAACCAAGTGTTCTGGCCACATTTTTGCTGAACTTCCCGGGCAAGGATTCCATTCCATGTCAGCGACTTAAATGCTTTTTCAGACCCAATTCCTTCCTGAGCTCCGCTCATGAATGAAGGCCTGCAATTTGCAAGGCGACTGTCCCAGGTAAGGGATTCACCAGTGACCCCAAAGCTGAGAAAGACAGCTGACTGGTGGAGAAACAGAACCCCCGCATAGCGTGGCACCATAAATAGCTGAGGGAGTAGATTGGCCAGCTTTCAGTAAAAAACCTCCATCTTATTTCTCACCCGGCAGCTCAAAGGGTGTTCTTCATACCCCCTTCTCATCTCGACCACAGCCTGAATTCCGAAGTGCAAAACTCTCAAGACCATACTCGTGGAAACAACACAGGCGGTGTAGGCCTAGTGGTTTCTATCACAGACTGACATAGGCAGATACCTGAGTTCTGTATTCTGAATTCTGAGTTCATATCTGACTCTATTCATTTACTAGCTATATGACCTTGAACCTCAGTTTCCTCGTCTGTAAGAGAGATCGAGTTTTAAGATTTAAACTGGATTAAATGGGATCATTCATGTCAATTTGGCCTAGTGGCTAGCACAGAGTGAGTGCCTAATGAATGGTGGTTATTATTATTATTTATTACAACTGCTATTTGCCTTCTCATTTGACATAGACTCTGAGTTCCCTAAGACTTTGTGAAAAGTTGAAGAAACCATCAAAATGTTAGTCTTATGCTTACTTGACTCGACGCAACGATACATTTCTAATCATTCATTCATTCATCCTTGCATTTATTTCATTCATTCATTTAACAAATATTTCAAGGTCTGCCGTGTGCCAGACACTAGGCCAGATGAAGAGTTACAAAGATGAACATTACTTGCCCTCCAGGGATTCCTGGCTAAGTGGAGTAGGCAGAGACGTTAACGTTGCTAGGAATGTCATCAGAGCTGTAACAGGAACATGAAAATGTGGTGCTAGGAGCATTTAGGAAGTAGCATTTTCTTCTACTGGAAATGTTAGAAAAGGCTTCCAAGGAAAGACACCTCGGAGGCGAATCTGGGAATTACTCCGCGGAGTGGAACAGGGAAGGACGTTTCATGCATATGCAAAGACGTGACCAGACTGGGACCAGGGGTGGGGTGGGGGGCACGGGGCAGTGGGGACACTGCGGCCATCTGTGCCGTGGGCTGCAGCAGCAGGCAGGTCCACTGACGGAGCCTGGTATGCAGGGCTTTCCTCAAAGTGTAGGGATCTGTTGACAATTTTGAGCAAGGGAATGATAGGATCAGATACATTTCAGAAATGCCATGCTGAATGCCGGGTAAAGGCTGTATTTATTTATACCAAGAATAAGCCCCGCAGGGAGATCACAAAGGCCAGAGACAGGGAAAATGGAGAGGAGGGAATGAATCCAGGGACATGGAGGAAGAGGTGGAGGCTACAACCCGACTTTTGGAGAGCCAGGCCTTGGGAGCGGAGGGAAGCAGGGGCTCACGGTGGTTTCAGGTTTCTGCCTCAGGTGACCCGAGAGAGAGTGCAGCCTTCACCAGGATGGCAGCTATGAGGGAGGACCTGGTTTAGAGGGAGAACCATAGGGTGACGGGGGGCAGGCCCCAGGATAGATGAGTTTGTAGTCTGGGGCAGGTTAAATAGAAGATGTCCACGGGGTATTTAGTGAATGTTGCTCAATAAATACGTGACACTTAGGTGACAGCCTGGGAGGAAAATGTGGGTGTTTCTAGAGCGGGCTTGGTGGCTGAAGCCATTGCTGTGGAGGAGGTTGGCAGGAGACAGCAGCTGAGAAGGGCACTAGCCAAGGACTGGGATGGAGCTCCTGAGACTCCAGTGTCAGGGACAACACAAGGAAGGAGGGCCCGGGCAGAGAGCCCAAGAAGTGCTGCGAGAGCAGAGAGAGTGCTAGAGAAGCCATGTGGATGGCGCTGAAGATAGGGCAGAGGGGTGGCAATTTGTGTTTCTGAGAGAAGTTCTGGACGCTGAGGGTCTTCAGAGTGGAAGATTACCAGCAACCCCAGTGACAGGAAGTTCCATATTTCTGAGGGGCGACAGGATGCTGGGTAGGGGGGTGAGAGACCTCGGAAGCTTGCGAGGGTGGAATGAGCACGACAGGCTGAGAACGAGGGGCAGAGGATTATGGGGCGATCAGGTTCTCGCTTGGGGGTTAAAGTCACACCTCTTTGCATAGGGCTTCATCTTTCTGACCACAAACCTGATTGTGGCTTGTAAATCTTTAAGCCCGTTTCTTTCCCCCTCTCCGAGGCTCGGTTCAAACATACCTAATGAATGGAAAGAATTCGCAATTTGTCATCTCCCAGAATCCCAGGTGGCTCCAAAAAGTGCCGAGTAGCTTCCCTGACATACTTTCATTCTGAAAGCTCTCCTTTCAAACTGATTGCATCACTGCCTCCTGGAAAACCCGACAGGTATGTTGCGCCCCTTGCCTCACCTGCTTTCTTGCTCGAGGCAGGAGTGACGAGCCGCCTGGAGCCCGCAGCTGAGGCACCCGGACACCCGGTGTCTCTGAACAGCCTCCAGAGCGGCCTTCCCCAAACTGCACGAGTGCCTGCCTGGGCTGAGCAGCGAGAGAGAGACATCTGTGATATCTGATGACAATCATCTCTGATTAGACTGTCACTACACAGCACATGCAAGCCGGGGCCACAGCCAATTAGCTATGTGAGGCCAGCTCGCTGTTTACTGGAACCGTACTAACAAGTTGCAGCTTTTCCAACGTGGAAGAGTCACCGCACACCTGCCAGCCAGGAACCCTTCACTCCAACAGTTTAGGGACAGAGCTGCTCCTTCCTTGGAACACCCAAGCCATGACACATGAATGTCTTTGTGCCGTGAGCTACTTTGCGTCCACGTCCCCACCTCCTGTAAGCTGTCACTTCCAGAGACAGTAGGCGAATAAAGCGCTTTATGCCATCTGATGTTCTTCCGTATTTGCCTTCTCAGTGAACATCTCTTCCTTTTTGGTTTTTCGCGGTTCTTGGGCTATGTCAGGGAATCAGCGAGGTCTGAGAAATGTAGCTGTGACTGGTCTTCGAAAGAAGCAGATGAAAAAACTAGAAGCTTAATGGAAATTAAGGACACAAGACCTATCTTATCCCGTTGGTGTTTGATAGAGTTGATCTATTGTTCAGAAACATAATGCATACGAGGCTATATTTCCAATTGTTGCTAGAGAACCAGTACAGTTGGAAGTACTCTCAAAATATTTTGCTGAGTTTTTTTTTCAACATGAGTGAAAATTTCCATGTAAGTTCTCATTCGTCCATTAGAAGGGTTTCTCTGGTAACTTCAAGAAATTACATCCTGTTCTGTTGCTTTCATTTCCTTTAGAAACAAGTAATCTAACTCATAACAAATGTGGGGGGCTAGAAAACTGGAATATCTTGCAAAGTTAATGAAAATTAGCAACATCATTCTCTGAATTACTCTGTCAGAAGCCCAAACCCCTATAAATGGATTCATTTTTTCATATGGCATATCTACCACCTCCTCTTAACTGTCCCTAACTTTAGGTCAGAATAAAATCAGCATTTTTGCTGAATTCCTCTTCTCCTTCTCTTAGAATCAGTTTGTTCAGAGACTTTCTGAAAACAGAATTTCAGCATAATTCTAAAAGCCTGCATGTTGTTATATAAGTGGGTGAGTGTTCATGAGCTCTTAACACTTGAAATTGATAAATATTTTTATTCATTCTCTGATGAAAACTATGGATTATGCATCTTGAAAATATGTGTGGAATTTCTGGAACCAGAGTATAAAATGCAATCTACTGGGAATATAAGTATTTTCAATAAAGTCTGTTATGGATGTGGCATTTAATTTTGGCGCTGTTGAAAATTTATTTATTTACATTTATCCTCAAACGCACGTTTTGGAATGGCTTTAAACAAACCTCCCCATTTAGAAATTAAAAAAATGTCTTTGGCATGTTCATTCATTTTGTTTACGTCCATAATTTAAAACAAGCAAACTTCTTCTCTTAATGAAAGTGTGCGCGTACGTGTTTTTTTTTTTTTTTTAAACTTGAAACAAAATTCCCTCTCCAGGTGGAAAGTTGATTACCAATCTTTGGTCTGGAGGTAAATTTTACAGCTGTTTTAAACCCATGAAAGTGGGTCTTATATGAGAAGTGCTGACACAACCTATCCGCAATGTATCGACATGAACTATACCGCTGTAATAAGCAGGTATTATGTATGTGTAAAAATAATGAGAGGCCGTGTCTGAAGAGAGTTAATGTAAAATGCTAAGCAATTATAGTTGGTTACACAGTATAGGTTAATATTCCTTCATATAGCTGCACTTTTTTCTTCTTTTGTCCTCCAGAACTCCTAATGAAAATTTGAGACCTGACTGTAATGATAAGCAGCCATTCACACGTCCTCTGTGTCAAGGCTGTTGCATTAATGCTTCCCTTCATATAACATTTTGCATAGCCTAAAGCATCTATTAAAATCCTTTGTAAAATTCATGAAACAAAAGTGGTGGGTTGAGTCTAGGGGGAGAGAAAGTAAGCTGCTTATTAGCAAAAAGTCAAAAACACAGGGCCAATTACAGATCCGAACAAGCAGGGCTAAGGACCAGCGCGGGGAGTAATTCTTTCTTCAGCCCAATGGGCTCAAGCGAGGGGGCAGGTTGGGTGAAAATATAGCAACAGTCGGAGCAGTAATTAAACGGAGATGTTTGCAGTTGGAAACAGCTCTATAACAACGGAAGGAAATGCTCAACTAACACCATTGTCTGGCCTCACAAAGATGCTAAATTGGAAGGATTTAGGGTTGCTCCCTAAAGAAGAGACTGGAGGTAGTGAAGAGGAGCAAGGGGCTCAGGAGATATGTAAAGAATCTGTTTGGTATTTCAAATGTTATAAATTAGATTTTTAAAAGAGAAAGAGAGAGAGAGAGAGAGAGAGAGAGGGAGCCTTCCTCCCGACCCAGCAACATAAAACCGAATAAACCACAATAAGATTGCCCTTTTTCTCTTATAAACTTGGCATTAAGCCTGTCATGTTCAATGACAGCCAACTAGGCCTCGTGCTTTACCCTTTGGAATTTGAAAGATTGGCAGGTGTCATGATTTCCTTAACATAAAAGACCCTGCAGATAATGTTCACCATGCACATTTATACGTCCATAACTACACTTTCTGCATTTCAGAATCACTGGGTGAGCTTTCCAGGCAGGCTGGTGGTGTGGGGGCTCCCCAGAAGTATATCTGGCCTGAGGACAATGTTTACTGCCAAAGGAGCTTGCGGTGGAGGCCGTACTTTTATGATTTGCCTTAGCACTCTAAACATGCGCCTTTTACAATAATGAGCTGCTTTGTAGAAAGCGGCTCTCTGAGAGCATTGTTACTTTTCTTTGCAATGTTGAATACAACCAGAATGGCTCTCCTCTTACTTACGGCTAAGAAACAGGGTTCCATTTAAACAATAATCCCCTCTCTTTGCAACCACCCACCCCAGCCAGATTCTTCCAGTAACTCCAAGAGAAAAAAAAATATCAACATCGAGGGAAACACAAACCCCTATTGAAAGCTGAGAGTTCTATTTCAACTGACATCACCTAATGGGACCTGTTTGTTACCATCCAATGTCACCTTAAAATAAACAAATGAGTCTTTTCAGAGCCATCAGTGGCCAGAATGAGACTCTGACTTTTCTTTTTTTTTTTCCAACCCAAAGAGAGAGAATGAGTAGTTAGCTAGGTACTAACTGCTTAACAAAAATAGTTCCACATGAGAAATTCAATAAATCTGTCCCCACACATTTTAAGCTTTTTAGTGTAGAAAAAATTAAACATACAAAAAGAGACAGAGTAATATAACAACCCCCATGTACTCACCACCCGGCTTCAACCAATATCAGCTCATGCTCATGGTCAATCTGGTTTCATCCGCATTTCCACCCTCTCCCCACCGTGCACTGTTCTGGAGCCAACCCTAAGCATTATTTCATTTATCAGACCTGCAAACACCCTAGCAGGTATCTTTAAAAGATAAGAAGCCCTTGGTATTTTTTTAATAGGTCAAGGAAATATTTGAAACTTACACCCTTTAAGATTTTTGTGGACATGTTTTCCCATGAGCTGCATTTCTCATAATAATACCATTCTACCACATGTTGGAAAATATAAAGAAAAATTCAAGAGCATTGCTAGTCTCTGGTTTGTTTCAGAGGAGAGCTTTCCTCACTGATTGGAGGGATACAGGTAGACAAACTTTTCTTCTATGAGCTATTGTCTTATTATTTGTAAATGATCACTTCTGGCATTCAAATATAATCACATACTTCAAGGTATCTGTCTTCGTAGACACTGTCTTCACAAAAGTTTGATCCAAATGTATATGTATGTACTGACCACTTGCTACATGCTAAGCTCTGTTAGATATTGGAATAAAGAAATGGCCAGGCAGGGAATGCAAGATACATGAAATAGACTCATCCCTCTCACACTGACCTCCAGACTCTGTTGGCCATCTTATAGGGACATGCTACTCAGTTGCTTCTTATATTGGTAAATGATGCTACATGAAGAACAGTTTTGTTTTTTTTTTTTAAGAAGGGCAAAAACTTGCCCTTTCCAGCCTCTATACCACTGTTGTTTCCTTAATTGCCCCCAAAGATAAATCTGCCTCTCAGATGTAAACCTTGATGTACTCCCTACTCACTGGTAGAGAGGACTCACCACCTAAGCCTTGCAAAGAAAAATACATTTACGAATAAATACATCTATGAATAAATAATCATACAAGAGTAAATTACTGTATTTATAAAAATGCAGTATTTTTATGCAGATTTTTTAATTAAAGAAAACATTTTTAATGCAGATTTTTTTAATTAAAGAAAACATTTTTCTCCTTTGGTTTCTTACATTTATATTCTCAATAATTAGCCAGAAAATACAACTCTTAAATGGCAACAGTTTACCTCTGATTTCCTTAGAAAACCAGAAGGGGTAGACTTGCTTATTTGACATGGCAAAATGATGGGATTTTTTTAAGGGACTGGAAGACACTGACCCTTTCAAAAAGTTTTGTTGTAATATATAAAAGAACATTTGTAACATAAATTTGAGTTATAAATCACACTAAAATGAACACCCATGAATTTACCACCCAATTCAAAAACTACACCACCGCTGAAACCTTTGGGAACTCCTAGGTGGCCCTACCCCACCTCCTGAGATAACCTCTATCCTGAACTTTATACCAGTGCATAGATTTTTAAGAGTATAATTTTGCTATATATGTATATATGACTACAGTTATTTAGCCTTGCTTATTTGGGAGCTTTTTATCATATCATATGCAGTCCTTTGGAACTTTCTTTTCTCACTCAACATTTTATCTCGAAGATTCATTCATAACGAGTCTGCCTGTATGTCACCCATATTCCCCGGCTGCATAATACTCCATTGGGCACATATAACACAATTATTTATCCATTCCCATCAGTGGGCACTGAGTGGTTGCAAGTGTTTCTGTTTGTTTGCTATTTTTGCAGAACATTCTTGTCCTTGTCTCCTAGTGCACTAATGCAAGAATTTCTCCAGCACTGAGTTTTCGTCCCTCCTGAAAAATCCCAAGAATGGCAGTTGGGGGAGGGGGGGATGCACTGCTTCTCTTCCTGCCCTTAAAGCTGTATTACGCTCCACTAACAAAATTAATTTCAAGTAAAAAGGCATATAGTTCTTAAATTATCACTTTTACGTAGGTAGGACAGTGGGATGATGACCAACAGCAGGAAGATTCTGCATGGATTGAACCACGAAGTCCTTGAGCTGGGAGAATGAGCCAAGAGAGATATGTCAGAGGTTTCTGAATGGAAGAACCCAAACACCTGCTCAAGGCAACCATGCTGATAGTGGTTTAGCTCCTTCTGCTAGAAGTGGTTGGGTTAATAGGAAAAGAGCATGAAAGGAAATGAAGTCATTTCAAGCCAAATGAATATGGGAACTTCATTGAGGCTACCTTTTTTTTTTTTTTTTTCCAAGAGAGCATCATAAACAAAACAAAAGGGGGAAAAAAAAAACAACCCACATGGCTTCTATCTCTGCAGTATTAAATGAAAATGCATGTTTGGCCAGATATCTCAGAATTTTCTAAACTATTATCTCCCTATAGTTTCACTAACATGTTAACCTACTTAGAGCAATTAGTGCTTCATTAGTAAGGCTAACTAACTGTTGCCAGGCCCTGTAATGATTTGCCAGGCTTTCCATATACAAGTGCATAATCAATGTTTTCCAATTACTTCTATAGTGCAACCACTATTTCAAATAAACTAGATAATAATACAAACCCATTACTGGAGCTGGAGTAGCAGAGGCATTTAATTGCAAGGCAGTTCTTCTCAGCTTTTAAAATTTTTCACACTAATGAAGTGTCATACAAAAAAGTTGTATTGATTTTTCCACCACATGGCTTCAACCACAAATATGTAATTATCCCTTTTATATCTAGCTGGGGGATTAAAATAATCTATAGTATATAGCCTTTACTTATCCCTGATGGGTTTAGTAGTACTTTTACCCTTTTCAAAATATGCAGCCCTTTGATGAATGAACTTTAGGCAAAATGTTGCTTTATCTGTTTCAAATCTTTGCTTTTTAAAGTCCGTTTGTGTGCAGGCATTAAAGTCTGAAATTTCAAGCTTCCGAAACCTCCTAAAGAACACATTCTGATGTAATTTAATTTACTGAGAGCATCACCGATATTTTTCTCCATTAAAGAAATCAACACGGGTATAGGGCACTGCACATTGGTAGTGCCCACATTTGCATTTCACTACGTTACATTTTTATTCATGGCTAACGTTTTATTAACCATGTTATATTTTTACACAAATAAAGTGGTCTTGGCATTAATTGGAGCCAATTCTTTCCCAGGTCTTCAGAAAAGAAAAAAATGTAGGAATAATCCATTGGCATTAAATTTCTTATTTTCTCATCACAGTTCGGTCAATAAAGGAGGAAAGAGTATTTTCTTTACAAAAACAGAACGTCATTATACGTATAAAATGAATTTTGCAGAGATCGAGAATTAATGGTGGGAGAATAGGGCTTTTTAAAAATTAGCCTGTCTTTCTTGATCTTTTTACACATAAATTTGTCCCTTTCAACGTTTTTGCGGAGAATTCTTTTGGTTACACTTTAACATTATTTCAATTATGGTCAATGTAAAAATAGATTCAAAGGGGTAAAAAACACAGCTTAAATGTCTACAAGACCTTGTTCTTAACATTCATATGTCAAAAACTATATCTCCCTATAGTTTCAATAACATGTTAACCTACTTACCACCCTATTTCCCAGATGCAAGGATTTTCACGATTTCCTGCCTTTCTGTGTTTTGTGGTTTAAGGAAACATTCGCAGTCAAATTAATACACTATATTTCAGAGTCTGAAAATTCTGTCAAGGTGATTGTGGATATTAAAAAAATGTTATAAGTCAACACTGGAAAATCTTGAAGCAAAAATTTAGTGGCATAGAGATGTAAACTTAATTTTTTGTGTGACATTTTAAGCCTAGGTGTTTCATGTTAACTTTAAAAATTTTCTGAGCAGAGCATTTATGGACAAAGAACTGCCTAAAAAGAATTGCTTCATAATAAGAGGAGCACACGAAAAATGAAAAATACTCAGTTACCATGTATATGTAGTTTTCCATACTTTAGTATCTTTAATCTGTTTTCAAAAAAACCCCTTTTCATCCATCAACTTTCTATACTGAGCTCTACTATGAAATCGTGAGAGAAGCAAAATGTAGACAAATGTAATCTTTATTTTTATTCATTCATTCATTTATTTTTTAATGTAATTTTTAAATAAATGAAACTAATGAATTTAAAGGCTACTTATGCACATATCTGGATATAACATCCATGCAAAATATCCTCCATGGTAGAGATATCTGGCAGATAAAGAATAAAAGGTAAATGAAAAAACTGATAAAGTAGGGCAGCTTGGGTTCTAAGGGGAGCTACAGTTTATTTTTAAATTAATTCACACACAAAATGTTTTAATATTGATTTCTAAAAAAACCATGCCCTTGAGATTTATCTCACACGATTCCTCCTATATGTAGGATTAGTTTCCCCTGGCCTTCTGTGGTTTGCTTTTCTTATATTTTAAAACACTGATCTATTGTCTTTAGGGATCCAGAGAAGCAGTGGTCCAGCCCATGCTTAAACTGGATGGGAGGTGAAATACTCCTTCTACTGGAATAGACAACATCAGCTTCCACTCTTATTCTCACATGCTGAATACAGGATATGAGCAGCCTTACATGGTAGGATAGTACAAGTAAGAAATATGACTGTATTAAAAACAGATTATCATCAAGAATTGTGAGAAAGATAAAAAGTGAAATTTCTGTCAAGAGGGAAGAATGAGACGAGCTCCACGCTGTGGATTTCAACTCTCAAGTCCACATATGACTGGTAGTGGGATATGTTTCCAAGATACTAAACGCCATTACCTTGACCGTCGACATGAAGCGATCAGAGTCATATTTATTGATGAAACTCTCAGCTCCCAACCAGCTGCACTGAGTGAGCATCATACAGCTGTCAACAGAGCCGGGGCCCCACGCCGATGCGCGCTTGTGACATTTCCCTTTCATCATTTATGAAAACAAAAGATCTTGAAGTTTGTAGGACACCAGAGTAATTTTAAAACAGTTTCCACAAATGCTATATTGGGGTCTATAAAATAAGCACTTTTCTGGCTTATGGTTTTTAGGAGAATCAATTGCAAATCAAATTAGAACCCTAAACACGGTACTTATGTCAAGGATTCTACTCCTGACGTGAGGGTTACAAGTGCAGCCAGCTATTTGGGGAGGTAGTTAATTACCATAATTCCAGAGCATAATTCTCTTCATGATGTGTGATGGTCTCACCTACGTGATTGCACAGGTGTTTTATAAGTTTAAGACCCTAAAAAGCCACTTAATTATTTTACTTCTTCAAGGCACTATTTTGTATCTTTGACATTGTTTGGTAGCTAGAAGATGCAGTATGATTTAAAACTAGCAATAGTAAGCAAAGGGCCAAAGAATTTGAGTCTCCCGTGCCAATGATTATATTAGATTTGATCAAACTAGTAAGTCAGTAATGACCTTGAACTGTAATTTAGGAAGGAGATTCCTCAATAAGAAATTACTCCTGGATGAAGTAGCAAATTATATAGAATTGTGGGATTTTTCACATATTTAAAAAAAATAGAAAAAAACAAGATACATGGAATTGAATGACCCTGTACTCAAGTTGTTAGGGTATGATCTTGTTGTTGTTGTTTTGGTTTTGTTTTGTGGTGGGGAGATGGAGGAGGATGAGAATGAAGATGAGAGAAAGCATCACTGGACAGAAATGAGAAAGAAGTATGATTTTCATATCCTCATTCCACGCTGACTGGGATACCCAGGGACCTATCTACGAAATACAATGTGGACTATAGCTATACAATGACAAAATTACATCAGCTAGGAACATACTATTCATATATACCTAAAACCATTTGATTATTAAAATTAATTTTATCTTAGTATTTTCTTGCATCATCTTTTCCTAACAGGAATAGATTTGCGGTTTTCATTTTACTCACAAGGAAGCTAAGGTAGGAATGCAATGAACACTTCTGAAACGAATTGTTTACACAAAAGAGAATTCTTAAAAATGACTCTGAAATAATCCAGGGCATGTGTATCTACATATTTAAGGCTAGGATACCTTCCCCGGGAAAGGCCTGAAGCCTTACTTAAAAAGAGAGACAGAGAGAAAAGATTGCCTTGCATTATGTGTGTGGAACCTGGCGACAGGGTCTCGCCTTGATGGAAGCAGGTCTTCCGACTCTCGGGCAGGTCATCCAGAAAGCACTGGCATGACCCTTTCCAGGGTGCAAGATCAGAAAGAATGCCCAGAATCACCTTTACTCCCTCGTGCTGGCATTTCAGGTGGGAAAACACTCCTTATGCCCCCACACTCTGAGCCCAAGGTCACACTTTTCATCTCGCGGCCTCCCACCAAGCCCCACGTAGGTGAGGGTGCAGTAAAAGAGAAGTGCTTTTTGGACCTAAGTGGTCCTTACACCTGAGACACAACCCCTGCAGGGGTCACCAGTCCCCATAGGACTCCTTGCAAACCCCAACTACTCGTTGGTGTATATGGGGGATTACCAGTTATACATAAAACTGAGCGTTTAATTTGAAGCAGGGATATTTTTGATCTGGCGGCCATGGGTTTCTGGAGTTTGTCTCTTTTTCATCCACACTCAAGGCTTCTATCAGCTTCCTCATCTGTGAAATGAGCCTCGTAGAGAGGACTTGAGGATTAATGGAGATAACGCATTGTAAAGCACGGACCACAGCGCTGGCATGGAGAAAGTCCTCAATACATGAGAGTTACTGTTTTGTTGTTGTTCGATGTGCAAGATATGAACGCCCCTGTGAAGTGTACATGTGCCTGTGTTTGTCTCTGAGTGTGTATATTTGTGCATGTGTGTGCACATATATGCAGATGTGTGCGTGCCTATCATCCAAAGGAGAAGAACAACTGGGAGAGAGAGAGAGGAGGGAGTAAGGAAGGTAAGAAAGAAAGAAAAAAAGAAGAAATGTAAAAAGTCTTGCCCCTGTCCCTCTCCCACAAAGCGGGCATCCTCTCAACCCTTCCCCTTCACACCTCAACTGTGGCACGAGTCCCTATAGGTTGGCGAGGTCCCATCCAATTTATGCTGTCAGTTCATTTTTCAGATCCCCTCCCCCTTATTTGTATCTTACGGTGAAGGAGCCAGAGGAGCAATGTTCCGCGGGGGTTGAGCTGAAGCCTGTCAGACAGCATCAGAGCTGAAAATTACAGCTGATTAAAGGAATAAAAAACCTCCAGGATCATTTGGTAGTCTCGAAATTGACAAGTTTAGGGGCTACCCCTTTAAAGAGCTGCTTGGTCTCTCGGCTCCGAGATGGAGCTTTTTCTGGAACCATGTTTATAACCCCGAGAAACAGAAAGGAGTGAACTCACAACCTTTTATGGAGCTTTAAAAGCTTTGTTTTCCCTCTCCGGTGTTTTTTAATCTTAAAAACAAAAGCACTGGGAAACTTGCGTTCGAGCATGAACAGCACATCCTCCCAACCGAAGGAAAGCTCCCAAAGCCTCGGACGCGGGTGGGCTGTGAACACGGCAGCTGCAGCCTGTTTTCCTGGGGGTTAAAACGCCGCAAAGCCCCGCTTCCCTTCCTCAAGGAGCATAGGAAACGATCTGCTCCGCGGTGGAAATAAAAATGTGAGGCTGGCACTTACCGGCGGTGACACTAATATAATGCCCTCTAAAAAGCCCGCGATAACCGTGTTCACAGCCATTAAACGTCAGGGATGCGATGCGAGCGGGCAGGAGCGCCGGCCTTCCGGAGCCTGGGCGGCGCGGCCTCAATCTTCCCACGACTTACTGTGTTTTCTGTTTGCTGCTCTTTATGGGAGCGCACGTTTTTATTTATTTTTAATGGATGTTAAAACATTTATAACTGTACAAGGTCAACGCAGAAAGGCTTGCATCGAAACTGAACCGCCACAAGTAGCCACAAGGGATGGATTAAACCTCCAAGTTAGAGTGAACGTCGCGAATGGGTGGATGCCATTTCGCGATGCGTGTAACAAAATGGCAGCCAGGAAGAGCGGAGCCGACAGACGGGAAAGGCGTGGCCGGGCTCGCCTGTGTGCAAGGCCAGGGCGTGGGGAGAGGTTCCCAGGCCCTGGCCTGCTGACCGAGCGGGCTGCCGTTCTGCCTCTTTCGAGTCTGTTCCTACTCCCCAGCTCCCACCCCCCGAGTCGTCCCTCGTTACCCCACTCTCACCCTCCCTTCCACACGTGGTCTTTGTCTTGTCCTGGGTCCTTCCAGGACCCAGACTAGGACCCTATCTCAAAGACACATGGAAGTTTACTTGGAGACATCTATCCCGAGTCTCCTATAGTTTGGTACATGTGTGATAATTGATAGATTTATCATGAAAAGATGAGGACATTCATTGCAATTTTCTTCAAACATCAGAGAGAATCAACTTATAAACCAGCTGCAAAGGGTTATCTCTGGTTAGACTTCAACCCCTATTCCAGCATGTAGGGCCTCAGTTGTTGCAAGTTAAGGGTCTCGGGGAAAATCGACAAACCCAATGAGTTAACTAACAGGGTTGTTTGGAACCATGAGAATATAGGAAGCTGAATAGGAGAAAGAATAGTCCTGTTTAATATGCCACATTTCTATAGCCAATGCATGTGAAGAAGGTTTGTGAGAAGAGTGGGAGTTTCTCTTCCTCGATTCTATAATTTACTAGCTGTGCAACCATGCACAATTCCCTTTCTCTCTCAGATCATTAGTCTCCTCCTCTGTAAAATGGGGATAAGCCTACCTACCCTGTCAGCACTATGCAAATGTTCAATGTTGTTCTCTTTATCCAAAGGTAAAATCAGTAAACTTCTAGAAAGAATACTGATCCCAGAAGCAAAGACCAGCATTCCAATATCTGCTTCTTCACTGACTGAGTTAACCTGTTTATCTCCATTTCATTATCCATAAGATGGAGTCATATGCCAGCCCCATTACTTTGCAGAAAACAGAATAAAGTATTCTTGATGAAAATGCTTTGAAAAACGCCAAATGCCATACAAATGTGCAGTATTATAATTTCTACTATGCAATAGAAGCACTTCATAAAAATTTTCTCCTGGTGTTGGAATCTGATATCTTTAGACGTTATTCTCTTTTAAACCTGATATTTCAACCACATAAATACGTGAGCATTTAGCAGTCTCCTGATGATACATTTGGAGTCTCAAAATACCAAGTTATTCATTCACAGATTTCTCATCTCAAGATGACATATCCTCTGGTGGCCTTCCTTCTATGATGAGTCACAGCCTTCGAGGCAATGTCTAGACCACACCAACTGTTCATTTGAAGAGCAAGAAGTAGTGATTTTTGCCTATGTCACTGGAAACAATGAGCTTGACTGATTACAGTTACTAAAGTCGTCCATTCAGTGAATGGTCTTTCTACTGAAAATAGAGATGTGTGGCCCCTGAGAGATACCCCGAGATTGCAGAAATACTCATGCCCTCAGGAGGGGTCAGTCTGACTGAACAGAGAGACCCACACACAAAGCAGACATTAAATATTTCTGTCATGTGTACAAGACTGGCCTTCCGCTGGATTTTTTTTTTTTTTAACTATAAACCACTTTCAGAAGGATAAATTTGTTTCAGCACCCATGATAATTATTGGCAGTATTCCTAAATCCTCAAACCTTTACCTGTTGCACGGAAAGGTACATACGGTATTGAGGATAATAATTTATGCCCAGCTTTTTTCCTCTTTTGACTTTAGTTTTGATATCACATCATGATTCAAAGCTTGGTGCACCATAAATTTTCTCCAAATGTGTAGTAATTCCTAGGTGCAGTCTAAAGTTATGATTCATTTATACTGGAGTGACAGCATAATACCTAGGTGTCAGAATCCATTAAAACTGTTCAATGTCTTCTGTTTATTTTTAGAACCAATTGAGACTTAACTGATGGTGAAAAATATACAGTCAAGTGTGTTTACTTCACCTTTACAAAGAATCCGTTATAGTCCCAATTAATTTGTTATTCCTGTCACAACAGGTCCTGGATACTTCAAAACTGTCATTACTGTTTCTGCCTTTCTTTTGAGGGCTTGTGTTTATTTTTAACCCATTCAGAGGTATCTGCCTATTGTGAGCTAAGGATTTCTGTGTGTATGTGAGAGAGAGAGAGAGAAAAAGAGAGAGAATAGGATTCTCAGGACAACATAAGCTGATACAGATTCTGCACTAGAAATCTTTTTCTTATTGCCAAAGTGAGGTGTGCTTCTTTATACTAACTTTAAAGACTGCTCTCAGAGGATACGGAGACCCAGTCCTGGTGTGCTAGACCAGATGGACAACAAGGACATTTGAGATGTTCTAAATGTGATAGTTATTGACATCGAGGTATTTTTTTTCTGTGTAATATTGTCCTTTATTATTTATTTCTGAACATTTTGTATATGTGGATTCTAATGAGAAAGTCTGCAGTACGTGGAGAAGAGTAGCTGTTAGCTCTCCCAGGCAAAAATCAAGTCCTGTTCATTATTCCTTGAAGGAATGAATTCGCATTTGTAAGCAATTATTATTTTTGTAATCTGAAAATATAAAAAAATACAAAAATGGGGTTTCTCAATAAGCATGACAATGGTGTGCACAAGATAATTTACATCATACAAATTTCCATCTGTACTCAAGCCAAAAATGACAAAAAAAACTAAAAGTCAATTAAGACATAGGTGTGTGAGACAACCACTTACCTCTTAGCCTGCAGTTGCCCCAGGAAGTTGACGGTATACTCCCATCACTAAACTGTGATGATCAGAATCTGCTGTGATCACTCCATGGCACGGAGCGCACCTGAGGGTAAAGGCTGCTGCGAGGCTCACAAGCGGGCACTCAAGAATCAGACTGTCTTGGTCTAAGCCTCGTTCAATTCCTGGCTTTGATTTGAACTTAGCTATGTGTCCTTGAATAGGCTACTGAATCTCTCTAAATCTCAGAATTCTCTTCAAAAATGGGAATGAGAATATTTCTGAACTCCTGGGAGTTCAGTGAGAATTAAATAACATAATGTATTGGAAGCACTTGGCACAATTCTGGGCATATGAGAAATTCATAGTATGCGTTGGTACTAATGTAACTATTATTAGTAAGAACAGTGACTGGGGGGTCTAGTTGACCTGACTAGTTGACCTGACTGAGGTCTAGTTGACCTGACTGGAAAAGGTTTGAGGATGTCTTGGGACAGAACAAACCAATAACCTCTGCTCTAAAAGACAAGCAAAGAACTAGAGAGACCTCTTAGGATGGAAGTGAGAGCTAGGACATGGAGCAGCGTTGTGGACTTAGAACAGGGGGCAGAGGCACCTTCTCTGAGGTGGGAAGGTCACTGAGGAGAGGTCAACAGGGAGAGAAGCTGCCCACTCTGAGGACCTCCTTGCCCTGGCGATGGGCCAACTTTCGCTCCAGAGACCACTCAGCTTCAGATTTTCCAGTGGCTGGGCCATAAGGCAGATGTAATGTTGTCATTACCTCTGACTGAATCAGACAGGAAGGCAAGGAACTGACACGAGAGAACTTGTTCCAGGCAAGTCCATACGCACCTCAAGCTCAGCTGAAGAGAATTTATTAATGAGAATTTACTTATGGCTCCCTTCTCTGAAAGGATTTGAGATGATGTACTATAAGCTTTAAAAGAAAAAAAAAAAAAAGGACTGAAGCAAAGAGAGAATGGAAGTGGAAGAATCCAGAGTAAACTCTAACATTTGTGACAGCTGAGTGCACAACTGGCTTTGCGCTTCCTGGTAACCGAAGTAAAAAGTAAGGCCTTTTGCCTTTTAAGAAAGTATATAGCATAGCAATTCTTCCAGGAAGCCAAAGTACTTTGACATAAAATTCTGGAAGCTATGTCATGCATAAGGAAATCTAGAGGGGCTATTTTTTCATTGACATATGATAAGAAATGTGTCCTTTATAAAGTTTCTTTTAAAAATTTCCAGTGTTATCTCAGCCAAACTAAGGAGTTAAGAGAACTATTAATCCCAAGTTCAGAAAAGTAAAGGAGGGAATGTTCCTAGAAGCAGCTAGAGAAGTCTGGGAGGTAAGGAATAAGGAACTGATGAAGATAGACTCAGGGTATTGACAGAGTTGAGGAGAACTCGGGTTGTGGACCTCTTCCCACCTGGCCTATTGCTTTCAACAGCAACGGAACTAAGAAAAGTTGAAGAAAGACATAAAGGAGTCTCAAGTATAGTAGAATGTAAACTATTCAACAATACAGCAGGAAGGGTCAATTCATATTGGCAATTGGGAGAGCTCTACATGTGAACAGCAATCTAATTATATAATTTTTGTTGATGAAAACTAGCTAAAGAGTATCATAAGCTAGTAAGGAAAGAAATTGCTTCATGTTTTCCAAGAAGTTATATTTACATGTATTCAGATAATGGGGAGCGAGTTCGGTTTTATTTTATGGCACTGAGTACCACTGGATTTACTTCGTAAATATTGATCATACATATCAAGACCGCTCTAGCTTCTCTGTCTCCACACTTGGCTCTTGAGTTCAGGCTCCCAGAATCTCTGATAACATCTACAGCAATGGACGCCTGTCTTCAATCTGGTGGTTCAACTCTCTGGTGTCCTTGTTATCATCCTTCAGAAACACAAATCTGGTCATGTTGTTCCTAGAGTTAAGGTCCCGCACGGTTTGCCAACACCTCCAGCAGGAGCATTTCTGAGAAATTCAGAGAAAGCATTGCACAGTTTGGGATTTGGCTTCTTTCCCAAATAGGAGTTTCAGTTCTATCTTGCCATGGCTCCCTAACCTGCTCCTCTCGGCGCATGACTGGAAGGCCCTTCCTGCAAGGATCGCTGGGCAACTGGCATCCATTCCAGCTGAGTACTATCTCTTCTCTGATGGTCTTTGTGACCTGTGGTCTCTCCCATCTCTTTCCCAGCTCCTAGACAACAACTTTTTATGGCAGTCATTACTTTGAATTGTAATTATTTATAAATATGTCTGGCTTCCTCACTTAAATTCTTTGAGAAGAGAAAAAGGTCTGAGTGCCTGATAGTAGTGTAGCTTCTTAAAAATATTGGTTTAATTCATAAAGGAAGTAATATTGACCTAATGGTATTACAAACAAGCGTGAGATTGTGCATTTGAATTGAACATTTGGTTCACTGCAAAGAGAGAGGGTGTAAGTATCACATATTTCCAACATAGCTCTCCTAATCATGGGTGTCAGAGCTCATTAGCTGTATAGAGTCCTCGGGGAACTTGACATAACCAAGAGGACTTATTCTATAAGAATCAGGGAAAGTATTAGTAGTGCTTCTGTCTCTTCATTTCTTGGTATACTTCATATTTCAAAGAGATTACTTATAGCCATGTGACCTTGGGCAGATTTCTTAACTTCTGTGAGCATCAATTTCCTTTCCTGTAAAATGGGGATGACTAGAGTATCCTTCTCATAGCACTGTGAGAATTAAATTATATAACGTGCAAAGTTCTCAAAACAATGCTGGCACATAGTAAAGTACCATGGACTGAATTGTGTCCCCCAAAACTCCTGTGTTGAAGCCCTAATCCCCATTGTGACTGTATTTGGAGACGGGGCCTATAAGGAGTTAAAGTTAAATGAGGTCAAACTACACTTGATCTTAGCCAAAAGGTTGAGAAGTGATAGGTTAAATGAGGTCAGGGCAGGAGGGCCCTGATGTTGATGCCTTATAAGAAGAGACACAAGAGAGTTCTGAGTTCTCTCTCTCTCTCTCCCTCTGTCTCCTTCCCCCCCACCCCTCAAGGACACAATTAAGGCAGCCATCTATAAGCCAGGGAGATAGCTCTCACCAGAAACCAAATGGGCTGGCATGATCTTGGACTTTTCTAGCCTCCAGAACTATAAGCAATACATTTCTGTTGGTTAGCTTAATCAACCGATCGGTGGTATTTTGTTATCACAAACCTAAGCAGACTAAGACAGTGAGCACTTAGTAAATGTTGGCTACTATTGTTATTATCTTTATGATTTGATATTTTAGGTCTCCCACCAAAAGTTCTCAAGCTCTTCTAATGGGTGTTTTCTTTTGCTTGGCAAACTACCAAGGTGGGGAGGCACCCAACCTTTTTTACTGCTTTGGTTTCAAAGCAGAATTTAACAATGGACTTCAAACAGTAGAAATGAGCGGTGCTGTGCCCATTTCTTCAGGTTTCCAGCTTGAGACCATCAGGCAGGTGATGAAGGTTTTGTGTTTCCTGTGCAGAGCGGAATGTCCCAGCTGACAGCAGAATATCCTTTCAACTTTGAATAAAATGAGTGGAAGATATCTGAGAAATTTCTGATCTTTCTGCTTGAGTGAATACCTGTCATGCTTCTTACATCTACTGAAGCAATTAACACACACAAAGCTATATTTGCTAAGCCAGTGCTCCCCAATGGGGGTGTTAGCTTATACCAGTGAATAGCAAAGAGCTCTGAATTTTTCAGCAAGCTAGTTTCTCCCTGAGCTCCTGTCCAGACAGCCACGGAGCAGCGCCTGCATATGTGCTCGGGACCTCTCTTCTCCTTTGTGTGACTTCCTGCACTGTCCGGACTACCCGTCCACCTGTAGGCCCAACCACATCTCAGCCCTCTCCTACCGGCTTAGATTCTGTCCTCTCCACAGAGGCTCTGAATCACTCAGGGGCTCCCCACCCTTGCTGCACTTTCGTGTCCCCTGAGGAAGCTTCTAAAAAAAGGCCCAAGCCTAGGACCAACCCCAGAAGAATTATATCAGAATCTGGGATGGAACATGGGTAGTGATGGTTTGAATGTGCTGAGCCAATCTGAGACCCCCAGAGTAAGCAGCCCTAGTTGGTAAGCTCAGCACCACCCAAATCTTGTATTCCAGTTCTGCTCCATAACTTCACCTTGTCTCCCAGTTTGAATAACTGGTTCTTGGTCTTCTATCTCTCTGCCTAGTTTATTTGCCTGATGACCAGGTTTCTACCCAAAGTTCTCCTGTGGTGGCGCCCTGCCTCATTCTTCCTATCCATCCATCCATCCATCCATCCATCCATCGGCCCCTCTCTAGGACTAGAGGTGAGGCCCTGAACCCCATTCTTAATGAAAAGATCACTTCCAGCTCCCAAACACCCTGATGCTGGCTCAGGGCATGCCTGCTGGCAGAGCCCCAGCTGCCTGCTCTGAGATGCCTGCTCCCCTCCCAACTGGCCTAACAGCCAGCGTCCCTCTTTCTGGTTGGACCCTCCTTCGTCACCTGTCCACATGTCATCTGGACATCATGCTGGTTCTGGACCAGATGGGGGTCCTTACACCAGCTATGGGTTTTCACATCACTAACCTGGTTACATTCAAAGGATTGTCTTTTACTCTGAGGTCATGCCCTTTCTCACTTTTTGGTGTTATAATGCCCTTTATTTTAAGGAATAATGGTGATAGTAAATTAGATTGACAATAGCATCTTGGCAAAAATTGTTTTAAAAAGGGCAACCTTATAACTGCTCATGTTGCTTTGGTTTTTGTTTTTCTTTTAACTTATTTTAAGTTTACTTAAAATAAGTTACTTATTTTAACTTACTGAACCAAAAAATCCCCCAGACTTGGGAACCACTGAGTTAGATGATCTCAATTTCTCTCCACCTCCAAATGGTAGTTCAACCATGATGGACATGCCTGGTTCCTGGATCTTAGGACCTCTCTCTCCGAGTGGCCCATCCCACTGCCTACCAATCATCTCGGCCCTTTTCAGACACACCCTCTTCTCAAATCATGCCTGCCTGAATTGCTCGCAATCTCTCCTATCAGTTGTCTTGGATCAAGTTCTCGTTCCAGCAAACAACCCAAGAGAAAAATACTATTAGTGATACTTGGTAGGGCCAGAGGTTTTACAGCTAAGAGGCACTTGAGATCATCTAGCTCAGTGGCTCCCAAGTCTGGGGATTTCATGGTCCAATAAGTTAAAAAAACAACACCACCACACACACACACACCAGTAACTTTGGGGCACTTACGAGGTTGCCCATTTTTTATATTTTGCCAAGATGTAGTCACCATCTACTATCACCATCGTTTCTCAAAAGAAAGGGTATTATAACATCAAAAAGTCAGGGCACTCATAATTTCAGATTAAAGGCAATCCTTTGAAGGTAATCCATTTAGTGTTGTGAAAAACTACCGAGAGTGTCCTTTTTTTTTTCCTTAGGTCAATGCATACCGGTGAGAACTTAGTTACGGACTAGCAGTCATTCCCAGACAGGTGTTTAGGAATATTAATTAAGTTCAAATCCTACATTTTACTGGGGAAGAAACTGAGACATAGGGGGTTCCTCTACGCGCCCCCCACAGGTCACCCAGCAGCTCAGCAGCAGAAGCTGGGCTAAACCGCAGCTGCCCTGACTCCCAGACCAGGCCATTGGTCTCTCCACTGCCTCTTGACTGAATGGCCCTTATCTCTCCATGTTATCCTCCTTTTCTTTCGAGAGTGTACTTTTCCACTGGCCCTTTCTGTGCCGGTAAAGATGTTCCTCTGACACTTCTCATTCCCTGCTGCTTCAGCTAAAATGATGAACAGGGGGGCGCCTGGGTGGCTCAGTCGTTAAGCGTCTGCCTTCGGCTCAGGTCATGATCCCGGGATCCTGGGATCGAGCCCCGCATCGGGCTCCCTGCTCTGCAGAAAGCCTGCTTCTCCCTCTCCACTCTCCCTGCTTGTGTTCTCTCTCTCTCTGTCTCTCTCTCTGTCAAATAAATAAATAAAATCTTAAAAAAAAAATTACAAAATGATGAACAGGAATGAAAGGAAAATAATAACAGTTTTCATTTGTTAACTGACCACTAAGTGACGGGCGCCATGTTAGGCATTTTACAAATGTGAGTTATAATCTTTTAATAAGCCTGAAAGGCAAGTAATAGTGTCTTAATTTTTCAGGTGAGGAAACAGAGGCAGAGAGGTCCCTGGCCCCAAATTGTATGATAGGCAATGTCAGAGCCCTGATTTAAAACCAGGTCTACTTTATTCCAAAGCTTGCTTTTCTGTGCCATCTTTCCTCCCTTGGAAGCAAGCATGGGAAGCCTGAATCAATGACTCAGTTCTAGATTCTCAGTTTCTTGCTATCTTTAAAAATATCTATAGAATCACTGGCATACTTCTAGATCTTCAGTTTTTTTGGCTTTCTTTTCTTTTGTTAATATAGAGCACCCAATACCCATGCCCATAATTCTTGTCTCATCATCCCAAGTACATCCTGGACATCCAGCAGGGTACCGTTGATCATGTAAACCCAGCCCTCACCGTGCACTCAATAAATTAAAGATGTGGCTAAGGAAACTGAATCTGTGTTTGAACTTAATGATCTCGGTGATCTCTGAAGGTTCCCATGGACAGTCCCAGTACCCCTCTAATCTGCATATGTGTACACTGATTAGTACTTATTATCTGGCCTAGTCCAGCCAACACGGCCTAATCACTGCAAAATGAATGCTGGTACATGCTTTAATTCCCAGGTTATCTTATTATCTAGAGATATTTGTCCTTATTATTGTTATTCTGGGGAGTCTGTGTCAGAAAACAGGGACTAATTTGACAAGCCTGGGAAGAAAGATTGAAAACTGGGCTGGCATGAAAACCATTGAAATTCCTTGGTTCAAATTCGTACAGAAATAATTCTTTTGGATAGGGAGAGAGGCATAAAAAGAGGTCCATTTGGAATCCCAACTCCAGAGTAAACCAAAAGATGCATCTCTATGTTCTTGTGCTAATAGGCATTGGCATCTAATTTCCTGAAGGGAAAGGACTGGGTCTTATTTATCTTGGGTCTCAGCACACCTCGCATAGTGTTCAGCACCTGGTAGGTGCTCCACAAATATGAAAATTAACTGAGGTATTTCTGAAAAAAAGGTAACTAGCATAGGAAAGCAATTGAGAAATACTGCGCAGAAACCAGTCACATGGTATTTACTACTTCCTGAACACTCACGAAATCCAGAATCAAAGGAGTCTGGCTGGGAAAACCAACTTGACACGACCTCATGCAACTGTTTCTGTGGCTGCTGGGACAAATTCCCATCAGCTGGGTGGCTTAAAACAAGAGGAATTTCTCTCTCACAGTAGTCTGAAATCAAGGTGTTGATTTCCAGAGGCTCTCCGGGAGACTCATTCCTTGCCTTTTCCAGCAAGGCTGGACTTGACTTGTGGCTGCTCATTCCAGTTGAGCCTCCGTCTTCCCATGGCCTTGTCTTCTCCATGTTTTCTCTGCTCTGTTCACATGGATAATCCAGAATGATCTTATCTTGACCTCCTTAGCTTCATTTATAGCTGCACGGATCCTTTTTCCAAATAAGCTTACACTCAGAGTTTCCAGGACGCAATGTATCTTTCGGGGAGCTATCATTCAAACTGCTACCCCTCATGGGTGCCAAACTTTATAAGGATGAAGCTCGGGTTCAAACATTGACTGGGCTGTGTTTTACTGAGGTGTAGAGAAAAAGTACTGCAACAAGAGAGAAGAGAAGTGAGATGAAGAAGTACATATAAGGGGGATAATATTTCAAAAATGGTTAAGTTTGGGCTTCCTTCCTCCCTCACGTGGTAGTCTCACCCATGACTTCTCGAGTACAGGCTCCGGGAAATGCAGGGCATGACATCCTGTGAAGGAGGAGGACAGGCTAACAGAGGAGAAGTCCCATGCCTGGGATAGGAAGCAAATAGCCTTCATCTTTCAGGCCTTGAGGGCCTCCTAGGGGGAAGGAGGAGACGTGTATCTTCTGTCTCCCCCATTCTGGGCCCAAATCTTGGAGAGGAGAAGTGTGTTCGACAGGTCTAGGGAAGCCAAAAGCAGAGGCTTTCTCTACTTCTCATGTGAGGATGGGGAAGAAGATCACCTTACAGGATGCCTTCTCCACAACCAGGAGCTGTGGCAAGGCCAAGCAAGGAAAGCACCCGAGTTAGTCCTTCCTGGCTGCCAGATGTGTGGAAGAGCCTCACGCGATCTCTCCCACACCCCAAGAGGGCATGGGCCAAGACAAGGGTCCTGCCTAAGGGGCCCTCACTGTGGAGGCAGAGGAGCCTTGAAGTCCCAGTCTGTAGGGCAGCCTGCCGAGACTGGGAATAAATGGGGACAGCAGCCAGACTTCATGCATGCGCAGAACTTACAAGATGGACATGGACCCAACTCACCACACAGAGATGGAGCCACGCAAACAGACCACAAGTTCATCAGCCACAGAAGTCAGCATCTATGCCAGCAGGGCACCCAGGGACTTGAAGGACATGGGATAGCCATGTCTCAGGAACTAGAGGACAGGACAATGACCTGAGCCTGTCATTCCAAGACCCCTTCTTCCCCACCACCGGAGGTAAAGTCTTCTCCCCAGACACCCACAAAACTGTACCAGAGAAGCACAGGAAGAAGAGTAGAAAATTGGAAAAGGAACAATACCTAAACCATCTATGGAAATTGTTGCTTGGGATTGAATTTAACAGTTTGGACCTAGATGATCCCCACACCCGCTCTGTCCTGGTGATAAGGTTTGGAGTGCATAAAAAAGATTGCACTAGTCATAAAAAATGGGAAAGCTAAATTTTCTTTGCACCTTTGTGAGAACTGGTCGCCATGGGATCAAGTACAATCGTAAAGATGAGTTGAAATCTTGCCATTTGCAACGACGTGGATGGAACTGGAGGGTGTTATGCTGAGCGAAATAAGTCAATCAGAGAAAGACATGTATCATATGACCTCACTGATATGAGGAGTTCTTAATCTCAGGAAACAAACTGAGGGTTGCTGGAGTGGTGGGGGGGTGGGAGGGATGGGGTAGCTGGGTGATAGAAATTGGGGAGGGTATGTGCTGTGGTGAGCGCTGTGAATTGTGTAAGACTGTTGAATCACAGACCTGTACCTCTGAAACAAATAATACATTATATGTTAAAGAAAAAAGAAGAAGAAGAAGAAGAAGATAGCAGGAGGGGAAGAATGAAGGGGGGGAATCAGAGGGGGAGACAAACCATGAGAGACGATGGACTCTGAAAAACAAACTGGGGGTTCTGGAGGGGCGGGGGGTGGGAGGATGGGTTAGCCTGGTGATGGGTATTAAGGAGGGCACGTTCTGCATGGAGCACTGGGTGTTATACGCAAACAATGAATCGTGGAGCACTACATCAAGAACTAATGATGTAATGTATGGTGATTAACATAACATAATAAAAAAAGAGACAAGTTGAAATTACCTTAGATATTTGAAAAAATGATTTTGCAGCATGCAAACCAAACATCAGTAGTTTAAGATCATTAGTTTAGCCCCATCCTTGCCACTAGGGAGATGGAAAAATATAACCTTGCGGAGTTAGAAGAGCATCAATCCTCTTACCCCCAGAAGGTGTGTCCCCAAACCATCCTCTACTTCATTTCATTTCTATTTCATTCCATTCACTATCCAAGCTTACAGCAGACCTTCTTTACAGGAGACGCTGTCCTGGGATAGAGGATGAATAAATCAAGAGCTCTACCCAGAGCACGCAACTATTATTTACAGCTCTTCCCTAAATGCACTGTCCAAAGACTCGTTAAGCTTGTCACACCTCTGAAAAGCTGGTCATCACTCTCCTATTCATTAGATAATTGTTGTGTAATCAAATATTTAATGAAGCCCTCCGATCCTGTAGAGGTTCTGTCTGAACCCAACCTTTACACTTTTGATGATTTTCTTGACAATATTTTGTGGTCTATTTATTTACAGAGAAACCTGCCTTCATTTATAACAGACAGAATATTTAGGTCACTCCAAGCATTTTTATTTTTTCTGCTTTGTCTGATTACTAAAAAAAGGATCGCACGGAATAGGAAATAGCTAGATAGATAAATAATGCACTGAAACCTCTTAAAGGACAACCATTTTTAGAATGATTCAGGCTTCATAGTGTTACATTCTAAACAATAGGGGGTGAGGGCTCAATGCTATGCTCAATTATTATTTCTATATGAATTTCTCCATATTAGTGGGTGTTACACTGCGAAATCCACCCTTCTCATTCTGAATAATTACTACCTCCATGATGAACATATTATCAATGCTCCATTTTGATACAATTTAAATAATTCCCCCCCCCCCTTTTTTTTCCACACTGCCTCCAAGTCATGCTCAAACAAAGGGTGGACCAATCCTACAGCTGCTGCTTTCTCTGAGAAGGGAGAGAAAACTTTATTTACTATCGTTGAAGATGCTACAACAGCCCATCTAGCTTCTCCCCTGTCCTTTCTGTGTAGGAAACCCCAAGCCACCACTTTGAAAGCTTCCTTCCATAATGATGCCAATCCTTCCACACCTCCAGCCCGGAGGATGCACAAACACGCCACACGGAGTTTTGTGCGCGCGCAGTTATGCTCTATCATTATTAAATGTCCCTTGGTGGGCGGGAGGGGCTCTTCCTCCCCAACAGCCATTCATCAGCCCTCGCCGCGCCGCTCACACCTGACCTCAGAAGCAATAATGCCACATCAAGTAGGCCAACTACCCAGTTTAGCAGCCGAGCAGAGAGCACAAGCTGGCTCCAAGATTAAGTACGCTGCTGCGGGCTTGCATTCCCAGGAGCCGCTGGGGCTGATGCCGTATCGATTGAGAAACTTTGCGGGGAGGTATCAGAAACAAGAGCCGGGTCAAGGACCCGCGCTACCGGAGTAGGAATGCCCGGTGGGGCGCGGGGGGCGCCGCGGGGCGGCTCTCGGGATGTCCGGGCGCAGGTTGAATCAGGTTTCCGAGGAAGGCAAGAGTGAGACCCTGCAGTGGAAATGACATTTAAGCAAGTCCGCGTGGGAACAGAATGCGAGACAATGATGTAATTATCTATTCCCCAGCTTCCAACTGCCGCAAAGGCCTGTCATCTCCCGGTGTTTATATGTTCTCCGAGCCTTCCGCTTCTGGCTTTTAATGCTTGTTGGGGTCCACGATGTGTGAGCCCAGGATGCAAACATGGGCAGCGTTCTAGGGAAACAAAAAAATAAATATTGCCATATAAGCAAACCATTTTAATTTGAAAAAGAAAAAAGGGAACTTCCTGGCATATATTCCCTCATACCTTAAGAAACGCGTTTTATTTTACTTCTTACCAAGTGAGCACCAAATAAGAGAAAGAAACATACGTATCCCAAGCATATTTTAATATACAAATTGTATTTTTCGGCAAGGTAAGGCTTGTGAAAATGGTCCTTGGGGTTGGGAGAAGCCCTTGCACCATGGTGAGGAAAAATGCGGGATACCAACTGCAGGCAGTAAAGCTACAGACTCTGGCGGGGAAATGGTGTTGCTCCTGGTGCTGACTTGTCCTGTGCAAACACACACACATGCACACACACATGCATGCACCCTGGCACACATTCGATGTGACTATTCTAGCATTCTCCTATCACATGCATGATATGGATGGATGGGATGCTACTCTGTTCACACCCAGAGTCTATTCTCTGGGAAGAAGGTGGAGATTCTCTGTTTCTGCTAATGCTTCTCTGACCTCTTTTCTCACCCTTCCAAAGTCAGGGTCAACTACTGCCTGTTCTGAACTCTTTCTGTCCTTTATACACACTTCTCTTATCATACTTCACGGTGATTATGTGTTTGTGAATCTGTTTCCCCTTCTAGACTATGAGCTCCTCAAGAACAAATGTTTTATACTGTTAATTTTTGCTTTCCTATGGCTCAGTACAGTGCCCTGTACATAGCAGGTGCTCAATAAATCTGTTGCAAACTCAACAATCGAATTGCACATGGTAAATACAGTCATTTGTTCTTCCGATAACTAATCTGTCCTTCCCCTTACCAACAGGACCTCAGGTTTTTCAGGGTAGCAATGTGTCTAGCTAAAAAAAAAAAGATCTTCACTTCTTGTCAGACTGATAGTTTACAGTTGAGTCTATCTAGAAAGCTCTTATTTTTCTGATAAAGTGAGCATCTGACCTCGTGCCCTTCACCCTGGCTTTTTCTTCCAGCATGAACTAAAAATTTGGGACTGGGAGTGGGGTAGCCAGCCTCAATATTAACATCTAGATAAGGGTTTTGGATTATGTTAAGGCTTACCAGATATCAGCAAATTTTTAAAATTAAAAAAAAAATGACACAAGTGGGAGATTAAAACCAAGAGCCAAAAGCACTTTGCTTCTGCAGTGATTCTTGACACCTACTTTTAGTATGAAATGACAGTTCTCCACCAAATGGCTTGACAACACTGACTACATTCTGTAGTGATAGTTGCCAGTTGGATGACCAGCAACCTTTGCCCCCTCGGTTCTACGACCCTCATGTCTGTCTCACTGGACAGCAAAAGCCGTTTATTTTAGAGTCACTGAGCATCCTAGATCTCATTTCTGGCAATGACAAGAAGACAAAACTCAAAGGATCTTTGGGAGATAATCTTTCTGTCATTATTCCAATTTGATTCTCAGGTGCTGTGGCAGAGATTGCTAATGGACCCTCGATATCCATTCCTTTCCTTCTTAGTAGTAAAACCCCTCAAGCTTTAGCTAGGAACATGGCAGCCCAGCTAGAGACTATATTCCTTCATTCATGTCCTCCCTATGGCTGCTTTCGTGCTCCTACAGCGGGGTTGAGTAGTTGTCACAGAGACCATATGGCCCACAGAAGCCTAAAATATTTACTGTCTGGCCCTTTACAAAAAAAGTTTGCTGACCTCTGCTCTAGAGAATGGTGTAGCAACAACAAGGATGAAACCAGGGTCTGACTTCATGAAATGCAGCCACTTGACCTCCTGTGCTGCCTAGAAGCTTGGTGTGAAGTAGAGAGAAATAAACTTCTAGCTTGTTTAAAATACCGTTATTTGGTCTCTGTTAAAGCAGTTGAACCACAATCTTGGCTCCTACAATGACCATAAGCGACTTTTTTTTTTAAAATTTTTTTTATTGTTATGTTAATCCCCATACATTACATCATTAGTTTTAGATATAGTCTTCCATGATTCATTGTTTGTGCATAACACCCAGTGCTCCATGCAGAACATGCCCTCCTCAATACCCATCACCAGGCTAACCCATCCTCCCAACCCCCTCCCCTCTAGAACCCTCAGTTTGTTTTTCAGAGTCCATTGTCTCTCATGGTTCTTCTCCCCCTCCGATTTCCCCCCCTTCATTCTTCCCCTCCTGCTACATTCTTCTTCTTCTTTTTTTTCTTTCTTAACATATATTGCATTATTTGTTTCAGAGGTACAGATCTGAGATTCAACAGTCTTGCACAATTCACGGCGCATAAGCGACTTTTTAAGTATTGTTGAAGACAAGCTCCAGCTGAATGAGAAGAAAAGGCAAAACTGTTTCTTTCAAATATAGTGAACCCCTCACACCGCTGACATTTCCATGATTGTTTGATGGGTTATTTCCCCAAGACATGCAAAAGGGACCGCTGCACATTCTTTTCTTTTCTTTTTTTTTAGAGGGGGGGGAGGGGGGGGGCAGAGGGAGAGAGAATCTCAAGCCGACTCCACGCCCGCCAAACACAGAGCCCGACAGCGGGCTCGATCTCGCGACCCTGAGATCAGGACCTGAGCCCAAATCAAGAGTCAACACTTAACCGAGTGAGCCACCCAGGCGCCCCCCATTGCACATTCGCGAAGAGTGGAGAATGCGATGAAATGCTGCTGGTGGAAGATTATTTTAGCACTCTAGTGTAAAGAGAATTGAGGTTGAAGAGAGGTTGTCAGGGAGGCCTTCTTTCTTTCCAATCCCCCACACTCCGGCAGGAGGCTGTTGTGGGAACAAAGCTGACAGCAGCAAGGACAGTCAGAGTCACAGATAACAGTGCTTCGGTGCTTACCTTGTGCCAGGCACCATTTGAAGATCTTTACCTATGTTAACTCTTTTAATCTTCACATTTCCCATGTGCTAGGTGTGTTTGTTATCATTCTCATTTTACAGAGAAGGCAACCTTCTGAAGGCAGTGTTTGAACCCAGACCCACTCCAGAGTCTGTGTATGTAACCACTTTCTATGTCATTTCTAATCTTGACAGAGAGTAATAAGGGCCTGATTCAGGGCTCGTGTGTTGGCTAGAGAAGTGGAAAGGAAGGAGAATTGGAAATGCGAAGAACTCTGTGGAAAAAGACTCCCCAGACCAAGATGGTGGCGTCAGTGTGCGCAATGAAAGGCAATAGAGGATCTGGAAATAGTCACACTCTACGGGGTCTTAGAGGTCAGTCTAGTCTCACGGTTTCAGACCTGGCTAAGCATCAAAACCAACCAGAGACTTATTAAATACAGATTCCTAGGACCCTTTATAAGATGACCAAACCAGACCTACCCAATCAGTTCTCAAGGGCTAAGGCACTTTAACAGGGCCCTCCACACAATTCAATAGCTAGCCTGGCAAAACTTCAAAAGTCTGCCACTACCAAGCATTGAGTAATGTATAGGATTGTTGAATCAATGTACACCTGAATCTAATATAATATTGTTTGTTAATTATGCTTCAATTTAAAAAAAGGAAAAAAGTCTGAAACGACTAACTTTTGATGAAGATGTGTAACAACAGGTGCAGTGTAATTCGGGATAAATACTTTGGGGAGGGAAAGGCATATTACCCTATGTCTTAGTAACTACATTCTAGAGTATATAAGCAAGAGAAGCGCTTGCACATATGGTTAAGAAAAAAGGGCAAACAAGAATGCATAAAACAGCATTTTTTTGTGTTAGCAATAAAAATGGAAACAAATGTTCATCAACAGGGGAACAGATGAAGAAATTGTGGCATATTCATGCGGTAGGCCACCCTGCACACGAGCAAGCATCAGTAAACCATAGTGAGCCACATTCAGCATTGGTAAATCTCATCACATAGTGTACAGCGAAAAGAGCAAGTCACAGGAATATACCTATGACTTCACTGTTCAAAAATAAGCAAAACCAAACGATATGTTTAACAATATATCTACACATAGTAAAATTATAAAGAAAAGCAAAGAAATGATGAAGTTCAGGATATTGGTTACCTTTGGGGGGTATGCTATGTGTGAATAGTATATGGGAACTCTAAAGATATAATTTCTTTGAGTGGTGGGTATACATGCATTTGTTTTATTACTCTATAAACTGGGCATATTTATGACATATACTCGTTTGTATGTGTGATGGAATTAATAATTTTAAAAATGTAAGAAAACATGGCTAAAGATATACATAAAAGGATATTTACTTCAACATTTTTTTGGTAGCTAAATGGGAAATTTGAATTTTTATCAGTAGGGGACTGAGTAAATATATTATGATATATTCATATTATATTCTATAGCTATTAAAAGGAACAATTCCAATCACTATACATTGACCTGGAGGAATGTCCATATTATGTTAAGAGAAAAAATCAAGTTATAGAAAAACATATAGAAAAAGAAAATGTAATCTCATTTTAATAAACAATCACAACAGAACCACCCAATGAAACTATATATTTATGTATGTTTGTACAAGCATGAAAAATAAGTGTGGAAAGCTGCAGACTGGGGAAAGATACACAGTTTTCTCCTTTCTCTTTAGAATTGCAGTGAGTTTGTATCCAGGTATATTACCACCCAGAATGTGGGGCTACATTTCCCAGCCTCCTTTGTAATGAGTGTGACCATGTAATTTCAGCTAATAAGATGTAGACAAAACTGTATGCTTAAAGGGAGATGACTCGGGAGAGATTCCCCCACCTCTTTTTATTTCCTCTGCCTTTCCTCCTTCTTCTGCCTGCAATGTGTCTCTGTTGGCTGGAGCTCCAACAGCCATTTGGGATCATGAGGTGACTTTGAGCATGGCAGCCATGAGCTAGGATAGTGGGATGGAAAGACAGAAGCCAAGGTCCACTATACCAACCCTGGACATCCTACCTCTGGGACATGATTTAGCTGTGAGAGATATAGACTTCTATTTTGTTTAAGTTATTTTCCTCTGTATTTCAACTATACACAACACAAAGTGTAATCCTAAGTGATACCCATGCCAAATTTAATAGTGGATATCTCAGGGGAGTGAGATTGGAAGCATGTGTGATGGAAGAGGATGGATCGTTATCAAATTTCTTCTTTATATTTCATACTATTTGACATCTTAAAACAAGAACAAATGACCTGTATAGTTTAAATTAAAGACTATCTATGGGGGCTTGGGTGGCTCAGTTGGTTAAGCATCTGACTCTTGATTTCAGCTCAGGTCGTGATCTCAGTGTCATGAGATCGAGCCCTGCCACGGCTCCGCTCCATGATGGGCTGGGTGTGGAGGCTGCTTAAGATTCTCTCTCTCTCCCTCTCCCTCAGCTCCTTCCCCTTGCTCGCAGGGCATGAGCATGCTCACGCATGTGCACGCTCTCTCTCTCTCTCTCTCTCAAATAAAAAAACTAGAAAAAGACTCTCCAAACAAGTTTTAAAAAGAAGAAAAAAGAAAACTTTCCAAGTATACATGATGTATCAGATGTCAGGACTGGGAACCTGCTCTCCCATTTCATAAATGAGAAAACCGAGGCCTGGAGTTCATACAGTGAGTCAGCGGTGGGGCTAGAACTAGAGCCCAATCTTTGGACTCCCAGTCCAGTGCTCTTCCTTTCATAGCATAACAGAAAGTATTTTAAAATGTGAGACCCTGAGAAACCTGTAGTTCGGCAGAAACAAAGCAGCAATAGCCTGGTTTCCGCATGCGGTATCTAGGTGGTTAATTTAAAAAATGGTGACTAGACACAAGATGAGAAACAGGCTTGAATCCAGATGAATTAATGGTTTTGTTCTAGAGCCTTCTTAATGTAAGACTTGGCATTGTCTTAGTAGCTAAAACCTGCCTACTGATTTAGACATGTGACAAGCTTCCAAACATTAGAAACCTTTTATTTTCTGACTTGTCATGGAGAAAAAAGAACATCCCATCCAAGGCCTGAAATGAGCACTTCCTTCCCTCCTTACTAAAGGAATATTTAAAATTCTCAAGTGTGAAATTACACATAAAATTAGGTGATTAAACAGTATGACATAAATTGAACAGAATGTAATCTTAAGCACTTGCGAAAGGAAATATAGTCTTCCTTCATTTCCTAAAATGGCAGGCAGCTTAGGATCATGTTTTTGAACTGTGATTTCCTACACATTTCTGAAGTTGTGTTTTGTTCTCAGTAGATTTTAGCCTCCTAGAAAATGATTTGCATAATGCTTTTTTGCTCAACTGTGGAAACTTAAGTAAGCAAAAAGATAGGACTCTTTCAAGGTTAAAATATAGAAGTTAAGACAAAAATAATTTGAGTACACTCTGATTCAATGCCTTCATTACATGAATCCTCACTGCCTACCCTGCACAGCCCAGTGATTGGACTTGACCAATCCTTTATTCTACTTGCTCCTTTATTAACTCGGGCATCTCTCATCTGCACACCTCTTGCCCACTTCAAACAAAGTTGAGAAAGGTTTTATAGAAACTCTTTGGTGCTTTTTCAAACCATCAGCTCAAAACATGTAAAGAAATGATAGACTTATTTGCTAAACACTGACTTTTCCTAAGTTTCTTTCCCATGCACAAAAATGACAAGAGTTATATATACCTTATTAGAAGTATTTTTTAATTGTTACTTTGTTGAAACTGAGCCTCCCTCTTCTATTATCATGGAAAAAACCTCTCTCCATGATTTCTACAATTCTAGAAAATGGAACTGGCTAAATTTCATTGTCACCAATGCAAGATCAACATCATGTGTTCTATGGAATTCAGGAAAACAAGAAAACACACTGTGCTTATAGTTTTTCTCTAAAATGTATCTGACTTAATAAACGAAGAAGCTGGAACACAGAGATATAAGTGGTGGCAGCACTTCAACATTTCAGAGAACACATGTTGCTAATGGCCTTTCCACTCGTCTCCCTTCACTCACACACATACCTGTGGGACGAGCGCATATTGAACTTGAGTATCAAACACCAGAGCCAATTTATAGCAGGTGATAAGGAAACAGTCTTACCTCTAGAAGCAGTTCATTTTTCAGTGCCAAAGGCAAAGTATTTAGTAGGTATTTTATAGGTCATATATCCAATACACCACAGGACATCTGTAGTTGCTCATACTAAAAGTCCTTCGCCAGGGATGAGTTCACATTCCGTGTATGTGTGCGTGTGCGTGTGTAAATGTGTGTGCATTCATGCACACATAATGTGTTTGTGCGCAAAATGATGCCCAGTGGAGTATTCTTCAGGAATTCTATAGGCGATAGCTAGGCTGGTTGGCTCTGCATCCTTCTCTAGGAGACGCTCAGGCGAACAACACGTCAGTGCCTTGAGTGCTGAGTTGTAGGCCCGACCAGGAGTTGGCTACCTGACTATGTGATTCCAACTCATTCCCATCAACACTGGCCTTGTGTCTGTCGTCGATCATCCTGGGATGGCAACACTTCCTGCACACAGCTCTCTGGACTGTTTGGCAGTGAGAATAACTGGGAGCAAGCCCTCTGAAGACTTGTTAGCACCATGACATCGAGGGTGCCCTCATCAAGCACAGACTTAGCAAGGGCAAGTAAACTCCTCGTCCATTGCTTGACAAGATCACCATAAAACCAATTCAGAGTGATTTCTTAGGCAAGGAGGATGACTCATAAGAAAAGTTCTTGATTAAGTCTCTTTTTTTTTTTCTTTTAGGATTTTATGTATTTATTTGACAGAGAGAGAGAGCACAAGCAGGGGGAGTGGCGGGCAGAGGGGGACGGAGAAGCAGACTCCCCGCCAAGGAAGCCCAACGCGGGACTCGATCCCAGGACCCTGGGATCATGACCTGAGCTGAAGGCAGACGCTTAACCGACTGAGCCACCCAGCACCCCTCTTAATTAAGTCTCATTTGGGAAAATGAAACAGGCCCATCATTTTATAATGTCTCTAGGTGCCAACAACACGAAGAAAAAGGGCCCGTGGCTCTGGCAAGCCCTTTTGTTGCCATCCCAGTGTCCCTGGTCGGGCTGCCCCAGAGCCACGGTGGAATGCCTCACCCCTCTCCCCAGCCCACTTAGTGAATCACCGCATTGTAAAGGATTCCAACAGTTTTTACATGAATAAAATAAAAATTAAGTTTCCTGGGCGTATATGGTTTATCACAGTAAGTCTGTGTTAATATTTCCTAATCACAGTGACCTCAGCCCGCCAGAATGCACAGGCCCCTAATCCGCGCCGTAATGTTTCCTCATTAGCTACACAGCATAGCCACACCAAGTGGCAGCGACCAAGCACCGCCTCAGGCACCACTGGAATTAATTACTAGAAGAAACACTGCTGTTTTGAATTGTCATCTTGAATTTATCACTTGCCACTTAATGTAACTCATCTGACCTACTACCTCCATCGTGTCACCAGGGGCCTTGGCACGGGTTTCACCAGGGTAATAGCAGGGGGGTTCTGTATACATAATGTGGCTGAGACGCCAAACACACAGCTGCCGGAGGCCTGGTTAAAATCCTACCCTGGAGGCAAAGCATGCTAACAATGCCCCTAGCAAATTGCAGATTACCCATACGTCATGTTCTATCGGAAGCCCGGAGTGATTCCAAGGTAGGCCCGATACATCTAATATCTGCCGCTTGGAGAAGATAATCTTTCATTTCTTTGGATGTAATGGCCCTCCCCATTTGTTTCTCTCATGCTCTGCTTTTGACCATAATAATGAAACTGGCTATTCATGTATGGAAGGAAAAGTGGCTCTGGGGGGACCTGCGCTGCTAGGACTGGGGCCCTTCTCTTATAAATTCTGAAGAAATTGCTCATTAAATTACTCACACAAAGAAATGCAATTTCACCATAGGTTACGTTTCCCCAGGAAAAGGAACAGAAGCGTAACCCAAGTGGAAGTCTGTGCTGCACTGTTGCGGGCCTACCATTGACCCTGTACTTGCGAGAGGTACCCGGCGTAAGCTATTCAAAAATGCACATAGAATAAGGAGTTAATGATCTGTTTGGTTTCATTAGGCCTGAGAAATTGTTTCAGGATGAAAAATAAGCTTGTGTGCATGCTCTAAACAAAAGTCCTTTTGATCAGATTTTTCGTCTGTAAAAACCATATACTTGAAACCAACGTTTTTTGTTTTCTGCCCATTTTGGATTCACCTAAATGTCATTATTTCTATGTTAAAGTCAGTCTTTCAGTTCTGCTGCAGCTTTTATTTCAAAACATGACATACACATGTATGCAGGTGGATGTGTGCATGTGGATGTCTATAAATACTAGCCCCCGGAAGCTTATAGACATAATGACGTAATACCGTAATGTAAAACCAAAGCATGAAGATCCTACTGATGAAATAATACGTAAAATAGATTTACTTTGATAATGACAATTCCTAGCCTATTTCATAGACAAAGACATTTCCTTTGGTTATCACACTCTACACTCTGCATAGTAAACTTTGGGAGATGTATAATGCAATATAAACATTAATAGTTACACAATTGTGTTGTTTTAGAAAGACTATTTATAGAGAAAATACAAAATGCCTCCCTAAAGTATACTTAGACCTAAGCCACCATAATCTTCCTGCTCATACAGCAGGAAATCTAATACACCAGCTCAATAAACCTGTAGGAAACAAAGGTTTTATGTAGCATTAAGTGTCACAATATTAAAATGCCCACATTACTTTCAATTGCTCTTATAAGCTTCTTTTTAACAATCCAGAAACTTGAGCGCCATTATGAGAAGAATATTGTCCTACGTGGTAAAGGATAGGGAAGGAGAAACAAAACCCTGGCCCCTTCACCCGTGCTGCTCTCTGATGAATACCATTGGGGTTTTTACACAAGGGTCTCTCTCCCTCAAAGTCTCCTGTTTTACACCTCTTTGTGTTATTAGGATATGTTCTGTCAAAGGTGACATAACATTTAAAAGGGTGTCAGAAAGCCGCGACAGCAGGGCCAGCTCAACCACGTGACCTCTTCTGGAGTCGATTCCCTTTCCTGTAAATGTAACCATGTACACTATGAGCTATGGAGGCTGTAATTAGAGCCGGTAAAGCCCTTCCAAAATACTGAGTACTGCATTCTGCAAATGTTCATTACAAATGCTAATGTAACAACAACAAAGATCACCACCCCCAGAAGTATACGTCTCTCCCAAACAGGGACGGTTGCTTTGGTGTGTTCTGCAGAGCGTCTAGCACTCTGTAGCTGCTAATTAATACCTAATGACAATGATGAACCGCTGGTGATACTCAGCTAACTAATTGGGGTCTAATAGTATCTCAGAAAGTTTCAACTTAATGACCATTAAAATAGGATATCTTCTATTGCTATTGCACCTGCCAACTCCCCAAACTTTCTATAAATAGAAATTCATGAACTGAAGTTCTTTAATGAAATATTAATGGTACTACAAAAGTACTTTTTGAAGACTTAAGAAATACCCAGGGTCAATAAACCTACAGTGCCTTTTAAGCAAAAATTTCCCCCTTTTTGTTGCTTGGGCAAGCTCAGGCAAAGGACCCTGACGGTCCTGCATTGGGGTTACTGAATCCGAATCCACTGGGCAGTCATTTGCATTTGTGGGGGTGAGCTGAAGGCATTTTCAATAAATACGCAGCCTCTCAGGGTTATGGGAACTATTGGGCGATAGAGACTTCATGATATTCACACATAAGGAAGTGTAATACGTTAAAACACACTTATAAAGCACTGCGGTAGTTTGCATGCAGGTGATGGCAAAAATCCTTCCCCCTCTGTGCAGATGGTCTAAATACTGCAGCCTACAGGGAGCTCCATGGCCATGTCTTACGGAAAACCCTGCGAGCTAGATTACTTTTCCCCAACTGTCTGGAATATCCAACTTGTTACCTTTCAACAGTCCCACACCCATACGAACCCTTTTCGGGCAGGCCTCAATGCGGAAGTTCTGTGAAATCTTTTGCTGATCTTTAGATATTTTTAAATGACTTAAAATGAAATATTTTAAAATCCTGACTGTTAGCACTAAAAATGTACCAGTGCATTCTGGGAATCAATGGCATTTAGTGCTGTTGCCTTGTAAAAAACCAAATCCTAAATGGTTCATCCTAATGTTATTGGCAGATGTGGTTTTATACTTTTAAATTCCTTGGAGTTGCTGGAAAGGAAAAGAGAACATATAGATATGCCTATGCAGATGAAATGACATCATAAAATACCTGACTGTAAGGACTCTACGTGGCTGGATTACTTGTTATTGAAATAGGGACCCAGAGCAAAGGAGAAAGCGCATCATCTACAACTGAATGTTTTCAATTACTTTTTTATCGTGCTCGGTCAGTCTCACCACAACATACATATTGGGACGAAAGATTCTTTTACATTCTAAGTGAAAGAAATGCACATGCAGCATTTACTTGGCAAACAGAGACCCTGTTGCCTCTCACCACTCTGCTGAAATCTATCGCAGCACCGATACCATCACCAATATGTTATCTTTCTGTCAAATTACTCCCTTTCATCATCATATCCAATTTCATCACGATTAACTATATTAGCCCCAGAGTCCATGACCTGCACACTCCGAGGCAATACTTGGCACATTGGTATTGAACACCCAAGGTACACCATTTTATTTTCTGGACTGGAAATGCTATAATGGAAGATGGGCCGTTTTTGTTTCTTTTCTCATTTTTATTTATTTATTTATTTATTTATTTATTTATTTATTATTTTTTAAATAGGCTCCACACCCAGAGTGTAGTCCAAGGCGGGGCTTGCCCTCACGACTCTGAGACCAAGACCTGAGCTGAGATTAAGAGTTGGACTCTTAACCCACTGAGCCACCCAGGTGCCCCTTCTGTTTCTTTTTAAAAAAAATTCACAACAGTATTAAAATGCCCATATTATTATAGCTTAAGGACCAGAGACAAAGAAAATATGCCTCTAATGGAAACTAGGACCACAGTGCCAATAACCCTAATGTAATTCACTGCTCCAACCGGAACTTGCCAGGGCAGGAAGTAGGCATTGAAGGACACAAGCTCAGGACAGGCGCAGAGAAAAGCTGCTCCACTGAGCAAGGGCCGTTCGGCACGAGGATCCTTGGACACATATCCCTGGCCATGTAGCTTTGCCTTGCCATGGGTCTCCAAGGAAGAGCACAGACCCACCACCCCACCTCCCAACCTGCCCTTTGACTCACTCATATTATCCTATTTGGAGCTAGGAAGAGGGAAATTCCATACAAAATATTTTTCACCACCTGGAAAACAATCTACCCAAAAGCAAATTCCTAGGGCTCCTGACTGCGAGGCTGGGCTCATCGCAGCCATTGTCATGCAAGCACAGTTGTAAGTCATAATGTGGCCTTTAATGACGGAATGATGGACCTGCCAAACACTTGCTCCTGCCATCGACGGCCGGCATTTCCCTGCTGGAGTGCACGGAGATGCCCGTCTGGGAGTTATTAACAGAGCCTCGGCAATTCAGAACCGACTTTAACCTAATCCATATTTGTTGGAGAAAGTCCAACATCAGCTTGGGAAGAGCAGTCACGTGCTTCCGTGACACATTTCAAACAGCACACCCGGAGCATGCTTGGGCAGCTAAGCAATTCAAAAATGCAAATAGCTGAAGCACGCTCCTGACGAGATAAAAAGGACAAATCCCTTTTGGCAAAAGATGGGATGTCCTCTTAACGGCGCAGGAAAAGCACCAAAGTCAGAAAGGTACCGATTCCAGAGGCACCGGTTTGGGTTTGGTGAGGGGCCAGAGAGGTATCTCTTGTGGTCTATTCCAAGCAGGTTGGTGCAATCAATCTCAAGTCGAACCTTGGACTTCGGCTGTTGTCAGGCAGAGCTGTGTGTCTGGGATGCAGGAATACAGATGCTCTTAAACCAACGCTTGCTTGTTGACACGTGTATAAGCACAAACCTCTCCCTCGAAAAACACAACAAAGAGCTACGGGTTCCATTTTAACATCATCTCGGGTTTTTGTTCTGAAGGGGTATTTGCTATAAACACATCCCTGGAAGAAGCTTGATGGGTTATGTCCCTAAATGTGCGTCCTCAGGCTACTCACCGTATGGACACTTTTTCACACATTATATCAAAATGTCATGTAAGGGCTCTGGAAGTTATCTCCAAACGAGACACTGGTCTTTGTGGGTATAGTACCATCCCCCGCCCCCGCCCCCTCCCATACTTTTTCAATGATTTTAACATGCTGGAAAGACTGTTCATCAACCAAATTCCTTTGGTTGATAGGTATTATTAGTGGTGTCTATGCTTTATAAGGGAAATAAATTAAGGACTAAGAAGGGAAAAAAGCATTTCCTTGAGGCCACCACCCATTCCTATTGATGTGGATTTTGGTGAAACTGCAATGAAGCCCTTATTTTTAGATTATGTAAATCAAAGCCAAATGCAGATTCTTCCTTCAAACATTTAAATAGACTCACATGGCTGGGTCACTAGATAGTAGTTTTGTACCACTATTAAATTTTCTGCATTTGATAATTATGTTGTGGTTATGTGAAAGAATGCTCTTGTTCTTAATAGATACATGTTGAAGTATTTAGGGATAAAGGGTTACGATATTTGCAACTTTCTCTTAAATAACAATAATGACTATACACACCCTGAAAGAGGAAACAAATGTGGCAAAATGTACAGTCAGTGAACCTAGGTGAAGGACATATGTGTATTCCTTATACCATTTTGGCCACTTCTTGGTAGGTGTGAAATTTTTCAAAATAAAAAGTTGGAAATAAAATAAATTAGACTCACAGACACTACCTTGGAATTTTAAAAAAGAGAATCCACTGCTTGGAAACCTTTTCTTGTTTACTATTCTTTGCTTAATGATAACATTTTGTACCAGGGTAGAATGTCCTGGAAGGGGAAGAAGACAGAGAGGTAGAAAAACTGAAGGGCAATACTCTACTGAGGGATAGAAGAATGAGGTAGAAGAGACACAGAAAATGAAAGGAGTAAGATCGGAGGGAAGAGAATATTGAAAAAAGGAGAAAGAATACCTTAGTGCAGTTCTGAGCCAGAAGATCAGGAGCAGCCAAGGGCAATGGCCTGAGGCTGGGAAGAAGATGGCAGGGGTCTTTGGACAAAGATCTTACCTGCAGGGGAGAGAGAATGCAAAACTCTCATTCTTTCCCTGGAACAGAAGAGAATTGGACAGCCCAGCTGCTAATGGCACATGCCCTTCCTTCCCTGAGGAGTGGAACTCAGCCACAAGGCGCCTGGAGGCCAGCCTGAGCCTTGGGCCACAGGGCTGGACAAAGTGCTGCAAAACGTGTGCACCCCACACCCCGCCCTGGTGGGGAAACCCATCAGACCCTAGGACCCAAGGGGTAGGCCTGGGTGGGGGGTTGGTCTTTAGCATTTTGATATGTCTCTACCTTTGTGGTTTGGGGAATACTGTGAAAGCTTTGATTGTAATTATAAAAATTATAAAATAGCTAATCATTTGCCTTCATTGGAGTATGTATAGTTTTCAATTCATCCCCGTGAGCTACAGAGAGTGATGGTGGTGAAAGAGGTCACTGCAATTATTCAGCCTAGGTTAGGAGCTGAGATATGCACAGAAAAAGTGTCCATACGGTGAGTAGCCATCAGACCACGAAGAGGTACAGATATAAAAAGCAGGGGGAAGAGAAGGCAGGGACAGATAGGGAGCACACAGGCAAGGGGTCTGCTGTGTGGGAGTGATAATAGTACAGCTGTAGTCATCCCATTCTAATCACGGCTACACCCGCCTGGCTAGGCCACTCTAACAAGCCGCCCCCGTGAAGAGCAGCTTCAGGGAACTCCTTTGCCTCTGAATTCTGTGAGGGAACCCTCCACTGTTGGCTCAGCCTCAGAGCCCAGAAATTCCTATGGGCTGATCCCAACAAAGCCAAGGGAGCCAAGTCTTTTTTGGTCTTGAAATAAACTGAAGCAGGAAGAAGTTTAAAGAAGCTGCTTGCCTTTGTCTTGTTTGTCATATCCTCCCACAGTCACTAAGTAGTTTGTTCCCAGGGAAAGAAAGAACCTCAGAGTTTCTTTTTTTTAAAAAATATTTTATATATTTAATTGATAGAGAGGGAGAGAGGGTGCGCATGTGCACAAGTGGTGGGAGGGGCGGAGGGAGAGGGAGAAGCAGACCCCTGCTGAGCAGGGAGCCCAATGTGGAGCTCGATCCCAGGACCTTGGGATCATGACCTGAGCTGAAGGCAGACGCTAACCAACTGAGCCACCCAGGCGCCCCTCAAACAGAGTTTCAAAATTCACTGTCAAGGTCAACTAAGCAGTGTTGAGAAAAAGACCCCAGGAGTTCATAGACCCACAAGCAGAGAAACACTGGGTCTAAGTCACCTTCCTATAACTCACCCTGGTCCCTGCTCTGAGCATCATGATATCTTTCTGTCATCTTCTGGTTTTCTGCTCCCCTTGATATTCATTTTAATTTGATCTTCCTTATAGAAAAATATTAGGGGTTGGAGAGTAGGATTTGTTCTGGGCCCCTGCAATGTCCTGGAGATGGCCCCAGGCAGAGAGGCATGGGATTCTGAGCGAGTCTGCTCAGGGATCGGTCCCAGAGCTGTGTCATCTGTGGTTTTGTCCCGTGGAGTTCAGGACATTTGGCTTCTTTGATGCGGTGGTATTTGCACAGAGCCTTCAGTAGGACGGACACGGTGGAGTTTCCATGTGGGCTCTGAGGAAAATGCCAAATGACTAATATAAAAGCATAGTCTGAGAACTGACCAGAGCACATTAAAAGTTATATCCTAGGGAAATCATGTTTGTTCTTTTAAATATGGCAACTCTTCAGCCAAAAGCAGCAAATGAAGTGCCTGCTTCTTCACATGGTGGGAAGGGTTGCTCAGTTCACACTGTGAGGCAGATGTATATAGAATATTGCTGATTCAGGCTAAATTGCTACCTCATTAGGGTTATTTGGTATTTTATTTGAAACCTGAATTTCTCACAAAACCATAACAGAGGGGGAAATACAGTTGTCTGAAGTAAGGAGAGACGTCACTGCCATGACTTCACCACACACCAACGTTTCTGAGCTCAAACATCCTTCCCACTCCTCTCCCACACTTCACCCTGGTTTGGCTGCATTTCCCTTCATGGTCCTATGGAAGACTTATTCCTACAGACATCTCCTAGAGCCTGAGCCATGGGTGTTCATACTTTCAGACTGGTGGTATTGAAATAAAACCTACATCTAAGAGAGCAACATACCAGCAGACATCATAGTTCCCATCTATTTAATCATGGAACCTGGAAAGTGGAGACGTTGGATGGTTGGGAAAGATCTAGAATATGGAATTCTGTCTGACGGACCAAAGCAATCTGGATGATGCAGAAAGTTCTGCAAGGGGGTCAAAATGAGCACCAAAGATTGACTTTTGGGATGTGTCCATTGCTCATTTCCAGCCCTACAGAGCAACACCTTGGTATTTCTCCCCACAGGCATTACAGTGAGCCACATTTGAGAATTCAAGGGGTAATTTATCAGCCATGCTTTGGAACAAACCAGAGTGGGGTGGTAGTATCTGGGAAAGTCAGATATAGACCACAGAAGGGGTAATTTACTGTAATGTTTAAGATAATGCTGTTTTAGTGGCTTGTGTGCCCTCCAACTATAACAACAGGGTGACATAAAGTCAAAGAAGTGAGAAATCAATTTGTAAGGCATCATTCTGCTCCTGCTTCTTCAAGGACATGGGCCCAACTATCCACTTCTTGCAATAACCAATTCCCTCACTGTATTGAGGAGCTCGGATCCACAACTCCTCTAGGTGTGGTGTCTTCTCTTGGGGCTAAAGCCACACCGAAGGGCAGGGAGATGCCATTTCTTCTCTACAGCTCCTGAATCTCTCTTTTCCCTGTCCTCTCATGAGGAACTGATAGCAGCTTCTGCCCCCTGCTTCTCCCTGTAGTGACAACTAGTCCCCCGTAGCAGGCAAAATAGACCAGGTCGTGGCCTGAAACTTTAGCCACATCAGAAGCCCCTGGAGGACTTGTTAGCCCCCAGGTTGTCGGGCTCTGCCCCAGAGTTTCTAACTCAGTGGGTCTAGGGTGGGGCTGAGCATGCATTTCTCGAGTTCCCCAGCAGTGCTGATGCTGACGTGACTGTCTGGGGACTGCATGTTGAAACTGCTGGGGTAGGTTACGCTGTGGTAACAAATGGCCCCCGAATCTCAGGGGTATTTTCCACTCATGTCCCATGTCTGTCACAGGCCAGCTGCCACTCTGCTCTCTGTCACCATCCCTCCAGGACACAGTGTGATGGAACAGTCTCTGGCTAGAATGTTGCCAGTCCCATGGCAGAGGGCAAAGGACGTGGTGAACTCCTGGTTAGCTCTTAAAGCTTTGACTTATAGTTCGGTGGCTGAATTAAGTTACATGGCCAAATTTGATGTCGGTGACAAGTGAGGGGCAATTTTTGTGAATAATTACACATCCCCCAATATCAGTTATCTCCTTCTTCCATGGTCAATGAGCTCACGTTTTGACTGCACAAATGGTTGAATAAAGAGTGAATTTCTCAGATTATCCTACAGCTAGGTATTGGTCCATACCAATTAGAGTCAATGGGATATAAGCAGACAGTGGTAGAGTCGTTCCAGAAACCCTCTTAAAAGGATAGCACATATGTGTTCTTTCTGTGTGTATGTGTGTGTGTGTGTTTCATCCCTTTCTCCATCCTCTTGCCTACAGTGCATGTGCAAGCATTTTGGAGCATAAGGTCAATAGAGAAAATATTAGGTATGTGGACACCATACCAGCCCCAGACCACCTACCCACACTTCTAGATGAGAGAGGAATAAAATTCAATCTTGTTGAAACCACTGTTATCTTGGATTTTCTGTCACTTACATCTGAATGTAATCGCAACCAATGCACCTTCAGAAAGGCTTTCTTTTGGAGTCTGCTCATTCCTATCCATAGCTCCTTGTGTTCCACTCACCCATCAGCTCATTTCTAAGCTTCTGAGCGTCTTTCTTTCCTCCACACCCATTTTTCTCATTCTTAACCACGCAGTGAGAATGTCTACAGAAGGAGATCAACTATAGTTTCACTCCTTCTAGGAACATAGACTAAGACTATAGATGCATAGAGTCTGACGGGGAAAGTGATAATGAAAAGGAAGAGCTTGTCTGGCTAGATATTTCCTAAGGAACTTCCCTGATCAGCTTCATAACAGAGCAACACAGATGACAATGTTCCTCTTTCTTCCCAACCCTCCCCTGCAATTTGGGAACCTTTCTAGGTTTACGTGATTTGCATGCCACGCGTTGCCGCATCTAACCACTAGGAGAAGGGATGAGGCATAAATGTTTAAAGATCATTGTTAGGGGCCAGGTGGTCATGTTTCTCTCCTCTATCTTCATTTTTAACTCCCCATCCCCGTCCCTGTGCTCTGGCAGCCTGTTCCCACTCGGTCTGCTTTTGTCATCTGTATAGTCAATGTCTATTGTCCACATCTCCCCACAGCCAGAGGGGGCAGCTGGACAAGAGGAAAGGAGAGGTGTTAACAAAAGTCAAAAGGCTGAAAGGGAGGAAAGAGGCATCAAGTGGGAGATGACCAGCCTTGGAGCTGAAAACCGACTCAGGCATGTTCAAGGCCTCACTGGGACACAGTAATCTAGAATGTTCTATCAATGTACAGAAAGGTTACCACTTTAGTTACACAAACATGTGTTGTAAAATATAAATATATATACTTTTAAGAGGATTTCTCTTCTGATAGAGAACCATATGTTGGAGGCATTTCACATGCAGATTGCACTAGACATCATAAGTCATCTAATAAAACAGAACGTCCCAAGATGACAATGGCTATATTTCCAAAAATCAAACAAACAAAACCCAGTTTTCATTTAAAATAGGTTTGAGAGCACCACATACAACTTTCTCCTGGAAATCCATGATGTACGTTGGCACATTAAAGGCTCTAAGACTTTCTGGAGTAAAGAAGTCCATTTATTTCTTCATCTCCAAAAGTACTGAGCCATGAATCCTTTTTTTTTTTTTTTTTTGAGTATAATATCTATTAATATCTTATGAAATGTGTCCTTGGAACACAGTCTAAGAAACTGTTTCCAAAGAATAAAAACTTCATGTGCAACGTGCTGCATTATTTTTCATAAAAGGAGTTACTGCGACCTGCACTCTTGTGAATATTCATAGCCTATTGACATTTCAGTGGGACCACATGAGAATTAAACAGAACAAAGCAGTGCTCAAAATCACATGCCAGTGGCACAAAACTCACAAAATTTGGTTTATGCCATCCGCCCCAAATCCAAAACAGTACTGCGAGAGAATGCATTCAAAAGTAAAATGAATCGACTGAAAAAGAGAATGAACCATGGTTCATAGCTAATAATTAACAAGGGAACACCCATCTAAAAATGTCCACATGTGGAAGAGACCATGACGAGGAGGAATGATTTTGATCAAATTATGCAAAAGGAAAAACAGCGAGTTTGGAAGGATGTAATTCACCTTAAGTAGGACATTAGCCTAGGGCTTTAGTGGCTCAGCAACCTTCTCTGCCCAGAGGCAGCAGGAACTAGAAAGAGCTTGGGCTTTAGAGGCCACTTATCCTCATAAAGCCCTGCATTTATCGTTATTACAACATTTCCCACAGTGCATTGTAATCATTATTTTTTGGTGGTTTACCTTATTAAACTGTGTGATCCTTAAGGGCAAGTGTTATCTCTTACTGATCTCCCTATCCCCATTCTAGCCATCCCATAGTAGGCATACCGTAGGCATCCAGGAATGTTGGTTGAATGGGTACCTATGAGAATTCTGGATGCATTATTGTATGACCATACTCCGGGCTGAACCTCAGCGAGTTACTGGGATGGGGCGGGTTGACAGTTGCACAGACTATGTGCCCATGTGAATGTGGTAAAGGGAAGAAAGATGCAGCAGCCAAGGTTTCACTAGTTGAGTAATAATGGTTGTTTCTGGGAGGAGGATCTGGGTAGCTGGTTGTCACAAGTGGGTAGGAGACAGCCTTTTGTTCATTTGGATTTTATCGCATGCGAATGTATTTCCTATTCAAAAGTTAATAAATAATATTTTAAATGATCTGAGTGACCCCTGGGGCATGAGTTCTTGACCAGTAGTGATGAAAGATTCCACTTCTTAAATTTCCCCTCTGCTCGCTAAGCACCATCTAAGTATTGGAATAACAATATTTGTTGGTTGAATGGCTGACTGCTGGCATAGGTAAGAAGCAAATGCAATCCAGTCCCCCCACAGAAGACCTCAAGTCTGCTTCTCTGGCCTTGGCTCCCACCTGGCACAACCCTGCATTGATTGTAGAAACTCTTGCCATTCTCTGAGCACCTCCTACCTTGTTCTGCCTGCGTTTGCACAAAATCTGCCTGTAGAAACCCCCTGCACCCTGAGAGGGCCAGCTCAAATGCCTGGTCTTTTCATGAAGCCTCTCCTGAAACCCTCACCGACATCAGCATGAATCCCCCTTTTTCTCTACCTTACCATACATTGCACCTTATTTACTGTGCTTCATGAATGCGTAACTTAACCACAGAGCTGGCTCTCTGTGATCACCGCAGAGCAGCAGTCCCGAGCATACGCTCTGGACCTACAGAGTCGTGGCTGTGCGTGTGCGTGGGCTGTGAAGTCCCACCGCACAAGTTCAAATCCTGTTTCTGCAGTGGGACCTTCTGAGAGTTTTCCCACTGGTATAATGGTAATCTTAGTAGCCTTTGCAAAAGGGTTGTTGTGAGGATTAAAGGAGCTAGTCTAACTTTTTTTTTTTTTTTATGTGAGACCAGTTTATCTGGAAAATGAAGCAGATTGAGCAGGGTAGTAAATTTCACACTGCCGCATACCCAGGAAGTGCATGCTGAACTTCCAATTCCAGGCTCTCCTGAAGCAGGTCTGTTTCAGTGGGGCTGGGTGGGGCTGGGGAAGATGCATTTAACAAGTGTCCCACTCAACTTTGTATGATGGCTGTGTGGGACCTGAGTTTTAGAAATGTTGCACCCACTCAGTGGTTTCTAACTTCTGATCGACATGTTAGAACCACCTGGGAAGGTTTAAGAGAAAGCCCATATAAAGTCAGAGCCCCAACTCCAAGATCCTAATTTAAGTTTTCTTGGGTGGTCCTGGGATATCAGCATTTTTAAAGACCTACCATGCAGCTAGGGTTGAGAATATCTGCTCTGTCTAGTTTATTTAGATGTGTTGATTTAAGTTACCAAAATACAGTTGAAACGGACTCCCCTTGAAATAGAATATAAGGATGCTTGGGGGCTCAGCCGGCTAAGCATCTGCCTTCTGCTCAGGTCATGATCCCAGGGTCCTGGGATAGAGTCTCACGTCAGGCTCTCTGCTCATCAGGGAGCTTGCTTCTCCCTCTCCCTCTGCCTGCCGCTCCCCCTGCTTGTGCTCTCTCTCTCTAATAAATAAATAAAATCTTTAAAAAATTAAAAAAGAAATAGAATATATATAAAAATAAGGATTCTGAAAACTTGATTTTTATCTAAATGAATAAAATATCAGAAAAGATAAATGTAATTCAAGTACACAGTGATCAAATGATCATTCTTGTTGCATTAATTTGTCTTAAAAACTTACGAGACAAATGTCAATTGGTGAGCCTCACCAATCATCAGCATGCATCCATCAGGAAAGGCAAAGCAGTTGATTGGCAGTGACATTTGCAATGTACCTATTGTTTGGTGCATGCAGTTCTTAACGTGGAACATTTCTACAGTCCATGGTGTGTTAACTGCTATAAGAGTTCTAGGCATGTATTCTCATGTTTAACAATGAAAAAAGTATTTATGTTTTTAATTGAAAGGAGCAAACAAATAGATCCCACTAAAACATCAACCTTTGTATAAATTCGGCAAGTCAAATTTCTAAAGAATATCATTTTTAATTCTGTAGTCTTCCAAGAATTTCAGCCAAAACAGACTGAAGTAGAACATGAAATGAATCATCGGGATAAATGGGTGAAATTATTAAGGACAAACAGATTTTATTTTAAAGCCAATGTGACATATTCTGCTCTTTCAAAAAAACAGGACTCAAGGTAGATAGCAAGTAATTTGTATGAAGTGGACAATGTTATTCATGAAAGCAAGCCATTCTGGGTACCTAACCATAAATGTCTAATACCTAAGGAATAAGTCATCTATAGAGAGTTGTGAGAAAAGAAAAGTGGGAATGAAATTTTTCCCATCATGGGTTTCCTCTTGTGGGTTTCCCTAGAAATTTAGGTATTAAATAACATATGAGACTATCATCCATGAGATGGCAATTTGTCTCAAATCTGAGAAATTAAACACACACCCTTTCGTTCACCACATGCATGCAAGGAACTAGCCCCTGGATGGAGGATAGTAACAATTCACTACTTTGGAACCATGAATTGAATCATGCTAAACTTTAAAACCAAGCATTCTTTCTCAGAAAACTATTTTTGGATTCATTATGGGTATGCCCTGAAGTCAAACCTTGGGTGTTACACTGGTCATTTTGTCAAAAGCCCACGTGGTTATCTTCTGGATTTCTGCTGTGCTGTATTTGGAATATTCTTGGGACTTCGAAGACAGCAGAGCATCGTGGAAATACCACACTTGGGCAAGTAGGACTTCACCAAGCACTTTGATGTACAGTACCTGAGCTTCTCAACACCAAGACACCAGGTCCCCTTTTAACTCTAATCTCAATGCCATCCATCTTTAAATATCCAGTAATAACAAATTAAAAAGATGTTCCTTCTCTCTTCATACAAATCCCCTTGCCCCCATGCCAAGATAAAGAGAAGTGACTGTTGTGACTTTTGATGTTCAGATCACTAGAATTGATGACCTCTGGACGTCTCAAAGGAAAGACCCCGGTGGGTGTGCATGTGGCCTACAGCAACCACGACAGATTCCAACGGAGGCTGGCAAGCCTCAAAGGGCAAAGTGTAAACAAAAGTCTCTCATTAAACCTGAGTTTAGCATTAGTAAGATTGCCCAAAGATTACATTTAAAGATAACTGAAGTGTTACTATATTCCTTTGTGCAGCCCAGCCATGACCCTAATTAATGTGTCTAGGGTGGACATGTATTTCTTCAAGTAATGGGTGGTTTTGTTTGGACAATTAGACTGAGCTGACAAGGAAATTTTCCATCAAACTGAGTCATAAAAAGTACATTATTCGGCATTATTATGAGTTAAGCAGTATTTATTACCCGAACTTTACAATACTCTATTATCAATCATTACCTGCCATTAAGGTATGTTAACATGAGATCAAAGAGAGAAGCCAAACTAAAAAAACAGTGCGTGTCCACAAGTCGCTTTAGTGCTGTTTGTTTAAAGAGAGGCAAATGCCGTTGACCTTAGAGATGAACCATTTGCATTTAACCAGAAGATGCAAATCAGTGGTCCTGTGACCAGGCAGAAGTTATATATAAAGTCCATGCTTGTTATTCAATTGACAAGACAAAGCTGGTTTCCAGGGCATTTCTAAAAGGGAAAAATTTAGTCAAAGTAAAATGTGAGATACAAAAGTCCAGTTTTGATGGGTGCTAGTAAAGATTCATTGCTGTATCAATTCCCAGCAACAATGCCGCCTCGGAAGTCACTAAAAATGATATCAGCTGGATGGATCTAAAGAGGAGGCCAAATGTTTTTAGCAAAGTTGTAAAACCTTGGAAACCACCTCCTGAACAAACACTCTGAAAGCTCAGAAGTCTAAGATGAGCTTACAATGCTTTGACTTAAAAACATATTCTTGTCACCACTTTTCCCCTCTTACTCTGGAGCCAAGAGCACAAAAATGTTTCTGAAAGATAGCCCTTTGAAAATTACTTTCCTCCTTCTTCGATCCATTCTTTCGGAAACAAAGGTTGTTCATCAATGCCTGCTGGCTTCCTTCCCCACATCTTAGAGCTTGATGTTCAAGAGATGGCTGGTGTTCAACTTCGGCTCAAGGAAGAGCTCTTTAATATTTCTCCTAATGCAAATACAGGAAAAGGTCTTCTTGAGCATCAAACAGCCTTTCAGATCTCCATCTGCCTTTTCTAACTGATCGAAAATGGACAATCCACACCCGTGGCAAAGGAAGAGATGCAATACTCTTATTTTCTTTACATTTAACATTAGGCAATCCATCCTGCAGATTTAATGTGGAATTTCTCCTTATCGTTGAACATTAGCTGGGCAATTGTTTTCCAAATTATGTTACTTACAGGGATCTCAAAAGTGACTAACCAAGCCACTTAGAACCAACTACTAGCCATCAGCGAACAACGTTGAGCATCTCACTGCAGTGGGGGATCATGATAAGACAAAAAAACTTGGCCTCCACCTTATAACATGCAAGACTAGATACATAGGAGGAGGGCTGACACCATTGGCCAGGCTGTGGGAAGAGCAATGAGAGTGGAGGGAGGAATGGGCACCACAGGCTGGCAGGGTAAGCCACTGAGGATCTCTCTATTCAATACACAGGGGCACAGAACTGAGTTAGCCCCTGGGCAGTCAGATGCAAGTAGACTTCGGACAAGCGAACAGGGGCAAGGTGCAGCCATTCTCAGTGGCCAAAGGACTGAAGCAAAAATCTTTTATCTATATACGGGTGACACCTCCTTTTCTATCTGACAGCCAAGCTACAGGGGTACCTATGGCATAAGTAGACCCATCTGACAGGTGTAGAGTGGATCTGTGTGGACTCTGAGGAGGGATTTATAAGTTTGCAATGGATGTTGGAAGCAAACTGTGAAAGCCTTGAAGGCCAAGCTTAGCAGAAGGAAGTTGATCAGGTTAAGCTGTGCTTATCCTCTGCTGGTTTCTAAAGAGGGGCATGGCAGGAAGAAATGGAGCATTGGGAAAGATTCATTTGGTGGGAGAGTGGAGGGGACGCTGGAGTGTGGAGAAGCCAGAAGCCAAGAGTCTAGACCAGCCCTGACCATGTCAGCCATCTCAGCAGGGACATGGGGTAGGGGCCTCAGGCTGCTGTGAACGGCGATGTGCTGGAAACCTAGAAATAACAGAGCAGCAAGGGAGAGAAGCTTGGAGCCATTGTGGTGTGTGGCAAACATGGATACTGGGGTGCTGGGGTTGTGATAACTGATTATCCCCCAATTTTCATTTTCCCTTTCTTCCTTTACTGAGAGAACCCTGAATTTAGAGGCAGTGTCACAGAGTGGTTAAGATCACAAATTTCGGAACCAGCATGTGAGTGTTTGAATGTCACTCCCATCACTTACTTGATGCCCATGGGTAAGCTATTCCACCTCTCTGTGCCTCTGTTACCTTCCTGTGAAATGGGGATAATGCCAGTACTTATCTCATGGGGTAGTAAGTCATGTGTGTAAAGCTCTTAGAACAGTGCTTGGTTCCTGGAAGCACGGTGGGAACATCAGCTATTGTTACTAGCTGTGCACACAGCCCTAGCACTTCCAGCCACGGGTGGCCAGAGGGCTGCATCATGGCCATTGGGATGTGAGTGGAAGGCACGTGTACAACTTTCAGGGAACCCTTGTAGGGTTGGTGGGATGTGGACATGATGAGACCATGGGATGGAAGCTGTGTGTTAAGAAGCCAAAGTTGCCAACACAGTGAGCTGCCGTATCAGCCCGGGGCTGCTTATGCTTAGATTATTGCCTGAGAAAAACAAACCTGTATCTGATTTGAGTCACTATGATTTGGGGGTTGTGGTGATAGCAGCTGAGCTATATTCAAATGAGTCCTCATGGCTCTCATGGACCTGGAGGAAGCTTCTTGGGGGCCTCTGAGTTACTACACGGGCTGTCTCCCGGACTCATCTGCTAGAGGGGAAGGAAGAGTTTCCACCCGCCACAGCTCAGAAATGATCTGAGCTCCTGTCAGTCTGTCCACAACAATGAGACTTTTTGCTCCCCTTATCTGCAGACAGGGCTGGGCCGGCCCTGCTCCGTGGCACCCCGGCTGTGAGGCGGCAAACCTGACGTGTGTGTGCTGGCTCCGCCTCTCAGCATGTCCTCCGTGTTCATTTTAACTTAGTGCTTTCCCACATAAAAATGTTGGCGTTTGAGACTATCATGGTGACTCACCAAAGTTGTCCCCTATTCTCAGGAATGGCCGTGCCTGAATTGCTAAGAAAATGATGCCACCATAAAAAGGTGACAGGAGAGGTGACATTGAACGTGAGGTCGTGGTGCCGGGACATACCAGGGAATGGCCAGCTACTGGGTGGAGACATGGACCTGACTTTAGGAGAGAAATGGGGCCATGTGATTACAAATAAAATTTGGTCTTGGCTGGCAATTCATAGCTATGACCCTAATCCTGTGTATGAAACTTAGAGCTTTGCTTCAAGAGGAGCAATCCCGATGATTCTTTTCCCACAGCCAGAGTGCCCTGCCGGCTCCTCCCCAGCCACAGGTGCGTTCCTGAAGCTGAAGCAAATTCCCCATTCAGCCCATCCTTACTGTGGCTGCTTTTGGAAACTCTCTAATAAATGATTTGATCTGGTCTCTCCTGGCTCCAGAACCTTCACTGGCTCTATGTAGCCTTTTGAAAAAAAGTGGACACAACTTGGGTTGAAACTGAGAACTTCAAGGTCCTCTATGATCCGATGCCAACAGTTCTTACTAACTTTGGCTCACATTTCTTCCCTTACAAAATCTATAATTTGTTCAAGATACTTTTTCCTTTTTCCCGTCTCTTTACCATTCTTTACACGATTCCTTCCTTCTGGAATGACTTTCCCCCTAGTTGATTTTCATGTGGAATCTAATCCATTCTTCAGTAAACAGAATATTTCTCCTCATGAAAGAACCCTGGTCTCATTCAGATGATGTCTCATTTCCATCATTTAGACTTATTCTGTCTCAATTTCACATGCTACTTCAAATTAGGTGATATTTGTTAATGTCCTACACCTCCTACCATTTTGTTGCCATTAAGAGTCCTTTTCTGATTTCCTCATACTGCCTGACCAGTGCCTCAAACTCTGGTTGAAACAGGGGGGCTTCTTTTTTTTTTTTTTTTTTACATTAAAATTTTTTTATTGTTATGTTAATCCCCATACATTACATCATTAGTTTTAGATATAGTGTTCCATGATTCATTGTTTGTGCATAACACCCAGTGCTCCATGCAGAACGTGCCCTCCTCAATACCCATCACCAGGCTAACCCATCCCCCCACCCCCCTCCCCTCTAGAACCCTCAGTTTGTTTTTCAGAGTCCATCGTCTCTCATGGTTCTTCTCCCCCTCCGATTTCCCCCCCTTCATTCTTCCCCTCCTGCTACATTCTTCTTCTTCTTTTTTTCTTTCTTAACATGTGAATTGTGCAAGACTGTTGAATCTCAGATCTGTACCTCTGAAACAAATAATGCAATATATGTTAACAGGGGGGCTTCTAATGAGCGTATGAAACTACAGAAACAACTGGAGTTTTACTTTTAAATTATACATAAGACCCTGCAAGAAAGAAGCTCTTTTACTCCTTCAGGGAATTGTGAAACTGAATGATATAAGCCTCAAGCTGTCTAAGTGGAGAAAGGAAGTGTTGGGGATGAAGGAGAAAGCAATAAGGCTAATACTTGGAAAGAAGGAGAGGAAGGGAGAGAGGGCAAGCCAAGGACATCAGGCAGATAAGGGCAGTCACAAAGAGAGCACCAGCCTCAAGCTTCCCCAGATCTGGGACCTAGCAAGTCGCCCTTGGTTGTTCTTGCTTGTTTGAGGCAGTTTCTATTCCTTGTGAATAAAAGAGTCTTCACCATGTACATATGCCGAGAGGCTTCTTGTGTTTTGGAGCATAGAAGATAAAGTTACCTTAAATACATTCCCGCTGTGTTTCTGAAGATTGTGAGGCACAACATACGTTCTTCTAAAGCCCATCACTAATCTTGCTTCACTTAAGATGAGGGTATTTGGTAAACATATCAGGTTGCTTGAAAAGTGTTTATTTCTACCGTATCAATTATAGAAAAGGAACTAAAATTTCATAGAAATAACCCACAGACCAGTGAGGGCATCACACCACCTAGACTGCACCCTTACTCAACCCAACATTTTGCGGGGGTTTCTGAGCCTCTTGACTAATTCAAATGTAACATTTGTCATGGCCCTGTAAAGTACTCTAGTCTAGCTCTTCATGCCTCAGATACTAGGGAGTGGCTTCTAATAGATGGGCCCTCTGCCTCTTACTAAAAGAAAGTACTCATCCCCAGAACTCCTGCATATCATCACAGATAAACCAACTTCTGCTCTTCTGCTAAGGATTTCATCAGTGCTCTGCTGGCCAATTGGAATCCTTCCAATTCATAATCCTTCTGCTAAGGATTTCATCAGTGCTCTGCTTACCAGAGTGCAGATTCTCAAGGGCCGTTCATGCACTCTCCACACATATTAAAATGAAGTTGAGGAAGAGTTCCCACCACTTGGCACCATGACAGTAAAGTCTAGGAGTTATATCATTTTCAGAAGGTCAAGGGAAAACGCCTCTGGCTAATTCAAAAATAGAAACAACCATACATGCAACCACAAGTCAATTCTAAACACATATAGGTGCTTTTTTTTACAACATTATTTCAGAAGTCCTTTTTGTTGCCCAGAATTGAAACCGAGACATATTCATTGACCTTGTGCCAATATACAGCGGATGGCTCTGGCAGTCTTGTTGTGAGGTGCTCCTTCCCAGGAGGCTGTAACTTGCCAGTAGAAAGGAAAGCAAAATGTCTCCTGGGAAGAAATTGGTTCACACCTCTAGGAATCATAGCCAAAAGGATTCACACCATTAGAAGAGCCTGCGGTCTGAGAACTGCCATGTGATCTCCCTGAGCATTTTCTTAGGAAGATGGAAGAGTCATCAGGGTCTCTCCATCTGGTTTCATCCATTGCACCAAAACACTTGAAAGTCTTGCAAAAAATAAATAGTCTGAAAATCTAATCAAACTAGTCACCTAGTGGCCAGTAAGTGACCCCAGCTAGGCAGGTCCTGAAACTTAATGGTAAATTGAGATCCAGAGGTGGCTTCTGACCAAGTCACAGGAAAATCATTATCAAAGCCTATTCTTCTCCTTGTATTTCAGGGATTGTTAGGGTAATTTTTTTTTTTTTTTTTTGGAAAATTTAACCTCATTAAAGTTTACCAACAGTTGATTATTGATGGTACTCTTCAAACCTTTTCCTGATACTTCATATACAGCACGCCTCCCGAGATCCCCAAGATGCTATCATTCAGTTTTGAAGTATTCCATATCTAGAAATCAGGCAAGGAAAAGCTTGATGACGGATTTTAGATCTTGAATCACTTCAATGCATCAAATATCAAAGGAAAATAAAGAAATGTGAGATTAGACATTCCAAACTCACACCCCCTTGTTAGATAACTAGCTAAAAGTTACTTAACCTCTGAGTTCTAATTTCCTCATCTATACCATAGGAATTAAATATTTTACTCACAGAACCATAACAAGTATTTAGTAAGAAATAAAACACACCATACATGTGAACACAAATAGCCCAGTGCCTAGCAGCTGGTGAAGTTTTAGTAAATACAGTTGTCATGTGTCTGGTTTTAAACCAGACAGTCCGGTATTTGACTTTTCTTTCTGAGAAACAGATCGAGAAAGGACCAGACCTATAAATGTAAATGTGAGTAAGTGTTGTTATTACTACCGTGACCTGTCCTGTGCGTGAGTACTGGAGCTTCCTCTCTCCAGGACAGTTTGCCACAAGGAATGAGAAAGAGTGTGCCTCACTGAGACGAGTTTCAGGTCCTACAACTTTGAAGAGCTCAGCACGCACTTTGTCAAGTACCACTAGCCACAGCCGCTGTGGGCCAGTTGCACAGTGTGGACACTGTGATATTTCTCAATGTTCCCTTTAGCAAGTATGATTCCCGACAGTATGGGCCTCTGTCAGCTTCTGTTTTCCTCTCATCTCCTTGTTCTCCTCTTTAGCAAGGGATACTGGGCAGTTTTATAGTAAAGAACTGACTGCTTAAAAATTGAGAATGTTAAATTTTTAATTCAGTTCCCAAATTGCTTAAGATAAAGGCCAATATTTTTTCCATTAAGAAATTTATGTTACCAAAATTACCCAGACCAATTCTTATTAATTTATCAACGTCCTAGGTAGATGAGTACAGTAACTCCTGTGGCCGGCATTCGCTTGTTCTACCTGAAGACCCCTGCTCAGGAAAACCCAAATGGCCTCTTGTTGCCTGATCATTATCTTGGTACCCACTTGAGAAGAAGTCCAATCGTCTTTATTGGGCTGGGTGCTACTCACGCAGTCAGTATTATGCTTCACTTCCACCAAAGAGAGATGAGCATTGTTGAGCTTCTGTTATTGCCAGTTGGAAAAACTGTCCCACATTGTTGGCCCAGCCTAAAGCTGCTTTCTAGAATGTCAAATGTATGTTGCTTCCTACCCTAATTTGAACACAGACTTCAGTTTCTTTCCAAAGGCATTTCACCTGAGATAGTATTGGGCCCTTGATTATCCTTAAAATACTAGAGACACTAACTCCCCCCCCCCCACCAAGGAGAATGTGGCCTATAGAACAACACTATACCCCAACTGAAAAGTTTTTTTTTTTAAAAAGATTTCATTTATTTATTTCAGAGAGAGAGAGCACAAGCGAGCATAAGCATGAACAGGGGGAGGGGTAAAGGGAGAAACAGACACCCTGCTGAGCAGGGAGCCCGATGCGGGGCTCAATCCCAGGACCCCGGGATCATGACCTGAGCCGAAGGCAGACGCCTAACCGACTGAGCCACCCAGGTGCGCCTCAACTGAAAAGTTTTAAACACTTCCCAGAAATGGAGTTGAGATCTCCAAATGATATGGGGTTAAGCTCTTCCAGTTTGTACTGAACCTGATGATGGAAGGAGATCTCCTCTCTCAGGAAAAGCCTGTTCTCAGAGTCGTAGCCTATACATGTAGCACCCATGCCCACGACCACCTGCCTGTGCCCAAGCTTAGGAGAGTAAAGCTGAATGCAGTGCCCGGATTCTCCTGTAGCCCTGCACACTGGCAATGTCTGATGTCCCGGGATTTGACGGACTCACTTCTTTAGACTAATTTGGTTGAGCCGTTAATTGCACTGAATGCCTTGTGCATTCACGTCTTTAACTGGGATAAAGGAAGTTTCTAATAGGGCAAATATCGGAGGCATTTGAAACTTAGACAAACCATCCATAAACAGTTATCTTTCAAAAAGGACATTTTATGAAGAATTTGTTGTTCTGGAACATGGCATCATGTCATCCTTTGTTCCTCCAAAGAATTGCAGTTTTTTAGTCCGTTGGAACTGCTTTAACAATTACCACAGGCTGGGTGGCTGAAACCATAAACATTTATTTCTCACAGTTCGGGAGGCAGGGAGGTCCAACATGAAGGTGCCGGCAGATTCAGTCCCTGGTCAGGGCCCTCTTCCTGGTCTGTGGACAGCCGTCTTCTTGCTGTGTCCTCACATGACAGAGAAGGAACGCACTCTGGTCTCTCTTCCTCTTCTTATAACAACACTAACTCCATCACGGGGCCTCACCCTTATGACTCATCTAAACTTAATCACCTCCCCAAGGCCCCACCTCCAAGTACCATCACATGGGGCAGGGGGAGGGCTTCAACACAAGAATTTGGAGGGAACAGAAACATTCAGTCCGCAGCAGGTGGGGTGGAGAGGAAAGAAGCCTGGAATCTATATTTGGTGGTCCAATCTGTACTCTTATTTATTCTAATATAATTTGATTCATATTTTATGATGAAAGTAATATATGCTCATTACAGAAATGTTGAAATACAGAAAAATAGAAAAAATGGAAAATCTCCACTGAGTTATCAAAACTAAGCAGCCTTTTTGTTTATTTATTTTTTAACTTCAGGACTTCTCAGATCCTTTAATATGCAAATAAGTTTCATCAAGAATGCTTTTTCCACACATCACCTAGTCACCTGTTCACAGTCCCCAGAAACACAACTTGGAAGGTGCTGTCCTAGGGAGTGATCATAGTTCAGGATAGAATTTTACATTGTGCTAACAATTATTATGAAATTCTTTCCTGGGAATTATTTGTGGGTGAGGTACAGCTTGAGCAAAAGATGGAAAGTTATAGTTCATTGCCCTGAGTAAGAGCCTGGGGAGACCCAGAAATAAGACCAAGACAAGATTAGTTTGGGCCCGGGATGACAGACATCACTTGCTTCAGAACTTGGCCAGGCACACACTACCTTTGCGAGTAGATGTCACGTGGACACAGAATGGCACCGCCCACTGTATCCTGCCTTCCCTGGTTTATGGAGTCCTCGTCCTTCCTTTCCCTTCTAAAGCCCATTTAGGAAAACATTCTGTTAGACTCTGTGTACATTTGTTGGAAATTACATGTTAATGCTAACAGCCCCAAAGCTCAGTTTAGGATTTCCATTTCTACTCCCCTTTCCATATTGGATTTCTTGGGGGTGACTCTCTACTGTGTAATACTAAGTAGATCTCTTGTTTTTTTTTTTCTCGTTCCTAGCATATCAGAAAGTCTTACAGAATATAGCCTTATGGCCTATGTTTTACTGATTCTTGCCACCTACATCTTCTCTGACCTTCTTAACTTTCTAAGAGACTCCCCTAAGTAGGTATCTCTGCCTTAATTTTTGGGCCAGAAGTTCTGGTGACTTAGGTGTAAGGAGCAGACTCACAAGCTCCCATCTGTAAAGTCACTTCCGTGTGCCTGACACTATGCTAAGCACTTAATAGAGATTATCTCATTAATTTTCAACCAACAAACTAAAACAGACAAGATGTTTGCATCATCCCCTTTCTACAGGTGAGCAAGCCTAGGTCTGATAACGTTTCTAAAATTTCACAGTCATAAAGCAGGACTCAAATCCAGGGCTGTCTGACTCCCAAACCCATGCTGTTACCTACCATCCTTCTAATCATAGTCTAGGGCAATGGTCCCTGAAATACAGCAGCATCCCCTGAGACCTTGTTACAAATGCCCATTCTCTGGCCCCACTCCAGACCTACTGAATCAGAAACTCATGAGATGTGGTGTACACAAACACACACACACACACAATTATTCAGTCATTAAAAAAAGAAAGAAGAAAATCCTGCCATTTGTGACAACATGGATGGACCTCGAGGGCATTATGCTAAGTGAAATAAGTCAGACAGAGAAAGACAAATACCGTGTTTTCACTTACCTGCAGAATCTAAAAAAAAGCCAGAATCAGAAATAAAGAGTAGAATGGTGGTTGCCAGGAGCTGGGGAGTGGGAGAAATGAGAAGATATTGGTCAAAGGGTAAAAACCCCTAGCTCTAAAATAAATAATCTTGGGATCTAATGCACAGCATGGTGATTATGATTAACAGTATTGTATTATATACTTAAAAGTTGTTAAGAGAGTAAATCTTAAATGTTATCACCACACACACAAAGAAAAAGTCAAAATTATTTGAGGGGTTGGGGGGTGTTAACTAACTTATTGTGCTAATAATTTTGCAATATATACATGTAACTAATCATCACTTTGTACACCTTAAACTTACATATGTTACATGTCAATAATATTTCAGTAAAGCTGAAAAAAAAAGAAACTCAGGGTAAGCCCAGCAATCTGTATTTTAGCTAGCCCTCCCTGTGATTCTGATATATGCTAGTGTTTAAAAACCACTGTTCTGTTTGTGATCTTTAAAAAAAAAGATTTTATTTATTTATTTGAGAGAGAGAGAAAGAGAGAGCAAGAGCAGGGGGAGGAGGAGGGGCAGAGAGAGGGACAAGCAGACTCTCCACTGAGCAGGGAGCCTGATGTGGGGCTCGATCCCAGGACCCTGAGATCATGACCTGAGCCAGAGGCAGATGCTTAATGACTGAGACACCCAGGCATCCCTCTGTTTGTGATCTTATGTGTAGAAGCCTACTGGGATAGCCAAGGGCCTCAGTGCTTGAAACTACACTGTGTATAAATGCATCTTCCAAATAAGATCTTCTTTCATTGAGATGTAAGCTTTAGTACACTTATGTGTACAAGCCTATGGCAACAGCCCTGTGCTTAACTCATTAAAACTACAATGTGTATAAAAAAATAAGAATAAAAACCACTCTTCTGGAAACCAAACAGGAAGACTTGAGGTCAAAGGTGGGGGATAATTTTCTGGCCAAATCATTAACACTAGTGTGGGCCATCTCAAAAGGCTGGGCTCGGATCTCCCTGTTTGGTCCGATGGATGGGAGGGGGCCTGTATCTCTAGAAGGCCCTTCCATCTTCATCATTTCCCCTCTCAAGTACAGAGTATCACACCACCAAATCTTAGGGTACCAGTTAAAATTTAACCCGACAAAGAACCGGATATTATGACCCCATGAATAGGTGCTGGAAAAATAATTGGCAGGAGCAGGGAGCATGTCATCACTGATTTCTCGCCTCCCCCCCGCCGCCCCCTGCAGTGACGTGCCATATATTAGCAGGCATTTCACATGAGCTCTTCTGATTCCTCTGTCAGACAAATCCCACCTGTGAACACTGCTGTCTACACCACATAACACCACATAGATCAAGAGCGGGGAGAGGCCAAAGTCATGAACACCATAGCTTTCCATAAAAGTTAATTAACGACAGAGGCATATTGCTGGGAATGGCAACACGGCCGTTATTTATGGCTCAGGAAACCCCAAATGTAGGACTTGCCTTTTCCTTTCTCCCAGCCCCAGCTCTACCCATGAGTTTGCTCACCCCATTTTAGTCGCTTAGTGAATCATTTGCCAGGTTAGCACGAGAATGTAGCATGGAATGTATAAAAATGAGTACAGCAGCTGGACATCCAACACCCACCCCAAGAGAAACAGACCACCCAATGGAGGCTGCCCTGTTCTTTTCTATCCTTGCATCTCGACACTTTCTCACACTTCACATTTCTACTGCCGTTAACAGTTCCAACCCATCACCCTAGGAAAAGGATTTCTCCAAGGAACGCTTGTTGCTGAAAGGCTTCTAGAAACGCGCCTTTCCCCTTCCCGGCCATACGGCCACACACAGGCATGGGCTGACTTGTAGGAAAGAGCTCTACACCAACAGGTGGTTACCGCTTTCAGAGGCTGTGGAGCATAGTGGTGAAAAGTATCTGTCTGGCATCAAATTCTGGTAGGGTTCTTATCCCTGAAGTGGATCCAATAAGAATACTTGCCTTTGAAGGTTGTTGTGAGATTTAAACCCACATGACGTATGCAGGCAACACCTATTGCCCAGTAGGGGCTCAATAAACCTTCATGGTACCATGTCTTCTACCTCACTCTTCCTCCCTGAGAATTCCAGGTGCCCCCACAAGCCCAGACTAGCATTTTCCACATACCCTATACTATTGCTCAGACAGATTTTAGAAAGAGGTGACCTGGAAGTGATGCCAATTTTTACATGTGTGTCCAAGTGTGCATTTTTCTGAGCACAAGGTTAGTGCTTTCAGCTTATTCTCCGAGGCATTCGTGACCAATGCAGTGTCTCAGGAAGAGAAAGAAAACCATACTCCTGAAAAGCTCAGAAAGCAACAATGCACATTTGTGCTTGAGAAGACAGTTCCATGTGTTGGAAAGAGTACTGCATTGGGAGTCATCTTATTCAAATCTTAATCTCCCTTCTACCATACATGAACTACAGCAAATCTCTTAGTAAGAGCTCAGCTTCCATTTCTGTTTGAAATGGACATCATAATTACTCCTTTCCTTGCCTCATATAGTTGTGGGGAACGTAACAGGTAATGGACATGAAAGCATCTTTTAAAGCAGAAAACACCACCCCAATAAACACATGACAATTTAGGTTTTAGGTGCCTCATCGGGATCTTGATGGATAAACAACTTTACCAACTGGCCGGGGTAGCCCTGAAAACCAGGGGAAAATAACAATGGAGGGAGTCACATTGTTCTCTTTGTTCTGCTTATGTAAAACATTATAGTTATCCTTGGAGTAATTTATTAAAAAATAAGCAAGCAGAAATCCTTTGTAGGAAAGGGAAATCTGTAAATATTATTTGATTTCACCCAATCCTCTGGAATCCTTAGAGCTACACGGCGTCCCCCCGTGGTTTGCTTTAATTGCATGTCACTGCTAACTTCCTTGTAAAGAGACAGGCCTCTGCCATTTCTTCTAATTATCCAAATCGCCAGCCACTGTGTGTGGCCTTACCTAAGGCTTTTAACCAGAAGTCATGTCACTAAATCAAAGCAAGAGGGAAGTGTCCCTGTTGCAGTGACTCTAATAAATGCTACATGACATTCCTTTAAGACCATTTGGAAATATTCTCTTCAGGGTTACACCAATTCCAACATGATAACTCATCACGTTAAAAACAGTCAGGACCAGAAGCCCACGTGTAAGCCATACCTCTCTTGCCTCCTCTTGCTAGAGGAGCCACATTTCATCCAGCAAGGACATACATTTGGCAATCTCACTTCAGACCTAGCCCATCCTCCTGAGAAAGGACATTACATAGTTCAATACAATTATGTGCCTATTTCTAAAAGGTCCCCAAACCCAGAAGCTCTATGTGTCCATTGATATTGTCAGTGATAATAATAACAACAAAACAGCATTTATTGACGACTTCCAACGTGTAAATGTCATGTAAACCCGGTTCTGTGTATTTGCCTCATTTCATTAGCACAATCCTGTGTACAGCTACGGTTCCCAATCCACGGCTGCAGAAACTGAGGCCTCCAGGGGTTAAGTAACTCACATAAAGTATGGGAGAAGCCCTAGAGATGAATAGAGTGGGCATGGAACTGATGAGAAGACAGCTGCCCAGGAGTTGGAGAGAAATGGCTCTGAATTTTATCTGTGTGTACAGTTGGGTGATTCCTCTGATCTACTTCTTTAAAATTTTTATTTATTTTTTCAAAGATTTATTTATTTGAGAGAGAGTGAGCACAAGTGGGAGGGGCAGAGGGAGAGGGAGAGGGAATCCCAAGCAGACTCCTCACTGAGCGCAGAGCCCAACGCGGGGCTCGATCCCATGACACTGAGATCCTGACCTGAGCCGAAACCAAGAGTCAGTTGCTTAACCGACTGCACCACCCAGGCGCCCCCCGCCTCCCGAACTATTTCTGTTTAAAAATTGAGCTGAGAAGTTTAGGCAGCTAAAAACAGGAGTTTCTCCTATTTCCAACTTACAAATGTAAAAGTATAGAAAGCCTGGAAAAAATGTTTGTTATTCATGAGAAATATTGTTTTTTAAATGCATTTTACTATGTAGCTCTAGATATTAAAAATATATGTTGCACGTTCTTGATTTGTGTGCTGGTAAACATGGGTGTGTTTGGCTCATGAAAATTAAAAAGTATGTCCTTACGTGTACATGAGGTGTGTACTTATGGCCTAGACACTTTCCTATATGGATGTTATATGTTGATAAAAAGTTTCAAAACTGTATGTATGTGTATTTGTATGTTCACGTTCCATCACTATTTTTTATACTTTCCCATCAAGCTGTTAACTTACATCTTTTGATTCTCCCCCAGAATGATTTTCCTTTACAAGGAAAATCTGTTGAACAACACGTTGGCAAATCTTTGCTGGCACTAGAAAACTGGTTGCCTTATAACCATGCATCAAGCCTGGCCGTACCTGGAAGAAAGGGGGCTGGGGAGTGTGGTCATTAGCTGGACAGCTATACACTCTCCTAAACTTTGCAGGTTCTACTGCTAAAGAAAGAAGGAGAGAATGGATATTGGGAGACAAGTGAAACACGCATTCATTCATTCATCAACACTGGATGCCTACTTAATGCCAGGAACTGTGCTAGTCTTAGGAATAGACCAATAAAAACCATCCTCCAGTCCCTACGTCATGGGATTTACACTCTAGTGAGCAAATAAACTTGGAAACAAACTGTTAAAAAAGAAAACAACGCGGTTGTTCTACCAGCATTATGCACCAGGTACAACCCTCTGCCTAGGAGAACCAGGAAAGCTCAGAGAGGAGGCAGCCTCTCTGAGTGCACTGACACTGGGAAGATAGTAATAATCACACAATAATAATAGCATTTCCTTAGCAGTGATTTTGTGCCGGGCACTGCTCTGAATCCTTTACATATATTAACTTACCTAATCCCTCCATGATAGAATCCATTATTATTCTCACTTTACAGATGAGAAAACCAAGGCATTGTACCTGGTGGAATTGAGATTTGAATGCATGCAGTCTGACTCCAGAGCACGTACTGCCTTTTATAAGAAAGAAAGGGTCCCAACTTCATCACCTAAATCTCTCAATCCTCCTTGCCATGTATAAGAAGGGAAACATAGCAGAAGTGGGGAAAATTAAAGACTAGAGGGTCTCAGAAACCTACCCATGACTCAGCACAAAGGAACTCAAAATGCAAGGCAAGTGTCCTGACTTCTGGCTCTTTCTCTGAGAAGGGTGGTTCTCAGGGTACACCCTGGGGAAACACTGAAGGATCACAAGGATGTGGGAAATGCTCTCTAGAAGCAGGTTCTTCAAAATATATGCCATGTCTTTCTTTATTCAAAAGTAAGTTTTTTTTGGATTTACTAAAAATCAGACATCCTCTTTCCAAAACCAACATAATCGTTGCATAATTGCATGAGGGAAAGCAATTCTCCAATACAGTAGGGGTCCACAACCTAAAAGAAGTTTGGCCTTCATTGAAATCAATGATGCCTTTAGAAAAGCTCTTCTGCTTTGATGATCCCATTGGACAAAACAGAATTTGTTCATTTGCAAGTTATTTACTGTGGTTCTCTATTATTCTTAACAAATTGTCTTTTATTTAAAAGGTGCTGGTCTTAAAAGATGAGAAGAAAAACACAAGTGAAAGCATTCAATGAAAGCTTGGTAATGTTTCAGCATGTTTCAATGAATCTCTTTTTCTCCTGTTTTCTTCTGGTCATTTCCCACCCTTGATTAGTAATTTTACACCCTAATAGTAAAATATGAAATACTTTTTAATACTGCCATGGTGGTAAAAGTGTTTAGTTTTTATGATGTGTCTCCAGAGATAGATCTTTAGCAGTATATAGTGAGGTTAATTTGGCATAAAATAGCATAATACCTTTCTTATTTCTGTTCACTCATTTAGAAATTATGAGACGAATTCTAGCAAAAGGTTCACCCCACTGACTGGAAACGAGTGTTTTAAAATTAGGGTTCTCACTTTCTCTTTGGGGAGGTTAAACATTTTCTAACCAATTTTTTGAAAATCTCATAAACAGGAGTTATTTCCCATTTTTGTTTCCTCAGATTCCTAGGAGAAGGGGCCATTTTTAAAGGCCTTGCAGTTACCAGAGATGAGTCTCCCATCCAACGGCAGCCAGTCAGCCAGCCTCTTACCCCTTTCATCCCCTTCAGGCCCTCTCACTCCCTGAGTACTTGTGAAATGAGACCTGGAAACCCAACAGTCCTTTCCACTGTGCCACTTTGTGAAGATACTAATGATATTTCCTTTGGCTATATTGTTCAATTATACAAGGCAGAGAAATAAATTGAGTTAGCTATTTGGTAATACAGTGGTGAAGCCAGGAAAAAAAAAAAAAAAAAAAAGGAAAAGATGAGACAAAGAAAAAGACAGGAATTATCTTCCTTGGTCCCGGGCTACACTTAAAACAGAGCCCCTCCCCCGGCTCTGTACTCAGGGGCAAGGACACCCATCTGTGTGGGTGCATTTCCCTGCTAGGAAATCACAACGCCCTGTCTCCCAATGTGCGCTGGCATCAGACAGGGTAAAATGAAGGTTAATTTCATATATGCAATTATGTTCACTCTTCTGAATATCAGCACTTACAAAAGTCCAAATTGGGCTTGTACAATGAGCTACATTCTAACTTAATCCCACCGTCGCTTCTAATTTCAATCTCTAATGAATGCTTGGCAACTCTTGTGCTTCCTTTCATAAAAAGACAAAGTTCCTGCTTCTCACTTCATAAAAATGGCAAGAACAAGTTAACCTTTAGCTAATATGGATAAGAAAAGGTTAATATGAGTAGAATGAAAACACAGTTTCCCCACAATTTTAATTTTACAGTGAAATCCAAAGCTCTTTAGACTAGATAATTGTTAGCTTTTCTGGGTACTTACTGCATTACCCCACTTGGAAACCTATTAAGAATTAAAAGTAAACATGTCAAACAAGAACTGCTCCCTAATTAATACTAAGACATGTATGAAAACATTCTTGAATATTAGGCTAGTAGTATTGTATATTATACTGTCCTTGCTTATAAAAAGTTAAATGTTTCTTCAAATGAGAATGCAGACCAATAAAGATAGCTAAATATGCAAAATGTAGTGATCCATTTGACACACACAAACCTGTTCTGATAATGTTTCACTGCTTACCTGAATTTTAAAGATTAATTAATTCTAACTACCCTCCTGTGAGAGAACTGATAAACAAACAAGTTGATTAACAGAAAAGTTAAAAAATATATAACATCATGCAGAGGTACCACACTCGAGGTCAGAATTCACTCAGTTGTGACAAAGAGACTTTAATTCTCAGTCTGATTTCCAGCTGCACGATCCAAGCACCATGTCACAAGGAGACAGAAGAAGAATGTGATGCAATGCTTCACAAACCCCAAGAATTTGCTGCTGGTGTTTAAGAGCAGAAACTAACAGCAGCCATAAATACATAAAACCCAAATAAACATACTGATCTCTTCAACTCTGACCCAACCTTAACCCAAGTATTAATGATTTTCTCAGAATTAAACCAAAAGAGGTTTCCCGAGAAACAGAACCTACCTTTCTAGAACATCAAAAGGCATCAAAGTACAGAGAACTGTGCAGTGTGGGTAAGGTTGCGGGGACCTGTCCTGATGTGGTCCCTGTGCTATGATCTGGGTCCAGTCATGTAACCTGGGGATTGCAGAATCTCTGAGCATGACTTCCTGCCAGGACAATGTCACCATTCTTCACATACCTGTCACATTTGGAGGTACGGTATGGCTAGGTCTGATGAATTAAAGTACAGGAAAATAAGGAGGGTCTAGAACTTTATGGAGGATCATCTGCTGGGGAGGAGGTGCTACTTTGGGTTTGCACCAAGTTCAGGAGTTTAGTCCAATACAGACCACAGCCTCCCAACGACTCACAATTCAGTGACAGTGTGTTGCCACACGATACAAGGTAAAATGATACACCACCCACTTCCACATTTCAGCCTTAAGTAGAGGAAAATGGATTCATTTGTGCAGCTCGGACAGCAGCAAACACCCTGCTCCATGGGATAATTCCACGTAGATTAAACCTCTAGTCTTTTAGGCATGCCGTAACTGCTTGTCAAATGAAATTACTGTTCCTAGACACCGGACTGTATCCTTGTGGTCTGAAAAGCTAACGTGTATCTGAAAGTGCTTATCATGGTTACATGCTTACCACACCTACAAAGTCTGCAGCCTATTAATGGAAACATATGTAGAATGAAAGGGGACGGGTGGGTTGTAACTGGAAGAAAGAGTATCAAGACAGGTTTTAAAAGTCATAAAATGCAGGTCTCATTCTTCAAGTCATTAAAAGACCCATAGCAGTCTGCTGTTTAATACAATAAAATATAACAGTGAGGACTGTAACAGCTTAGCCATACCATAGTAGGTTAGAAAAATTAAATAACATGCTAGAGAAAGTGTACTGAAGAACACAAAGCCTAGAGTATGGCAGTAATTTCTGTGAGGAATAACCTCGGATGAACTTCAATGGTTTGCACATAAAAGGGGGAGCACCAGCTTAACCTCCAGGGAGGAGTGTGCAAAGTCCTACTTATAGATCCTTTTCTCTAAAATCTAGACTCAAAGCTCCAAAAGTGGACGAGAATCTTACCAGCCACTGGGGAATAGCAAGTCACTGGATTCCCCAGTCTTTATTCTCAGGCATTTGCCAACTTGTCAGGATTGAGAGTGAGCATTTTATATTAAAGGTGGAGTATATGATTCAGAAAAATTTTTTGGTTTTGAGAAATAATAGTTTCCGATGTTGCTACAATTCATTAGGACCTGATTTTAGGAGTTAGGAGGAGAGATGGACAAAAGAGCTACGAAGAATTTGTATTTTCATTCTGTCAATAATAATAATAATAATAATAATAATAATAATAATCCCCCAAATAACTCACTCCCAGATAGTCAATAAAATGTCTACTGCTAAGAATAGAAGTCTATTACTAAGTGTTCCATGATAAGAAAAAAACTAGCCTCTACATTACATTTTTTAAAATTGTGCCCCTTACTAGTTTTTATAATTGAAGTGTTGAAAATCCAATACACCCTTTCAAGAGCGAAATCCAAACAGCTTTCTGTCAGTAACAGCAACATACAGTAGTCTGGAACCTCCTTGAAGTTAATTGCAGCCCAGCTCACTAATGAAACTTTCCGTCTATTAAATCTTAACAGGCATAACTATAAAAATGGCGCCAAGCTTTCTCCTGCTCTGGAATGTCCCCGCTAGCACTTTGTGACTTTTACCCTTTATCTTTGTAATTACTATAATTATTGCAGAGTTGGAGTAGAATCAAGATCTAAGAATATAGTATTTTTTTGTCAAAGTCCAATTTTTTTTTCATATTCTCAGGGTGGGAATGTTGGAGATGGCCTCCAAGGGGGGCCAGTTATATTCATTTCACTGCACAACCCATGTTAGGGTCAAGATGGTTGGATTGTTACTGAGTTCCAGAGTACACATAGGAGATACCAATAGCTTCTAAAGAACTGTGATTTCTTAGTAAACTGATTTTATATTTTATTTTGGATGATTTATGTATTAACAGAAGTAGTTTTATAAATAATATACGGATGGAGGAGAAGATGTCAAAATCATTACTTTCTGTTTTGTAGCCTAATGGGAAAATGTTCCCCTCTTTTTTCCATATTACCCATCTGAAAATGGGCATTATTCATAATCAATATTTTGAAGTTTTGGTATGAAAGCCAAAGGAAATAAGAGTTCTTTTCTATATTACTTGTTCTCATGAAGAACAAAATCACTTTTATTTTATTGTCTCTAAACGGTCCCTATGTCCCTATCTATGGTGGAAGGAGGACATAACTCTCGCCACCAGTTATTTGCTTAATTTTGTATCAATTTTTTCTAATGTTAAAAAGAAGTGCTTTTGGGTAGCACTCTTAGGAAGTACAATCATTTCGTTACTGGTTCCAAGCCTTTGTCCTAAATAGCAGCAGCTATAGAGAGGAAACGTCCCGCTAGGAGACCGGTTTGAGGGCCAAATGAGGACGGACTGTATGCATAATGCATTGCAGTTATCTTCATAAATTCGTGCTTTGCTGCAGGATAAATGTATTTGAGTCTAATGCCCAGTGGGCATTTTATTCCATTTCTATTTTCTCTTCACTAGGCAAGCTGGAGCCAAAAAGACAGCATGTACATATATAGTTTTGGCTAAGAGAACTAGGACATCAAACATGTTAATTAACTTCGGAAAAGTAAGTTTTGATTAGTTTTATAATATCTGTCTGGCACCTCTGTGATAAAGTGGATTTTTTTGAATGACCCTGCAGACCAAATTTTCACTTAAACGATCATCAGTTCCTACTTTATGTGTTATATGGGCATCTCTTTACAACACTCAGCACAACATAGGTGTATCGACTAAAGCATGGTTTCTCTAAATGTGATCAGTACGTAGACCACCTGCATCGTAATGACCCAGGGAGCTTGCTAAAATGCAGATTCCTAGGCCAGCTTAACCAGACTGTCTCAAGGAGGAGGTGGAGAAGGAAATCTGTTTCCTTAGCTCTCTAGATCATTCCAATGCACTAAAACTTGTGCCTGGCTATGTCAAGGGAACGTCAGCATAATTTACTGCCCCCAATTGCTCCACTTAAAGCATCACCTTCATTGTCCACTAATATATTTACTTAGCCCCTACTGAGTGCAAGGCATTATCCTGGGGGATGAAGTGGTGGCATGTCTGCCCTCCAGGCACTCACAGTCCAGTTGGAGGGGATAAATCAAGGATAAATAGGAACACAGCGCAGAGCATACCAAGCCCAGATAACAATAATGCTAAGGGTGGTCACTTACTGAGCTCAAAATATGAGCAGGTCTATTTATATATTTTATCACTATTTCTCATAATCCTGGTTAGAAGATATAATTTGTCTTTTGTTACAAATTTAAAATTTCTAAGCTCAGGAAGTTCAAGGGGCTTTCTCAATGCCACTTGGCTTATAGATGAGAGAGGTAGATCTCAGACCAGACCCTGTGACCCAAGGCCCACAGTCTTCCAGCCCACCATGCTGGCTTAACTAAGTGGGGGCTCGAGTGCAGCAAAGCACTTAATCCTGTTCTCAGTGTGCTGAATATAGACTAGCAACGTCACAAGCAAAGCGGGGGAGGAGGGTCTCAATGAGTAAAGCACCTCATGCCCCAAGATGGATACAGGAGCTGTGATTTACTCATAATGCGGCCCCATTCATGATAGAGCAAAGGTATCATACCGAAGTTTTCTGTGTCTTCTTTCCAATATTCAAGACAAGTATTTTGTTTAAAAGTGAAGGTTCGTTGGGGTCAGGACTACAGTGATCTGAATTAGTTTTAAAAAAAAAAAACTATGAGCATTTCTTCCTAATTCTTTAACACAAATTTATTTATTTATTTATTTATTTATTTATTTATTTATTTATTTATTTATTCTTTAACACAAATTTAATTTAGGGCAGATGGAGGCCAATTGTAATTTGAATTATTAAAGAAGCATAATTCTTTTTCAAGGGTTGCATTATACTGAAAAAAAACTTTCTCTAGATTTTTAAAGACATGGTTTCTCAAAAGAAACAAAGTAAAGCAGACAATAAAAAAACAAAACCAAAAAACCGACATATCCAGAAATTTACCACATAGACTAGTAGCAGCTTAAATGGGTCAAAGGAAACTTAGACCATTATAACTTATATTGTTTTAGCTCTATTAAGGTCAACATAACCCAAATTAATTTTTCTATGTATTATTATCTTGAAAGTATTAAATAAAACTATTTTAAAATCTGGTTTTATTTATATTTTTTATTTTGACATAATTACAGATTCACATGGAGCTGTAAGAAATAACACAGAGAGATTCCATGTAAAAGGGTAACATTTTGCAAAACCTCAATACATCACAATCCAGATATTGACATTGACAGTCAAGATATAGAATATTTCTATCACCACACTGATTCTGAATGTTGCCTTTTTATCTTATCTCCCTCCCACCTACATCCTCTCCTTAATCGCTGGCAGCTAGCAGTCTGTTCTCCATTTCTCTAATTTTGTCATTTCAAGGATGTTACATAAATTGAATCATAGAGTATGTAACCATTGCGGATTGGCTTTTTTTTTTACTCTGTATAATTTCCCAGAGATTTGTCCAGATTATCCTGTATTAATATTTGTCCCTTTCCGTTGATGAGTAGTGTTCCATGGTATGAGTGTCCCATAGTTTGTTTAACCATTCACTCATTCAAGGACATCTGAGTTGTTTCCAATTTTTGGTTATTGCAAATAAAGTTGCTATAACGTTCATACACAAGTTCTTGTGTGGACATAACCTTTCATCTCTCTGGGGTAAATGTTCAGGAGTACAACTGCTGGATCACATGGTAATTTCCTGTTTGGTAGTTTAAGAAACTGCCAAGCTATTTGTCATAGAGGCTATGCCCTTTTTTGAGTCCCATCAGCATTGTATGAATGACCAGTTCCTCCTCATTCTCACCAGCATTTGGTGTCGTCAAATTTCTTATTTTAGCCATTCTGATAGGTGTGTAGTGATACCTTTTCATTTTTTCAACAAGGTCTTTCTCAGAGAAAGAAGTTTTTAATTTTGATGAAGTCCAATTTATTAATTTTTCCTTTTATGGACTATGCTTTTGGTGTTAAGTCAAAGAATTCTATTTGAGTTAATTTTTACATAAGGTAAAACTTAAGTCAAGATTCATTTTTGACCCGTGGATATCCAATTGCAATTGAAAATCAGGCTGTGCTTTCCCCATTGAGTGGCTTTTGCATCTTTGTCAAAAACCAATTGAGCATATTTATGTGGGCCTACTTCCAGGCTTTCCATTCTGTTCCATTTTCCATCCCTCTTCCAGTACCATACAGTATTCATTTCTGTAACTATATTACAGTTCTTGAATTTATTCTTTTTTAAAATATTCTTTTTCCAAGTTGATTTAGCTATCTTAGTTACTTTGCCTTTTCATATAAATTTCAGAATAATCATGTCTATAGTTACAAAAAATATTGCTGGAATTTTGATAGGAATTGCATTAAACCTGTATATTAATTTGGAAAAAATTGATAGCTTTACTGTGTTGAATCTTTCAATTGATATACAAGGTATATCACTCCATTTATCTATTCTTTGATTTCCTTCATCAGTATTATATAGTTTTCAGCATAAAAATCTTGAACTTAATTCCATTAGATTTATACTTGTTTCTCTTTTTTTGAGCCATTTTAAGGGTATTATATTTTAAATTTCAGTGTCTATGTGTTGTTAGAATACAGAAATACAATTTTTTTGTGTGTGCATTTATCTTGTATCCTGCCACCTTAGCTGAACTCATTTATTGCCTCTAGGAGGGTTTTTGGTTTTGTTTTTAGATTCCTTGGGATTTTCCACATAGACAATCATGTCATCAGCATATAGAGACAGTTTTATTTCTTCATTTCTGATATGTATTTTAGTTCTTTTCTTGCTTTATTGCCCTGGCTAGAACTTGCAGAGCTGTACTGAATAAGAGTGGCAAGAACAGACATCCTTACCTTGCACCCAGAGTTAGGGGGAAAGCTTTCAGGCTTGTGCCATTAAATATAATGTAAGGTGTAGTTATACACACACACACACGTGGAACTTCCCTGGTTGATAGAGAATATATATATATATATATATATATATATATTAAAATCATATATAGTTAATATATATAACATATATAATTAATGAGGGATATTGGTCTGCAGTTTTCTCTTCTATTGTCTTTGTCTAATTTTGATATCAGAGTACTACTAGCTTCATAAAATGAATTAGGAAGTATTCTTTCTTCCATTTGCTGAGGGAGATTGTGTAGAATGGGTGTTAACTCTAAACATTTTGTAGAGTTCTCTGGTAAAAACATCAGGGCCTGGAGATTTCATTTTGGGGAGTTTTAAAATTACAAACTCAAACTCCTTAATAAATATAGGCATATCCAAATTATCTATTTCATATTGGATAAGTTGTGATAGTTTGTGTTTTTTGAGGAATTAGTTCATTTTGTCTACGTTGTCAATTACATGCATGTAGAATTGTTCTTAGTGTTACCTTATTGTCCTTTGATATTTGCAAGGTCTGGAGTGATAGCCCCTGTCTCATTCCTGATGTTGGTAATTTGTGTCTTCTCTTTTTTTTAGCTTGTCAGTCTTGCTAGAGGTTTGTCAATCTTACTGATCATTTCAAAGAATCAGCTCTTTTCATTATTAATTTTTCTATTGGTTTTCTATTCTGATTTTCATTGATTTCCACTCTTATCTTTATTATTTCCTTCCTTCTGCTTGTTTAAAGCTTATTTTGCTCCTCTTTTCCTAAGTTCTTGAGGTGGAAGTTTAGTTTATTAATTTGAGGGTTTTCTGCTTTTCTCATATATGCATTTAATGCTATAAATTTTCCTGTGACCTTTCTGTTATTGCTTTCAAGTTTGATTCCACTGTAGTCAAGAAGTCCCTCTGTATGATATCAATTCTTTTAAATGTGTTAAGGTTTGTTTTGTAGCTCAGGATATTATCAATCTTGTTATATGTTCCAAGGTACTTGAAAAGAATGCATATTCTGTTGTCAGATAGAATGTTCTATAAATGTTGATTAGATCCTGTTGACTGATGATGTTCAGTTCTTCTACATCCCTGCTGATTTTCTTTCTAGTTGTTCTATCAATTGTTGAGAGTAGGGTGTTGACATCTCCAGCTATACTTGTGGATTTCTCTATTTATCTTTTTGGTTCTACCAGCTTTGCTTCACATATTTTTCAACTCTGCTGTTTGGTAAATAAGCATTCAGGACTGTTGTGTCTCCTTGGTAGGTCGTCCCTTCTATCATGTAATATACCTCTATGTCTCTGGTAACTGTCTTTGCTCTGATAATAATATAGTTACTCCTGCTTTCCTTGACTAAAGCTTGCATGATATATATATATATATTTCCTTTTACTTTCAACCTATTATATCTTATTTGAAGTACAATTTTTGTAGATAGCATATAGTTGGGTCATGTTTTTTAATCCATTTTGCCAATCTTTCAGCTGATATATTTAGACTATTTACATTTAATGTAATTATTGATCTGCTAAGGTTTAAGTCTGCCATTGTTGTTTTGTTTTGTTTTGTGCTTATTCTTACCTCCAGTTTTTGGTTAGTTGGTTGATCTTTTTTCTGCTTTTCTGTGGGTTACTCGAATATAGTTTTAAATTCCATTTTCATTTATCCATGGTGTTCTTGAGTACATCTTTTTGTATAGATATTTCAGTGGTTGCTCTAGGTATTACATTAAATATATAACTTATCACAGTCTACTGGTGTTGTGATTTCACCAGTTTGAGTGAAGTATACAAATCTTACTTCTCTTTACTTGCTCTTAACCTCTCCAGTTTATACTATAATTGTCTTAAATATTTGAAACATTTGGAATAACATTAGAAACTGGTATAATTTTTTGTTTCAACCATCAAACGTAATTAAGAAACTCAGAAGGAGAAGGAAATCCTGGTGTATTTACCCACATTTTTGCTTACTGTGTTTTCTTCCTTCCTGATGTTCCCAAGTTCCTTCTTTCATTGTCTCCTCTCTACTTATACAAATTCCCTCAGCCATTCTTTTAAGGTAGGTCTGCTGAAGACAAATTCTCTTAGTTTTCCTTCATCTGAGAATATCTTGATCCCTGCTTCATTCCTGAAGGATATTTTTACTGAGTATAGGATTCTGGATTGATAGTTTTCTTTCAGCACTTAAAAAAAATTGTGCCAGTTCTTTCTCCATGGTTTATGATGAGAAATAAAATGTCATTTGAATTGTGTTTCCCGCATAGGAAGGTACACTTTTTCTCTGGCTGCTTTAAGAACTTTATTTTTGTCTTTAATTTTCAGACATATAATTATGATACATCTTGACATGGATTTCATCAGCTTTAAATATTTTTATTTATTTATTTCAGAGAGAGAGAGAGCACAAGCAGGGGGAGCAGGAGAGGGAGAAGTGGGCTCCCTGCTCAGGACCCTGGGATCATGACCTGAGCCGAAGGCAGACCCTTAACTGACTGAACCACCCAGGTGGCCCTTCATCAGCTTTATTATGATTGGGATTCTTTTAGTTTCTTGAATTTGTAGGTTTATGTCTTTTGTCAAATTTGAGTTGTTGGTCATTATTTCTTTGAGCACTTTTGTAGCTCATCTTCTTCCTCCTCTCTCTCTGGAACTCCAATGACATGAATGTTAGATATTTGGCTATAGTCCCATAGCTCCCTGAGGTTCTGTTTATTTTATTTTTTTTCAATCTACTTCAATCTGTTGTTCAGATTGGGTCATTTTTATTCTATTTTCCAGTTCACTGGTTCTTTTCTTTGTCCCCTCTATTCTGCTGTTGAGGCCATCACTAAGCTTTTTATGTCCATATTGTATGTTTTAAATATTTCACTTAGTATTTCTTATCTTCTATTTCTTCATTTGTTTCCAGCGTGTTCACAATTGCTCATAGAAGGGTTTTTTGTTGTTTTTGTTTTTGTTTTTTTACCACGGCAATTTTAAAATCTTTGATAATTCAATATCTCTGTTATCTCAGTGTTGGCTCTTATAGTGTGTTGAATATTAACCCCTCCAAAAGATATATCCAGACACTAATCCCTGGAAACTGTGAATGTTACCTTATTTGGGAAAAGGTCTTTGCAAATGTAATTAAGGATCTTAAGTTATAGAAGTTATCCTGGATTATCTGACCAGTACTTAAATCTAATGATAGGTAGGTATCCTTATAAGAGAAATACAGAGGAGGCAGAGTTTAAATTATGCAGCTCTAAGCCAAGGAATACCTGGAGTCACCAGAAGCTAGAAGAGGCAAGGAACAGAATCTCTCCTAGAGCCTTGAAGGAAGCTCAGCCCTACTAATACCTTGATTTCAGATTTCTGGCCCCCAGAACTGAAAGAATAAATTTCTGTTGTTTTATGCAAAGCTTGGGGTAACTCACTACAGCAGTCCTAGAAAATGAATATGACATCTCTTGACTGTCTTTTTTTTATTCAGTTTAAGACCTTTCTGGTTCTTAGTATGAGGAGTGGTTTTCAATTCAAACTTGAACATTTATATATCAAGTTAGGAGACTCTGGGTCTTATTTAAATGTTCTATTTTAGCTGGCTTTTTCTGACATCACTATGGCAGGGGCTGCTTCACTACTGCCAGTAGAGGTAGAAATCTGGATTCCCCACGTGGCCTCCACTGACACCAGAGGGGCAAAGTGGTGGGGGGAATCTTCTAACCTGCTGGATGGGGATGGAAGTTCTGGCTCCCCATGTGGCCTCCATCAACACTATAGTGTGGCTGGCCTCATTACCCCTGGGTGACGGTGAAAATCCTGACTCTCCCCTAGGCTTCCTGATATTACCCCAGTGAGGAGTGGAGGGGTGTCTCATAACTGCTGGGGAAGTAGAAATCCTATGTCTCCACATGGTTTCTACTGACACTGGATGGGAGGGGACCTTAAGAAGGTTTGGCTCTCTACTTGGCTTTTTCTGGCACCACCCCAACAGGAAAGAGGGGGGCTCGGGTACCTTGTTACAGCCTCAGGTGGAAGCAAGTTATCCTCTCCACTTAACCTTTGCTGGCTTGGGTGGAAGTATGCTCAGTTTCCTCTTGGATGTTGAACTAGAGTAGAGTGGTTATCATCCAAACATTCTCTGTCTTGCCTGACTGCCTTTCCCCTAGTCATTTAGCTAGAGAGAGCAGGCTTTTGTTGGGGCTGGTTTTGTCTGTCCCTTGGCATTCCTGGGGTTGTGAATTCTCTCGATGGCCTCCCTTCTTTTTTTCACCTTCCAGAGTCTTGTATTTTATTTTTATGTAGTGTCCAGAATTTTTAGTTTTACTAAGCAGGAGGAATACGGGAAAACATATCTACGCCATATCAAAGTGAAAAGTCAAAGTCAACTTCCAGGTTGCTTCTTGGGTAACAGTTTGAGAATGGTGCCATTTGCTAAGACAGGGAACACTGAGGGAGAAGCAAATTTGAGGGAGGAGGAAAGACCATTGGTGAGATTTTTGTTATATCGAGTTTGAGTGACCTGTGGGATATCCAAATGGGAACCATTTGGAAGGTAGTCGGATGTACTTGTTTGAAACTTGGGAGACAGATCTGGTTCCTGTTGCTCTGGGATGGCTGAGATCTTCCAGGGAAACTGAAGAGTGAGAACCCAGGCCCATGAACAGAGCCTTGAAGAACATGAGCATTGAAGGACCAGTAGAGAAAAAGAAACTGGTGAAGGGAATGGCAAACAGGAGGCCTAAGGAAATAGGCAAAACCCAACTGGGTGCAAAAGCAAAGCTGGTGCAATGGTTTACTTATCTACATCTTGGGCCCCGGGGTTCCCTCCTGTCAAGGCTCCTTTGGACTTAGGGTGTTCCTGGTTTTGCCTGTCTCTTGCCCTTTGCTTCATCTCAAGCTTTCTCGGTAGAAAACATAGTCACCTGACGGGATAGATGATGCCAACCACATCTTGTAAAGTAGGCAAGGGAGGTTAGTATTTAAAACCAGCAAGGACTACTTTCTGTCAGAACCTCCTTGGTGAAAAGAGGGCTGAGATCCTCTGGGGAAGGAAGAAAGCTATTGCCACTTCCCATAAATTGGCAGGTCAGAGCTGCTCCAAAAGATAATTGAGCCAAATCAATGTGAGGGACCTAAGAGGTGACTTTTGCACAGGGAATTTAGTGACAACATAAAAAGGGGAGAGAAGAAGACAACAGAATAATTGTATAACATGAAAACAGTCAGATTCAAAATTTTCACACCAATTCTGGTTTTTGTTTTCCTTCTTACTGCTTAGATCATTAAATGACACGAGACGTACTCTTCCTCAATGAAATGATTCTGAATCCCAACAAAGACTATGGCTTACATTTTCATTTAACTTTCTCTCCAGGACCTTTTTCTCTCTGAGTTCTCAAGATTGGTTCTATGTAGGCACCACAGACCAGAAGACATTTAACAGTAGTAATAATGGCAGCTGACATTTATTAAGCACTTACTAGGGACCTTGCCTCTGCAAGACTCTTTACATAATTTATCTAATTTAGTCTGCCCAATAAGCCTATGCCATAGGCATTATCATACCTGTCATGAGAAGTCTAAGGCACAGAGAGATTAAGTAACTTACCTAACATCACACAGGCTCTAAGTAACCTTTTGTCAGCACCAACTGGGCCTCCATGTACATGAATCTCTGGCACCTTTTCCAACTGCAAGGAGGGGAACCAGTCTGGAAGGATGACAGCCAAGTGTCTCAGACACACATGGACAGTGACACATCCACCAAGCAGCCCCAAAGTTGCCCACTGGGCTGCCCCAATTTGCCAGGTGGAGGAGTTCACGGGATGTCAGGTTATTCTCCAGGTGAATGATAGCTCTCTGGAGCTGAAGTGAGCACCCCAAGTCCCCCTGCAGTGTGATGTGGCATGACAGGGAGCTGTGGCCATGTTCAGAACTGGCGTGTATGTGTGGGAGGGGATATGTTCACAGTTATTAAAAGAAGCCCACTGTTTAAATGAAGGGGTTTACAGTCAGTCCCACCTCCTCCTCCAACAATTGGGCTGGTTCCTAAGATACAACTTCAAACTCTTATCTGAGCTGATTAAACCATTCATCCCTTCCAGGGAGTGGAAGTGCAAAGGGGCAGACTGATGGCTTGTCAGAGCAAATCAAGGAAAATCTGTGCTGTAAGGTCATTTGCCTGGTTCTGAGAGCATTTTTATTAAATATTTTGCTTATATATTAATGCAATGAAAGTTGAACACCTGCCACGTGCCAGGCTTGTGAAGATTCAAAGATTAACAAGATTCAGTTCTTACCTTTGGAGGGGCCAACACACCAGAGATGAGTTATTAAATGCTGAGGAAGGAAAATGAATGAGCTGGGTACAGGGGGAGCATAGAGGGGCCACATCTAACCCAGACAATGAGGTCCCAGGGAGGAGTTCCCAGGGAAGGAAGATTCCTGACTCAAGGTTTAAGGTCTTTTTTTTTTTTCAAGGTTTAAGGTCTTAACCAATGGGTAGAGTTAGCATTTTTAGAAGGAAGGGGGGACAATCCAGGCAGAGGAAATAGCTGGAGCAAAGGTTTGGAGGAGAGAAACCATATGGGCTGTCTGCAAAGGACAGGCACTTCAGTGTGCAAAGGAAAAGGTAAAATAGTGGTAAGAGAAGAAGCCAAAGAAAGAGAAAGGGGTCCTGTGCCCCACTGAGGAGGCTGGATATCCTCAGTGAGGAAGTGGATCTGGTCGAGTCTGGCAAGTGGTGAGGTGAGCCTTGGATTTCAGACGGCTCAGTCTAACCCCTGGGTATGGAAGAGATTTCCAAATGAACACTAACCATGTGCAGAGCATGTTCCTAGGTTGGTAGCCTATTGTAAGAAGACCTATAAGAGTACCTAGGAAACTGCTGTACTCACTTTCCCTCCTCTTGAAGGGAAAGGTTACACTTCAGCAAGTTTCTCCCATTCAGATGAGGTCACCCCACCCTCCACACACGTGCATACTACAGGGGGAAGAAAGACAGGCAAATGGTTCTAAGATCTTCCTTGGTCAAATCATTAAACCCTGTTAGTTCAAACTTCTTCTTCCATTAAGATTGACATGAAGTTGGCAGAGGGGCAGGAGAAATTACAGTGCAAGCTATTCATTTGCACCTACCCGCCCTCAAGGAGCTCACAGGCTAGTAAAGAACTCAGACAAGGAAACAAGAAATATATTGGGCATGAGATTAAAAGGACTTTAAGCACAGAATGCATAGGAAGCACTTAAGAGAGGCACTTAAATCGAGCTAGAAAGGGGTAATGAAGGATTATTCCTTGTAGGAGTGAGGTTTGAACCAAGGCAGTAAGAGTTAGACCAAGAAAGGGGTGAAGGTAAGGGGGGAGAGTGTTGCGGGCAGAAGGAGCAGCAGAGACAAAGGCATGAAGGTGTGTGTGTGAGAGAGAGAGAGAGCGAGAGCGCAAGCAGGAGCTGGTAGGGCTCCAGTACTTATGTGGGGAATAAAATAACTCTGGAGAGGTAAGAAAGGCTCATGCTGTAAGTATCTTTATAAGTCTCATTAGTCAGATTAAGTTCAACTGCATATAATATAAAATCCCAAAATAATAGTGGCTTAATCAAGATAAAGGATAAATTCTCTTTCACCAAAAGATGAGGTGCTGTGTAGACCAACACTGATGTAAGGCTCCACAATTTTCAGCTTCATGAGGGACCCTGGCTGCATGGGAGTCTGGAAGATGATGACTTGCATTCTGGGTGGCTCTTTGTCCAGCAGCAGTCAAGGTTCCCCTGGGGAGGCGATGAGCAGTACCTCACATAAGCCATTCCAAACCACACTAACAAAGACAGACACAGCCCTGAATCTTGAGAGTCTGCTGAAGGACACTGAACGGGAATAGGATGATCCTACCTGGGTGTGGGCCCCTGTGCGGTCTCCATGAGGAGAGACCAGGTTTGCTGTGCTCACCTAATGGACCGCATTTTCAGCACAATGCCTGGATGGTAGCAAACACTTCATAATTGTGTTGTGAATGAATGAAAGGATGAATGAATGAATGGCAAGACTGGCAGCAAGAAGAATGAGAGTAACTGCAATAAGAGTTCGAACTCAAATAATAGCAGTAGGAGTGGAAAAGACAACACTGAGCCTGAGGACTGACATGGTGTCATTTGAGCATGAGAAAGGAGTTAAGGAGGAGTTTCAGATTTATGGTTTTGACTACTGGGAGGGTGGGACTATCATTCACCAAGATAGGGAATAAAAGAGGAAACTTACGGGGTAGAGGGTCAAAATGAGTTCAGTTCCGGCCATGGTAATGTTGAACTATCCATGGCATCCCAGGGGAGGTTTCCAGGGAGGTGGCACTGTTTCTCTGGACCCCAAGGGAGACCTCAGCTGCCTCTGCAGATCCGGAGTCACAGGCTTACAGGTGGCAGCTGAAGCCATCGATGTGTTTTTATACCAAAAAAATAGCACAAATAGGGGCAGGAGAGCTGGATGGAGGGTAGAGGGATAGGCCTGTAAGGAACTACAGCATTTAAGGCCTGGAGAAAGGAAGTGGAATTTTCAGAGGAAACCAAGACAGATTAATTCAGAGAGATTGGGGTGGGGTTGGGGGGGAGGTGCAGAGAATCAGGAGAGAGAAATGTCCAGGAAGCCAAAGGTGAATACAGATGTAGGAGCGAAAAAGTGGTGTCAAATATTCCAGCAAGGTCTGGTAAAACGAGAAAGGAAAATGCCATTGAAGTTGGCAATTGGTAACTCCTTCCAGATTAGTTTGAGTGAAGAGTAGGTGGGCAAAGCCTAGTGATGGCAAGAAAACAGGGAAATAGGAACAAAAGCTAGATGATTCTTTTCAGAAGGGTAGAAGAGGGAGGCAGGTAGTTATAAGGGAATATATATTATATAAATTTAACTGAAAGGATAAAATAGCTTAGCAATAAAACTCAAACTGTGTGGGAATCTCACTTAATTTTAGATTCAACTCATTCACGTTTATAAAGTACTAACTTTATGCTAAGAAATATGCTGGAACTTTCATGTACTTAATTTTTTATTATGTAAAGTTAGTACCCTTTATAATGGGTGAACAAAGTTGAAGAATATTCTCTTCCCTGTCAGGCAAGTAAAAGTCACCTGGAATTTTTTTTTTATAGCCTGAATTCAAAATAATATCATTTTCCAAAGACATTTATGCACTGAGGTCTTTCTTACTTTGCTTCTAATATAATTGTTCACTGGCTCAATACATTCAATAACATCTTGGTTGATTGGTATACTTTGGTTATTCCCATTTCACTACTTTTTTTTGTGGCTTTGCTAAATCCTTTGGGGAACATTTTCAAAATATGCTACACTACTTGACTCTGTGTCGAGGTATGGTTGTATCTCCCCGTCCAGGCATCCCATAAATAAGCCACTCTGCAAGAACAAGCAACTCTAGGAAAAAACATAGGTGACACATAGATCTGTCTGGACCCTTCTTGTCCTCGTTGGTTCACGTGAATGTACCATTTTGTTTTCAAGACTGGCTCGAAGAGAACAATAATTGCCCACGAACACCAGAGTCATCTTCGTTTACCCATCACGTAGGGCCATGCCGCCTGGCTGTGGGCGCTCAAATAAAAAAATAAAAATCCCAGCATTAATGTGACCTCTTCTATCCCTTTCACTCAGCGTCTCTCCTCTTTCTGAATACTGCCAGCCGTACCTTCTGTTCTCTTTCTCCCGTGCCCCGTCATCGCCATTCTTTGGGTCAGGCTCTGGCCATGTCTCCCCTGGATGACTACAACATCCCACCACCCTGGGTTCTAGTTATTTCTCAAGGTTTTTTTGTTTTTTTCCTGACGTTATCTTTGCAATTATTCAAAAGCAATGGCTACCCGTTCTGCAGTCAGCCAGGGGCCCTTCTCCAGGGGTCGCCAGGGGCATGCAGGCTCGCTCCCTCATTTGCACTTGTCAACCTCACAGAAACCCTCTGTGTTATTTCACTGAAACCAGAACATGAAACATAGCCTTCACGGGAAAATGTTTTTGTTTTTGTTTTCAGAATTGTCCAAAATGGGAATGGAACAACTTTTAGCCCAGCCAAGAGGACACGAACCACCTTTATCCCAACACTGCCTCGAATCCGTCCCTTCTCAAACGAAAGCCAGCCTTGTACGCTGTAGAGGCCACGAGTCCACCAACTCACTTGTCTTTTTAACTCCACAGAAAACTAATTTTTTCACTGGCTCCTACGCTGGTACCATTTTCTGCCCTCCCCAGAACAAATTCTAGGATTTGCTGGCCATGTAGTGAAGTGACACGAAAGAACATTTATAATACCTCCCACATGGTCAAATATGGTAATCCCCAGTGGTCAAGTAGAAATAAGACGTGTGGCTCCTGAACCTCCTTTCTATTAAAAACCTCCACTGAAATACTGAAGCAACCGCAGAGTCGACAGTAGATGCTACAAATGGATTCACTGCTTTAAAGGTCACTAAGTCTCTTTCTCTCCCATGCCTCCAAAACTCCCACTGAGACAGACGGGGGAAATCCAATGGATGTTTGGAGCCACTTGCCTTACAGTGGATGACAAGCGCATAGACCCTCCCCCCACATGAGAAACCTCTGTGAAAATTCCAGGGTTGCCGGTCTTTCTGATTTCTCCTCCTTCAAGTGAGAAGTTCACTTCTCCAGTGAAATGACTTGTTTTTACAAGTCTTCTTACAAGAAATGGCATTTTTCTTTTTCTTTCTTTTTTTTTTTTTTTAAAGATTTTATTTATTTGACAGAGAGAGAGCATGAGCAACAGAGGCAGAGGGAGAAGAAGACTCACCGCCAAGCAGGGAGCCCAATGCGGGACTCGATCCCAGGACCCCGGGATCACGACCTGAGCCGAAGGCAGACGCTTAACGACTGAGCCACCCAGGCGTCCCAGAAATGGCATTTTCAAGGTCATTTTTTTTTTCCCTGACCAAGAGGCTATTTATAGCAGAGATGGGGTTAGGATGGGACTTCCAGCAGAAAATAGTTAGAGGCCACATGGCTAATGACAGATGATTAGTAAAAGGTAGTGCTAGTTAGTGGAGAGGATATGGGCGGAGGGCAGCAAAGGACCCCTAAGTCCCTCCTCTGACACCTGTCTGCCGTGGGAGCCTAGCAGGCCGGCTAGATTCCCCTCTGCCTCCCGACAATAGTCACAATATGTCTTCTTCACATTTCTTAAGAATGGGGGATAAAAAAGAAAAGATAATGTTGTTTGTTAGTGTTCTCTTTAATAGAAAGTGATATATAAAATGAAGTGAGAGAAATCACCTTTATATATGCTTTCTGCCAGCTTTATAAATTTACTATAATCCTGGGTGGTTTCTGCTCTTCTCTTAGGAATCTTTCCGTGGGTCAGTAGAAAAATTACCGCCTTATCTCCTATAAAAATAAAGGATCAAAGGATCATGGGTACAAAAAGACTTTTGTACATCTCTCTGCCTCCCGATGGGACCCACCACTCCGACTGGCAGGAAGCTACTCTTCTTTTTCTGAAACTCTCCTATTTTTTATATGTTGAATCCAAACTCATCAAGGTGACTGATACCTTTTGTTATATACAGAACACTTGGCTACTCCTTTCTTTTCACAAGTGTGTGTACTACAGAGACTGATGTCTCCCCCTCCCTACTCCGAATCCCTCCCCCACACCCACTACCACCCTTCCACACAGATACAGAAGCCACGATATTCAGCAGTGCTGGCGAAAGTACTATATGTCCAGTGAATGGGACTCTCTGGTTAATTGAATCATCTGGTCAACTGAAATGAAACCTTTGTGTTTCAAACTATCCTCATTCCTTAACAAGTTCAGCACGGTGCACACACATTTGTTCTATGAGTCGGGATTTGCAGGGCCACAGGGTCATCTTTCCAAACGTCAGGTCTCACTGGGTGGTATTTTGGACACAAATAAAGAACATATAGGATATTGGATTCAATGTGCACTGGTCTGAAGAACATGCCCTAGAAGATGATATTTTCAAAATCAAAATTCTCTCTGGTTATCACTTTATCATTTGTCTTTTTTTTTTTTCCAGATAAAAGCAGGGAGAATAAATCCAGTTGTCTGAGGATTGCTATTGGTTGAACCTGAGGTGGGTTCTAGAATCTAGCTAATTTTACTCCCATAAAAATAAATCAAAACAATACAGTTTTAGCTAATGTCATAGAAAATCAATCCTCTCTCTCTCTCTCTCACACACATCTGATTTCAAGATTACTGAACCAAATTTTAGGATGTTAAAAGACATTAAAATAGAACATATTAGCCATTGTGATTAACTTTGTGTTTCCAGCTTCAAGCTTCCTGTGCTCTTTGGGTGTGATAATCACCTTTGTCTCTCTGTATTCTCCTTGGGACCAGTCCCCAGGACCCACAAACCTCAGTAAGACCCATGGCTGCAAACTTCAGTATTTAGATTCTGTGTCCTTAACAGGGAACCTTCTGCTCAGGCTCAAGAGCATGGGCTTGGAGTCAGTGTGGGGTGCAAATCCTGTACCCACTACTTACCAGCTTTGTGACTTTAGGCAAATTACTTGACATCTCTATGCTTATCAGTAAAATCGGTAAAATAGTACTACCAGCTAGGGCTATTGCAAGATCGAAATGAGATAATGTGGATAAAGTGCTCAATACAGAAAGCTCTACTTAAATTTAGCTTTTTTTTTTTTTTTTAGTGGAGTGTGGAGTCCCACGTGGGGCTTGAACTCACAACCCTGAGATCAAGACCTGAGCTGAGATCAAGAGTCGGATGCTTAACTGAGCCACCCAGGTGCCCCTAAATTCGGCTATTTTTAATGATATGCCAGTCACTTCTCCCAGGCCTCACATAGCACTATTTCCCAGAGGAGCTCTACGGACCAAATGCATTATAATTACCTGGAAAGGTTTCTGAAAAATGCAGATTCCTAGTCCCTACTCCCAGAGGCGTCTCATTCAGTATGTCAAGGTGGGGTTCAGAAAAGTGTATTTTTACTAAGTGTTTCTAATGTGACACACCCAGAAGTTTGAGAAGCACTGCCATATTGGTCCTAAGAAACATTTGATTGTTTGACGGGCTCTATTAGCTAGTAGGTGTTCTTGAAGTTGATTGTTCTATTCTGGCTGGGTCCAAGCCTTTCCCTCACTCTAGAAACCCAGGCCATTCATGCCCCAGGATCATAGACTCTGCTCATTTGTTGGCTACCCAACATTTGAATCTGCAACATTTAAATTCTACTTTAAATGTCTTGGTGGGAGCAGAGCACCCCCTTCTGCTCCAAAAACTAAAGCAGGAATGTCCCCCCCTTTCTCACCCTCCTCAAGCTCTAAGCTCTCCACACAAACACACGCCAAGGAAAGGATGCTACTCAGAACTAGCCAAACAGCCACTCATGGGGACAGAGACAGAAAGACAAAGGGATAGATGATTGGTGGCCCATCCAGGGATGGTGTGGCCAATAGCCCTGACAGTGTCAGGCAGGCCCAGTGATAAGGAGCATACCCACCCCTGCCCCTGCCATGTCTGAATAAACATGTCTTTGATGAGGTGGGGGAAAGTGGCTCTCTTAGCATTAAGATGTTCTACAATTCTGCTAAAAGGTAGAAAATCCTAAGAATATTTGATGAGGTTCAGCAAAGAGACAAAGACTCAGCCAGCATACTAACACACCAGAATGATGCTCTGTGTGGTCAAGCAATATTTGTAGGAGAAAGGTTTGCTATCTTGAAGCTGCTTCACTCTGAGGCTAGCACAGACAATGCCCCTGGTTTTGATCTCCTTCTACTTGCAGAACCTGAAAACAAGTCCCAGCTTCTGCTCTAGGTTTATCAAGGTAAATCCAGATAGAAACGAATGCCCAGACTTAATGATAGCAGGGAAAAGAAGCACAACGTGAGCCAGGCAGTGCCATGACAGACAGAGAGGACTGTAGGAACTAGGAGAGAGAGAAGGACCCAGGGGCATCTGAAGGTGTCCATTGGTGGATGGGAAGGATGCTCAAAATTACGAAGGGCTGCCCATCCCCAGCCCCAGTTCTCCCGGGGAACACTCAGCTAGAAGCAAGCTCCTGTCCCGTGCCTGTCACTCTTACATTCTTCTTGCTCAGGAGCAGGAGGGACTTCAGTGACGGGAGCCCTCCTGGCCTGCTCTCCTACCACACAAAATTTTTGTGGGACGGGCCCTCGTCACCCTTCAAAGGGAAGATCAACAGATTTGGGGGATAAATTCAATTCAAGAGGATGCAGCAGGAAGCTCTTGTGGCTGAGGAGTAAGTGAAACCAAAGCCCGTACTCTCAAAATACTAGAGTAGGTAGAGGGCTTGATAACCTTTATAGTGTCTTCCAGCAGAAGTTCTCTGTTCTGTGAATATGCTTTATAAACAAGCACAGCTTTTATCAACCATGGCTCTGCTACTCCTTAGGCAATCCCTTCACCAGTCTGAGTCTCAATTTTCTTTTACATGTACATTGGATGGAGCAGACACTATGAGTTGTGTACCTGGGACCATTCCCCACTTCTTCCTTTGTACATAAACCCTATTCTGTTCTGTGTCCTCCACCAGTCTCCATGCAGCCATGGACATCAGGGCACCCATGACTCCATCCCTAGCCCCAGGAATAGGCCGGGTTGTTCTAGAAGTACTCCCATTCCTCTTACTAAGGATGGGTTCAAGAAGTGCATGTGATGCAACTCTGGCCAGTGAGGCATGAAGGGAAGTCTGTAGGAAGTCTTTGGAAGAAAATTCTTGCTCCAAAGAAAGATCCATGGGGGAAGAAATGATCTTTCATCTTTCTCTGCAAATATCTGGGCTTTGCTGGGAGGCTTGGAACTACTGCTGCCATCTTCCCACCAGTCTGGGGTTGGAAGCAACACCAATGACAGCAGTTTGATAGAAATAACTGTCTTGATGACAATGAGTCTTGATGACAATGTTGAGTCACTGACTTAACCAACCCTGAAATCTGCCCACAGAGCTGAATTAAAGATGGCATTTATTTATTGTTAAAGACATTTTGGTGGAGTTTTCTGTTACTTGCAGCCTAATGCATCCAACTGAGAGAGGAGATAACAGTATCATTGCATATCTGTAAGGGCCAAGGGAAATAAAATACATAGAAATGCATTATAAAAAGTAGCATATAAAAGTAATACACTGTTATCACGAATGAGTGCTGAATTGCCTTCCATTTCTTCATGAATTCTGTCTCAAGATCCTTCAAACAAAATTCCCAAATTTATTTTTGGAAATAATCCAAAACAATTTCCAAATCTAATTAATATTATCTCAATGTAAATGAGGACGGGAAGATGAACAATGAAAAACTGACCTTGGATTTTCTGTGGCAGCTGCAGGATTTGGCAGGAGGATGGCTGGGCACTCCTGTTACCCTCCTTGATAGGGATTCCACCCTGGCCCTTCAACCCAAATGCCAAGCTAGTTTAGCCTTTCTTGAGCATTTCCTTTTACCACTTTCTTTGAACTTCTGTGTATCTTTTTCTCTCAGTGCTTCCTTAAACTCCATGTTGTAATCCCATTGATTGGAATGGCATTCAATAGCAAAGGCAGGCATAATCAATGTCAGAGCATAGTCTGAAATCAGCCCTGGACTCTTGCAGCTGCTTCACTTTCTAATTCACTTGGAACTTTATGGAGGGCTTTTCTCTCTCCCACCACAGAGCAAATAACAAAGCTGAGGAGACTGGGATAGGACTGCACTCTGCTCCTCTCTGGGTCCTGTTGAATTCTAAGTCTGTTTCCAACTGGGGATTTAGAGCAGGACAAGCCAGTAACTGAAATATCTTTCCTTCAGTTTTAAATGATTAGTAAAGAAGAATGTACCCCTGCGACCGAGCGGGTATATGGAGTTAAACTGCTCTTACCACCTGTTCCAGTATGTCTGGCTCCTGAAATCAGTTATGATTTCATTTCTAATCTCAGATACGGAGTTCAGCTTTAAGAAGGTCTTCACTTAGCAGGAGGGACAATTGGGATGAAAATTCCTGATTCCCAAGAAACACAGTGTTCGTGGAAAGCCTTTTTAGACCTCAGATTGAAAGTATGCAGAGATTTCTATGAAGAATGTCAAAGCGACCTCAAAGCTACCTAGCCTGGTCCCTGGAAAGATTCAAGAGCCAAATAGATCAAGAGACTTGCCAAATATCCCGTAGCTTGCCCAAGATTGCAGGCAGTAGTAGTGAAAGGAACCACAATGACAGCTATCTGTTTAGCTCATACTATGTGCCTTGCATTCATTATTTTAGACTTCAGAATCACCCTATATAGTAGATGCTATTTACCTCCATTTTAGAATTAAGAAAAGGAAAATTTAGATATACTAAATGTTGTCCAAGTTCTCCCAGCCAAGATAGAGAGATGGTTTTCGAACTTAGGACTGTGTAACTCTAAAGTCTATGCTCATAGCCACCAGACCAGGATGGTATTTATGATACGACACGAGATGCTAGTAGAGCTTATCGAATCTTACCACACCGAGACAACACATTCAGAAGGAAATGGAAATTCGAGTAAGACATTATATTCTAAACTTTTATAGCTCTGTGTGGTTACTGAATTGTAACCAACATTCATTCTATTATAGAGAAAAAAAATGAGCCTCATAATATGATCCAACCTACTTAATGTTTGTATATATTAAAATAGCATCCAGACAAGACGTAACTTGATCTCGTTTCAAAGCCCAACATCCTCTTTCCTTAAAGCTCTAAAAGATTCTTAGAAACAAGAGTTTCTTTTATTCTTTAAGTATTCAAACAAAACACCTTGACTTTATCCTTTCAGATCTCCCCTATTTATCAGGCTGACATTTTGAAATTTGGGTTTGCTATGAAAATAGCTTACCCAATGAAAGAGCATTGTGTGGGGCCAATGTCTTTTTTGAGCACGGTGACTCTTGGTTTCATTGCTCTGTTTTGCTGCAGAATTACCATTGCTATTTTTAAATCATCACTGCAGACTCGTCAGCTTTGAACCACTCCTGCTCTTGGCTGCACTGACTGGCTCCAGCTGCCTTTTCCGTCCCACTGATAAGCCACCCCACGTGTAATATTTTCATGGCTTCTCATCTATTTATAATTGCTTCTCAAAAACTGGAAAATTGTGTTTGTGCCCTACTTTTTTTCCCCCGATCTACATTACCCCTCTGACTGAAGTAATAACCTGTCATGTTTAAACAATTAGCGTAATGCAGAGGACACTCGGGCCTCCTACACACTGCTAATGGAACATCAAATGTGGCTTTAGGAAGTCAGACATAAATGTGTTTTACATGGGCCAGCACTGCATTCTGGCAAACCACCTTTGCATGCACATTACCGACACAGAACCATCACACTGAGCGCTTCTCAGGGGTGGCAGCCTCCCTCCATTGAAGTCGGCGACCCGGCGGGGAGGTTCCGTGACTCAAATGCATCTAGTACATTGGAACTGTCATTTCGTGCTCCATGTGACACCATGACAGTACAATGGCTATGTCTTCCAACCAATACTCATTTTCAGAGTATGGTTCCAAGACACATCCCTGGCTTCAGATAATGAAAGATTTGTTTTCATCCGCACATTTATTCACTCATTCATTTATTCATTCATTTGCAAACTTAATATTGATGAACAAAGTCTTTCCAAGCTATTATTCTGGAATATCCTCAATTCAAGAACTATGTTATCAAACATTCCTGAACTAAATTCTTAACTTCTGCCTTTAATAAAAATGTAAGTAAGGGATAACATTTCTGAGCCTTTATGAAGAGGTGGCATGATACAGTGGTTAAGGGCATGCGCTATGGAACCAGTGGGCATGGATTTGAATTTTGACTTTACGATTGAACTAGCTGTGTGATCTTAGGGAGATTACTCAACCCCTCTGCCCTCAGTTTCCTCACCCTTTCAGCGGGAGTAATTACATTATCTATTGCCGTGGAGTTATTATGCAGATTAAATGAGAAAATTCAGAGAAATCTCTTTAGGCTGAGAACATAAGTCCTTGCTGTTAGTCTTACACAGCAAGTCCTGGGCTAAGTCCATCACATCAATTATCTCAATTAAGTATATAAAGCAGGCATTCTCTTTACCCCAACTTAGAGAGGAGAAAACCAAGATTTCAAAAGGTTAAATAACTTGCCAAATGTTGTACCAGTATACTTAAGGGTGAAGCCAAGAGTCCAACCCAGGCATTCTGCTAACAGAGCCCCTGTGCTTAAAAACTCTGCTATACTGTCCTGACTTCTAGCTTTCTAACCAAGCTGGGTTGCATTGGGTCAGATTTGGTGTGATTGGGTCTGGCTGGGTTTGGCTTACGGAATTGCATAAAAGTAAGCGGCCCTTTGGAGAAGCTAATCAGAACCATGGCTCCCCCATGTATAATATTGTGTCTCGATTATCTTCATTAATTTATTTTTACTTTCCCAGGATTCTTGTTGGTGAGCATGGAATTTTTCTGCACTTTAAAGGAGGAATTTAGCAACCAGAAAAACTGACCTTACTGAATTCGTTGTTATTCATGAAACAGTTTTATTGAAACAGAACGGAATCACACCAAGGACTGAAAAATGCCCTTTTTGAGTCTTTTAAGTGCACATAGATATTGATTCAAAGACAAAAGCTTCCTGTAATTTCTAATGGAAATGGTATGGAAATAAATACTGAAAAATAACCTGGAGACAATGAAATGATGAACTGTTCTGTCATCCCCTTTGGGAAATGCGAACTTTTCCCTCTGTCTGTGTGTAGAACATACAGCCAGAGTAGAGCAGGGGCCATGATTTTATAGGCAGGCTTCACATCCTTTAGGGACTGTTGACTGTCACACTGGGTGGTTTTACACCCCATCAAATAGATTCTCCTTTTTCAGAAAATAAACATGAGCCTTATCACATATTGCTTGGCTAGCTATTTTAATTAGAGTAATGTGAGATATTAATTATGAATATCTCTCTTGGGTGGTAATAAAGTAACTCAAGGAAAAGTTAACAACAATAACAATTGTTGAAATGATAACTAATGTTTATTAAGTACCTTCTGTATGCCAAACATTTTATACATGTTATCTACTTTAATCCATCTATCAACTTCTAGGGAGTAAATCCATCTATCAACTTCTAGGGAGTAAATCCTGCTATTGTCTCTGTATTATAGATGAGGGAACTGAACTCAGGTACGGAGTGTTGAAGTACCTTGCCCAAGTGTGGCAGAATAGCTAACTTTTCACCAACATTTGTGCTTCCCCCTTCCATAGAATCACGTTGCCCAGGCAGGGACTACGTTTCCCAGCTTTCCTTGCATCCTGAAGCACCACGTGACTAGTCCTCACCAATAGAAAGCAGAGAAAGAGATGCGCATCCTGCCTGTCAATTACTGGCTGTACTTTTTCCACACTCCCTACTTACATGTTGATTGGTTGGATGTAAAAGACACTGAGGTTCCAGGAGATGCAAGAACCATAAGATGCAGGTGCCTCATCTCTAAATCACAGTATGGAGGATTGCTCACCAGAAACACCAGCATTGGATTGTTACATGGGTGAGAAATAAGCTTGCATTGTGTCAAGGCACTGATAATTGGGGGGGGGGGGGTTCTTTGAGATAGCAACTTGTGCTACCCTAAGTAATACACACGATTACCCTGGAGGAGCCAGAAAGCAAATGAAGGGATTCTGTCTCATCTCTATTCCTAACCAGTCCACCAAAGTGCCTCTCAGGAAAGGGGCAGTAAGCTCTTCATTCTGGTTCACTCATGGCAGAAATGCAAAGGAGGAGAAAGATAGTACTAGAAGACTAAGCCTAAAGAGCTCTTCTGAAAGGAGTCCAGGCACACTTGTGTCTCACTGCATTGTATTTCTCTTTGGTTACTTGGTATCAAAATCTATCTACATTATCTTGAAATGCTGCCCTCAGGAAGTTTGCATTTCTTTTCTCACTTTAAACTGAATGTTAGCTCTGCTTTCTGAGAACCCACCAAGAAGAGAGATGGATTTAAGAAAGAAGAAAATAATTCCTCTAGATACAATCCTGAGTGAATTAGGTAATTTTCAAGTCTCTGAAATTGAGAAGTGTGTCCCTAATGCAGCGGCACTCCAACCTTAAACAGCACACGCTTGACAACTACAGGTTTAAATGCTAACTGAACTCAAGCAAACTGGATTTCCAAGCTCCTTATCCCACGCCACCCCCACACTCTCCCTCAACCATCCCAGTTATCCAAGCCAAAGCATACCATTTTTATGGGCGAAATTTCCTGGATGGTTATGATTTTAAAATCTCTGGCCTCAGAGTGCTATAATTACCTCTTGATGATGTAATTAGTAACAAACTTTAACAGGGTATCATGGGACACCTAGAACCATTCCAAATGCATCCACCTCATTTTTTAAAGGGTTTTGAACCACTTCCCCAACCAACTACCCATACAACTGGGGCTCCCAGGGTGACAGAACTCACCCATTCCTGATGAACAGTGCACAGTAACCTGTGCAATAATGTTAGGTTGAAGAATATTATAAATGTTGTCAGTGGCCAGTAACTCACAAGCACTCTCATTACCTTTACCAGCAGTGGAGGCAGGTGTGCTGAAGTTGGCACCCTGGGACACATTAGACATGATGTAGGGAATTAGTCATTAGTCCCCATAAGGTGTGTTTTTCTCCCACTGTGGTGATGCGGAGGGTTTAACATGAGAGCCCCGGTGTGAGAGCTGAGCCATTCTCTGGCAGCTTAGACCCTGTCTAATGAGAGCTGGGCAGGCCAGCCCCGAGTTCCCATGAGATGGGGATTTTCCTTTCAACCCTGCCCCTCCCCTGCCACCCCCATCACAATGAGAATTGCCAAAAGAGAACTGAGCATAACCTTAAAGTGACATTGGAAAGGCCCATTACGACAGCTTAGTGTCCAACACACATATCTTCAGCCCAGGCTGTGACTGCTTGCTTTTCCAGGGTTTGAAGATTTCAAATGTGGAGGGAAAGAAACTGGTTAGCAGCATGATTCGGCATGCGTTAAAGGAGAGTTTTGTGGCATCAGATGTAACAATGCAGAGTAAGAGAGCAAAATTCTATAACCTGATAACATTTCATCTCGTCAGTGAGGAAGCAGCAGCTGAAATTTGGAAGTCCTCTGGGACTTTCTGGAAACTTCTAGAGTTAGTTTAACAAACCACTGGCCTTGAGACTTTCAGTGGAACCGGATACACAGATGAACACACAAAGTGCCTACTTTGTATCGCTGGGTAAGTTCTGACATTTAAAGTCATCAGAGACTTGGAAGGGGATGAGAGACTTGTTCCTAAGTAGCGCAACTATGCAGACATAACAACTGACTCACCCAGAGCAGGAAAAGCACCTCAGCAGAGAATGTGCGTGGGAATACAAGCTTGCCGTGATAGAGATCTCCATGAGAATAAAGAATGGATCTAATGCTGAATGCGAATTAAGTAGTCCCCAAAACAAAGACAAAGCTCAAAGTTTCCAGTGTTCTGCCTGAAACTGATTTGAGTGTAGCCTATCAATATTAGACTTGAACTGAGGGGCTCGGAAGAAATTCTTTGGATCTGGGTAGAGGAAATGGAGGCTTCTGCTACGGTCACTCAGGGCTGTCTTGAACATCAATATTGTCTTGAGGTGGAAAGTTTTAAGCCTGGGGTCATCTTTCATTAGCTATGTTATCTTAAGCTAGGCATTTATCTCCTCTGAGTCTCATCTGCAAAATAGAAATAATATTTTCCTGGTTTACTCTTTATATTTATGGAGATCAAATGAAGTAAAGTAGGAGATTCCATTTGAAAAGGACTGAAAGACCAGCTCATTCCTAAATCAAAGAGAGGAGAAGCCCATGCTCTGAAAGCTTCAAGCCCTACTCAAGGAAACCCTTGACTCTTGGCAGAATAACAGTTTAGTGTAAAGGCCAAAGATTTATGGATATGAGCCAGACTTATGCCCCAGGTGTTGTGTGGCAAACACCGCTCTGGGTGAGGAGATACTTAAATGTGTTATAGGGAAATAAATAGTACCTCTGGTATGCATGCCCTGTCCTTCTACAGCAAGGAGCACATTGAGAATGCTTCTTCAGAGAGTATGGCAGAGATGCCATAGAAGTCCATTGTCTTGGGGTGCCTGGGTGGCTCACTCCGTTGAGCGTCTGATTCTTGATTTCCGTTCAGGTCATGATCTCAGGGTTGTGAGATCGATCCCTGCATTGGGCTCTGCGCTCAGCATGGAGTCTGCTTGAGATCCTCTCTCCCTCTCCTTCTGCCCCTCCCTCCCTCTCTCAATAAATAAATGAATAAAATCTTCAAAAAAAAAAAAAAAAAGAAGTCCATTGTCTTGATTGGCACACCTACTTCCTTCCTGGTGAGTAAAACCTGGTGTCTCCATCAAACAAAAGTCATGTATCATCTCTGCCCCAGCAGGCAGGTGTGGATTAGAAATTCTCATTTCTCCCCTTTCACCACCCACCCCCTCTTGTTCACCATGTTAATTCCCTGAGACATATACCAGTTACAGTTCCTCAGTGGAGCCCTCCAGCACTGTGGCAGCAGCCTGTGAGGTCTCCCTGTTGCTGGGCCACCCCAGCCTGAGCGCTGTACCTGGCTTTCCCTCCCTAAAGCACCACATTAAGGAAAAATTTGTGATTTTCCATGATTTACTCAAACTCCCTTACCCACCTGTTAAGAGCATCCATGACCTGGCCCCATTTGCCTTTTGAAATTTTCTCTACTCAAAACCTGCACTTTCTTTAAGCTGAACACGTTTTCCAAACATATGACATACTTCCCCACCTCCCGGACTTTGCCTAGATTGCTTCTCTCTTTTTGAGGTAGAACATCCAAACCAAAGGCAAGATCTTAACATCTGCCCATATATTTGCACAGTTTCCTTGCTATATTGCCCTGCTGAAATATGTCTCTTACGTTAAGCATTTTGACATGCCCCTGGCTGAATTCACCCTTCTCCTACAGTTCTCTGGATTTGGCTCAGAACCATTGCATTTCCCTTGTAATATAATTTATTTGCTTGCTGTATTCTTTCTTCTAGACTGTAAACTCTTTGAGGTCAGGGAAACATGTCTTACCTTTATTTCCCCTGATTATCTAATTCAGTATTGTTTAGATGAATGAATGTGTTAATGATAAAATGAAGTCTTACCTTTCTTCCTTTGCCCATGCTGTTCTACACAAAGTACTCTGCCTTTGGCTTCAAAATAACAGCCATTCTTCAATGTCAAGCTCAAGGCTCATTCATTTCTCCATAAAGCCTTCCCAAAACTACCTCAGACCCCACCAACCCCTCTTTTGTATTTATAGCCTATATGCCAGAAAGCCAAACAGATTATCTCCTAAATGTTCACTATCTGTTTGAAGACACCGGTCTCCTCTAAAGCAGAAGGTCTTAAATCTAAGATCCATGGGTAGGATTAGGAAGACCATGAACCGTTTCAAATTGAATGCAAATTTTAACATAAATGTCTAGGAGCTCTATGATCCCCAAAAAGGTTAAAAGAACCACTGTTCTAATGGTCCAGGAGCTCCATGATCCCCCCAAAGATGACAAGAACCACCGTTCTAATGGGACTGTAGCTGCTTTCCTAGAACAGAGATGGAGTCTGTCTTGTACATCTTCCCTATTTCCCTCGGTGGCTAGCCAAGTGCTAGGAACAGAGAAGACCCTGCCCTTGAGTGGCCAGAAGTATCCCCTTGACAGGACCAATGTCTCTTGCCTCCCATTGTGCCTACCTAGCACAGCCTCCAGCCTGCGAGGTAGTGCGTAGAGCTTAGTAGTAGCATTGCTTGTAGGCAAGCAGATGATCGAAGGATAATTATGGTGAGTTACTGCCTACATCAGAAGGGTAGAAGAGCTTTGCCTTTCTCCGTGTGAAATTCCATGATGAGACGGGGCAGGTGGTGTCATTGCTGCCGCGAGGCAGGGAGCCCTGGGCAGTTCTGGGTAGTTAAAAAGTAAACCCGTAAGGAGCTGGTCTGGCTTGGTCCTGGGGGCTCGGTGCGGAATCCCCACCATTGTTCACTCTCCCCCCCCGCCCCCCCCCCCCCCCCCCCCCCCCGCCTGGCCTGGCCTGCCCTGGCCACCTTGGTCCCTCACAGCAGCCCAAGGTTTGGAGAGCGCCGGATCCCATGTGTGTTGAATTAATATAAAATAGCCTTTCTAAAGCATGGTGCTTTAGGGAGATAGTGTTAGCGAAGAAATGTCAGGATTTTCAACTGGGGTTGAGCGGCAGGACAAAATAAGGTCTGTTACCAGCTGTAATGATGACTTTGGCTGTTTAACAAGAATTGATTTAAGACAACAACAACAACAACAAGGGATGCAGGATTGGTGATTTTTGTTTTAACAAGCGGAATTCCTTTTGGTTTCTCCTTGATTTAAGTCATGGTTTGTGTTACAAACATAAAAAAAAAAAATTATAAGCAGCTAGTGTAGTCGTGGTTTCGATAAAACTCTCTTAAGTAATGATGATCCCACCTTATTTAGACAAGTCAGGGGTCAATATGGCCTTCTTTGCTCCTGGTTTTCATTAGTGGCGCTCTCCCTGTGGCACCGAACTTCCTACCGGCTCCTTGAATACACAGAGGAGTCATGCTTCAGTTCTGCATGTATTAAGAATGCCGCCATAGCAACTACTAGCATTAATGAACTATTTGCTTATGCAGTAATAATTAACTTCCATTACATTACTTTGTGTGATTACTTTCTTAATTGCCTGAATTATGCATCCATTTAATATTTAATAACCATTCTCAGAAATCAGACACTGGTAAAAAACAAATTGCTCACAGTTTCCTTGCAATAATTAAGCTCACAAGAATAAATGAAACCTTTTAAAAACGAATGCCTTGTGATTATATCCTTGCATATAGAACAAGATCCTAAATTAGTTATTTATTAAATCTAAATTTAAGTCCAAATAGTGCATTTTTCACTTGCGCCTTGGGAAATCAACCTGCACGGTACCTGATATCAACAACAGAATTAAGTGCCTTCTATTTTCTTTGGGAGTCACAAGCCGCATTAATATTTATTACCATGCAAAATTCAAAAGTCCTTAAAATATTGTGTGTTTATTATTTATTTCAACTTGGCATCTCTTTTACACGAGGTAAGTGAGATGTTTAGTTGGAGATTAAAGTGTTATGAAGTGAGATCAATAGCTCTCCATTCAGATGGGCTATTGTGAGAGTCCCCCATTCTTTTCTGTTTCCTACCCACTTCCCCCCCCCTTCCCCCGCACTCACACACACTCACGCACACTCACATACTCACACACAGACTCAGGTCCATGCATTCATCTCCTAGCCTCTCACAAAACAGTAAAAACACACATAGGCAATGTGTTTTTAACCAAGCAGAAGAAGATTCATGGCAATTTATCCTCATACATTTGCACTCCCAGCCAGGCAGTCTGATCTTGCCTTTTCAGGTTGGCAGCTAGAGCTCTCAGAACCCCGTGCCCTTCTGGCGGCACCCAAGCAGAGCCACATGCTGATTTGCAAAGTGATAATGCTATTATCCTATTGTACATCAGCCTCAGTTCCCACCGGCTTGCAAAGTTATCACTGTCTTAACAAATAAAACCTGCGACTGCTTTATCACAGATTTCTTGGTGAATAGATCCTATTGAATCTGGACAAGACAGCTTTTTTTTTTTTTTTATCTTCCCGGGACTGCATCTGCAAAATTGTTCTGCCATTCCACATTGATTATGGCAGCCAGGTACAGGCGTGTTTATCCGAACCGTAACCGTGTTAGTCTTAAGCTACAGGGACACTGGGATGTTATTTACCCACTGTTACCCTGTGCATACATAACACACACAAAATAATGTGTGGCCCATGGAGAAAGGGAGGGGGTGCTTAAAGCATTTTGTACCAAATGAGCTGGTCCAGAAAAATAGTGCAGTCTAAGAAATTAGGGACAGAGTGCCAAGCAAATAACCTAGACGAACCATTTTCCTACCAGGGAGGAGCATCTTTTTGCAAGGCACGGAAATAGCCATGGGGAAGGGGTAGCCTTGGGGGCAGGGGGCAGTATGTGGAGAACCACTGGAGTTTAGGGTGTCACAAGTCAACAATGGCTGTTCTCCTGAGTTTCTAAACTGAGCTAAATTGATGCCAATCTGGCTGACTGTTGTTACAGTGGGCAGTCATTAGGATTTGCTTTTTAAATGATCTCTCAGCCTATAAGGCTGAGAGCTGCTAGCAAGGCAAGGTTAGAGAGAAAATGATAGCAGTATGTTGATGCTTCACAGACCTCATGATAGTTTCCGTCTGTCATTATTTACGTCTGACTAGATGCGTCATGTCAGCTACCTAGAAGGCACTTTAATACGAAGCCCTTGTTCGCCATCGCTCTTGCGCAGCCTGGCTGGGGTACTATTATTTTTGCATCACTACACTTAGGTGAAGCTTGCTTCAATCTTTCAGTAATGACACACAAAAGAAATAAAAATGGTTGTGTCCGAGTTATTATACATGCTTGTATTCTAACAGGACTCGTCAGCATTGCTCAGAGAAAGAAAAACGTGAATTTAAATCAATGACCAGACATTTATTAAAAGGTCAGCCTAATTTTATTTGTTTCAGCTTCTTTGCCAATATTTTAGGTAAAACTATTTTTCTTTGGCTTTGGATTGGTGTTATTGTTATTGGGTGGGATCGCTGCGGGGGAGAGGCTATAAAAACTAGCATTTGATCAAATTTGCTCATGTTGCTTAATATCATCTTATACCAGTTTTATAAATTCTATAGTGCCACTGTAAATAAAGCCACATGAAAAGCTTTTGTTTTATATCTAGATTACTGGCACCATGAAGAACAAATTTTCAAGCAATGTGCATTTATCTGTAAAACTCTATACGGAGAGGCCTAATCACAGACCTCACAGTGATTTTTGAATCTAAGATGGCTATTTCATATATCAGAAAAAAATACTATTATGGCAAAAAGTAAATTAGGATATTTATGTTGCCTTTCCCCAATACTGTCTTAACAAATGAAACCACCACCACTCCATACCTGTCCCTGGTAGAGAAAAGAAATGTTAGCTGACAAGATTTCTAGAATGCTAGAATCTGTTGGCACCATTTTATATGGAAAACTGCAACATAGCTTTAGCAGGAAGTACATTTTAATAAGGCCAAAATATTCTGGGTGATTTTTCCCTTACGCTATGAAAAAATAATAAATATAACTAGATTTAAGTGTGAATGAAGCAATCTACAAGCACACTTAAAAACACGAAAGCATATACATATATGTAATACCTCAAGAAAAACACATAAACAGTTTGCAATTTTTCTTTACATGTATAATTTAGTACCAAGACTTGAAAAGGCACAATTTTAAAAATAAAATGACTCGCAAAGACTATGTCTGAGGATCATGTGTTTATAAAGTTTCCACCAAGATTCTACATCTAGACCCTAAACAGCATTGTCGTATCCAGAAGATGAGTTCTCACTCTACAATAAGTAATTTAGGTAGGAGAGAGAAAAATGCACTGACCCATCCTGCCTACTGAGTCCTAAGCATTTAACAGAATCTCAGGAAGGCAGTGTTAACTGAACAGGTTTCTCTCAAAAGCCTGGGGCATTCTGAAATAACTGGAGATGTACAGTACTTGAGCTCCTTATTGAGGTAGAAGAAGTGCTTGTATTTTTGAAGTCTGCACCAGCCGTGTAAGCATAGAAGTATGATGATAAAGATCTTTTTTCCGTTTTAAAGATCAGAGGCCAGCTTCATAAGATGATATTTTGAGGTTGACAAATTCATATTTGTGGAAATTTTTGTAAATTGCCAGTATAAAAATTGTCAGGACTAAATGAAATGTCCCGTATATACATGTGTATACATATATACATGTTTTTAGAATGCCACAGAACTTGCATTTTTAACCAATGTAACTGTCATAAACTACTAAGACAATTGTGGCAATCTGAAATGAAATCAATCACATTTTTCCAATCTCTTAAATTTTTAAAATAATTATGTTACAGCCCATATGTTAAATACTTTAAAAAAAATAGGTTCGCCTAAGGCGTTTTTCTTACCTCCTGCCAAGTTACATATGTGAGTTGTGTCAAAAAATGAACAGTAGGTGGCAGTCAAACCACTAAACTGCTTCAAGACTTCATTAACCAAACTGTTGTTAAGAGTAATAGGAAAGTAGTATATTTTTCCATTTTAAAGAATTCATTTTATAATTAATCTTGAAATGCATTTCTAAGGTCCCAAGCTGCTGAAATAGTGAGTTGATTGCATCCTTAAGTGAATGAGCCCAGATCAAAGTAATTTAATTCAAGAACCCTTTCTGCTCTGTCTCCAAGACTTTTTTTTTTTTCATTTCTCTGTTATTACTGTTTTAATGTGGGTCTTTATGCAGTTTTGTAGTCGTAGACGTGATCAGCACATTCTTGGTCCTGAGCCCAGGACTATATAAGTCATGCTTGTGTATCTTTGTGCAGATTTTAAATAACCTGAAGAAGCTTTTCCTTCCCCTGATCCTATGGACTGGGTGCGTATAATCCCTTTCTGTGCCTCAGAAAATAAACTTGTTTATATGGAGAAGGTTCCAGACAAGTAGCTGAAACACAGAAGGAAGATCCTTGAAAGCAGAGAATTGTAGACAACTGAAAATCTAAACAGTGTGAGTGAAAAGTAACTTTGCTTAAGAGGCTCTGTCATCTCCAGAAGAGGAAAAGCCTATGTGTTGGGATCACGACGGTGTCCCCACAGCTGACAATGGGGTGGCAGGCACACGGTCGATGCTCAATGAATATTTGCTGAATGGATCAATGAGTGACCAAAATGCAAGTCCTATTCATTTCTCAGAGCTCTATCCTAGAAGTTTTTGCTTTTGTCTTAGTTCTTCACAGTGACAGGGCTACTTCTCACTCCCCACCAGTGTCCCTCCCCCAAACATTACTGTTAATTAGTGTCACTGGGAGTTGATATGGCATCATGAAGACAACAGAGCAGAACAGGACTCGGGTCTAGTCCATTTGGAGTGTGGATGATGCCTCTCCTATGAGTTACTGGCGACAGTTGCTTCTAAAAATCTAAGCTCATAAGAGAAAAAGCAAACTATGTAAATAGCACTGGCCTAAAGCTGAGGCAACTTGATTAATTTCCTTACCTCCTTGTGCCTCAGTTTCCTTGCCTGAAAAGTGAGGATAGTGGTGCCTACCATGTATAGGGTTGTTGTAAGAGCGAAAGTAGTTGGTACACGTAAAAAGACTTACTCTTGTTGGGCACAGAGTGAGTCCTCAATAAATACCACTTATATTATTACATTTTATTCTTATATTTGTTATTAATACCATTATTATTTACCCCTGGCCCATGCTCATACATAACACTTTACCAGACAGCTTTTGTTCACCCGTATCTGTGCACTTCAATGAGAATTCCCACTATGGTAAATGCACATGGTAATGTAAGGAAAGGTTTACCCAACAGAACCTATAACAATGAAGTATGACATGAAAAGCAATATGTTTTAAGTTGACCAAAAGCTTGATTTTCTTTCTCTCTCTCTCCCTCTTTGTTTTTTTTTTGCACCCAGCTTTAGGTACAGCCAGGAAATAATGAACACTCCCCACCTCTCACACTCCCACTCTGCACTACCTCACATCCCCGTCCAACTGAGCTCTGAAAACATTCTCCAAACATTCAAAGCCCACCTCAAACCAAAGACTCAGAAATTCCCACTGATTTAGAATTTTTCCTCACATCTATACCCGAGTTCATTAAAATGACCACTTTAAGGACAATTAGGTTAAGAAGGAGACATGAAGAGGTGATTTCTTTTTAACCCTTGTTGAAACAGAGAGCTGCCTTTTGTCAAAACTAAATTCAGATCCCAAGAGGACTGAAGTTTCATTCAAACGTCAGAAAGGAGGCAACTCAAGCTGTGTTTACAATCTGGCAGTTTACTTCCCTTTTAATATAGATAGCAGTGGGCAAGTCCTATTGATCAGATTTTAAGGTAGCAGTAATACGTATTTTCTAATCTTGCTGGGAAACGTTTAGGAAAATAAAACCCTTGACTTCAACCTATCCATCCATTCCTTTCATTCTATAGCAAAATCCCTTCCGTATTTTAGTAAAGTAGAACTAGTCAAGTCTAAAAAAATAATGAGTAATTTGATAACTTTCTGAGAGATAGGTGTTCTTTTTTTCCAGAATCTTCTATTCTCTTAGGTGACTCTTTGAAAAAGGAGGTCAAAACACTGAGTTTGAACAATTTAAATAAGAGACATTGAGTAATTTAAAAATGAGATGTTCAGTACAAGACCCATTCATTTAAATTACATGAAAATCCAAGGTAGACTGTGTATAATTAGGAGCCATGTAAGTCCTCAGGCAATTTCAGTGGAGGTTAGGAGATTACTTTAATAGAATATGACAAGGTTCCTTTTGTTTTTCATAAAATATTGTATTCCCCCTTGAAATGTAACACACCTTTAATGAAATCACAGCCCCTTTATTATTAGCAAATACGTTTTATGTTCTGAGAGATCAACAATGTGAAAACAATTACTGCAAATTAGTGACAGATGAACCTCAAAAGACTCAGAGGTGAGTTAGTTCAAACATGTAAGCCGCATGTGAACCAGCCTATCTGAAGGTTCTGGTCAAAACCCTAACAGATAAGGTGGTCCGATGAGAGAGACAAGGGCCAATGCAATGCAGGGTTGCTCTGGGGAGAAAATACTGGGTGAGGAGAGAGGAAATCTGACTTTTACTCCTTCTGTTACTTACTTCCTGGATCATTCCAAAGAAATAAGTAGGAGTCTCTGGACATGCTTTTCTATTTGGTTTTCTCTCTTTTCTTTGTTGGGGATCATATATTTATAAAGAGAAATAGATATATTCTATGAAGAACTGGACTTTGAGGAAAAAAGAGAGTATTTTCACAGGTTATAATTGTAAAATAGAACTCATAGTTGGATTAATAATAACTAGTTTCTGCTAAACCAGAAATATACACTTTCATTTGGCCCTCAACTAGTGAAATTGTATGTTCCGGCCAAGTCCATAAGCCAAATTATGGCAGTAGCTGTGCGTATTATAGCCAATGCCACATGTATTTAACGTGATTTATTAATAGCTGGGAGAATTGAGGAAGGAGCAAACCAAAAATGTGCTTTATAAATAAGTCATGCCAAACTAATCTCCTTCCCTTGTGCTAGTATATGAATACTTAATGGTAAGTCAATACAGAATCCTTGCAAGGTGGATATCTTGATTTTGGACAAACAGAAATTAAATAGCTTATACTATCGTGGACTAGATAAGTAAGTGTAGGCTGGATGATGACATAATTGTTCCAGTCTTATTTGGCTTCCTTTTTTCAATAATAAAGTAGAAGTCACAAAAGGCATGCCTATCAAACCCCCAGAGAACAAAAAAAGATGGGAAGGGAGACTTGCTATGTAGGATGACACCATCAAGATTGAAAAAACTTAAGCTGGAAGATATACTAAAATAAATCAGATGAATTTTAACAGGGATGGAGTCCTTCATGTAGGTCCAAATACACTCACGTACAAACTGTACACACACATACATATATAAGAGAGAAGGGATATTGATTTTTAGTGGTTTGTACATAAACGGCCATGGTCTTCAGTTAACCAAAAGTTCAGAATGTACTAAAATGTGGCATGACTGCCAAAAATATAAATGTAATGACAGCTCACACATAGACTTATGTGTCTGGCACTGTTCCAAACTACTCACAAGCATTATTTCATTTATTCCTAGCATCATCAGTTTATAGATGGAAAAACAGAAGTAGACAAAAGGTAGGTAACTTACCTTGGGACAGCGTCAGGATAACGTTGCCAGCCTCTTCCCCTGGAGATTCTTTGAATCTCCCCTTATACATGGCTTTCAACTCCGGGAAAGTAACTTCCCATTGTTCTCTGGGCTGGAGTCTGGCTCTCAGTACCCTGTACATCTTAAGAGGGACAGGGACAAAATGCAATATAAACATAGAGAGGCAAAGCTGTAGGAAATAAAAGAGAGAAATTGCTGGAGGGGAGAAAACTTGGTGAAGTCATGATAGGTGTTATCACATGTCTAGACTAGAGATTGTCAAGGCAAGGTTACACCTGTCTATGTATTCCCATATGAGACAGAAGTCACAGGAAGGCAAATTTCAATCCAATATACATTCTTAGAGCACAAACGATCCAAACTAGGATATGTTGCCTTGTGAGATACGAGCATCTCATCTGTGAAATGATCACGAGAAAGCCAGATCAAGGAGTGGTGCCATGCGGTGGTGGGAAGTTGATCCAGTTGACTCCTAGGGTGCCTTCCAAGATACAGTGGTTTGGATAATCAGGGAAAGAGCTGAAGTAGAAACACCTGTGAACTGCTTTACTCCCCTCACCCAACACACATACACACACACACACACACACCCCCCACACACCCCACACACACACACACACCCCACACACACTTTCCTCTGTCTCCATCTACATCCTTATATGGCAACAATTACACTGGGTTTGCAGCTAATAGATTTCAACTCTAAAGATTAAAGATCTCTGCCCCTTTAGTTTCTCTTTCTGTGAATAATAAAGAAGAAAATAAAGAAGAAAGGAAGGGAGGGAGGGAGGAAGGGGGTAGAGGAGGGAGGAAGGAGAAAATGAAAAAATAGAGAAAAACATATTTAGTCATGCTTCTCTCTTCATACCTTTCTAGACTTTCGTGAAACCATCAGGAGATAATAGATTAGCAATAGTTTGGGGGGAGAGAATGATATATATTTAAAGCACTCTGTAAATTCAAAGCACTGAAGGATTATTTGTCTGCAGCAGTTTGGTTCAGTGTCCTGTGTAAATCCTAGGGCATAGGTTTGATCCGTACGAACTGGTTAATTGCATCCTGTCCTCTGACCACATGCTCTGTGCCTAAGTCAAATCTGGCACCTGGTGAATGACTCCTCTTGATCACATCAGGGACTCCATTCAAAGATGCCTCCACCACCAAGAGACAACTCAAAATGAAATTTTTTATCATGGTGCACAGTGGTATCATCTCAGTACATAAGGGGCCACACTTTCAGCATGGGATACCTTTTTGCAAGTGCGGAGTTTTTTTCACATTTAGACCAAAGACAGCTAAAATGGAAAATATATACCTACACACATAAGTATGCACGTGTGCAGTGTAGTGTATGTGTGTGGGTGTGATACAAAAATCTCAGAATATGGAACTGACAAAAAATAAATGGCCAAGTCAATGACCCAGTTTTTATGTATTCCCAACCAATGAAGCATATGAAGCCTTATTACTGGTCATCAGTATCTACCATCTACTCCCTTTTACTCACACCGACTTCAAAATGAAGCCACAGAAATCATAGGAGATTATACAATAAAACAACAAAAGAATCTTGTGAACAGTTTTATAAGGCAATTTTAAACTTTACAAATCAAATTCTACTGTTGGTGTGTCAAGAATGAAAATATAAGCAAGTCGATTATAAATGTAATACCCTCACGGAGTTGGATATTATGTTATATCCATAAGTAAGATAACTGATGTGGTGTAAATGTAAAAAGTGGAAATGAGGTGGGTTATTTTTCAATTTCCCTAGATTTACATTAAGGAAGTATAATTGAACCTTGAAATCATAATTATAATATAGAGGTTAAAAGGCATTCAACAGAACTAAAGCCCTTTGTGAAGGAATGGTTTTGGGGCAGGAAATATTACATATTGCACAAAAGAGCAAACTTAAGAGAAATAATGCATCAACTAGAGTTGGGGTAAAACTATCAAGAATAATGAAAATACAATGAAAGCATTTAGGTAAGTTGTCAGCATGAGTTCTCCATCTTGGAATTTCTCATGCTGCAGATTATTACAGCACTTTTTTTTCTTTTTTTTTTTTTTGAAGTAAGCTCTACACCCAACGTGGGGCTTGAACTCACAACCCTGAGATCGAAAGTCACGAGCTCTGTAGACTGAGCCAACCAGGCACCCCTATTATAGTACTCTTTAAAGTGATAGCTTGAATATCATTCTAGAAAATGTCTTGATCTGCTCTGCAATTACTTGGGAAGTTATGAATCTCTAAATAAAGTGCTAAATATCCTGGTTTACACCTGTAATGGAAAACTCTTACGGCCATGGGGAGATGGCTAGCAGTCCACCAAAAGTTGTTCTTCCCTCCTTCCTAGGCTTGTAGCTCAATTACATTTCTCAGCTTCCCTTGCAGCTAGATGTGGTCATGTGACCAATTTCTCACCAATACACTATAAGCAGAACTGATGGGAGCAATTTTCATTGCTTAAGAGGAAATTTCAGGCTCTGGACTTGCACTCATAACCCCTTTCTTCAGGCCCTAATGGCCAGAACTTGGAAAACCACTGGATGCTAATGGCAGGGCTGCCATCAGCTGAGTCCCTGATGGAGTTGACAGAGAAGCCTTAACCATCTGAACCACTCACCTTGGAACATTATGTGTGAGACAATAAACATCTTTGTTTTGCAAGCTACCTTGTTATTGTGTCTCGTTAGAGCTGCTTACCTATTATCTAATTAATACATGAGCTTTCAGAGTTATTTTCATGATCCTCTTGTACACAAAAGTGTTGGGCTTTAGGGATAGACTTAGATTTAAGTATTTTAATGAAACTTTCTGTACAAGAAACAATGTTTTGCTATAATATCTCTAAATGTTAGAGTCTTCCTTTTAGATTTTTGTTTCATTTTTGTTATTTTCATTTCACTTCATCATACAATGGTGAGCTTTTATAGGAGCTGAGTAAATTATCTGAGTTCAGAGAGTTTGAATGAGAACTTTCATCTCAGAAATGCTGGCATCAGTGTGAAAATAACATTACCAAATTTTCCTGAGGTATTTTTATATCCACATTGTTTAAACAGGTGACTAGGGAAAAAAAGATTGAAGCTTACTGAGCAGAAAAGAATTACCATAGCAGCCTTGGACTCTTGATAATGCTAGCCAGAGGGATCCTATGTGATCAGCCCCAGTAAGAACCTGGGGCAAGGAGTCTTTACGAAGCTTCCCTGGTAGATAACATTTCACATGTGGTGTTACAATTTGATTTTGGAGGGAGTACACGTAGCCTGTGTGACTCCACAGGCAGAGGATCCTTGGAAGCTTGTGCCTGGTTTCCTCTAGGCTTTGCCCCATGCACCTTTTCCCTGTGCTGATTTTGCTTTGTCCCTTTTCACTATAATCATGTGATGGGTCCTGTGAGTGTGTGTGAGCGCTCCTAGTGAGTTACCAAACCTAGAGGTGGTCTCGGGGACCCCCTACCCTCTTACCAAATAGGATTTGAAGTCAAAATGGCTAACAGAAAAGTAAGAGAAATGGGAATATCCTAACCCACTAGGAAAGCTGGGTACATGGCACAAAATTCTTGAGTATCAGAAAGCACTTATTAGACATAAACTTTTCCAAAAGAAATAAAATATTCAAAGATTGAGAGTACTACCACGAGTGACTGCAAAATAACACCACTAGATATTTATATAAGATCTCTGTTTTTCTAGTTCTTAACAGCTCTAGGAGGTTGGAAGACCATGTGTCATCATCATCATCTCCACCATCTTTCAGAGGAAGGGGCTGACATGCAAACTTCCCCAAGGCCATCAAGCTGGCTAGAATTAGTATAAAGACAAAAATTCTACTGATTTTTCTTGTTGTTTGAAAACCATTGAATTACATCATTTGGTCCCTTGTAGGAAAAATTGAAAATCAATGCAAAAAACTCAGTTTTTTAGTTTTCACAGATATTGGCAAATGACTCTAAGGTAGATTCGTACTACATCAGCTGGAATTGTGCATGGCGGCGGCATGCATCTGTGATTCTGCTCATTTACGCACATGCCTGTTGCTTCCTCTGCTACTCCCTTTGTCTTAGACGTCCCTCTGGATTCCCCACTACTCTCTTGCTAGCACTCTGGATGCTTCTATTTCTTCCATACACACTAAAACTAAACCTGAGATAGCTACAAGATCTGCCCTGATTCAGTTGTACCAGGCCACTAAAGGGCAAAAGAAGATTAGCCGTGACAAATCTATTTACACAGGTATAGACCCTCTTTACCAGTCATTCCCACCAAATGTCCTGGCTGATGTAGAGAACTTGGGAGCTGGAGCCATGCAGAGCTGGAAATCAAATCCTGAGTTCACCATTCTCTAGCTGGTGCAGTTAACCTTTCTACGCCTGAATATATTGGCAAAATGGTAATAACAGCACCCATGTTGAAAGTATTAAAAGAAATAGCGTCAAATCCACAGGAGTCACTGTTATAATTATGCAGTCCTACCAAAGTCATGATCTAGCTAAGCCTCCCCCAGACTTGGGGTACTTTTCCATTATAAGTGCTTCAGCTGTCTGTTTACTCACAAAGGAAAGGGAAAGTTTTAGCCTCTTAAGACAAGAGGTATGCAAAATGCTGAGAGCTCCAGGGCTGTAGCTGAGAAATATTTTAGGGTGAATTAAAGTTTTCCATCAGAGAGGAAGTGAGAAGGAAGAGAATGGTTCACAGAAGAGCAGAGGGACCAGGTGCTTCCAGTGAGTTCTGCGCTCATGCAGGCAACTGGCGCCAGCTGGGAAAGAGAGGCACGGAGGTTTAGGTAGGCAGGAAGAGACTGAAGAAGCATGATCTCATAATCATCTTTTCTATTTTGGATTCATATAAACAATGACAAAAGCTACAGATTCAAGTTGTAGCCTGAGGCTCAAGGAGAAGACACCAATTTTGTGCCACATGGGACATTTCTTTACATCATGTATCAAATGCCAACATTTCTACCTCTGAAATACAAGGGTGGGTAATAAGTGTTTAATTAATTATTTATACCATAGTAATAAAGTTTTAAAACTGAATACAGTGTTCTCCCCCTTACCTGCAGGGGAATATGTTCCAAGACCCACAGTGGATGCCTGAAACCATGGATAGTACCAACCCCTTTATAGACTCTTTTTCTAATACATACATAGTTATGATAAAATTTAATTCGCAAATTAGGCAGAGTGAGAAATTAACAACAATAACTAATAATATAGGACAATGGTAAAAAAAAAATACTATGATAAAAATCACGTGAATGTGGTCTCCCTCGCTCTCTCAAAATAATTTATTGGACTCACCCATCTTGTGTTGATGTGAGGTGATAAAATGTCTGTGTGATGAGAGGAAGTGAGGTGCATGACGCAGGCGCTGTGACGTAGTGTTAGGCTGCTGCTGATCTGACGATACGTCAGAAGGAGATCACCTGCTTCCAGACCACCGTTGACCGTGAGTAGCTGAAATCACGGAAAGCAAAACCATGAATAAGGGTACTACTGTATTCAAATATAAAAACTTGAGTGTTATTTGGTTCCCAGCAGAGTGTCTAAAAGCCTCCAGGAATATCATAGTGCCCTTTCTTCCCTATTCAGAAACACACTCTTTGCTTCATTATCCAATATCCTAGGTATTATCCCAGGGTCTTGTCCTCTTGGAAATATCTACCCTTAACTCAGCGTAGAGTCACCTGGCTTCTCTTGCCAACTCAAATGATTCACACGGCAGCCAGCAAGCAGCAGCTTTGAACCTCGCTGACCACCGGTGATAGTTTGGACAGTTGCAAAGCCATGACAGCAATTAGCCAGAATGTGGCTGTAGTGACAGTCTGAAGAGCTTGGTCCTTTTTGAAAGTGAGCTTTTGTCACCCATCTCATGGTTAGTGGACCGTCTCACCGCCTGTGAGTGGAGTCTGCTCTGTTGCATGTGTCTGTCCTACCAGCTCTCAATCTATATAGTATATAAAATGGTATGGAGTTTATTTAAAATGTAGTTTTCTGAACCCCTCTCCAACAAATTCTGATTCGATAAATGAAGATTGGGCTCAGGAATCTGCTTTTTAAACAAGCATACCAAAGGGTTCTGGTGCAGGTGATCCTGGGACGACATTTTAAAAACTGCATTCTCTCTCTTCCTTTCACCTGTAGCCCGATACACAATTTTTAATTCTACTATGAGAAATTCACAAGTTTCCATCCCGAGGGAAGAAATAAAATAAGTAAAAAGCCCTTAATACTATAATGCTTGCAAGGAATTTCTCTTCTCTTGACTTCTCGATACTGTTGGGGGCTTAGCTAAGGGGTCATACATAGGACATGGCCAGATGATGAACTCTACAGGGGAAAGTGTTCCCAAGTATAAAAGTTGGATGTATTCAGAAGCATTCTGGGAGAGTTGAAAAGTGCGATGTTGAAGGTGATCAGGTGTATCTTGTTACAATGATAAGTTTCATCTGTGCCTTACACACTTGGAAGGGATGTAAAGGACAGCAAGTCAAGCTCTTTCCCTAACTCCCAACTTCCTAGACTTAAAGTATCCTCAAGTCTGTGATGAAAGCTCATCTAGTAACTTCCAGTTCTAGGAGCATTTATTCCCCACTGTCTTCATTCTGTGCTAGACATCTGTACCTATATGCTTAATGCTCAATAAACATGCATATGCTCATGCTAAAATATGTGTGAGCATGATCATTTGTGTGCAATCCAATGAACCAGAAAAATAGGCATCTGTATGTATTCCATCTTTAACCAGCTAGCTTCCTAGTACCTCCAGTGGTTGCAGCCTCATCTTCAAGTGCTCCATGACAATTTCCTTCACTGATGGAGATCTAAGACTTATAGATAGCTACTTCTTATCCTGATAAGGTATACATACTCTGTATCATGCACTATGCTAGGTTCTGTATATTTAAAACAATGAGTAAGACATAATCTCTGTCCTTGAGAAGCTCACAGTCTAGTGAGCAAGACAAATACATATGATTACTGACAATAGAATTTGACAAGTGCTTGAATAACACCATGGTATAATGGAAGCACAAGGAGAAGAAGGTTCAATGGATGAGGGGAGGAGAGCTTGGGATCATAGGGATGCTTTAGAGATGAGGTAATATTTAAGTAGACTTTTGAAGCAGGGGCCGATGGTGTGATGGAGAAGAAGAAAGCATTGCAGGCAGAGCAGATAGCATGAGCAAAGACTCAGTGTTGTGAATAACTATTGTGTCTAGAGCGAAAGGAGGGTGGGGCAGTTGAGGGTGGCAGCAATTATGGCCAGGGAAATAGAACAAGATCAGATTGTGAAGGGTCCTGCTGGCGGGTTTGAATCGTCTTCCACTGGCAGTAAGTTGGGGGGGAAATTTTAATCCAGAAATACAACTTGTTGACACCATGTAGGAGGAATGGGAGAAGATGAAAACTGGAAGAGTAACGGAGGAAATTTGCAAATCTCTAGGTCAGGGAGGGTGAGAGCCTGACCTGAAGCTCAGACAGCAGTGATGAAGACCTAATGGCATGCATTTGAGAATATTGCACAGGTCAAATCCACAGTCCTTGCTAATGCATTGGATATAAGGAGAAAGAGCATGACCTTGGACAAGGGTAGATAGGATAACCCTATCAGGATGCCACATGCTGCATGTGCCATATAGATCAGGGAGTAGGCCTGATGAAAAACGTACGAGTTTGTACAGCTGTCACCCAGAAGTGTCCTATCCCCTACCAGTTTAGGATTGCCAGACAAAATACAGAATGTCCAGTTAAATGTAAATTTCAGAGAAGCAGCAAAAATAAATTCTAGTATAAGTATGCCCCAAATGTTGCACGGGACACACTTGTACTAAAAACAATGTTGTTTATCCGAACATAAAATTTAACTAATAATCCTGTTTATCCTTTTTGCCTTCCCCCCCCCAAGAGCTGGCAACCTTACACTTGTTTGAGTGACATTATAACAGCTCATCTCTCAGTGCACTAGACGGATAACTTGCCTACCCCCGAAAGGGTAAGAACTCAAATTTTTCCCAACATGGAGATCGTTTCCTATAATTTCTGTAACTTGTCTGTGCTCTGCCTTCCCTCTGCTGATTGATCATTCCGCCATCATCACTCTGCTCCCCAGTTCAGTGCCGTCTGCTCTCCTGCCCCCTATGGGGCTTGTTACTGAATGACTCTCATCTCCGGCTGCTCTAGCCCCCCGGGGCACTTACTTTGCTGTTGCCGCTGACTGGAATCTCTCACCATCAAATCTTCCTCCATGTCGCACATCTTTGCATTTCCTTCAGTCACACAGGGAAAGCCCTTCCCCACCATCTTATCTATTGTTTGATGAGGAAATAAGGTCTTTCCAGTAGGTATGTGGGCCTTTGTGATGCCATTTCCCCCCCAGCTTTATAACACCACCCAGGGAGTCAAATCAGTCTTCCAGAGAACTTCCAGTACATTCAAGTATAACCTCACTTGGAGAGGCCCTGTTGCTAAAGCTGGCCCTCACCCCAGACACGCCCATTCTGACTGAGCCACTCTACAACTGAGTCAATATTTATTGCCTTAACTATGGTTTCATTCTAGCTCCCACTGTCTTATTCACTTTAACGTGGGCCATCCCTAAAGTATCTCTTCTCTGGATTCTCTTTTAAATCAGTTTTAACATCCGTGCTCCCTCCTTGATTCATGAGTTGAGGAAAATCTTTAACATGTATATATTGTATAACAGTGGGAGAGTCCTAATTTAACCATTTTTGAGAATTATATTTTACACAGGGCCAAGAAATGATTCCTCTGCCGGTAAGAGCCACACACCTTGTTTCTGTTGTAGCTGCAACCACCATCTCAGAAGCCTTTCTTGGAATTTCTAGGCTGCAATGTATTTGCCCCATTGCTTTCATGTGACACTGGTTAATCTGAGGTTTTTGTACAGATGCGGAGAGTTAATAAAGAGTAGTTATTAACTGCTCTGGCAAGTTAATAACTTCTAAATTGGAGGGACATTATATGATAATCTGAACAAATTAATCATTTAAAAAGCAGGAGCACCTTCGTCCTTTTCCAATTTGCAAAAACCTGAGAAATGAAAACACTACGTTTAGGTAACGCGAGCAGGCACCGAGAACAGAACCACAGCGACAGGGTACCTGTCCCACTTCCCAAGCCTGTCATGAGAAACCCCGTCTGCCTCTCTCTCTTCTGGTTCAGTCATACAGCCAGTTAGTTGTCCACTCAGCTACTCTGTCTGTGTTTATTGAGGACCCATTCCATGGCCCTGAAATGCCAAGATGGATGGACAGAGCCCCACAGACGGACAAACTATTCCAACGAGGGTGGTGAGGACTACAGCATGGGACAGACAGACCAGAAAGGACAGGTCTCTTGCCTTTGCTTGCGGGTCACAAAGGCACTTATGTTAAGACCCGAGAGATGCAATGCAGCTAACCAGGTGAAGGAGTGGGAATTCGAGGTTCTCAGGGAATTGGACGTGCAAGGGCGACAGAGAGAGTGCACGGTGGACTCGGAGACTACAAGCCATCTGGAACACGGATGCAATAAATGATAGTGTGGACGACGGCAAGAGCCAGGTTGCTGTTTGCTCTATCAAACCGGGAGGAAAAAAATCCAACAATAACATCCAGCATTTCTTGGAGGCTTACTAGATACCAGGGATTATACTAAACATTTTACAAATATTGTTGCATTGAATCCTCACCAAATTTCTGAAGTTTTCCTCTCTGTGTTGTGTCTTAATTACAAAACTAATATATGTTTGTTGTAACACATTAAACAATCTCGAACACCTAACCCCTAGCAAAAGTGACATTTTGGCTTATATTCTTTCACATACGTTTCAGTGCTCACCCCAGCAAATATAAACATACAACATATAGGTATTTGTATGAAGATGGGTTTGTCCTCTTACACTCTTTTGGCAATGGCTTTTCTAAGGTAACAATATAGTGTTTTCTTTCCGTGCCAACAGCGCTCTTGCAAACATGGGGAAGGTTTCTCAAACCTGCTGGACTTCCGGCAAGAAGTGTGGCAAGCACCAACCCCACAAAGTGACATAGTCCAAGAAAGGCAAAGATTCTCTTTATGGCCAGGGAAAGCAGTGTTATGACAGGAAGCAGAGTGGCCATGGTGGGCAGACTAAGCCGATTTTATGGAAAAAGGCTGAAACCACAACAAGATTGTGTTGAGGCTTGAATGTGTTGAGCCCAACAGCAGATCCAAGAGAATGCTGCTATTAAGAGAGGCAAGCAGACTGAACTGGGAGAAGATAAGAAGAGAAAGGGCCAAGTGATCCAGTTCTAAGCTTCATATTTTGTTATATAATGAAGACAATAAAATCTCGAGGTTATTTTCAAAAACAAAACAATATACATGCACATCTTTCCAAGTCAATACACACAGATCTAAATCATTCTTTTAAGCATATACCTCACAGTTAACAGGAAGAATGTGCCAGAATTTATTCAACTATTACTCTACTAATAGACATTCAAGGGCTTTCCCCCTCTACAAACAATGCTGAAATAATGTGAATATATCTTTATATACTGATGTTTTCACTTTTGTAGGATAGATTCCCCCAAAGTGGGTATGTACATTGAAAATTTTAGAGATACTGTAACACTAAATTGTTAATGTTCTTTATAACCCATTCATTTTTATACCTCTGCATAGTTGCAGAAGATAAATTGTTTCTCCAGGCAACTCCTTGAGCTTTGTGCAGAATGATGAGGTCCTCAGGTCTCTTTTATGGTCAGCCTGAAGGCTTTAGACTAAATTTTACATACTTGGACAATGAGACCAAAAAATATATTGAATGATAAAACATCTCTTTATACCCACATCCCTTCATTTACTGCGGAGGGACTCCTTGCTCACTGCTGGGGTTGAGCAGGTGCTGGGCTGTCAGGCTGCCAGATTCTAAGTGGAGAAGTCATCAAATTATGAATGAATGCCTGTCATCATGGTCACATGACATGCTCCTTCTGACTGAGCCACTCTGCAATCGAGTCAAAATTTATTGCCATAACTATGACTTCATTTTTAGAAATATAAGAAGACATAGTCTTAGAACTATTTGCTACATAATATATGCTTTAAATATTTATTTGCATTATTTCTAACTAGGTTTGGAGGATATGGCAAAAACAGCACTTTAAGAAAACAAAGACAGAGGGGAAAAATCTTAAGTCCAAAGCTAAAGCATAAACCTTATTCTAAAACTGAGCAATTTGTTTTCCTTATTTTGACATAACAGCACTGGCCTTTAACTAGTGGATGTGGAAGAACCTAAAGGCTCTACTTTTCAAATATTTAGCAGCATCACTACGAGCATACTTGAAGTTCCCTTTGTCCTTAGTAACTCAGGCAGCATCATAAGCATGTGCGAAAGTACTCTTTGTTGGGGGGGGGGGGTTGTCATTCTGTTTGGCTTCCTCGCTCCTTTCAAAGCCCCTGGCACTCAGGTTTGGGGGCTCCCCTGCCCTTTATGAGTCTTGGTCGGAGAGAGACTACCTATCCCCCAAGGTGCCAGATACGTGCCTTTCCAGTCCCTGGCACTGGGGAACATCTGGCCTCACCCATCGCATGCACCACTGCTACACCTCACCGTGGAAGCTGGTGAGCCAAGAGGGAGGCATTTAAAAAAGGAGGAAAAAGAGGAGGAAGAAGGGGATGAGAAGGAGGAGGAGGGGGAGGAAGAGGAGGGGAGGAAGGTGAGGAGGAGGGGGGAAGGAGGAGGAAGAGGAAGAGGAGGAAGAGGAAGAGGAGGAAGAAGAAGAAGAAGAGGAACAAGAATGCGGCGGAATTTTCTAGAAGCCATTCTGGTGAAGGTAGATGCAATTTTCAGAGGCAACCTGGCAGTTCTGGTGGACTTTTAGCACCAAAATCAGGGATGTCCGCAGGGCCTAGTATAGTACCTGTGCCCTAAGTGAAAGCAGAAGGGTTCTCACTAGACCACTTCTGCTGTGTGATTTTGGTCACCGTCCCTGGCTATAGACAGAGCCTCCGTGCCTGGTTCACAAGCCCTCCTGGAGATTCTGTGTGCTACTGAATATCCTTTAATGAACTCCTTTTCTGCTTACATTAACCAGAACTGGATTCTGCTGTCTGCCACTAAGAAGTCCTTTAATGGCCCCTCAAAATTAATATGGTAAATCTTTGTGGTTTTAAAGTATTTAATAAGCTAAAGATTTAGATTCGTCATTTGAAAAATCATCAGAACTCCACATTATCTCCAATTTGACCCTGATATTACATTATCTTTTGGAGTAACTGAGTCACGAGTCCCCTTCTGGATTACTGCTATATTTCTCCATGTGCTCCTAGTGCTCCCCTCCCCACGCTCTCCTCCTTTCCCACTTCCCTCCATGTCTCACCAAAACCCACCCTCAGGAAAGCTGCGTGGGCCTGCTAGCATGGCTAGGTTTAAGTGACTTGCGAGAATATCCTGCACGTGGTAGGAAAAAGCATTTAAACAAAGGAATAAGTCTCTAACTGTGGGACTCCAAACATCAGCAAACAAGTAAAGAGATGTAAGTGGGGTTGGGGTCTGGAGGGATCTGGAGCACCAAGACCACCACTTCTTCCACATTAGCATAAGGCCATTTCTGGAGTAATAAATACTCTCCCATGAATCACCCGTATTCCAGTTAGACAAATCCGTACTTATCTTGCTAAAAAAGCAAATACGTCATTGTGGATGGCACTATCTGGCTTACAAATCTTGGCTGACTCTGTACCCTATCAGGACAGTCCGAGCCCCAACCCTTGGGCCTCATCATGGCCCCCACTTGTGCTCCTATGGAGGAACCCCTCATGTCTTCCCCCTCTATGCCCAGGCACACCCCCTTCCCACTTACTCAGCAGTGACGTTCTATTCATCTTTTCTACTCTGCACAGTCAATACTTCCTCTGGGAATTCTTCCCCAGTCCCTGGCCCGGCTCCTGACTCTGACCTCTACTCTCGGGGCTGTCCGATTGGGTCGTCATTACGTCTTCGGGTCAGGCTCTCCCAACACTGCTGTGTTCCCAGAGAGCAGGGGCTGTCTCAGTCAAGACTGTAGTTCTTTGGGACCCAGCAAATAGCCCTCAATAGACATTTCTGAAATGTATGCAGGCATAAGAGTTTCTCCAAAGTGACAGAGGGGAGGTCCAAGGATCCCAGTCCTACAGACTCACGCTTCGTTTTCAAACTTCCCCAGATAACACTTTTGGGTGAAGATCAGTTTGCCAAAGCCTTGTGTTAAGAGAGAAGCCCCCATGCAGCTCTCATATGACCGGTCCTGGCAAGGCAAAGCCATTTTTCTGGCTCAGTGTACTCAACAATGACAACCACATAAGGCTCGGCTTAGAGACAAGTCTGTCTGGGCTCACACCCCAGTTCTGCTGCTTAGGGGCTAGCTGTGTGATATCAGACAAGTTACTGAACCTTTCTGTGCCTCCATTTCCTCATCTGTAAAATGGGTATGATAACAGGACCTATTTCCTAGAGCTGTTGTGAGGACCAATTACATTATTATATAAAATGTTTAGAGCCATGTCTGACATATAATGCTTCCCTTAATGTTAGCTATTATGATCATTATTAAATCTGAAATCATTTAATGTCCTTGAACATTATTCAAATTTATATTATGCAAATTCCACTAATGTATGCTCAATGATGCCAACATTAATCATATCAGAATTTGCCCCATAAGCATATTTTGAGCATAGGCTAACGTGCCTGTGTGCAGAGGATTTCAACAGCCACTGTTTCTCAGACTAGCTGTGAGAATGTTTTTCAGTGAACTTTGCCCTGGCAGTTAACAAATGATAAGAAAGTTCATTCAGTAGGATTTTAAAGGCAGCTAGATTGCCCCAAGTTTAGACTACCTGAAGCTGGTATGGCAGGGCTCACCCTGGCAGCCAGGGCACCGAATCCATGACCCTGCTAGTTAATATGAAGCGGGGGTGCCTAAGAAAGAGGAGACACACATGAACAGAGAATGCGGAATGAAAGAGAGAGCAGTGCTCTGACATGCCGAAGAGTTCTCTCGGGAAAAACCTACGAGCCGGTCAAACATGAGTTGGAAGAAGAGTTGTTGGTCTGTTTTTCACGCATTCTATTTTCTGCCTATACAATTCCTTCTGCATTACTCAGTCATTATGACTCTTTAGGATTATTACCACAGCTTACTAACAAGCCAAGCTGACTCAAAAGCATCTCAGAGGAACTCATTTTTCTATCCTAACGAAAGTATCTTCCTGTTTATTTCCAAAGACCAAAATTTCAAAGACATATTTTTTCCATTTACCATGGCATTAAGCGGCCCTCAATTCAGGACCAAATGTGTTTCCAGCGGATCATAAGGTTGTTTTCCAGCACCCCCATTTGCCAAGCTCTCTACATTCATTTGGGGAAACTCTCTTTAAAACAGGCCCCATTTCCTTTTGCATTACTTTTATCTGGACCCAGTTTCAATCAGCCAACTTACTGCCCAAAAATATTCATTCAGTTCTAACTTCACTGTTAGAATAAAATCGAGCACGTTTTTACTCCAAACAATGTGTTAAAATAAAGTTAGCATGTAACTATCTTTGGCTCCACGATTATTTAAGAGAGTTTCAAGAGGGACAAGAAAATTAGAAAGGTAGTAATATTCCAGATTACATAGCTGTTGCTGGCTGAACTGTGTTCTCCTCAAAATTCACATGGGGAAGCCCTAACCCCCAGCACCTCAGAGTGTAACTACCTGGAGATAAGGCTTTTAAAGAGGTGATTAAGTTAAAATGAGGCCTCTGGGGGAGGGCCCTACTCCAACCTGTGTACTGTCTTTAGAAGGAGACATCAGGACCCACTGAGAGACACCAGGGGATATGCACACAGAGGGACAACCATGTGAGGAGACAGCAAGCCGGCAGCCATCTGCAAACCAAGGAGAGAGGTCTCAGAGGAAACTAAACCTTTCGGCACCTTGTACTTGGACTTCCAGCCTCCAGACCTGTGAGACAATAAATTTCTGTGGTTTAAGCCACCCAGTCTGTGGTATTTTGTTCTGGCAGCCCTAGCAGACTAACACTAAGAATTCAGGTATAGCAATTAATTCTCTATGACGTGACAAATCACATTCTTCAACTCTGTGACATATCAACAATATAACCATAAGGAATCATTGCCAAGTCCTCATCTTTGGTCCCCCATCCCTTGTCCCCTTCGCCTGGTGCCCTTGGTCTGCATGGGAGCAGGTTTCCAGCAGTCCTCCTGCAGGTGTTCTCAAATATCTGCCCGATGCCCCAGAATCACTGGAAGCCTTGGGAAAGCAGGCTCCACTCCCGGAGTTTCTAATCCAGTAGACCCGAGATGGGGCCCAAGAATTTGCATTTCTAACAAGTTGCAAGTGATATTGAAGCTTTGAGAACGACTGCACTGGCCATCTCCCCACCTCAGCTGTACCTGCAGTCAAATCAGTGCCATATATCTGGAGGGCCCTGCATGGACCTGGCAGGCTAAGCTTAGAACTTAATTTATGCTAATGTAAAGAAATATATTACCCCTTCCAGGGTATTTGATTTTATATGGTCATCTAGAGAGAGTATTAATGATGGCTGGAAATATCCTGCTCTAAGTCATAAGCAGCCTGGATTGTTTAGGGCAGGCTAATTGCTATCACAAGGAACCCCAAACCTCGGGGGCTTAACATAGTAAGAGTTTATGTTTCACTCACAGTCCAGTGCAGGTTGGGCTGTGGGATGGTTACTGTGCTCCATGCAGTCATGCAGAGACCCAGGTTCCCCATCCTCACCAGCCTTAGAGTCCTTCACTGATCCTCTATCTTGGCAGCAGATGAGGAAAGAGAGGAGGGTTTGTGGGAGATTCTTAGAGGCCAGGCTTTTCACCCACTTTCCACATTCCCATCATTTCCATTCATCTTCTATTTGCCAGAATTCAGTCCCATGATCGCTGAACTCTAAGGGAGACTGGGGAATATAGTCTAGCTGAGAGGAAAAGAAAGAGGTTGATGAACCACTGGCCCATCTCTGCCACATGAAACTACCATGAGTCCTGAAATCATGAAACCATGGCACTTTCAAAAGGCCAACCATGCTGATTTGGGTCATCTGGCAGTACTGGAGGAGAGCTGTGCCATCGGGCTGATCGTCCTAGCTCCCTTGTGCCTGGCCGTGAAAATAAAGTATGTGGGTATCCCTACCGTCTCAGGTAAATAAAATGATACTCAAGCTGAGTAGATCAAAATGGCCAATGTTCATGTGTCCAAACCAGTTAATCTGGAAGCAAGCATTTGTGGGAGAAGAAGATGGGGCAGAGGAGGAGATACCTTTTGCCAAGAACAGAGCTACGTAGTATACATAAATTGTACCGCTTCATCTTGATGACCCCATAGAGTATGTTCTATTATTTTGATTTTACAAATGAACAAAACAAGGCTATGGGGAGGTAGGGACTAACCCAGTAAGGCTCAGTGGGGTCAGGATTTGAGCCCAGGACTACGTGACTACAAAGTCCAGTCTGTTTTGCCTCTTTACCACACTGCTTTAACTTCGGCAATACAAGTTGATTAACTTTTAATTAATTAACTTTAATCAACTAAATTTATTACAGATTATTATTTGTCCCCAGAAACCTATCAACTGCCCCCTGAACTCCTAAGGCACTAACTTTGGAAAGAGAGTGTCCCACTTTCATTAGCTGGGTCCTTCACACCTTGGACTCTCTGAGCCTCAGTGACCACATCCAGAAACTGGGAATCAGGTCAGTGCCTTGTGAGGGCACCCGAGGCATGTCAGAGCACCTGGGGCCTTCCCACTTCTCTGCACGTGCCAGTTTCTGCCTGGTATTTTCATTTGATGTCAGCAGGAGGTGGCAGCATGGACAAGGGGAAGGGCTGGGCTAGGAGAGCTGTTAGTGTCCTTGGACCGTTCTGAGCCTAATGACGAACACTTCATGCACCTGTGGGCACTGAGGAACTGTGGGGGGCAGGGAAGTGATGATAAAAATGAAAGCAAATGTAACACGCGGACAAAGTTGTATTGCTTCTTCTCCGGGAGCGTAAGATACATCCCAAGTTTTGTCCTAGCTTATCCAGTTCTGCTTGATAACTGGTACTGGCCAGGATTACACTGAGGACAAGGCCTGACCTAGGATAATAGCTGCTTGGTCCTTAGCTTCCTTATCATGGACTCCTGCAGCGCACACCCAGGGCCCAACTGGCCCATCCTGCCCCCTTACCCAGCCTTCCCTGCAGCGCTGCTCAGGAACTTGCCGCCACCCGCTTCCCCAGGCTTACACCCTCCCTCACACTATGCCTCAAGGCCCAAGAGGCAGCCAGGAGCTATCCCTCTCCACTGGCCAGGGTCCACAGAACCTGCACCTTCTCACGGTACTTCACAATCCTGTCCATTGCGCTGGAGAGGAGCGAGCAAGCTCCCACAGAGGCAGCATGCTAAAGAAAAGAAGGGAAGGTTTTGTGTCACAGAGTACTGTCACTTCCCAAATGGCTGACTCCAAGTCAGTCACTTCCTCTCCCTTGACCTCCATGTCCTCATCTGTCGAATGAAAGTGAAAATACCAACCTCAATGGGGTTCTCATGAGGGTGAAGCAACTTAGCCCCATGCCTCGCACACAGTGAGTACTCATCAAGCGATAGGCCCCTTTGCCCTCCTCCTCCATGCCTGCTTGCAAAATTCTTGAGGGCAAAATGTCCCTAATTCACCCTTGTGCCACCAGCGCTCCGTGCAGACTGGGTGTCCAATGAGCATAGAAAAAAGAATGAATGTACTCAGAGCACAGAGTCATTTACTGAACATGAATGAACAGATTAACTGCTCTGTGTTTTCTTGAATGTTTCTCGCTTCTCTTGTCTTTCTTCTCAAAAGATGATTAAGAGGACATGGTCTCTCAAGTTCTTTTTTTTTTTTTTTTTAAGATTTTATTTATTTGCAACAGAGAGAATGAGAGACAGAGAGCATGAGAGGGAGGAGGGTCAGAGGGAGAAGAAGACTCCCTGCTGAGCAGGGAGCCCGATGTGGGACTCGATCCCGGGACTCCAGGATCATAGCCTGAGCCGAAGGCAGTCACTTAACCAACTGAGCCACCCAGGAGCCCTCTCAAGTTCTTCAGAGAGAAAAATTAAACCAGTCAGATTGCTCACTAATTTTCCAAGGCTCATCCAAGCTTGGGCTGGCCCTCAGGGAGACATTATGGTGGACCCGAGGGAGGCAAGGGCAGCTGCCGCTCAGCCGGCCACTCCTGTCTGTATTCTGTATTCTGTGATGCAGGCGCTGGCTATGGGCTGCTCTGGAGAGGGGGCTGACCTCTTGCTCCCAAAGTGGCTGTGTGGATGCTGGTGGCAGTTGCCACAAAGAACGGCTGGAGTGGGACTCTCCAACCCAGCAAGGCTAGACACTTTGGATTTCTGTGGGCAGTCCCAGTGTTGGGGCCTCCCTCTCTGCCTAAGGAGACTCATGCCTGTGGCTAATGGGTCTGGAATTTTGGCTCAGAATATAAGGTTCCCACAACCTGTTTCCTAGAGCATGAAGTAGGACCAAATATGGTTTAATCCCTTCTGGATTTCCTGGGAAGATTCAAACCAGGGAGCCATTGGAGATGCTCAGGAGGCCCTGCAGAGCTCACTCCAAGCAGCTACAAGGTTTGGATGGAGCTGTGGAGGCTCTGAGAGAGAGAGAGAGAGAGAGAGAGAGAGAGAGATTGAGAACATGAGGAAAGTTCTAGAACTCACACCATGAGCTGCCAGAGCTAGAGACGTCTGGGATTGTAGTAATCATGAGATTTATAAGTAAAATGTACCGAATACCCAAAAAATATGGGCAAGGCTTTGCCTGTATTATCTCTTTCGAGTTTCCCAACTACCTTATGAAGCAGACCCAACCATTTCAGAAACCAAGGCACAGAGAGACATTCATTTGTCCAAAGTCGCCCAGCTGGCAATCGTCAGAGTTTGAACTATTACTTTGTACTGCCTTTCATATTATTTTACTTGACACTGCCTTTTTATTCTAGTTCAAGACTTCTCATATCTTAGAGTGCACTAGAATCACCTTGAGCCCTTGTAAGGACACAGATCTCTGGGCCCATCCCTAGAGATTCCGATTCCTTAAGCCCAGAGGGGGGCCCACCGCTTTGCAGATGAGGCTAATGTTGCTGGTCTGGGGACCCCGCTATGAAAAGCAAGGTCAAGAACAAACTTGCACCTGCCAGATCTCAACCACAACAGCCCAGGAGATAGAAAATCAAGAAGATTAAGCCTTCCCAAGAAAATCAAAGGAATTTGTATTGATGTCAACCTTCTGTTCCACGGAGCAGGAACTATCTTCTTTACTAGAGGGGCCACTACTCAATTTTTCTCAAGACTTTTGTCCACATCACCCAAACTTTTACCTGACCATGTTAAAAAATAGGAAAACAGTTTAATATGGAATTCAAATAACTCTGGAATCCCATTTTAGTTTCTTGCCTCCCTGTTTGATTGGTTGGGGTGATTTTAGCATCCTTTTTACCCAAGGTCAGAATGGACATGGATGCCACAGGTGTGCTAGAGGGTATAACAGAAAAGCATTCCTGAAAGTTCAGAGAACTAGATCTAACTGCCACCTCCAGCTGGGTGACCCTGGACAAGTCATTTCACCTTGCTGGGTGACATTGTATGGGCTGTCAGTTCCCCTCTTGCTCTAGCTTCCTCCTTCCAATCTAAAGCCATGGTGGCCATGGGCTAATCTTGGTCGCTGGGACCTGGAGACTGACATGGGCTGGGGCCTACTGACAATGGACACTGAGCTCACTCCATGTCTCCCAGCCAGTTCTGGGATCCCAGCTTAGTCCCCCACCTCCAGGATTCGAACTCTTGCTTTTTCTTCTGAATGCTGGCATGGCTTCCCCTCCAGGTCAGCACTCCAGGCGGCCTGTTGCCAAGAGGCTCCAGGTCCTGGCCCCAGCTCCCTGGGTGCCAGAATCTTCCCTGAGAAATCTCCAGATTCCTGGGGAAAGGATGGAAGGAGTCTTGTCAATAGTGAAACTCAAGCTAGGACCCAAAGCTCTGTTTCCTCTCCTGCCCCCTTTCCATTACTTCCTGTGACCCCTAAGAAGGACCGCTAGGCCATGGCCTGCTTTAGTAGAATATGTTTTAGTTGAGCAGTTTTCCAGTAGTGAGACTGGGGTTGTCACAGCTTGGCTGGTTTTCCTTCACCAAGAAGGAAATGAGTAAGTGCAACAGGATGAGCAAGTACATCATAGTAACAATGATATTTTAGCTAATCTTCCTGTGATTATAACCCCTGTTTTAATTAACTAGCCAATAGCCAAGTGACTTGAACTAGGTAGGGGCGCCTGGGTGGCTCAGTTGGTTGAGCATCTGACTCTTGGTTTCAGCTCAGGTCTTGATCTCATGGGTCATGGGATCAAGCCTTGTATGGGGCTCCCTGCTCAGCAGGGAGTCTGAGTTTCTCACTCCCTCTGCCCTTTCTCCCACTTGCACATGCTCGCTCTCTCTCTCTCAAATAAATAAATCTTAATATATGAACTAGAGATATTTCCTGGGATTTAAACATGACCCTGCCCTCACAATCCACACCTCTAGGGCAATGCAGTAGGTAAACGACCCAGTTATAAGGTTCTTTCAGCGCTTCCAGGGTGAGGGGTCTTTGGGTAACTACACTCACCTAATCGTCAACACTTTTCTCTACACAGAGCCCAGTGAGCTTGTTTCTCCTATGACCGGGAAAGCTGCATGAATGGTGACATTCAATGGAACTCTTTTCTATTTTAATTTGAGGGAGATGAGCCAGAAGAAAGAGATTATAGGTGCCATCTAAGAATAAGACTGGGAGAGGGAGGAGAGTCACAGCTGAGTGTGGAGAAGTGGAAGGGGATCCGAGTCCCAGGAGCAGGGCTGGAGAGCAGCGCCACTGTCCCTGCCATAGCCAGGAGCTCCTGCCACCTGCCAGGCCCACCTCTCTCTGGTCTACAGCCAGGTACACACCTGTCCACATCCAGCACAATTCATAAAACCAGGGCAGAGGGCAAAATTTGTGTCTAGGATTAGTGTTTACAAGCCTGCCCTTGGGTCATGTAGAGCAAGTCATTTGGAAAGCCCTTGGGTCCCTTGGGTCTGGTGTGCCCACGTGGCCTACTACTATTTCCTCTGCACTTGCTGGTTGCCTTGCCTCCCGACCCAGCTTTCTACTTCTGATCCCGCTGGCCATTTGTGTATTGTGTCTGTATTGAGTTCTTAAAATCTGCACTCACTCGACTTACTTGGAGTTAGAGTACTTATTACAGAGACCCTTGAGAGACAAGGCCCAGATATCTGGTAGTTACCACCCCAGCCCATCCATACCCACACCTCTACATGACACATGCAGATTCTCATTGTTGGCCTCTCACATTACATTGTCACCCAAAACCTTTCATGCCAGAGAGAGACAGAGAGAGAGAGAGAGACAGAGACAGAGAGATGGGGGGGAGAGAAAGCCACCTATGCAGGAAACATTCAGTACCTTGTCCTCTTACCTCCCCCACCCTAACCCCTCCCATGATGGCTCTATCTAAAAAAGATTTATATTTCAAATGATAAAATACGCATTTAAAATTCCCCAGCCTTCTGCCAGTCCACCTCTGACCCTACCTTCTGCTACCACTTGAGTAAACTCCAACAAGTAAATAGGAGTGATATTATTCTTAAAATTTCATTTTTGAGAAAAAGAAATACACATTCATGGAAGACAAACAAAAGTCCACCAGTAGGAGCTCCCTTACTCATTTAACATGAATTAACAGTGAAGACACAATTACAACAGCATAAACCAAACCAGGCAGTAAGTGGGCAATTCCCCTTCTGTTCCAATATGCCCCAATTAACACAAACTGAGGAAGGAATAAATTCAAGCAGGAACAGCTTATCAACATACAATTAGCACTCAATAATTTATCCCTGTAATGCCAGATCAAATAAAAACATTGTGTCATAAATCACTTACTCAAGTAAACCACCAACCCCTGTGCTGAAATGATCTTTTGGTTGATTTGCTTCCTAGTCACCACCCTTCTGCTACAAAAGGGATTTTTTTCCTTTCTCAGATCCAAGACAGCGAGACAGCTGCAGTGGCATTTGCTACTCTCCAGAGTTCAAGGTGATCCTAAGCCACAAACAGAATTATAGCAAGGGCCAGCTCAGACCTCAGACCTATCTCTGGCTAGGCCAGCCACCAAATAACTGTAAATAAATTGGTGCCTGGCCTTTAACATTTCTAAGGAAGGGAATTCCTCATTCTTCCTTTCTTAGGTATTTTTAGATCTCTCAATTTTTACAGGTAGAAGAGTTTTCATGAATCTTCCATACAACACCTAAAAAACAAATAATCCAATTTAAAAATGGGCAGAACACATGAACAGACATTTCTCCAAAGAAGACATCCAGGTGGCCAACAGGTATATGAAAAGATGCCCAACATCACTCATCATCAGGGAAATGCAAATCAAAACCACAATGAGATGTCACCTCACCAGTCAGAATGGCTATTATCAAAAAGACAAGAAATAACAAGTGTTGGCAAGGATGTGGAAAAAAGGAAACCCAGTGAAAATTGGTGCAGCCACTGTGGAAAACAGTGCGGAGGTTCCTCAAAAAATAAAAATAGAACTATCCCACAATCCAGTAATTGCACTACTGGTTATTTACCCCCAAAATACAAAAACACTAATTCAAAGGGATACATGCACCCCTATGTTTATTGCAGCATTATCTGCACTAGCCAAATTATGGAAGCAGCCCAAGTATCCATTGATGGATGAATGGATAAAGGAGAAGTGGTGTATATATATATATATATACACACACACACACATATACACACAATGGTATATTACTTGACCATAAAAAAGAATGACATCTTGTCATTTGCAATGATATGGATGGAGCTAGAGAGTATTATGCTAAGCGCAGTAAGTCAGAGAAAGACAAATACTATGTGATTTCACTCATATGTGGAATTTAAGAAACCACACAAATGAGCAAAGGGGAAAAAAGAGAGAGAGAGACAAACCAAGCAACAGACTCTTAACTATAGAGACAAACTGCTGGTTACCAGAGGGGAGATGGGTGGGGGGGATGGGTGAAATAGGTGATGGGGATTAAGGAGGGCACTTGTGATGAGCACCGGGTGTTGTATAGAAGTGTTGAATCACTATATTGTACACCTGAAACTAATATAACACTGTATGTTAACTATACTGGAATTAAAATTAAAAACTTAATAAAAAGGTTTAAAAAAAGAATCTTCCATCCAGTGCTTTTATTTTCATTTAAATCAATTTATACTTGTTCTATGAAAATTAAAAACAGCCTGTCATCATCTTCTCTGTAAGGCCTATAAATCTAAAGGCAGTCATTAAGTCCTTGAATGTTTCCCATTCATTCTTTCACTGCCAAATCTTAGTTCTTTAAACTTTTTGTGGTATGCGTCGCCTCTTTGAAATCAGATGTGTTCTCCATCCTCCTCCTGCCAACTCTGTTTCCCAGACTCTCTTGCAACTGATTTAGCTAAAGAGAACCCTGGTAGAAGACTAGAACGTAGGAGATGGGAAGAACCCAGGGTATTATTCCATCTCTGTCCTGGCAAGTGCAGTTAAGTCTCACTATTCATGAATTCCAAATTTGCAAATTTGCCTACTTACTAAAATTTATTTGTAATCCCCAAATCAATATTTGCGCACTTCCATGGTCATTTGCAGACATGCACAGAACAGTGAAAAATTTGAATTGCCTGACATGTGTCTCCAGCTGAGGTCAGACAAGGCAACACTCCGCCTCATTTCAATTCTTATGCTATAAGTAAAGGTCCTTTTGACAGTACTGTGTCCTATTTTTCTCATGTATGTGCTTTTTGTCTGTGATGTCACTGTTTAAAATGGCCCCCACACATACTGCTGAAGTGCTGTCTTGTGTTCCTGAGCACAAGAGGGCTGTGGTGTATCTTAGGGAGAAAATACACGTTAGATAAGCTTCATTCAGTGCTGTTGGCCATGAGTTCAGTGTTAATGAAGCAATGATATATTTTAGGTAAGGTGCTTTAAACAGAAACACATAAAACAAGGTTATAGATTGATGGATTGAGGAAAATGCTGTGACCAGAGGCTCCCAGGAACCTAACCCTATATTTTCTCTAGGAGCAATGGTTCAGTATTTGTTAATTCAGTGTTTGTGGTGACTTTATAGAACACAACTACCACAGATAACAAGAACATACTGTATTTCCCAGTGATGTCCATGTCTCCCCTGGGAGTCCAGCTTCCCACCAGATAGTCCATACCTCCTTGCTCCCATCTTCCACTGGGAAGTCTCCACCATGATTCTCACAAAATCACCTCAGCTCCTGAGTCCTGGTAACACCACCTCCTTCCTGTGCCCCCTCCCATCTTAGAAATGATAGTAGCTTCTGCTATCGCTAAACTCTGGGGTACTGCACCATTCTTTGACTTGTCAGATCTTCCATCTCTCATGTAGCGAATTCTCTGTATTAAATGTCCTCTGTTTAAAGTATTAGAAGGGTTCCTATATCCTGGTTGAATCCTGACTGATATATCTTCCCTTATTAATCTTGTTTTCTAACTTCTTTATCTCTTTGTGGTAGGCAGAATAATGGCTCCCCAAAGATATTCACATCCTAATCTCCAGAACTTTTGAATATGTTACCTTACATGACAAAAAAGTCTTTGTGGATGTGATTAAGTTAAGGATTTTGAGATGATTTATCCAGGTGAGACCAATGTCATCACAAGGATTCTTGTAAGTGAAAGAGAAAAGCAGCAGAGTCAGAGGACGAATTTGAGAACAGAAGCAGAGATCAGAGTGATGGAGACATGGGTCTAAGAAATGGAAGCAGCCTCCAGGAGATGGAAAAAATGAAGAACAAATCCCCCCACCCATGCACCAGAGCCTCTAGAAGGAACACAACCTTGCTGACACCTGATTTGAGCTTAGTGAACCTCATTTTGGACTTCTGACCTCCAGAACTGTAAGATAAAATAAATTTGTGTTGTTTTAAGCCACCTAGTTTGTTGTAATTTGTTACAGCAGCAACTGGAAACATATTCTTTTTGTGGCTACTAGCTGTGCATACCTTTCAAGCTGAAGGGCACCAAGTTGGTTCCAAAATGTGTTTAAGCTCTGATGTAGTCTCCGTGCCTGGAAATAGCCAGGGAACTCATAGTAGGCGGCAACCACTGACAGCTGAATGCATTTAATTTCCTGAAATCAGAAAACTAAGATCTATTTACACCTCTCTGGGTTTTTTCTGCTTTTTCATTATAGAAAATTCCTAAAATTATATAAAACTGGAGAGAGTAATATCATAAGCCTCCATATACCTATTATCCAGCTTCAACAATTGCCAACTCATGGCCAATTTTGATTTGTATGCATCTTTATAATTCCCCCTTCCCTGTATTATTTTGAAGCAAATTCCATGTGTATCCTTTCTTCACAGACACTTCAATACATATCTGTGAAAGATAAAGACTCTTTTAAAACACGACCACAAAATTATTACTGAACCAAAACAAAATTAATTTTATATAATTAATTATAGTCAGTGTTGAATTATCTCTGTCTTGTGATTTTGTTTGCATCAGGATCCAATAGGATTCTACACTGCAATTATTTGACATTTCTTAAGTCCCTTTTGACCTACAGGCTCCCCTCTATTACTTCTTTCCTGTTCTTATAATTTATACATGTCAAAATCCACATTATATATTATGTGTCAAAACCCACAGTTTAGGTTTTGTGGACTTCATTCCATGATGTTGTTTAACATTTTTCTCTGTTCTCTGTAATTTGGTAGTTAGTTCTAGTGGATTTATTAGACTTGGGTTCAATTTTTTTAACCAAGAGTATGTTGGAGATAGTGTGGCATATTTTAACATTCTAGCTGGTTCACTCTCTTTTTGTAATGTTAGCCGTCATTGATGTGTACAGCCTAAATCCATTAATTTATTAGGGATTACAGAAAGGTGACATTCTAATTCTATCTTTCCTTCCTTTATTATCTGGAATCCTTTATAAAGAGGAATTTTCTCTAATCAATTATTTGATTACTGTGCAATACAGCTACTATAAGAAAGGCAGAATAAAAGAATTATTTATCCACTATACGTGTTGGCTCTGTGGCATCTTCCAAAGGTGGCCAATGATGTTTCTTGTTTAAATTATTATTAAAATCTCATGTATTTAAGCACATTTTATGTGCTTTAATCCATTAGAGTTATTACTCTTACTGATGTTCAAATTGACCCATATTTAGCCAATGGGAAATTCTTCAACTTGGCACCTAAATCTCTTTGACACAACACCATTGATCTCTGATAGCTTTCTTGCTTCAGGACATGGCAAGATATTCTAGAATCATCTTGTACATTTCCTGCCCCAGCCTAGAATCACCCATTTCTCCAAAAAGCCCTGATTCTTTAAATTGGGAAATAAGGGAGGAGCAAGATGGCGGAGGAGTAGGAGACCTAAATTTCATCTGGCCCCAGGAATTCAGCTAGATAGTTATCAAACCATTTTGAACACCTACGAACTCAACAGGAGATCGAAGAAGAGAATAGCAGCAACTTTCTGAACAGAAAAGCGACCACTCTCGGGAAGGTAGGACGTGCGGAGAAGTGAATCCAAGTTACCTTGGGAATATTCGGGAAGATAGACCACAGGGGGAGGGACCCTTCATCAGCCGACACCAGCAAGTGATAGAGCAGCAGAGCACAAAATTGGAACTTTTAGAAGTCTGCTCTGCTGAGGGACGTTGCTCTAGTGGTTAAGTGGGGGGTGAAACCCTCACTGGGACAGTATGGTCTCAGGACCCTCGGGGTCACAGAAAGACCGGGGGGTGCCTGAGTGTGGCAGAGCTCCCAGGTATTGGAGCAGGGAAGCCAGCTGCAGAGATGGAGCCAAGGAGTGGGCTTTCAGCCTGGGGTTGCCATAAACCATGATCCGTGGCACGGCTGGGCCACTGCTCTTCTAGCAGGGACCCAACAAGCGACGGATCTGGGGAGACTCCCCTTCCTCCCCTGGGAGGAGCAGTGTGGGAGCACACCTCAGGAATCTGCTGGGTTTGGAGACTCCAAATGGGGTCCTGTGCCAGAGACAGAAATGCTCAGTCACAGGCCAGGTGAGCATGGAGTGCGGCCAGAGACCAGGGAGACAGGAGTGATTGACTGCTTTTCTCTGGGTGTGCACTGAGGAGTGGGGCCCCGAGTTCTCGGCTCCTCCTGGTCAGAGATTGGGAGGCCGCCATTTTCACTCATCCTCCAAAGCTATAAGGAAAGCTTGCAGGGAACAAAAGCAAACCCAAGCAGATTACTTAGCCCGGACCCGGCAAGAGCGGGGCAATTCCGCCTCCGGGAAAGACATTTGGGAACCATGGCAACAGGCCCCTTCCCCAGAAGATCAGCAAGAACAGCCAGCCAAGACCAAGTTTACCAATCAATAAGAACGGCAGAACTCCAGCGCTAGGGGAATACAGCAGATAGAACTCATGGCTTTTTTCCCATGATTCTTTAGTCTTTCAAAGTTAATTTTTTAAATTTTCTTTATTTTTTTTCTTTTTCTATTTCTTTTTTTTTTAATTTTTCTTTTTTCCTTTTTCAACCAACATCTTATCAATTCCTTTTTAAAAGTCTTTTTTAATTTGCATTTTTACAGTCATATTCTATCCCTTCATTGTATTTAACCTTATTTTTGTATATATATGTTTTTCTTTCTTTAAGATTTTGGGATACAGTTTCTTCTAACAGACCAAAATATACCCTAAATCTAGTGTATGGCTTTGTTCTAGTCTCCCACCTGATCACATTCTCTCCTTTTTTTTTTTAATTTTTCTTCTTGCTTTTTTCAACCAACTTCTTATCAATTCCTGTTTTAAAATCTTTTTTAATTTTCATCTTTACAGTCATATTCCATCCCTTCATATTTACCCATATATATATATATAGATAGATAGATAGATAGATAGATAGATAAGTTTTTCTTTCTTTAAAATTTTGGGAGGCAGTTTATTCTAACAGACCAAAATACAGCCAAAATTTAGTGTGTGGCTCTGTTCTATTCACCAGCCTGATCATATTCTTTTTTTTTCTTTCTTTTCCCTTTGGTTTCAGGTCTCTTCTGATTTGTTTAGTGTATATTTCTCTGGGGTCATTGTTACCCTTTTAGCATTTTGTTCTCTCATTCATCTATTCTCCTCTGGACAAAATGACAAGACAGAAAAACTCACCTCAAAAAAAAGAACAAGAGGCAGTACTGACTGCCAGGGACATAATCGATATGGACATTAGTAAAATGTCAGAACTAGAGTTCAGAATGACGATTATAAAGATACTAGCAGGGCTTGAAAAAGGCATGGAAGATACTAGAGAATCCTTTTCTGGAGAAATAAAAGAACTAAAATCTAACCAAGTCGAAATCAAAAAGGTTATTAATGAGGTGCGATAAAAAATGGAGGCTCTAACTGCTAGGATAAATGAGGCCAAAGAGAGAATTGGTGATAACCAAATGATGGAGAATAAAGAAGCTGAGAAAAAGAGATAAACAACTACTGAATCACGAGGGCAGAATTCGAGAGATAAGTGATACCATAAGACAAAACAATATCAGAATAATTTGGATCCCAGAAGAAGAAGAAAGAGAGGGGCAGAAGGTATATTGGAGCAAATTATAGCAGAGAACTTCCCTAATTTGGGGAAGGAAACAGACATCAAAATCCAGGAGGCACACAGAACCCCCCTCAAAATCAATAAAAATAGGTCAACACCTCAACATCTAATAGTAAAACTTACAGGTCTCAGAGACAAAGAGAAAATCCTGAAAACAGCTCAGGATAAGAGGTCTGTAACCTACAACAGTAGAAATATTAGATTGGCAGCAGACCTATCCACAGAGACCTGGCAGGCCAGAAAGGACTGGCATGATATATTCAGGGCACTAAATGAGAAAAACATGCAGCCAAGAATACTATATCCAGCTAGGCTGTCATTGAAAATAGAAGGAGACATAAAAAGCTTCCAGGACAAACAAAAACTAAAAGAATTTGCAAACACCAAACCAGCCCTACAAGAAATATTGAAAGCGTCCTGTAAGCAAAGAGAGAGCCTAAAAGTAACATAGAGCAGAAAGGAACACAGACAATATACAGTAACAGTCTCCTTACAGACAATACAATGGCACTAAATTCATATCTTTAAATAGTTATCCTGAATGTAAATGGCTAAATGACCCAATCAAAGGACACAGGATATCAGATTGGATAAAAAAACAAGACCCTTCGATATGCTGTCTGCAAGAGACTCATTTTAGACACAAAGACACTTCCAGATTGAAAGTGAGGGGCATGCTAATGGACACCAAAAGAAAGCAGGGGTGGCAATCCTTATATCACACAAATTAGATTTTAAACCAAAGACTGTAATAAGAGACTGTGTAGACTGATAACAACTTCAACATATGTAAATCAAAGTTGGATTAATTTAATTATTCATGAAAGTCCATGTGCCATTCACCTTTATTCAGGCAGAATGAAAAGGAATATATTTGATAGAAAATAAAACATAAAGTTGGCAATAAAAAATAAAATAAATAAATAAATTGGGAAATGATATTTAGAAATGGCAATCTGGGCACAGAAGATGTTAACTGTTAATGGATTGGTTGTTTTTAGTCCTTTTGGGTGGGTAGGAAATACATTATTAAAGATAAGATACCTCATGAGTTTTTTAAAATGCTAATTCCAATTGCAATTCAAGACCACAGAGTTTTTTGTTTTGTTTTGTTTTGTTTTGTTTTTTAAGACCACAGAGTTTTTAATGTAATCTCATGAATCTTACTCCTGTATCTCTTTTTCCATTTTGAAAAACATACACAGTGACATCAACATAATTATTTGTTTTATCACATACTGCTCTAGAAGAATCTCAGAAAACAATACCAACACCTCTACCTACATATTATAAGTAAAAATAGTTTAAGAGGCTTTTTTCCTTTTTGTTTGTTTGCTTGCTTGCTTGTTTTGTTGCATTCCTTTTTGTTCTCAGGATATAATCCACTGGGGCTAGATAGATGTTTTATGTGTGCCTACTTACCATTTACTCTATATAAACTATCTTTAATTTCTTTTCATGTTACAATAAATAAAATCAGCCAGCAGATCAAATTTATCTTTTATCTGTGACAATGATGCTATTGGCTCTTATAAATTTCCCCCTACTTATTTTCAAGTTGGTGTCTATGCCAGAAAATAGAAACCACTTCATTTCAAATGGGAGGGGAGGTGGCGATGTGATACAGAAAATTGATTACAAACATATTGGAAGGGCTAGAGGTGCAAATAAGGAAAGGCACAAGGTTTCACAAAGATAAGTAACTGTAAGAAAATGCCGGGGCTGAAGAAGGGAGAGGGAAAAGCTAAGTTGCTCAGAGCCATGAATCACACCGGCCAGAAATGCTGCTGCTGGGGAGAAACCATGAGCCGGTTTTCCCATCGACATTGCTGCCTAACACAGAACCCTCCTACCTTCCAATCTCACCGGAGGGCTTCTGATTGGTAGAACCCAACAGAACCCAGCTGACAAGGGGGTCTGAGTAATGTAGGAAGTAGGTTTCTAGTCCTAGAAATATGAGGGAATAGAAAGTCTGGGAGGAGCTGAGTACCAACTGACAACACGTGGCTCATCTACTCAGTGTCCAACATTTAGGGAATGTTTTTCAGTAGAAACGGTGGATTCATCTTCTCCCCTGTTCCTTCTGAAAATCAACAGTTCAGGACCAAGATTAAGGGCATCATCTGTGATAAAAGCATAGAGAAAAGCTTACATGAAATAATTTAAAACCATGGCACTGGCCTTGTTAGTATAAACCATAGTCATCCACACTTCTCTGCTCCAGGCCATAAAGATAAGGAAAACAAGGGTCATATATTTGGAAACAGATATCTAGGCTCAGAGAAACCGAGTGACTTGCTTTTAAATTTTATTCTTTTCAGTTCTCTGATTAGGAATAATTTGCCAATTAAGTAGGACAGCAGCCAAAGTAAAAAGAGACATATACTGAAATCTGTTAGCATCAACTGTTAGAGTCATTCTTCTCCCCATGACATATTGTTGCTATATATAGTTTAGATATGAGTAATGAGAAAGTGATTGTGAGCCAATATTTAGGGAAATGCTAGGCCTACCACGACCACAACTCTGATGGAATGTCTTGGTGATGGATTTAGTCTTACACTTTTGTACTTTCTCAATTTATTTTTCTCTGGGATGCTTTTCTATTTAGGGTATTAAATGAGTTACATTTGATGTACAGAGAAGGACACTTATTAATTATGAAATCTTAGGCAAGTTATTTAACCTTTCCAAGATTTCTTATCTATGAAATGGGGATAATAATAGCATCTACCTCACATAGTTATTTATGACGGTTACATGAAACGATATGCATAAAGAACTCGGAATTGTGCCTGATACACAATAAGTCCTCAGGAAAGTGGGCTGTTTGTATTCTTGCTAGAGAAATAGCTAAGAAATAAAAGGTCATTTAAAAATAATCTCATTTGAGCATTTCTTCTTGACAATCAAAGCTGATACTAGATCCAGGAGAAGTTAATGCTGCCAAGAAAGGAATCAGAAGAAATCTTATATAAAGAAAGGGTTAATGGCATCCATGGATAATGTGGAGGTCTTCATTCTCTGGAGTCCAAGAACTTCTACTCCTCTGAGACTAATGGGGATGATAATCATAAATTTAAGCAACTTTAAATGGCAAAAATGACCTAGGGAACAGTTGTGGAGACCTGGTCCTCGAAATCTTGATACTTCACAGGAGCAGATGATCTGCTTGGAGATGGAAAATAGAACTGTTGGAAAATAGGGAGATGTGTGAACATGCCCAGCATGGGTCAAAGGAGAGAGAGCCAAAAGAAGAGAATCTCTCTCTTACTGAGTTGGAGAAACCCTTGTTCTCCTCCTTCAGCAGCAGAGTGTCCTGATTTGCTCTCTGGTTGAAGATGAAGGTCTGGCTCCACATAAAGAAATGTACAAATGTTCACATTCCCTAAGGAGAAATGTAAACTCACAGTGGACCACATAGCTAAAGGTGATAATATCTCACTACAAAATATTACTCTTTGATGAAAACCTTAGTGCTTTTTTGTGATTCAAGATAGTTATAAGAATTGGAGACGTATATTGAGACTGTGGTCTTTCTACTCTAGCCACAAACAGATATATATGTATATATACACAGAATTATCATGAATGTCACTACTCCAGTGCACACTAACACAAACTGCATCATGGCAGCTCATATTGGCAAGTGATACCAGTTAACATCAGTTAACATGATTTTCTGAAATGAAAAATTCTTGGTAAATTTCCAAACAAAAGGGACAATCTTCCCTTAATTAAATAGTAGTTGTATTCCTAGAAGTTTCAGTGACCATTAAAACTGAGCCAAACTACTTTCTGCTTTTATGTTAAATTGAATTAGGTTTGAAGTTCAGATATTATAAATAGATCTTATGAGACATTCAAAATTCATGTGGATCATGGCACAAATCTTCAATGTCTAGCATCCCTGGCCCCTGATCATAAATGCCAGTAGTGTTCTTCAATCATGTTTCAGTCAAAATTGGCCCCTGCCACATCTTCAATATGCCTCCCCACCTAGAGGCAGTACAACCACTGTTAAGGTGCAGTGCTTTCTAGATCCATGTCTTCGAAGGGGAGATGGCAATTGTCCAGGTGAATAAAACACTATTGCCAGGAAATATCCTCATAGCACAAAACATGAGCATATGCGTTCACTATGGTGGCCAAATCGGTCTTCCCCTGGGGTAACAAGTATTGTAGACTCTGCCAAAAAGACACTAAATGACCCCAGAACACCCACACCTGAAGAGATAGACACACATCTGTCCTTTGGCCGCATCTGAATTCCCACAGCAAGGCTATCCTAGGCAGCATGTCACAAACCCATAGCAGGATTCCACCCTACTCACTAGCAGACCTGGACGTCCCTATTCACAGAGAAGCCCTACAGATAATGTACTGGCAACAATGCTTGCTTTTCTGTGGGAAATGCTGCCTTAAAATACCTCAGACAGGACAGTCCTTATAATTCAGGTGGAATTCTATTCACCTTGTGTGTGTAGGGTATCTGGTAGAAAGGCAGCCACTTCGGAAGGCCCACTAGGTTGAATGGAATAGGTGTTTATTATAGGGCTCAAAGAAGGGTCTTTCTAGCTACACCAAGTGCAGAAACTCTAATGATACTGATCCTCCCTGAACCTGACTTTGGATCCTGGAAAGCCCTGGAGACCTCCACGGCAGGAGGTTCTCAACCACAACTCCCCTCTCTTAGTTGCTACCAATGAGTCGCTTCCCTCTGTGTCACTAAGATCAAATTCCCAGGGAGGAGTGTTATTGATCTGGCTATCCTTTTGATTCAGGCTGCAACTTATGGGCCATCAACTGACTTAGAGATGGGCCCTTTCTTCTCAGGTCAGTGTTCACACCGTGGAGAGAGTGAAAAGCAGGGACATATGGCCCACTGCTCACTTGGCAGAGTCTGTGGGCAGGGGTCGATTATCTGAGAAAGTAGAATGGCAAGAAGGCATTCAGAAATGTGTCTGGTATGCCTGAAGACGAAAGGAGCTTTCCAAAAAGGGACAAGACAAATGCTTCTTGGGTTGTCTGAGGGAAGAGAAAGACAGAATGAAGAGGCAGTGCTGTGTGATGACATATTGATGAACCACAATGACTTCACTCAAATCCCACAAGCTGGTGGCCTAGAACCACTGGACAAAGATGTATCTGTCCCAGAAAATAGGGAATCTAGGTTCTTGTACCTCATGACATCGTAGGCAAGTAATTTCAGTGTGATCAGAGATAAATAATTTACATTTTATGAACCTTAGTTGCCTCCTCTTTTTAATGGATAAAAATTCTCCATACCTTTTTCACAAAGATGGTAGATTAAGTGGGCCCGTTGTGGCTCTTAGATCCATGATTCTATGACAATAATGAGATTGAGATCACATGAATAATATGAGATTGAGCTGCTCTGAGAAGTCAGAACAGAAGGTGCTAGAGATATTTGGGAGGATCATAAATAGGCATCAAGAGCCAGCACCCCCCACACACACACCCTTTGGAAATTTCGGATATATTTGTGTATTTCTGAGTTGTGGTTCTCAGACCAGGATCAATTTTGTCCCCCAGGGGACGTTGGCAATATCTGGAGACAGTGGTGTCACGACTGGGCAGGGGACAAAGGGGTGGTTACTGGCTTCTGGTGGGCATAATCCAGCCATGCTGCTAAACAGCCTACTGTACACAGGAAAGCCCCCATAACAAAGAACTATCTGGTCCAAAATGTCACTAGTTCAAGGTTGAGAAACCCTTTTCCGGAGTGAGGTTCCATAGCAAGCATTCATCACATTCCCAAAGGGTCCACAACCTAAAGAGGTTGAGGAACTGCAGCTCTATACTTTGGCAAAAGGCGACAGAGAATTCTGCTTGGCACCCTCCCTGCACATGTGGCTCTTCCACATGCACCAGGGTAAGCCCCCCCCCCCGTCCCATTTCCTCTCTACACACACCCCTAGCTCTACTACTGCAGTCACTCATTTTGCAGAAAGAAGAATCCCTGTCCAAATGCCAACTCACCTTTGAACGAACCATCTCTCTAGTGACCCGCCTTTCAATTCCCTGGGCCAATAAGAAGTCCTTGGCATTTCACCCTCTGACAACCTCACAACCACAATACATATCATCACACACAGAGAAAGCTGCAAAGTCCTTCTCAAGTACAGATGGCTACTCGGTGACTCTTGCTAAGTCAGTGAGAATTTCCCTGTTGCCAATAATCGACTGTCTTTTTGCCCAGCCTGCTGTAGACTGTTCCTCCATCTCTATCCCCCTCTCGCACTCTATATACAGACAAATCAGACTTTCTAAAACGAATGACAAGGCAACAGACATCTTCTCCCCAGTAAGCCAAAGGGACCTCTGACTAAGGCTAATACGTGAATTGGGACACATTAGGGTCTACCTGTTAGCACCACCATAGCTTGGCTCTCTGAACTAAGAGACTTGAAGTCCTCTTCATGAGATGCACTTGGGTCTCTGTATGGAAGGGAACCCTCCATGTGGATTAAAACACCAGCACAAAGTACAAATACACACATCACATTAAGCTACTGCAATAAAACATAGCATAACATCACCCAACCCCCACTGCTACGTGCTGCTGTTAAATATTTAATTAAGAAGTCTATGAAGCAAACTTATAATGCAATAAAGAGAGGAGAAAGAAAAACAAAATGCAGGTGTAGAACAGAGCCCAACCTGGTAGTAAGTACCATTTTCATTTGCTTTTACCCAGGGGCATTTGTAGGAGAGACGGTTTTGCCAAATATTTATCTTTTTCTTCATTTTCTTGAAGCATGTCTTTTCCAGAAAGAAAAGACACTTAACAAGTATTAAAAACATGTGTTTAAACCATTTAGAAAGTTTAATCTTCTTTAAAAATGGTTTCCGGAGATGAGGTCTTCTCCAAGTTTCTGGAGTCGAATTTTCCCCTGATCGTATGGCAGGTCTGACCTGAGTGACCCCACGTGGGCCTCGGTGGATCCCGTGGGATTTTCCGCCCCCCGCCCCACCTGAGAAGACCCACCACCCACTGGTACCTACTGTCATGGCAAAGCAAAGGCCAGTGAAAGACCCGGTGGGCTTGTCTGACACGAAGGGTTCGGCGTTCCAGGGGCTCGCTGCCTGTCATTGTGAGGGTCATAGAGCAGACGTCTGCAAGCAGGCCAGGGAGTTTGGGAATACTGTCGTCCTGGGCGGCTCCGGCCCATAAACATTCAAAGTCCGTATCAAGTTCATACCTCTGGCAGTAGTAACAAACAACACAAAACATAGGAAAAGATGCTGGACGCCACTCGGGGAGGTTAACGAAAAATGAATGAAAGTAAACAAACGCCTCATGCGCCGTAAAGCAGTTCCATGCCGGGCCCATCCTTCCAGCAGGAAGGGCCTGAATGAAAGGGAGGGGCCGGCTCCCCCCAGCCCCGGGGCTGCTGGGCTTTGATAGCACCTGCCAGGTCCACAGAGGCAGAGAGCGCACAGTGGCTGAGGTTGCTGCCTTTGACTCACCTGAGTTGCTTTTCTGGAGCTGATAAACTCAGCTCAACCTGACCTTGAAGCTGGTAGCATCTGTGGGTGAGGGGTTAAGGGTGAATTGTTCTTGAACAATTTCCATAGGGTACAATATCGGAAGAAAAGAAAAACAGAGTTGTGCTCTTTCCACGGTGTCCTCCAGCTTTTTTATTCAGAAGGGAAAACAACCAGTGGACTTCGCACTAAATAAAGCATACTGCGTTTCCTTCAAAGGGATGGATTTTTGAGCATTAGATGGGGCAGTGGTCAACTCTTCAGTAACTGCCTGTCTCTCAGAAGGGCTGTCTTCATGATCTATGCAGGGGAGAAACTGGACTTTTCCATGTACCATCCCGGCCTTGAAGAGCATGCTGAACAGCAAGGCACTCTTGAGGACAGGAAGACCTATTTCCAGGGCAACAACATCAGTGTCCTCCCAAGATCCCCCTAAACATTTTCTTCCAGAAACAACAAGGAGTCTTGCAGGAGGAAAGCAGTTTTTTCTGAATATAATGTGACTAGATTTAGAGATTCTTCTTGATAAACAGATCTACAGAAGGTATTAAAAAAAAATTCCTTCGAAGGAGAGATTCAAGTCTTTGATCACGATTTTGCACACACCTGCATAGATATTGCTGAACTAGAAACAGCAATTACACTTTTTGCTCCTGTCGAGGTTGGGCAAAGATTTGAATCCTGAACTTATTTTAACATGACCAGTATATGTTCACTTTAGTCTGCTGTTAACAATGACCTGGATAGGGGCACCTGGGTGGCTCAGTCGGTTAAGTGTCTGCCTTCGGCTCAGGTCATGATCTTGGGGTCCTGGGATGGAGTCCCGCATCCGGCTCCCTGCTCAGCGGAGAGCCTGTTTCTCCCTCTCCCTCTGCCCCACCCCCACTTGTGCTTGCTCTCTCTCAAATAAATAAAATCTTTAAAAAAAAAAAAACCAAAACCACAAAACAATGACCTGGATAGATTCAGATTTAGCATATGAATATACAGGTTATAAATGTCACTGCACATTATGAAAATGGCTTTAGTGACCAGGAGGAAAAATGACATCCAGGTAGCAATAAATGAGGGGATTAGTTCAGTCATGGGGTATTTGGAGTCAGGCTTGAGCTGGCTCAGCAATCCTACCTCCAGCAATTACACCAATGTCAGGCTTTCATCATTTTGCATTTTTGCACCTGAAGTGTATAAAAGCAGCTCAGTTCCAAATGACGTACAATTTTACACTCTAAGTCTCATTTGCTCCCAGGGATCCAAAACTAAACCAGCAAAGGTCCTCAGCTGCAAGAAGGAAAAAGCAAAGCAGGTCCTTAATGGCATATGGTGGCAAATTCATTACTTTAAAAAAAATTTGGACGCAGATTTCGTACACAATTTGAAAGTACTTCAGTACTGTGTATTTATGTAAAGTAAAACCATCAGAAATCAAATCACCAACAGTCAGAGGACACCAGACTTTTTTAAAGGAGGAGGCAAAGCGATATGAAGACTAAAGAAGTTTAAGAACCATGAAAATCAATCCTTATGGAGGAGAAAAAGGGGAACATGTAAGCAGTGTAAAAATAGAAGGCGATAACTATCACTTGAGTAGTAAAAAATACATATTTTAAGTTCAACAAAAATCTGATTGTACTTTTGAAGTAGCAGGAGCAGGGAAGGGGGACCAAGGAGAAACCAAAGCTCAGGATTGCTCAGTGAGAGGAACAAAGAATAATAGAACCAAGAAACATGCCAGATTTTTCTTTAAAATGGACAAGGGACTAGAAGAGTTTCTATGTGGCCACAGACCAAGAAATGCTGGATTTTCTCATCTACAAAGTCAAAGACTGGGATAGAGCTCAGGAGAAGAACCAAAGACCAAAATGCAAAAAATACATGGGTAGAGTAAACACAAATTTACCAAATTCTAGCAATTCTTGGAGCTTTATGAAAAAATACAAAAATAAACTCATTTTTCTAAGAATAATTGTGCACTTGTGTATTACGTGTATATACACATATTCTCTAAGTAAATTTTTTAATTTTAAGTTGTTAAAATGGGAGTTTATTGAAGAAAAACAAAGTTGTTCTACATACACTCCTACTGGTTGTGGCTGGCCTCCACAATGCTGCTTAGGTGCTATGATTAGATCTATGGGGCAAAACCAATATTCTTAACTAAATGTGTGAGCTTATAAAAAAGAATGAAGGAATAAATAACACCTCATTGATCAATATTGGTTCTTCACCCTGCAAAAATATATTAAAGTTCACTTCCCCTTAGCTACAAAGCAAGACACCACCTTGAGGAAAATAGAATATAGAGTTTCGAACTTGACATAATTTACATTTAGTGGGTAAAAAAAAAGAAAGAAAGAAAGAAAGAAAGAAAAGAGGGGGAATTATATTAAAGCTTCCCCACACCATGTTCCTTTTTGGGAGACCAACAGACATGTGAACCAGATGCCTTTTTTAAAAAAAACTCTAAAACTTTTCTATCAACATAAAAACGATCTTGTCTCCCGCCCTTAAACCTGCTATCCTAATTCAGTCATTTGCTCACACTTTCTTGCCTTGGCCTACAACCAAGCTTCAAGCTGAATCTGGGTTTTTGTCCATACCACCAATCCAGAACCAAATGGGAGTGGAAAGAGCTAGAGTTTAGCAGATGACGGGCCATCTGGAATAGATCTCTGAGTAAAGTTCCAAGCCTCAGTACTGAGGTCCAATCACCAGAACAGACTTGGAACGAAGACAAAGAAACCACCTGGCAAATGTCGGTGGGATCCAGAGAAAAAAACCGAGGTGGTGGAATTCACCAGGAAACGATGCAGAATGTTGATGCATTTCCTCCAGGAGTTTGCTCCTACTGCACTGTGTAGCCAAGAGCAGTGGGTCTTGTGGGTTAGACAACTGCCCTAAAATGGACTTGGTGCAGGAAGAAACTCTGAGAAGGGGCACAGGGAGAAGGCAGCCTGGGACCCACAGCCTTCTGCTAAACGGTACCTCTTACAGCGCCTACCTTCCTCAAAACTGAGATTCGAGAGGTGATCAAAACATCAGCAATGATCAACAACATGACCATGTCATGAAGCCACGCTGGGAATGAGCAGAGTTCCCATGATGAAGGAGTTGGGGGTGTAGGATGGAGAGGAGACATGCACTGAGGGCTCTGTGTCATCATGAGCAAATCTTCATTCTTGGCTTTCTCAACAGGCTGTGAAGGAGTTTCAAAACACTGATGGTCAAGGTAGTTTCTTAGGCTCTATTTTAGGATTCCTTTAACTGTCATTTAAAAGCTGAGGGGTAGAAAGTCTCTCCTTTTTCTCATGGAGTCCATGAAGTTATGAGTCTCTTCTCTCTTTTGTGGCTTGCCTATCTTCTTTCATAGACCATGCCAAGTCCAACTTCTTTACCTAAGAGTGTGCTTCCCTCCTTTTCTGCTCCTCAGATCTTTTTAAGATATCTAGATAAAGGGGCGCCTGGGTGGCTCAGTTGGTTAAGCGCCCACTCTTGGTTTCGGTTCAGGTCATAATCTTATGGGTGGTGGGATAGAGCCCCGCCGTGGCTCCACACGCAGCAGGGTGTCTGCTTGAAGGTTCTCGCCCTCTGCCCTTCCCCCTCTCACACATGTGCACGCGCTCTCTCACTCACCCAAATAAATAAACCCCTAAAAAAAAAAATGCCTAAATAGATACAGATCCCTCCTTACCCTGCCATTCCTTCAACATATCCAGTACTAAAGTGATCATGTAATCTATGCCATTGGCATTGGGTGGGCAGTTCTGGCATTCAGATGGGGTCTACGTAGTTCAGTCTTGCTTGAGACCCTGTAGAAAACCCTGAGACTTAGAATGAAATGATAATGTGGGTTACACAGGTATATCCATTTGTCAGAATGATCCTGTTAAGACATTTTGATGTATGTAAATTTTATCTCAAAAAACTTAAAAATTATTGAGTAGAGGATCAGGGATGATGTGACGGTAGACATGAAGCAAGAAGGGCAGAATAATAATAGTGGTTGAAGCTGAGTAATTGGCACGTGAGAGTTCATTTTACTATTCTGTTTACATTGTGTATGTTTAAAATTTTACATGATACAAAATTAAAATGATGGTTCTTCCCTCTGTACCATGCCACAGCCATGTACATACATATGTTCATATATATGAGTGTATACACACACACTCACATCCATATTCCATCGGAGTGGAGGCATTTGTTTTAGAGCCATCTGGTCCTGATTTGATCACATGTGGTTGGTTTACTATCATCCAGGGAGGAAGAGAGGGCTTTGACGTCTGTCAGCCTATCCAACACTTTGCACGGGCTTGAGCATTTGGGTATGAAATCATCTTTACCTTTTTCTGATCTCCAGAATGGGAGCTGGACCACTGGAATATGTCTCCTCTGCACTGAGATTTTCAATAGCCCACTTTATATAATCCTCTCGATCCCTCGCCACCATCCAAAACATTCGTCTGCACTCTATTACTCGGGATGAAAATGGAATCTGCAATGTGATATCTCAGGGAATGGCTGGGTATGTGACTAAATACTTTCCCCTAAAACTCACTTCAACTGACAGTCCTCTTAGGGACACTGTTCTTCTCATTCTCGTCTGGTAGTTTATTTCCTTGTCACAGGTACGTTCTTAAATTACCAAAATGCTGTATAATATACGGTTTCTCACCAACTCTCTAGCAGGTTTATTTCACCACTCGACATGGGTTACTTCCCGTCCTGTTTTATTTTTCTCACTTTTTCTGCCTCTTTCTTAATATAATCTCTTAAATTCTCTGGAATAAGTTTTGTAGCAAACATATTTAGTCCATTTCCATGCACAGAGATTTATTCCCTTAAATAGGAAAGGCCACATCCCAGATCTCTTTAAAACGCGTCAGCTTATAAACAGACATTTTAGTGTAAGATAAAATATTTAATGATTTGGAGTAATGAGGGATAGCCTAGTCTGAATTATGGAATATTTAAAAAGAAATATCCTATAAAATAAAAACCACTGCACCCAGTAAAGGCTTACAAATTATTGGAAGTAGGAATGCTTACAGACTTATTCTGATGAATAGACAATAATGTCTTTTAATTAGCATACTAATAACTTTTTGCGTAAATTTTTGCTTCAAAAATACTGGAAACAGCATGCCTTCCTAATGAGGTTGTTCTGTAAGCCTGCTTCCATTATTTATGTTTCATATATCCTTTCTTGTTCTTTAAGTGTAAGATCAACCGGGAAGACCTCTGCCTCCATCTTCATAAATTTGGAGAATCCAGAGTCCAAATTCATAAAGTCCAACTATCATATAATAAAGTGATGTTTTCGAGTAATCATAATCTGAGACTTTAATGTGGTCTGTAGCTATTCCTATTGTTTTTTATATCCACAGATCTCATCATTACCTCAGGTGACTTCATTGCAAAATGTAGAAAAGAAAATTTTGGAGTCCACTAAAATGAGGCACACAGCAAATGATAGGAAATGTCTACTGAACAGCACTGATTTGAGGCCTGGCATCTTGGAGGCAGTTGGGATGGACACCCCTTGGTCGGCTGGGTTTGTGCGGCCAGGCTGCCCACCGCCCTCAGTCCGACTAGCCCTCACCTCAGGTGCCGGGAGCCAGTCACGTTCCACTTTCCTTCCTGTCCACGTGACTCCCTGCGAGCTGACAGCTCTCATACTGGGTAATCCTAGGCCCGGCCATCTTGTTTCTGGCACTTTCCCTTCAGCCAGAAGTGCTTCGACCTTTGTCTCAAGCTGTACATTGGGCCTTCTGTCAAAGTGTTTTAAAGCGCCTTTATCACTGGAACCCAGGGTGGCTCTGAGTCCTTGGACCCAGCTGTGGGGTTTGAGCCCAAGCAGAAGAAGGACCTTAACTAGGCTGATGGCTGTATCACCCCACACAAATAAAATGGTACTTAAAGTGAAGTGTAATGTCCTTGATGCACTAAAACTTGGGCATGCTTCCACATTTGGCTAAAGTGAAGAGTAATGGTTAGACCACAAATTTGCTGCTGCAATTCAGTCCTGAGCACATATGTAGGTATTTCATTAGTAAAAATGTGTCAGAAGTTCGGGTTAAAATGAACTTGATATTTGAGATCAAGAGAAGAGAAGGGAAACACCCAGAAATCCCCAGAGCCCTCTCTTTTCTCATCTAAGCTCCTCTTCATTAGCTACAAGTGGATTTTCCAGATTGTGGATTTTCAGAGACAAATTCCTCTTGTGTTTCCCTCTGTTACCCAGCTCAAACTAATTTGGATATGCCTGAGCAAAATACAATTAGGTAGAGGAATCTGCGGAAGGGAAGGGAAGGGAAGGGAAGGGAAGGGAAGGGAAGGGAAGGGAAGGGAAGGGAAGGGAAGGGAAGGGAAGGGAAGGGAAGGGAAGGGAAGGGAAGGGAAGGAAAAAGGGAAGGGAAGGGAAGGGAAGGAAAAAGGGAAGGAAAGGAAGAAAAACGCTATAGCCCAAGAGTATCATTAAAGTTAGTTTGCATATTTATCTCTGGAATCTCTAAGTCAGTTTCCTAGGTAAATATCCAAGGCTGTTTCTGAAGACATTCCTAGAATTTCATATATATATATATATATATATATATATATATATATATATATATATACACCTGTGCTTTTGTATCTTTGTGGATTTGAAAACTCTCCCAAGGTTCCTGGCTGCCTGAGCATGGGCACTTCAGGGAATGGGGTTATATTTATGCTCCAATATCCAGAGTGGGTATTCCGGGTACAGGGACTGTACTTGAATCAAAGGGCTCAGCAAATTTGCCTTCTAATCTGAACCCAATGAAAAGAAATCCAAGAAGAGCTACAAATGGGACACTTGGGGGAGCAGAAAAGGAAGGAAACATGTTTCTAGCACCTACCAGCAACCACACATGGAGCTAAGCATTTCACATACATGATTGTAATAAATCCAACTTGCCCTCTCCAATCCTGCCATCCGCCATTAAACAGAGTGAAAACCAGGGCTCACTCATGTGAAACAGTGAGTAAGTGATGGAGCCTGGAGTCACACTCCAGCCGGCACTGTGGAGTCATGCAGATTTGCTTGTCTGGGCGACCCCATGAACACTAGGTTTCTAGTAATAGATTAATGGCAGACTGCAAGGACATTTCAGATAGTGTGCCACCAAACATTTCTTGGAAGATGTTTCCTGCTCCACTTTTTTAGTTTCTTGATCAAAGGTAAACTCACCTAATTTCCATATGCTTGTATATGATACCTATGAGAAGGATACTAAATTTCTAGGTGACTAAATCAGGGTTACAGAAAATACTCACAGGCTGGAGTAATGACCTGAATGAAATAAGATGTTACTTTGGGGAGGGAAATGTAAGGGCTATGTATAGGTTCAAAAAACCAGTTGTACACATACAGAAGAGGTGATATATATATACAATGGAATATTATTCAGACATTAAAAAAAGAATGAGATCTTGTCATTTGTGGCGACACGGACAGGGTATTGTGCTAAGTGAGATTAAGTCAGACAGAGAAAGACAAATACCATATAATTTCACGTATATGTGGAATCTAAAAAACAAAACAAATGAACAAACAAACAACAGTAAAAATAGAAAGACTCATATATAGAGAGAACAAACTGGTGTTTGCTGAAGGGGAGGGGGTGGGGGGATGGACAAAAGAGGTGAAGAGAATTAAAAGGTACAAACTTCCAGTTACAAAGTAAGTAAGTCCTGTGACTGAAAAATACAGCATAGGGGATATAGTCAATAGTATTGCAACAACTTTGTATAGTGGTAACTACATTTATGGTGGTAAGCGTTTTATAATGTATAAAATTGTCAAATCACTGTGTTGTACACCTGAAACTAATATGTCAGCTACACTTCAACTAAAAATTTATTTTTTATTTTATTTTATTTTATTTATTTTTTTTTTTAAAGATTTTATTTATTTATTTAATTGACAGAGAGAGACAGCAAGAGAGGGAACACAAGCAGGGGGAATGGGAGAGGGAGAAGCAGGCTTCCCGCCGAGCAGGGAGCCCGATGCGGGGCTCGATCCCAGGACCCCGGGATCATGACCTGAGCCGAAGGCAGTCGCTTAACCAACTGAGCCACCCAGGCGCCCCTACACTTCAACTAAAAATTTAAAAACTCAAATTCAAAAGTTTTTAAAAACCAATTGTACAATAATACACGAGAGACGAAGTTTAAAAACAACCACTACAGAAAAAGTTTTAGTCCACAATGGAGTCAGAACAAGTTCATAGGGTCATGAGGGTATACACCTATGATTCTAAGCTGTATTAAAAGATGTACAAGATCTCCAATAAGGGTGATGATATCCTCATTGCAATGTGCATTGATCAGATTAGAGCCTTAAAAAACATTGCATTCATTCAGTAAATATTTACTGAATGCCGTCTAGGTACAGATACTGGGCTGGGCCTCAGGGATCTGACGGGGAACAAAACAGACACTGTCCCTGTCATCATGAAGCTTAATAGTCCAGCAAATGCAGGCAGAGTGAAGTACACTTAGAGAATAAAACAGAACTTAAAATGATGTCTCAGAGAACATAAAAAGAATGGAGAATTTTTAGCCTTGAGAAAAGTCTTCTCGTGAAGAGCTTTTGGAAGGTTGATGGGAAAAACCATGTTTTATGGTAGATTTTAAAATATTCCAAATACGTTCTTGCCCTCTCTGTGAAAGGATTATACATCCCTGGTCCACCACTGTTAGGCTTGGCCGTGAACTTGTGATGGTCCTCCTCCCCTCCCCAGGCCCCAAAGCAGTCCCGTGACTTGCTCTGGCCAATGAAATGCAGGCAGAAGTAGCTAGGTAGAGAAAAGTTCGCTAACCAAATTAAAGCTGGCTGTTCCTCCTTGTTTGAGTGGGAAGATGATCCACTGAGTGGATTGGTTTCAAGCAGTAACAGAATATTCAGTTTATAACCCAAAGAAAGAGCTCCTTTTACCAAACGTGTTACTTTGGCCAAAACCAGCAGTGAGGTTAAGTTTACTAATAAGTCCAATAGAAGTGTTCAAGGCTGCATTCTAATCGTTACTATTTCTCAAAATTAGGTGGCCCACCTATCATTAACACATATTAGTGTTGCCAATTTCACTCTAATTGTGGGCTTGATTCCACTTGTTCAGATCAATTTTATTGATATATAAAGACACCAACAATGTATCACATGCAGTTTCAGTTAAAAGTTTAGTGATGGGGCCGGAAATGAAAAATTGATGCTTGGCTTTATTACTAATGCTGTTTACTCTGGCACAGTAATCTGCTTCTACTTAAGTGTCCAGTATTAGGAAATGAGTTATCATTGGTGACCTCGAAGTGAAATTATAAAGCTGTCAGATAACTTGGTGAATGACTTGTATGTGAAAAAGGAGGAGGATGATGTGCTTCCTTTCCTTCATTCTGCTCAATACTTGGGCTTTTAGTATGCACTAAAGCCCCTTCGGAAACTCATCATATATTTCTTGCAATTAAGAACTTCTGCTTCTAAAAGAGACTATAGAGTGAACTTCAGTTAGGCTTTGCTTTCTGAGAGCATGCTCTGCTAGCCACCCCCTTTCATTTACTCCTCATTCTTGCAGACAATTTAAATTAGGAATCATTTTATGACCACCTGAGCAAGTTGTCTTTCTTCTTAGGAGAAGATACTGCCCCAGAAGTCCCTGCTGGGTTGGAGAGGTGTCTCAACTCCAGATCTCTCTACCTGCCATGATGACAAGGGGTAAGGTGTCCCTTTTTCACATTATCACTGGCTAAGACTGAGCGTAAGCGGCAGACACCTCAGGCTTATTTTGAAAGCCTTCACAAAGGATACTAGGATACTAGAAAACATGGTCTCCTATTTTATAGCCCGGTTGGAGAGATGAAAGGAACATAAAAGATGTTTAAAAAGAAAGTGAAAGACAAAAGATTCTGATAATAGTTCAGGACAAAAGAGTTGATCAGCCACTCTTTTCAAATAACTTACATCAAAAATAATTGCATTCATGTTCAGAAGAGGACGTGCTTATAGTAAAACAGGGTAGTAATGGAGAGTTACTTGATAAAGATGGATCTTGAAAGGGGATTTGAGAGGACAGGAGAGGGTTCATTCCGGGGAGATAGAACATGAGTGAGAGGCAAGGGGCGCAGGCAGGACCAGGCATCCACTATTCTGGCTGTGGCATCTAGCGTGGCGCCTCACCCACAGCAGGACCTGCAAAATGCTGGCTCAGAAAGGGAGCACGTGGGGCGCCTGCGTGGCTCAGTCAGTTAAGTGTCTGCCTTCAGGTCAGGTCATGATCCCGGAGTCCTGGGATCGAGCCCCGCATCGGGCTCCCTGCTCAGCAGGGAGTCTGCTTCTCCCTCTTCCTCCCCCTGCTTGCTCTCTCTCTCAAATAAATAAAATCTTAAAAAAAAAAGCCGGGGGGACACTCTTAGAAATGACACCAAAATGACTGCACTTGGCTCTAATTGTGAAAACTTTCATACCTAGGCTATGGAGTTTGGGCTTTATCTTTTGAAAAGGGGGGATGTGTACTGTCCCAGGGTCCAGGCAGGCAGCCTGTGTGGAGGTGTTTTCTCAGCCCAAACTTATCAGTCTTCACACCTATCTGCCTTCCAAGGCTGCCATCCGCTGAAGCTACCTTACCTCCCCCAGACATCTCTGAGCATTTATTATCCGTAGAAATCATCAGGCAATTAACTAGGCATGATCTTTTATATGTCCTTGTGATGGTTAATTTTGTCAACCTGACTGGGCCACAACATGCCCAGATATTGGTCAAACACATTTTGGGGTGTTTCTGTTAGAGCGTTTTGGGATGAGATTAACATTTGAATAGGTAGACTGAATAAAACAAATTGCCCTCCTTAACTTGTGTAAGCCTCTTCCCAAACAGTTAAAGGCCTGAATAGAACAAAAAGGCTGACCCTCCCCCAGTAATAGAGAATTCTTCCAGCCTGATAGCATTCTAACTGGAATATTGCCTCTTTCCTGCCTTGGACTTGAACTGAAACATCAGCTCTTCCTGAGTCTTGAGCCTGCTAGCCTTTGTATCGAACTATACCATCAGCTCTTCTGGGTCTCCAGCTTGCCAGCTCATCCTACAGATTGTGGGACTTGTCATACTCCATAATCACACGAGCCAATTCCTTATAATAATCTCTTAGTCATATATATAGATATAGATATAGATATAGATATAGATATAGATATGAATATATCTCAATCTCATATATATATATATGTCGGTTCTGTTTCTCTGGAGAACTCTAATATAGTCCTATTCTCTTGTCTTAAAACTGTTACTAAAACTCTTTTATGTTATTTAGCCTTTCTGCATGCTTTCATCCTGCCTTTCCCACCCGGTTGTAAACTTGCTGAGGTCTGAGACTGGTAGTCTTCACCAACTGTAGCCCTGTTCGGGAGTGAATGGAGGCATGGGCGTGGAGGGCTGCAGGTCTAGCACATACGGTTGTGCGGATTATGCCCTGCACAAGCTCTCAACCGAGAGGGCAAGTGAGGCAAAAATCCAGCCAAGGTCCAGCTATCAAGAGTTCTCCTGGAATAGGGCTGTGCCCACCTGGAGGAAGAGACCCTGTTCCTATTTCTCTGGCACTGAATGGGCTGGCGGAGACCCCGGGCAGCAGTGTTTCCTGGAAGACCCAAGCACGGGCTATGTGAGCGTCCCAGAATCATGGAGATTGTCCACTCTGCCCAACATTCCACAGGACTCACCTAACTCTACCTTACAATGGCCAGGGCTAAGTCTCAGAAATTGGCATAAAATTTTCATGAAATGCCCTAAACAAAAGTGTTCCTTCAGTTGACGTGGGATGAGGACTATATACCTTATACTAATGATCAAGTTCCCACCATTTCAATACAGATGGTCCCCAGCTTAGGACGTTTCGACTTCACTTTCTGACTTTACGATGGTACAAAAGCAATACACAGCAGTAGAAACTGTACTTCGAAGTTTGAATCTTTTATCTTTTCTGGGGCTAGCAATATGGGGTTCAGTACTCTCTGTGGATGCGGCACGGTGGCGACCACAGCTCCCAGTCAGCCACACCATCACCGGGGGGAAACGACCAACACATTTGCAACCGCTCTGTACCCATATGACCATTCGGTTTTTCACTCTCAGTTCAGTATTCAATTACATGAGATATTCAACACCTTATTATAAAATAGGCTTTGTGTTTGATTATATTGCCCAACTGTAGACTGATGTCAGTGTGCTGAGCAGGTTTAAGATAGGCTAAGCTAAACTGTGATGTTTGGTAAGTTACATGTATTAGACATACTTTTAACTTACAATGTTTTCAATTTACAGTGGGTGTTATCAGGATGTAATCCCACCATAAGACCTATATTTAATTTATGAATTTACTTTTTTTTTTTTTTAAAGATTTTATTTATTTATTTGAGAGAGAGAGAATGAGAGAGAGCACATGAGAGGGGGGAGGGTCAGAGGGAGAAGCAGACTCCCTGCCGAGCAGGGAGCCCGATGCGGGACTCGATCCAGGGACTCCAGGATCATGACCTGAGCCGAAGGCAGTTGCTTAACCAACTGAGCCACCCAGGCGCCCCTAATTTATGAATTTATTATCTGTATTGAACTTATTGAGTAGCTCACAGAATCACCCAAAAGACTAGAAAATCACACTCAGAAAACAGGTAGGAAAGATGTGTGTCCGGTAAGAGCCAGGACAAGAAGCAAAATGACACACTGAACCAGCCCAGCAAGGGCATCCCGGCCATAGCCGTTGAACCCTGGGTGCCTCCCCGTCCCCAGCCATTACCAGCACATTCCCTAAACTGGTTTCTCCACCACTCCTGCTTCTTTGTACCACTACCCCTGGATACCGGTTGTGTACAAGAAACTACTTAGTGTGTATAGAATAGAAAATCGCGGTCGTTTATTTCAACTTCATCTAAACTCTTCAGTGGGAGGTTCTGTGTTAAATATAAATGCTCTCAGCTCCCTAACCTCAGGCAAGAACCCACCACATACAGCATTTCATGGAGACTGAGCACCTCACAGAACTCAGATGAAAAGCATTAAATCGGGCTGAGTTCATACACAGGGAACAAGTGAATTCTCAAACAGGAAAACAGTTTTCAGCCAGTCTCCTTAATTCTGACAGGTCCTACGTTGCTAGAATCTGCATTAATAACAAATACAAAGCAATCATGAACACATATTTAGCAAACTGCTTCAAAAATACTCAAAAGTTTTCTCTGTTCTACCCTTCACAGGCATCCTGATGATGAAGCTAGCAAGCACTTTTTAACAGAAGGAAAGAGCCCAGACTGTCTCGTTGGTTTCACTTTTGAACTTGTACAAAAGCCCATAGTACTTTTTGAAGTCTGAAATATATATAAAACACCAAGGGTATTTTCTGTCTTGAAGTCTATTGTCACAAATGTAGAAGACATTGTTAAGGCTCCTGCCCACTTTGTAGATTCCTAGCCACTAAACAGGAAGCCTCCATAAAGAATTGTTGACTGAATATGTAAATGAATAATAGTATCTCAACAATGATGTGTGGATAAAACAAGATAATATTAGTGAAAATATTTGGAATTCTTAAGAAAATGTGCTAAGTAAATTGAAGGCAAGAGTATTAAAGAGTACTTTTTAAACAAAATGATGGATAGTAAAGAATACCATGAATCTTACAAATAACATTTCGTTTTTGTTTTAAAGGAGTCATATCAATATAGACCTTGTTCTTATTTTCTAAAATCAGGAGAATGACTTCTGTTGTCTCAAGCCCTTTGCTTATCCTGGGGCAGTGGGTGAGAGCCTGGTTCTTACACTCCATGTTTTCATTATACCCCTGAGGTGAACCATTAAAAAGTGTTAAAATCCTTATTAATAAAACCAACCCTAGATGGAAGTGTTCCTCAAGGACGTTTCTTTTTCTTCTTTTTCTCCTTCTGCTCCTTTTCCTCCTACTCCTCTCCTCCTCCTTCTCCTCCACCCCGCCTTTTTTAAGAGAGGGACAGAGTGGGGAGGGGCAGAGGGAGAGGGAGTGAATCTTAAGCAAGGTTCACATCCAACACGGAGCCTGACTGAGCCACCCGGGTGCCCCCCTCAGGGACCTTTCATCTCTGCTCTCTTTGATCCTGGTGTCCAGATCTCTTGCTATTTGTGACCTTTCCCATCAGGCCTCACTCTCAGTAAATCTCCAGAGCCTTTAAGGGCTAACAATTGCTGTTTTGACCATCTCTGTGGGTTTTGATTTTCATTCTGAAAAGCCTTCAATATAGAGAAGAGATCATTTGGAGCTAAAGGCAGCTGACATCACACCACCTATGCTACATTTTCCTAGGGTGCTACTAATAGATATTACAAGGTTACCTTTCTGTCTAAACGAGTACCAGCATGAAGGAGACTTGAAAATCAATTCAACCAGAACAGTGTCTCAAAGTGCCACCCTCCCATGGGAAGAGGGATCCTAGAGATTCCTAGAGGAAAACCCCCAGGTTCTGATAGACTAGAACCTTCTGGGCAATTTTAAGGTAATGACCCCTCTGCCCTGAGAAGTCCTATGTACTTGTTTGTTTACTGTAATTGGTCTATACTACTCAGAGTGTTGTCATTTGCCCATGTGTTATAGGTCAATGACAGGTAAGAACAGAAATAGAGAGCAAGCATTGAAAAAATTTTAAAGCAATTTGACAGAGCTGCTGAATATAATAATAACAAATTGCCTTTTGCATTGTTTGTCTTTTATTTTTCTACTGATTTTTATTGTATTTTATAAAAGTATGGATCTACAGAATATTGGAATTTTTTTAATGGTCCTTCACCACAGATTGATAAGCACTGATCTAAAAAAAAAAAACTAGAAATGAAAATGAATTACTTGCAGTGATACTCAAGAGTGCTATATTAGATAATTTCTGATGATTTTTAAGTAGAGATTTGCTTTAAAGAAATAGTAATAAATGGGTATATGTGTTTGTATGAAATGTATTGTCATCACTTATATACTCATTACCTAGCAATACTAGAAGTATGAAACACACTCCAGCCCAACAAATACACTACAGAGAGGTGAATTCTTTTCCAACTCTAAGGAAGATCTAAGAAGATGATAATAGTAATGGATGCCATTTGGACTCTGCCATTAAAATAACAGAAACATCTGCCTTTTCGAGCTAGAAGTTGAGAATATTATTGTTTATCTGGCACTGAATGTTTCTTCATAATGGCTCCGGGGAAGCTGTGCTCATCCCCTATGGCCTCTGGCTGGCACTGGAAGGCCATCTCGGCTTACAGTAAAGCATAAGAGGACATGTCAGGTCTTGGCCCTGCTGTCTTCCCTTCCCCACACCTGTTACCAAGCTATTTTGTTGGCAGGAGAAAGGTGGGGTGGTCCGAGTAGAGGGCAAATAAAGTTACTGTCATCACTGTGGCTGAATAAGAAGTAGGAAAAGCTGGGCAGCATTTCCTAAAGAATGTCTCAGTCCTCTCTTGTGATCACCTGCATTGAAGGGTTATGTCCTATGATTTGCAAACTTTCTCTGTCTCTCTCTCTCTTTTCTTTCCGATTTTCCATTTCCTGTTAAGCTAAGAGCAGTCCTCATCACCTCTTGGTACAACTAGAGAAATCAAACCTATCCCATGCAATACAACCAAGAGTCACAAGCTTAGGAAGAGCAGGTACAAAATCAGATGACTTCATGGGTATTTCTGGCATCTGGATACATTTTTATTGATCTCTGTTCAAAAGAGAAATGGTTCACTGATCCACTCCTACACTGGCACAAAAAATTTCATCCCAGAAATGAGCTCAATTTTTTCCTTGGACTGGGCCATAGTTAATAATTCTAGTAGAAATTCTATCAGATGATGTTAGATTTTTAGAGTAATTCAAGGTAATTCCTTGAATGAGTTGATGGTGTGACTGAGGAAGGGAACAGAGGTGTGAGCTACTGCAAATATGTTTCCTCATCAGTCTACCTTAATACACAAAATTCCACCATTAAAATATTCCCTTTTGCCTTAGTCAGCTCAGGCCACCATAATAAAATACCAGAAATGGGGTAGCTTGAACAACAGAACTTATTTCTCACACTTCTGGAGACTGGGAAGTCTAAGATCAAGGTGCCGACAAGGTAGGTTTCATTCTGAGGCTTCTTCTCATGGCTAGCTGGTGGTAGGACTCTCCTTGTGTGCTCACATGCACAGGGTATGTCTGCAGTGGGTGCCGGGGAATTCTCTGGGGTCTCTCATAAGGGCACTAATCCCATGATAGGGGGCCCCACACTCTCATGACCTCATCTAATCCTAATTATCTTCCAAAAGCTTCAGATACCATCATATTGGGAGTTAGAACTTCAAGACAGGAATTTGGCGGGGGGGTCTCCAACATTCAGTCCATAACACCTTTGAATTATGAAAATATATCCACAATATCTTTTAAAATAAAACATTTGATTGATTTGATTACCTAATTCTTATAAAGTTGAAGGGGCTTTTTTATTTGTTTTTCAACTATTATCACAGCATATGGGGCAAGGAATGGAGAAATAATATGCAACGGCAAAAAAGCATTAAATACCTAAGCTTGGAAGAAAAGGCAAAAAAGAAAAACAAAAAAATTGTGATTTAAAGGGCTCCTGGTGGTTCAGGTGGCCGGGCGTCTGCCTTTGGCTCAGGTCATGATCTCAGGGTCCTGGGATCGAGCCCCACGTTGGGTTCTCTGCTTCGGGGAAGGACCCGTGTTGATGTGGAGGCAGAATTTGTAGAATTATTTCCCGAGGAGGCGTGGTCAGAATGAGAAGGGGGGCAAGGTGGGGCATCACCCCGTGACAGAAACAGCAGTGCAACAAAACTGCTCTCCGCTGTCTGCTGTACTCGTTAAGTGGCCTTTATTGTTTTGGCTGAGAAAGGCCAATTAATCACCCAAAGTGTTATCTGACAGTAATTAACAATCAGCAGCAACAAAATATCCGTAAGAGCTCAGAACAACAAAAGGTTTTGTTTGGTTGGTTTTTGTCTGTTTTCTCTTTCCAAACACCATTGAAAAAGGAGTCATTGGCATTTCCTTTTATTGCTTCATTCGTGACTTTTGGCCCCGAGGAAGGGGTGAGAAAAATAGAAGGGTAGGGCCACCGCTGGCCTAAGCAGACCCACAGGTAATGAATACAGCCCCCCTCCCCTGGCGGGATCATATCTTAACAAGGCGCTCCAGTGTTTCCGGACAAATCCTGGTGAGAAAGGACAGAAGAAAGGTAGGCAGCGTGGGCCATCCCTCTGCCTGAACGGGGTCTAATAAATCCCAGAATTGGTGAAGGGGGAAAAGGAGGATTCCTAAACTGAGGTCCCATTCTGGGTGACAGGAATATGTAACACCTGTCCTTGAGATTTCCCCAAGTACTTCCCCACCCTGCAAAGATTTAAAAACACACAAACCTATGATCCTTTATTTAATGCAAGTTTTGGAATTAATGTTCCCACCACAAATATGAGGAGATTTTGCCAGTGTGTGGATCTCCCCCAAACAGAACTCTTAAGTATTCCCAGAGACTCTGTCTTATATGGTCCTTTTCTGCCTCCCACATGGCCCTCACCCACACCGTCTACAAGGCGGGCCTTGTTGCTAAGTCTTCGTGTAAATCTGTGTACTCTTGTGAAACACAACCTTTCAGTATTGAGGTCTTCTCGGATCCTTCCCATGGAAGGTTCGGCCAGAGCTCCAGCCAGGCCCTCCAACCTGACTGCTGCAGGGCTGGGGTTTTTATATCTGGTTCTTCCCTATGGGCAGCAATCTCTGGCTCTAGCCTCAACATTCTCTGTCTGCTGCATTGATAAACTGTAGGTCTTGAGCCCTCTTTGTGAGAAGGGTCACATCTTGCTTGAAAGAAAAGATGAAAATGGGTTCCCTTCATGACGTAAAGAGTGTGCCCCACCACTGAACAGACCTGCTTCCTCAGCTGCGGGAGTTAAGGATGCCACCGTTTAACCACTTCCCCTTCAGTCTCGGTGGGTGAGGATCGCAGGTTCTTGTGGTCTTGGGAACGCTGAACTATCTGTCCCTCTCCTGCCCTTGAGTCAGTCAGTCTCATCTTCAGTAGTTCCAGGGACAGAAATCTCTGAAGGCCGCTCCTTCTCCTCTTGTTCTTGGCTCCAGAAGGATCTTCATGAAACAGAGTCAAAACATGTTTCTGGAACATTCAGTCATTTGTTCCAATACTGCCTTCTGGAATGACACATCATGAATCTATTTTCTTGTATGTCATGGTCCCCCTAAACGCCGGAAGGCATTCCTTACAGTTCATTCTCCTCCTCCCCATTACACTAGCCTTTTCCTCTCCAAGCCAAATATACCCCTGGTCCCTTCAACTGTTCTATAATAAGATTTCCAGACTCTTTACCCTTCTGGGGGTAAATTTGCCCCCTTTGGGAACATTTCATGTTGTAAATTCCCACTGGGACAGTTTTTTCCGGAAGAGAACCCAATAGCCCATGTGCAGTATGACCAGCACAGAGAAGTCACCATGATTTCTACTCCTCCCTAACCCGGATGCTAGACCACAGGTGGCCCAAAGGTTTTACTCATCCCACGACTGTACCTCAGCTCTGTTTCATGCTGGGAAGAGCAGCTGCCTCTGAAGGATGGGGGAGGGGGGCTCCAGTTTCTCTGGAAAAAGTCAGAGGAGCCGACTGAAAGAACAGGTGGCCATAGGACAGGGCTGACTTTCAATGCCCAGCCCCCCATGACTGGGGCGGGGGGAGGGAGCAGCTGGAATGGAGGACAGATGTTGGTCGTTGGAGTCATGAAGGTAAGGAACAAGTCAGGAGACAGTGGCCGGGAAGCCTCGCTGCATCACCTGGGAAGGTTTTTTTTTTTTTTTTTTTTAAAGATTTTATTTATTTATTTGACAGAGAGACATAGCGAGAGAGGGAACACAAGCAGGGGGAGCGGGAGAGGGAGAAGCAGGCTTCCCGCAGAGCAGGGAGCCCGACGCGGGGCTCGATCCCAGGACCCTGGGATCATGACCTGAGCTGAAGGCAGACGCTTAACGACTGAGCCACCCAGGCGCCCCACACCTGGGGAGTTTAAAAAAAATACTGACACCCAAGCCCTCTTGCCAAAATGCTGACCGCTTGGGGCTCTGCTGTTCCATGTTTCTTGTTTTTTTAATTGTAAAACACATGTACATAAGATTTTCCATTTGTGCCATTTTTAAATGTACAGTTCAGTGACATTAAGTGCATTCACACTGTTGCACAACCATCACCACCATCAGCTCCAGAACTTTCTCATTCTCCTCAACTGAAACTCTGTGCCATTAAATACTCACTCCCCATCCCCCTCCCACCCCCACCGCCCCTGGCAACCAGCATTCCACTATCTGTCTATGAATGGACTTTCCTACGGACTTCATTCCAGGCACCTCAACACTGGTATTGTTCTAAAGCTTCCTTGATAATTCCAGTATGCAGTCACCGTTGAGAACTAGGGGGGTCCGACGCTGGCTGTTGCAGCCATGTGGATACGAAGTGTCCCAGGGTCATGCTAGTCCTTGTGGAGAGGAAGAAGATTGTGAGGCAGAGGGTCTTCAGTAAATGTGCTGCTTGGGTGGGAAGGCGAGGTGACTAGGTGATAGAAATTGGGTAGGGAAAAGGACCTCAGGGGCCTCAAAGAAGCCGGGTTTTTACACAAGGCTTGAGCCTAGGGATGGAAGTGTGAATCGAGATGGGGTAGAGATTTAAACCCAGGGCTGATGGCAAAAACCAGCCTTCTTCTGCTATGCCGGTGGTTCAACTCATTAATAAATATTCATTGAGTATCTGTGATGTGCTAAGCAATGCTCCAGGCATAAATTTCCTGCCCATGTGGAGTTTATATGCCATCAAGAAATCAGATAATATTCATGAAAATAAATAGGTAACGAAGAAATTTTAGGTTGTAAAATGAAACAGGAACCAGGTAGAGAGTGAACTGGGATTGGCAGAAAGGCTTCTCTGAGGAGATGATCCTTAAGGAGAGACCTGACTGATGAAACACAGGCTGTCGAGTCAGATGCAAAGGAATTGGGCAAGCACCAAGGCCCTGAGACAGAAACAAGCCTGGTGTGCTCAAAGGCTGCAAGAAAAAGCTGGGACAGCTTGCTCATAGGGAGGCAGAGAGTGAGCCATGAACCGAGGTAGCCAGGAACCAGATCGAGGGCTTGCAGGCCAAGGTGAGAAATTTGGGATCAATTGTCCCACGTGACCGTAAGATGAGCCTGGCTGCTCTGAGAAGAAAGAATGGGGCAGGAGTGGAGGCAGGGAGACCAGGGTGGTAATGGCAGTAGCCCAGAGGAGAGTGATGTTGATTTAGACCAGGGTTAGCAGGGTGGCAGTGGTGAGAAGTAGTAGAATCATAATTTCCTTCGGAGGCAAAACCAATATAGGATTTGAGGGCAAGAGGAATGACTCCTAAATTTTGGACAAGCATCTAGATGGATGGTGGTATCCTTTACTGAAGGAAGAGGAGATGGGGGGCAGGGGGAATAAAGTGCTCTATTTTAGGCCAATTACCTTTGAGATTCTTATTAGACATCCAAGTGGAGATGTTGAGGAAGCTGTTGGGTATAAAAGTCCAGAGTCAGGAGAGAGGTCAGGTCTAAAGAGCAGACTTGTGGGGGAATTGAGAATCACCTGGAGATCTGTTTCAAGTGGTGATTCCCAGGCCCCTCCCCTTAGTGATTCCCTAGGTCCAGCGTGGGTGGAATTTGCACCTCTAATTAGCTCCCCAGATGGTTCTGTAAAATCCCACACTCTACCATTCGACTTCCTCTGGTTGACACTAATCCATTAAGCAACTCTTTGGCCACTTGACTATATATTCTTTCATCTTATTCAGATATTTTCAATCCTTTTCCATTAAAAATGTAATACTGAATTATTATATGTCAATGTTATTATATATTGTTATCAGTAATATATTCTAATGTAACATTATATAATATTTATTATGTGGTATTTCTGTCTTAGTCCGTTCAGGCTGCTATAACAAAATACCATAGGCTGGGTGGCTTAAACCACAGACATTTGTTTCTCACCATTCTGGAGGCCCCAGTTCCAGATACTATCATACTAGGGGTTAGGTTTCAACATATGAATTTGGGTGGGGGCGGGACAGAAACATTCAGTCTATGGCAATAATCATATATTAGTATAATATGTAATATATTGACTATATAATAATGTTTTAATTTAATGGTGTAATTATTATATATAAATATATTTCCCGTATTTGTCCATATTTTTCACAAAAAATATGAAAAAAATTAAATGCTCTTTAGGAAAGTAGGCATACTTTATCTCTGGAATTCCCTTCTCTGTTCAATTTCTAACTTAAAGGAAAAGAGAGGAGAAAGACGGAAGAAGAGAAGGAGAGTGACCAGAGGGAGGGAGGCAAGAGGGTTAGTTGCACTGAATTGAATTATTCTTATGAATCCATATAGTTCCCTAATAAACTAGACTTTTTCTACTCCTAAGGGCTCACACTCCATGTTAGAATCTGTTCCGAAATGAGGCAGAAGATCAGCAGTCTTGGTCTTCTATATTTGTCAGAATTCTCCTTTTTAAAATCAAGACAGACTTGTCCTCCAATTTTTTGCCACCTCTGCCATCCTCCACGATTTCTCAAAAATGCTTGACCAGTTCAGTTATCCCCCCACCCACACTTGCAAATTACTTCCCCTCCAGCTCTGGTGCATCGGCTGGGCCTGGACACCCCAATGGGCGCCCTTCTCTGAGGCAGCTTGCTGGTCTCCCAGGAGCACCAGCACCCCCACCAATGCGTCCCTTCAGGGCCTTGCTGTGCGAAGCCCATTCTCCTTGAGAGAAACCCAGAAGGTCGTGGGACAAGCCAGTCTGCTCCACACCAGGGCTTCCCACTCAGCAGGTGTCCCTTTCATTTTGCTCCCCACTGACAAAAAAAACCCCTCCTTTTCATTGTGCTTTCTGGGTTCATTTTCCTTACAAGGTGGGGGAGGGGGGTACTTTGATTTCATTGGGCCTTTCTTTGCTTTGTGTTGTATTTGCAACCCCCAACGTCGCCCTCCTGACACCATTCCCCCGGCATCACACCACATTCTTGTGTGCATCTTTGGCTGTACACCCCTCTTTCCAGGTGGTGTGCATATCTTTTTAATGGCCCCTCTAACTTCCAGGCACCTACACATGTGAATTATCACCAAAGCACATGTCTGAAGGTATCCTGATTTCAGAGTGAACGTTCAGAAACCATTATGGGATGATTGACAGGTCCAGCTTTTCCACACAGGCCTGGCCAGGAAGCCTTGCACAAGGTTGTCAGCATTATTCAACAGTCTCTGTCGCTGTTTAGATGACTGCTCAGGTGAGGTCAGGGGGAGATAGGACTCGGGTCCAGGGCGACTGACCTCAATATCTCCCCAAGGCTGGTTTAATGATGAAGATAAAAGGAATTCTGGAAACAAAGTTCCGGGAGGTTTTGTGGTAAAATAAATGATGGCGGTGAATGGGGACATGCACTTGTCATTAAAAGTGGCATGTTTATGGGGTGCTAACACAGTTTACGGGGTGCATGCCTGCAAGTACCAGCCAGATCCATGCTTTGCCTAATGTTTTCAGCCTTTTCCCAGAGGTTTGGACAATACAGCCACGATGAAGCTGCCAGGGGAATTCCTCTGGTTGAGGGTTGGTGTTATATTTAACCACTGGTCCTGGCCACGGCTAGCATTCCAAGCATGAGAGGGCTTTCTCTTTCGTTGTGATCCCGGGACAAGGACCGCCACGTCACACGGTTCCAGGGGGCCTCACTCACATGGTGCTCTAGGTTGTGTCTCGGAGGGCACCATTCCCACCCGAGGGCATGGCACCCCTTGGCGTTGTGCTATCCAGAGGCCCCCCCCATGGGACCCTAGCCTTACCCTACACCTCTTATCCGACCTCTTCCCATTCCATGATCACACCTCAGTCAGCTACTGAGCTTACAAGCACCTTACCCCGGAGAGCACAGCATCATATTTCAAGTCCAAAAGGCAGCTATAACATTGACTTCCATGGAGATAGTATTTTACAGCCCACCAGGGGCACTCGGTCCCAGCACACATCTCAAAAAAATTCCTGTGTGGCAGGGACCATAAAGCAGGCACAATTTTATCCACTGTTTTATCCAGAGAGCTCCAGCAATTCTCATTCAAAGCTATAGAGTTCCACAGCCTTGGGCCTGGCTTTCTCCAACTCTGTCCAGTTCTCTTTCCATCACCCCCAGCTGCCAAGTTTGGTCTAGTTGAATGCAGAACCCAGACTTCTATTTTTAGATCTAGACTGTGGAATCCCTGCTTTCTGGAATTCCACCAATGAGGTTACTCCTTTAATTTGGATGTTGGCTTTTTATTAATAAGGAAATTCATGGCTTTGCCACTGTATCTTCCTTAGTCGCTATATTATTTAAGACCTCCAGGACTCTATGTAGCATAAACCCAGTTTGAGCTAGCTCTTTTACAAAAGGAGCCATTCTGGAGTATCTCACTGAGCTCAAAGTAGAGAATGCCACTGGGTCTCAAACATAAGCTGGAAGGAAGAATCAGTCTCTGCTCTTTCTGTGTACATGTTTTATTCTTTCCTAAAGTATCTCTCTTTGCCCTGCCTCTCAGTCCTCATGATGAGGCACAATCCCCAAAACCTCTAGGGATTTCTGTTTTGAAATGCAGTTGCTTCAAGAAAGATCCACTCGCTCCTTCTGTCCCAACACCAACTCTCTTTGGGAAGTGAGTACGTGGCCCAGCTTTGGTCAAGTGCCCACCACTGCACAACTCGAGTACAGCTTGACTGAGCAAGTTATGTTGCGCACATATAACAATGTAGCGAGCCCCAGAAAATGGGAAGCAGGAAGGGGTGGAAGGCGGGGAGAGGAACTGACAAGGTCCTCATGGTCAGAAATATTCCTGACAAAGCCCCTGACCTTCATATTCAGGCTGGTCCTATACCAGGCCTGTATCCCTGAGCAGAGCTCCATCCAAATTCCTACTCCAGTTTCTGGACTAGACCCTCTTTCCTGCCCATATTACCCTGCCCCACCATACCCCATTAATCTTAATTCTCCCTATACTAATTGAACTCCATATTCTTTCTGGCCAAGCACTCAGACCATAGACAAAAGGACTCCACATTCACCTCTGCCTTCCCAGGCCCATCCTCCACCACTGGCTTTGTATCCCCAGAGCCACTGGGCCATTGCTCAACGTGTTCTCTGCAGCCCCAGCCAACAGAAGTGAGACTCTGGAGCCACTCCGCCCCTCCAGCCCTTTCCTGCCTAGCCAGCCTTAGGTCACCGTTCTCATCTTGTTCTTCAAATCAATCCTTCTCCTCAGATTATTTCTCTTTCCTCTCTCTGTACTCACTTCCATCCATTCTCTACTCATTCTGTACTTACTTCCCTCTATCTCTTCCCTTTGCCATTTTCCCATATCACTATTTCTTTGACTTATCTGTCACTTTCTAGTCCATCATAATGTTATCTTTCTCAAAACCCACAGTTTCAGCCCATATTATTTGTATCTACCATCTTCACACATACATTTGGGGAGAGCAGTTATTGTTCACAACATACTCAATAAGGGAAGACAGAGAAATGCCCTTAGAAGAAAATGACAATTCTTAAAATAAACTATGTTAATAAAAATTCCAAAAATTCCGATTTTAGTCAACCTTTACAAATTGATAATAAAATTACTTTGGAAGAGTAAATGCATAAGATACCTGATACATTTTTGAAAATGAAATATAATGAGAGGAGAATTTGTACTGCCACATTCAAATATACATATATATATTTTAAAAATAGTATTTATTTGAGACAGAGAGAGAGCACAAGGAGTGGGGAGGGGCAGAGGAGAGAGGGAGAAGCAGACTCCCCACTGAGCAAAGAGCCTGGCGTGGGGCTCGATTCCAGGACCCTGAGATCATGACCTGAGCTGAAGGCAGACGCTTAACCGACTGAGCTACCCAGGCGCCCCCAGATTCAAATATATTTTAAAGGAACTGTGACTAAAACAACATGGTATTGGAGGGATAGATTAACAGAACAGAGAATACAGAAACGGGTCCATGAATACATAGGTGCTTACTGACTTAACTAAAGCCTTTAAATGTAGTAAGTAAAAGAGGGTTGACGTTAAGTAATGTGGAGGCCATTAATAATCATTTGGAAAGAAACAATAAGTTAGACTCTTACCTATTTTATTCTTATAAAATAATGATTTATTAAAGATTTCAACATTTTTTTAAAAACCAGATAATAACTGGAAGTAAATATAGGAGAATATGCTTATCGTCTTAGGTGGAAGACATCTTTCTTATCAGGAAACAAAGGTAAGAAATCATAAAAGACTGATAGACCTCACCCCCCAAAATATAAAATTTCTGTGTGATAGAGCACACCATAGGGTTAAAAAATAAATAAAATGCTTAGAAAATTATTTCCAGCTTCTATCATGAACATAATATATAAAAAGTATTTTTCAAATAAAGAAAAGATGAAAACTCCAATAGAAAATAGGACAAGGATATGAAAAAACTCGTGAAAAGAAAAAACACATATATCTAGATGAAAAGATTCCCCACATTATTACTAATTCAAGAATAGCAAATGCAACCAGCATGACAGTTTTATGTGGGCACCTAGCAAAGAGGAAAGGATGAGCTGAGACGCAATGAAATGACGAACCTCCTCCCCCATGCTGGGATGAGGAGAAAGAGCAGTCTCATGTATTATTGGTAAAACTGGAAAGAAGGACATAATTTAAGGCAACTTTCTATCACATATCAATCTTTGAATTTGATAATAACTGTAAACATTTCAATCCCACTTTTAGGGATTCACCCTGCTGAAATACTCTCATTGGCGTCTAAAGATACATGATGGACCAAGATATTCTTGGAAACATCATTTATTTATTTTATTTTTTTTTTTTTATTAACATATAATGTATTATTTGTTTCAGGGATACAGATCTGTGATTCATCGATCTTATACAATTCACAGTGCTCACCATAGCACATTATGTATAAGAAGAAAAAAATGATGTCCATTTTAATACTCACCAGTAGGAGAACAGCAAATAAATTATGATCAACTATGCTATGGAATGCCATAGAAGAGTTTAAAAGATTGAAACAAATGTGTACTCACTTCCAAAGAAATGTATCCATGATATATTATTAAATTAAAAAGATAGCCATAAAACAGCATGTATAGTGTTATTCCATTTATGTGAAAAAATAATGTATTTGAATATTACTAGCAAAGAGCCCCAAACAATATACCCCAAGCTGTTAACAGTGGTTATCTTTAGAGGGTGAAATTATGTATTTACTTTATACATCTCTATTGTTTGAATGTTACATGACAAGCTTATATTCCGTCTCTATTCAGAAAAAAAAAGTGTTAAATACCCACTGGATCAGTGCCCCTGTCTCTGGCCAGAGTCTACCATGTCACCTGTCAGGATCTTAAATTCAGTGATACATGTGTGGAATCATCTTTCAATGGCTAAATCTGAGGTGTCCTTCAAATCTGCCAAATTCCACAGAGACGCAAAAATAACCACTCATTCAAATGATCTTTCTAGTGAACTTGAAAGATTTGCACTGTAAATAGCAAGACCAAATGACCAAGTGTTGCATGGGATAATGCCAATACATTTTTTTCCTGCTTAGTTCAGAAATTGTTAAAAACAGTGTGCCTGTGTGTGTGTGTGTGTGTGTGTGTATTCTGAGCAGCCCTAAGAGGGTCTTTCTTTTATCCCTAAAAGTCAAAGATAGACTTCACAAGCCAAGAATCTAGTATCACGCACCTGAACTAACATCTCAGGCCTGGGTCGAAAGGAAAATCGACTGATGGTTGGCATCCTTTCAAAGGCTTTTCAAATGATGCCAAATAATTAGAAAGAGATCATGTTAAAGGCACTCAGACAGAATCTCCCTGGGGATAGTGGATGGGGTAGGAGAGTGGGAGTGAAGACAAAGATCCTACCCTCTATTCACCACCCCCACATTTGATTTTGTCATCAGTTGTTCCTTATTAGTGTGGGCTCTCTTTTTTTCCAAGGAAATTTATCTAATTTAATTGCAAAACACGTGAGACGGGCCATCCATCTTGCCCCACCGCCCATATAAACAATACAGGAGGGTGGGCTGTTTTCTCTAGCTTCAACTCTGGGAGAGCCCTTCCACTTTCAAATTAAAGGAATTACAGGGTAAACAGGGTAACCACAATTAAGATATTTTTAGAAATATAAAATCCTCTGGAAAACATGACACTAATACTGGTATTATGATTGAAGTTAGGAATTACGGTTATTAGAAGCTTTGCAGTTTATGTGCCTCATAAATCTAATCGCCTCACACATCCACTGATGCTGTTGCTATATTTACTGCAGACATCTATGATGACAGACAGTACCTTTGAGAAGGGCCAGATAAACAAAATATTTTACATACTCCAGCTTCTCAGTGTCTAATGGATTCATATCATGGAGAGAAAAAGGCTTCATTAAAGGAACGGCACCAGATGCTGTGAAGCCGATTTACCACGGAGATTTGATCTGAGTTATGTGCTCCTGTTTAATGGGACTGTTCCTGCTCCACTCCTGGAATCCTGAGTACAGAATGGACAGGGAGGGGAGCCAATGAGTGTCAGGATGCAGGTGAGGAGATGGGTAAGCTGACAACTTTGTAGATACAAAACTTCCCCTGACAACTCAGAAACCTCTGGAAGAAATATTATGTAAAATCTAATGGCATGTGTGAGGTGTCCAAGATCGTTAGGACCACCCATTGTTATTGCGGGAGGAGTGAATTTCACAGCGAACCCCAAAGTCTCTTCCCCTGATCTAGCTCTACTTAGGGGCTCTGCATGACCGTGAAGAGGAAAAGGAATGAATAGGACATTATACCCACCAGACCATCAGTACGGAGAGGAAACAATTTTAGCTTGCCTTGACCTTTGGATGTTCCTTGAAATTATTTGAAACCCTCGCTATTGAAGTCCTAATCTCAAAAATTAAAATTTATGCTTGAAATATGTATTATTATGTAGTAGACAGCAAATTAGTAGTAATTAGGCAATTAAAGGCCATGAGCTCCTTCTGATTTTTTTCCCCAAAAAGAACGTTAATGCAGAAATAGTGCCACGGTGGCTAAGACATGATCAGTGATTTTTCATTGCATTCCAACTCCCAAGCATCCCCCACAAAGATCTACTAGATTCTCTAGATTGACTGTGGGCAGACATCACAACTTTTTCCTAGATTCTTAATAGCCCCTGATAGAATGGACCTTTTACCTTGTGGACACTCAATAAATGTGATTGATGGAAAAGGCTGGACAGGGGAACATGCCAGATAGGGAGCTCTCTACAGTCCCTTTAGCCACTTTGACAATCTGGTTTAGGGGTGTGTGTGTGTGTGTGTGTGTGTGTGTGTGTGTAAGTAGGAGCAATGCTCACCATGTGAGGGTGTGGAGTAATCTGGGAAAGAAATGATGATTTCTTGGGCCAGGAAATGGCAGTGGGGAGTAAATGTGCAGAAGAGGACAGATTTGAAGGATACTGAGAAAGTAGAATGGACGGGTCTTGGCTGTTGTCTGGATGTATCAAGCAGAGTAGAGTGAGGAATCAAAGATGACGCTTGGGCTCCTGGCTTGAGCAACTCACTGTCGGGGGGTGGGGGAACAAGCTTGCAGAGGAAAGCAATGGATTGAGCTATAAACACTGAGTGGGAAATGCCTGTGGCTCTCCAGATGGAGAAGACCACCAGTCTCAAGGAGGTATAAAAACAGTCATAATAAGAGTAAGAGAACAGAGTTGGGGAAAGGTGACTGGGAAATGGACTTCACATATAGGAAGACTTGATGTTCTTTTCTTAGAGTTAAAATACGATTTGAAGAGAATAATAAAAAAAATTCCACAGAAGCGTGAATTCCTTGAGAGCATTCTTCAAGTGGCACGATTTTGCCATAATTCCCAACAAACAAGTGAGCTTTCATTCTAGGCATCTTTACCAACAAGGATTCCATCCACTTAAATAAATGGGATCCTGACATCTAACAAAACAAAACCACCACTCACAGAACAAACAAAATCTAAAGTATCCACAGGAAAAAAATCTTGTATTGTGAGATTATCCCAAACATTCTTCTGAAAAACTAAAGCCCCCAAATATTTTATGTCCTAATCCTTAAAAATAAGTTCTGTTGATAGCAGGAAAGAAGAATTCTTGACCTTATCTAAACATGTGGAATTCTGAAGGAAAAAATAAATGTGTGTGGAAGGCCAGGAGCATGAATTATGCATACCACATCATCACACTTCTTCCTCAATATAGACCTGCAACATGCTTTGCATGGAAAAAGAAATTAGAATAGAACAGATATTGAGCAATTTTCTCCATAACTGGTTCTTACTCACCTTAAATGTAAAATTTTATTTAGCTTATTTCAAAGGGAGACATCCTTATTAAGGGAACACATTTACTGGCGCCTGTTGGAGAGAATTTAATGCAAACAGCCTGAAATAATTGAAGGAAAAACATCTTCTGACTGTTCTCAGAAGAGCTTAGCAAAGAAGAAGATGGCAGGAAAGAATTACTTTATTATATTGATTTTCTTGGAGAAATCAAAGGAGGATAACTCAAATAGACCAATTCACTCTTGCCAAACTCAGTGGAAGCACGTAGAGCAGCCGTGAATTTATGTGTCAAAAACTGTTTGCAATCATTTAGTTGAACATGCAAATCAGGATTCGCACATTATTACTCTAATAAAGTAGCTAATACAAAAGGATATCTGGGTTCATTTGCACATATTCCCTGTTTTAAATGACTGCAAGTATAATGGGTGTAAGTTTTGTCTAACAAAACGTTTACAGTCCAATCAGATCATTAACATGAAATATGAATAGAGTGATGCATTCATGGTGGTGAGATAACAGAGACACTGGAGCACAGAGAAAGTAATTGGAATACAGTTCTCGTGAAGCTAAAATCTATTTTTCTGTTACAGGGAGCAAAACATTTCACTTTTATAAAGACCGTTTCCCATAGTGGATAACATTGGTCATGCGTTTGGTGGTTTATGGTCATTTCTGTGGATTTCCTTGATGCATCAGATATCATCACAAAAATTATATTGTTCCTTAATAACTGTATGTTTACATTTTTACTCTTTTTCTTACATTTACTCTTCAAGTGTTCTTTATGAGTATGTGTATTATTTAGTAATTTACAGAATTCGAATTCTCTCATTCATTCTTCTGTCCTCAATTGGGCCCAGACTATAAGAATCCATTTCAGAGTTTCACAAAGCATGTTCCACAGAACACTCCTTCCACTGGATGTCAAATATTCGTTGCTCAAAGAAATGGGATTTTCTAGTCGAATGGGAATGGGGAATGCTGGGGAACAAAGTTAAAAAGAGTTCTCTATTACAAAACTTCCCAGGTCTTTCATTGTGTTAATGCACACTGAAAATCTCCAAGGAAGTATATATAAAAGCTGTTGAGTTTCCCAAATACTTTTCACCTCTGAAATGACCTTTCACATTTTTCAATAAGCACTTTTCAGAATTGATCATCTAGGAGCTGATAGTTGGTGTATTTCCATTATCTGGACCAGGCAGCTTCAGTAATAAGCAAAGCAGACAGGGTTAAGTGACAACAGGGAGAGGGGTAGGGCACTCTAGAGAGCAGTATCCAACTAAGGGGGCAGCTATCCCTCAGTTTGGTCCACAAAAACTTCCCAAACTTTTAAGAAGAGCAGGAAATATGGATTCTTTTGTGTGGCAGAATTCGTTTTAAAACACTTTATGGGCCAGGCACATCTGTTACAAACATGGTCCTTGAGCTTCCTGATTCGGACTTGTGTCCCCCAGGATAGTACTTTGTAACTCACTCTATAAAACTTTTGGCCCAGAGAAGTCATGCCTATTGTAAATTATCTTTCCAGTTATGATTTCAGGTCATTGTTATTGTAATGGCCCTGGTAATGATAGAAGTTTCTGGTCATGCTGCTGGATGCTCTTAAAAATCAAGTCTTGCGTGGATGGAACTAGAGGGTATTATGCTGAGCGAAATAAGTCAATCAGAGAAAGACATGTATCATATGACCTCACTGATATGAGGAATTCTTAATCTCAGGAAACAAACTGAGGGTTGCTGGAGTGGGGGGTGGGGTGGGAGGGATGGGGTGACTGGGTGATAGACACTGGGGAGGGTACGTGCTCTGGTAAGCGCTGTGAATTGTACGAGACTGTTGAATCTCAGATCTGTACCTCTGAAACAAATAATGCAATATATGTTAAGAAAAAAAAAAAAAGAAGAAGAAGATAGCAGGAGGGGAAGAATGAAGGGGGGGAAATCGGAGGCGGAGACGAGCCATGAGAGACGATGGACTCTGAAAAACAAACTGAGGGTTCTAGAGGGGAGGGGGGTGGGAGGATGGGTTAGCCTGGTGATGGGTATTAAAGAGGGCACGTTCTGCATGGAGCACTGGGTGTTTACGCAAACAATGAATCATGGAACACTACATCTAAAACTAATGACGTAATGTACGGTGATTAACATAACAATAAAAAATTTTTTAAAAAATCAAGTCTTGAGCTCACCTACATGAGATCATCACCCTTCCTTGTGACCCACAAAACACTGCCCTCTTACAATGTAATCTATGAACATTAAAAGCATAATCAATGTTCATTGGGAAAAAACAAAATTAATACTAAATACCTTAGTTTGCTCAGACCACCATAACAAGTACTACAGACTGGGTGGCTTAAACAACAGAAATGTATTTCTTCAAAGTTTGGTTTTTTTGGTTTTTTTTTTAAGATTTTATTTATTTATTGGGGTGGGGGGAGTAGAGGTGGAGGGAGAGGGTAGGGAGAGGGGGGAGAGGAAAGAATCCCAAGCAGACTCCACGCTGAGCAAGAAGCCTGACCTGGGGCTCAATCTCACAACCCCGAGATCTTGACCTGAGCCAAAATCAGGAGTCTGACACTTAACTGACTGAGGCACCCAGGCGCCCCTATTTCTTCCAAATTCTAAAGGCTAGAAGTCCAACATCAAGGTGTTGGCAGGGCTAATATTTTTCTGAGGCCTCTCCTAGGCTTGCAGATGATCGTTTTCTGCTTGGGTCTTCACGTGGTCTTCTCTCCGTGGGCACATCTGTACCCTAATCTCTTCTTTTATGGACACAAGTCATATTGGATTAGGACCCACCCTGATGACTTTGTTTTGTCTTAATTACCTCTCAAAGGGCCCTATCTCTAAATGCAATCACATTCTGAGGTCCTGGGAGTTAAGATTTTAATACATGAATTTTGAGGGAACACAATTCAGCCCATAACAGTAAATGACCTTACAAAAACAAAAACTTAGTCTCTTCTTTTACTTGTATTTACTTTATAAAAAAAAAAAATCACCCAAGTTCATAAATAATAAACACATAAAGCCTGCCACAGGAAGGCAAAGCTTCAAATTAAAATTGGTAGGAAAATGGTTGGAAGATGTTTCTGCAAAGCCAGGTGCTTTCACATCAACATGGCCTGCCCATACCCAGCACAGGGCTTCAAAGAATTACGTACCGTAATGTCCAGATCAAATAGGTAATACTTTGAGAATTTTTGGATAATGGGAGACCAGAGGAGAGAGGTTGGTAGGGGATGCATAGCATGCCCTGCAAATCACAGGGCTGAGTTATGCCAGAGAAAATATCGATTTCATGCCAAATTCCCAGAAGAGTAAGGGGCTGGCTGGTAGCTAATAAAGGGTTGAGAAGGATAAATCATATTAGATGGGGCTTTGGCTTTTTCTTAAGAGGACTGGCTTTTATAAAAAGTTAGGGAGAAAAGCCAAAAGAGGAACAGAAACAGTAAACATAGACTTTAGTGAGGCTGACAATTTTCGCATAAAAGCTTTTATGACATGGGGGGCACCTGGGTAGCTCAGTCGGTTAAGTGTCTGCCTTCGGCTCAGGCCATGGTCCCGGGGTCCTGGGATGGAGCCCCACATCAGGCTCCCTGCTCAGCGGGGAATCTGCTTCTGCCTCTGCCTTTGTGCTCACTCTCTCTCTCTCCTTCTCTCTCTCAGATAAATAAATAAAATCTTAAAAAAAAAAATGCTTTTATGACATGGGAAGGACCCTATTGTTGGTTGTAGGGCTGTGCTCCAAAACATAATTCTAGTGCTGTGATGTCAGCATAAGGGCATTCCCAGAAAGCTAGACTTTGGTCTGACATCTTAACATTTTTTATCAGCAAGTACAATGATTCTATGAACACACTGTGCCACTGACAATAATTTGAAGGAAAGACGTTTATCTCATAGGAGTTAGGGAAGCAGAGAGTATGGAAGTAGAATATTCATAAGGTTCTCTTAGATTGGGAGAGAGCTTAGGGAATTCTAGACCTACCGCCTTGGACTGGAAACATAAGCATAAGTGAGCTCTTTAAATGCATGACATTTGTAATAAGAATTGAGGCCTTTTTTTCTTCAATCTACCTAAGAGACTTGAGCCAATTTCAACTGGGTGGAGTGGCCTTATGGCCATGTCTTACATAGTTATATAACTTAATAAGCATCCAGGTCGGGTCCCAACCCAAGACTGGTCCTTGCTTGGTGGATAAAGTGCCCTCTGTGTATCTTAATTTCATTGAACATCTGGGATGAAAGGAGTTGTTCCTATAATACTGCACATATAAAATGGCTTCAGTTAAGACCCCAAATACTTACACACCTATAAAGTTATTATTTTGGCTACAGGCTGTGTGAGAACACTTCACATAAATAAGGTAGAGATGGATGCCTGGCCCACTTCAGGCTCAGATGTTGTTAATGTCATCAGAGTTCTGTGTTTATCCTACAACAGCTGAACTCATGGCTTGGCAGGTCAAACACCTTTCTGTGCACTTTTCAACCCACACTGAAGTCCAATGTCTGGGATAACACTCAGGAAAATATTACTTCCATTTGCAAATTTCCTTATGCTCACATTGTTATTTTGGCAAAAGCAGGCAGAAATTAAATGTCTGATCACCACATCAAAAACCAATGATGTATTGTATGGTGACTAACATAACATAATAAAATTTAAAAAAAAAGAAATTAAATGTCTGTCAAACGCATACTACTGGCTTCACCAGCTAATGTACAATTCTGGCTTTGCCCTTTAATTTTCATTAGGGCAACAAAAATTGGTTTAAATTTTTTTTTTAAGATCTATCTTCAGGAACCCTTATGGAAAATCACAGGTGTCAGGCTTAGCCTGTAGAATAAAACAAAAACAGTCGAACCTTATCAAACTGAAGGTCTGCCCAGAAAACGACATATTCACCCAATACATAACTAATACTGATGTGTGTGTGTTTCAACTCGTGCCTCCCTCATTTAACCATTACGCGAGGTTTTCTCTATTTAATGAATATTTACGGAGCACCTACTAAGTGCTAGATGCTGTTAAGCATTAGGGAAGGTACAAAGATGAATTAGACAAGTTTCCTGTGCTCATAATCTGGGGACAAAAACCAGACACTGAAAAAAGTAATTTTAATTCAGTGTAAAGTTGGCTTTAACAGAAGCAGTTAATTACTGCCCTGAGAACACACTTCATGCCAAATTCCATTTGGGGAATGCGCATACCTAACTCTCAGGATGGGGGCAGATAGCAGATTTCTGTCTGCCTAAGAGCCCTCAGTCAACAATTCGTTTTCACACTCATGAAGGAGGGTTGGCAAACTATAGTCCACAGGCCAAATCCAACCCACTACATGTTTCTGTAAATAAAGTTCTATTAGAACACAGCCATGCCCATTTGCTTACATGTTGTCTCTGGCTACCTCTAACCTACAATGGCTAAGTTGAATGATTGCCCCCAAAGTGCTTGTGTCTTATTACCCACAACTTGTGAATGTTATTTTACATGACTCAAACTAATTGCATGAGTCCTTAAAAGTGGAGAATCCTTACCCAGCTGTGACCAATGAGAGAGATGGCAGCATGAGAAGAACTGGATGCCCCCACCCTCATTCTGAAATGTAGGAGGCTGTGTGCAGGAAATTCTGCCAGCCACTCCAATGAGCTAGGAAATGGATCCTTTCCTAGAGCCTCCAGAAAGGAATGCAGCCTTGGTCTTAGCCCAGTGAGACCTGTGTCAGACTTCCAACCTACCAAACTGTAAGATAAATTTCTTGTTTTAAGCTACCAAGTTTGTGGTAATTTGTTACAGCAGCAATAGAAAACTAATATAGACAGAGACCATATGGCCTCTAAACCCTAAAACATTTACTGTTTGCCCCTTTACAGAACAAGTTTGCCAACCTCTGTTCTTGAATATGCCTGGCAAATATTCCAGGGATGTCTCAAAAGCTTGTGGCAGAAACTACTAATTGTCCCCCTAGTATCCAGTCTCCTTCTCTTCTTTTTAGTGATAGAACCCTATGCACACACAACTTTTATTGGGGCTCGTGGACACCCAACTAGAGACTACATTTCCCAGCCTCCTTTGCAACTAGGCATATCCATGTTATAAAACTATTGTGAATAGAAGTGATGTGTGCAATTTCTATGTCACTTTCCTAAAAGGAAGTTGTTTGGGGCGCCTGGGTGGTCAGTTGGTTAAGTGTCTGCCTTCGGCTTAGGTCATGATCTCTAGGTCCTGGGATCGAGCCCCACATCGGGCTCCCTGCTCAGCGGGGAGTCTGCTTCTCCCTCTCCCTCTACTCCTTTCCCTGCTTGTGCTCTCTGTCTGTCAAATAAATAAAATCTTTTAAAAAAATTAAAAAGGAAGTTTTTACCCTCCATTTTCTCTTCCCCTTGTGCTAGAATGCAAACCTGGTGATGATAAGCACCTTTGACAACATGGAAGGGGATAACACCCTGAAGAACAATGAAACAACAAAATGAGAAAAAAGTCTGGATCTCTGAATGACCTTGTATAGCAGAGCTGCCTAACTACCGTAGATCTCACTATGTACATCTGGGTATATTAGAGAAGAATAAACTTCTACCTTATCTGAGTCACTATATTCTGGGATGTCTCTGTTTCAATAGTTGAGGCTTTACCCTAACTAGTACAAGGGGGCAGTCCCACCTTAGGGTAGGATTAGAAAAGAAACGGATTACTTCATGAATGGGCTGCTTTAGTCCATAGTCACCATAGGTGCTGGGAGCTTTCCCAGACCAACTTGAAAGCTCATGTGGAAATTTAAAAACATGACTGCAAAGTCTATGACATTTCTCCCATCAAAAAGTGGGATCTCAATCAACAAATGGGCAGAAGACATGAACAGACTTTTCTCCAGAGAAGACATACAGATGGCAAACAAACACATGAAAAAATGCTCAACATCACTCGGCATCAGGGAAATACAAATCAAAACCACAATGAGATACCACCTCACACCAGTCAGAATGGCTAAAATTAACAAGTCAGGAAATGACAGATGTTGGCGAGGATGCGGAGAAAGGGGAACCCTCCTACACTGTTGGTGGGAATGCAAGCTGGGGCAGCCACTCTGGAAAACAGTATGGAGGTTCCTCAGAAAGTTGAAAATAGAGCTACCCTATGACCCGGCAACTGCACTGCTGGGTATTTACCCCAAAGATACAAATGTAGTGATCTGAAGGGACACCTGCACCCCAATGTTTATAGCAGCAATGTCCACAATAGCCAAACTATGGAAAGAGCCCAGATGTCCATCAACAGATGAATGGATAAAGAAGATGTGGTATATATGCACAATGGAATATTACTCAGCCATCAAAAAAAAAAAAAAAAGAAATCTTGCCATTTGCAACGACATGGATGGAACTAGAGGGTATTATGCTAGGTGAAATAAGTCAATCAGAGAAAGACAATTATATGATCTCACTGATATGTGGAATTTAAGAAACAAAACAGAGAATCATAGGGGAAGAGAGGAAAAAATAAAACAAGATGAAACTAGAGAGGTAGACAAACCATAAGAGAGTCTTAATCATAGACATGAAACTGAGGGTTGCAGGAGGGGAGGGAGGTGGGGGGATGGGGAAACTGGGTTATGGACATTAATGAGGGCATATGATGTAATGAGCACTGGGATTTATATTAGATTGATGAATCACTGAAAAAAAAAAGTTGGGATCTAGATCTTCTCTCCTTGAATCGGGAAAGGCTTGTGTCTGCTTTGATTCATAAAGAATGACAGAAGTGATGCTAGTGACCTTAGAGACTGGGTCATAAAAGGCCATACAGCTTCCATGTTGTTTGCTGGAATATTCATGATGGAGCCCTGAGCCACCATGTTAGAAGTCCAACCACCTTGAGACCACCATATTGGAGAGGCAACATATAGATACTCAGGTCAATAGTCCCAGCTGAGGGATCCTTCAACCATCTAATTATGTGCCAGACATGTGAGTGAAAAAGCCATCTTGGAAGTTGACCCCCAACCCCAGCCATTCCAGCCGCAACCATTTAAGACACTCCTAGTTCTCTGAGACATCTCAGACTTATGAAACAGAGAAGAACCCTTTGGCCTTTCTCAATTCCTGACCTATACAATCCATGAACATAATAAAGTAGTTGTTATATTATGTCACTAAGTTTTGAGGCATTCAGTTACACCTCTCTCCCTAAGAATGAAAGAGAGGAGGAGTTGATGACAGGCCATAAAATTTCACTGTCTTCCCAACCACCCAAAATCTAACCGTTGGGATCCATCATGAGGAGGCAAGTAAGATGTCTCCAACCTGACCTTCTTCTTAAGGTAATACAACCCCAAAGTATTCACTGGTTCGTGCCCATGGGTAGGGGTCCCGTGAGCCACTCCTGGGCTTGGAGTACGATAAGGCACAACACTAAGGGGCAGGACTGCTCAGCTGTAATGACACTCAGAGGTGAACACCATTATGCTGATTTTATCTGGAGGGAAAAAGAAAAAAAGCAATTATTTAGAAGGCCCCAGTGATGGACCAGGCTTGGTCCTTTTTACCAGATATCTACATCTCACAGAGAGCCTAAAATAAACCTTTGTGAAAAAGGATGTCCTCCTACAGAGTATGTCAAATAATTCAGGAAATGTCACATAGAAATGCCAAGAGTCTTGGTAGCATCATTCTAATTACTATGGGGCAGCACTGCTACAACAAAACTTGATTAGTACTGGTGTCCCATTATGTAACTTGGATTTCTATGACATCTCGTTTCTTGGAAGTGTGCCGGTGTGCAATAACTTGGGGCTTACAATGAATTAAAGCCTGTGAACTTACTGACATACCCTGGCAGCCAGGACAGGATCAGTCCACAGGAAGAGAAAGAGAAACAAACCTCCCTCCCTGCTGTAAGCGATCCCTCTGACCCTGGGAGCTCCTGAGTCTCTGTTAACCCATGTTTGCTAGAGTGTCGGGCCAATCTTAGGGATAAGCCTACTAGTTAAAATCAAAACCGGTACCCTGTTTAACCATTAGCTAGTTTAGTCCTTGAAATGTTTGTACAACCATATTTTTTTTAGCAGTAAATTAATTTATCATAAAGATCACATTGAACCTGCTCGATGCTCAGAAAGTCTTGTAATGGCCTTTGGCCAAAAGCAATAAAAAAAATAAATCAAGGTTTACTGATGGAATGAGAAAGTAAGTTAGAAAAAGCTTTACCATTTACATAATTAGATTTCATTTAGACACGCTATATGTATAAAAACCATGGTCAGAGGACAGCTCCTTTTCCTGAAACTTGATTGACAGAATATACTTTTCCTGACCAAGTGGTTGAAGTTAGAGCGCCCACCAGCTAGCTCTCCCTGGCACTGCCCCACCACCGCCACCCCACCTACCGCTTTGCCAGGAAGCATTTGTGTTTCTTCTTTTATTATTATTATTATAAACCACATCCTTCACTATCAAGCTTTGGGACCCATTTAAGTATCCTTATGAGCAAAGTCAGTCTCTGAGAAATAGAGGCCCAGTGGGGATTTTTGAAGAGCCCTTCAGAGGTAACATATCCAAGTAACAGTTCGTTGTTTCCTCAATGCACTGTGATACTTTCCAGGAGATAAAACCCACTAAAGAGACAGCAGGATGCACTGTGAAATACAGAGGTCTACATTATAGCTTCACAGGAAGTGGAAGCCTTTCAGTATGGCTGGACCTGATACTATCTAGAACTCCCAAGGAGTTTTGAAGTGATACAATCTGGCCCTCTGTCCCTAGTCTATTACTAAATGTTATCTTGACCACTTAGACTGAGTGCCCCTGACACTGCGTCCCAAAAGTTCCCACGTGGGCTTTGTAATGCTAAGAACTACAGAGAACACTTTGCCTTAAGGATACTTCTTAGAGTCCTAGATTCTCTTCCCAGGCATCCAGCTGAGTATAAATAAAGCAAGAACACATTCGCCAATACCTCTTCCAAAGGAAAAAATGTATTTTCCAAAGAATCCTTCTAATTTTGTCAAATTACAGCTACTCTGGAAAAAATCACTTTTTCCTGCTTAAAAATTAAAAAGGATGCTCCCTTTAAATGTGTTTTATTATACGTGTGACCCTTTAAATGTAAAGGGCAGAGTAGGTCAGTCCTGTGTGTGCTAGCTAACCCATGGCCATCTTCTGAATAAAAGCACCATTAGAGCAAAGGGTGATTCTTCTAAGACAGAAAGCTTGGGGAACAGGGTTTGCCCCTGAACTAGCTGACCTTGGGCAAGTCCCTTCACCGCCTTAGACCTCAGTTTCCTCATCTGTAACATTAAGGCTGAAATAGAGGATCTTATGAGTTTTTTCTTTTCAATTCAATGGATGAGAAAGACATTAACTGTACTTGGGTATTTCTAGTTCTTTAACTCTTGCTCTTATGTGTGTATCATCCATTTAAGTGATTCGATAAACCATTACTTATCGAGCCCCTACCAAGTAGAAGACACGTGCTTGGCACTAGGAGTGATATCAAAGCGCAGACACAGAACTTTCCCTTGGGAAACTCCCAACTTAGTTGAGAACATACGACCAAGACACGAAGTTATATGGCGTCACAGCACGGTATACAAGTTGTCACCGCTGTCAGTCCCCGACTGCCCAGCTGCATGTTTGGCAGAACACACCAAAGAGCTCAACCTTTCCAAACCCTGAGTCAGCAACGTGTGAGAACACACACCCTCACTGGTCGGGTCTGCAGTCTTGAACACCCTCCCCAGGCCCGGACACCCATATGCCCATCCAACTCCTGCCCTCACTCACACCCTGTGCACAAGCTGTTAGAGGGTTTTCCCTGCCCTGTTTTCTTTTCTTTTCTTTTCTTTTCTTTTTTGTTAAGATTTTATTTATTGATTTGAGAGAGAGAGAGAGAGAGAGGGAGAGAGTACAAGCAGGGGGAGTGGCAGGCAGAGGGAGAAGCAGATTCCCTGCCGAGCAAGGAGCCCGATGTGGGACTCAATCCCAGGACCCGGGGATCATGACCTGAGCCGAAGGCAGACGCTTAACGACTGAGCCACCCAGGCGTCCCTCCCTGCCCTGTTTTCTCATGGATTGTATTAGTGAGTGCACAGGCTAAAGTGCTGGATCAGAATCCCCAAAACAACAGTGAGTTGTCTAAACTGGAAGTTTATTTATTTCTAATGTAACAACTGTCCAGAGGCGGATAAGATAGTTTTATTGTGCTCTACACCTGGCTTCCATTTCTGGATCCCAGAGAGCTGCTGGAGTGTTAAATATTGCTACAAACAGTGAGCAATCAATGGTAATGGAAGAATAATGTGGGTGCCAGAATCTTGAAGGTTCTAGTGTTTAGGTGAGGGAATTACAAGGCCCTTGAATTTGTTTAAATATCCAAAATCAAGCCTATCCCTGCATTTCTCAAATGAGTTCTGTAATTTTGTAATCCAGAGTGTTTTCATAGGATCTGTCCCCAAGTTGCTTTGAGAATTTGTTATGCTGCTATTGAAGAACATTTAGGGTGGAAAAACCTCACACTTCAAGGTAGCAAAACGGGGGCGGGAGGACCAAAAGCAGAGTAAATGATATAACCAGACTGAAATGCAGCCAAGAAGTTTGCATTAAAAGATTTGCTACTGTTTGGGCAGATATAAGACTGATGTTTGCGTTTGGGCCTTCCTGATGTGCTGTGCAGTGGGATTGTTGCAAGCTTAAAAAGACTTTAACGGGCTGTTTCCAACGTGCAAACTTAAAACCCCAACTTTTGTTGGATTGGGAGGGGGAGGGAGGGTGACCGTTTGTAGAGCAACATAAATAGACACTTCAAAGTTAGTAACATTTACAGTCTCTAGTAAGTCAGGAGCGGAAATGCGGAGAGACCAGAGGTAGTCATCTGTAACATTCAAAGATCTGGGGAAATTGGGTCTAAGTGAAATCATCCTGAGAGCGGAGTGCATCTTTTGAGGCCACCTCAGAGAAAAGGACATTACACCTCACATCTCCAGCCTGAACACGTGTGATAATGAATTCATGAGCTTGAGAATGAGCCTGTGACATTTCTTCTACAATAAGCTTAATGCTTCTATAAATGGGATTTTTTTCAGTCACAGGAGGGGAAGACAAGCAGCAGGAGCAAATAGAAACACTCTCTTACCCTACATATTTATATTTTCCTTTGCGAAACGGCAGAAAGTATCCCCTTCCATAATTGAATTTCTTCAGTCTTTTTAAAGCAAAGTATTCCCCAAATATTTATATGGAAAAAAATTGTGCTTATAACCAGTGGAATGTTATTCCAATCAGTTTTCTCCAAATACTAAGTCTTTCCAACACTGTTTCTTGTTCTACTTATTAGAGTGACTACTGTTTTTTGTTAACCACACTGTATCTAAAAATTTTAAGAAAAAGGAAAAACACACACATACTTCTATATTATCATTATCCTAATTCAGTCTGCTTGTTTAGAGATAAAACCAGATTGATCCATGTTAACACAAAATCTATGATCATTTGGGCCTCACCTTAGAAAACCAAAGACAGCTGATGAATATAAATTTATCTCAGTTCCTGACAGAGCTATGTCCAAAAGTTCTGGGTTGAACATACTAGATTTTAAACAGTCTAACTGGGGGCACCTGGGTGGCTCAGTCATTAAGCGTCTGCCTTCGGCTCAGGTCATGATCCCGGGGTCCTGGGATCGAGTCCCACATCGGGCTCCCTGCTCAGCGGGAAGCCTGCTTCTCCCTCTCCCACCCCCCTGCTTGTGTTCCCTCTCTCGCTGTGTCTCTGTCAAATAAATAAATAAAATCTTTAAAAATAAGTAAATAAACAAACAGTCTAACTGAAGTCTGGGGTATAACATCTGGGTGAATAGTCATGCCTAAAAACTGTACTTTCATACATAGGTTTCTTTTTTTTAATTACATGTGTTTTTATTTATTTGTTTTTCGATCTTAATTATTCCAACCACTAAAAAGAAATGATAATTATGTGATGTGATAGAGGTACTAATTATTGCTACAATGGCAATCGTATTATAATATATAAATATCAAACCAACATACTGTTCACCTGAAATTTACACCACGCTATATGTCAGATATATTTTAATTTAAAAAAAAAAAATTGTTTTTTTAAGTGGAGCCCGACGTGGGGCTTAAACTCACGACCCTCAGATCAAGACCTGAGCTGAGATCAAGAGTCGGATGCTTAACTGACTAAGCCACCCAGGCGCCCCTTAATTTAACATTTTTTTAAACTGTACAGGTTTCTTGAAAGCAAGCTAGAGAGAAACTGACCTTCCGGTCTCCTCACTCTGAAGGCCATGTTTGAGACACCTGTCTAGACAGTGGTGTGGAAGAGCCAACGTGCCAAAATGCTAGCTCCCTTCTATTTCCCTTCCTCCACCCAGTGTCTGTCCTTTCCGCCTGAGAACCACTTCCCGAGAAAGTGCTTTGTTACCCGAGCACCAGCATGAAACCACCTCGGGGCTCTGCGGCTGGCTGAGCCTCTCTAGACTTTTGCTTTTTATGTTGAAATCTTGTGATCAGGTAAAGGCGGACCCTACTCCATCAGGCCTTGGCTTCCAGAGTATCAGGTTAATCGAGCTTCCTTTTCAAAGATCTACTTGACGTTCAGGCACTCAGACATTTAATAAATACTGCTTTAGTTCTGTGACTTTATTCCCACAAAGCTCCCCCAGATCGAGGCTTTTTCTCTCATTCTCAGTTGATGAGAGCCTTATGTCTTCACCATTTACAAAACTTAGATGTGAAGATGCCATATGAGTAACCCAGGCTGTGATCCCTGCTTACATTCCTAAGAGCTCTTGCTGTTTACAGAGGGCGAGCTGTTTTTGTGCGATTCAAAGCATTACTAATTAAAACCTGTTACCTTCCTAAGAGTAGATATATTCTCCTCCAGAGCAGCATTTGTCTGTCCCATTAGCATTAATGGGAGTAACACAAGTGCATCGAGAGGAGAATGGTCCCCTTGGGTCTTTGAACTTAAGTCTACTTCAAAACTGAAACCGATATATACAATGGTATCATTGATGCCATTAAAAATCATTATACTTTACTGCAACTTTTATAAAAGTAATTGTAAGCTTCATGAAATATACTTGGCTCCTGGGAGTTGTGCATTATTAGGCCGAGACTGGACATGACAAAGTGAATTACACTATAATAGTTGAAAAATATTTTGGCCAGGGGAATTTATTAGATCCAGTCAAGCTTGTGCAGAGGTCTGTGTTCATAAAGACAATTAGCTTGGGTAGATTTTAAAAGTATATGCAATTCCACACTAAAGTTCAGGGAAGGATCTGATAAAAGGATGTGACTCAGCGCAACCCACTATCTTTACAATGATACGTCTTAATGGGCTGCTATAAAATACCATCACCTTGTGTCTCTGTAATATCCTTCATTTGCATAGTCTTAAGTGTTTTACAGGCATTATATATCTGATGTTCCAATTATTTTCGAGGGAGAAGGAGGAGGGCATTTTTTTTTCCAGACCGTGAAACTGAGGTTTAAAGAAGCGACGTGGTCATCAGGGTGAGGGATGGCTGCAAAGGAAGGGTTTCAGAGTGTCAACTTGAAACACCAAGCTAAAGGATTCAATTGCTGGGGAGTCAGGGGCAGTGATGCCCTCAGTTTCCAATCTAGAGGTCCTTGCCTGCAAAATTTGCTGTTGCATTCACTGTCCTGGGAGCAGCTGAGGGTGACCTCATCAACCATATGACCATGAGCAAGTTTAACAATTTCCTCATAGGTAAAATCTAGTTTACAAAGTACCTACCTCAAGGGACTGTTTTGAAGATTAAATGACTTAATATACATCAAAGCCTTTGAATAGTGCCTGGCACACAGTAAGGACTCAATAAATGTTAGTCATTATTACTAATCTTTAAGCCCCACTAGGGTGTGTTATCCCATAAGGAAACAGTGTCGGTGAAAGGTGATTGGCAGAGAGACCTACCCCCGCCTTCCTTCCAATCTCCGCAAAAGGCCGTTCCATCATACTCTACTGCATCGTCAGAGTCCCATGGCTTAGCGCTTTGGCCTTTCTAAAAAGGCAAGTTGCCTGGGAAAAAAATATACCATTCCAAGTGTCTGGCACGCGTGCGACTGCCCGCATGATCCCATCAGGTTCTTTCCGGAGAGAGGTGGGAGAGGCTGTGTTCCCTGCCCCCACCGAAGAAAGGGCAGCCCAAAAAGCCAAGGTTGGCGTCAGCAACCTAGCCTCCAGCCCGCTGTGTCCTCAGAGCTGTATCCTACCGCCTTACGGATAATGTGCCCCTGATGCCTTTACTCGGAGGTTGTGTTCGCAATTCCTGAATCTGAACCAGACCTCCAGGGCTCTGAGGTCTTCCCAGTCAAGAACATTTGGCCGTAGCCGCACAGCTGAGTGAGCTGCAGGCGAGAATACCAGTGGTGCCGGAAACGCCTCTTGGCATCGTCTGCTCTCTGTGTGCTTGGCTGCGGGCTGGGAAGAAGAGCACCCAGGGAGGGGGCCGTCTGTCTGTTAAATCCCTTGGCGTCCCACAGGTTAGTTCCTCTCCTCTGTGCCCTCTCGGCATCCTACAGCTCTCCTTCCTCGCACTTCTCCCATTTTACAGAAATCATCTATGGTTTTCTCCGCCAAGACAATGTTTTATTTATCACTGTACTAGTACAGTGCTCACATTAGTGGACACTCACATTTTTTACTAAATACAAAACTTCTGGGCAAAAGAGTTTGCCAAATCATTTCTTGGAACTCAGAGTTTTAAAAGCATTCTCTCAGTTCTTAATTCAGCTTCCGGTGCTCTCCGTCGATTTCTCCGTGCTCTTGAAGGCGATTTGATTTGCTTCAAAGTTGCCTTCAGATTCCTTAGCTTTCCCCCAATTACATAAATGCTAAATTGGACATTTTTTTCTTATTTTTAAATGTCAGCAATAATAAACTAAGCCTGTATTTGCTTTTTAAATGTAATGAAAGTCAAATTAGACCACCAGATCAATTTTGCAGATTATTTTCATATCTTTGGGATTTAAGCCAAACGAACAAAACCTGTGGTCCCCAGAAAGCTTAAGAAGTGTTCAAAACCACTGGCTTATTAAGTTTTTTTTTTATATAATATATATCTAGTTAGCATCTCAATAAACCTTATCAACCCTCTTTCATTCCGCTGGTAATTTTCTGACCTCCAAGTTGAAGACTTGAGCCCTGAATTCTGCTCATGGGTGAGTAATCACAGCAAGCCCCTAGCAGAACCTATCCCCAAACTACAAATATATCATCTTCAGCATTGTAAATCAAAGCCTCAAAGAGCATCATTTAGCCTGCAGCCAAAATTGCTTGTTTATCAGATGGTGCCTGGTTTAGCGTAGAGCGGTCCCTTGTAAATCTCTGGGACCTTTTACAGCATATACTTAAGCAAGCACATTGGCTCCTGGGAGGCTTTCTGAGAGCTTTAATGACTATGGGCTGCTCAGAGATCCAGGCCCGGGTTTAGTTAAAGTGGCTACGGGTACAGTTTGGCTCCATTTTGTAAACTCACAAAGATAAGGCGTCTGCTTTCTCCAAAGTGAGCAGGAGCATTCGTTTCTTAGGGAATCTTTCTATCTAAAGTGTTAATGTTCTTGTGGCTTTGGGCATTTTGACCTTTCGTCTGCTAATGTTTGATTTACTGAGGGAGAGGGTTCTTTCCCTAGGCTTTATTGCCATTGCGGAAAGACAATGAAAGGCATGTGACTCTTCAAAATTACACCGAAAAAAAGAAAGTTTTTAAATTAACAACTGTACGCATCATGCACAATGGTATTCTGTTCTCCCCTCCACCCCCTCACCCTGCCAAATATAACACGAAACCCCTCTTTAGTTACATTTAAGAGTAAATATGTGCCATGCTTCTTCAATTAAAGTGTCTACTACATCCCTGCTGGATGCTTGTTCACCTCAGCACTTTGTTTCTCAGAAAGAGAACAGTTTATAGATTCTAGCTATGTAGCTAAAGGTAGCAAAAGGAAATTGTCCACCAAATTCCCATTGGTTTAAAAACCTAGCTACTTGCTAGAGTCATGAATAGCTTATTGACTGAATAGACCACCAAGGACCCCCGGGCAGCCCACAAGCTACTTTACTGATAGACATTGGGAAAGACCTGACAAAATTCACTAATTAAAGAAAGCTTTACACAGTTCTTTCTTATATACAGTCTCCTTGATACGAGTTAATTAAAGTACTCTTCAAAACCTTCACCTGCCTAGGGAAAAGTTCCCTAGAGAGTTGGAGGAGAAGCAAAGCATGTTTAAGGGGCTGGTGTCTTGTTTTCAGGCAATGATCCATTGTTTCCATACTAATTTCACTGTTATCATGGTCTGCGTTTTGAAAAGCGGCATCTTTTTCCTAAAACCAAGCCCTCTTTTCATCAGCCAAAGCTTAATCTTTCTGCCTTTGCTTCTGTTAAGTGTAAAGAGTTTTGTGTTCTTTGTTTCAGGGGGTAGGTTTCTGCTGCTAGTTTTACTGTTCTCCAAACAAGCACACTGCTGTGGGTAAGCTCTTCCCCACTTGGCATCATTCAAGCTGAGGACTCCTGAGGATAAGTATACAATACTTGTCATAAAAGCTAAAAATATGTGCACCTGTTGCCTCCTGCTGAAATCACAGCTAGCTGGCATGGCACTTGGGAAATAAAAACTTAACTGACTCATATGCTTCCTGAAAATAGACTTTATACACTTATCTTCCAAAACCAGGTCTGAGACACAGTTTGTAATATTCAAGGAAATTAAAAGACAGATGATGTTGGTGAGACACTGAATGGTTGAACCCCCCACTCAGAAAAGGTAGGGAGAGCACCCTCCCTCTTCCCATGTGTGCTCGGTGACCACATTTTTAGCCCCCTTCACTACAACCCTCAAATGGCAAGAACCTTCTCAGAATATGGATAAAATTAATACACTACTTATTTCATATATTCATTCATGCAAGAAATATTATGAAGCACCTACTAGGCACAGTTCTAGGCTCTGGGACACAATTTCCCTATTCTCAGTGGAGCCTATAGTCTACCGAGGGAGCACATTCATTAATAAAATAATAACAAAAATGGAAAATTGCAACGCAGGCAAGATCTTTGAGGGAGAAAGACAGAATATGATGAAAGTCTGAAAAGCAGAAGGCTTCTACCTGGTTTGGGAAGTCAGAGGCAACTCCTCTGAGAAAATGACATTGGGCTCAGAAGCCTAAGTCAGAGTTATCCAGGCAAAGAAGGAAAGGTGGCTCCTAACAGGTGGAGCGGCATGTGCAAACGTGCTGTGGCCGGAGGTAGGGAGAAGGTGGGGCTGACTGAGGGGGGCAGGCCCCCAAGAGGAGCCTCATGCAAGGGTGGACCTTGCAGCCATCCTCAGTCCATATGAGTTTTGTGTTTATCATACAAGCAGTGGGAATCACTGAAGGATTCTAAGCTGGGGCTAACACCATCAATGCTGCATTTTGAAAATATCACAGTGGCTGCAGGGTAGAAAAGAGATTGGGGATGGCCAAGACCCATCTCTGTGGGGAGTTGAGTTCGGGGTAGTTGCAGTAATTCAGGCAAAAGACAGTGAGAGCAAGATCAAAGGTGCTGATGGTGGAAATTCAGAGGGAAGTAGAGAGATTTGAGAAATATTTGAGGGGTAAATTCAAGTGATTGGGCATTTAAGATGTAAGAAAGGGTGGTATTGAGAAGGACTACCAAGCTTCTGAAGTGACCAACTGAATGGATGGTGGTATTATTTAGTGTCCCAGGGAAACTGGAGAAGGACCAGGCTGCACAGGAAGAGTTTGGGACACAATGGATTCAAACAGCCCAACTGTGGAAGGAGCCGAGATGGCCTTCAACAGATGAATGGATAAAGAAGATATGGTTTATATATACAGTGGAATATTACTCAAACATCAGAAAGGATGAATACCTACCATTTACATCAATGTGGATGGAATTGGAGGGTATTACGCTGAGCGAAATAAGTCAAGCAGACAAAGACAATTATCATATGGTTTCACACCTCATATGTGGAATATAAGAAATAGTGCAGAGGATCATAGGGGAAGGGAGGGAAAACTGAATGGGAAGTCATCAGAGAGGGAGACAAATCATGAGAGACTCTTGACTCGGGGAAACAAACAGAGTTGTGGAAAGGGAGGTGGGTACAGGGATGGGGTAACTGGGTGATGGGCATTAAGGAGGGCACGTGATGTGATGAGCACTGGGTGTTATATGCAACTTATGAATCATTGAACTCTACATCTGAAACTAATGATGTACTATATGTTGGCCAATTGAACTTATATTAAAAAAATAATAAAGTGGCTCTAAAACCTCTGAAGATGTCAGGTAGACAGCTGAACAAACAACTGGGAGCTCGCAGGGCTCTCCGGGCTAGAGGTACCATCTCTGAGACATTTATGTGGGGTTGGCCACTGAAGCCATGTGTATTCGTTTCCCAGCACTGCCATCACAAATTACCACAAATGTGGTGCTTAAAACAAAAGAAATGTATTTTCTCTAGGAAGTTTTTAAAGCCGGAAGTCTAAAATCAAGGTGTCAGCAGGGCCATGTTCCCTTGGAAGGCTCTAGAAAGAATCCTTCCTTGCCTCTCCCACTTCTGGTGGCTGCCAGCCATCCTTGATATTCCTTGGCTGGTGGCCACATCACTCAAATCTCTGCCTGTCTTCACATCACCTTCTCCTCTTCTATGTGTCTTCTCTTCTGTCTCTGCGTTTCTTATAGAACACCTGTCATTATATTTAGGGCCCATCTAGATAATCCAGATGGTCTCATCACAAGATCCTTGATGTAATTACATCCACAAAAATGATTGTTCCAAATGAGGTCACATCCATAGGTTCCAGGGGTGAGAATGTAGACATATATTTGGGGGCTACAATTCAACCCATTAGAGCATGTGTGTGTTATATGGATGAAATCACCCAAGAAGACAATAGAGAGTGAGAAAAGGGTCTATGCCTAGAACAATTCCAATACTTATTGTGTGCCATGTAGAATTCCATACACAGGAATTAAGTCCATTGATTAATAAGTTCCTTGGGAGTCTGAGATCATTATCAGTTAGAAATTCTCAAAGTTTTCTATTCTTTCCTCATTCTCACCCATTACCTCCTTGCTCATGTAGACTCTCCTGCAATCTTTTTTCAAATTCTTCTGCTCAATATACTCAGTGCTTAATTAGCACCTTCATTAACTGCTCTCTGAATGTTCCACATGCATTAGCCTTAGTGTGCTTCTTGAGGGCAGGCTTTGTGTATTCTATTTCCCTGGGACTTCTCCACAGCATTAGTACTGGACCTGTGACAAATATCCCATAGATGCTCGTTGATTGATGAGTGCTGTATTAGTTTTCTATTACGATTTTTCCATCATTATTAGCAGCTTTCTAGTATTTCTATTAAGCCACAAACTTAGTGGCTTAAAATAACACAGATTGAGTATTTCAACATGGGTCTCACTGGGCTAAAATCAATGTGTCAGCAGGCTGCACTCCTTTCTGGAGGTTCTAGGGAATGACCCAGTCCCTTGCCTTTTCCAGCTTCTAGAGACGTGCTCCATTCCTTGGCTCATGGCTCCCTTTCTTTATCTTCAAAGGCAGTAACGGCAGGATGACTCCTGACATCACATCACTCTGGTGGCCTCTTCTGCCTTCCACTTCCACTTTTATGGACTCTTATGATGATATTACATCTACCCAGATAATCCAAGATAAAGTCTCTATTTTAAGGTCAGCTGATTATCAACCTCAATTCCATCTGCAACCTTAATTTCTTTTGCCAGGTACGACACCATATTCACAGGCTCTAGGGATTAGGATATAGACATCTTGCGGGGGTGAGGAGCTACATATTTGGCCTGTTCTAAATTTATGTACACTTCTTCATTAAATTACATGGCCAAAATGTTTGCCTTTGAACAGAGGCTCTAAGAAAACAGACTCTCCTTCCTGCTTCCCTGAGCAAGAAGACTACAAAACAAAAGAATGAAGAACTATTGATGGATAATGATGAGTCACCAAACAGTAGAGAAAAGACAAGTGCTACAAACTGGCTCCCAGTCAAGAAGAGGGGTGTCTGTTAGGCCTCAGGATTTTGGAAACCCTGTGACATTCAAGATTCTTCAGCATTTACCATATAACTGCCTAATCAAGTGCCTGGTAAGTAGAGTGATCATATAATTTATCATCTGAATTGGAACACCATGAAGAATAAAAGGGATATGGCAGGTATAAACTGGATGTGTGGTCACCCTAAAAGAGGGAGAGATTGCATCCAGATGAAGTCCTTTTTATCTGGTGGTTTTGGACTAGAAAGGGTGAAGACTATCCCATTTCCACGTGAGACAATTGTTATTTCTCCCTAGTCACTAGTTTGGGACCAACTCAGACACTTGTGGAGTACCAGGGTCCCAGCCAGTGCTGTTCTCAGAATTATCACCTTAATTTGCCTTGCCCACCAAAACTTCCACACATTCCAGAATGTTGCTCTGCATTTATATTCTGCCTTGTCCTGTCAAAGCACCATCACACATTCCTTTAGATCTTCATGATAGCTCTCTGACACAGGCCAGGAAAATGCAGCCCTGACCAGTCCATTTTGCCAAAGAGGAAGCTAGATGCAAAAGAGTCAAGGGGTTTTTCCTAAGCTCGCAGAACTGCTTAAACCAGGAACCCAAATCACCCAAACCTGGTCCTGGTCCAGGCCTCTTTTTCCCACACTGCCAGACTCAGAGTGGTTGTCAGTCACCATCCTATATTTATAACCATATTAGTCAGAAGCCGGAGAGCCAGCTAGCTTGCCACCACCTTCTCAAGGGCCCACTTGAGGCTTTCACCCAAGTTTTGAAGGAAAATGGTACAAATCCTGATGTGTCCTCTCCAACCTGATTTCCAAACAGGCTAAAGGAACATTTAAAGCATGTGTTCTTTACCCTCCAACCGTTCTGGGCACAGTTGTTCCCAATGCCACTCTCTAGCAGGTGGCTGCAACAGCTTCTCTGAGTAAGGACAATGACACTTTTGATATATAAAATGTAATTTGCCTTTATTTCATTAACAAACACTTTTCCAGAGAGCAAATCTCCAAGCTCAGGCAAATGTGAAAGTATAGCCTGTCTGCCAGTGGATTAGATAAATCTACACTGGATCCTCCACCAGGAGGTGGTAAGAATTGATGGCTGTAAAGTGATACAAGATTAGTAGCACATTATAAATAAAGCCAATACTTTTTCATCATATAGGTTAAAAATTAGGAGAAAAAGCACAGGAAGAATTTTTATTCTGCCCTGAAGCAATCAAATATAGGTTTTTAAAAAGCAGGGAGCATTTCCCTCCAAATAGTCCATTCTTTCTAAAAAGCAGCCAAGAGGGGCAGGTATGAGGCTGGGGCAGGGACTAACAGATTTCAGAATCAATAACTGAATTTTCAAGGGTTGTTTTACTGCAGTCTAGAGTTCAAATTGGGAGGGAGGGCACATGGGAGTAAAGCTGATGGCGTGTATCAGTAAGAAAGCAAAATCAGACCAAATTTTGTAATATCTGTTCACTGTCAATGTTCTTACTCGTTCACCTAAGATATAATCATTACATGCCCACCATGTTCCAGACACCATTGTATGTCCTGAGCAAGAAAACAAGCAAAATACCTGGAGTTTCGGGAATAGGAGTTCTGAAAAGTTACCTAGTTGTGAAAAACACAACTTAATTCAAAATAAGAAAGTAAAAACAAAACAAAACAACAAAAATCCAGATTCTGAGCTATTTGAATAGAACTTTCACTGGAAAAAATTTGCCTATGAGAGAGACTAGGAGAACAATGGTCAGAGCTCTGGGTTCAAGGCCAGCTCTGTCACGTTCTCTGTGGCCTTTTCTGTAAAGGAGAATCTCTCCTCACAATCTCTCCAGGACACTCAAGCTGGGAGTTTGAGGATCGCAGGTAGTGCTGGCTAGTTCTAGTCATGGAAAATAGTGTTAGGGGAAATGTTAACTTTTCTGATATGGGATAAGAGAGGCTCTACTTAAAGACTCCAAGCAAAATGATAAGTTTGCTGGCTAAAATGTGTATTAACATATTTAGATGTATTTTAGGTGATTTTAAGGCTGAAGCATGCTGGCAGAACTATTATTTTAAGCAAATTCATACTCAGTTCCAGCCCTGAGTATACACATAGCTCCCCCTCTTTATTTAAGACTTTTTTTATTAGAGAGAGTGAGAGAGCACGCACATGTGCAGGCACACACATGAAGGGGGGAGGGGCAGAGGGAGAAAAAGACGCGCCCCTCCCCACCCCTGAGCAGGGAGCCCAACATGGGGCTTGAACCCAGTACCCCAGCTGAAGGCTGTCACATAACTGACTGAGGCACCCAGGCGCCCCTCTCCCTCTTTAAAAGCCCAAGTTGAAACCCTGCACCACAAGCTTGCTTCGATATCTCCCCCCTCTCCAGTTTGGCCCCTGTTCCTCCGCAACAGGGAACTGCTCATGTGTGATGACAAGCACCTCTGAGCTCTGGTCCTATGTGTCTTCCCATTCCTGGTGCACGCTACATTCCAGCTGGATTCTGGACACTTCTGCTTTCACCTGGAGCCCATCTCCCCTTGCTTCCCTCCTGTCAGAGCCCTTCTTGAGCCCCACCATTCTTCAAGTCCTTCCTACCCTTTCAAACCAGAACAATCCCTTTGCCATATGCTCCCTTCCTTCTCTGTGACAGTCCCCTGTTGCTTCACTGGCTTTCGGTCCATCTTCCCACTAGACTAGAAGTTCCGTGAAGGTCACTGCCTTCAACAAGTTCAGAGCCTGGTCTATACCAGCTGTGAGATATCTGTGGAATGGATATGAACCTGTGATAGGTGAACCTCCTTTATAGCTCAGGAAACCCTGTACTTAACCCTATTATGGCATATGCACACCCCATTGTATAGCTGCTCTCTTATCTTTCCACTTAAGGGAGGGGAGGGTGCACTTTCATCTTTGTGTCCCCATTGCCTGCCCCAGTGACAGACATAGAGTAGATTTCGAGAGGCCAACATTACTTCATAAAAACCATAATTCATTCTGTGTCTGTCATAAGCATTATCAGTCAGCTTAACAGGTTTTCTGTCAGATGAAGCAGGTCAAACATAAACACCTCTACATTTTACCCTTAACATTTCAAAAGTTGGCACCATTTTTCTTAATAGCAAAGGACTCAAAGTGTGGCAAACAGTACCCTAATGATGAGGCATAGCAGGATTCCTGCCATGTCATGTTTCTTGTGGTAACTGGGAGGCCTGCCACTGCCACTGTGTTTCATTCTTTACTCACCTAAGACTCTCATGAAAAGTGCATAAACACCAAGGGCTTTTTAGACATCTACTCTGTGCCCCACATCATCCATACCCAGAAGAATAAACAGATGGTCTCCCCAAGACAAGTTTTAAGTTTGGGAGACAGGACTAACCCACAGTGACTCTCTGAAACACAACAAAAGGTCCTCAGTATGAGGAAACCACCATCCTTCAACTCATTAGTGTGGCTCTGTAAGGCCTCTGGGAGGACAAGAAATCACCTCCCCTCTTCCACCAGGGAGATTTTTTACAGAGGTTTTAAGCCAAAAGACTCCAGTTAATGCGCTAATAGCTCAGGCCCAGAGAATCAGATCCGAAGTATTTTCCTCCCCGCACTGACTCCCACAGAATGAATTTGTTGACCTTTCCAATATAAGCAAAATTTGGTTTTTAAAGTTAGCTTTCTCAAGACGCTGTGATTTACCTGCTTTTAAGAAATAAAAACATACGTTTTAAAAGAACAGTGATTTTGACAATATCAAATGTTAGCAAGGATATAGAGCAACTGGAACTCATATACGTTGCAGGTAGGAATGCAAAATGGTATAACCACTTAGGAAAACATATAAAGTTAAACATAACGTATAAAGTTAAACATAAATGACCAACAATCCCACTCCTCAACATTTAACTAAGAGAAAAGAAAACAAAGACTTGTACATGAATGTTCATGCTAGGTTTATTCATAAAAGCTAAACTAAAAATAATCTAAATGTTCATCGACAGGTAAATTGATACATAAATTGTGGTACATACATCCATACAATGGAGTAACACTCAGCAGTAAAAAGAGACAAACCACTCAAATGTGTAACAAGATGGATGAATTTTGAAAACATGATTAGTGAAAGATTAGCCCCAAACACAATTTGCTACTAATTGTATGATTCTATTTATATAAAATTCCAGAAAAGGAAAATTAATCTGTAATGACAAAAAGCAAATCAGTGATTGCCTGGGGCCAGGGCTGGGTGTTGACTGGGAAGTGGACAATGGAAATGTTTACGTCTTAATTATAGTGGTGGTTACATGATCGTACATGTTTGTGAAAACTCATTTAAGTTGGGTGCATTTTATTGTATGTCCATTATGCCTCAATAAAGTTTATTTATTTAAAAGAGTGATTTTAGCTACATTTTAAAAAGGCCTTCTGGTTTTCAATTCACCTTGAATCCAGAGACAATTTTTTTCACTGAAAAATAAAGGCTGAGAACTCCTATTTATTATAGAAATTTGTCTTGGGTTCTTAATGATTCATTTCCCACTCATCAGCTTCAAAACAAAGCTTCTTTGGCTATCTAATGTTGAATAATTATCATGAATATGACCCTAATGTTTCATAAAGACTTCTCTAAAGGGTAGTTGTAAAGGGAGGCTTCCATTTTATAGGAACATGAGTGAAGTGGGGTAATAATTAAAGCAGTGTTATTGCATTCTGTGTAACTGACAAGTGTATCCATCTACATGAGTGATTCCATTCAGGAATCCATTTCTCTGGGAAATCACTACGAAGTCAATAAACTGCCTCATCGATATTTAATCAGGGTGGATTCTTTACCTACTTGATCAAGTTCACTTTAGGGAAACTCTGTCTTTAAACCACAAAACACACATTCCCAGACCAGTGAATGAAATGTTGCATGGTAGAGGTTGTTGAGAAAGGCAGTATGCAGAAGTTAAGAGCACAGACTCAGAAACTCTGATTTTTTTAATCAGTTCATTCTGGTCAGATCTAGGCTTCTGTTCTTACTAATGATATGACTGTAAGCTATTCATGCAAACTCTCTAAGCCTCAGTTTCCCCCTGTGTAAAATGGGCATATTACTATATTCCTGCCTTACAGAATTATTGGGCAGTCTCGGCATTTACAGTGCTGGGCACATTACGTCCTCAGTAAAGGTTAGCTGCAAGTGTCAAGGGGCTGAGAGTACTTCATTGAAGTACTGGGGCAAAAAGAACAGGTGGCATTATAGCTACTTAGCTACAAAAGAAAATGGAGAGACAATACAGTACATGACTCATTATGAATCATATTAATAAATGGACTAGATCGTAAAACTCTGCACTTTTCCTTTAAAATTCTGTCATTCAAAAATTCCTAAACTAAAAAAATCCTGTTTTTAAAAATCTTTTAGGAATTACTATTAAATTGGCTTCATGCCTGCACACACAACTTGAGTGAAAAACAAATTCTGGTGTAATACCTAAACATCAGACCATGAAATGAACTCCGTTAGTGAGCTCCTCCTTGGCACCAGTTTCCCCTTCTGAAATGCTCCATCCTCTTCCTAATAGAGAGAAAATGGCCCTTACAAGTTACACGTAAACGTAGCCATTTCTGATCAAGAATGTTACATCAACTTAGAAATATAAGTGATTAACAACAAAGAATCCTCTGAAACGTTAACAGGAGTTGCATTTTGATCCTCATCTAAATGTGAATGCTGACAACCGCCTTCCTCCCTGATATATTTAAGAGCCAAGTGGTAGTGAAATTGTCTCCCAAGGGCTCCGTTCATTTCTGGGTCTGTTACCCACTGGGACGCCAGTTTTTGGAACCGTGCCAAAGCAGGTGAGAGAAGAGAAAGGACTGGATGTTTAAGATGAACGTAAAGGAAAGTGAAACAACCGTGTTTGGCTCAAGGATTTCCCTGGAGAAAATGTTTGCCTGATCATTTAAGGAGGAAAAAAAAATACCATTTTGCTACTTTTAAACAAATAATGAAGAAAGCATGAAAATACCCTCTTTGGCTTCGTATAATTTTTGTCTCTGGTTTTAGGATCTCTTTGGTATCAAAAGGTAATTTTCTTAGCATGCTTACTAAAGGTTTATAATTACATAATTTCAACAACAAAAGAACTTCCCAGCTCCAATGCAAGGTTCACATTAGAGAAAATCTGATTGGTGGCAGTAAGTAAATAGGTTTCTTTTCTGAGAACCAGTTTTAACACTAGTTATGAAATACTCTGTTCGGTTAAGCAGTCTCCATTATCACAAGGGTTTAGTAAATTATTTTACATGAAAGTTTTAAATTTCAGTTCACTCGAGGGACACCTGGGTGGCTCAGTCAGTTAAGCGTCTGCCTTCGGCTCAGGTCATGGTCCCAGGGTCCTGGGATTGAGCCCCACATCGGGCTCCCTGCTCAGCGGGAAGCCTGCTTCTCCCTCTCCCACTCCCCCTGCTTGTGTTCCCTCTCTAGCTGTCTCTCTCTGTCAAATAAATAAATACAATCTTAAAAAAAATTTTTTTTTTAGTTCAGTCAAGGAAACTAAATTCTAGAAACCGCAAAATGCCAAATGCTTATTTCTCCATCCTTTGGGCGTTCTGCCCCCAGCAAAATGAAGCCCTTTCAGATTATCAGAGCCACACGTTAGCTGCGCCATCTCCTCTGGTCCCCAACCTTGGAACTTTCTTCTGCCTCTCTTCATCTGGCTAATTCATATTCTTCCAAGAAGCCTTCCCTACACACCTTTGCCTCCTGCTTATGAGAGAGGCTCCCTTCTGGGGGTTCCCAAAGCACCCTGTTTTTCCCCAACCAAGAATCTACCCACCTCTTGGGTTAGACTGTAATCTCTCCAGCGGCTGAAGTCTGTGCCCACCGTGTTCACTATGGCTTCCCAGCCACTTGCACAGTTTTTAACAGTTGATTAATTAATTAATGTCTCTCCCATTAACTTGGAATGTCGTGGTCCTTTTGACAGAGCCTTTCAACTCTGATCTAAATACTGCCCATAGACTGTGGTTTCCACACATACTGCCCGCCTTATCTGCTATAGTTACGTCAACTCCCTCAGTCAATTTAGACTGATCACTGGCATCCCTGTACTTCTGTGATCCACTGTTCTCCCTGCCACTTACAGCCCTACCTAATATTAGGCCCATTAATTGGTTTATCTCCTAGATAATCCCCAAACTGGAATATTCCTCCTGTTCATGGCTTTTTCTGAAGAGAGGTATAAAGAATTAAGACCAGATTTCATAGCTGAGAGTGAACTAAGAGATTAATTCATTGATTCACTCCTTGAGTTCCAGCCAATTTATTTAATCAGTTCATCCAAATAGCTGACTTACAAAGACAGCAGGTATTTTGGAGCTTGGTGGTAGAGTAGAAAGGGTGATGGCTTATCCCAGAGCCTTGAATAGGAAACCATTGGCCTTCCAGAATTTGAGAGATAAGTGATACCGTAAGACAGAGCAAGATTAGAATAATTGGGATCCCAGAAGAAGAAGAAAGAGAGAGAGGGGCACAAGGTATATTGGAGCAAATTATAGCAGAGAACTTTCCTAATTTGGGGAAGGAAACAGGCATCAAAATCCAGGAGGCAAAGAGAATCCCCCTCAAAATCAATAAAAATAGGTCAACACCTCAACATCTAATAGTAAAACTTACGAGTCTCAGAGACAAAGAGAAAATCCTGAAAGCAGCTCAGGACAAGAGGTCTGTAACCTACAATGGTAGAAACATTAGATTGGCAACAGACCTATCCACAGAGACCTGGCAGGCCGGAAAGGACTGGCATGATATATTCAGAGCACTAAATGAGAAAAATATGCAGCCAAGAATACTATATCCAGCTAGGTTGTCATTGAAAATAGAAGAGACATAAAAACCTTCCAGGACAAACAAAAACTAAAGGAATTTGCAAACACAAAACCAGCCCTACAAGAAATATTGAAAAGGGTCCTCTAAGCAAAGAGAGAGCCTAAAAGTAACATAGACCAGAAAGGAACAGAGACAATATACAGTAACAGTCACCTTACAGGCAATACAGTGGCACTAAATTCATATCTTTCAGTAGTTACCCTGAATGTAAATGGGCTAAATGCTCCAATCAAAAGACACAGGGTATCAGATTGGATAAAAAAACAAGACCCATCGATATGCTGCCTGCAAGAGACTCATTTTAGACCCAAAGGCACCTCCAGATTGAAAGTGAGGGGATGGAAAACCATTTCCCATGTTAATGGACAGCAAAAGAAAGCAGGGGTGGCAATCCTTATATCAGACAAATTAGACTGTAAACTAAGGACTATAATAAGAGATGAGGAAGGACACTATATCATACTTAAAGGGTCTATCCAACAAGAAGATCTAACAATTGTAAATATCTATGCTCCTAACATGGGAGCAGCCAATTATATAAGCCAATTAATAACAAAATCAAAGAAACACATCAACAACAATATAATAATAGTAGGGGACTTTAACACCCCCCTCATGGAAATGGACAGATCTAAGCAAAAGATCAGCAAGGAAATAAAGGCTTTAAATGACACACTGGACCAAATGGACTTCACACATTCAGAACATTCCATCCCAAAGCAACAGAATACACATTCTTCTCTAATGCCCATGGAACATTCTCTAGAATAGATCACATCCTAGGTCACAAATCAGGTCTCAACTGGTACCAAAAGACTGGGATCATTCCCTGCATATTTTTGAACCACAATGCTTTGAAACTAGAACTCAATCACAAGAGGAAAGTTGGAAAGAACTCAAATACATGGAGGCTAAAGAGTATCCTACTAAAGAATGAAAGGGTCAACCAGGAAATCAAAGAAGAATTTTAAAAATTCATGGAAACAAATGAAAATGAAAACACAACTGTTCAAAATCTTTAGGATGCAGCAAAGGTGGTCCTGAGGGGAAAGTATACAACAATACAAGCTTTTCTCAAGAAACAAGAAAGTTCTCAAATACACAACCTAACCCTACACCTAAAGGAGCTGGAGAAAGAACAGCCAATAAAGCCTAAACCCAGCAGGAGAAGAGAAATAATAAAGATCAGAGCAGAAAATCAATGAAATAGAAACCCAAAGAACAGTAGAACAGATCGATGGAACTGGGAGCTGGTTCTTTGAAAGAATTAATAAGATTGATAAACCCCTGACCAGACTTATCAAAAAGAAAAGAGGGGTGCCTGGGTGGCTCAGTTGTTAGGCGTCTGCCTTCAGCTCGGGTCGTGATCCCAGGGTCCTGGGATCAAGCCCCACGTCGGGCTCCCTGCTCCGCGGGAAGCCTGCTTCTCCCTCTCCCACTCCCCCTGCTTGTGTTCCCTCACTTGCTGTATCTCTCTCTGTCAAATAAATAAATAAAAACTAAAAAAAAAGAAAAGAGAAATGACCCAAATAAATAAAATCATGAATGAAAGAGGAGATCACAACCAACACCAAAGAAATACAAACAATTATAAGAACATATTATGAGCAACTATATGCCAGCAAATTAGATAATCTGGAAGAAATGGATGCATTCCTACAGATGTATAAACTACCAAAACTGAACCAGGAAGAAATAGAAAACCTGAACAGACCTATAACCACTAAGGAAATGGAAGCAGTAATCAAAAATCTCCCAACAAGAGCCCAGGGACAGATGGCTTCCCAGGAGAATTCTACCAAACATTTAAAGAAGAATAGGGGCGCCTGGGTGGCTCAGTTGGTTGGACGACTGCCTTCGGCTCAGGTCATGATCCTGGAGTCCCTGGATCGAGTCCCGCATCGGGGTCCCTGCTCGGCAGGGAGTCTGCTTCTCCCTCTGACCCTCCCCGCTCTCATGCTCTCTCTCTCTATCTCATTCTCTCTCTCAAATAAATAAATAAAATATTTAAAAAAAAATAATAAAGAAGAATTAATACCTATTCTTCTGAAACTGTTCCAAAAAATAGAAATGGACGGAAAACTTCCAAACTCATTTTGAGGCCAGCATTACCTTGATCCCAAAACCAGACAAAGACCCCATCAAAAAGGAGAATTACAGACCAATATCCCTGATGAACATGGATGCAAAAATTCTCACCAAAATACTAGCCAATAGGATCCAACAGTACATTAAAAGGATTATTCACTGTGACCCAGTGGGATTTATTCCTGGGCTGCAAGGTTGGTTCAACATCCACAAATCAATCAATGTAATACAATACATTAATAAAAGAAAGAACAAGAACCATATGATCCTCTGAATAGATGCAGAAAAAGCATTTGACAAAGTACAGCATCCTTTCTTGATCAAAACTCTTCAGAGTATAGGGATAGGGGGTACATACCTCAATATCATAAAAGCCATCTATGAAAAGCCCACAACAAATACCATTCTCAATGGGGAAAAACTGAGAGCTTTCCCCCTAAGGTCAGGAACACGGCAGGGATGTCCACTATCACCACTGCTGTTCAACACAGTACTAGAAGTCCTAGCCACAGCAATCAGACAACAAAAAGAAATAAAAGGCATCCGAATTGGCAAAGAAGAAGTCAAACTCTCACTCTTTGCAGATGGTATGATACTTCATGTGGAAAACCCAAAAGACTCCACCCCAAAACTGCTAGAACTCATACAGGAATTCAGTAAAGTGGCAGGATATAAAACCAATCCACAGAAATCAGTGGCATTCCTATATACCAACAACAAGACAGAAGAAAGAGAAATTAAGGAGTAAATCCCATTTACAATTGCACCCAAAACCATAAGATACCTAGGAATAAATCTAACCAAAGAGGCAAAGGATCTGTACTCAGAAAACTATAGAATACTCATGAAAGAAATTGAGGAAGACACAAAGAAATGGAAAAATGTTCCATGCTCATGGATTGGAAGAACAAATATTGTGAAGATGTCAATGCTACCTAGAGCAACCTACACATTTAATGCAATCCCTATCAAAATACCATCAACTTTTTTCAAAGAAATGGAACAAATAATCCTAAAATTTGTATGGAACCAGAAAAGACCCCGAATAGCCAGAGGGATGTTGAAAAAGAAAAGCAAAGCTGGCAGCATCACAATTCCGGACTTCCAGCTCTATTACAAAGCTGTAATCATCAAGACAGTATGGTACTGGCACAAAAGCAGACACATGGATCAATGGAACAGAATAGAGAGCCCAGAAATGGACCCTCAACTCTATGGTCAACTAATCTTCGACAAAGCAGGAAAGAATGTCCAATGGAAAAAAGACAGTCTCTTCAACAAATGGTGTTGGGAAAATTGGACAGCCACATGCAGAAGAATGAAACTGGACCATTTCCTTACACCACACACAAAAATAGACTCAAAATGGTTGAAAGACCTAAATGTGAGACAGGAGTCCATCAAAATCCTAAAGGAGAACACAGGCAGCAACCTCTTCGACCTCAGCCACAGCAACTTCTTCCTAGAAACATCCCCAAAGGCAAGGGAAGCAAGGGCAAAAATGAACTATTGGGACTTAATCAATATAAAAAGCTTTTGCACAGCAAAGGAAAGAGTCCACAAAACCAAAAGACAACCAACAGGATGGGAGAAGATATTTGCAAATGACATATCAGATAAAGGGCTAGTATCCAAAATCTATAAAGAACTTATCAAACTCAACACCCAAAGAACAAAGAATCCAATCAAGAAATAGGCAGAAGACATGAACAGACATTTTTCCAAAGAAGACATCCAAATGGCCAACAGACACATGAAAAAGTGCTCAACATCACTTGGCATCAGGGAAATCCAAATCAAAACCTCAATGTGATACCACCTTGCACCAGTCAGAATGGCTAAAATTAACAAGTCAGGAAACGACAGATGTTGGCGGGGATGCGGAGAAAGGGGAACCCTCCTACACTGTTGGTAGGAATGCAAGCTGGTGCAGCCACTCTGGAAAACAGTATGGAGGTTCCTCAAAAAGTTGAAAATAGAGCTACCCTGTGGCCCAGCAATTACACTACTGGGTATTTACCCCAAAGATACAAAGGTAGGGATCCGAAGGGGTACATGCACCCCGATGTTTATAGCAGCAATGTCCACAATAGCCAAACTATGGAAAGAGCCCAGATATCCATCAACAGATGAATGGATAAAGAAGATGTGGTGTATATATACAATGGAATATTATGCAGCCATCAGAAAAAAATGAAATCTTGCCATTTGCAACGACATGGATGGAACTGGAGGGTATTATGCTAAGCAAAATAAGTCAATCAGAGAAAGACATGTATCATATGATCTCACTGATATGAGGAATTCTTAATCTCAGGAAACAAACTGAGGGTTGCTGGAGTGGGGGTGGGGTGGGAAGGATAAGGTGGCTGGGTGATAGACATTGGGGAGGGTATGTGCTATGGTGAGCGCTGTGAATTGTGTAAGACTGTTGAATCATAGACCTGTACCTCTGAAACAAATAATACATTATATGTTAAAAAAAAAAAAAAAAGTTAGTAGGAAGGGAAAAATGAAGGGGGGGAAATCGGAGGGGGAGATGAACCATGAGAGACTATGGACTCTGAGAAACAGACTGAGGGTTCTGGATGGGAGGAGGGTGGGGGGATGAGTTAGCCTGGTGATGGGTATTAAAGAGGGCACGTATTGAATGGAGCACTGGGTGTTATACGCAAACAATGAATCATGGAACACTACATCAAAAACTAATGATGTAACGTATGGTGATTAACATAACATAATAAAATAAAATTAAAAATAAAAGGAAACCATTGGCCCTCATCCATGCCTTTCTCTTCTAGCCACATATATAGGAAGTCCTGCCCCAGGGCCTATGCCAAAAGCATAGGCGTTGAACCATGTTTTTATAACATTAACTCTATGAGAAAATGTCCAAATTTTAAACAATTGACTTCCAGATTTACTTCTGGAACAAAACCTGCTCATTTACGCTGCTTGTATAGAAGTAGAATAGAATGGTATGGTATGGAATGGAGAGGGATAGGACAGGACAGCACAGGACAGGGCATCATAGGAAGTGACTCCAGTCTTTGCATCAGCAATGACCTATTCAGGGTTCATCAAAGAGCAGCAGTACAAGAAGTACACTTACAAACAGTGAGCATTTTTAGAGAGAGCTAATATTTGAAGCACATTGCTAAATTTTCAGTGTCTGAAGCACATTTTCCTTAATGAAAATTCCTGATTCACAGAAGATGAAGAGGCACTATAAAAAGCAGTTCAACGTCTCTTGGGTCAAGGAGTAATTCCTATCTGCAGTTCCTTCACCTGGGAGCAGTGCCGAGTAAGAGAGGAAAGAAGGGATGTCCAAGTAAACAGAGTGAAGTTTTAAAGAATGGAGGCCCAGAAGTGTCCCGTCTAGAAGGGTTTCTTGAATGCTGGTCCATCGAGGTCTCTGCCATCACCTCCTTTCTTCTCCTTTGGACCCTCTCTGTCCTTTTTCCAGGCACCTGACCTCCTCTACACAATCTAGAGCTTCATCATGGACTTCCATCCTGCTCCCACATTTATAGTCCTAGACGCCAGCTGGACCTCCCTACTGGGCTATCTTATAACACTTCATCTTCCATTCCCATTCCCCAGCCCCTCTTTCAAAGAGAAGAACTCCTCTCACCCCCTCCTGAACCCCCTAGCTTAGTTAATAGCATAGCTGCTATCTTTGATCCCTGCCTCTTCTGGTCAATCTGTCACCACATTCGGGTGACTCTACCTCCTACGTATTTTTTAAATCCCAAATGGCTGGCTTCTGAACTACCTAGCCGTGTAACAGCAGGACCTAGCTTGTCCCGTCCATCCTTTCCTCTGGTGTATTTTAGGGAAGATGGTGATTTTCACATCTGCTTTTGAGTCTGTCCACCCTGCTGCCGATTTCTCCTCTATTGCCTGACTCCTAACATGGCTCTTGTGTCTACCTGGGTCCTCTGCTCACTTTCTGCCTGGGTTCCCAGAACTTGCGCCTCCAAGCTGGCCCAGAGAAGCCTGATAACCCATTTCCCATCCCAGGCACACACACTGTTCACCATTGCATTCCCCAGAGCGCTAGTCACACAGGCCTGACTTTTACTGAAGATTCTGGAATAAGAGAAGGAGATAACACGGGTCAGCACAGATCGGCAAACCACTTAACATTCTACTGGTCACCATTTGTCTGAGATGCTTATTCCTGCTTCAGTGAATTTCTAACTCCTTGAAAGCCAACTTGCACAGTCCCTTTGGGCCCTTCTCCCCTTCCTTATATAGACCAGAGCGTCTCCTACTGCTCCTCGGCGTTTCAGAATCCCCGCAAAACTCATCTTTTAAGGGCCAGGACAAAATTTAAAATTCCCGTCAATCATATTCACACCTCCTTGAATTTCCACCAGTCCTCAAGAACTCCAGCTCATCCTCCAAAATTCAGCTCAAACATCATCTTCCCTGTAAAATCTTCCCCAGAGGATGGAACCTCATCAGGGTCATCAGTTCTGTTTTCCCCTCAGGACTGTCGCTCACTTCTATTATCCCTGAACAAATAGCATAGTCCAATTTGTTTATGTTCCTGCCTTATTTACAACACACTTGACTAAGACTCTGTGTTTCCTCCTTTGATCTCCAGTGTCTTGCACTGTGGTTGCCACAAAATTAATAAATATCTGTTGAGTGAAAAAGTTAACTTGTGAATGAATGCCCAATATGGAGGAATTTGGAGATGGCAATAAGAGTTGTGACTGACTAATGTGAGTCCCTTGGTCAGACTCCATGAGGCTGGAGGATGGGGACAAGGAAAACTTGTCTTGATACATCTCACACCCTTTACCAAATGGAAGACCTCTAAGATGAACCAGACTCGGAATCTAACGTCTAAAGGAGAAGTCGGCTTAGAATACTAACTAAAACTAGTAGAATATGGACAAGTAATTCCTAAACAGCCAGAGTACAAAAAAGCAGCATTTTGGATTCTTAAAAGCAGTGAGTAAATATCCTTGGTTAGTGCTGAAGAGAGCATGAACTGCAGAATCGATTTTCTCAAAAACAGACGTATTCACAGACAATGGCTCTGAATGACCACCAAGTGCCCCCATGCTGCATCATCAAGAGGAGCCTCTGGTGCTTTTGGGTACACCATACACGTGCGCACGCGCACACACACACACACACACACAGATTCTAAAAGCACCTTCTAAATGTTTTGTCCCATCTCCCACACAAATTTACACATCAGAAAGCATGGTGTGGACACCAGGATGATCAGTACCCAAGAGCTATTGGAAGACAGGCAGGCAGCCAGTCCCAGAGAACAAGAGAGACAGAGCTGTCAGGTAAGCTGAGGGTCATGATAGCAAGAAGCAATGAATGCTTCCTTACTGGTTTGCAGCTTTCCCGAATCACCACATTTTCTTTTCTTTAACATTTTCTGGCTTTGTAAAACCCCCAGCAGTGAGAACATGCTTATGTCATGAAGCATAAGAGATCCAGGAAGTGCCCAGCTTGAGAACGGCCCTGAGTTGACAGCACAACAAAATGCACATCTAAATGGAGCATTTGAATCAAAACTGGTCAACAACAGAACCACCCATCTGTGCACATTTGCAGAAAGAGGCTCGCGGAAGAACGCTAATGGACAACTGTTGCCTTGTCATGGGGCTTTCACAGCAAGTGGAGCTGAAGCCTGGTGTCATCAACTCTAACTGGAATTTCCACATCTGAGGTTATTCCACAATGTTCTAAAGCCAAGCAGAGGCAGGTGGGTGGTGCCAGGCTTTGAAGTCAGTCTATAGGCCATCCAGCCAGGGCTTGTGTGCCAATGGTACCACACTGGATGATAATCCTGTTGGCAAGGCCTCTCAGACTACTTCCAAATCAGGTGTTAAAATGTTCTGATGATGAGAGCATAATCCACCTAGGTCCATTGTAGGAATCATTACAATGTCTATTATTCATGTATAAACTATAGTGATGGTTAAATCAGCAATAATACCTAACATTTACCAAACACTTGCTTTCTACCAGAAATTGTACTAACTGCTGTTCCACGTTCAATCTCAATTCATTCTTGGAGCAACTCCAGGTCAGAGCTCCTATTTTATTATTGTTCCCATTTTACAGAATAAAAAACTAAGGATTGAGAGGTTGCATCCCTGTTACCCAAGATTAATAAATGGAGGAAGAAGAATTTGAACTCCAGAGCTCACACACTGAACCTCCATATCATTGGTAAAAGGAGACAGAATCTGGGATTTGAACATTTAGAGAAAGGTCCCCAACCAATGTGGTGAATCCCTATATATACAGGGTGAAGCCACAGGCACATAGCTCCTGCCCACAGGAACTTGGAAGTATTGGGTACCCCATGACATATCATACCAGAAAGCAAAAGGACAGTAGCAAGTTGGGCTTGGGGTTCAAGCTTGCCATGTGAGCTTAACCAAAATGAAATTCCCTCTGACTAACTGCATTCGGTCCCACATTAAAGGCACAGTTGCTTGCTAAGGGAAATGTCATCCACATGATTCTGATTCATTTACACTTAACTCATCCCAGTCTTTGTCTGATGAGACTGTTATACAAAATGACTTGTAAAAGCTTTCCAAGAGCCTTTTACCTTAGTCTTTCTTCACGTTATGCCAAGAGTAAATGGAACTAGATCATCTTAAATTTTAAATGTAGAAACCAAAATATCTAAGGAGGGCAGAAATATGGCCAAAACGACATTCTCAGCTCTGTGAGGGACACTTCCAAAGCTGCAAGTGTAAGAGCTCTCAGAAATTTCACCAGCGAGCAAGCCTTTATTGTAGTTCAAAATCAGAAAGGACTTGTCTGAAAACCTCAACTTATAGCTAAGGGTAGAGCTTTTTTCCCTAAGAAAATATCATGAATACTTCACAGCATGTAAGAGTAATGACCGATTGATACTTATGTCAGGATTTTCATCTTCAAATCCAAAGTATTTTGAAAAAATATATATATGCCTCATATATTGAGAAAGACAAGGAAGAGGGTTGTGACTACCATGGGATGATAGGGCTAGAAAGTAAAGAGCACCTGAAGACAAATCTACCACACTTTCTCATGACTGTTAACTTCAAACACCCCCAGTCCCTGCAGGAACACAATTCTGTGTTCGTTGCTTTATTTGCTGTATTCAGGGACACCCAGGTTGTCTGACACTTGCTCCTCAGGACATCAGCCCATCCAGGATAACAGAAGAAACAGGTGCCTGAGAAAGCCATCACGATGCCAGAAGACTAAAGCAACTTAAAACCTGGGGGCCTCATGGCTGCAGAATTCCTTTGAGGCTCTCTCTATGGATGACCGCAGTGAAAACATCTTTAACATGGCCTTCAGTGTGGAAAAACCATTCTGTGTATTTCCATCACAAAAGGGGCTCTCCAGATTTGAAGGTCTCCTGAGAGGTTTGGATTTTTTTTTTTCCTTGGGTGATTATGGCAGGAAGAGGGGCCTGGGGAGGGGGTTGCTCAGGACAGTCTTCCAAGCACATAATGTGCCATTAGAACAATGCTAGCCACAGAGAGGGAAAGAGCGTAGGTGCTATCAGGAATGCTAATGCAGTGTTGGTTTGCATGTTTATTTGATTGTTTTTCCCCCAGAAATTTAAAAAGACATGAAGTTATAGCTCATTAAAATCTTTAAATGCAAAAAAAAGCCAAACCACTTCTTATTACAGGCACCTCTGAGAAGAACTCTCCCACCACATTCATCTACTACATTCAGCGTTCTTTGAAACTGGCTGGTATTTGGATGTTAAAAATGGTTCCCAGCTGATCGTCTAGCACAAACCCCTCTCTGTCTGGCCTTACTTCCCTTTAGAATCATTGTATAATGAAAACAGACTGATGCTAAGTCCAAAAAGTCAGTGGTCCCCCGAACAACAAAATAAAAAGAGTAAGGAAAAGTCAAGACTGATGCTTTACTCCATCCTACAAACAAAATTCCTGAGGCTCTTTTTCCTTCAGAATTCTGAAGTTGTAAAAATACAATTTCTCTTTCAAAAAAACTATTTAAGAACGTCAGGGAAAACTTCTAATGTTCTAAATGGGAAATCCAGTACCATGTGGCAAATTCCTTGGGGTTATTTCCATAGGAGGTGATCATTGAGAGGGAACGTATAGCTACACAATCCGGCTACAGAGCCGGATTGATCTAAGACTTTGGGCAAATTCCTCACATTATGTCTCTTGCATAGTTATCTATGGCTGCATAACATATTCTCACAAACCTAGCAGCTTAAAACAACACATATTTATTATCTCACAGTTTCCGTAGGTCAGGAATCTGGACCAGCTTCACTGGCTCCTCTGCTCAAGATCTCTCACAAGCCTGCAATCAAGTCATCAGCTGGGGCTAGAGTCTCATCTGAAGGTTCATTTGGGGAAGTGTTTGCTTCCAAGCTCAGGTTGTTGGCAAAATTTTGGTTTTTCAAGGGCTGTTAGACAGAGGATCTCAGTTCCTAAGCAGCTGCTGGCAAGTTAAAGCCTATAGACTTTCTGGGGCACCTGGGTGGCTCAGTCGGTTGAGCGTCTGACTCTTGGTTTCAGCTCAGGTCATGGTCTTGGGGTTGTGGGATCAAGCCCTGCATCGGGCTCCATGCTCAGCACAGAGTCTGCTTGGGATTCTCTTTCTCTCTCTCCCTCTCCCTCTGTCCCTACCCCCATGCGCTCTCTCTCTCTCGCTCTCTCTAAAATAAATAAATCTTTTTTAAAAAAAGCCTATAGACTTTGTGCTTGCAGGGATACTATTGAGATTGCAATGGTCTAAAAGTCTCCAAGATGTCCTTCTGCGTGGAAAAATAATTGTATTCCTTGATACATGGACCTCCCCTACATGGCAAATTGCCTCACCAAAGCCAGCAAAGGAGAGAATCTGCTGGCTGGACAGAAGTCACTATCTTATGTAGCCTAATCACAGAAGTAACATCCCATCACCTTTGCCATATTCTGTTGATTAGAAGTGTGTCACTAGGCCTCCCACACCCAAGGGGAGGGATCACACAGGGCATAAAAATCAGGAAGCAGAAATCATTGAGGGCTGTCTTAGAATCTGTCCATCACATCTCTGTACTTCGGTTTTCTGATCTATAAAATAGGAATGATAATGACCCCTACTTTATCAGATTGTTGAAAGAATTAAATATGTTTATTCATATAAAGAGCTTCAAAGAGTGCCTGACACATAATAAATGCTAAATATTAGCTATCATTGTCATTGGTTTTATATATTTTTTTATTTTACGGTTTTATTATTATGTGCTATAAGTCATGCTCTTTTAGCTTCCTATTGGTTTTCTGCACACAGCAGAATAAACAGAGTAGGGAAGGTAGCAAGGCATGGCAGACCAAGTGGACTAGCATAAATCCACCCAAACTGGAAGCCAGTTGCCTCCACCCCATTACCAACCTAACAATACTGTAACGACAATTAAAAGGAAAAAGGAAAAAAGAGCCTTTCTGGTCAAGACAGGAGAGATCATTAATGCCTCATAACTTAAATCCGATCCCCTATCTACTCTCTCAAAAGTCATCCTATTTACTAAGTCTAACCTTTAGCGAACACCATCAACTTTCTATTTTTCAACATTATTCTGATCATAAGTTTATGGAAAAGAGCCAGAATTACATGACCTATGGGCTCCAACACTACCTGTATCTACAGGGCATGTAGGAGATCTGGTTTGCTTCTCCAGCCTCTTTGTGGAGAAAGAGTGGGGAGTTTGGTGCCAATGTGCCTCATTTTAAGAAAATCTACTATACATTGCATTATTTGTTTCAGAGGTACAGATCTGAGATTCAACAGTCTTGCACAATTCACAGCGCTTACCAGAGCACATACCCTCCCCCGTGTCTATCACCCAGTCACCCCATCCCTCCCACCCCATCCCCCACTCCAGCAACCCTCAGTTTGTTTCCTGAGATTAAGAATTCCTCATATCAGTGAGGTCATATGATACATGTCTTTCTCTGTTTGACTTATTTCGCTCAGCATAATACTCTCCAGTTCCATCCACATCGTTGCAAATGGCAAGATCTCATTCCTTTTGATGGCTGCGTAATATTCCATTGTATATATATATATACCACATCTTCTTTATCCATTCATCTGTCGATGGACATCTTGGCTCTTTCCACAGTGTGGCTATTGTGGACATTGCTGTTATAAACATCGGGGTGCACATACCCTTTCGGATCCCTACTTTTGTATCTTTGGGGTAAATACCCAGTAGTGCAATTGCTGGGTCATAGGGTAGCTCTATTTTCAACTTTTTGGGGAACGTCCATACTGTTTTCCAGAGTGGCTGCACCAGCTTGCATTCCCACCAACAGTGTAGGAGGGTTCCCCTTTCTCCGCATCCCCGCCAACATCTGTCATTTCCTGACTTGTTAATTTTAGCCATTCTGACTGTGTGAGGTGGTATCTCATTGAGGTTTTGATTTGGATTTCCCTGATGCCGAGCGATATTGAGCACTTTTTCATGTGTCTGATAGCAGGAGGGGAAGAATGAAGGGGGGGAAATCGGAGGGGTAGACAAACCATGAGAGACGATGGACTCTGAAAAACAAACTGAGGGTTCTAGAGGGGAGGGTGGGAGGATGGGTTAGCCTGGTGATGGGTATTGAGGAGGGCACGTTCTGCATGGAGCACTGGGTGTTATGCACAAACAATGAATCATGGAACACTACATCTAAAACTAATGATGTAATGTATGGGGATTAACATAACAATAAAAAATTTTTTAAAAAATAATTAATTAATTAATTAATTAATTAAAAAAAAGAAAATCTACTATACAAAAATCCAGACTTTAAATATGAGAGACCAAGAGTGTTTGCATTCAAAATAAACACATATTTATTTCCCTTAGTAAAAGGATTCACCTTCAGCTTCCTTCAAAAGGAACACTCCTCTAACCATTTATGTGAATAGAGAGCAGATCAATGCCTTGAGGGAAGAAGCCAAAGTTAAAGAGTTAGGAGCTCACATAAGTGAGGACTCAAATTAATTCAAATCGTGTCATAGACACAAAGATAAAACATAAACCTAGAAAACAATTCAAAGAAAACATAAGAGAAAATCTTCATGACGTGGGGTTAGTGGAAGAATTCTTAGACATGACAACAAAAGCATGATCTATAAAAAAAAAACAACAGATAAATGGGACTTCATTGAAATTAAAAACTTTTGTTCACTGAAAGTCACTGTTAAGAGAAGTAAAAGACAAGTGACAGCCTGGGAGGAAATATTCATAAAACATATCTGACAAAAGACTTGTATTCAGAATATGTAAAGAATTCTCAAATTCAACAATATGAATACAAGCAAACCAATTAAAAAGTGGGCAACAGATCTGAGCAGGCACTTCACCGAAGATATAAGGACAGAAGACAATGTTCCACATTATCAGCCATTAGGAAAATGCAAATTAAAACCATGCCACTACATACCTACTCAAATGGCTAAAATAAAAAATACTGACAATACCAAGTGCTGGTCAGGATACAGAGGAATTGAAACATTCATACATTGCTGGTGGGAATGCAAAGTGGTACAGCCACTCTGGAAAATAGTTAGGCAGCTCCTCATAAAGCTAAATATATACTTACCACATGACCCAACAATCCCACTCCTATTTACCCTACAGAAATGAAGACTCATGTTCACATAAAAACCTGTACACAAATGTTTATAGCAGCTCATTCATAATTGCCGCAAACTGGAAACAACTCAAATATCCTTCAACAGAGGAATAGTTAAACAAAGTGCAGTACGTCCAGCCAATGGAATATTCCTCACCAATTTAAAAAACAAAACAAAAACTAAAAATACATGCAACAACTTGGATGTATCTCAAAGGCATTATGCTGTGTGAAAGAATCAAGTATCAAAAGGTTATATATTACATGAGACCACGTATGACATTCATGAAAAGACAAAGCCATAGTGATGAACAGCTCAGTGGTTGCGATGCGACAGGGGTGAGACCTGAGGGAGTTTTTTGGTATGATGGAACTGTTCTGTCATTAATTGTGGTGGTGGCAACACAAGCCTAGTTACATATTAAAATTGGTATAGAACTGTAAACCAAAAGGGGGAGAAACCCCATTTACTGTATGATAATTTTTAGATTAAAAAATTAAATAATGAAGATGGATTTATCTGGTTTTACACAAATAAGCTTCACGGCCTAAGCTACCTCAGGACAGCTTCCTGTATAATGAGAGGTTTCTGGTTTGAAAGAGCATGAGACTGGCAGCCCCTGATATAGCCTCTCCCAAATTCACTCTAAACTTTGAAAACAGAGAAAAATGATAAAACTCACCAGATTACATAGAATAAGAACTACCAGCATCCAAGTCGGATTCTGAAAGGATTTTCCACATGATCAAGGGAACTGAGTTAGTCAATGAAATTAGGGGCCCTTCTGTGCTAAAGACACATCAAAATTGGTGGAAAGGTCTTTCTTCCCAACCACATTATCTCCTGGTCATGTCTTTGCAAACAAGAAAGCTAGGCATCTATTTCTTTGCTCTTCTGGAACTACTCCACAGCCAGGGTGCTGTTCGCATCTCCTTATTGCCAGTCAGACACGGCATCTCTCAAAAAATAACTACTTAGCAATGAGCACTGGGGCTGCTGCACGTTATCAGGACAGAGCAAGCTAGGTACACAAAGGCAGGAGCAGGAAGAACCTAGAAATTCAATGTGAGGATTACGGTGTTCCTTGTACTCTTTCTGTTCAGATATGAGAGAATCAAGCAGAGATGAGGAGAGAAGCCCACCTTATTTTAGGAGGGCTGAACTACATTAGCTGGCTGGTCTCTGGAAACTGCTCCAAGGTTTGTATCTTGGATCTCAGATCCAAGATAGGGGACCTGAGAGGTGGATATGACCAATACCCCCCTGATGGATAATGAGGCAATGGTCAAAGCCACCTGGTTTGTATCCTTGGCTCCACTACTTACTAGTTGTGTGACCTGGGAAAAGCCATTTACTCTTTCCGTGCTTCATATGTATAAAGAGAATAATAGTGTTTTTCTCATGGTGAGGATTAATAAATTAATATAGTAAAGCTTATAGCAGTGATTTTTCCTTCACTCTATACTATTCTCCCCGCCCACGGTATGTATTTTTTCCTATCTACTCATAGTCAACTCAGAAGAGATTAATTTAGAGGACTATATGATAATAATCCCTAACATTTATATGGTACAGTGTTATACCAAAACACCCCAAAAATCAAATTACTGAAAATCACTAATAGGAGAAAATCTTAAGAGTAGCCAAAAAACCCCACAAAAACCAAAAACAGTTCAGAGGAACAGAAATAAGAACTATAGCATAATTCTTGTCAGAAACTATGTAGGGCAGAATACAATAGAACATTTTTAAAGTGATGGGGAAAAATAAGCCATGTCAACCTTGAATTCTATAACCAGCAAAAATATATTTCAAAAATGAAGGTGAAACATAGATTGTTCAGGCCAACAAAACTGATAAAATTTATTGCCATACTCAGCACATGGATGCTATTATTATCATTATCACCATCATCATTTATCACCCACATTCCTAAAACATAAGATTCAAGACAGGGATGCCTATCATACCACTATTATCTAATAATATTCTGAAATTTCTACCCAAAATATTATGAGAAAAAAACAAAAATAAAATGTCTTAACTACTGATGTGATTGTGTGCTTAGAAACTAAAAAACAAAACAAAACTTGGAAGTGTTAGAATAATAGGGTTCAATAAGGGAGACTATTTGAAAACAATCATATTTCAACAACTGTCATGTATATTATCAACAATCAATTATAAAATATAAATAAAAAGAAAATCCTACTCATAAAAACAACCAAAGAATTTTAAATTCCCAGAAAAAACCTTAGAGCCCTCTATAATACAAATAAAAATCTTTACTGAGAACCATTTTGCTTGTTTTTTTTTTTTAAGTGATAATTGACACTTAACTACAGTGATGAAACTTCATCTATCCTTGCAAACCTGCTTCAAGTTTGGACCCTGAGTCCTTATAAAATCATGGAGGGGCACCTGGGTGGCTCAGTCGGTTAAGCATCTGCCTTCAGCTCAGGTCATGATCTCAGGGTCCTGGGATCGAGCCCCACAGGGAAAAGCAGGCTCCCTCTGCTCCTCCCCACTGCTCATGCTCTTTCTTTCTCAAATAATAAAAAATCTTAAAAAAAAAAAAACTAAAATAAAATAAAATCATGGAGTCTCATAACTTCCTCATCTCTCTCCCTGCACGAAGTTTCTCCAGAATGCAAAGAGAGATACAGAAGAAGAATACATTCATTTGTGCATCCAGCACCCAGAAAAGTTCCTCACACAGAGTAAGTACTGAAATATTGGATAGATGGATGGAATGAGTGAACGAATTATTTATGCCCCAACTATGCCCATCTCTCCTAGAACCAGCCTGGGTTGAAAGCAAATGTTGTGGATCTTTGGGCCCAGAAAAAGCTCCTCAGAATTGACTCATTCCATCATGCCCAGGATACAAGAGCACTTCTAGGATCAATCCACTCCCTCCTGATAAAAGATGAATGGAAATAGAACCTTTTTTTTTTCTTATTGCACGGAGATGCATGTATTACATTCAGGTCTTATCTTCTGAAACTGAAAGAAAGGTCCTATACTTTATCAGTGGATTCATGGATTTTCATTGGCATGACTTTGAGGTTGCAGTTGCCCAAGTTCAACTAGGATATTTTATATTTTGGCATAAAAATATCCTAAAATGTAGGAATGGTGCTCTTGATCTACTCTTAAAAGATCCTGAAACATTTTCATTTTGGGGAGCAGGGAGGAGGCTGTTTCAACAACTTTCACCAGTTTTTCAGCAAAATATTTATGGAGGATTTATTTTCTTATTAGATGTTGGGAATACAGCAAGAAATGTTCCTATTCTCTTAGGGCTTCCATTCAAGTATGGGTGATGAGACAATCATCCAGCGACTAAATAAATGAACTAAATATTTACAGAGAGTGATCCACACTGTGTGGACACTAATAGGGTAATGAAATCTAACCGGAGATTTAATTCAGCAACTTGTGTTCTTCCCGGACTGATCTTCAAGTTTGCACCTGTAATTAGTGCTTCTCACCCCATCCCTACCCCTGGCATTGCCTTTGTTTTCTAATTTCTGGGAAAGGTACTAAAATTTTTTTACAAAGGGACCCCACATTTGCAGCCAATCAGACTATCACTTTTCTTCTTTGTGGGTGCCATTCAGTGCCTCGCAAAACTTCTAGAGGGATTCTGGAGCAGTCTGCCATTTCTATTTCAAGAAGATACAGGCAGTCTCTTGATCGATGGGAGTACATAGGCTTTAAAATTAGGAAACCAAGGAAGAATGCTTTCAGCTCACCTGGTACATTGCTCTTCACTTAATCACAGCGCTGTGAGGGGTGCTCAGCTGCATGGGCGGAACCAGTGCTCTGTCTTAGCCTTCTAGCACCAAAATTTCAAACATTTGACCAATATTTCCCTGAGATGTCGGATCTCTTTCTTATTACCACCATACACCAATATTGATTCTATCTAAAGGGAATTACTTTTAATAAAGTTTTCTTCTAAACCACATGAGAAGATGCTATCTTATTTAACCAAATGGTGTTGATTAAAAGGTTGAAATGAATGCTAAGTGAGCTGCTTTGTTTACTGTTGAAAGCAATTATTTCTTCAGCCCCAGCGTTCCATCTCCACAAATTAATGCTCTTTTCCCTATGCTTCATTGACGGGTGGTGAATTATGCAAATATTTTTCCTTCAAGAAATTAGACAAAGTAGTCTCACCACTTCTTATAACAAGACATTATAAATAATGGCAAGTTACAATCTGATTTAAAATATTGTCCTCAATCTAGGTCACCTAAGTTCAAATGTCTTAACCTTTAATCAACTCTATGAAATCAAATTATATTTGTAAGTACATGATTTTTTTAGAGACATGAAGCCATGTTAGCGTTTCCTTTAATAAGAAAGTGATTTTAAGTCATTCTAGAAGTACATGATTTCAATAGTCATCTTCCTTTCCACCACCAGTTCTACTGCCTCCAAGATGGTGATCTCAACCTGATATCATAAATGAAAATAAACATAGATTTGATTCATTAATTCATATGTCTGCCTTTTTTCACAGTTGGGGTGTGTGTATATTAACAGGTCAAAACTCAAATCTCAGCATTGTGCAGCTATTAAAAAAAAAATCAATGAACGCCAAATGACTCAAAGTGGCTCACAGTTAAGCCCAAAATTTGCTTGTGCCCTTCTTCCCACATAAGGAGCGTTTTAAAAGGCAAATTAAACTGAAAAGAACAGATACTACACTTGATCTTAGTCAAAAGGCCGAGAAGTGATTGGTCAATACTCTAATTGCTCCAAAAGCATTTCTGATTAGCAATCTTAATAATGCGCTAGTGCCTTTTCATCCCAATTCCCAGGATTTTGCATTATGTGTCAGCATGACTCAAGAGAAAGACCCAAGTAGGTCCCCACAAGTTGATGGTAACCTTAGATTGTAAGCAGAAGGCTACTCAGCCCCACGCCATCCCGGCTCACTTGACCTCTGTCTACCCAGAGTAGGAAACGCACTCCGCTGTGCTCAGCAGTGAGGGAATGAAGTGCATCGATTGCTCGTGATTATTAGCTGGAGTGGAATGAGCCTCCTCCTTATTATGCAGATTAGCAGAGCTCCCCATCCCAGCATATTGTGCAGATGCGGGCCTGCAGCTGCTCCTACAGATGGCAAGTACACAACTCCATTAGGTTCGATCTATTGTCTGCTCCTGGCTTGCGGAGGAGCCGGGCCGACTCGGCAGCGAGAGCGGTTCCACGGTGAGATAGAAAGGCGCGCACACACTCTTAAAAATCTGCACCCAGGAGACTCTTTACACAGCAGGGCCGACAGCACTCAAATTAGAAATCTACCCTAAATAAGGACTTTCGTGTGTCACAATTAAGCTTGTGTATTTTCTAAAGCAGATTAACCATTAAAATTGAGTAGCATAATTCAAGTTTTGCAATGCAACGCTATTAAATATTCAGATTAAAACCAAATCCTAAGAGATTCATTCAGAAATTTGCACTACATTCAGCTCTTCTGGGACCTTCTGTTTTGTTAGTTCCCTTTTAAAGAACCTTTTAAAGAGGCAAGTTTATTTTTCACAATAACAAAATGCGATAAAGACCCGAGCTACCCCTATTATAATGCTTGCCTTAGGATAGTTTGTCCTTCTAGAGTTATTATTTATTCTAAAGAGCATCAAAGCAGTTTATTCACGTTAGTCTAGAGTGAAAGTTCATTTATGAGTAAATGTTATTTAAGTCATTAGCAACTAAATAACATGATCTTTCTGCTGCATAATTTTGGATGTGGTATAAAATAATTTGATTACTAACTGAAGCATTTAAGCTGGATAAAGGATTATCTTTGGTTCTTGTTTTTATTTTTAACTGATGTTTGCCTGGATCTTCCTCTAAAGTTTAACTTGAAAAAGATCCCTGGTCAAGAGAAAAGCTAAGGAACTAGAGCTTTCTGAAGAATGGGAGGGAACTGCCAAAATGTTACAAGCAGTATAATTTAAAGGTCTTATCAAAATAAACATATTCTGCTAAGCATGGTCTTTAAGAGCTTAAAAGATTCAAGTTTAGAGGTGAATACACAATAAAAAGAAAAATGGTGACCTACTCACTTATTCAGTTTAATCAATGTAGGCAGTCAAATAAAATAATTTAAATGTATATCAAAAAGATACCTTTATAGAAACAGAGTTGAAACAGCAAGAAGGAGAAAAAAATGTAAATGGATTGTTCCAGAGCCATGCTTTCCAAACTTTTTTACCATTTCCCATGCAAAGAGTTCCATCACAACCCAGTACACACATGCATATCTATGTATGACAAGTTAAAAACTTACCCTTACTACCCAGGACACATTCTGATGTTTTCTGTTTTATTCAATTCATATTCTCTAATGCTGGTTATGACACTAAATGTATGTTATCGTCATTTTTATGACCTGCAGTTTGAAAAATACTATTCCAGGATGTAGCCAAGCAAGTAATATTAGAAAGGAAGAAGAAAAGAAAGAGGGAGGGGAGAGGAAGAGAGAAAGAAAGAAAGAGAGAGAGAAAGAGAGAAAGAGAGAAAAAGAGAAAGAAAGAAAGAAAAGAAAGAAAGAAAGACAGTCATTGTGTGAATATCAACATCAGCATTAAATGTGAGAAGTCCCCTACTCCAAATTGCCAAACTCAGACAGAACCAACACTTTGCAGGGAGGCAGAATCAGAGAAAAGCTGCCTCCTTTCTTCAGAATGAATCATAGAGTTAATGGCTAATGGCTGAAAGAAGCACCAGAACCGAATCGAATAGATTTCAGGATATTTGAGGGTGGGGGGTAGGATATGGCTTTACAACTCATGCTAGATGTAAGGTAAAATATAACCTAAACCAGATGCACCCTGGGAGATAAAGAGTTAAATAGCACATGATAAATAGGAAAAATAAGGCAGATGAGAATTAGAAAAGTAGAACCTCTGTACTCAAGGCTGAAAACAGATCCTTCTTCCATCCAAGCCTTTGTAGAAAAACAGCCCAAATAACCAAGATCTACAAAATCACAAAGCCCCTCAACGTCCAACCACCCTTACTGCAAGAATGCAGGAGGAATATGCTCTGTGAATGCATTAATCAGGAATTCAACAACACAGGGGAAGCACATGATTACAAAACAGTAAATTTAAAACAGATTGAAATTATGATTTAGCAAAGTGAATATCTTGTCGATGCATAAAATTTGAACGTAAAGTTCAAGTTGTCCTGGGAATTCATTTCAGTTCAACACACATTTTGTAATGGAAGGCTCATGAGTCCAGGAACATGATCTATCCGATTTACTACTGTATTCCCAGCACATTCTACAGTGTCTTACACAGAGTAGCCACTCAGTAAAGAGCTGATGACTGAGTATGTCAGTGCGTATAATACTGTACATGAATAACCGACATGTTACATAAATAATTACATCATAGTACAATGAGTACAAAGATTCAATTATATACAGTACAGAATCAGCAGAGAAAGAGTTCTTGGGGAGGTGGGGAGCCACAGAACACTTCGAGATGATTTTGAAGGGTCATCAAGAGAAGGATGGACATACCAACAAAAAAAGCAATCAAATGTGCCGAGTCACAGAGGTGTGAAATATTGAGACAACTGCAAGTTGTGCCTCATGGGTAGAAAATTAAGTGTCCAGTAGCTGGGGAGATTGGGGGGTGGGCACAGGGGATAGAAACCAGGCTGGAGAAGGAGGCCAAAGCCAGGTCATAACAGGCCTTGGTAGCATGCCACAGAGGAACCTGAACTTTAAGACACCAGAAAGAGTTTTAAGCAGAAAGGAGACACAGATTTGATTCAAATTTTCTAGATTATATATAAAAAAGTCCACTTAACCTTTACATCAACATGGATGGGACTGGAGGAGATTATGCTAAGTGAAATAAGTCAAGCAGAGAAAGTCAATTATCATATGGTTTCACTTACTTGTGGAACATAAGGAATAGCATGGAGGACATTAGGAGAAGGAAGGGAAAAATAAAGGGGGTGAAATCGGAGGGGGAGATGAACCATGAGAGGCTATGGACTTTGAGAAACAAACTGAGGGTTTTAGAGGGGAGGAGGGTGGGGGTATGGGTTAGCCCGGTGATGGGTATTAAAGAGGGCACGTTCTGCATGGAGCACTGGGTGTTATATGGAAACAATGAATCGTGGATCACTACATCAAAAACTAATGATGTATTGTATGGTGACTAACATAACATAATAAAATAAAATTTTAGAAGTTCACTTAATTATTTATTTCAAACTCTTTAAAATATATTTGTTGTCCTTACTGGCAATCGACAGCCCTGGGGGTCAGCCCTCTCCTGTCTCTTGTGAGGTCTTCTGTAGGACATCAGGAAATGGAAGAGCACTTGGTCTTCCCTCTAGAGAAATCTGGCCATTTATTTCTGGATCTTGAATTCCAGACCGAGTGCAGTACTCCTTTACTTTCCAGAGATAATGGGTGTTGTTTGACTTCCCTTCCCTTCAAACTAAGGCTGCTTGAATGCAGGCCATTGACTGATCACATTTTGACCATTGATTAAGGCAGGTTAAAGATTCCTCCCAGTTTCAGGAATTCACGAATGAACTTTAACTTTAAAACATTTGCTACTGATTTCCTCTAATCACAGCCTTTGCTATCAACCTTAAATTTTCCATGGTACCTCCGCTCAAAATTTTGTGTCTCCCATAATCTTCCCATTCTCCATTTCCATTCATCAAAAATTTTTCCCCCACCATGACACTTAGTCACATTCATTCTTGTTCTATGGTTGGATGTGAACATATTAGTCTCCCCCATGGATTGCAACCCTTGAGGGCAGGAACAAGAGTGATTTATCCTTAATCTCACTCACATCCAAAGCAGTAGGTAAGATAGAAATGAAAATAAATGAAATAGCATATGTGAAATCCCTATGTATAATGCAAATACCGTGAAAGTGACAGTTCTTATTAGATGATTTCACACATGCACACGTGCACGCACATGGAGCAAAAAAGAAAAAAAATTCATTATTTTTCCCATGGACTTGTCTATCCATCTCTAGACTCCACTGAGGATCCTTCCTCCTTAATTCCTCAATCATTCTCCTCCCAACAATTCTTTTGCTTTTTTTTTTACCCCTCCATCCACATCCCAGGGTCTTGGCCAACAGTCTGCCCATTCAGAGGAGAAGCCCTTGCCAAAGACAACCTACATGTGTGTAGTTGGCTTATAGATTGTGTGTGTGTGTGTGTGTGTGTGTGTGTGTGTGTGTAATTAATCAACACATTGAAAATCGGAAGTCACATAAAAATTCAGTTTTGGATTGCTGTTGAAATGTGGTGACAATACGCTGGAGACGCATTGTGCCTTCCCCTTTGATTGAAGTGTAGTATCTCCAGCGTGGCAAGCCCCACGTCTCCCTATTGTCTCCTTGATCCTCAGCCAAGGGTCAGTTGCCACATACCAATATGTTCATGCTGTTGTTTTCCATACTCTGTGGTATATTTCTTTGATTCTACATTTCTACCAAGAGTGAAAAAAGAAAAACAGATTGAGAAGGCTGCGTGAATTTTCTTATGACAAACCTGCTGCACTCATTTATGTTACTTATGTGGCCACTGGGACATTTGATTTTTAGACCCCCAATACAGAGTATCTGTTTCTGTGAGAGTTTGATCAAGGAAGCAGGACCACTGTGAGTGACGTGGAATAGGGGATTTATTATGCAGTTGAGGGAGCTGGGAAAGAAGTTTACACAAATCTGGCAGTGGTCCTAAAACCAACTGCTGTAGTCTGCAGGGCCAGGAATTGGGAAGAAAAGCTGCACATGAAGCAGGAAAGGGGAAAAAAAAAAAAAATCCCTGGAAACTCCATGTTTCTCTTTACCTTCACTCTCAACAAAGCCAGAGAACTGAAAAAGATGTCCTTCACATGGGTCTGGCCCAGGACTCAGACAAGCTGAAGGAAGAGATCTAGCAGGAGCTCAGTCTTAATACCAATCAGGTGAGCCAATGTATAGACCAGTGATAATATTCATGAGGGGTATGGGAGCCCCACACTGACTTTCAGGGCATAATAACTGCTGCTTCATTTCTGCCTCCCAAATCTCAGCTAAATTTCTCTCGTGGCCAACCCTGCCCCAGAACCATACAGCGAGGGGATTCTGGGAAATGTAGTTCTACTTTAGCTAAGCAACATGGGCTAAAATCATGACCACATTCACTGGTACAATTTGGGCAGGTCAATTACCATAGCATACACAATGAATAAGTTTTTATTTCAGTTCATCTGAACAAGTAAGTCTACCCTAATAATGGAAGAAAAAGCAAAGATAGCTTAGAACATATAAGGATATATCATAACCATTTATGATTCACCACCATGACCCAGCACCCAACACAGTGCCTTGTACATAATAAACGTTTACTACATTTCAGCGAATTACATCAGAGTCTTGGTTACCTAGTTGAAAACCAAATCTAAAATGAGAGTCACAGTAGGGGAAAGAAAAGCAATAGCATAAAACATTTTTTTTGGTTTTATTAATATTGTTTAATTGTTCAAGAAAGAGGCTTTGCCTTTGACAAAGTAAATAATGGTATTTATATCAAATGTGTGTCTAGACCACCAGTTTTCAATTTTGAACATAAAAATGTCCTACACACAACATGTCCTGATCAATAAATAAATCCTTAGGCAAATCACTAGCATTAAGATTGAGATATAAGCAAACAAACAAAAAAAGAATAGAGATATAAACTAAAAGAAAATAAATGTATTGTGGACATTAACCATTATAGACGATTTCATCTGTGACAGGTACATATCAACTATTTCACAAATTTCTTGCAAACAGAAAAAAAGATTAACCAAATTAACTAGGAAAATTAGACCTTTACTTCTTCAAATAACCAGAAAGCTTCAAGAAGTCAAATACATTTTTCTTGAAAAGCAATATGGAAAAATAAGGCAAACATAAAACTAAGTCAGCTTACATAATGCCATCTAGGAATTTATCTTTGTTGGATAAAATAGACATCTTCACCAATTCTCTTTGTTGTGTCAGGTCTAATCTCTATAATAAATTTTTTTTCTCCATGTTACTCACAGTGAGTTGGCTTCCCTAATCACAGATGCTTAGGTACCGGGGTTTCAAAGTCAAATGCATCATGGGACGAACAGAAAGAATTGTCCCACTTACTGGATTAATATATCTAATTTATTAAGAGTCATACCCAAGCTAACAATTAATAGTTGGGAGCTTTTAGGAATAAACTTAATTTTAATCAGTGTTACTAGATGACATATTCCTCATCTAACCTGAGTACACATTTTCTTTTAGCAAAGGTTAAATCAGAATTTCTCTAATAAGCATTTCTTTTAACATTAGAAATTAAAATGGCACATTGTATTAATACGGTATTTAGCTCAGAAATATTCAAGGTTTCTAAAGAATCACACCCCTTTATGCATCTTTTCACAATAAATGTTGTCCCCAGTCCTTGCCACTGTCAGCCCTAGAATAGATCTCAAAGGAAGCCCGTATATTTTGAACACTATTTCTTCAAAATCTAAAACTTCCCAGAAATGATCCTCTTCTATCCAGAAGCCATTAAGAAGAAAGCTCATGTACTTCCCAGAACCCTGAGGGATTCCATCATCCCCTTCACGTCAGCAAGTCCTATGCGGTCCAAAGCCACACGCTAGTCTTGAGGTTTAAAACACCCATCCTTTTAGTTAAATTTAAAGGCTAGCTCTTCAAGGTAATCATGTCTAAACATCTTCTACTTTGCATACTTAATTATTTATTAATGAATGAATGAACTTTTCCACAAGAACTACATACATGCACACATATATTGAAAATCTACTTCCAATCACTTTAAAAGTCTATTCTAGGTCTGCTATAAAAGAGTCCTAAGCATCATTTGTTTTTTGGCTTTCAAAATTCATTAACAAATATTTATACCCTGGAACAGATCCAATTTTAGAATAAGTTACAGCTGGAGAGCACAACACAAAGAGAAAACTCTGAATCTCTCAAACTTATGGGTACTCGATAAGAAATTCAAAAGGACTGAGTAGCGTTCTTCAGTTTGGGAAACTGAAATGAGAATAGATCATTACAAAGCTATGGGTGCCAGTTGGTGACCATTTAAATGTGTTGAGCACATATTCCTGATGAATTTTAAATTTGGTTTCATATTTATGCAATAAGTGAGATTAAAACCTATGTATATGCCTACATGCAGAAACACATATATCTGTTTATAAATTATAGATAAGCAACAATCCTGCAGTGTTATTTGGGCATTTTTCGTGCTCACTAATGAATAGCTCACCAACTGCTGTGGTTTTATAAGTAGCAGAAAGTGACTTTGGGGTTCCAGATGTCAAACACCTCTCATAGTTATCAGCAGTAACATCTAGCATGTGAATGGAGGTGTTCATTCAGAATCGTGTGTGTGTGTGAAATAAACAAGCTAAAAATCTTAAGATATTCTCTCCTACCCCTCCCTCTACACACACACCCCCCCCCCCACGTATGACCCTCAGGCAGTATGCCCTCTAATGGAACACGGATACCAAGCATGACTTGGTGACCACTTTGGGGAGGCAGGTACTCAGCTTCTTCCATCTTTGCTCTGTGACAGTTTCTATGTCACACACACCGTCATCAGCCTGACACATGTATGCAATCCCCCTTAATAACCCAGAGAGGTCGGGGCGCCTGGGTGGCTCAGTTGGTTAAGTGACTGCCTTCGGCTCAGGTCATGATCCTGGAGTCCCTGGATTGAGTCCCGCGTCGGGCTCCCTGCTCAGCAAGGAGCCTGCTTCTCCCTCTAACCCTCCCTCCGTCATGTACTCTCTCTCTCTCTCTCTCTTTCTTGCTCTCTCAAATAAATAAATCTTTAAAAAAAATAAATAAATAACCCAGAGAGGTCTTGAGGTCAGAGGTTCCCCTCCCATGACTGACAGCTAGGGAGACGCCATACCTGCAGTGGAGCTGCCAGCCGGAGTGAGAAGACAGACCCGTGGGGAATTCCTCTCTCTCCCAACAAGGAATCTTCCGTCGGCATGATCTGCTTGGAGAAAGCTTTGGACAAGGTCCTTTCTTTTCCACTTCAAATCCTGCCTTGAAACATGCCTCTCTGCCCCCCTGCAATTGCCGTAAAACAATTTCAGAACAGAAATCACGATGCAAAATATGCATAAGCCAAGATGGGTAAAAAGATGACAAGCTGCCCTGACTCCTGTCATCTGGGCTCTCCTCTTTCTTCTCCCTCAAAACCCCAAGAAATTAAAAGATGACTCGGACACACAGAATTCTGAGACTGGAGGTGACCTCAGGAGATCAGCCAGTCCTGCCTTCTGCCATTACCCACAACATAAATTCCTCTTGCTCTTTTGGTGTATTGGGTTGTTATTGCTGTTGTTTTAATAAAACCAAAATGCCAGTGTAATCACTTGCAGTGAGAAATACAATTAGCAAAGGAACCAGAGACTTCAGAGACTTCAAAATTCCAATGGCCAACCCATTCTCTCTCTGTAACACCCCCTTAAACTGTTCATTTTATGTACACTATAATATGCTGCAATTCAGTGTCCATTGTTTCTTATTAGAAAAATAGCTATTCAATTAAGTAGCATTTTAGACTTGGAAAGCCCTGTGAATTATCTATTTCTTCTCCTAACCCCCCTCTCAGGTGATAGCATCTAAGTTCTTCATTTCCAGGTAAAATTATTAAGTAGTATGTGGGCTAGCCCAGGCTCCTATATAAACTGTGAGGGAGGCTGGGATAAGGCTCAGCCCTGCATGAGACATCTTGAATCTCATCATTCTGCAAGGAACAGCAAACTGCTACTGGGAGAGGACAATCTACAAAAGCAAAGGCCACAGACCCTCATGGTGGAAGAGTGGATTCCGCCACGTGTGATAGGCTTATTACCCAGCACTTGGCAGGAAGGTCCCGGTCCCCCCGCCCTCCGCCCCCCGCCAAAGAGCCAGCTTTGTCAGAATGAAGCTGATTAGCTACGGAGGTGGTGAGAGTCAGTGGGCAAGAGCACGTGCTGAAAATAAACACTTGGAAATCTTTCCTCTCTGTCCGTCTGAAGCTGCTGTGGAGAAGGGAGGAGATACAGACAAGTCTTCTGACGCTAAGCAGAAGCATCCAGGCACAAAATGCCACATATTGTGTGATTCCATTTATATGAAATATTCAGAATAGACAAATCAATAGAGACAGAAAGCAGATTAGTAGTTGCCAAGGGGTGGGGGTGAGGGTGGGCGGGAGGATGGAAAGTAACTGCTCATTGTAAGGGGTTTCCTTTGGGGATGATTAAAATGTTCTGGAACTAGAGAGTGGTGTACAGCAATATGAATGTACTGAATGTCACTAACATAAAATTTATGTTAGGGGGATTTTACCACAATTTTTTTAAGGATATGCCTGCAGCTTTTAAGAGAAGAAAAATTCTCTCCAGCGTATATGGTCCTCCCACGTGGCCAGTGGGGTATGGCGGAGCGGGTAACAGTCCAGAAGGGAGAAGAGGAGAAAGAGGAACCCCCAAGAGTGAGGGGGAGGAAGCTGCTCCCTCTTCCAGGATTATGCCAGCAGAAGGGCCTTCACAGGGCACTTTCTCACATATGGTCAAAGAGCTAGACAGACCTGGACTAAAATCTGGCTCATTCCTTCTAGCTAGGTGACTTTTGACAAGTCTTATCACCAGACATTCCTGGAGTACCTACTGCATTGTGACCTCATCAAGAGCCCTACATACATCATCTCCTTCCATCCTCACAAGCCCATGAGCCCCTTGAATTTCCAGATGACGAGCTCAAGACTCAAAAGAGTTGCCCAAAATCACACAAGCAGTAAGAACATAGTGAAAGTTCTTAAGTTTGATCTTCTCCATTTCTAAAATGGGGAGAATAATAACTGCTTTACAAGATTTTTACAGGGATTCAAGATTAATCATGGAACATCACCAACATCAGAATGGCCCTGAACAGTCGTTCACTAAACGGTTGCTAGAATGAGCGATTAGCCTTATGAAGTAGCTCTACAGAGAAGGAATTTTACTGAGGGAAGTCACATGGCTAGTTAGTGATACAGTCGCGACTAGGATCTAAGCTGACCAACTTCCAATCTAATGCTCACCTGACCATGCTGTGTTTAAAAGGGCATATTCAGGACATTGGATCAACAATAGATCAATACACAACTACTCGGGACATCAGGAATGGATGTAATTTAGGCGTAGGAGCAGAAGAACATGCCTATTAGAGAGCCAGACTCCAAACAAGGGGAGGGGATTGGGAAAGCAGTAGGCTCTGGTTAGAAATGTTTCCTAAAGACGTTATCCATTCATAGAGAAGAGTTTTGGAGACGCAATCACCTCTGATGGTCCAGGTGCCCCCATGTCATGACAGAACCTATGAATAATGGCAATAATCATGCCAATGAGTACCATCAATTGTGCACTTACTACCTCCAGGAATTAGACAACGTATGTCACATATGTTTTCTCAGATACCTACAAACAGATATGGAGTAGGTACGATGCCACCCCCCATCTTACTGATGAGAAAACTGAAGCCCAAGATCACACAGCTAGTAAGTGGCTATGCTGGGATTCCAACCCAGTCCTGCATGACTACAAACACTGACTCTTGACTTATATGTTACCTCCTATGAGGAAGGCTACTAGCTCCTTATTAGCAGTCATGGCTATGTTAGGCATGAACAGAAATGGGCTCAGTAAATGTCAACCTCTATCTGAGTACTAACATTCGCCAAGAAGAAAAAATAAGATAATGTGGCCTAGGACTAGCCCTAAGCATACTACAAAGCAGAAAATTCTTCTGGAATAGTAGGTTCTACACATTGCAGCATATCACCAAAAGCAGAGACTGAAGCCCACAGCAGGCCCATAGGTGTCATTCAGAATTAGGGCCTCCTCCCTTGTAGACGGATACTCTGACACCCACTGACGTCCAAGATTCCAGCTTTCCAGACTTCTTAAGGATATTTTTCCAGATAGTCCTGGCTCCAACAAGCTAGACAGAAAACTTCTTCCATTCCTAGGCCACGGTGGTGCTCTTGATACAACTAAAGCACTAAAGGTATAACTGGCCACACATGGAATTTGGCTCTTAAAAATTACGTAGGTCAATCTTAGTAGCAAATATATAAAAGAAACCCAAAGACTATTTACTAGTCTCATAGCCAGCTATATACAGTGGAGGGAATTTTCAGGATTTCTCCTATTTGCTTTGTTTTGATGAAAACACCACCAACAGCTTGTCTGTAAACACTGTTATGAGAAAAACACTTGTGACCACACGTCATCTTAATAGGCTGGGATTAATTACTGGATTTACTTATCTGAAAGTTGTGTAACTCTATCGGTATTTGGATTCTGACATCACTGATGGGTGTACTAACACATCTCATGGATTCTGAAACGTACTCTTTTTTTGGCACATTTTAACATCTCTGAAATGCAGATGTGTCCCACCAGCGGCATCAGCTAGGCCACGGTCTTGACAGAATTGTCATGCTCTGCTCATGGGAGAACACTAAAAGCACCAACATGAAAACTTGCAGGATGGATATTATTGACATGGAAGAGAATTCCAGAGGTAACAGTGCAGCACTTTTAAAGAAATGTTGTATCACCAATGCCCTTGATGGCCCAGAAAAAATATTGGCAACACTTTTTTTTTTTTTTTAAGATTTTTTATTTATTTATTTATTTGAGAGAGAGAATGAGACAGAGAGAGAGAGCATGAGATGGGGGAGGATCAGAGGGAGAAGCAGACTCCCCGCCGAGCAGGGAGCCCGATGCGGGACTCGATCCCGGGACTCCAGGATCATGACCTGAGCCGAAGGCAGTCGCTTAACCAACTGAGCCACCCAGGCGCCCTTTTTTTCTTTTTTTAAAGATTTATTTATTTATTTATTGAGAGAGAGAGTGCATGGGCGGTGGGGGAGGGGCAGAGGGAGAGAGAGAATCCTCAAGCAGACTCCCTGCTGAGTGTGGAGCCGGACTCGGGGCTCGATCTCATGACCCTGAGATCATGACCTGAGCCCAAACCAAGAGTCAACTGTTCAACTGACTGAGCCACCCAGGTGCCCGGCAGCATTTTTTCTTTGTGGTGAATAAAATAATGGTATATCTTGTTATCAGTAACATCTTAGAATTGATGGAATAATTAAGCAAATTAAGCAGCAAATCTACCACAATGCAGTGAGTTTATAGGAATAAAATAACCAAAACCCTGATAATTAAAAGAAAATAAATATAACTTCTCTCACTCTAGAATATCAAAGTTTAGAATGTTACAGTAACATTTATGTGTAATATGCACTATCTGAAAAAGGTAACATCTGAGAAAAAACTAGGAAGTGAACCATCTTGTTGCTTCTCAAACTTTTTTAAAAAAACTTTATTTAGTATATTTTTAATACAGAGGAATTAAAGAAATCCTTAAAATCCTCAAAAAAAGAAAATAATTTATATTACAAAGTATTAAGCATTTAAACAAACTCGGTAAGCCTCAGTTTCTTCATTCATAAAATGGGAATTTAGCAGCTACTTCATTGGGTTGTGAGGAGAATTAAGTGTCTGGCACCTATAAAATGTTTAATAAAGGGATCCACACAGTAGAAGCTAAATAATGCGTAAATATACTACTCTGATCATTATCTTTATGATTCTTTTACATCCTGGCCCAGGACTCGGCAAATACTTTTGTTAAGTAAAAGGGTAAGAAATGAAAAACTGAAGTGTCATATTTCCATCATTTTAAAAGATTTTATTCCCTGAAAGGATTTGAAAACGTTGTTTTTAAGCTTACATAATAGTTTCCTCATAGACGCAAAACCAGATGATTCCCAAAGTATTTTTGCAGGAATAGAGATGAAAAAGTAACCCCATTTTCTTTGACACTACGGTACTAAAAAGGATTAATGGTTCAGTACTATAGGGGAAAAGATGCAGCCTGCAGAGATTTTCTTAGTATCAGGCCAGGAGATGAAAGAGTTGGGGGAGGGGGGGTGTCAGAGTGTAGAGAGAAGAGGGAGAAAATTACAGTTAGTTATAATCCACAATTCAGTTTCAATCTTTGAAGAAGCAGATTCTGTCCCCCTAAACAGACACATACACATACACACACACACACACACACACACACACACCCTTTTTTTTTTAAAGATCTTGAAACTGTTTAGTCAAATGGGTCTTAAATGTCAGTCCTCTGGTGGGGAAGGAAAAGGGCACCACACACAGATCCTTGCCCTGTTTGGTTCAAGCAAGATGTATAAGAAAACAAGCTCAAAATAAAACAAGGGATAACATAATTATAAACCACCCTTCTCAAAAAAAAAAAAAAAGTCAATCTGTGCCTGACATTAAATGTGAAACAACTCAAGAGGTAGTTGTAGATTTTAGAATTTTATAAGCAAGTTTTTTAAAATCCTAAAAATAAAGTATGTTTGATAACATGCTATTTCCTAAGTGTCATATGTTTATATGGCAGAATTACTTTTTTGCACATATTCCATGTTTATGTCTCAAACATGCCTTTTGGAAATATCCACCGGACACTAATTACAGATAGAAACCCATAGCTTCTTAAGGAAGCAGCAAGGTCAGGTGAAGGGCGCTGGGCAGGAAATTGGGAAAACCTAGGTCTCCTCCCACTTGGGCGGCCCAAACCAAGTCTCTTGACCTCTCTGGATCTCGATTTCTCAATTTGGGCTTACGAATCTCTAAATCGTTTCCAGTTCTAACATTCTTTGATGATCATTTGGATCTTGCCCAAGGTAACCTTACTGTCAATAACAAGTGTAGGGAATAGTATTTATACTTCCTATTATTTCATTGTCCTAATTGCTACTCCATCTTACTGCTTTGTACGCTTCTGAACATGCTGTCGGCCTTTTATCATTGTGCTCCCAAACACACACACCTCAAGGAATGAATAACAAAGAATCATGCTGTGAGAATTATATATAGCATTTCATGCCATGCATTGGACATAGCCATATTTTTGGTGCTAATTATGAAACAGCAAACGTAGAAAGCTGGTATCCCCTCTCTGAGTCTGCTGGGCCCACATCCCACTTCCCTCCAAGGTCGGTATGGCTTCCATGCCAACCGCTTCTCCCCCACCTTCTGAGGACAGTGACCCCCTTAAGCTCTCAATAGCACAACTCCAAAGAAAAGGTGCAATTTAATTCTTAGCCTGAAACACAGCCCATTCAGAAGGACACCGGTCACTAGGGTATTGTTAGTGCCTTGAAATGGCCAACAGGGATTGCTGACTCTGCGAATATCACTCCAAAGGCAGGAATTCTATTTGAATTACTAACATAACAGATGTTTGCTAGGATCCACCATGCAGTCTGCATAAAGTTATGCTAATTTGGCAGCGCTTCTCTTCCAGTTAGCTCTGAGCCATTAGAGCACGCAGCTAGTAGGTCCTTCTGTCTAACTAATAATTGCCTATTATTGATATTAATTAACATTTTTTGCACCTTTCCTCGGTTTTGACCTAGTATCTGTTGGTAGTCTAATCACTGTGGCCTATTAAAAGTCAAAATACAGAGGCCTCTAGTAGTCACGAGCCATTTATCAAAAAGCAAACAAGGCCAATTAAACAGGCAGCCAGACAGTTGTCTTGATTTGCCGCTGACTGTTTCTTGATCACCATTATAAATTGCTAATAGGGCAGAAAGCGCTAAGCAGGGAGCATCTGTGGGGGGCTGGTTATTGCTCACTCCCCGCCTGGTGACAGGTGAGAGAGAGGCTAGTGATGGTCTTATTGATGTGAACTGCCCATCAGTTGGTAGTTATTGTTAAAGTTCATGATGCTACAGCTGATCCCATCCTGCTGAGAGTCAATCAAATTAATTAGAGCTAGAAATTCTTCTTTATTATTTTAGAGCACAGGTACAGAAAGAAGTCCTGTAATTTGGATCCAAAGGCAATGAAGAAAAAAATCTTCGTGTAGTACAGTGTGGAAAAAAAAAAATCAGATATTGCTTCTTCCATTATTTATAATAAGGGCTGTGGCTAAAGGTTTTTATAGGCACAGATCAAGAGATCATAATAGAAGCATATTGACAGATTTTTTTCTGCAATACTCCAAGGAACTGGCTGTAGCAGGAAAATATATCAAAACCTTATCATCAGAGCTGAGATCTTCTGTGAAAAATCAATAAAGAGTTATACATGGTTTGAGTTTAAACAGTTCTCTGTAGTCATTTAAACATAGTGCATCTGTACAGCTTTTTCCCTCTGGAGACCAAGGTAACCTAGCAACCGCAGGGCTTAAACCGATTAACTACAAATGAAGTACTGTACGCCTATCAAAGCAATTGTTCGTCGTTGCCTTTGTTGCAGAGACTAAGCTAATTGAACATGATACAGTAGGAAGATAATTAACACCCATGAGTTTGTTAATTGCATTACAACACAGCTCTCGGTTTCTTTTTAACTGTCTCCTTTGTAGCCTCTTACTTCCCTTAAAATGGTGCAGGACCTGTTTAACTGGCAATGATATCTTGGAGTTTATTAACCCTTTTTAAATTGGGGGAAAAAAAAAGTCCTGTCCTAATGAAGCATATTGCATGTGCTTGTTAAATGCAAGCTCTCACTTTGTCTATTTTCCCAAGACTAGGAATTTGTTTTACAGATACTGTACAAACTATGTTTATTTATCGTGCTAATTTATTTCGAGCAATTTAGCCATTATAAATGCTCTCGGAAAAAAAAAAATGGCTTTAGTGTTTCCCTTTATTATTCAGCTGCTCTGCTTTTGAGAGTGAGCGATAAATGTCTTTGAGGGTTGGAATATTAATTGAAGGCGGCATCTGGTCAGCAGCTGACCGGCTCCGGTTGCCCCGCTCCAACCGAGCGGGTGAGAAAGAAGCTCTGCTCCTTCTTTTCGCCAGGCTCTCTGTTTCCTCCGAGGCACGGACTAAATGAACCCCCATTTTATCTCTGTTGGATCACTGAATGGTTGCCAGAAAACCAATTGGGCAGGAAAATCTGTTAATCTAAAGTGAATTCAATCTAAGGAATCATTTCAAATAAAAGTTTCAATCATTACCTTTGCGGAAAAAGCACTTTTTTTCCCCTCGAGTCTGTGTGCACGTGTCATGATGATCCCTCGAAAGGCCCTCTCCCAAGGGTAATTCTAGTCAATAGAATTGTCTGGCAAAGAACAGTTTGCTTTTTGAAAAACAACAACAACAACAACAACAAAAATAGGGTGGCTGATTACAAGCTGAAGAGGAAATGGAAAACCCCAATGCCGTGGGGCCAGAAACCATTACCACCCTCGGGCCCGGGATACGTATCCAGCACTCAGGATGGGCTCTTCTCCCATGGAGAGGAACACCTTGGCTGGGTCACCATTGTTTAACGTGGATTTTCCCGGATGATCCTCTGTGTTTTTCATTCCTGTGTCGTGGTTAATACTTGCTGGGAAGCCAGTCCCAGGAGGGCCCCTTCTCGTGCCCAATTACAAGTTCTATCATCCATCATAAATATTATTTATTCAACAAAATGAATTGCTAATTAATAACTGATGAGCATTACGGCCTTGAAGACTGTACCACTATTAATTATGGTTGGCAAGCAAGAGCTTTACCTGGCACGTTTTCACCACAATTAGCCTCGGAAGCTTTCAGGGAAACGTTCTGTTCAGATAACCGAAGAAAAGGCTGGTTTCCTCCCTCTCCTGCGTAAGGGTTGACAAACACAACACTGTTGCTGGTCAGGACGTCACCAAACCAACGCCAGTGTCCCAACAAAGGTTTTCTGTGCACTAGGACTCATACAGGAGCCTGGGTGTGACAAGGAGAGGACTTCGCTCAGAGGCCTGAATGTCTAGGACGCGGCCCCGCATGGCCACCATGTTCCTGCTAAAGTGTTGTAGGGGTGATGTGGCCACAGCATGGCAGGGGGAACATGGCTGCTGGCTTCTTTTTAGACTCGGCCGTTGCCCAGCGCTCGTTCTGAGCTCTGGGTGCAGGCACACGGCCGTGAAATCACTTCAGTCTTCAGCTGGTGGGCCCGGACTGCTCACATCTACTCGCAGTCAGGAGGGAATACAACATCGTTCACCTTGAGGACCTTCTGATCAGAGACTTCAAGAGGAGAGAGTAAGAAATGCCTTCGTGCCCACTGCTGGGGAAGGAAAAAACAGTAGCTTTGAAGAATAAACACTTTAGCAGAGTAATGCTATGGAGCTCTTTGAAAGCAGAACAAATCTCCTATGTCTGTGCTCTGTGAATCTATCCAATCTCCACACCCAAAGCCCTGTAGGTGCCCAGTAAATATGGACGGATGATAAAGCATCGCAAAGACTTTTAAAAGTGAAAAGACTAGTAGAAGGGAAAAATTATTTTTTTTTCTCCTCCCTGTGCCTACAGGCTCCAGAAGGTAAAGAGCTCGTTAAGTGGTTACTCGGAGAATTCTGCAGTTTAGACAGTCATTTCAGATTTAGTGCTAGATGGATTCTGGAGAATAAGCTATCTGCATGGCTCAAATTAACTGTAGAATTGGAAAACTATTCTCTTTGTGCTGGGTAATCAGAACAGCAACTTTCTCATTACTTCAGTTAAAAATGTTTGCGGGTTCAAATTATGCAACTATCTTCCCTTACCATTCTGCCAAACTGCACAGAACATAGTTCCCTTTTTTTGTCAGTAGGTACATGTGTCCAGAGGGGGAGGTGGGAAGGAGAAGAGAAGAACAGGTGTACCCCGCTGCCAGATGGCATGATTATTGGTGTCCATTATTCTTAGCTTTATAAAATCAAGAGTTAGAAATGTCAGTAAAGTGAAGGAAATGATCACAAAACAGCCTGATTAGGCAAAACACTCCTGAGTTGCCACCACGTTTCTCCTTCTCTAGAGATATGGAAACAGAAGGGCACACAGTGGGGAAGGGCGGGCCAGCATTCAGGCAAGTGGTAAATCACTACAGTGTTTGAGGATAGCAAAGGGAACTGCGTCCACCAGGGCCAGGACAGAACCCCACATAGAGTCCACTTGGTTGACACGGATTTGTGTAAACAGCAGTGAGAACCTGAAGGGAGAGCCAAAGGAGGTAGGGAGTGTTCAGTGGGGGTGGGAGAGGAAGAAGGGAGGGTGGGCAGGCTGGAAAACTCGGACTCTGAATCCGACTCCACCACCGTCCGTCCACATTCAGGAGCGTGAACAAATCATTCAATCTAGTGGAGTCTCAGTTTCCGCTTTTGTAAAAGGAGAGTATTAATACTTATTCTGCTTATCTTGCAGATTCATAGGGAGGATCCAATGAATAATGCATTTGTGGCTTCAGTTTTGAAAGCGCTTTGAAAACTGCAGAGACCGTTATCTAGAAATGTCAGATTCCTAATAATTATATTCATTTGCTCCTAGCCCATATCAACCCAATTCCCTCAAACGACCTGGCCGGGCAGGTTCTGAAGGCCATAGAAAGGAGCATATCCAGCAAACCCTAAATTTGAGAACTCAAGAGCAAGTGGACACTGAGGGGCTGTCAAAGCTTAAGTGAGGAGGAATTGTGTTTTGTTAGGTGAAAAGCCAGGCAAAGACACCGAGACACAGGCATTTCTAGTGATCACACGCAAGGTTACTCCTATGGCGAGCTCAAACTTTAATGTCATCATAAACACACGGGGAGACGGACAGCGCGGAGGCTCTGGAGAGGTCTGGCATGGCGTCTAGAAACCTGCCCTTTCAACCAGGAGCTCGGGTCCCTCTGAGGCAGGTAGTGCGCAACTATCAAATGAGAGGCCCTGCTCTAACCCCTGGAGCAGAGCACACCCCAGCACCCACTTTTTGTCAGTTCCCCAGGATGGCTGTAAACGCACCTGAACCAGGCGACGTCTTCCCAAGAGTCGGGGGCAACAAGAAAGAGCTTTAGTCTTAGTTTTCAGGAAGATTGGACTTGACTCAAGAAGCTGTGTGCTCCCTGACTGCACGGGAAACAGCACTTAAGAAACACTCTTCACGGCACTGATCAAGGAACTCAAGATCACGCTCCTGAAACCCCTTGGGAAAAGAAATTAAAGAACCTACACCAACTTGACAAATATGTAGATACACACATTCCTCTTCCTCTGGTAGGAAGACTGTCCTGCAGCCTCATTCCCCCAGACATTTAAGACTAACTTTCTGCCCCTCACCCCGCATTTCTCTCAAAAAAATAAAGGGACAATAAATGCAGGCTGCACGGTGACATTAGATATGTTCCTTATAGAAATTTGATCATTTGGGGTCTCAGCCTCAATCTGAATGTGTCATAGATGCTCTGTCCCAGCCACCCTCTCTCAGGAGAAATGCTCTCTGCTGAGTGAAGGCCTCCAGTTTCAAACACGGCATTAACATCAAGACTATTCCTGCAGAATCAACAACTGTAACCTTCTTACGCTATGAACTTCTTGAAAATTAGCCCTTGAGTCCAAATAGTGTTCCTATGGGGGAGAAAGCAGCACTGTGTCCTTCATGCAGAAGGACACCTGTGTGTGTGACCCGGATTCCATATACTCAGTGTGCACTTCTCTCCTTGTGGCTTCACAAAAAGGGAGGTGGGAGTGCCATCCCTGCCAGCAGGTTTAGATTCTGGCAGTCTGCAACAAGGCGTTTATGAGACACCATCTTCTTGTGCTCTAGCCTTCCCTCATTTTTGGCTTAATAGAAAACCCTCGACTATGGAGGGGAAGTACTCCTTTCTCATGAAATAAAGCATTTCATTCAATATTTTATACACTCAATCTTCTATACAGTATTTTATACAATATTCCTCCAAACTGTGTTCCATGAAATAGGAGCTGTGAACAGATGTTTATGACAAAGACTGTTCTGAGGATACGTGAATATGGAGAATACTGCAGGACTTCTCAGGGCTTTCATGATGCTGAGGAGCTTGCAACCCTCCAAGACAGTCTGCAGTAACCAGCAATTCCCAAATCTGTTTGGTCACAGGACCTTTTGAGGCAGCCTGAACAGGAAGATATCTAAGTCAGTGAAACACAACTAGAAAAATCCTGCCTTGTAGGAAATGGGCAGGCATGGGCTCATGTAATCCTTTCAGCAAACCCACCGACACAGAAATTATCAGCATTGCCATTTTATAGAGGTGAAAACTAAGGCTCAAGAGACTTCCATCTCCAGCAGTCTAGAAATGAAAGTTCAGTGAACCCAAGGAAGTTAAGTAAATGTAAATCCCTCCATGGACTCACTATAGTGAAACTATAGATCAAAGACAAAAAGAGGATCTAAAAGTAGACCAAGAGAAAAGACAGACTACCTTCATGTAAGTGACAGGTCATTTGACAGCGAAATTTGCCATAGCAGCAACAGAAATCAGAAAATAATAGATCTTCAATGAGCTGCAAGAAAAAATGACCAATTCCATACTCATTAAAATTATCTTTTAGAACAAAGCAAAATGAAGACATTCATTCAACAGACTCTGCTCAAAGGAATTTTAAAGGATATAATTCAGGCAGAAGGAAATTGATTCCAGACACAAAAAGAAATTATTAGCAAGTAAAATGGAAAATACATGAGTAAGTCTAAATTAATATTGGCCATGGCCCCTTAACCTAAGTGGGATTCCCTGGGAAATGACTGTGAATCTGAGATTTGCTGCAGGACGTTTTTGAGGGAGTTCTCTGGGCCGGGGTGGGGAGGGGGGTAGACACCTGTTCCTTGAGGAAGTAGAACTGGCAGAGAAAGAAGTTGAATTGGGATGTAGTCATGACAAAACATCATCTGATCCCACAGAGATCTCTGGAGCTGGGATTGCCATCAGAGTTGTCCCACATTTAGGGAAGGGGGCCTTTATCCCCCTATATACACACATCAACCAGGCTTAGATACGAGCTGCCGCTGGGGGGTTGGGGGGAAGGTGGGGGCATGGCTTCAAGCAAGGCCATTCTCTTCTGCTGATAACAATTCCCAGTGAGGGACTCAGTTGAAAGCCATCAGCCACCAACACTTCCAGCATCTGGCAGAAGGAGTGTCTCCATCCTGAAGGGGAACTGAGGCAGTGCACACAGCATCCACTACCACACTCACAACAAAAAATGGTAGAAATAAAATATATGCTCAAATAGCATATAAATTAAGAAAGATGGGGGCGCCTGGGTGGCTCAGATGGTTAAGCGTCTGCCTTCGGCTCAGGTCATGATCCCAGGGTCCTGGGATCGAGTCCCGCATCGGGCTCCCTGCTCGGCGGGGAGCCTGCTTCTCCCTCTGCCTCTGCCTCTCTCTCTCTCTCTCTCTGACTCTCATGAATAAATAAAAAAAAAAAAAAGAAAGATGATGGGAGTTAGAACATTCTAAGTTTCTTGTGTTTGGGACAAGAGTAAAGATGTTGATTAACTTTCGACTTTGGTAAGACTGAATATTTAAAAAAAAAACAGCTATTTACTGATTACAAGAGACATGCTAAGACATAAGAATATGAAAGGATAAAAGAAAAAGGATGGAAAAAGTAAGGCAAGGCAAATACTAGACCAACCGACAACAAAAAGCTTGGGTGGCTCTACTTATATCAGACAAAATAGATTTCAAGGCAAATAGAATTACTAGAGGTAAAGGATGCAGGACAAAATGATGATACATTCAGCTCACCAGGAAGATGTAGCGATTCTAAACCTGAAAACACTCATAGTCTCAAAATATATTTGGCCAAAATTGTCAGAGCCACAAAGAAGTACAACCAAATATATATCAATAAAATCAAGCACCAAATATCAGTAAGGATACAAAAGATGTGAATCTAAGGCTCGGGGAGGCTATGACTTGGTCCAGAGGTGGGATTTAAGACCAGATTATCTTACTCTCCTCCAGAGCACTTTCCATGGTCTCCTCCAGATAAGAGAATGGAAGCTGAAAGAATCAAGGGGCAGGAAGAGTTACAATACAGATATCAGACTTCAATTGTAAAATGTATCTTTTTGGTGGGAAAAATATTTTCACATTTCTCTCACTGAAATCTAACAGTAAGAGTATTGAAAGTTATGCTAGGGCGCCTGGGTGGCTCAGTTGGTTAAGCGACTGCCTTCGGCTCAGGTCATGATCCTGGAGTCCCAGGATCGAGTCCCGCATCCGGCTCCCTGCTTGGCAGGGAGTCTGCTTCTCCCTCTGACCCTCCCCCGTCTCATGCTCTCTCTCTCTCTATCTCATTCTCTCTCTCAAATAAATAAATAAAATCTTTAAAAAAAAAAAAAAGTTATGCTAATGTTTATGAAGGCAAAATGGTAGTTTTTCAGACACCAGTCAGGTGACTCCAATACATCAGTTGTTCCTGTTTCCTTGTTCTTCATTGTTAGGTGTAGATGGTGAGGAAAAAAATATATTTCTTTGCTGCTCAGGACCAGTGACAATATTGATCTTCACAGAAAGAACCTCTGCTTAGTCTAAGTTGTCTGGGGAAAGAGACCTACCATAATACGAAATCTTATCTGAAAACAAGAGTGATGCCGCCTTCTCCAACCCCCAGCCTCCCTTCTGATTTTCAGGCTACATTGTATCTTATGGATAAGCCAGATCTGTTATGAAGTTAGATAAGCTATAATCAATGTCACTAGAACATCATAGAAGCATGCACCCAGAATATAAGGATTTTGCCTCTCTCTCCCCTCAGTAGAAGTCATGGATAATGGCACTTTAGAGAAAAATGTTCCAGTGCAGGGACCATTTTTCTGTTTTAACAGGCTTCATCTTCTAGTAAATATACACTGAGCCAAGCCTGGCAAATGAAATGCTTGCCAGGGGATGATCCCTCCCAGCCAAATTTTCCACAAGGACAGACAGTGAGACCCTAGAAAATTCTGGAGGAGACCCAACTTGAGGTACCAGGCAGTCCACCCTGAGGACACTGATCAGCCTCAGCCTTGTGGCTCAACAGGCAGCCTAGAAGCCTAGCATTGGGATTCTTACCTCTTTGGGGTCTTTGACTTCTCTGGACAAGGGACCAATACTACGTTTTCCCATCATCGGGAGGGGGGGGGAACACCATACACTAACAGGCACACTAACTTGCTCATTAATCCAGGATGTCTGGTCCCTGTTAAAAACCACTGCTCCACTACTGGGTATTTACCCTGAAGATACAAATGTAATGATCTGAAGGGGTACCTGCACCCCAATGTTTTTAGCAGCAATGTCCGCAATAGCCAAACTATGGAAAGAGCCCAGATGTCCATCAACAGATGAATGGATAAAGAAGATGTGGTATATATATACAATGGAATATTATGCAGCCATCAAAAAAACCCCAAAATCTTGCCATTTGCAATGACGTGGATTGAACTGGAGGGTACTATGCTGAGTGAAATAAGTCAATCAAAGAAAGACATGTATCATATGATCTCACTGATATGAGGAATTCTTAATCTCAGGAAACAAACTGAGGGTTGCTGGAGTGGTGGGGGGTGGGACGGATGGGGTGGCTGGGTGATAGACATTGGGGAGGGTATGTGCTATGGTGAGCACTGTGAATTGTGTAAGACTGTGAATCACAGACCTGTACCTCTGAAACAAATAATACATTATATGTTAAAAAAAAAAAAAAAACATAGTAGGAAGGGAAAAATGAAGGGGGGGAAATCAGAGGGGGAGACGAACCATGAGAGACTATGGACTTTGAGAAACAAACCGAGGGTTCTAGAGGGGAGGGGGGTGGGGAGATGGGTTAGCCTGGTGAGGTATTAAAGAGGGCACATACTGCATGGAGCACTGGGTGTTATACACAAACAATGCATCATGGAACACTACATCAAAAACTAATGATGTAATGTATGGTGATTAACATAACATAATAAAATAAAATTTAAAAAAAAACCCACTGCTCCAGCCTTAGCTTCTCATAGGACTTTTCCTAAACACCTGGTGCACTTTGTCCAGAGGAAGCAAGTACTTGAGAGCATGGGTTCTAGGGTCAGGCTCTCAGTTGGAACTCTGGCCTCACCACTGACCTTAGGCAAGCACCTTAGCCTGTGCCTCAGTTTTCTTGTCTGTAAAATGGAGATAATAATAGTACCTACTTCATAAGAATGTTAGTAGGATTGAGGGAGCTCATTCGTGCAAAGGGTTTAGATGAGCATCCAGCACAAGTTAACATTTGTGATTGTGATTGATCATTTCACTGTTAGTGTCTTGTGAAGGTTTCTTAGTATCTTTTCTTGACCAGACCAGTCTCTTGGTATAGGCCAGACCCTCTCTTTTTACAGGACATCATTCAAGAGATGTCTTGTCCTGAATGATCTCTTCCCTTCATTTTCTTATCCAGCCTTTTTCCCACTTGTGCAACAACTTATTTTTGCCAGTCCCAGAGCTAGTGGAACTCCTTACAATTACCAAATTTAGAAAAAATCTCAAGCTCTTTTTCAACTAAGTCCATCTTTCTCTGAGTTGGTTGAAATTGGGGCTTGCCCCTAACCCCCAAGCTTAATGTCTGTGAGAGTCAGAGTGTGTCACTCTGGGTCCTTGACTCACTGCTCCTTAATCTGCTCCATCCCTGTTCCCCAAGTCTGGGTCTGGTTGTTTTACCAGCTGGACTCCTCAGAGTTCATTGGCCTGAGGTGCCCTCTTTCCTAGACAAAACCCCCCTGCGTCAATGATCAGTGGACAGACTCCAAGAGGGACCCCAGGCCAGCACTGTAGGCCCAATAACCAGAGAACCTAACATGAGTGTCATCATGGTCCCTTGACAATGGCCCAGGTTCTGGCTCTGGCTGTGTCAGGAGGAAATACACTTTGGCCTTGGAGCTGCCTCAACCTCCCACTGATCTCTCTCCTTCATCTCAGATCTTCCTCCACATCTACCATCCAACTCGCCCCTCCTAGGGAACAAACTCACAAAAACTGAGAAGTTGTCTCTCTGGATGGCTTTGGATTTTAGTGAGAAATTTTGGAGATAGCCAAAGATATCATGGAGGCTTTTCAGACATCAAGCTCCCTTCAGGTTGGGATGGGGCAGGAGGAGACACCTCTCACAGCTGCCATATTAGATGGCTGCCCACCCCGCCCACACACTGGGCCGTCCCTGGCCACAGACCCAGCACATTTCTAGGCACACAGTTGGTTCTAAACAAATATTTATTGAATTAATTAGCCATTATCATAAATAATGTGAAAATATCCAAATAAATGGTTCAGTTGTGCCCCGGGCACAGTTGAAACATACCTTAAATGCAAAGCCTTTGTATGATAAGGAAGAAGAGAACTAACTGACATGGGAGGTCCTATCCTATATCTGATGGTTCACTTATTTTTTTTCATTTAATCTTTTCTACAATTCTGTAAGGATTATGCTATTATCACCTCGAGTTTACAGTGAAGAGTCTCCAAGAGATTACATCACTTAGAAAGGCATAATGGAGTAAAAATGTAATTGTTTTTTATGCCTTTATAGCTTCAAACATTTTTCCTAATAAATTCTTAACTATCAAGCAGATGACAGGAAAACTTTTCGCAAAGGAAGGATTGGGGTTCCATAACCACCCCGACTGTGCACCATCCAGCCCTGACCCACCTTCCCCTGAAGAACCGTTCACTCCGAAGAAAACCATCAGAAACCCCTGGATTCAGAGACAGACACACCAGCCTTCGAATCCCAGATCCCGTGCCCATGAGCCATGAGGATTTAATGTCTCTCTACTTTCTGTCTACCTACAACAAAACAACATGGTTGTGATGACTGCCTGAAGTATCATGCATACAGATGGCGCTCAGCAAACGGCAGCCATGTGACTTGCTCACATTTGCACAACGAGCAAGTGATAGAGGCCAGTTTCAGCCCCAGGTCCATGAGGTCAGAGCCCATGCTTTTCCTGCCCCAACACAGCAACTCCAGGCCCCTAAAGAGAAGGTAGAGAAAGGGCTCAGGACCCAAAGACAAGCCAGCTTAGGAACAAATCTAGGGTGCTAACAAGAAAGAACACTGGCAAAGTGCACATTTACCAAGGGAAACACTGGCCCCACACTTATACAGAATGCTACCACTCCCTGGCCTCCAGCTCAGCCATCTCCCGGGGGAAGGGGCTCCATGTGCACAAGACTGACGGGGAAAAAATGCAGGGTATGAGGAAACACATCTGCCTGGTGGAGCACTGGTGAACCCATTTTGAAAGACTGTTTCCAGCATGCATGAGGTCTGGAATTTCCTTTGTCTTAGAGTTTCTTTTTTAATCAGCTTGCAAATGTGATAAATATTTTGTAATACATGTTAAAATGCTTCTAAGACAAATGTATTAGGAAGCTTTGAGGTCAGTTAGTCATTTTTCTATCAAAGCCTCATCAACACTCTAAGTTTAATCCGAGATACAAGAAAGTTACACCCTTCCACCCTCTGCAGCAGCTGAAACTTCCTATTCGGCCACCGAGAGCAGACAGCATAGCAGATCTGGGATGTCCTTTATCCCTGGTCCCCTCCACTGGAGCAAGCATTCACCATCCTTTCTACCCCAGCCTCCGCCACTGCAGAGGTCAGTGGGACCTGGAATGCCACGACCAAAGCCAGCAGAGCAGCTGGGCCAGGCTCAGGGGACACCAGCAGGGGAGGCCAGTGCTGATTCAGGGGTGGCACGAGGCTCCCCAGTTTGGGCTCAGTGACAGGGAAGGTAAGAAAGAGACACACCTGCAGGTTACTACTTTGAACTGCAGACTTGCAGAGAATAGCAGGAAGAGAAGCGAACGGAGATAGGCCAGTTCTTAAGCAAGGTAAACTGAGTCCAGCAATGGTCCTTCCTGTCACGATGACTCACAACTTATTAACTGTTTTTGAATCCACACTATTTCTTAAGGTAGAATTTCATGTAGCTTCACTGTAAGAAAGAACACTGTCCTAATTTGTATTTTTCTTTCCTAAGAAGAACTGTCAAATGGTGGCTCATTTCGTCACTTGAACAGGGCAATTCATGAAGTCTCATGGGCGTAACATGAGACTCAGATTACGTATAAGAAGGTAAATGGTTTATGCTTGAGTTGTTCTACTGCTACCTTTCAAACCAAGCACTGAACCACTCTAAGTATATTCAAATAACTTCAGATTGGAGTTCCTTCTCCTTCCCCCCAAAGTGCCCTTTGCTCATTGTGGTAGACAAAATAGTACCCACCCCCACCATGTCTTATTCCTCAGAACCTGCAAATATGACCTTTACATAGCAAAAAGAACTTTGCAGTTGTGATTAAATTAGTGTTTGGAGATGGAGAGATTATCCTGGATCGTCCAGGAGGGCCCGATGCAAGTGAGAGAGGGAGGCAGAGTCAGAAAGGGAATGATGGAAGCACAGGTACAAGGTGGGGGTGGGGGTTGGAGGTGGTAATTGCTGGCATTGAAAATGGAGGAAGGCGCCACGAGCCAAGGAACGCAGGGAGCTTCTAGGAATTGGAAATGAATTCTTCCCTAGAGCTTCCAGAAGGAACATGGCCTTGCCAATACCTTGATTTCAGCCCAAGGAGACCCACGGCAGACTTCAGACCTCCGGAGTTTGTGTTGGTTTAAGCCACCTAATCTGTGCCAGCAGCAACAGGAAATGAATATGTCCACGTATTATCTTCCTTCCCATGGCACGTCCCACGTGCCCTCCACGTGCACACTGCGGCCTGCCCTGCTGGATGCTGGGAAGCAGCAGTTTTTCCAGGAAGTCTTCCTTTCTGACTCCCACTCTTACCCCCAGAATAGGCACGGTGCCTCTTTCAGTTCTAATCTCTATCAGAGCATTTGTCACACTGGATCGTAATTAACTGTTGGCTTGTCCATCTCCCTCACCAGGCAATGAACTTCTGTAGGGCAAGAACTGGTCTTGGTATTTTTTTTTTTATCCCCTGCTCTTGACACAGCACAGACCCTCAAAAAATATTTCTTAAATGAATAACTGCTATTTTGAAAGTTTTGAGCAGTCCACCTTCTCCTGAAAACAAATATCCATTTTCACCAGAGATGGTGAACATCTACTGAATGAATAAACAAATACAAAGGCCACTGGATCACGGTACCTTCACCCATGAATGTATCAGAGAACAATAGCACTGTGCTGACCAACGCACTGGCCATTCCAGGCAACTCTGTGTCCCCAAGACCAGATTATCACCTTCCTTTTCAGCAGTCCTCTTGAAGGCATCTCAACAGCCATGACCGGATGAATATGGATTTGCCGAATGTTAACTTTGTTTAGATAACTTTGTTCTAGGTTATTCTCTACACAGTAATAGTGCCAGAAAAGACAATCTGTATCATTCAAGGAACTTGAAATTTTTACCTGTATTAATAGAAGAAAAAAGTTACAAAAGCAATGCAGCTATTTGTCTGAAGGAAGGGGGGGAAGTGCCTCATTGAAGAATATAAAATTCTGAAGGGAACAGAAGCAAGATTTTACAAGACTATTTGAGGTAATGTCAAGTATAAGAACAAAAGAACATAAACTAAGGCTCAGAAAGGGTCAGACCCTCAAGGAATTTAGGCAGAATTTCTTTAGAATTGGAGAAGGAAGTTTACAGAGTAAAAAACAGGGTTGAAATGGGGGATGGGCTGTTGTAAATATATTTGAAGCTGTTAGACCAAAATTGTTCCCTGAGTTATACTCAAATCCTAGATCATGGTTTCTAATTCCTCAGAACACATCAACTTGAGTTGAGCAATGGGATCTCTGGGTTGGTGTCACTTTTATCTTCTTTTTAACTTCCTTTAAATCAGTCCTTTCATTTAGCCACTTGGCTGGACCTCAGGCTATGTAATCCAGGCAACCCTGCTCTGCGAGGTTACCACACAGCATCTTGGTCTCACAGATGAGAAAACCAAGACACGGAGATTAAGCTGCCATAGGCTAGATGGTGCCTCTGGAAAACTGGAAATAAGAGTTAGTATACCACACAGGTGTTGCTTACTGAATTGAACCCTGAGCTCATGATTCTTTTCCATCTCAGACATGATGCCATTGTGGTGAACTCCCATTGACTCCAGTGAGCATTGTTCTTACTACTCACCGACCACATGCAAACCTCAGTATTTCACAAGATGCCAATTTATTGTCTGGGCCATTGACTTGACACTTACTCTTGTTAAATGAGCGGTTTGGTCAATTGTGTGATGGATTCAGCAGGGAAAGAAATGATTCCTAGAAGGAAGGGGGCTTGAGCTAGCAGCAGTAGGATGGCTGGAGATGGGACAGGCCCAGAGAAGCAAAGGAGAGTCAAGAGGGTCCTGAGGTGCACAATGGTGTGTGGACACCACCTGTCCTCAGCTGAGGTCTGATGTAAGGGAGAAGTCAGCAACCTCCCAGTCCAGGGCAGGTCAGGAATGGAAGCTGGCTCAGCACCAGGCCAGACCAGTTCCAAGTGAACAGTCCTTTGAAGCAGCACCCCAGATCAAACGAAACCCACTTAGGGCAAGTGACTGTCATAGAAAGTCGTGGACATCAAAGTGGCATGGACTGACGTGGCTGAAGTCAGACCAAGGATCAAGCAATCAGCTAGTTCTTCCTGTCCTTCTACTCTGTGAAAGGAAGAGATTGGCAGTAGTGTTTTTAAATGTACCTTAGAACGAAAAATGAAACAATATGTTTTTCTGTCAGATTAGCACAAAAATTTATAAAATAATTAATGCTTCTAAGGGTGCTATAAAACAGAAATTCTTCTATTCACTGATGGGAACACAAATGGAACAAACTCTCTGCAAACAATCATAACTCATTCATTTACTTAACAATTATTGGTTGAGTACTTATATATTCACTGGGCACACACTTCTAAAAATATCTTGCCTTTTATTCATCCTCCTTTTCCCCAAAGTTCTCTTGCTCCCCTCCGGCCTCCCAGAGCATCTCGTCACTGATGATACACCCTGACCGTCCTCTCTACATAACGGTCCAGGATGCAGACCTGTTTCCATTTCAAACAAGCCTATTTGGTGTCCCATTCTACCAGGACACTGTATTCAGCTAGCTCCGCTTAGTACAGTGAGTGACATCAAAACACATTTAAATTGAGCAAATTCAACTATAAGAACAAAAATAAATAGTTTTCCAATAACCTGAATCCTAAACACAAGTCAAATATTTCATCTGGTACTCACCTGAGAACAATCATCTATTCCAACTCTGAGGTAAAACTGTGTTGTCTCATTACATATGCACAGAATCATACATAGTAGGATTATGGACAATTTGATGGTGATTTTGACCACACTGAATTTTCCCCTTACTCATTGACCTTAGGACCTAACCCTGCCCCTAGGATGCTCCTCTAACTCAAGCTCAACCAGCTGATGCTGAAGAGCTAATAGTCAATCATCTATTCATGTGTTCCCTACGCAGATATTTGCATTGGAAAAGAAGACATTTGGAGAAGCAATGCTTTATCCAGAAGGAATAACACAGTTACAGGTGCAAGTTCTATTAAGGAGGGGCCTTTCAGCCAGTCTCCTACTGGTACAGCCGACCTTGAATTCTGTCTTCTTCAGATTCGTTAAAAGGAACTAGGCAGGTCCAACAAGGTGGTTCACAGTGTCTCGTGAACCACTTATGTACATTGCATATGGTTTCAGAATATCTCCGTCAGTGTAGGACTCAGTGAATCCAGTCAATGCTTACTGAGCATCTAATAGGAACCGAGCTATGTAAGTATTTTCCTATACATCATCTCATTTAAAGCACACACTCACTCTGCGAGGTAGGGTTTGTAGCTATTTTATAGATGAAGAAAGGGAGGCTCAAAGAAACACTGTGCTGTACAGTTAGTAAAGCAAAGATTTGAATTCAAATCTGACTGAATGCTGAGGCTGACTGCAATGGCCTGGTGCTCCTAAACGACTTGCCCGTGGACATTGGATCCCACCGACAACATTTTTATTTGGGCGGAAAGTTGCCAAGTTCCTTTTGTCAGCCTGGTAGTAGACTGACTACTACCAGAGTAGTAATTCCTTACATCTCTGAATCACTTAGCAATTTGAAAAGCACTTGTAATTTTTTATCTCAATTGTCTACCAAAATTTCATGGGGCAGCAGAGCAAATATTATTGCCCTCAATTTTATAAAGAAATTGATGACCAGAGTGGTTAAGAACCGACTACTTTCACTGGGTTGGGAAAAAGTGGACAACTTCAGAGCTGGAAGTGACAGGAAATTAACTCTGGGACACCCCACACCACCACCCGGACCAGGGTTAGAATTTTCATCAATATCACTAAACGACCACTCAGTAGAAGCCAGCAGAACGACGTCTACCTATGGCACCAAAACCAGGAGGCCAAGGTCTGCTGTGAGGAGCCTATGTCTGCCTCCTTAGGAAACTATTTCTGGCTCATGCTGAACAGACTAGAACATTCCAAACTCATACCAGGACTTGAGTCAGAATCCAAAATATTTCTTTTCAACTTCCATAATGTTTTTCTCCTTTCTAAAATTGCTCATTTAATTAAAGATCAGCCTGTTGTTCCTATCCCTTTCTCAGTTACTTTCCAAAGTACAAAAACTACATCAGGTAAAAATTTCTGTGCTTGTTCTCCAAACAGCAACATGCTCGCATCCCTACCCAATTTCAGTTTTCTCAACTATATCTATGCTTGTAAAGACTTTATTCATGCTTAAGGAGAGATTAGATGGTATTTGGCTAGAGATCCAAAAACATACAAATTCCATCTTTTCCACAAGGACCCCAAGACAGAAAACACACAAGGAGAAATAGCAAGAGTGAAACAAAATACCACTTTCTTATTAGCCAGATGTGAATATCTTAGGTGAATCCTATTTCCCATACACTGGTGTGGACCATAGGGAAATCCCACCAACTGTTATTCTATATTTATATTCCAGAAGTAACAGTGACAACCTTGGATTTCATCCCTGGAAATTTTCCCTCTGTTGACCTGCCAAAACATACCAAATCATATCTTCAGAGGCCACAAAAACTGAAATACAACATATAAAGGGAACAAAATGGGGTTACCACAGAGCTACAATTATGCTTTGTCCAGGTCCCTCCACCCTGTCGGCAGCCTCAGACAGGATACGACTGCAAAGCCATCAACAAACTCAGCAGAGAGCAGAGCAAACTTTCACCGCAAGAGAGGAATGAGCCCGCATAATAGCAGATTCCCCCTCATGAAATGGAAGTCTGAGGGCTGAATTGCGAAGTCAGGTGCACGAGTAAGACCCACAAACCCTCCAGCACCTCAGGGCTGGAAGTGCCAGTCCAAGATTTAAACAGATGGAAAGCACCTCCTCTGTCCTTGAGAGGACAGATAAACATAATAAAAAGGAATGTGATGCCTGCTTTTTAAATTTCTCTTCTCCGTCACTTCTCAGCCATCTATTTCCTAAATGTTACAGGAACTTAATGCTACAATAATTCACTATGCAGGAAGATGTAGTCAGCCCTGAATACCCAAGACCCGATAATTGAAGCATATACCACTGAGATTTTCAGTTATTGGTTTGAGTGTTCTTTTGTGGCCACTCTTCTATGGAGTTTGAAACTTTTCCAACCCCTATCTTGCTAATTCCATGCATTAAAAACTGAAATGCATCCAAAGTTCATTTCCAAAGAAATATGGTGTACCGAGAATGATTATTATATTAAAATCTGGACGCAGATAAGCTAGAGCCGGAGATATTTAAATTATCCTTTCGAGAAAGAATGTAGTAACATTTTCCCTGTTGTCCTGATATCCTATGGAATCACAATGAAAGAAAGCAAGCCCAGGAAACTGGTTGTATTTCTTAGGTTACTTTGAATAGGGCTCATTTTGAATGACTCTTAATGGAATCTTTGACTTAAACAAGGCACTCTGAGGTCACAAACTGCCCACGAATGTGTTTTCTTCGGTCAGCACAAGGATTTTACATTTTCAAAAATGTGTTGCCAACATTTAAAGATCAGGAAATTTCTCAAAAGAAATGGAGGATTCTTGTCTTACCTTTTAAAATCAGAAGCTCTGGAGATGCTGTGTGGTATTTAGTCCCACATGCCCAGGATCAGCCGGAGCACGGAGAAGGGCTGCTTCCTGCAGACAGGCAAAGGATACTAGGCCCCCACTGCCCTCACTACTGGGCCCCAGCCCTGCCGGTCCTTGGAAACATTTGAGTTTGTGACCCTTATTCCAAAGCAATAGTTCTCACCTGAGAGGCTAATCAGACTCACCCAGAGAAGACTCTTTATTCTCCCCCAACTACATCCCAAATTCATGTGGAGAACCACTGCCTTAAATATCATCCAGTCCCTCAGTGAGATAGAAAAAAAAAAATGTGACCTCTATTTGCCTAAAGATACTCACTGATGTTCTACTCCTATCGCTGAGGCAAAAACAGATTCTACTATAAAGTGTGTCTGACAATCAAGCCTTCCATCAATTTGCCTAATACATTCAAACAACCAATCAATACAGAAAAGGGGGAGAAAAATCTTTCAAGTTAATTCATTTTGCCCTGATAAAACTGGCGAAGTGTCTTAGTCAAAATAGTCAAAGCAATAGCCATCATCTGTGATAAAGGTTGACTTTGGAGTTTGATCCCATGCTTTGCAGCCTTGCCGGAAAAATCTTTTTATTTTTATTTTTTTATTTATTTTATTTTATTTTATTATGTTATGTTAGTCACCATACAGTACATCATTAGTTTTTTGTTTTTTTTTTTTTAAGATTTTATTTATTTATTTGACAGAGAGAGACACAGCGAGAGAGGGAACACAAGCAGGGGGAGTGGGAGGGGGAGAAGCAGGCTTCCCGCTGAGCAGGGAGCCCAATGCGGGGCTCGATCCCAGGACCCTGGGACCATGACCTGAGCCGAAGGCAGACGCTTAACGACTGAGCCACCCAGGTGCCCCCATCATTAGTTTTTGATGTAGCGTTCCACGATTCATTGTTGCATATCACACCCAGTGCTCCATGCAATATGTGCCCTCCTTAATACCCATCACCGGGCTCACCCATCCCCCACCCTCCTCCCCTCTAAAACCCTCAGTAAATCTTTTTAAAAAGGGGTGGAGGAGGGGGTTTCCTAGACAGAGCAATTGGTTCTCTGAGTCCCTCTATATGAGCACTGAGATCCTAATTTCTTAAACAGCCACTTTTGCAACTAACTCAGAAACAATCCAAGTCCCCAGGCCTGCTCTGGGTTAAGGCTACTCCAAGTGTGGCACAGACCAGCAGCACCAGCCTTACCTGAAAGCTGGTTCAAGATGCCGGTTCCCAGGTCCTGTTCCAGGCCTGCTCAGTCAGAAACTCTGGGGGTGGACTCCAGCAATCTGTAGTTTCACAAGCCCTCCAGGTGATTCTGATGTGTACTAACATTTGAGAATCATGAGTAAGAATCTTCTGGAGAGCTGAAAACATACAGATCCCTGGGCTCCACTCCCAACTGCATTTCTGACAAATTCCAATGTGATTCTGTTGCTGATGGCTAAGGACCCACACTTGGAGTAATGCTGCTCTAGACTCACGGTCCTCAACCCTGACTCCCCATTACAATCACCTGAAAAGGTGAAAAAGCAAGAAAGAGACTTGCCCGGGCCCCACCCCAGACCAGCCGAATCAGAAATCTCTAGGGAAAAGACCACAACCCTGGTATTTTTTAAAAGCCCACCAAGTAATTCTAACATGTAGTCAAGTTGAAAAGCACTGCTTTCAACACATCTAGTCTCTACAGTCAATTTTAGCTCCCTTAACACATCAATGTGCTCATTTATCTTCTCTCTGGAAATGTTCTGAGACTATTTCTGTCTCGAAAGACAGCCATGACCAATAATCTCAGCTTTTCAAAAAGCAGCCTCTCATCAGTTTGGTAGAAATTGTCCCCAAAAGTCATTTTCTGACCCATGCTTCGGTTCATATTTGAAGATGGTGTCATTTGGGGATAACTGCTAAGGGACGATGTCAGCAAATTTTTTCTGCCAGTAGGTAGAACCCATAGCCGGGAACGTCAGACATCCTCCAAATAACACATTCCATGGCAAAAAATAAATGTTTTGGCTGAGGGAGAGACACACAGATGTTCTAATAGTCTCAACACCAAAGCAGTTTCCTTCCAAGCAACTTCAACAACTCCAAAAGAGATTTGTTTAAGCCATTAACTAAAGTCAGCAAAGGTATCAATATGGCGGTGGGGGACAGAGGACGGCACACAAAACCTTAAAACCTTATTATGCCAGGTAATGCAGGAGCTGCTAGAGGAGATGGCTTCTCACCATATGAAACCACTCTAGGGACTTTTAAAAAGTTATGATGAGAAGAAACGTAGGTAGATGCCAATATTTGCCCAAAACAGTTCTAAAATGATTTCTAAAGAAATACTCCATAGACCCAATGGATCAAAATATCTTCAGACTTGAGTTTTTCCCTGAAGAAGCATGTACTAGTGACAGCTCTTCAAACAAGGGGAAGGAGTAAGATGAAAGCAAAATGCATATTCATGTGTAATAACAGAGTAAGACGATGCTGTAGGAAAAAATATTGATAAACAAATATTTTCCTAGAGAAAGCGGTATGTATATTTTAGCTTCATAAAAATACACTTGAAAGAGGGGGAAAAAAACTTTTTTCCATTTTGGCTTTATTAGAACAACAAGAGACTTTGTGACTCCCGTCAAAGCTCACCGTGGTCCTTTTGTCATGTCTGAGAAACTATTGATTCCTCTATTAAATTGTGCTATATGGAAAAATCTTGACAAAAGCAATATCATTTATTAGACTAACAAATATGTTAGTTGAACCAGCTTTGGAGACTTCTAAAATCCATTATACAACTGCAGCCCTTTTTCAGAGACCAGGATGTATTACAGAGACCAATTCTGAGGACACAGTATGACTAATTTACTTGCACATTCCAAGAGACCATTATTTCTTAGGAAGAGTAGAAAAATTATAACCTTCAACTTTGGGGGAAATCACCAAAAGCTGATGTGTCTATACCGAATATCTCAAAAAGCTGATTCTAAGTGTCCTAATATTTTCATCCTCAGCATTTTCTGACACTAAAATTTTTACAAGGGGAAACAGTAAGAGGAGAGACTACAAAGAAAACAACTAACTATAATCTGAGCTGTTTTCTGAGGAAAATAAGCAATTAACATGTAGAAAATCTTCAAACCCTGCCCCTTGGTGCTGCCTGTTCACACCTCGTTTTTCCATACCCCCTAATCCACTCCTCACCGCCTTTCTGTTCCTTCTTTTCTGTGGACCATGAGACACTGGGACCCGTTTAAGTCCTCAAACAATGCATCCTGCTCCTGGCCATAGGCATTATCCTCCATGGCAGGCAAGAGATGCCAGACTCAGAGAATCATAGCCCTAGATGCTTCAAAGTTTGCCTTGTCCAACCACTCTCTTTGCGGGGGGAAGGAACTGAGACCCAGAGGGAGAGAGACCCACCTGACAGACACCACGAATCGATGGCAGAGCCAGGCTCCCAGTGCCATGTGCTTCCCACCCGTCTGCCACACTCACGCTCTCCATCTGTTGCAAATGTGAAAAATCACGCTCCATCCTAGCTCACAACACTTTGAGGTCTTTGTGGTCATCTGGAACACCTGCCTGGGACCCTTCTTGGTACTGTCAAGAAGTTAACCTGATCACTCCTTACGATTAAGGCCAATGGTCAGGGTCTAGATCCTGTGCAGAGAATCAAATACACATCCTTCCAAATGCGTGCCCAGCTCCACTGAGCTTAGAGCTGGGACTGGCCGGGGGGGGGGGGGGGGGTCTTTGAAATCACTGACTTCTGACAGGAGAAGGGGATGTTTCTGGGGCTGCCTGGTGTCTCTCAAGTGCAAAAACGGCTGGCTTGACCTTTCACCAGTCCTTTCAGCCTCTGGAAAAAGTGCCCAGGACAACAGGGGGATTTTGTCATAAATCCCCAGTGAACCCAGAAGGAGAGGAGCAACTCTGTTGCCTTTGTCTAATCCAGGCAAGAAGCTCAAGGTCAAGCAGACTAGACAGTCACAGCACCATCCCTGGTCCGCATCTGCTCTGTGTGGGGTGGGAGGATAGCGCGCAGCAGATGGAGTGAGGCAGGCCGGGAGGATGTGGGAGGCACGGAGGGGAACGAAGGCGGGGAGGGAGAGAAGAGAAGAGGAGGGAGAGATCAGTGCTCATGGGTGCCAAGTTTACCTCTGTGATGTGTTTGTAGTCATCTTCTTGCTGAGTAATGCACATATGTTTATTAAATATTGTATCACTAAATGCTGGGCGTGGTAGCAAGCACTCTGGCTATGGAGGAGACCAAGACAGACGTGGTCCCTGGCTCCAAGGGGCTTGTAAACTATTCTTTCCTTCCCTTTAAACTCTGCAGGAAACTCCATACCAACATTCCACCTGGCAGAGAGACAAGAATGATTGCAAACGTCAGCGCACTGGGCGGTGATAAGTTTGAGTAAAGAACTCCAGAGGCTGCACAGGCTGGTTCTGCCAGGAACCCGCTGTGGGACCGCGGTGAGGAACACACGGGCTCTAGGAGTCAGTTTCTTCATCTCTGACATAATGAAGTTAGACCTAAGACCCCGTGCCATTTTCGACTCAACAGCGGTGATAATAATAATAACAGCATCAATAATAGCAGCTAACATTGAATGAACATTTGCTACATGCCGGGCACAGAGCTGGGATTATTGCATTTAATCGTTCACATCAACCCTATAAGGAAGGCATTATCATACCCATTTTGCAGATGCATAAACTGAAAAGAGGTGAAGAAACTTGCCCCAGACCGCAGAGCTAGCAAGTGATGGAGCTCTGATCTGGAGGAAAGGCTGACCTAGTCCTGAGCCCACACTCTTAGCCACGCTGCCAACAACTGTCACCATGAAATGTAGCTATTATGGTGGGTGAAGGAAATTAAACATGGAGACAAAGCAGATATGTTCTTTAACCTTCTCTTTAAGATGTTAATAATGCACCCACCCCATCCCAGACAAGAGTTCTAAAAGGGATAAAGTGCCTACTAGAAACAAAGTTTAATTGTTATTTTCCATCTCTTCTGAGAAATGAAGGACTTTCATTCTGGTCGTGTGCCACCCAGTTGCCTCGTTTAGTCACACGAAGGACAATGTGAGTCTTCCCTTCAGATATCCCGCCATGGCTCCAATGACTGTTGGGATGACCTGCCCTTCCTTTGTCCACATCTGAACAGCTGGGTGACTGGTCATCCCGGCCCCGGGCCCATGTACAGCCCGAGGGCCCTGCAGTCTTCAGGCTCAGACATATTTCAACCGAAACACCTTCACGCATCACTCTTCATTTCAGCCAATGTTGGTTACTCGTGTCCCTGTCTGGCCTTACAATTAAATAAGAAAGCAAACCAACCTGCAGCCCAGACATTTTTCTCTGGGCTTGTAATGGAACTGTGGGCTAAGTAGGTATTCAGTGAATCTTGGGGATCTAACTTTTCAATTAAAAAGGTCTTTCAAAAGAGTAGATGAGAGTGCCTGGGTGGCTCAGTTGGTTAAGCGACTGCCTTCGGCTCAGGTCATGATCCTGGAGTCCCGGGATCGAGTCCTGCATCGGGCTCCCTGCTCAGCAGGGAGTCTGCTTCTCCCTCTGACCCTCCCCCCTCTTGTGCTCTCTCTCTCTCTCTCATTCTCTCTCTCTCTCAAATAAATAAGTAAAATCTTTAAAAAAAAAAAAAGAGCAGATGAGTAGACATTCTAAGTTGCTGCCTGCCAGCTCAAACTACCATGCCCAGGAACCCAACAACAAAGGAAATTGTACGCAAAGTCTTCGAGGGAAAAGACACGGGAATATGTGTGTAGCCTGGCGTGTGGGCCGCATTAGGATACAGCACAGTTGAGCAACTTGATTCTTTTTTTTTTTTTTTTATTAAATTTTTTTATTGTTATGTTAATCCCCATACATTACATCATTAGTTTTAGATATAGTGTTCCATGATTCATTGTTTGTGCATAACACCCAGTGCTCCATGCAGAACGTGCCCTCCTCAATACCCATCACCAGGCTAACCCATCCTCCCACCCCCCTCCCCTCTAGAACCCTCAGTTTGTTTTTCAGAGTCCATCGTCTCTCATGGTTCTTCTCCCCCTCCGATTTCCCCCCCTTCATTCTTCCCCTCCTGCTACATTCTTCTTCTTCTTTTTTTCTTTCTTAACATGTATTGCATTATTTGTTTCAGAGGTACAGATCTGAGATTCAACAGTCCTGCACAATTCACAGCGCTTACCAGAGCACATACCCTCCCCAGTGTCTATCACCCAGTCACCCCATCCCTCCCACCCCACCCCCCACTCCAGCAACCCTCAGTTTGTTTCCTGAGATTAAGAATTCCTCATATCAGTGAGGTCATATGATACATGTCTTTCTCTGTTTGACTTATTTCGCTCAGCATAATACCCTCCAGTTCCCTTGCCATTTGCAACGACGAGCAACTTGATTCTGAGAGATCCCACCCTGCCAGAGGAGCCGTGCTCAGCCTCGGGCCCATTCTATTCATCCGCATTGTGTGTCTGGTTCAATGTCTTTTAAAAATGCTTTAATTTGCTGTCAGTATTTTTTAAACAAGATTTTGCATAATATCCACATTTCAGACTTGTCTTGAAGTCAGAAGATCTGGCAACACTCTGAGTCCACCTCCACCCAGAGCTCTGGGGGAAGAGAGCCTAGGGTCCCTGATTCCCTCCCTGATGTCACACGACACTGGCCTGCTTAGCTAACCTACCTACCTCCTGGGTCCTGCAGGCCCTTGAGTCAACATGTTGAATCCTCACGCTCACTGACTAGGGAGCAAAGGAGATTATGAACAGGTTGCATGTGAATGTACATGTGCTGTACGTCTTTTTAGAACCCTGATCTGGTCTCTCTTGTCTCCCTGTAGCTAAGGCTCCACGCAGCATTGCCACATTAGCCTGAGTAGAACAAGGCTCACCAAGAAAAGGTCAGAGCTTAGTGTCCCCCTCCCAAATGATATTTCTGGTCATCTACATGGGACCCTTCCCTTCTGAGTTCCATATACAAATATACAGAGACAGAAAGCAGATTAGTGGTTTGCCTGGGGCTGTGGTTAAGAATGGGGATTGACGGCAGATACACATGAGGGATCTCTGGGGAGCCATGGAAATGTTCTAAAACTGGATATTGGTGATGGTTTAGTGCGTATTAGTAAACGCACTAAAATCAGTACATAATATACTGAAAACAGGTAAATCTTATGGTATGTAAATTATACCTCAATAAAGCTATTTTTTAAAGGAATTATTCTGGCTGTTTTATGGAAAATAAATTAGAGGGGACCAGGGCTGAAATGAGGGCACCCACTTCAAAGGCTCTTGTAATTACGCAGGTGAAAGTCAATGTGCGTGTGGGCCATGATGGTAGCCGTGGAGGTGGTGGGATGTGATCAGACACCAGACATGTCTGCAGGCAGGACAGACTGAAGGTGTTGGCTGGGAGAGTGGAGCTGCCATTTACAAAAATGGGGGAGGCCGTGGGAAGGGTAGGGTGTGGGAGACATAAGTAGCTCTGTTGTAGACGTGCCAAATTTGACATGGCCTCAAGATAGGGAAACTGAGAAATTGAGTAGGGTGGAGGATAAGTTCAGGGGAGAGGCTGCTTGAGTGAAACTGGAATAACCAGGGGAATTCCTTTGAACCAAGCCATTGAACCAAGGTCTAACAAAATGCCTCAGCATTCTCACGATGCAGACTGCTGGTAAGATGCAATGGGCAAAACTGCGTGCACACACACGCACATACACAAACATATATACCTATATATTATATAGACACATTTTCGTTTTTGCTTATAATCACATATATCAAAGTATATGTATACTATTAGAAGTGAGTAGGCACTTTGGGCGGGAAGAGCCCTGGATTAGGGGCTGAGGGAGTAGTGTAGATAGTAGGCAAGAGGAAATGATACAATCCATTTCATATGCACTTTTTTCAGGAAGAAATAACATCCAAATACAATGTCATGATAGGATGAGGAAGCTAAACACTGTGTCGTGGTTAATCATTCACAAATTAATATGTAACTTAAAAACTCCAATTGCAACCCTGAAAAAAAGTAGGATACAAATAAAAGATAAAAAGAAAGGCATTGAGGGGCACCTGGGTGGCTCAGTCGTTAAGCATCTGCCTTCGGCTCAGGTCATGATCCCAGGGTCCTGGGATCGAGCCCCGCATCGGGCTCCCTGCTCGGCAGGAAGCCTGCTTCTCCCTCTCCCACTCCCCCTGCTTGTGTTCCCTCTCTCACTGTGTCTCTCTCTGTCAAATAAATAAATAAAATCTTAAAAAAAAAAAGAAAAGCATTGAAACTAGTATATGTCAATCATATCTCCATATTAAAAAAAACTGCAAAAATCAGAAAAAAGATATGAATTATTTTTTAAAAGTAAGACAGGCCACAGTAAGATATTTGGCTACTTCTTTTCCCCCCGGGGTCAGAAAACCATAAAATCTTAGATATGTAAGGGATCTTGCCTTTATATATAAGGGAACTCAAGACTGAGTTACACAGATGAGAAACAGAGCTCCAAAAAGGTGAATCAACTCATCCGTGAGCTTGTACCAAATTTCTTTACAAATACTATGTGCAAAGTAACTGTCTACCTTTGTCTTTTAGAGGAAAATAACAAATGAACTTCATACACTCTGAAACACATCACAAGAGGATAGCTGTTGTGGCACCAAAACCTTTTCTCATTATTGGAGTTTATGTAAAAAAAAATTACATAAAGTAATTCGATGGAAGGCAGTTTAACTATACAATCAAAATATTAAATGTGCATATTTTGGACCCAGGGATTCTTTTTCTAAAAATTTATGTAAAAGAGATATTTTTTAAAGTCTACAAGTATTGTTCCTCATATTTTATTCTATTGCTACTACTAATAAAAAATAGAGTATTACTAATAAAATAAATTGAAAGCAAATGAAATATCGGTCAAGAGTGTTTCTGAGTAAGTTACAGCATAACATACAATGTAAACACTACATACAAAAATAATGAGTTGGTTCTGTATTTACCGACACAAAAAGAAAGCAAAGACATGTTGTTGAAAAGAAAACAGGCATTAAAGAACATCTGTGCTTTAATGAGGAGAAAGGAAGTGCAAGTGGGATGCTGATTCATCTAGAAAGTCCTTTCTGGTAGTAGAGTAGGGACTGAGCTGGCGCCGGTCTTGCGGACAGACAGGAAGAGCAAAGAGGCGGGGACAGGGTGAAGATGGAGGTCAGGCAGCTGGTATCACACAGGTCTGTCCCAGAAGACAGAAAAGTCAGTTCCTGGGGTTGGAAGACTCACTGGGAATGGAAGGTGCAGTGGGGAGGGTGGGAGGAAAGTAGATTCCAGAGGGGCAGGCCTGGGCAAGCAGGAAGAGGCAGGTGGGGCGGGCAGGGATCCAGCGCCTAGCTCCACTCATCACATGACCCAGTCCATTAGGAATCTGTGATTCCTCAACAGCGACGCTGCTGGAGCACAGCCAGAACAAGGCATCAGCCCCACGGCTCGACCACACATACACAGAGAAGCTTCCTCATATACCCAGAGAAACGCCTTTCTCATATGTCGGTTGGTTTATGATTTGTTTCCTATTGTAATGGGGAAGGGTTCATCAGTGACGACCAGCCCTTGAACTCTGCCTTCCGAATCTCCACCGCAGCCAACTCGGAGAGCACCCAGCATCTCTTCTAATCAGAGACTATGGGATTTCCCCTATTTTGGAGAAACTTTGCCAAATTGATCAAATGACTTCCACCTGATCGAAGGTGTCACAAAACCTACATGTCCCGCCAGCCCAGGTCCTTGAATGGTTTCTGAACAAGCCCCGAGTTCCTTTCTTGCGTAATTCCACTCAATCTCCTCCTTCTCTGCCAGCCCAGTGAGAAAAAGCAAGACTTGTTTTTATTACACTAATCCCACTCATGCTTTGAGATGTAAGTCCCTTCCTCTGTTTGACCTCCTGTCCCCACCAAAGTAGGGGAAAACCAAGGTTCCTCCTTATGGGTTTGGTAATGGAAGGAAAGGCCTTTGGGAGCCATTGAGGTGAGCAGTAAAAGAGTAGGCAGACCTAGCCCAGAGATGAGGCTTCACCAAATCGTATCTTTTGCACAATCAAAAATGGATGCTGTTTTCAGGTTCTACCTCCCCTGGAGGAAAGCAAAGAGCCCCCTAAGCCACCTTCTGGAGTCATTCTGTTGCTGGAAGCTTGGGAAGAGCCCCAGCTGTGATGAAGAGCCTTGAGCTGGTCCCATGAGGCTTCCACCCCGTAAGTGAGATTTTATGCCCAGGCTTGCAGGAGCCCTGTGTCTGGGCCACTGGTTCCTGAGAAATGTGGCTACTGACAGGGAGGCCTGTAACCATCCCTGAAAAACATTTCAAACTGTGTTACAAGCTAGCTCCCGCCAGAGAGAGGGCCCCTACTTTGCTTTCTGTGTCGTTCTTAAGTCTCTTCAAAGCACTCAATTAAAAAATGTGGCTTCTATAAAACTCAGAGCAGACTATTACAGTGCAAACAGCTGCCATGTGATTAGAGACACAGGAAATGTTTTGAGGAGGCGATGTTTGGTGCTATTAATTTCTTCCTTTGTGTTCCAAGTACGGTTCCCAGAAAATGGGGCAAGGTAATAGTTTGTGTTCTTGGTTTTATTTTTTACTATTAGACATGTATAAAAGAAACCGTATTCATTGTAGAAAATGTTTGACTATGCAGAAAATTACAGAGGAAAAAATCAAACTTACTCATAATCCCAGCATTCAGGTATAACAACTCTTTTGGTGTTTTATGATTTATTTTGATACCATAGTTCTTCTACTTTGTAAAAACATAATGGAGATCACATTTTACATAAAACTTCGAAAACTGCTTTTTTTTTTTTTTTTTTTTGCTTAACTTCGGTTCATAAACGTTTCATATTATTTTTAAAAATCCTTATAAATATAACTTTAGAGTCTGCGTAGTATTCAATCATATGGATATGACATTATTGGCTAACAATTTCCTGATAAGTAATTCTGTGATAAACATCTTTGAGTCTCTTTCTGCATTTCGGATTACCCCTTGAAGACAGCGTGTTAGCACTGGTATTGCTGCTGAGGGGTAAATTCTGTGTCCAGTTAATTAGAGGACAACATAACAGCAATCTTTTGTTATGTTTTACCTCTACATATACATTACTAAATATTAATATATTAGCAAGGAAATGACTTTTTTATAGCTTTTAACTCTTATAAAGCCTTTTTGAGTTATAAAATTGATTTTTTAAAAGAATCCCCTGTTCCTAGAAAAAGAAAAAGGAAATATTTTGAAATGTTAACTGTGCTTGTCTTTAGGAAATGGAACTTGAATTTTTTTCCCTACTTTTCATTTTATTGCAGTTTGCCAAATTTCCTTTAATATGTGTAATACCGCTTTTACAATGTTCCATAAAACAACGTAAAAGTTTTTTTAAAAGAATGTCTGCGCTTCTCTTTCACATTTCTAGAACAAGCCACTGTAGACTACGAGCATTTTTTTATTCATCCTTATGCTTTATTCAAGCCTGCAGTTGAGAAAGAAGGTTGAACTCTAGACTTTCATTTTTTTTTCCAGAAAATTCTTTGTGAATAGTGTAATTGGATTCAAGCAAGGGAAACTGAAGTTATTTATAAAAATATGGAATCATGTCTTTAGTACCACCTGTATGATTTGAGAGAATTTAAGGCTAGTATCTTAATCAGTTCAGGCTGCTCTAACGGAATACCATAAACCAGGAGGCTTATAAACAACAGGCATGCATTTCTTTTCTTCTTTCTTTCTTTCTTTCCTTTTTTTTTTTTTTTTTTTTAACCTACATGTATTTCTGAGTCTGGAAAACTGGAAGCAGGTCAGGGAGGCAATATGGTCAGGTTCTGGGGAGAGCCCTCTTCCAGATTGTAAACTGCTGACTTCTCCCCACGTTGTCACATGGTGGGGAGCAGAGAGAGGAAGCAAGCTCTCTCCTGACATTTATAAGGGCACTAATCCCATTCATAAGGGCTCCACCCTCATGACCTTATCTAATCTTAATGATCTCCCAAAGTCCCCACCTCCTAATACCATCACTTTGGGAGGTAGGGTTTCAACATAGGAAGTTGGTGGAGGACACAAACATTCAATCCCTAACAGCTACCAAACAACAAAGCTCTCTTTCTGCGAGATACACCTGGGTACACACACACACATACACACACACACACACACACACACACACACAAGCTCGTTTAACACTCAGTGTATTTGACTCCGCCTTCCCTGAAATGAGAAAGCAAACTGGCAGAGAAGCAATGACAAGATTGTAAGTCAGATAAATAGGCAAAGTGAGGACCGTGTATTCACAGCTTTCTTTCTTCTTTAATTAAAAGCAAATCAACCACAATTTTTCATTTTGTTTTCATTTTGGTTTTTAGATTCTTAAGTAGCAAAAATGCTTGGCTTCTTTCCTACAGAAATTCAGAATCTGGAGTAGCTTGTAAATTATCTGGAAATGATGGTTTAAATTGAAAATAATCTGTGGCTAGTTTGTGTCATGTACCTTTCACACCAGAATCATGCCACCCAGGGAGAAGGACATAGCTTGGTAGTCAAGGGAACACTTCCTGATGTGAACAAATAAAATTAAACAATATCTGAAGAATGTATTGAGATATTTATTATCATCATCATCACTAGTGATAATAAATAACATACGAGAGCATCACAGGATTTTACAAAGCCTCAAACACGGACAGTTTGGAAACAAAGGTCAATTCAGGCAAGAGGCTTTTCTTGGCAGGAAAAAAGAAAACTAGAAGACAGTAAGAAAATTCTGTGAAGAAATAGATGTTTCTATTTAAAAAAAAAAAAAGAGCAGGAGAGAAGGCAATTAGAGCAGGAAATAGGTAGAAGAAACTGCATATATTATTATTACAATTTCTCCAGAAAAGGCTACAATATTGCAAAATAGCTTTTGATGCCTTAGGTTGCAGGAAAAATATACTTCTTTCCAAAGCTTCAAAGAAAGAAGGAATTTGGGAACAAGTATAGCTATAAAGAATTCTGGCTCTATAAGTAAAATCAGATATACTAGTTTTCCTATTGAGTCTCAGATAGGAGAACCAGAATTAAATTAAAAACCGTTTGTAACAGCTGAGGCTTAGTAAATGTGTATCTGGGCCTTTATATTTCTTTATATCTGGTTCTATATCTTATTCCATTGCTTAGACTTAAAATTAGATGCATTATTTTTGTATACCATTATTTTTGATGGCGTGGGTCTCTAGAGAAAAAGTTTAACTGACTTGGGTTCTAATATGTTTTTCTCTTAGACGTAATTGGTAAAAGCCTTGGTAAAAATTGATAGCCAAAAGCATGAGTGTTCACCTGGCGGCAGAGACCCAAATCTTAGGCATGGGGCCAAGGAGAAGATATCCACTAAAGGGTTATAATGACAAATGCAAATCTAGTAATTAAAAGCAAACTTACATTAGCTTAAATACTTGATGCCACAGTGAATGCTTGCTTCTTCTGCCTCTGTTGCTATGGAGATGAAGAGCGGCTGGTAGGCTGTGTGTCTGTGGTTCCCAGCTAACATCAGAATCACCTGGGGGAACTTCTAAAAGTACAGCTTCTCTAGCTCTGCATCCCCGTCCCTTGAAATTCTGAGGCAGGAGATGTATGGAAAGGATCATCAGCTAGTCTGTGCATACTCAACTCCTTTTTTTTTTCTTAATTTCATGAAGATTGGTTTTCTCCAAATTATGATTTTCCAGCTCATAGTGCCTTCAATGAATGAGAAAATGTGTGAGAGATTTAGCCTCTGACATTTTATAAAACTCGTATAGGTATAATTGCCCAGATGTTTAAACTGCTTCAAACTTTTTCTACAAAACATGGGTTTTGATGAGGTTTGGTGTCCTAGATCCCGTGTCAGCATAGTCCCAGGAAAACACTTCCGCTTCACCCTTTCCTGGTTCAACCTTTTAAGCAACTAATATCAATGATTACAAGGATTCCCCGAGCAATTTATAATATTAAGGAAATTCGATTGCTTATTAATTGACTTGTTTTTCTGGCTGTCTGACCAAAACAGAAGAGTCTATGAAGACATTTTTCATCCTTTCCATTTCTTTCCCTCATCTGCAAACAAACAAAATGAAGTCCTAGGAGAATATGTATATGCATGCCAATGTAAGGGAGTGGGGGGCGGGGCACAGGGGACTAGATTGCCCTCTGGAAAGGCAGCTAGCAGTCCTGATCTCGTACCAGCTCTCATATTGGGAAAATGGAATGGTACCATTAACGTTTCAGATCGAACCTATAAAAACAAGAGAAGTAAATGCTTACCAGAGACTGAATATTTTGTCTAGCAGATGAGAGCACATTGAGCATCTGTACCTTGCATTGCAGCTTTAGGAACTCATTGCTGTTGTTGGTTTGTCTACCGAGCTAAGTAAATAAGTAACCAGCTCCTCAGAGGAGTTAGCGCCACACAAAGACCCATGAAGCATAATTAAATGAAAGAACGAATCTCTGTCCATAAAAGTTTTGTACCCACAAAGGTCCCACAACCACCTTTCTGAATGAGTTGACATCTCGGCTCCATTCACCTCAAGTCTTTACTCAAGGGATTGAGTTTGGTGGACAAGATGGCGCCATGTTCCTTGGGGAGAGAAAGCCTCAATTGTGCCGAACAGCTCTAGAGGAAAAAGAATGAGGTGGGAAGTGAATTCATCCAGGACGGTGTCCTAACGGACACTTTCCTGCTCTTC